>NC_089496.1:60845043-62045043 GCF_036850765.1 Saccopteryx bilineata
TTGGTTGCGCGGTAGGGACCAGGTTGACCAGCACTGCAAGAGTGGGCGGTTTTTATAAAAAGTTTGACGACCCCTGCATGGGTCACAGAGACCACCATCCTCTCTGCTCTTCCGCACATGACATTGACGTTGGGCACACTTCTCAAATGAAGTCAAAACCCCGCTCTCCTGCGTCCGGTCCGAGATCATGAAGACGCTGGCGTATTAGACAGAGAAGAAAAATATCCCGGAAAGCGTCATCTCTCGTCCGTCTAGGAGACGGTGTCCGCTCGCGTGCGACACTCGTTAGGATCCCCACCCATCCACGCTCTTTATCCTCAACGTCATAGAATGGGAAACGCCCCCCAGGCGAGGGTTCTGATCGGAACGGTGTCTTACGAGGAAGGAGGCTGTGTGGACACGGTCCGTGAAGCGGAACCTGGTTGGGAATCGCGCATGCCAAGGTGGGGGTCCACCTCTGAGCCCGCCGCTGGAGAACCATCACGGAGAGACGCCAGGGTCCAGAGAAAACCACCACCACCACCCCCCTCCGCCCCGTCGAGGAGCCGGCAGGAAGCGTGACTTCTGTGGCAGGGATGAGAACGGCCATTGGGAACCAGGAGATGCCTTGTAAGGTCCCTGCTACAAGAGTCACCAGAGCCCCGTGGCTTGGGGACAAAGGACCAGCGAGGACCGCAGCGGGGGTTTGGGTGAGCTTGGTAGGGCCCTCCATTCCCTGCCACCACCATTCTGTTCCTGTTACTTTGTCAACCAGAGCACCCCCGCCCCAGATCTCGGCGCCCCCCCACACACACAGAGTTCTCAGGGCTACATGTCTCCCCCATTAACCATTTCCTACGCCTCAGAAAGCCTTCGTGCCGTGCGTGTCATGTCATTTAGATGTCATCATTATACTTTATAATGTGAGGGGGGCCAGCCAGCCAGCCCAGGCTGGGCAAAGTATCATTCTTCACGGGAATGATAATATTTCTCGGGGATTTACAAGCAGGGCTTGTTAGCATCCCATAAATGAGGCAGAGAAAAAAAGAAAACAGGCAGGCAGGCTAAACACCCCCCCCCCCGCCCCATGCCACCCAAGGTTCAAAAGGAAAGGTAACTTTCTTGTGACTTCCATTCACAGAGGAGGATGTCACTCGATACAAGTTTCAGTCGTCCGAACAGACCCGTGACAGGACTTGAATAGGTGACTCGGAAAGAAAGCCACGGACTGTTTGCTCTTCGAGAAATAGTCATCGCCTCCAAATGCACTTAGCGAAATGCAAAAACGCAAACCCACATGGCCTTGGGGAGGGTGTGTCCCCCAACACATCAAGTCCACATGCAGGGTCTCCCCAAAGCCCTGCCTGCAGTATCATGTCACTGTGTGTGTGCGTGTGCGTGCGCATGGGGGTGGGGTGGGGGGACATGGGCACTTTAAAGCCCCATGAAGGGCATTTGAGTAAATGTTTGCCTTCTCAACTTCTTCCTCATGGTGTGCATTCAACGGGTGTGCACATGGTGTGGAGGTCGACTGTGCCCACACCATCACGAATCCATTATTTTTGATCATTTGTTCATCGTCCACACGCAAGGAGGGTGTGCAGGAAACCTGGTTTGGTTCTGGGCTGGGGGCACAGTGGAAAGACTCAGCTTTGCCCCCCAACACACATACCCCCCCCGCCCTGAGGACCCTGGACCCCAGTTGGACCACGCTCCACATCTGTCCCACCTCCTGCTCCGAAAACATGTCCGAATCTAACCGCCTCCCTGAGGAGGTCCGTCCTTCCGTCCACATTCAGACGCTGTCTTGTCTTCCAGCCTCTGCTCTGGGCCAGTGGTCTGTGTGCACACCGATTGCATTGGTCTTGACGCCGGCACAACTCTGTTTTTTGGTTAATGTACATGTTGGAATGCCCAGGTACACCCTGGAACAGATAGGATCGTGCACGTCAATTATAGGTCCATTTTCAAAGGCTCCTGTGTCATTAACTTCTTCACATCGTGGCTCCTTGCAGCCCGACGTCGAGGCTTTGACCTCTTAACAGACCGGGCGTACCACGCTCTCCGCTGAGCTGTCTCCTACATTTCTGGATCTTCTCGGGACTTTTTTTTTTTTTTTAATGATGTGTCAGTGAAATTCCACGAGGACCAGGACGTAAGCCCGTCTGGTCGCCGTCACAGTGACAGCGTCTGGCCCGTGTCTCTGCGCCACTTGCCTGCCAGGGACTGTGTTGAAGCTTTATCCCCGGAGCCGCTTGGCCGGGACCCTGTCACTGACTTTGGGAGGGTCCCCTGGGCTGCTGTGTTCTGTGAGTGAGGGCATGGGAATGTCTCCTGTTCAGAGAGGGACCTCGGGGCAACCCCAAGGGCAGATCCGAGCCCCCCCGCCCCGTGCCTTCCTGCAGGAGGGGGCAGTGTGCCGTGCACGCAGTGGAAGCCAGGAAGGACAGACAGCCCCCCACCCTGCTCTCTCGATTCTCCTGCTTTCCTGCCACACACACACACACACACACACACACACACCCCAGTCTGGGGATGCGATGCCCGACAAGGTCTTCCTTGCATTCTGGGACTGACGCCCTCCCGGCCTCAGAACCCCCTTCATGCGTGCCCGCGGCGGCCCTCCAGGCCCAACAGCTCCGCTGACCCGGATCGTCACAGCCGACCGGCCGCCACCATATGGTCAGCCTGGCAGGCGGTTGCGTCTGGCCTCCGGGATGCTCCCATCCATCACGTACGGCTCCCAGCGACACGGGACCGGTGTCCGTCCGCTCGCACGAGGGCGCGACAGATCACACGACAGATCACTCTTTTGAGATCCACAGTCGGCACCCCACCCCACCCCCGAAACAGGGTTCTCGTGTCCCTGCCTTATTTTCTCTCTCAACATGGCCATCCGGTTGAACAAATATTTGTTGAGTACCAACGGGTCAAGGCCCCATGCCCGACGTCGCCAAGGATATGGAGGGTCGGTCCGGGAAGGTCTCTCTCTCCAGGAGGACCTAGAAGTCCAGCGGCGGCTAACACGGGCGTGTGCGGACATCTGGTCACTCACGGGAGCCTTCCCCGAGTCTGTCTCTAAACCTCAGGGTAGGACGTCTCCCGCGTCTGCCAAGACGAGCAGAACCTGTCCCCGTTCATCAGGAGAGCGTATGACGGTCAGGTGACAGCCTGTTTCCGTGCAGAAAACGTCAACAGGAAAGGATTAGCAAGACCGAAACAGCCTGCAGGACGGAATGTGTGAAGGTGTCAGAGGAAAGACTTCCTGTTCCCATTCCCGGCAGGACTGAGCGGCCGGCGGCTCTCAGATGCTCCCTCTGAGGATGACCGTCCCCGGACCTATCGCAGGAAACACGCTTCGGAAGGCGGGCGGGCGGGCAGAAGGAAGAGGCCAGCTGCCCTGAGGCCAGCATTGAGCGAGGCCCCGTGCCGGATACAGTAAACACACCCTGCGGACACAAGGAAGTGGGAACACCACCGCCGGAATGGGGAACGGGAACAGGTGCCGTCGTGAGGTCATCATCCCGTGCCTGGGAACAGGTGCCGTGGTGAGGTCATCATCCCGTGCCTGGGAACAGGTGCCGTGGTGAGGTCATCATCCCGTGCCTGGGAACAGGTGCCGTGGTGAGGTCATCATCCCGTGCCTGGGAACAGGTGCCGTGGTGAGGTCATCATCCCGTGCCTGGGAACAGGTGCCGTCGTGAGGTCATCATCACGTGCCTGGGAACAGGTGCCGTCATGAGGTCATCATCACGTGCCTGGAAACAGGTGCCGTCGTGAGGTCATCATCCCGTGCCTGGGAACAGGTGCCGTGGTGAGGTCATCATCCCGTGCCTGGGAACAGGTGCCGTGGTGAGGTCATCATCCCGTGCCTGGGAACAGGTGCCGTGGTGAGGTCATCATCCCTGTGCCTGGGAACAGGAGCCGTGGTGAGGTCATCATCACGTGCCTGGGAACAGGTGCCGTGGTGAGGTCATCATCCCTGTGCCTGGGAACAGGTGCCGTGGTGAGGTCATCATCCCGTGCCTGGGAACAGGTGCCGTGGTGAGGTCATCATCACGTGCCTGGGAACAGGTGCCGTGGTGAGGTCATCATCCCGTGCCTGGGAACAGGTGCCATCGTGAGGTCATCATCCCGTGCCTGGGAACAGGTGCCGTCGTGAGGTCATCATCACGTGCCTGGGAACAGGTGCCGTGGTGAGGTCATCATCCCGTGCCTGGATGAGCCACAAAGGATGTCACGTCCAGGGAGTGCTTAGACAGTTAGATTCCCCAAGAGGGGGAGGCGGAAGGACCTCAGTGGAATAAGGTCTCTGTATTTTCCCCCAGAGTGATGGGTCATTCACAGAGGACCGTGGACGGGAGGAGGAGTCCCTGCTGGAGTGTGTTAGGGCTGCCAGTACAAAAACACCACTGACAGGGAGGCTTAAACAACAGGGATTTATTCTTTAACACTTCTTGAGACTGGGAGTCCAAGGTCAAGGCGCTCGGAGGTCTGGCTTCTCCCGAGACCTCTCTGCTTGGCGTAGACACGAATCCCTGTTCTTCAGGCGTTAGAAAAGCGAGGTTGCCTCTGATGAGGGCTTATGAAGTTAGTCCTTTGCATAGAGCAGGGGGCGGGAACCTATGGCTCGCGAGCCAGATGTGGCTCTTTTGATGGCTGCATCTGTCTCACAGAGAAATCTTTAATAAAAAAAAAAAATAATAACATTTAAAATATAAAACATTCTCATGTATTGCAATCCATTCATTTCCTACCGCTCATGTTCATGGTTGCAGGTGGCTGGAGCCAATCACAGCTGTCCTCTGGGACAACACTAAATTTTTCTTGGATAATGCGTAATGAACACGGGTCGTTGTGAGGTTAGGAAGTAAACTTCCCTCCTTTTAATCAAGTAGTCAGCTAGCTAATTGCAGAAACCCTTTTGATGAAGAAGATGGCTAAAAGAAAAAAAGATGAGGAGTATTGTACTTTTCAGCAGAAATAGACAGAGGAATTTGCCTTTGTGGAGAGAGCAGGTTCTGCAGTGTGTCTAATATGCAATGATAAAATTGTATTGATGAAATGGTCAAATATAAAGCGGCACTTTGACACACGCCATACTACATTTGCATTGAAATATCCAGCGGGGGACAGCAGGAAGAAAGCATGTCAAGAGCTACTGTGCAGAGCACAAGCTAGTCAGCAGCAACTCCGTGTGTGGACCCAACAAGGTGACTGGAATTCGGCTAGCTTTGAGGGTGCTTTAGCAATTGTGAGAAATGGAAAACCATTCACAGATGGGGAGTATACCAAACATTCATGCTTGATGTTGCCAATGAACTTTTTGACGACTTTTCAGATAAAGACAAGATAATCAAATGAATAAAAGACATGCCTCTGTCGGCAAGAACTGTTCACGATCGTACCATCATGATGGCAAATCAAATTGAGGCAACACAAGTGAAGGACATAAATGCAGCACCATTCTTTTCTCTCGCTTTGGATGAGTCAACAGACGTAAGCCATTTATCCCAGTTCAGCGTGATTGCAAGGTATGCTGTCAGTGACACACTACATGAGGAAAGTCTTGCTGTTTGCCTATGAAAGAGACAAGAGGGGAGGATTTATTCAAGTCTTTCACTGAGTTTGCTAAAGAAAAAAATCTACCAATGGATAAACTTATTTCAGTGTGTATTGATGGTGCTCCGTACATGGGGAAAAACAGAGGATTCGTAGCACTTTTTCGTGAACATGAAAAGAGACCCATCCTAAGTTTTCACTGCATCCTACACCAGGAGGTGCTTTGTGCTCAGATGTGTGGCGAGCAGCTTGGTGAGGTGATGTCGCTGGTCATTTGGGTGGTCAACTTTATTGTTGCCCGAGCTTTAAATGGTTGCCAATTTAAAACACTGCTGGATTAAGTTGGGAATAATTGTCCTGGTCTGCTTCTGCACAGCAATGTGCATTGGTTGTCAAGAGGGAAGGTGCTCAGCCATTTCACGGCTTGTCTGAGCGAAATCCGGATTTTTCTTGAAATGAAAAACGTCGAGCATCCTGAGTTAGCTAACACTGAGTGGCTCCTGAAGTTCTACAATCTCGTGGACATGACTGAACATCTGAACCAGCTCAATGTGAAAATGCAAGGTGTTGGAAATACAGTCTTATCCTTCAACAATCAGTGTTTGCATTTGAAAACAAGCTGGAACTTTTCATGACCGACATTGAAACAGGTGGTTTACTATACTTTGAAGAACTGGGAGAGTTTAAAGACGCATGCGCAGCAAGTGACCCTGTTCAACATCTTGATCTCCAGCAGCTAGCGGGCTTCACATCTAATCTCCTGCAGTCATTCAAAGTGCACTTTGGAGAATTTCGTGAGCGCACTTGTCTTTTTAAGTTCATAACCCATCCACATGAGTGTGCAGTGGACAGCGCTGACCTGAGTCACATCCCCAGTGTCTCCATCAGAGATTTTGAGCTACAAGCTGCTGACCTGAGGCCTCAGACATGTGGGTGAATAAATTCAAGTCACTGAATGAAGATTTGGAAAGACTTGCACGACAGCAAGCAGAGTTGGCGAGCAAACACAAGTGGGGAGAAATGGAAAACTTCAACCCGCAGACCAGCTGATTGTCAAAACTTGGAACGTGCTTCCCGTCACATACCACACACTGTAGAGTGTGAGTATCGCTGTACTGACAATGTTTGGCTCTACGTATGCATGTGACCAGTCTTTCTCACATCTAAAGAACGTTAAGACCAACCTACGATCACGTTTAACGGATGGAAGTCTCAACGCCTGCATGAAGCTTAACCTCACCACGTATCAACCAGACTACAAAGCCATCAGCAAAACCATGCAGCACCAGAAGTCGCATTAATGGTAAGAAGTACTTTATTCATCATTGGTTAGCAACAGCACAACAACGTTATTAAAAAGAATTCAGAGATTTATTGTACTTTAAAAGTGTTGGTCTTACGTAAAACGCACACATTTACTTGTATTTAGTGTTAAACATATTGTATGGCTCTCACGGAATTACATTTTAAAATATGTGGGGTTCATGGCTCTCTCAGCCAAAAAGGTTCCCGACCCCTGGCATAGAGGACCTGAATAGACACTTCTACCAAGACGACATACAGGTGGGCCAATAGGCACATGAAAAGATGCTCAAGGCAGCTCAGGAGAAATGCAAATGAAAACCATAACAAGATACCACCTCACACCTGTCAGAATGGCGCTCATCAATAAATCAACACAGAATAAGTGCTGGCGAGGATGTGGAGAAAAGGGAGCCCTCCTGCACTGCTGGTGGGAAGGCAGACTGGTGCAGCCACTGTGGAAAAACAGTATGGAGTCACCTCAAAAAGATAAAAATGGAGCCCTGGCCTGTTGGCTCAGTAGTAGAGTGTTGGCCTGGCGTGCAGGAGTCCCGGGTTCGATTCCCAGCCAGGGCACACAGGAGAAGCACCCATCTGCTTCTCCACCCCTCCCCTTCTCCTTCCTCTCTGTCTCTCTCTTCCCCTCCCACAGCCAAGGCTCCATTGGAGCAAAGTTGGCCCGGGTGCTGAGGATGGCTCTGTGGCCTCCACCTCAGGTGCTAGAATGGCTCTGGTTGCAACAGAGCGATGCCCCAGATGGGCAGAGCATCACCCCCTGGTGGGCGTGCTGGGTGGATCCCGGTCGGGTGCATGCAGGAGTCTGTCTGACTGCCTCCCCATTTCCAACTTCAGAAAATACAAAAAAAAAAAAAAAAGATAAAAATGGAGCTGCCTCATGACCCAGTGACTCCACTTCTGGGTATTTATCCAAAGAAACCCAAAACGCTAATTTAAAAGAAGATATGCCCCCCCCCCCCCCCCCCCCCCGTTCACTGTAGTATTATTTACAACAGCCAAGATCTGGAAACAGAAATAGAAGTATCCATCCATCCATCCATCCATCCATCCATCAATAGACAAGTGGGTAGAGAAGATGTGGGACCTCTATGCAAGGGGATATTACTCGGCCGTAAAAAGAATGAAATCTTGCCATTAGTGACAACCCAGATGCAGCTAGAGGCCACTATGCTGAGTGAAACAAGTCAGACAGAGACCCTCGATTTCATTTATATACGAAATCTAAAAAAAAAAAAACAACCACCACCCACAAATGAACAGCCAGAATAGAAATAGGCTCAGAGACACAGAGGACAGCCAGAGGGGAGGGATGGTGGGAGGTTGGGTGAAAACCTGATGGGATTAAAAAAGTACGAATTGGTAGTTACAAAAAAGTCTCGAGGGGACGTGAAGTACAGCCCAGGGAGTCCAGTCAGTAATACTGTGGTTACTTTGTATGGTGTACTTTGTATGGCTACTTTGTATGGTGACAGGTGGGTCCTGGAAATACCGGGGGGGGGGGGGGGGGGGGGGCGGGGGAGACCATGTTGTAAAGCCTGTGTCTAACCACTATGGTGTACCATCTGAAACTAACACAAAGTAATATTGAAAAAAGAAAATTAAACCCTGTGCTGTCAAAGCCCCAAGTCAAAGGGCTCCACCCTCCACCCAGGCATAGTTCAAACCAGGCAGCCCACTGGCAGGCCCCACGTGGAGGACACAGCGATGCCCGCCCCCCTCCCCGCCCACAGCAGGAGGACTCAGAAACCAGGGGGCCCGGGTATAGAGACCGCAGTGTGGGCAGAGGTGGCCCGCAGGAGAGAAAAGCAGAGAAATTGCTTCCCCTTGCTTCCCCACCCCCTTCGCCTCTTTCTTTTGAACTTCTGTAAACTACATGCATTTCCCACACCCCTGGGAATGAGCACACAATACCACGAGGTATTTAAAAAAAAACAAAAACCATGGACTCCCGTTTCTGTTCTCTATTCCATCCCACCCACCCTGAGACAACCAACTGCCCTCGCTTGGGGTACGTCCGTCCGCCCAGAGTCCTCCTATCAACGCATTCATATATGGACTCCACCCCTTGGAAATGACAGCCTCAGAAAGGGTCTTTCTTTACTCACATCCAGCTCGTCACGGGGAGGTTATCTTTATTGGTCGGTGGGGAAATAAATAAGCGAAGGGTTTTCACGAACAAAAGGCTAGGCCCTCCCGCATGCTTGGGACCGGGCCACCCAGTGCGTGGAAATTGCCAGTTTTACAGATGCAGGCAGGCATGCATAAGTCATGGGGGGGGGGGTGAAGTACCCCTCGCCTGGTGGTGTTTCGAGACAGGAAAGAACCTACTTCTTTCTTTGTTTGTTTGTGACAGGGACAGAGAGAGTCAGAGACAGACAGGAAGGGAGAGAGATGAGAAGCACCTGTTCTTTGTTGTTCATTGACTCCTTTCTCATATGTTCCTTGATCTGAGGTGGGGGCTACAGCAGAGCAAGTGACCCCTTGCTCAAGCCAGTGACCTTGCGCTCAAGCCAGCGACCATGGGGTTATGCCTGTGACCCCACGCTCAAGCCAGTGACCTTGGGCTCAAGCCAGCGACCATGGGGTTATGTCTATGACCCCACGCTCAAGCTGGTGACCCTGTGCTCAAGCCAGTCACTTCGGGGGTGTTTTGACCCTGGTTCCTCCACATTCCAGTCCGATGCTCTATCCACTGCACCACCACCTGGTCAGACAGAACCTGCTTCTCAGGAAAGGTGAAGTCACGTGAAAAATAACCCTCATCAGCTTCTATCTGTGGAAGGTTCATGGTGGGTTCCACCTGGAAACAATGACTTGAGGGATTTCCCTTCCACGGAGAGCTCAGTCTAACGTGTTGCCTGGGAGGGATGCACTTCTGCGTCAGGTGTTCGGTCCTGAGTTGTGAGAAGCGTCTTCAGCTGGGCGGGGACACGGTCCCTTCTGGAATGTTCATCAGTTCCCTCGCCTTCAGCGAACAGAGGCTTTGTTCTTGTTCCTCACGGTCGCAGCTGTGGGGGAAGGGTCGGTGCACACCGCCTTCCCTGCTTGCCCACCTCCACGGTCCTTCGTCCCTTCTAATTACACGTCCAGGTCCCTCACGTCATGTGGCCTCCTCCTGCCAACCGCGGCGGTCAGTTCTGGACACGGAGGGGCTGTCCGCGGTGACCAGCACAACAGGATGGGGCACAGACAGAGCGCGAGGGAAGACGAGGCACTGAAGGCAGACACATGAAATACAGAATGCCGAGCACTTGGGAGACGGAAGGGGTAGCCACGGGCTAGCACATCTGCCTGGACCAAGGAGCAGGGAGGGACGTGAGATGTTCTGCCTGTTATCTGGCCAGGGCTGGGGGGAGGGCGGGGGTGATGCATTCGGAGCAGGTGTATTCATGAGTGTAAAGACCGGAGTGGAGAATTCAGACAAAGGTGATGTCGACCACCCCTCTCCCCATGCATTCTAGGGGGGCATGTACCCAGCCCCCAGCTCTTTCATGCGAGCCTTACGTCCTAGGGGGCCTTGATTCCTCCTGCTGGAAAATGGGTCTCTTTGTGTCCCCACTGCCAAGCCCAGACCGGTTTTAATCCACATTAAAACTCTGCGTTAGAATGTAGCTTTTGTACCTGACACTCTTGAGCTGCTGCAGGGGATGGCAGACTTTAGGAAGGTAAACTTCTTAGCTCTGTGATTGTCCTGGATACCCCGAGGTGCCATTTGTTACAGAAAAGCCTAGATGAATGCTTACTTTCCGCTGCCTCCCCCACCTTTATTTACCCTGTGAAGGGCGCTAGGGGGTCAAGCTCATTATTTTGCAAAAATGACTAATCCATTTTTTAAAAAAAATCTCTCTTTAGAGCAGGGGTCCTCCAAACTTTTTACACAGGAGGCCAGTTCACTGTCCCTCAGACCATTGGAGGGCCGGACTATAAAAAAAAACAAAACTATGAACAAATCCCTATGCACGCTGCACATATCTTATTTTAAAGTAAAAAAACAAAACTGGAACAAATACAATATTTAAAATAAAGAACAAGTAAATTTAAGTCAACAAACTGACCAGTATGTCAATGGGAACTACGGGCCTGCTTTTGGCTAATGAGATGGTCAATGTGCAGTTCCATATTTGTCACTGCTAGCCGTAACAAGTGATATGACGTGCTTCCGAAGCCGTGACGCGTGCGTCCCCTGTCACTGGTGCCGCCACATACAGTACTGCAGGAGCACAGGATGCGGATGTTCCTCTCACTGACCACCAATGAAAGAGGTGCCCCTTCCGGAAGTGCGGCGGGGGCCAGATAAATGGCCTTATGGGGCCACATGCGGGCCCGCGGGCCATAGTTTGGGGACCCCTGCTGTAGAGGCATGGGGTGAATGCATCTCTAAAACATGTCACGCCGGTCCCCTCACTCCTCCTGGAAGGAGACTTGTCTGAGCTCAGCCAGCGGGAAGATGCTGAAATTCCTCCCCGACTCCTGAGGCTAGACCTGCAAGAAGAGTCTTTCCTGGGTTATTTGCATTCTGTGGTGACCAAGTTATTCTGGTCTTCTTGTCTTACAGTGAACATTTCTGTAGAGAGCCCTGTTCCCTCAACTGTGTGAGCCGTACTTTTAAAGACCACCGTCTGGGTCCCTGGGGCGCCCATTTCTGCAGGATTCAACACTGTCCCTAAGCCTTGCCAGTGGGCGGATCTGGGGACTCGGCGCTTGTTCCGAGCTGAGCCACCGCCCATCTTTGCCTTCTCGGTGGTGACCCCTTTGGGTCAAATTCAGGACCGCCTGCTTTTAATTTAACCTCATCATGAACGAGCCTTGTAACTGCACGGAGGTCTCCCTCTGATCATTGGCAGTCTCAGGCCCCCTGATCGAATTCTTCCCTTTCTTCGTTCTTCCACGCACACCTAACGGTCCCCAACGCTTGCCAGTCCTGCCTTTTTTTTATTTTTATTTTTTTAAGGGCCCCCTTGCGGTATGTACTCTCCTTAAAACAGAAGTTTTGATCTTAAAGATAGAGGCCCTGGCCGGTTGGCTCAGCGGTAGAGCGTTGGCCTAGCGTGCGGAGGACCCGGGTTCGATTCCCGGCCAGGGCACATAGGAGAAGCGCCCATTTGCTTCTCCACCCCTCCGCCGCGCTTTCCTCTCTCTGTCTCTCTCTTCCCCTCCCGCAGCCAAGGCTCCATTGGAGCAAAGATGGCCCGGGCGCTGGGCATGGCTCTGTGGCCTCTGCCTCAGGCGCTAGAGTGGCTCTGGTCGCAATATGGCGACGCCCAGGATGGGCAGAGCATCGCCCCCTGGGGGGCAGAGCGTCGCCCATGGTGGGCGTGCCGGGTGGATCCCGGTCGGGCGCATGCGGGAGTCTGTCTGACTGTCTCTCCCTGTTTCCAGCTTCAGAAAAATGAAAGAAAAAAAAAAAAAAAAAAAAAAAAAGATAGAGTCACGGACGGAGCCGGGCGAGCGTGACAGAAACATCCTTCGCCAGTGTGTCTGGGACTCGGGTGGTGGGTGGAGATTATGGGCAGGACGGAAAGCAGAGATGAGGTTAACGGACCGGATCACCGTGAGGCACAGAGTCCTTGAGGGAGGAAGAGACGGTTTAGCCCCGAACGGTTAGTCTGTTCATCCATCGATGGGCACCACGCACCGAACTCATGGGTGCCGTTAGCGTTGGCGGGCTTCACTGAGAAGGAATTTGTTATCATTTATTACATGAAGTAAGTCTCCGAGCAGATGTTACTCGGCCTGGCGAATTCTGGAAATATTAATTTTCAGACTGATGTTAATCACTTCCTCAGGGTTCATGTTTACCCTCTGTCGACTTTTTTTTTAATTAATTTATTTATTTATTCATTTTAGAAAGGAGAGAGAGAGGGGGAGAGAGAAGGGGGGGAGGAGCAGGAAGCATCAACTCCCATATGTGCCTTGACCAGGCAAGCCCAGGGTTTTGAACCGGCGACCTCAGTGTTTCCAGGTTGACGCTTTATCCACTGCGCCACCACAGGTCAGGCTCTGTCAACTTTTTATATGACTGTTCCCATGGCATAATACTTCCATTAAAAATGGGTGGAGAGCCTGACCAAGTGGTGGCGCAGTGGATAGAGCGTCGGACTGGGATGCGGAAGGACCCAGATTCGAGACCCCCGAGGTCGCCAGCTTGAGCGCGGGCTCATCTGGCTTGAGCAAAGAGCTCACCAGCTTAGACCCAAGGTCGCTGGCTCCAGCAGAGGGTTACTCGGTCTGCTGAAGGCCCGCGGTCAAGGCACATGTGAGAAAGCAATCAATGAACAACTAAGAAGTCACAACGCACAAGGAGAAACTGATGATTGATGCTTCTCATCTCTCTCCGTTCCTGTCTGTCTGTCCCTGTCTATCTCTGCCTCTGTAAAAAATAAATAAAATAAAATAAAATAAAATAAAAGAGTTAAAAAAAAAAACGGGTGGAGAGATAGAAGTACTAGCGTACAGTGAGATACCTCTGTCCATTTTCATTATTTTATTTCGGTGAGGGGGGGCAGGTAGACAGGGTTCAAGTGCCCAGAAGCCTCCCAGGACCCCAAATGCCTGCAAAGATACAGTTTATCACAGGAAAAGGTGTCGATACAGCGGCCACGCTAACGGGAGAGGGGACCTACCAGTCCAAGGTCCCTTGGCAGTGCAGGGAGTCCGGGCATCGTGTGGAAACACTCATTCTTCCAGCTCAGGAACCACTGACAGTTGCCAGAGCCCCTGGAGTTCAGCAGGTCTAAGTCAGGTCTCAGTCAGGGTGTTTTATAATTTGTTGGCCATGTGGATATATACTCCTGCCACTCACCCCGCCCACACCAACAGGAGAGACTTTGAAGGTTCTCAGTGTCATCGTTGTCAATAAGTAAAAAATGCCGAAGCGTGATGTGCAGCCACCCCCAAACTCCGGGGCTCCGTCCTCCCAATCAACACAGCCAGTTGTTCTTCATGCTTTGACTAGGAGTTCGTACCTGTACAAGCACATTTCTGGACCACGAGTCTGCTGGAATCCACCCTCCCAGTCTGCCTCTGCAGTCTCATGTTATTCCAATATGGTTTCTCCACAAACATTTGCATCCCCATTGGCTGTCTGCCTAAACCTCTCTCAGACATTTATACACACAGGAAAGTCTTCCAAGTTTGCCACGCTCTGACACGTACGTCTTAGCAACGGGATTTGATGGTGCTCCGCCCTTCGTTTTTCTCCCGTATGGAAAATAGCACAACCTCTGCAAGTTGTGTGTTCATGGTATTTCTCCACGTGCATTCTTGGGGCATGTCCTGCGCTTGTTACTCCATCTTTAGTTCCAAAGAAACTGGAAATATTTGCTGTATGCCTCATCCAAGGCACAATACATTGATTAAGCAATTCTAGTAAAATAATAGCAGTATTACCATCCATTCATCCATCCATCCATCCATCCATCCATCCATCCATCATCTATCCATCCATGCATTCATCCATTCATGCATCCATCTATCCATCCACTCATCCATCTAACAATCCATTCATTCATGCATCCATCCATGTGTTCATCCATCCATCATCCACCCATCCATGCATCCACCCATTCATTCATCCTTCCACCCATCTGTTTATCTATCCATCCTTCCATCCGTCCATCCATCCATCCATCCATCCACCCTTTCATCCATCCATCCTCTATCCATCCATCATCTATCTATCCATCATCCATCCATCCATCCATCCATCCATCATCCATCCACCCATCCATCCACCCATCCATCATCCATCCACCCATCCATCATCCATCTATCATCCATCCACCCCTCCATCATCCATCCATCCACCCATCAGCCCACCCACCCACTGTCTCCTTCCCTGTGGCAAACACAGACCCGTCTGGGAAGCTTGAGTTTTAGTGGGTGAACTAACTTCTAGACTGAGGAAGGTGGGTGGTGTGGGGTATTTGCAGGGCAGCCGAGATGAGGTCCACCCATAGAACAGTGTTTGTGTCTCTCTAAGGCCTGGGGACACGGTACCCCATTGAGGATTTCTCCTGAGATAGTTGTAGACACGTTCGGTCATGGTAGAACGATGGTTTTACCTGTTAAACACAACTTGTGAGGTGGGGTCGTTGAAACAACGGGATAAGAAACCATCTTGGCCTCGTCCGCGTTTGGTTCACTGGATGTTCTACCTCCCGGGGTCATCACGACAGTCGCGTGAGGTCTCACCACACCCGCTCTATAGATGAGGGTGGAGAGGACCGAGGCAAAGCCCAAGGCCCCATTCCGTGGTCTCCTACGTCTCGGCTGCACCTGGCTGAGCCTCCTGCTTCCCTGCAGGTGGGGCAGAGCCGTTCTCCTTAGGATGGATGACCTTTGCTGTGTGGTCTGATTAGGGGGTCGGAGGGGGACCCACGGGGGACCCGTGGCCATGGGTCATTATCGCTAACACCCCAGTGTCCTTGATCATCATGGGCTCTGTCGGTTTATCTTTCCTTGAAAGGAGAGGGATCCCAGGAGCACGGCAGCACCTCAGTCCTTCAGTGTGTTCCACATGGAGAGGGGGACATGGAGAGGCGCCCGGAGAGCCCCCTGCCCCCAGTGGAAGGGGGGCGTGGAGAGGCGCCCAGAGAGCCCCCTGCCCCCAGTGGAAGGGGGGCGTGGAGAGGCGCCGGAGAGCCCCTGCCCCCAGTGGAAGGGGGGCGTGGAGAGGCGCCCGGAGAGCCCCCTGCCCCCAGTGGGAGGGGGGCGTGGAGAGACGCCCGGAGAGCCCCCTGCCCCCAGTGGGAGGGGGGCGTGGAGAGACGCCCGGAGAGCCCCCTGCCCCCAGTGGGAGGGGGGCGTGGAGAGACGCCGGAGAGCCCCTGCCCCCAGTGGAAGGGGGGCGTGGAGAGGCGCCCGGAGAGCCCCTGCCCCCAGTGGGAGGGGGACGTGGGTGCTCTTGAGTCAGCTCAGCCCCAGTGCACTCTCTCTCTCTCTCTCTCTTTCTTCCTCTCACTCTCTCTCTCTCTCTCTTTCTTCCTCTCTCTCTCTTTCTCTCTCTCTCTCTCTCTCTCTCTCTCTCTCTCTCTCTCCCCCCCTCTCTCTTGCCTCCGGCGCTGCCTGCCAGGTCCTCTCTGTGCTCACATATTCCTGGGGGAGCTGTTCTAGTTCCTTTTTTTTTTCTTTTTTTTTTTTTTTAATACACTTTGAAAGCTTGTGCTCGCTACCTTCTCCTTTTCTCCCTCAGCAACGCCGCTGAAACGACTTGTTCGATGCCTTATAATTACATTTTCACTCTAATTATAGCTACTGCTTTCTAAAATATTCCGTTCCTTCCAGCAGGACTCTTACCGCTCGCCTACCCGTCGGGGGTGGGGGTTGGGGGGGCTCCCTCATCCCGGCATGTGCGGCGACGTTGGCTCTGAGCGCCGGCTGCCAGCCGCATTTCCAAGATGTCTTTGTTTAATTATATTACCTCTTCTTATCCCAAAGAGAGTCGGTGGGAGGGAATGCCACATGCCTCCTCTCCCTTTTTTTCCTAGGGATAAAACCCAGAATGTGTCATGACAGACAGATGCAGCAGCCGCTGTGGTGCACTAGGGGGTCATTTGAAGAGAGGTAGTGAAACAGCCTCATGCGCTGGAGTGCCGTATGCCTCCGGGCGCGGTTGTCTCCTAAAGCCAAACACGGCAACGGGCACCCACCGTGTGGCCGGGGCTCTCCGTGCCTTGTGGCAGGTCACCCCGAGCTGGCCCCATCCCGTCGTCAACACCAACAGCAACCACAAATCCAACTGGGTATCCAGGGCCCCTTTCCACACCATTGAGGGCAGGTCAGATGCATTAAGAGTTTGAAAATGGCAAATGACAGTAAAAAAAAAAAAAAAAAAAGGACCGCCCCAGGAGACACAGCAAAGGTGATTGGAGACAGGTGCCGTGGACCACAGTGGGACAGGGGGGGCCTCTTCCCCGGCCGTGGCCGCAGGGGGCAGACACAGGGAGGTGGAGGTTCATGTTGCTAGCAGCAACAAGACCATGAGCAGGGCGTGGGGAGAGCACGGGGCTCTGCGTTTTCTACTCTCTTTACCACCAACCACATTGCCTGTAATATCCCCACAGGACCCCTCAGAAGGTCCCTGAGGAGAGTGTTACCATCCCGACTTACAGATGAGCCTGCTGGGCTCAGAGGGGCTGAGAGCTATCCCGCAGCATGTAGACAGATGGAGCTCCCCCCCAGACGCCGTCGGACTTGGTGGGTCCCCCTTCATCGGACACTTGATATCCAATCACATGGAGGTCCGTTTAGTCCTGATGCCAGGCTTCCGTGCCCAGGGAGAATTAATTGTACTGTTTCTTGACCGTGGTCTGCAAGGCCACCTGGCTGCATCAGGCCATGGATGTTTTCCGGGTTGTGACGGGGTGTCGCTGACAGCCCTGAGCACCGCATGGCTGGTGCCAGGCCCCCTGCTGCAGTCAGCGGTCCCCATCGGGGAGCAAGGCCACAGCGGGGATAGGATTGCAGCTGTGGACGATGTGGCCAGAGCAAGAAGTAGCGTTTCTGGTTCCAGGCCACTGGCCCCATGGGGTTGTCTTCTGCAAGGGCTGCAGCCTGCTCTGATGTATCCAGACGTTGGTCCTTGGAGTGGTTAATGTCATCACCAAACGCCTAAGATATGCGGCGTTGGTTTTGGTCTGACAGTGGGCAGCAAGGGAGCTGTTCTCCAGGGCAGACAGCACCGTGAGCAGCACGATGCTGTGACGGACAGTGTGGCTCTGACGGACAGCCCCTTGGAGGGCAGCAGGCACTGCGGACCGGTGGGCAGCAGAGAGATTGCGGAACAGATGATCAGCGGTACATGTGGCTTCTTGGTATTGGTTGCCTTTGACAAGGCACTTACAGGAAAAAAAGATGAATTCCCCCAAAACGGTTGGTGGTCCGCCAGATGACACAGAGATGGCCGTAAAGGGACTCAGCGGTGAGGGGCAAAAGCAGTTCCTTCTCAGGTCCGGACTCTGAAGGAGAAGATCGAGAAGTCTTTTGATCAATAAAGTCTGACGACAGGAAAAACCTGGGCTGGGCACGCAGTCCGGAGTGTGGCGTCCATGAACCTTTCTGACGGGGGGCGAGAGCTCAAGAGGAGACGTGTGGGTCACCCTCACTGGACCCACCCAACAAAGGGCCCCCAGGAGAGAGAAGCTGAACAGGAGTGGCAACGTGGGCACCCTCGTCTCGTTCCTGATCTTACGGGGACAAGCTTTCAGCTGTTGGTGATTGATTCCAGCGTTCGCGGTGGGACTCCTCCTGCATGACCTTGATCATGGGGAGGTAGGGTCCTTTCATTCCCAGTGTGCTGGGTGCTTTTTGTCGTGCGAGGGTGTTGACGTGGGTTGGATGCTTTTCCTGCGTCCATTGGGATGATCACGTGGGTATTTTTCTCTTTGTCCTATTAACATGGTTGCCTCGCACCAATAGCCATGGGTTGAACCTTCCTTGCTTTCCTGAGTTCAACCCCCTTGGTCATGGTCTATCATCCTCTTAATGTGCTGTTTAATTCTGCGTGGTAATATGTCATTGAGGGGTTTTGTATCGATACTCATAAGGGGCATTGGTCTGTTGACTTCTTTTCTCATGATCTCTTTGCTTTGGGCATCAGGGTAATAATAATCCTGGTCTCATAGGACGAGTTGGAAGTGTCCCCTACTTTTCATAATTTTGGTAGTCTCTGTGGAGGATGGGTCTTAATTCTCCGTGAAGTGTCCCGTAGAATATGACAGGGAAGCCCTATGGTCCTAGGATTTTCTTTTGGGGGAAGTTTTAGATCGCTGATTCAGTCTTCTCAGTGGTTATAGGTCTGATCAGATTTTCTGTTTCCTCATTCTTGAGTCTCGATAGGTTGTGTCTCTACAGGTGTTTTCCTCTTGGTTACTCGGTTCGTTGGTGTACAATGTTTCACAGCATTTCCTTCCGATCCTTTCTATTGCAGTGATAGGTTAACAGAGCCCATCTTTTGTTCACTTTTATTATTATTCTTTTAGTTATTTGAATTCTCTTTCATTTTTCTTAGTCTAGCTAAAAAGGTTTGACAATTCTGTTCATCTTTTCAAAGCACCAGCTCCTGGTTTGGCTGATGCATTTTATTGATTTTTTAAAAAATTCTCTTTCATTTATCTCTGCCCTAATCTTTTCTTTTCTTTTTTTCTTTTTTCTTTCTCCTGCTAGCTTTGAATTGAGTTGATCTTCCCCCCCCCCTTAAGTTCTTTAAAGTGTAAAGTTCGGTTGCTGATTAACAACCTTTATTATTATTTTTTTTAACATAAGCATTTCCACTCTACATCCCCCCCTCCCCTCAGCCCTCCTTTGGCTATGTTCCCAAGTGTCTGTGATGCCTTCATTTCCGTTCATCTGAAGGTGTTTCCGAACTTTCCTCGTGATCTCCTCTTTGACCCACTGGGTGTTTTAAGAGGGTGCTGCTTCCTCGCTCCCTGGCTGAGACGTTTCCAGTGTCCCTGCGACTTTTGGCTCCTAAGTTTCAGCCTGGTTATGGAGATTTCTTTCCTCAAACTACAGAGCAAAGGAGAGCAAACATAGCCAGGCTTTACTCTTCACATAAAACTGGCTTTCTGATAGAAAATGCTTCCTTTTTGATGCGCCTGTTGAGAAATTAAGATTTTTTTTTTTTAAGTAATGGAGTTGTTGTTGTGTGTGTGTGTGTGTGTGTGTGTGTGTCCTGAATTAATGCCTACAATTTTCCAGGTCCTCTAGTGCTAAACTCTCTGTTTCTTAGACCATTTATTAATTCATATCAACTCCTGCCCCCTGGGAGGGAGGTGTCGTGCCCACTAGTGTCTGAGTCATGGGGTGGCTTCCGGTCACAGTGGCACAAGGGGCTCTTGGAGTGCCCTGCGGAGGGCTTTGGTCTCATTTCCAAGCCGTGAGATGGCCTCCCACTCTCTCGGCCTGCCCGCCTTGGAACAGACACCTAATGAGACACGTTCGTACGGACAAAGGCTCGCCTCTCTGCTCCCAAGTATGTAATTTGCTTTCTGCCACCCAAATGCAAACCTCTCTCTGGGAGAGCTTTTTATTCATAACGCACGACAATGGAGTTTTTCTTAATTAGGCGACCCGGGATGAGCTATTGGAGTTTTTCCGCCCGCAAAGCTGAAGTGCACATGCGCTAGGCGCGGCACACGTGGTGGGCCATCCACTTGAGCGCGATGTTTGGTGCATGTAACTATCTGAGTTCATCTCGCAGTACTGTACGCATTGACCTGTTCCAACAGGGCCCACACGTCTCAACACCTCCAAGACTTCCCACAAAGCCCCAGATAGGTTCAGTTCTTTGGGCTCCTTGCCTCGTAAGCATTGATTTGCAGAAATCAAGATTGACTCATGAACCCAAGAAATTTGTATATGACTCCCCTTGCCACTGATGCATAAGGCTCCCCCCCATAATGACATCATTTGCTATTTACCTTGCCCCCCCCCCCCAAGGAGAAGATAATGTCACACCTCCGAGCTTGTCCACAGGCTTCCAGAAGAATTGTCTTATACCTCATTCATTTTACTTCCTAAGGAATTCTTGTGGAAGAAACGGGTTGGCTATAACCATAATTGACCTGAGACCTGGGTTGAGAATGCATGTCATCAACTTGAACATTTACATATATCAAAGAGTAGGTAGGTACCAGGCAAGGTTGCAGGTTCGATTCCCAGTCAGGGCACATACAAGAATCACCAACGAATGCATAAATAAGTGGAACAACAAGTCAGTCTCTCTCTCTCTCTCTCTCTCTCTCTCTCTCCTTTCCTCTCTCTGTCTCTGAAATCAACCCATAAAAAACAACTGTAAAGATGTAACATGTGATTTTTTTTTCATCTAGTTACTGGAAAACTAAAGAAAGCACTTGTTAGCTTGAATAGAGGAACATGAAAACCAGAATGCACTTTTCCTAATCTACAAAAGCAAAAACCCTCTAATGTGTTATCAAGAATGATTTTTTTTTTTTGTATTTTTCTGAAGTTGGAAACAGGGAGGCAGTCAGACAGACTCTCGCATGCGCCCGACCGGGATCCACCCGGCATGCCCACCAGGGGAAGATGCTCTGCCCATCTGGGGCATCGCTCTGTTGCAACCAGAGCCATTCTAGTACCTGAGGCGGAGGCCATGGAGCCATCCTCAGTGCCTAGGGCCAACTTTGCACCAATGGAGCCTTGGCTGCGGGAGGGGAAGCGAGAGACAGAGAGGAAGGAGAGGGGGAGGGGTGGAGAAGCAGATGGGCGCTTCTCCTGTGTGCCCTGACCAGGGATCGAACCCGGGACTCCTGCACACCAGGCCGACGCTCTACCACTGAGCCAACTGGCCAGGGCAAGAACGATTTTATAAAACAAGGATACAGGTTGCTTATCCAGGTGGGTTTATATTAGGAAGGCAATGACTAGGTTAGCAACTACGGAAGTGACCGGTTCAGAGATGAATGGAATACCCAATCTGGGGGAGGGACTTCAGGTTTCAGAAAGAGACAAAGCTTAAGAAAACACCACTTAACACCGACTTTCTTTTCCATCTACCGCATTTGACAGAAATGAACCATTTTTTAAAAATTTTACCCATGACACTTGGACTTGTTTATACAGTTGCGTGTACAGTGTAGTGTAAATTAACTTCCGCTTCATGTTTTGTCAAACCACCGTCTTCACCCTTTGATCACATCGTGTTCCACACGCCCACTCCGCTGCACCCCCCCCTCCCCCGGCTAGAGCCGAACAACACGTGAGCCCGACCGCTGTTCAACAGCTCAGCAGAAGCCAATATACACTTATTGCTTTCCAATCTCACCACAAAATCAAAAAGATTGATCTGAGGACCTGAGCCGCTATATTCATCCCGTTACGCTGGACAACAATGGTAGGTAACCAACGCAGGTTGATAAGTTATTTTTTTCTTTTTTTTTCCCAAGTTGAGAAGAGAAGAGACACAGAGACAGACTCTTGCATATGCCCCAACCGGGGATCCATCTGGCAACCCCATCTGAGGCCGATGCTCTGCCCGTCTGGGGCCATGCTCAGCAACCGAGCTATTTTTAGCACCTGAGGCAGAAGCTCCATGGAGCCATCCTCAGCACCTGTGGCCAATGTGCTCAAACCAATCAATCCAGGGCTGCAGGAGGGGAAGAGAGAGAGAGAGAGAGAGAGAGAGAGAGAAGCAGGAAGAGGAGGGGTGGAGAAGCAGATGGTCACTTCTCCTGTGTGCCCTGACTAGGAATTGAACCTGGGACTTCCACATGCTGGGCTGACACTCTACCACAGAGCCAATCAACCAGGGCCAGGTTGGCAAATTATTGATGCATTAAATGGCATCATTTCATACAGGAGGAGGCTGTACTGTTTGTGTCTGAAACTCATTAGAAAGTGTCCACCTTCCCTAACTTTGGAAGCTACAGTCTCTCAAGGATGAAGGTCTTTTAAACAGTTTAGTGTTTGTGTTCTTAACACAACATCATCTTAGCTCACAAGGTATTTTTGGCAAATCCTTTACTTATTTATTTATTTTTAGAGAGAGAGGACCTCAATTAATTAAAATAATAATTTTAAAAAGATACAGATTTCCCGGAGTTCATTAATGGCATTCCCCACAGTAGAGTCAATTTTCCCGGGCATCATGAGAACGATTATTACCACGAAGGATAAGACGGCACTTTTCAGCATCACGCAAGCAAGGTCAGTGATTTCCTCTAAAATTTTTATTCAAAGACCTAGTTACACTGGTCCACAAACACGGGTTTTCTGCAACGGGGAAGAGAAATCGTCGGCGGCTCCATAGGCAGAACTGTATCTTTTCTGTCACAGTAAATTTTGTGAGTTTAGATCATGTGATTGAGATATGGTGTGTGTGTGAGAGAGAGAGAAAATGTGAATGTTTTTATTTAAATAAACAATGACTAACAACTGATCTTAATTAGGAAAAACATCAAATAGCTTTGAGAGTCAGCGAATGTGGGTCCTGGCAAGAGATCCTCTGAATGAGTAGCTCAGGGCTGCTTTTCCGAGGTCCTTGAAGACAGCTTCTCTCATAAGCATAGGCACGAAATTTCTTTTTTTAAATAAATACTTTTTTTTTTTTTTTTTTAAATCTTCTATTGAATTTATTAGGGGTGGCATTGGTCACTAAAAAGATACAGGTGTCAAGTGCTCAGTTCTACAACACACCGTCTATATATTGCATGGTGTGCTCACCACCCCAAGTCACGTCCCCCTCCATCACCATCCCTCCCCCTTCCTCTACCTCCCCCACCTCCTTTCTCTCCTGCAATCCCCACACTGCTCTCTGTGCCTATATTTTTTTCTTTGCTTAAGCATGTCACCTTTTACACCCAGCCCCCCTTAACCCCCTCCTGACAGCTGTCAGTCTGTCCTCTATATCTGTATGCTGCTGAATTCTCATCTGAAACAATGTAAACCAGAGAGACAATGGAATAATAACTGAAAAATAAAATAAAATATTGTCTGGCCTGTGGTGGTGCAATGGATAAAGGTTCGACCTGGATCACTGAGGTCACTGTTTCGAAACCCTGGGCTTGCCTGGTCAGGGCACATATGGGAGTTGATGCTTCCTGCTCCTCCCTCCTTCTCTCTCTCTCGCCCTCTCTTCTCCTCTCTAAAATAAATAAATAAAAATCTAAAAAAATTTTTTAAAGGAAAATAAAATATTAATGAGAGAGATAGAGAAGAGGGAAGAATCTTATAAAAAATTCTACATCCAAGGAAAATAGCCTTCAACATCGAAGATGAAAGAAGGCTACTAGATGATTACCAAGTGAGAAAATTCATGACCAGCAGAGGGGCACCTTGGAAATGTTACAGGGACTTCTTCAGGCTGAAGAAAAATGATATCAAATGGGTTGCTGAAGAATTGAAGAGCTCAGAAAATGTAAATAAGTGGGCAAACATAAAAGACTTCCTTCATGGCTGACTTTCTTCAAAAGATAATTGGTAGTCTAAAGCAAAAATAATGGCAGTGTGTCCTCAAGTGTATAGCATATATGGAAACAAATGTATAACACATATGGAAAATAAGTGTATAGCATATATGGAAACAAATGTGTAAGATATATGGAAACAAGTGTATAGCATATATGGAAACAAATGTATAAGATATATGGAAACAAATGACGGCAGGAAGGAGGAGAGAGAGTACATGGAAGTGCATGCCCTTGTCAGTTCCCTATATCCTCAGAAATGTAAATAATGCAGCATCAGTTTATAGTAGACACTGATAAATCAAAAGACGCCTATTGTAAATCACAGAGCCACCATGAAAGTAACAAAAAGAGGTCTAGCCTGCCTCACAGTAAATAGATGAGTGACAATGGAATACTAAAAAAACAAAACAAAAAAGCAGTTGATCCCAAAGAGGACAGAAAAATGCAGGGAACAAAGGACAGACGAAAGAAACAAACAAACGAATAATCACACCAAATGTGAATGGACCAAATACCACCAATAACAATGGCAGTGCTCTTGGTTATTTTGAAATCATGACAGCGCAGTCATGGAAAGAATGTGACACACAAAGACGCGTGCAGGAAACGGATCTCATTTTTATTTTGTTAGGGTCTTCTTGCCAGTTGCCCTAGATGAGTGTTTAAAATGGGAAGGCTGATGGAAATGTGTCCCAATTATCATCACATTATTTACTCAGCTCAAACAGTTTTCAAACTGAAAATATATAATTGCTACTTTCAAGTCCATTCCTTGCAGACTGGGCTTTTAAGCGCTGGCTCCCAGCTGACTCGGACTGCCCACCAGGGAGGGTGACAAAAAAAAAAAAAAAAAGCCGGGAGTTGGGGGAGGTCTGGTTCCGGGGGATGAGGGAGGGGAGAGGGGGGAAGAGAGGACCAGTGTCTGCAAGTGTTTTTCATGGGAAACATCACTCGGCAGCGGGCTCGATGTCAGAGCCAGACCATCAAAAACTTTTCCTGAAAATGTAGTCTGCATCTCAGTAGAATTGGTAAAACACCAACGTTTTGGAATCCACGCCTCCAGAATAAGAAGTAAATTATAGCTCTGAGACGCGTCCCGTGTTATCGCCTTCACTTTACTTTACTGTCTTTTGATGTTAGATGGAAATTATGTTTCTTTCCCTTGGCCAACCAAGGTGAAAAGCTAGAAACAGAAGGACACAGCTGCCCAGAGGGTGTTCTTGTGGGGTCCTTACTCCTGGTGGGAATGCCCAAAGGTACCTGCCCCGCCCTTGTTTCTGTGCCCAAATTGTGTGCATGTGTGTGCATGCATGTGCATGTGCATGTGCTTGCATGCGTGTGTGTGCATGTGTGTGTGCATGTGCTTGCATGCATGTGTGTGAGTGTGTGTGTGCGTGCATGTGCTTGCATGCGTGTGTGTGCATGTGTGTGCGTGCGTGTGCGCATGTGCATGTGCGTGTGTGTGTGGTATAGAGAGCAAGATAAAGGGAGAGCGAGAGATCAACAAGAGCGAAAATCATAAAAAGAATAAAAGATTATTTCTCCCTTGCACAACAGTGTTTATCTGTTCCTGTCTGGTGGCGTGGCTGTCGACCTTTTTATGCTCGGGGACCGGTGAAAACAGACTTATTTCAGGGACCACTCAGGCGGAAGTCACCCTGAGCATCAGTGAATTCGACTAAGGTCGCTGGGTCTCTAATGTGTATACAACATTAGGGTGGGGAACCCTTCTCGTGGGCTGGCTGAGGTTTCGGGTGAACTGGTCTAGTGTCTGTGCACACCCTTAGAGGTGTTACCCAGGTTTCAGGCCAACCAAAATCCCCGTGCCTGGCGCCTGCTGGAGCTGGGCATCCCTGCCCCGGGGCGTCGTGACAAAACACAGACACTGTGACCTCAGCACCGAGGCGCTCAGAGGACGAGCGCACCTGAGGAGAGCGAGCGCTGTCTGTCGTGAGCCTGGGCCGGGCCGTGTGAGTGGGACGAGGATGGCGACCCGGGCTGTGGCGTTTCTGCAGACATCGGCAGGCCTGGCTTCCACGCTGACCCCACATGCAGCCTGGGACACGGGCGTGTCCAGTTACTTATCCCCAAAGCGTTCCTCTGCGCGTCTGCATGTTGATGTCCTCCGAGATGCTCCCTCGACACCCCCCACTGGACCCCCTGGCCTTCTCGCCACCCTGGCACTGCACCCCAAACCTCCTGGAATATCGTTGGATCCTTGTTAGCTGAGTTACACACGGCGGCAACACCCCCCCACCCCCCACCCCCGGCATCGTCCAGTCTAATGCCGCGGGTTTCCATGGTACCCAGGCTTCAGAGCAGGACCTCTGGTCTAGGTCTCTGCACCTGGAAGTTGTGGGCTTCTGGCTCTTCTGCACACAAGAGCCTCAGGAGCCCCGAACAAGCGTCCAGCGACCCTGCGTGCACCAGGCAGACCAGGGCTCTGTCCGGCTGCCAGCAACAATTTGTACCCTGTCATCAGCAGGGTGACCCGCCTCCCCCTCCCCCGGCTGTAAGTGCACCTCAGGAAGCACGCCCCTGCCTGCCAGTCTCTCTTGGGATCAGGAGAGCAGTGCCCCCATCAAACGCTGTGACTCCCTCAGGTGACAGAGGCCTGGCAGAGGGCCACGCTGTCAGCATCCACCAGCGTGAGCTGGCTCGGGAGCTGATAGGTCCAGGCTGTGTTCCCGTCGCCTTTTAACTGCCGGCTTCATTTAGGGATGTTCTGGATGCCAGCCTCTTCGCCTGCCGGTGTGCAGAGAGGTTGTGCGCCATGGGGGCCCCATTAGCTGTTCAGCAGGGAATGGCCTGCCTTCCAGAGGGGCCGGGAAGAGAACCACAGGTGGACGCCCTTTGTGGCTGCTCCCTTCGGGTACCAATTCCGAGCCATCTGGATGCAGGATGTGCGCGTCTCATGCGGGAGAGGGAGGGCGAAGAGGAGAGAGAGGGAAAAAGAGAGGAGGGGGTGATGGAGAAGGAGGTGGGGGGGGAGGGCACAGGGGAGGGGGCAAAGGAAGGAAGGATGAGGGGAGAGGAAGGGGAGGGGGAGGGAAAGGGAGAGAGGGACAGAACCCAGAGTGGAGATTCTGAGTAGCACTCCTTGCCCCAGATACTCTGTATCTTCTGCTCGTAGTTCATTATAAAACTGTATGTTTGGAGGACTTTTCCCTCATTGGAGTCTGTGTGAGAAGATTGCATATTGAATTGTTTGAACGCAGACAAAACCAGGCAGAAGATATAATAAAGCCCTGTTTGCCCAGCACCCCTGTTCAATCCTTACCAAGATTTATCCACAATTTCTGTTACTGTGGGTGGTGAGCTATGGTCCCCAGCACCCAGGCCTCTTATCATTTGGCCCATCCCTTCCTGAGGACGTGTGGCTGTGGCGATGAAAACCCAACAACCACGGCATTCCACTCCCAACCCCCAGCTGTTTCCTGGCGTCCGGTAATGCCCGGCCCACACGCCGTGGGCTGGCGTGCTGGCCTCGTCTGAAATCGGCAGCAGGCGGTCCACCGCACTGGGGGGTGTCCGTGTGTCCGCTCAGCGTCTTGTCCCTCACCAGACCCTCCGTGGCACTGACCGGTGAAGAAGTTGGGGCTACTTTCTTTCTCGGGGTGCCATTGAACTTGACCTGTTACCCACATTGGCTGCATTTCTTATACTGCAGCCCATTGGGTGTCTTTTCTTCTGTTTTTAGTGGCTGGAGTTCTTCAGTAGAAAACGACTTTTTCTTATCAATTAGGGTGATTTGGTTACACAGAGAGCCTATGGCACAGAAAAAGGCGGGGTAAATGCTGACAACTTTCCCTTTAATTATTCTAATCACCCCCCAATGTTACACAGTGACCATTCTCTCTCTCTCTCTCTCTCTTTCTCTCTCTCTCTCTCTTTCCACTCTCTCTTCTCTCTTTTTCCTTCTCTCTCTCTCTCTCCTTCCCTCTCTTCCCTCTTTCTCACTTGATGGACTATCATTATAAACTCATCCATCTATACATCCACACTGTGTTTTGACCAATTGTAGCCATGACTCTTTCTGAGTCTCCTATGCTTTCCCATCCTTGGTCAACGGCAGCGCCTTGGAATTGGTTTTCATGACACAGTGTCCCTGGATCCGCTTGTGCATTTTTTTTCCCCAAGCCCTGCGGTCAGTCACTCCTCTACAGAGCTCTGCGTTAAAAACAGTCCTGGCTGGTTGACTCAGTGGATGGAGCGTTGGCCTGGCGTGCAGATGTCCCGGGTTCAATCCCCTGTGAGGGCACACAGGAGAAGCAACCATCTGTTCCTCTCCCACTTCCTTCTCCCCCTTTCTCTTTCTCTTCCTCTCCCACAGTCAGTGGTTCAGTTGGTTTGAGTGTTGGCCCCAGGCACTGAGGATAGCTTGGTTGGTCTGAGCATCAGCTCCAGACAGGGGTTGCTGGGTGGATCCTGGTCTGTCTCTCTGTGTCCCCTCCTCTCACTGGAAAGGAAGGAAGGAAGGAAGGAAGGAAGGAAGGAAGGAAGGAAGGAAGGAAGGAAGGAAGGAAAGAAGGGAGGGAGGGAGGGAGGAAGTAAAGGGAAGGAAGAAGGGAGGGAAGAAAGAAAACAGCATCCAGCATGCATGGGTGGGGATCACAATTAGGTCATCACAGCTTCTAGAACCTTCCAGCATTCAGAGCAAGGAAGTACACAGTGATTAAAGAAAGCAATCAGGACAGAGGTCCCACCCTGTGTTTGCGGCCCTTCACGAAGCCCCCTGCTCCGGGCTGGTGCACATCCACATCGCTGCTCCCCCATCTGTCTGGGGTCCTCTTCCTGTGCCTCCGTCCATCCTCAGGGGACCTCTCTGTCTGTCCCATTGTGGGGACCCTCTCCGGTTTGTCTTAGAGAAGGGAGGCTGTTTTTCCCCCTTTCCCTCACCATGGATCCTGACCTTTGTGCTGAGAACAATTCAGTTGCTGCTTTCAGCATTTCTAGTTCACCTCTAACTGCCAGTTGCAAGGAGTGAAAGGACCCATTGTCGCCTTCTCTGAACGCTCCCGTGGAGCCCATCGGGGTGGCCCTGGGGGCAGCCCAGATCTGCCCCCGAAGAGGCTTCTTAGAGAGCCTCTCTGAGCAACGGGGGGGGGGGGGGGGGGGGGGGGCGCTTAACAAGGCAAGGAGCACAAAGCTGGCTTACAGAAATAAGCATGCTTAAAAAAACATCACAAACAAGCAGAAAACACATTCTGCAGCTCACACTGGGCTGCCGAGTAAAACTAAACCTGTTCGGTTTTTGTTTGTTTGTTTTTTTAACTTCAGTGGATCAACGCAGCCTTCCTTGTGCTAACATAATGCGCACATAATACATTTCTTGATAAAAAGACAAGCACTCCTCCAGCTAACTGGACCACGCAGGCCGTTCATTCCTATATTCTAACAGTTCAGATCGACCTCCTTGGTAATCTGTGTGTGTCCCCCCCCCCCCCAAGAACACAGCTGCAGAATGGGGCAGCTTAGCGGTTGCAGCCGTCTGCGTGCCTGACCATCACGCATCCCTTCTGTGTGTCCGAGATAATCCTTCATGGGCCACGTTCACGTTCAACGCGAGGTGCATGGGGCTGGTTTTCTATTTCGGTTGATAGCGAGGCCTCCTGCTCTGTCATTGCTTATTTTTAGCCTCCTGCCTCCTTTGCATAACAAATTCTTCTGATTTCCGCCATGAGGGCTGGATGGCTTTCTGCTTCTTAGTCTGTCTGACTCTTAAGAAATTCATCCTTGTTCTCTTCTGCTGTGGTAGGGAAACCGTGGAGAATGTTGGGATCCATGGGAGTCCCAGAGACCAGAGTCACAGGCTTTATTGAAAGGAAGAAAGGAACCCTGCCGGGCACTTCTCCTGGGGGAGAAGAGCACCGGTTACAGACTAGGGGCGAGTTATATAGTGTTTGGGAGAGCCTGAGGGGATACTGAGGCAAAAGTTCTGGTATGTCCGGAATGCTCCTTCTTGGGGGGCTTGCCAGCTTCTTGGAATTCCTCTGTCTCAGGGGCGATAGTCCAGTAAGGGTGAGGTCTGACAGATAAGGGTGAGGTCTGACAGGTAAGCGGAACATCAAGAGGGCAGTTTGGAATTCACGTATCTATCAGAGAGGAACTTCCCAAGAGGACAGCAGTTTTCTGCTTTTTGAGGTGCCCACGCCGATTCATCTCCAGACTACAAAGAAACATCGCACCCAGCCTGACCTGTGGTGGCGCAGTGGATAAAGCGTTGACCTGGAATGCTGAGGTTGCCGGTTCAAAACCCTGGGCTTGCTTGCACGGTCGAGGCACATATGGGAGTTGAAGCTTCCTGCTCCTCCCCCCTTCTGTCTCTCTCTCTCTCTCTCTTTCCTCTAAAATGAATAAATAAATAAAAAAAAAAAAAGAAACATCACACCCTAGGGGACGGCATCCCTCCTGGGTCCCTATTCGTTTCGTTGTCTTCAGGAGTTTGGTTTGATTCTTTACCTGTTGCCATCTGTTCTTGATTTTTCTCAGCACATGAGAAGCACCAGGTGGTTGACAGAGCGAACAGCGTGATCCCATGAGGTGGGGCAGGGGAGGGGGCGAGATGCCCTCTTCAGCCTGGGTGCCTCCAAAATAGCTCCTTTATTTTCTTTTCTCTCCCCCAGTCACCAAGTTGTTCTCTGGGGTCACAGGGAGTCCAGCAACCCTCAGACGTGACGGCAGGCGTCCCTGACGAGTGAGAGGACCTGGACTCACAGTGCGGGTCCTCAGCACAGCAGTGTCCATGCCTGACTGGACCCTCGTGGTCCCCAGCCCCGGCACTGGGCTTCCGTGACAACACACCACAAACTGTGCAGCTTAAAAAACAGACACGTATTTCTCACCATTCCAGAGGCTGGAAGTCCAAGGTCAGGGTTTCTGGGAAGATCTCCCTTTCCAACTTGCAGACAACCTCTCTCTCTCTCTCTCTCTCTCTCTCTCTCCTGCTCCCCCTTCCTCTCTCTCTCTCTCTCTCCTGCTCTCTCTCTCTCTCTCTCTCCTGCTCCCCCTTCCTCTCTCTCTCTCTCCCTCTCTCTCTCTCCCTCTCCCCCTCTCTCTCTCCCTCTCTCTCTCTCTCCCTCCCTCTCTCTCTCTCTCTCTCCCTCCCTCTCTCTCTCCCTCTCTCTCTCCCTCTCTCTCTCTCTCTCCCTCTCTCCCTCTCCCTCTCTCTCTCTCTCTCCCTCCCTCTCTCTCTCCTGCTCCCCCTTCCTCTCTCTCTCTCTCTCTCCTGCTCTCTCTCTCTCTCTCTCTCTCTCTCTCCTGCTCCCCCTTCCTCTCTCTCTCTCTCTCTCTCTCTCTCTGTCTCTGTCTCAGTGACTTCACATGGCCAAGGTCAATAGTGTAAGGATGCTAACCCTGTTGGAGGAGGGCCCCACTCTTCTGACCGCTCTCAGCCTTCATTATTTCTGTAAAGGCTCAATCTCCAAATACAGTCACAGATATGGAGGATGGGGGGGGGGGGGCTAGGCACTGTGTCACATGAAACTGGGGGACGTTATTCGGTCCGTAGCAGGGTGGGAAATTCTGCTCTCACCTCAGGTGTTGCTTTTAGCTGCTGAGATTGTACTGGCTCTGCTTACAGCAGCCCCGGTGTCAACCTGGATGGACATGAAGCAGGGCAGCTGGACGGAGCCTAAGCACGGATGACCCACAGTTACATAAGTCCCTTCGCCTCTCACCGTCAGCCTTTCCACATCCCAGTATAACCGGATGGGGACGCCGTGAGCAGGCACCCGCCCGGAGCGAAGGGGGTAAGAGTACCTTCACACTGTAGTGACGTAGCACAGGGAAGGGTCACCAGGAGCTAACCACATCACACAGGCAACCTGGGGGGGGGGCAGTGTCCGCAGGAAATCTAAACTCAACACACCCACACTGCCCAGCTTACGTCTCAGAGCCCTTCACTCTAGACTTTGCTCACGAGGAACGGAAAAACAGACAGGCCGGTCTCCTGCCCGCGTCCACCTTGTTGACTAGAAGCCTCCCCAAACTTAACGGACCTGGATGTGCATCCCAACTGTGTCCAAAGGCGAAGAACGGTGGGTGCCACCTGCGGGAAGTTTGCGTGTTGCAGGTGTGTGGCCACTCCGAGCCACCCCCACCGACAGAGGTTAGGGCCGGGCATACACATTCCGCGCTTTCTGTCCGAGTGAGTGTCTGATCGCGTTCGCTCTGCACTAACAACACCCCATCAAATCACCCGCGTCCTCCTAGCCCGTCTTTCTGGGGGCCGCTGTTCCCTCTGCTGTCCTGTAACGCACTGGTAACAAATGGTCACGCATCTGGACGGTCCACCGAGTGTCCAGTACCTGAGAGCTCCCCACCCAGGGCTGGGTGAGCAGCAGCAGCAGCAGCGGAACCAGCCACTCCAGCACTCAAAAACGACCCATTCTGGTCATGGTCTGAGGATGTTTGGTCCAAGGGAAGATATTTCTGGACTTTTTCTTTTTCTACAAAACTATACCACCAGATCCTGAACAAGCTTTCCCACCCTGTTCTGCACAGGAAAAAAAAAAAGCGATGTGAGTTCCCCAGACTACACAACGAGCATGCCCACAAGAACAGGCAGTTGAACGGAACGGAAGCGTCTGTGACCCCTGCTGAGCGTCGGCAGTGAGCAGGGAGCACCCACACTGACCGCAGACACGGCTGTGGGGACATCACGGGAGCCAGGGAGGTATGCAGACTTGGGGGGCCTTGCACGTGGCATCTGGTCGGTCTGCGGCTGTAGGCACTCCGTACGGTTTCCCTTGCTCATTTTCCGGCCTCCACCTCACAGCCACCGCAGTGCAGACCAGCGCCCGCCCGACAGGCAGGGGAGGGGGGCTGGAACATCAGCGGCTCACGCCCGCGAGCTAGTCTTGCTGGGCTCACTCCTCAGGTGCACCCTGAACTCAGAACGGCAGAGTGTGAGACGCCGCCCTGGACCTGAGAACCTTCTTCTCAAGTGCTCAGAACTCCCGTCGTCAAATCGCACGGGCGGGTCCGACCGGGCGGTCGTTATTTTCCATACGGGACGTTCAAGAGTTGTGGGCACTCAGGAATCAGAAAGATGGTGCTCTGATGTGGATTCGCTCCGTCAGGAGCTGCCTCCCCACACCCACTCCTGGTCTGTACGAGGGACTCCCACTTCCCTCCCTACATCCACTCCTGGTCTGTACGAGGGACGCCCACTTCCCAGCAGGGTCCTCTGAGCTGAATGGCCAGGGCGCTGCGCTGAGATGCTGGTGTCAAGAGCTGCCCACACCCCTGCACCGCGGCCAGCAAAGGAGATTTGTGCTCAGGTCAAGTGGCCCCGCTGGACACGCTGTGGACGGTGGGATTTCACCACTGGGACTCAGGAGTGGTTTTTTTGCTGGTGGGCCAGGGCATGGCACGCAGGGGCCCAGGGTCAGCCCTCTGCTGAGGAGGACGCGCACTTGACCCTAACGAGCCCCTGCCTCTGGGGACCACTATTGGGCAGCCGGTGTTTTCCGGAAACCTGCAGAATCACCCTTGGACACCCCAGGAGGGCACTGGGCTAGACAGAGCAGTAACGAGAAAAGGAAACTTCCGCTCTGATGGTGGATGTACGATCGTTTACTTTTGAAGGAAGAAGGGACCCATTCATCTTTGAGAGAAGAGTCTTCAGTGGTGGTTTTCTTTAAATCCTTGACTTACACTTTGCGAAATATGAAGATAGGTATATGGATGTGTATCCATCTGTATCTGTCTACAGGTAGATCGACAGATATAGATAAGTAGATAGATAGATAGATAGATAGATAGATAAATGTATGATGGAGAATTATGGTTATCCATTCTTCCATCCATCAATGACATTTCAGCTGTTTTCACACCTTAGCTGTTGAGAATGACAAGCTGCAGTGACCGTGGGGTCCATCTCTCTTTGTGAATTCGTGTTTTGGATTTCTTTGGGTGAATGGCCGGGAAGGCAAAGGCTGGGCTATACGGTATTTCGTGTGTGCCACGCGTGTGTGCGGACCCTCCGTACCGTTTGCCACAGCGGCTGTGCCCGTCTGCACTCACATTAACAGTGCACAGGGGTTTTCCCTTTCCTCCCTAAAGAAACGGTAGGACGTGTCTTTTATGTGACTTTTGAAGCAGACATTATTTTCTTCTTGGGTTCATTTCAAAAGCAAACATTTGCTCTTTCTGTGAAGTCTGATTCATGAAATGCTCATGTGACCACTCCCGCTCTTTCTTACAATTAATGTTTTTATTGCCTGCCTTTTTTATGTCTTCATTTCAACCTTCCTTCCTCCCTTTCTTCCTTCCTTCATCCTTCCCTCCCTCCCTCTCTTCCTCGCTCCCTTCCTCCTTTCCTTCCATCCTTCCTCCCTCCCTCCCTCCCTCCCTCCCTTCCTCCTTTCCTTCCATCCTTCCTCCCTCCCTCCCTCCTTCCCTCTCTCCTTCCCTCTCTCCCTCCCTTCCTTCCTTCCTTCCTTCCTTCCTTCCTCCCTCCCTCCCTCCCTCCCTCCCTCCCTATCCTGGGGCATTGCCCTCATCTTTTTCAACCAAAGCAGAAGTGGAGGCAGGCTGGGTGCTTGCCAGCTGGTGTGTGATGCTAGAACAAGGACACAGCTCAGACACCACACAGTAGGGTCACGGCTGCCCTGCGTCTGGGGAACTGTTGACCTGCTGTGTTTAAATTCAGCTCCTTGGGGCAGGTGTCCCTCTCCGTCCCTATAAGTCGTGTGACCGGCCTCCGAGGCCGAATCCTGTGAACCGTGCGAGAGAAAGAAACACTGTCTCATAATTCTTCACCCTTCCAATCAGTGCTTCCTTGGGGGATCTTTCCATGAAACAAAACGAGACGGTCACGTGTGCGTTTCCAGAGAGTGGCATGTTAATCAGAGCAGGCGGCCGGGAGGGGTGAGGGGCTGCTGTGGTCCCCCTTCTCCTGCGGGGACTGTCGCTGACCGCAGCACGCACAGACCCTGTGCCAGCGAGCTCATGCACTTTCTGTCGTGAGAATGTAACGGGGTGACCTTTGAGCGGAGGGGATCACAAACTTTTCCCGGTTAAAAAAAAAAAAAAAAAAAAGAGAGAGAGAGAGAGAGGAAATGCTTCCGGCTCTGGGGTCCGTGGGGTCCCTGTCACAGCTGCTTATCTGCACCCCTGCAGAGACAGTGGCCCTGGACCCTGTGAAAATAGGTGGGAGGGCCATGTCCCAGTGGGGTTCCCTTTATAGAAACATCCCTCAGGTCAGACTTGACCCAGAAGCCCTCTTAAGCTCCCCCCACCCCCACCCCCGCTGTATCCATCACTCCCTGCAAAACCCTTGCTCTGGGCTTCCAGCTTTATGTCACTCCACATATTTTTTATGGATGCTGCCTGCACCCCCCCTGCTCCCTTTTAGCCATGTCCGGCATTATTTAGCGCCTCCATCCTTTATGAAACCACAGAGCACAGCACCTCCACGTCCTGTCTGGGTGCCTCGCCATCGTCCCCGAATAATCCCCGCACGTGGCAAGAAGTGCCAAGTGGAAGGGAGAAATAGAGCAGAAGGTCCGTCCTCAGCCCCGCCGGCAGCCGGGGCAGCTCCGTGGGCTTCGACTCCTAAAGGAAACAGAGAAAGTCTGCTCTCCCCTGAGGAGCTGTTGCTGGGTCCCTGGCACAGTGTCGGGTCCTTTGGGTGGGCCCCACTGCGGGACCTGGCTCCCACCCCCCTACATGTGGACAGGTCAGGGACAGATCTATCTATCTATCTATCTATCTATCTATCTATCTATCTATCTATCTATCTATCTATCTATCCATCTATCCATCTATCTATCTATTGATCTACTTGTAGATAGATTTAGATAGATACACATCCCTATACCTATCTCTATAGTTTACTCCCGGCCGAGGGGCGCGCAGGGAGGGTCAGCCCACAGAACTCGATGCAGGGTGTTGCCGCGGTACAGGGTGTGTGTTTGCGTGTACGCATGTGTGCATATGTGTGTACACACATGTGTGCACTGTGTGTGTGTGCACGTGTGCGTGCGTGTGTGAACAGACAGCAGGGGGAGAGAGAGAGAGGAAGAAATACAGCAAGCAGAGTAAGGCAGAAAAGAGAGAAAAAGAACACTTTCTGAGCAGCAAACCGAAGTCCACCGGCCCAAGGCAGGATGTCATCGTGTTTTCTGAGTCCTGGGAACCACTTCTTGTTGACAGGTGTGTTCTATGTCACTTAGATTCTTTGAGGCCCGGCAACCTGGGTCAGGGCTAACTCTTGGCTCAAGGAAATGGTCCAGCCAACATCTGTGGGCTCCCCCGCGTGTCGGGCTCTTTTCTGGGGACCAGGCGCCACGCCCAGGGGACCAGGGATTGACCAGTCCTGCACCGGAGAGCCTCCCTCTAACGACCATGGAGCACGGCCACGGGAGCCGAGGAAGGAGGCGGAGTTTGGGTTAGAGTGACAGGACCTAGAACAATAGACGGGACCCCCCCCAACTCAGCCTCCCAAACACCTGCAGCTACTCTCGAACTTCCCTCTCCTGGTCGCAGACCACACAGATGGTCACGGTTCACAAACACTAGAGAAGTGAGTCTAGTTAGTGGCAGTTAGGGTTGGTGTTAGAGTCAGGGGAAAAGGGGAAAGTTAAACAGTGAGTCTGGTAAGAGGAGCATTCACGAATACGGTTTTCCCGTGTGGGAGACTTTCCGCCGTCCGGTGCCCGTGGTTTTCGGTGGCCTCTACCCGTCTTTGCCAGCTAGCGGTCCCTCCAGCTTTGGGCAGCCCTGGGCCTGTGCGTTCCATCCCTGTCACATAGACACACAGGCAGGCGGGGACTGTTCCCACACTCGGGACCCTGGGCTGATGCACAGCGGCCCTTCTGGTGAGTGGTCGCCGACGTGGACGCCGCTCTGACGTCCGCTGGATAGCGGGCAGCGGTGATGGCAGGAGCACGTGGCTGACACTCAGGGCTCGTGCTCCGGGCACTGGCGGGCAGCGGTGATGGCAGGAGCACGTGGCTGACACTCAGGGCTCGTGCTCCGGGCACTGGCGGGCAGCGGTGATGGCAGGAGCACGTGGCTGACACTCAGGGCTCGTGCTCCGGGCACTGGCGGGCAGCGGTGATGGCAGGAGCACGTGGCTGACCCTCAGGGCTTGTGCTCCGGGCACTGGCGGGCAGCGGTGATGGCAGGAGCACGTGGCTGACACTCAGGGCTCGTGCTCCGGGCACTGGCGGGCCGTGGGCCATGCACTCCTGTATTCCCAGCCGTTCAGTGGAACGTTTCAACGTTGACATTGCAGACGTCAAGCTTCGGCGCAGTAGGAGGAGCAGCATTTCCCCTCCATGCAGGCTCTGCAGACCCCCTCCGGGGGAGCAGGGACGCAGCGACAAGCCGCGTGGGGGCGGGCGGCGCTGGCGTGAGCACTGAGCTTGAAGACCGGCATCGGCAGGAGCAGACCAGAACACCCTCTTCCTAGCGACGCATTCCCCAATTTTCCTCGCGTGGGTTCTCTCAAGTACCTTAGAAGATGATTCATGACTCATAATTTTGTAGGTCTCGAGTGGGAACGGTAGAGGGTTAGAAAATAAACACAGAGAGAAAAAGGATAGGGTCAGGAGGACTCATTGCCAAGAGCAAGCCTGCACCCCCAAAACACTTTATGTAGAGTACAGAGAGCAAAGCCATTTGCAAAACAAAGAGAGCTCAGATACAAAGTCACATTTCTGAAGCAAACCAAGAATTCTCCCAAGTGCAGAAACCCCCCCACCCCCCACCCCCCCGCATAACATCTGAACTTCACAAAACAAAGGGTAAAAAGAAAACTGCCTCTGGCCTCTTTGAGGGACATGGGGTGGGACGAGTAGAACCCATCAGCACCACCGCTGACATGGAGGTGGCGGGAAGGGCGTGTACACTGCCTTTAACAACTCAATCAAACAGTCAGAGGTTGTGGGGAAGAGCCTAGCCCTTCAGCTGAAGCCTCAAACTGCGAGGATTGCAAACTCTGTCGGCTCGCAATCCCCCACAGGGGAGCCTCGGCCAGGTAGTTCAGTGGGGTTGAGCATCATCCCAATACTCCGAGGTTTGCAGGTTCGATCCCCAGTTACGGCACATACAAGAATCAACCAGCGAGTGCATAAATACGTGGAACAACACATCGATGCTTCTCTCCCCCCCCCCCCACCTTGCCTCTCTCTCTAAAAATCAATTTTGAAAAAATTGAAAAGATCCACGATTGTGGTGTGTCCTTCAGGACCATTTTTTTCTGTTGAGAAGAAAGTAGAGATATGTAGCCCATTGGAGAATATGTTATATGTTATTTTATCGTATGAACTGGGGGTCAATAGAGACCCAGAAGGAAGCGAGGAAACCCGAGGGCTGAGAACACACCTGCATCCTGGCCTTTCTAGTCCTGTGATCTGCCCGGGGGGGGGGGGGGGCGTGAGGACCTGCTGCCCCCCCACCCCCGTTGGAGCCAGCCAGGTGGAGAGAGTGTGCCAGTGTGTCAGGGGACCCGGCCCGGGCCCTTACACGCCCAGACGCCTGTCTGTCCCCCAGCTGTGGGGATAGAGTTACTTCTCCCCTTCTGGTAGCACGTCCTTCCGAAATGTCTTCTGCTGTCCTGTCTGTCCCCAGCACGTGGCTTACGGAACAGGAGTGGCTCAGCAGTCCTTGAACAGAGGGCCGGGCGGGGCCCGCGCTGGGACCTGTAGTGCCCGGGTGGGGGGGGGGGTCCTCCTGGGCAGCTGAGATGCAGGCTGTGGTGCTGAGCTCTCCGGAGGCCGGAGGCTGTGGCGCTGAGCTCTCCGGAGGCCGGAGGCTGTGGCGCTGAGCTCTCTGGAGGCCGGAGCCGTCTGACATCTCGGACCTGCCTGTCACACACCGTTCTGGCTCTCAGGCACTGGTAGCCGTCGGCGGGATTTCCCGTTGCCACTCCCCGTGTTCCTAATCGGCGTTGCTGAACCTCCGGCAGCCCAGAATTCAGAAAGCAAATGTGAAAGCCCATCAAAAACGTGAACAATTTAAGTTCGTGGATGGTCCAGCTTAGTTAGACCCGGCTCCTTAGCAGCAGAGGTCCTTGCTGTGGGCACCGGGATAGAAGCTGTCGAGATATTCCCATGGGCTAACCCCAGGCGGACCCCATGGGGGGCTCCCTCTCAGGGACCCTTTGAGGGAGGAGCTCCCAGGAGACCGTTCTCACCGAGGAGGAAACTGAAGCTCACAGGCCCCAGCGAAGCCGCCTACGCTTCCCTCCTGAGCCACGGGGTCAGAGCCACGGGGCCGTGTTCCCGTATTCCACAGCCCACGGAAATGAACACAGAGAGGAAACACTTCAGCAGGGGTGGGAAGTCATTGACCATGTGTGGTAAACAAGCCTCTTGATGAGAGAGAGAGAGAGAGAGAGAGAGAGAGGCCGCTCGGAAGCAAATAATGCATGAGCATCCTAAAAACAGAGCCACTTCGGAGGGCTGGATGCTCCTGAAGTAGAGAGAATACAGGTTTTTAAAATGTGTCCGTTGATCGTCTAGTCATGTTGAATTAAGTGTGACAGTTATTGCTCTGTAACCAGACACAGGTGCATTGAAAGGTGACTGATAGCTTACACTAAAATGTTTTTCCTCTCGTGGTTGAGTCCAATTTAGAATGATGGCAACTGTGTGTGTGTGTGTGTGTGTGTGTGTGTGTGTGTGTGTGTGTGTGGTCTGAGTCATACCCACAGCTCTGTGGACCCTACAGTCCCCGCCCTGGCCTCCCAGGACCCCCACCCCCCACCCCCACCCCAGAGTGGTATTCTTTCTCTGCTGCTCAACGTGTGGGGTCAGCGGCCTGACCCTGCCTGTCCAGACGGCAAGTAAAAATGATGCAGATGCTATTTTATATCTTCTCCCCCCCCCTTTTTTTTTTATGAGTCAGGCTGTGAGCTAGGCATTTTGATGATTGTCTGCAAATAGGTTACATGATTGAAATCCATTTGGTTTGAGGGACAGCCGGTTCTTTGGTTGGCCTCTGCCGGCTTCATGTTCTGTGTTTAAACTCTTTTCAGTATCTCCTTTCAGCTTTTCAAACGCACACTTCACAACACCCTTTCCAATGTTTTTCCTTCCTTCCTTCCTTCCTTCCTTCCTTCCTTCCTTCCTTCCTTCCTTCCTTCCTTCCCCATCCTCTCTCCTTCTTTCTTCTCCTCCCTCCCTCCCTCCCTCCCTCTGTCCCTTCTTCCCTTCCTTCCTTCCTTCCTTCCTTCCTTCCTTCCTTCCTCCCTCCCTCCCTCCCTCCCTCCCTCCCTCCCTCCCTCCCTTCTTCCCTCCCTCCCTTCCTTCCTTCCTCCTTTCCTTCTTTCTTAATTTTCCATTGATATGAGAAAGGGAGAGGTAAGGGAGACAGAGAGAGAGAGAGAGAGAAGCATCAACTTGCTGTACCACTTAGTTGTTCCGTTTAGTGGTGCACTCATTGAATGTGCCCTGAATGTGGGGGTCAAACCCGTGCGCTTGGGGCCCCAGGACAACGCTCTATCCACTGAGCAACCTGCCAGGGCCACCAGCGCTCTTTCTGGGGAACCTTAGCTCATCCTTCAACAGAGGATGCTTGCTCTCTGCTTTTTTGCAGGAGCTATCATGGGTGGAATCAAACCCCTCTTCAAGGCTGAGAGTCGGGAGTGCAACGCAGGGGGTCTGAGCCTGGGGCACAGGCTGGAATATTGGCTCTCCTGCGTGCTGGCACTTGTCACCTCAGATAGGGTCCCCCAGATTGGAGGATCATGCTCTAAGCGCTTGTAAGAAGAGCCCCTGAGAAATAAGAGAAATAAGTGAGGCCAAACAACTGACAGCCGGGGCCACCGCGATGTGACTCCCATCTGCTCTCTCCTCAGAACGAACTTCCGGCCAAAGACCCAAAGCGAATTCTTCTTTTTCGAAGGCAAATCTGGGGAGGACGTGGGCTTGGGGATTTATCGGGTGAGCACTTGAGTACAATGTGGGTGCCGTATGTCAGGGGCACAGAGTCCCGGGAGCTGTGTCAACAACGTTCTAGGAATTAGAGGTGTCGAATAACGTTTGACAGAAAGGTAGGAGCACCAGACCCTGAGTGTGTTCACCACCTACAGCCCTTGAGAGGAATCTGAGTGGTTGCGTTCAGTTCAATGACCTGCATGCCCTTTTGAGTCAGGTCTGATTCCTGGTGTGGCCCCTGGGGGGTGGGGGGGCCCTGGGCTGATTCAGGCCCCTGAGGGATTTCTAATGTCCAGTGTCCGTGTCCCCATGTTTCTGGCCCCTCCCAGGCCGGGTCTGGGTTTCTCAAAGTGCAGAATCACTGTCTTGGGGACCTGAAGTTCTGAGTTGTGGTTAACAGCGCACACAGAGCGGCTCCTAGAGCACCTCCACGGTGCGTCCTTTTGCCCGGCCTGAAGGCTCCCCAAGAAGTGGCCCCCCTCCCCGCGTCTGGACCTGAGCTTTGTCTCACCGGGACTGGCCAGGCCAGCCCCCGGGGCAGCATGGGGGTCATTTTTGTTTCAGACCCAGGTGACAGCGACCAGGGGCGACCCCTTTCCCGGGTCTTGGTTCCCTCACCCCGAATTCAAGCAGACGGGACGCCCATGGCTGTGCTTGGTCCCAAAGCGTCACCATCAAGTGGCGATGAGAACACATCATTGTTGTCGTTTTGTTTTAATTTCCCAGCTTTCTTGAGCTACAACTGACGTATGTCTCGGAGTAGGTTTGGGGCGTCCGGGTGTCAGTCGGATGAGTGATTCCACCCTCGCCGTTAGCAGACGCCTCCGTCGCCTGCTCATAGAGTCACCCTTTCTTTTCCGGGGTGGAAACATCCGGGATCCACTCTCCGAGCAGCATGCAAGAAGACGACCCCGTCTTGTTAACTAGCATCGCTGTGCTGCGTGGGAGAGCCCCAGAGCTTGTGAATTTTGTAACTGGAAGCTTCTCCCCTTTGACCAGCCTCTCCCCATGTCCTCCCAACCCCCTCGTCCCTCATCCCTGGTCTCCTCCAGTCTCCTGACTCTCTCTGTGACAGTGAAAACCTTTTCCATCCCCGAGAGAGACAGGAAATGGAAAGAAACGGTTAAGAAGCCACAGGCTAGATCTTGTCTAAGTCCCACCCCCGGGTCAATTGGCTCCTGCTGAGAATATACAAGTGACTCCAGAGGAGTCTGTGTATCATTGTCCCCTGAGATCCCTGGACCTAATGAAGCCCCTTGTCTCGTTCGCCAAACACTTCCCCACCATCCCTGTGGGAAGCATTTATTTAATAAGACCTGAGTTGTTTCCTCCCTGTGAAGGAGAGGAATTAACGTTCAGCGGGAAGGGCCCTTGCCAGGGGGCACGTGACAGCGCGTGACATGAACTCCCCGTGTGAGGGTGGGGAGGGCAAGTCTCCCGCTGCTTGAGGGCCCCATCCCCTCTCCGGGGCTGTTAGTTTCTCCAGAGTACGGTCACCGACACTTTAACCCTGTCCTTGGGTGATCAAATGTTGTCTTCCAGGTTCTATTGGCTTCACATGATCACCCCTTAGCCCAGTGGTTCTCAAACTTTTTGAAGTTGGGGCGCATTTAAAGTCTTACAGATAATGGTAGGTGCACTATATACAAATTTCTGAGAAATATGTTATAATAATTCAGTCAAATGTTAAAGAAAAAATATATGAAGTCCAAGCGTGCTTTTATGATAATTAAACGAAATAAATACGACAAAATTAAATTTACCCTGACATTAAAAAAGCATTTTTATTTCACATGTTTTGAGTTATGCTTTTTAGAATTCATTAAAAAAGAGGGGTTAAAAATTTATAAACGACAAAAAAGTTATATATACACACACACACACACACACACACACACACATTCTTAGTAAGATTTAGTAAATTCAGCAGGTCCCGGCACAAATGTGTTAAGTTTTTTCATTCTTGTGTTTATGAGAAACATGAGCCTGATGTGTCCTAGCGATTTCTTCAATGTTTGGGCATATATTTGAAAGGCAAACTCTCATTTCCTTATCAGTACATGGGAGAATTCCTCTCTTTTTACTCTTAATTGTGTTGAGTGCAGAAAACCCCCACCATACATATCATCTTAACTTGACACCAAACAAAGGATAGAAGAAACTTGCCTCCAGTCTTTCTGGGGAACATGGGGGTAGTGTAAACAATCCAGCACCACAGCTTAACAGCCTTTTGCAACCTAATCAGGCATGTGAGGTGGGGGTTGGGCAGACTGTCAGCTTGCAGCCAATTCCCCACACCTCTGTCCCCCATAAATCTAAACTCCAAAACCCTGTTTGTTTTTTGGTCCCCAACAGGCACATATTTCTCTGGAATACCACAGGGCGCACTGGGAATCTGCTAGGGTGCACACTTTGAGAACCACTGCCTCAGCCTATAGCCATTTATGTTTTTAACTAGAAACAAACAAAACATAAAATGTCTGGAAAAACTAGATGTACCTGCAACCCTGCTGCCCAGCTCCCCAAGATGGTGCCGGCACCTACGGCAAGAGCACCCCCTGCAGGCGACAGAACCCCAGCCCCACTGACACCCCTGCAGGCGACAGAACCCCAGCCCCACTGACACCGGTGGGCAGAGCCCCTTAAGTCCCCTGCCACCAAGGCGCTCTGGGATTGTGGATGGGAAGTGATGGGGGTGTCCGGTGGTCCAGTCTCCACACTCCCCCCACCTCCCCGCCCAATGTCCAGCCTCAGTCTTTACTTCTCACGTTAGAGCGTGCTTACTTGTAGATGAAGATTCCTTGTAAAGTGTCTTAAATAAAAAACGGCCGACGTGCGGGTGGTCAGGAGTCCCTTCACCCTCGTCCCTGGTGCCCCCCCCTAAAGTGATGAAAGCTGATGTACAGAAACACCCCTTCATCCCGCCAGCGTGGAGGGCCACTGTGCCCCAGTCCTGATGACCTGGACACGGCGTGGAAGGTGTTACAGCTCCTTGGGGGTGGGGGGGGGCAGGGACCCATTTGGAATCGCCAGTTGCATCCACACAGGTATGAATGCTGCACCCGCTCAGGGCTCCCAGAAGTCCTCTGTCCGCATGCAGCCCTGTGAAGGGCCTGGAGCTTGCGGGTGAAGAGGGAGAGAAACTCCCTGTGGCTGCAGTCTCAAGGGTTGAGCCCAGAGGAGGAGGAGGCAGAGGCCTCCCGCGCGTGGCTCAGGTGGCCGGCCAGTTCGGGGGCTCTGCGTGGAAATCATGACCACCTTGGTGAGTTTCCTTTCCTCTGGAGGTGCCCGGCAGGGAGGCACAGGCAATGTGGATTGCCTTCGGTCCTGGGAACGGGCTAAAGAGGGGCCTGGGTCCTGGAAAATCAGGCCGGGTGTGGAAGCCAGAGCAGGGCGTCCAGGACTATAGGTAGCTGTGGAGGGCACGGCGCTTCATAGCTTTTGATAGTAAAGGAAAGAATCCCTCCGGCCCTGTCTGGAATAGCACCATTTGAAAACAGACAACTCACCTGGCCTGGAGTGGCACAGGATGAAGCGTGGATCTAGAGTGCTGAGGCCCAGCTTCACCCCCCCCCCCCCCCCGGCTCACACGCCTGGTCAAGGCACACACACAGAGCAACGACTACAACTCGATGCTTCCCGCTCCTCCCCTTTTTCTTTCCTCTCTCTCAAATCAATAAATAAAACCTGAAAAAAAAGAAAAGAAAACGGGAAGCTCTCTCTGCTGTCTTCTTATTTACTTATTTTTTGCTTTTTTGGCCTGGAGCCATGGAATCACTTGCTTATTAGCACTGAGGTTTTTTTTTTTCCAAAGTGTCTTAAAAATAAATTGTACATAATCGTAGACCGGAATCTACCATCTGTTGGGGCCGGTCACTAACGAGAGGCTGTAAAAGGGGTTTTGCAGGAGTTGGCGGGACAGCTGAAGTCTGGCTCATTGTTTTTGGTCCTGGGAGTAGTGAATGTGGTTTTAAAGCTGTATTTTAAGTGAGTGGGCCAAATTGAAAATGTAAAACATCTTCCCTGTGCGTGGGCATGCACAGTATCTTCTTAATAGTATAGGGAAGCCAAGGAAATAGAGACTCCTTTAGTATACTACTTACACATGCTACACAAAATGTCCAGGATCCAAGGTTCAAACCCACTTTCCAACAATGACAAACGTGCTCTGTGTAGTGGTGTCCACTGCTTGGTTTGCAGGTCCCGGGCAGCCTCTTCCACAGAGCTCTCCATTTCCTCACACACGGCTGTAAAAGTCAGCCAGCCTACGGTCCCCAAAAGGACAGCCACAGGGAACCCTAACAGCAGCCAGTCCTCTGCTCCACCACTCAAAGGTGGTGGCGGCTCCATACTCATCTGTATCGAATCCTGCCACGGACTACGCCAAATGTAAAGCCAGTAGCCACGGCCACCATCACAGCCGCCTGGCCCATGCAGGTTCGCATTGGATTCGGACAGACGGTAATGAAACAATGGAGCCAAGAACTGGTGGGCCATCATCTTTAATCCTAGCTTGCACCCGGCGGGCAAGTAAAAACACACACTGGGCTCCAAAACCCACTCATTCAGTGCTCACAAAGCTATTGACTTATCCGAGTTTCCTAGAATCAAAGGTTTCTAGCTCACCAGACTTATTCACCTCTGTTCCCCATCTCCTTCCTTCTCCCTGCACAAACTCTGCACAAAACTGGCTTCTCACTCAGCACTCCACCATCTTGACTGCTTCTCCTGGCCTCCTCCACGTGGCCTCTCTCTGCTCTCCTCTCTGCTCTCCTCTCTAATACTAATTTCAGGAACAGAGAGAACTAGCTCCCGTTCTGCCCCACTTTATAGTGCAGAAATCAAAACCTTTAATCCAATGTATACAAAATAGGGAAGTCTCTGATACAAAGTCACTTATCTGAGGCATGATGGGATTGCACCACCCCACATCAAAAAGGGTGGGAAAGGCTTAGTCCTAAAACCAAGCCCCAGGCTACAAGGATCCTGCCTGCCCACAGCCCGCCCCCAACACACATTAATATCACCTGGGCGACGGGCTTCCACGTGGGCAGCGCCATCTTTAACAAAGTGAGCATAATATATTTTATCCGCCCAACATCCAGGAAAGGGTCTAGTGACTGCCCTGTCCCTGCACAACAGGTGGGCTTCACTTTGAGAGACATGCACAGCCCAGCAGGGAACCCGCAGACCCTCTCAGGTGACCAGGGCTGATAACCGGGCCACCTCTCTGTCGCCATGGTATTTACTCCGCATGACTCAGTCTGTTGGCGGGATTAGGTGTTTATCCGGACACGTCATATAGTTCAATTTAGACTTCTTTCCTCCAACTGACACTGAGAGAAAGCCAACTGTGGGAGGGCTGCCCCCCCCCCCCACGATGTGGACACAGGGATGAATTCTTTGTGGCAAAAGAACTCATGACAGAGGAGACATTTACTAGCGCCGAGTTCACCTGGATGAAGCTGGAAGGTCAAGGAAGGAAGAGACAGCGTGGTTTTTCCTTGGCATTTTGAGAATTGATCTCCCTTTGGAAAAAAAAAACAAAAAGCACTTCTCTGAGCCATCCCTGAATTTCTCACTGTCCAAGGTATTTCTGCTGAGGTGAGGAGTCCCCTTGGGGTTAGGTGGGAAACCACAGCCTCCCCCGGGCCCCTTATTTGCATTATTTTGTGATGTTTCCCATTGTGCCTTCCACGTCCTACTCACGTGGTCAATTGTGAAGTTCTTGGGACCAGAGGGACATAAGCTAGCTAGGGTCAGGGATGGGGTCTAGTCACCCAGTCTGCCCCCACTGCAAAAAAACAAAAACTTTTTTATAAAGCCTGCAGGCCACTGTGGGCAGGACATTCTGCCCGGGTCCTTAGCAGCCAACAATTAGAATTCATTGAAAAGCAATTAATCTGCCTTTCTCTCTTTCTCTGCCCTGTCTCGGTGCCCAGAGGCCCTGCATCCTTTTCCAAGGCGAGGGGGGCGGGGACTCAGAGGTCCTCGGCTTTTTTGCAAATCACTTCTATTAACAGGCAAAGGGCTAATAGGAGCCGAGAGGCCAGGAAGGCCATTGTGAGAGGAGGCTGTGTGCATGACAATAGGCAGGAACCCTGCCTGCACCCACTTCTCGCCTGGGCTATAGCTCGCTCCCTCTCATCACCGCTCTGCAAGGGTTTAAATGTTATAGGTTATTGGCATCTCCAGGCGAAACTTTTTATCAGTTTCTTTCTTTTTTTTTTTTTTTTAAACGGAAACGATTCGAGAAATTGAATGTCTTTGTTCCCTACCGGTGACCTCTCCAGGATCAACACCACCACCCACCTGCCCGCCCGCCCCTCCTGGACCTTCCGTCTGTGGCTGCTCCCCCGTCTGCATTGGGAATGGTCCTTCTGTCCCTTCCTGTCTCCCTCCTCCCCGAAGGTGGTCAGGGGGTGGCGAGAGTCACGTCCTATTAAATGAAGACTATAACTGGGAAACTCTCGTAAAAAAAATCTCTCCATTTCAGAAAATGACTGGGCTCCCCTATTTCTCTGCGCACAAAAAAAGGGGGGGAGGGGCCACACACTCCTACCTGAGAAGCTCAGGGTAGGTTAGCAGGGCAGCCGTGCCAAGTTAGAGACCTGGATGGTCTGGAACAAAACTGCCTCACCGGCCTGACCTGTGGTGGCGCAGTGGAGAGAGCGTTGACCTGGAAACGCTGAGGTCGCCGGTTCAAAACCCTGGGCTTGCCTGGTCAAGGCACATATGGGAGTTGATGCTTCTTGCTCCTCCCCCCTTCTCTCTCTCTCTCTCTCTCTCTCTCCCCCTCTATAATGAATAAATAAAATCTTTAAAAAAACAACAACTGCCTAACCCAAGCAAGTCGTGGTAGGTAGTTGCCCCAGTAGAGCCCAAGCTCGACGTCAATCAGGCATTCCTGATTCGCCTTCCCCGTGCAGTGGGACATCCTGCTTATCAGCAGGGCTGGCAGCCTCTTCGAGACTACTCTTGAGGAGGTATGAGTGTTATAAAGTACCACACCCCAGATTCTGAAAGGCACCATACTTCACTTCCTCGAGTCCACATAGAGACACTCAGTCCAGATAAAATTTTTTTTTTTGTATTTTTCTGAAGCTGGAAACGGGGAGAGACAGTCAGACAGACTCCTGCATGCGCCCAACCGGGATCCACCCAGCACGCCCACCAGGGGGCGATGCTCTGCCCACCAGGGGGCGATGCTCTGCCCACCAGGGGGCGATGCTCTGCCCCTCCGGGGCGTCGCTCTGCCGCGACCAGAGCCACTCTAGCACCTGAGGCAGAGGCCAAGGAGCCATCCCCAGCGCCTGGGCCATCTTTGCTCCAATGGAGCCTTGGCTGCGGGAGGGGAAGAGAGAGACAGAGAGGAAGGAGAGGGGGAGGGGTGGAGAAGCAGATGGGCGCTTCTCCTGTGTGCCCTGGCCGGGAATCGAACCCGGGACTTCCGCACGCCAGGCCGACGCTCTACCACTGAGCCAACCGGCCAGGGCCCAGATAAATTTTGAAGAGTTTTATTAAAGGAGGAAATTTTAAATATGCTGGCCGCATATGGCTGACACGGGGCATCTGCAGGCCCAAACCGTGCAGTCCCCAAAAATAGTTGAGGGGCTGCTTATATACCCTTGATCACACACGGGCGGGGGAGAGCGTGACATCATGGCACAATTATTAACAAGATTATAACATTTGTCTAAGGGGTACACAGAAACATTAAGACTTTCAAGGTAACACAATCAAAGACGTTTACAAATCTTTCAGGGTTCCTCTTCCCTCACTAGCCTTGAGGTATTTTACTCTCAAGATTCCAGGAAAGGGAGGAACTACAATCAATGCCAGGTGGTATGTAAATTCTGCCTCCTATTGAAAGAGAAGAAGTTTCTCAGTTAACCTTAATCCTTTCAGAGAACTTAAAAACCAAATGACCCTAGTCGTCCTTGTAAGTCAGGAGACTTCTACGTTCCTTTTCCTCCACTTTCCAAGGAAAGGACAGGAAAGCCTGACCTTTTCCTCATAGAATATCAACCTTAGTTTGCAGCTTTTTGGTACCTTACAACATGAGGATGCTACTCATCAGTGCCGAGACCAGCTGCCACCAGAGGAAAGTCATGAGACCAACACACAAGTTAGTTGCAAGAGTCACACAGGCAGTTTATTACTCACAAATCCTTTTGGCGTGCCTGGGTACAGTTTAGGGGGGCCCCCGTCGGCGTGCTCCTCCCGGCTGTCATTGGTCAGAGCTCAGAGCGGCGTGGAGATGGTCCACGTTCACGTTGGAGTCTGGGTGTCTACCGCAGCGGGGGGGGGGGCCCTCAGCCTTAGTACCATTTCTGGTCAACGCCTTCTACCAGGTATCCATCTACCCACCTTTTTGGGAGTTCCTCACAGGGAGCCCTTTTTATGTTCATCTACTGAAATGTGACATCAAGCCACTTTTAAGATGTTCTCTAGGGAAACCTCCTGTCTCCGTCAACCCACAGAGTTATGACATCAAGCCACTTCTTATCTATATGTAACTTCACACACGCCCTAACTGGGCCCTGGCATGAAGGGCGGAGTCTGTTTATCCTATCTGTACCCACTAGATTAATTCCTATCCAGACAGCATAACTTTATTTCATTTCCTTAATTAATTTTAATATTGTATTCTAATTAATTTTTATATTTTTTCTATATTTCTCTATATTTAATTACTATATAACCTTATATTACTGCAACATTAGGCACGCCCTTAGGCCGGTACCTTTCTTGAAAAAGGTCCATCTTGACCGGCCCGGAGCCTCTCTGTCTTTTTCTGCAGGAAGGATAACATCCTTTCGGAATATCAGGCTAATTTCCTGTATCCCAGATCCCCTCCCTGCACCAAAGCAGAGACCACAGCATTCCTGATTGTTACCGTTACCGGGTTCATGGTTAACATGTAGCTGTCTTCTCCCCACCAGCATGAAAAGAAGCATGTGTCTAGTTGGTTGACTTTTTTTTTTTTTTTTTAACCCAAATTTCAGAGACTTCCCTGATTTGCTCTCTCTGCCTCCCTCATCCACCACCAGCAGATTTCAGGGAACGCCCCTCACGCCTCCTCCTTTGATTCCGATGTATAAAGTACGGCGCAGAACGGCAGTTCTCTGGAGCACTTTCTCAATCAATTCTTTGAGATTTTGCTTCTGCAGGTTATTTTAGGTGGGGGGAGGTCTTCTCAGATTTCTCCCAAATGGGATGAAAATGGAATGGAAATGGTAGTGTTGAGTCATTCATTACTTGCTCTTATGTAAGAATTTTCATTTCCTCCCGGGAAACGGGGGTTTCGGATGCAGTTCTCCCCGTTCTCTTAACGCTATAAGGTGGTCCTGATTTACATTCTCGGGCTTGCCCTCTAATTGTATTCAGATACATTACCGTGTCTTTATTATAATACTAATAAGGGATTTGTTATGCAGGCGATGTCAGATTTAATCATTTAGTGCCAATGCTCAGAAAAGCCTTTATGCAAACCCCTAATGAAGAGCATTATCAATGACTGAATGATTTTTTTCTCTCTGAAATTTAAACACCAGAACAGCAGCCCCTTACAGACCCACGGGGGGCCTCCCACTACTCTGTGATAGAGTCATCTTCTGAGCTCTCCACACTTTGTTAGGGATGAGATCGTCCTGTTCTGAGAGGGAATGAATTAGGCTCAGCGAATTATCTTGCTGGGCAGGTGGGGGAAGCGTCCAGCAGGACCCACAGCCAGAGCAGGACGGTGCACATGTGGGCGCTAAGGACCCTCCATAGGAGGCTACAAGACCAGGAGCAGAAAGTAGGGCAGGTGTCCTGACTACGAATGACATTGAACCCTGAGGGTGACCATCCCCCCTCCCCATGAGTTACCCGATTTGAGCGTGTTACTTTGTAGCTAGTCAATACACTTTTAAAAATCGCATACTATTTCCAAACAATGGACACAAGAGTAATGAAATAGTTTCGCTTCCCTGTGGATTATCTAAACAGGTAATTTTCCACTATTCCTGACAATATTCTTAATGATTTAAGAGTAAATAGGAATTATGACTAAATTGTATTGATGGACAACACAACACTTTTTTTTTTTTTTCCAGAGATCCATGTCAAAGATAAACAGATACATCTAGAACAAGGTAGCTGTCATTCGCTCAAGGTTGAATATCATTGGCCCTGGCCTGGTAGCTCCATTGGTTAGAATCATCGCTTTGATACACCAGGGTTGTCAGTTCATTCCCCGGTCAGGGCACGTACAAGAATCAACCAATGAATGAAGTAGAACAACAAATTGATATATATTTCCTCTCTCTCTCTCTCTCTCAAAATATAAATCATTACATTGAAAAAAAAAGTTTTGAATAAAAAATAAATAAAAGTTGTGTATCATTGATTACACGTGTCGAAGCCATTAAAATCATAATGCTCTCTAACTTCTAAAGAAACAACTAGCAAAGCTTTCTTAGCATCTGTATTTTTTTTTTTTTTCATTTTTCTGAAGCTGGAAACAGGGAGAGACAGTCAGACAGACTCCCGCATGCGCCCAACCGGGATCCACCCGGCACGCCCACCAGGGGCGACGCTCTGCCCACCAGGGGGCGATGCTCTGCCCATCCTGGGCGTCGCCATGTTGCGACCAGAGCCACTCTAGCGCCTGAGGCAGAGGCCACAGAGCCATCCCCAGCGCCCGGGCCATCTTTGCTCCAATGGAGCCTTGGCTGCGGGAGGGGAAGAGAGAGACAGAGAGGAAAGCGCGGCGGAGGGGTGGAGAAGCAAATGGGCGCTTCTCCTGTGTGCCCTGGCCGGGAATCGAACCCGGGTCCTCCGCACGCTAGGCCGACGCTCTACCGCTGAGCCAACCGGCCAGGGCTAGCATCTGTATTTTTTAATGGATCTTAAGTAATATTACATTGGGGCAAATGTTCTAATAAAGACATAACTCTGGCTCAACGCCCAAGGGTTTCAAACGTAGCATCCCTTGTTGCCTTGCATGAAAATAACGGCAGACCCAATGGGGCAAATAGTGTGTTCAGCACCATCACGATCGTTGAGCGGAAGTTTGCCAAGGCCTGACCTAGGAAGATATTTCTTTTTCTTTTTTCTCGTTTTATAAATAAGGAAAGTAAGAGGAGGATAACAGAACCTGTGTGACCCGAACGTACGATGGCGTGGAGTGCCGTTGTCACTTGCAAAGCCTTCTTTACGCTAGAGTGTGCGGGCAGACACGTGCACATGAGTGTGTCGCACAGACCTGGCCTGTCCCCCTGAGCCCCGGAAGCTGGCCTTTCAGTAAAACCTCCCCCCTGTCTTCCTCCAGCCCTCCAGTCTCGTTGTGCTTGTCCCCTGCCCCCCCACCAACCCCTCTGCAGAAACACTCCCCTTCCTCTGGGCCACGACTCCGGCCACCACTGGTGGGTTTTCTCACTCACCACCTCTAAGAACCTTGAGTGATGGCTTGACCTGCCACGGATTCAGCCCCCTGTGACATTTCCAAATGTCCATCTGATCCCCTTCTTTGGGGGAGAGAGGAAAGAGAGAGAAGCATTGTTCCGTGTAGTGGCGCTATTGATCGCATCTCATGTGTGCCCTGCCTGACTGGGACTCGAACCGGCGACCTTGTGTGTGTGTGGGGGGGTGAGACTTGATGGGGGCTTGAAGAACTGGTGACCTTGGTGCTCCGGGGTGGCACTTTGTCTTCTGTGGCCACCAGCCAGGGTTCGGGGAGCTCTTCTTAAGATACAATCCCAACCGTGACATTCGAAAAATAGTTTCAGCCTGACCAGGTGGTGGTGCAGTGGATAGAGCGTCAGACTGGGACAGGGAAGACCCAGGTTTGAAGCCCTGAGGCCGCAGACTTGAGCGCAGGCTCACCAGCTTGAGCGTGGCATTGCTGGCTTGAGCCCAAGGTCACTGGCTTGAAGCCCAAGGTCGCTGGCTTGAGCCCAAGGTCGCTGGCTTGAGCAAGGGGCCACTCTTGTTCCCTGGTCAAGGCACATTTGAGAAAGCAATCAATGAACAACTAAGGTGCCGCAACGAAGAATTGATGCTTCTCATCTCTCTCCCTTCCTGTCTGTCTGTCCCTATATGTCCCTCTCTCTGTCTCTGTCCAAAAAAAAAAAAAGTTACATATTTTAGGAGAAACACAGGCTGTGGTTCCAGGTCACGCTAGTTCCTCAACAGGGCTTCACACAGCAAACACCGGCTGAGGCAGATTCGTTGAACGGACATAAAACAGCTCCCGGGTATCACTGGTTGAGTCGTTGAGATCCTAGAAGGAACTCCCCGGAAGGAGGCGTCGCCTAAGCATCACACATCAGACCGTAGCTTTCCGTGTTTTCTACAGGGACGGCAGGCTTGGCGTCTAGGGAACCGGGCGATGCCGACCGAAGGCGGGTCACCATGCCGCCTCAGTTCCCGAGGGCCGGCCAGTCGCGTTGTCATGCTCTGGGCTTTGAGAATCGGACTGTGGGTGAAATCCGCACAGGGTGAAAACTGCCCAACATTCTGCCTGCGTCTGTGCCTTCTGCTGTCATTTAGAAAAATGCCCTCATAAAAGGCAGAAGCTTTCTCTGGTATAAGCTCTGAGCAGGCCAGCAGGAGCCCCGACCCACGGTGTGATGCTCGAAGCCGCAGGGGCCCAGAGCTGGGGAGACAGCAACTCCATTCCCAGCTCGCTGTCACCCCGTGGGCTTGCGACTCCAGCTGCCACTCTGTCCCCGGGGTTATCTTTACTTATCTTTACGGGGGAAGGGAACACGAGGAGGAATCGTCTCTGCTCTGCCCTGAGCTCACTTCCAGTTCTCTTCATTCCCTAGCGTCTCCCGATAGCTCCAGTTTCACTTTGGGGGAGAAGGATCAAGGATGGGGTGAGATTCTAAATCTCCTGCGTTGACGGAGTCGTTCTCAGAGGGTCGTATCATTTTCCAGTGGACTTTCCTTCTTTCCCCCTCGTGATGAGAGAGGTGACCTCATCTAATGCTTGAAATTAATTTTTGCAAATTGCTGACGGCATCGTTGCTTTGGCCGTGAAGACGCTTTGGGTTCCCGCCCAGAAGTCGTGTTTCTGTGTCGTTCTCCGAGAAGCACGGGTCTCAGCCGCCCACCCCCACTGTTCATCAGGTGCCCGAGGAAACAGTGTCAGGTGGGGGTCAGAGCTGGGGGCGAGGACCAAGGAGAGACATTCAGGAATGAGGGAGGCGGAGGCAGGGCAGGCTCAGGGGACGGGTCTCTCCGGAGCATGCAGATCTCGCTGGCAAAGCAAAGGCAAGGGTCCCCAGGGACGGGGGAGCTCAGGCCACTGTTCACAGTTGTTGGGCAGATAAAATGTATTATGCTCACTTTGTTTAAAATGGCGCTGCCCACGTGGAGGCCGTTGCCCAAGTGATATTAATGTGTGTCTCTGAGGGCTGTGGGCAGGCAGGATCCTTGTAGCCTGGGGCTTGGTTTTAGGACTAAGCCTTTCCCACCCTTTTTGATGTGGGGTGGTACAATCCCATCATGCGTCAGATAAGTTACTTTGTATTAGAGCAGGGGTCCCCAAACTTTTTACACAGGGGGCCAGTTCACTGTCCCTCAGACCGTTGGAGGGCCAGACTATTAAAAAAAACTATGAACAAATCCCTATGCATACTGCACATATCTTATTTTAAAGTAAAAAAACAAAACGGGAACAAATACAATATTTACAATAAAGAAAAGTAAATTTAAATCAACAAACTGACCAGTATTTCAATGGGAACTATGGGCCTGCTTTTGGCTAATGAGATGGTTAATGTGCTCCTCTCACTGACCACCAATGAAAGAGGTGCCCCTTCTGGAAGTGTGGTGGGGGCCGGATAAATGACCTCAGGGGCTGCATGTGGCCCGCAGGCCGTAGTTTGGGGACCCCTGTATTAGAGACTTCCCTATTTTGTATATTGGATTAAAGGTTTTGATTTCTACACTATAAAATGGGGGCAGAACGGGAGCTTGCTCTCTTGGTTCCTGAGATTAGAGAGATCAGAGCAGAGAGCAAAGAGAGGTCACGTGGAGGCCAGGAGAAGCAGCCAAGATGGCGGAGTGCTGAGTGAGAAGCCAGTTTGTGCAGAGAGAAGGAAGGAGATGGGGAACAGAGGTGAATAAGTCTGGTGAGCTAGAAACCTTTGATTCTAGGAAACTCAGATAAGTCAGTAGCTTTGTGAGCACTGAATGAGTGGGTTTTGGAGCCCAGTGTGTGTTTTTACTTGCCCGCCGGGTGCAAGCTAGGATTAAAGATGATGACCCACCAGTTTTTGGCTCCGTTGTTTCTTTACCGACTGTCTGAATCCAGTGCGAACCTGCATGGGCCAGGCTGCTGTGATGGTGGCCTTGGCCACTGGCTTTACACAGTGAAGAGGGTCTTGATTGTTCTGAGTAAGTTTCTCTTCTGTGCCTGAGCCAGGAAAGTGGCGCTGTCTGGTTTTAACATAAGGATTTTCTCCAGGGGGCCACCGCGTCCCACGGGACCAGATCACAGTCCGGCAGAGGCAGAGCACAGGTTGCAGGGAGAAGTGACCCATCAGCCCTTGGAAGGAAAGGGGGAGAGAAGGTGGGCTGAGGGTGAGCCACACCCCGAGTGAGCGGGAGGCCCCCTCGGAGCTGGCCCTGGCACCGGGTCACTGGGGGGCCTCCAGGCTTGTTCAGGACGAGCTCCCCGGATTCCCCAGGTGGAGGCTCCTTGTCTGGGCAAACCTTTGATCAGCAGAGCAGGTGGAACGGCTTGATCTATAAGCCGGACTTTGAAACGTCCCCTGAAATCAACACCCAAGAGTCCGGCGTGGGGCTGGCAGTCGGCGTCCCCCAGCTGTCCCCCTCACGCCACACCTTCTCCCCACTTTTCTTTGGTGAAGCCAGACCACCGAGCAGCGACCAATTCAGAGAAGTCAGGCTCATCCGGTCCTGTCAGGCTTGTCCACTTCTCCAGAAATAGCGACGTGACCAACACCGGATCAGTGAAGCAGTAAATGACTCAGAGACGCTTTGTGCCCATGAAAACAGTCTCTGAACGGGAAGCTATCCCATCTAGAACTGTTAGGGAACTCAGAGGCGTGAGTTCCCGGGAGGAGGGCTGATAAAAGCAGAAGGGAGAAAGTGGCTGTAATTCATAATTCGTTTTTTACACTGGGCTTCCAGACAGCAAGGGAGTGCTGGTCATTGATCATGTTCATAGCATGTTTTGAAGAGGAAGTAAGTTTCTTTGATGATTTTTTTTTCAGGGGCGTTTAGAAGAAAGAACCCAAGGTTCACTCACGCACGTTCGTGAAATAGACTAGATTTTGGAACTCTCGCTGGTTTGAATTCTAAGTGGCGTGAACGTGTGTCATGAAGCGGCTCCTCTGGCAGCTTGGTGACTCCCCCCCGCCCCTTGACCTTGGGTGGCGCTGGGTGGGGGAGGGCGGAGACAGACAACATGCCCAAAGGGCAGAGCCAGGCTGAGGTCCAGGTCTGGTGCCTTCAAGGTGACAGGTTCAGGGGCCGCGCAGTGCTCTCTGTGCAGCTGTGTCCCCAGCAGTGCCAGAATTACTCAGAAACGGAAAACGTATCTGGTGACTTCTCTCGAGTGGTCAGTAAGTGTGGAAGGCAGAGCGACAGACCACCCTTCCTCCACCAAATGTGCTCGTGTCCTGAGCCCCGGACCCCGAGATGACACGGTGTTTGACGGCGAAAGGGACTTTGTAGATAGGAGAGGTTTAGGGGCTCGAGGTGTGGGGAGGTGGCCCTGGGCCCTCTAGGTGTGACCGGGGACTGACGTTATCTCCTGGTTTGCGAGCATGTAGACTTCAGCCAGCCCCCGGTCACCATCCTCCTTCCTACGCCCCGCTTCCGTACATTGGGGGGTTTTCTTTTTAGCTTCCACACGTAAATGAAATCGCACGGGGCTTGTCTTTCTCTATCCACCTCATCGCATCGTGCGTGAAGCCCTCAACATCCCGCCCATCCGCCTTATCGCAAGCGGCAGGGTGTCCTTCTCTTTCGTGGCTGAATTAATTCTATAGAGCCGCATTTTTAAAAATCCATTCATCCCTTGAGCCAAAGGAAATGAAGCAAGACAGAGAAGAGAGAGCTGCATTCACATTTTTATTGCAGCGTTATTCACAATAGCCAACAGGCAGAAATAACCTAAAATGTCCATCCAAGTATAACCTTCTTTTTTTAAAAAAATTTTTTTAAAAGTGCAAGACAGACTCCCGCATACGCCCCGACCAGGATCCACCCAGTAAGCCCACTAGGGGGCGATGCTCTGACCATCTGGGGCCGTTGCTCAGCAACTGAGCTATTTTAGCACCTGAGGCAGAGGCCATGTAGCCATCCTCAGTGGCCGGGGTCAACTCACTCCAACGGAGCCATGGCTGTGGGAGTGGAAGAGGAGAGAAAAAGAGAGAAGGGAGAGGGGGGAGGGAGGAGAAGCAGGTGGGCGCTTCTCCTGTGTGCCCTGACCAGGGATTGAACCCAGGATTTCCACACACCAGGCCAATGCTCTACCACTGAGCCAACCAGGAAGGGCCCTAGTATAACCTTCTAAAAAGTGGTTGCATGAGCCCTAGCCAGGTAGCTCAGTTGGTTAGAGCTTCATCCTGGTACACCCAGGTTGCTGGTTCAATCTCCAGTCAGGGCACATACAAAATGAATGCATAAACAAATGGAACAACAAATTAATGTTTCTCTCTCTCTCTCTCTCTCTCCCCCCCTTACTCTCTCTCTGAAATCAATCAATAAGAATTTTTTTAAAAAGTGGTTTCACAGCCTGAGAAGTGGCTTCCACATACCTGCCGGCTCCGAGTAACCCCTGGCAGCACGATGGACCATCTTCCTGAGGCCCTGGGTGGGGCACGCTGTCCTTAGAGGGCAGATATAAGGAGCTGGGGAGGAGGGGAGGAAGGGGGAGCCACACCAGTGAGTGTGAGCGTGACCCTGAGACCCAAGATCTCTTATCTGCAGAAGAAGGGAACTGTTGGAAGCCGAGGGTAGAAAGTGACTAAAATCATCATTATAGCAGCCAGTGATAGCCTCAGAGCCATATGCGGGGCATTGATTTGTCAGATCCTGGAGTCTAAAATCAATTGATCGATCGGTAGGTGCTTCTGTGGCAAACCATTATCTCGATGAGAAAGAGCTGGAAGAACCAACCTCCCTCCCTCCCTCCCACCCTCCCACCCTCATTCCTGTCCTTCTCCTTTATATGTTAATTAAATAAGTACATAGAATGCAGTCAATTAAACATATCTGATGCGTCGTGCACTGACATTACAACTGACAGAGACTTACAAGTGGAAACTATCCTATCATTCCTTATCTCTTTATACATATATATAATTATTTTATACATAGATATATAAACAACATGCTCACAGAAATTCGGGGACCAGGGAACAGGCAGCCACTCCAGGACTTTCAGCCTCTGTACAGTGCATTTTCACCAATGAAATACAAGTTGGCTTTGCATCTCATTTGCATAATTGAACAACTTTCTTTGACTTGTCATTTGCTTTTCTGACCTTCTTGTTTAATAAAAAAATAATCAAATGCTTGGTTTTTGTTTTATCACTTCATATTCATTTTGAAATATCCCCTAACTTTTGTGAGATATATATATATATATCTCTGTGGGGAGCATCTTCTTAATCTGAAAAATTATCAAAAGTGGTTTTTTTTTCACTTCAGCAAAGCATGCTATCAAATTGTCATGTTTCTACCTCAAAAATATAAAATAAAAGGCCTCCATTTTGTGAGTGCTCACCTGGTGGGTCCACACTGACATCTCTAGATTTATGGATTGATTGTTGAGACCCATGATCTCGTTTCTTCCCTGGGTTCCCTCTCCGGGGATCGCCAGGTCCCGCCTCTCCTGGTTCTGCTACCCAAAGCTTAGCTCCTGAGCCTTGATCCCTCCCGCCCTTCCAATGCATCCATCCCCGGGCAAGTCCATCTTGCCTTTCCACCCCATGAGTGTGGGGGACATCAGGGCTCAGAGTTGAGACCCACCAGCCATTCTCCCTCTCAAGTCCTTCCCTTGCCAAACCTCCCCACTAGCCTATAAGACAGAGAACCAAGCCTCACATCGGTGCATCCCACGGAGGCAGCAGCGAGCCACCTGCTTGTCTTTCAAGAGAGGGGACAACATGCAGCAAGTGACAGAGGCCAGCCTCTCAGAGTTTCAGTGAACCCTTCCAGGAGCTGTCATCTGTTTTCTCTTTGGAGGTCAAAGCGAGAGGTAGATGATGGAATCTTCTTCCCCCGTGAAGCTGGGCTCCATTAACCAGAGCCATCTCAGCACATCCCTTGCTCCCAAGAATACAGTTGTCGGCTGCAGCCGGGTGGTTCCGTGGATAATGCATCTATTTGCCTGGCACCTCAGAGGTCACAGGTTCAACCCCGGTCAGGGCACAAATGAGGAGCATTCAATGAGCGCACAACTAAACGGATCAACTAAGTGGAACAGCGAGTTAATGCTTCTTTCTCTCTGTCCCTCCCTCCCCACTCTCAAATCAATGAAAAAAACAAACAAACAAACACAAAAACAGCCTAAAGAACACAATTGTCAAAGAAAGATGTAAGGAGATGTGTCGATCCAAATAGGTCTTAGCGATTCTTTTCCAGGTGCCCATGTTCCCTATGAAATGAACAAGTCCTTTTTAGGATCTCTGCCGTTCACAAAAATGAGAGGGTATTTCAAAACGAATAGGAAGCGATTAAAAAAAGAAGCATTTTATTTTATTTTTTTTTATTAAACAAGAACATCAGAAAAGCAAACGACAAGTCAAAGAAAGTTGCTCGATGAGGCAAAGGAGATGCAGAACCCACTTGTGTTTCATTGGTGAGAATGCGCCGTACAGAAGGCTTTAAGTACCGGAGTGTCTGCATGCTCCCTGATCTTGAAAGCGCATTTTGAAATATCCCCTCATTTTTGTGAGCAGTGTCGTTCTACCTCGTCAGAGGGGTGACACCTGAGTAGTTTCCTTCCCCTAGCCCTTGTCACCCACCAGGTCCTCACCCGGTTGAAGTATCATCTTCAACAAACAATCTAGGAGTTTCCTAAGGATGCATGCCAAGAACCAAGAGGCAGTTAAGTGAGCCACTAAAAAAGGAATCTAACAAGCGTTCTGTTCAAATGAGCGAGTCATTCTGAGAAAATAGGCCACTGAATTATATGTCTTCTCTCTCTTCCTCTGCTGCCCATAGTGCTATTTTCTACACAAAAGAAACAATGGACAGTTGTGTCGGTCTGGCCCAGGTGAGAGCTACCGGTTTCTGTGTCAGCTGGGCTCTCGTTCCACTCAGAGCCAAGGACCTGTCCTTCTTAGGTCAGTTCCTTTCTGGACACGGAGTTCTCAGAGAGCCCACTTGCCTGAGTGAGGGGCTGTCACAGAGAGTTGAGCACGCCCCCCCCCACCCCAGGGGAGGTGTCAGTGGTCAAGACCCAGAGTGACAGGGACCATGAACTTCCCTGAAAGGGCGCCAAGAACAGTGCGGTACCGTGAGGCTGACCCAGAGAAGCAGAAATATCCCCTCAACACCAGAATTGCATTTCCTCAAGTTGAGCGATACATGGACCTCCACCCCAGCAGCTAAGCTGTATTGAGATCCGAGAAAATTCACTTGAAGTGGGTGATTCCGTTCTGCGCAGGCCGCTGGGACCTCGTTCCGTGCGGCCAGTAGCCATTAGGTCTATGACAGGAACGACGCTGGTAGCAACGTCAAGAGACTTGAACTCGTGAGACGCTCTCTCCAACAAGCAGGGGAAGCCCGGTTTTCGCCATTTCGGGAGCAGGTGGGGACGAGCGGGGCACAGATGGAAACCCAGATATTTCAAACCTTTTGTCGTCTTTCCGCCCACAGGAATCGTTGTTGTTTTAAATTGATGAACCAAGAAGTCTATGCCTAGGATTCATGTCTGCCAAATTAGGGGTGGTCCAATTAGGGCATGATTTCTTAAACCAATTCTTTTTCTCTGCCGGGCCATGCCTCGTTCACGCTTAGGCTGTGAGCCCGTTCCCACGTTGAGTCGACAAACACCGGCTACTGCTTTAGTCAGTTACAGTGTGGGTGACAAGTGCACGAATGTGAGAGAGAGAAACGCAGGAAAGGGGAAGGACCTGCCCTGATCCAGGGGTAGGTAGAAGAGTCTTTCCCAGGAAGTAAGGGTTGAGCTAACAGCCGGGATGTGACTAAGACCTGCGTGGGCAAGGGGTGGGCGCAGAGGTGGAGGAGTGGTCTCTTTGGAGGTAACAGCAGAGGGGAGATCCGGAGGTGGGTAGAAACATAGACTCGGGGACTTCCGGGGAAACTGAGACAGAGCCCAGCAAGCTTAGTGGTTGGGGAGTAAATGTAAGCATCTCGACTTGAAACACATACACCTGCTCTGGGATCTAAGTCCGGCACCTCTGTGCTCTCTGTTCACGATTCAATGAGCTGCGAGAGGTGCTTTGGATTCCGGGATGAGTTCTAGCAACAGTTTGTCAATGAAAAAAAAAAAAAATATATATATATATCCTGCATTTTGATTCCTCCCCACAATGGTTTGTAGCCCCCCTCGGGGTACATATATACCATACCTTTTTGTCACAGTTATGCCCATCCGTTCCAGAGACGTGGTGGTATCATCAATGGCATCGTTCTGAATTGGAGTTTTCAACTTGGGTGGCTGATCTATATACAAATACAATTCACCTTTGTACGTTTATCTCGTCTCCTGCAACCTTGCTATGTTCCCTCTTCCCTTTCCTGGATGATTGTGCCGGCTACAAATGGAAACCATCTGGGCTTGGACTTTTTTTTATTTTTTGGGGGGAGGGGACTCATTTTAACTGGAAATGCAGCTTTGAAAATATTCAGACTAGCTGTTTCTTGATTGAACTTTGGCAGCTGGTGTCTTTTTGGGAATTTGCTCATTTTTATCTCAGATGTCACTCGGAATAAAGTTGTTTGTAATCTTCTCTTATTATCTTTTAACATAAGTAGAATTGTAGCAGCACCACCCTCTCTTATTTTTGACATGGCTAATTTGTGCTGTCTTCTCTTTCCTGATCAGTCTGGCTACAGGTGTATGAATTTTATTTCTCTGCCAGAGAGCCAGCTTTCGGCTTGATTGATTTTCTCTTTTGCTTTTCTGTAATTACAGAGACTCAATAACTATAGAAATAATCAGACTCACTTTAGAATTTTATAGCTGCTTCAGAAATCTATATATACATATATATTTATAATTCTTTGATAAGCTAGTTATACTAACATTCCCAAGGTATTTGGCAACTGTCTGTGACTGATTAAAGTTAAAAATAACTCCTACGTATAAAAGGAGATCTGTGATTAGTGGCTTTGGATTCTAGGATAATTATGGCTGTCCATGAACTTGAAGTATATCACTTATATTGTCAGGGTGTTATCTCAACTTTACCATAGATGATTATGAGTCTTAAGTCTTGAATGCTTTGTATGTTTGTATCTGTGCTATGCCTGGACGTGTTTGAGCCCCAGATCAACCATCACACTCATTCCCTTCTACCATCTCTGCCTTTATAACCGAATCTCCTTGAAACCCATCAACCTGGTAGCAGGTACATGTCTTTTCTTTTCTTTTTTTAACAGAGACAGAGAGTCAGCGAGAGGGATAGATAGGGACAGACAGGAACAGAGAGAGATGAGAAGCATCAATCATCAGTTTTTCGTTGCGACACCTTAGTTGTTCACTGATTGCTTTTTCATATGTGCCTTGACCGCAGGCCTTCAGCAGACCGAGTAACCCCTTGCACAAGCCACCGACCTTGGGTCCAAGCTGGTGAGCTTTTGCTCAAACCAGATGAGCCCGCGCTCAAGCTGGAGACCTTGGGGTCTCGAACCTGGGTCCTCCGCATCCCAGGTTCGACGCTCTATCCACTGCGCCACCGCCTGGTCAGGCCAGGTGCACGTCTTTTTAAATGCCGGTTTCCATTCCACTTCCAGATGAAGAACTGCTGTTGGGCAGTCCATCCTAGAAATTTCTTATCGAATGAAAACATTGTACAGGAAATATCTATCTTGTCCTTTTGTAATAGTTCTTGATTTTTGTCAAAACCATTAAACTCCATGAAGATTTAAAAAAAACCCGCCACCAATGTACATTTGGGGCAGAGTTGAAAGTGTGACCTCGATTAATCCCACTCCACGCCTACGGATCTCTGCACTGTGGGGATGGCGTGTGTGTGTGTGAGAGAGAGAGAGAGAGAGAGAGAGAGAGAGAGAGAGAGAAGAAGAAGGAGGAGGAGGAGGAGGAGGAGGAGGAGGAGGAGGAGGAGGAGGAGGAAGAGAAGAAAAGGAAGTGAGTGGTACCTTCCAGGTAACTGACACCTGAAAGGTTGAGGCATGGGCCCACTGAAATTCAAACAGGTTTTCTCAGCCCTGGCTGGTTAGCTCAGCCCATGAGAGCAGCGTCCCCAGCCATCAAGGTTGCGGGTTCCATCCCTGTTCAGGGCACACACACGGGAAGTGACCGATGACCATACAACTAAGTGGAACAACAAATGAACGCTTCCCATTCTGTGTGTGTGTGTGTGTGTCTTCCTTCCTCTCGGCCTCTCTGAAATCAATCAAGCAAAGAGAAAGACCGCAGTTATCTGAACCTCCTTATTTCCTAGATAATAATTCATGTCACCTAACCCAAACTGGTGACTCCCGGTCAGTACGCTGCGCGGAGATGGTTGGGAAGCCTCCACGGAGGAGGGGCCGCGCTCTGCCAAGACGTTGCCATGGCTACCAGGACGCAACCTATCTCCGAGTAACAGCAGCAAACAGAAGCGCTATTCAGACAGAGGGACAAAGGGAACGGAAACCGGGGCTGTCGTCCATAGCATCGGGGAGATTGACCGCTGTGGGTAGAGGATACACTTTTCCCCATCCTCCTGATGCTGATGCCAGTCGATAATTCTGCTGGAGGAGAATTCGAGAAGATCTCGATCCCCAACTAATCATTGCCGGGCAGCCTTAGGGCACTGGAACGGCCTTCGTTTAAAATATCACTAAGGTGGGGGGGGGGGCGTGCTGTCAATTGGGGTGACTGACTCACAGGAGCTGAGGGGTTACTGACTACTGGGTTTTTTTTGGGGGGGGGGAGTGCTACAAAATTCAGAGAAAACTCCCTCCATCTGTTTGTGCCAAAGACTTAGGTCGGGGGGGTTGGGAATGGGTACAAGCTGAGGACTGAGTAGAGGGTAGAGAAGTGATATAGGCAGAATTAGATTTAGAATACACCTAGGGAATCTGGATAAGAATTGCAACATTACATAGCAAAAATCTGATTGAAAGAGAAAGAGGGAAATATAATTGATGTAGTCGTGTGAGTGTACTTATCCGGACAACTGCTGGAGAGAGGGGAGTGAAAGAAGCAGTCAGAGAGTCAGATTGGAGAGCAGGGCCCTGGCCAGGCAGCTCAGCTGGTTAGAGGGTTGTCCAGAAAATGCCAAGGTGGTGGGGTTCGATTCCCCATCAGGGTACGTATGGGAAGCAACCAATGAATGCACGACTAAAATGGAACATCAAATGACTGCTACCCTCTCTCTCTCTCTTTCTCTCTGTCCTTTCCTCTCTCCGTCTCTCTAAAGTCAGTCCATGAAAAAAATATTATTATAAAAAAAAAAAGGATTGGAGAGCTGGAAGACATGTCAGACATGTCATTCGTGCTCAGTTTGCAGGGAAGCGTGCACTCACGCACCTGTTTATTGAGCCTCTACTCATGTCCCAGCGGCTGTTTTGAGTGCCCGGAGTACATCAGTCATTTCAAACCTACAAGAAGCCCTGTCCTCCAGAGAGAACACGGACAAGAGAAAGGAAAGATGATAAATAAGAAAGCTGCTCGTGTGTGCCGTCTGCGCAGGTGCCAGGAAATGAAGCAAATGAACAGGACGGGGTGGCATGCGGGGTGGGGTGCCATTCACACCAAGCATCGGGAGTCTCTGCTGCTTTGGGAAGAGGCTGTTGACAGGCTGAGAGTCTGGGCAAAACATCTAGCCAGCCCTACAGGGTTAAGGACAGAAATTGGAGGCCAGGGCTCTGCAAGAAGGGGTCTAGCGAAACCTGTAAGCTTCGGGTTACAACTCCCAACATCTACGGACAGACGGACAGATGGATGGAAGGATGGATGGATGCACAGGTGGATGGACGAGTCAAAGTGCAGTAGGAATAAACCCAACCCTGATCCCAGCTTTGAAGACCGGGACAATGTCATTTTGGGGGAAGGAAAAACACAGCTGTCATTCTTTGCAGATCGTTAGCAAAAGCAGCTTGGAAGAATCTGGAAGTCAGAACTGTGTTGCGGACAACAAGCCTTCTAAAAGAAGCCCTCTCTTCTGGCTTGAGGAGTTGGAAGAGAACTCCGAATTCTTAGAGAGGCTAGACATCTGCCCCGTGGCCTTCCTCCCCACTGCTCCCGCTCTTTGACATCCGGGTCCCCAAGAAGAAGTTCTGTCCAAGGGATGGCGGTGGCGGCTTCTGAGAGTGAGAGACCTTCCTCCCCGTGTGCTAAACCTGCACTCCTGGGACTGAACCCTTTTTTTTCTTCTTCTTCTTCTCCCCTTGACCTCCCTACACAAGGGTAAGGACATGGATGTGTGGGGTTGAGCTCCGAGGTGCTGCTCAGACCTCTGTAAGAGAGAATGCAAAAAAGTCAAAAGGTATTAGGTAGACTGCAGAGAGGAAAGTAGTCAAGAACATGACCCCATGAAAAAAAAAAAAAAAAAGATGTCTTATCTGTTCCCGGTCTTACCTTGGCCTGTTTATTCATGGGTCTGATCCTAGCCTATCAGAGACTTGGAGAACTGGTCTACACAAGAGACTGCGCCTACGTGTCAGACGTGTGTAGGATAGGTCTGTGAAGAGCACTACAAAAGCTTAGTCCTCTCTCGTGCAACTTATATTGTACCTACAGGACACAGGGGACAGACAGCTGGAACCAGGTCGGATGCCTGCAGAAACCCAAAAATAAATAATTTCTATAGAACATAAGAAAAACCCAGAGGCGACAAGAAAAGACAAGACACACTGAGACCTCCCTCCCACCAGGCCAATGTGAAACAGAGGGCGGGATTACCTGACACAGATCGAGGCAGATCGTTTTAAAATACAAAATAAAACAGCTGTAATGATTCTTTTACAAGATGTTAAAATAAAAATGATCGGCACCAGCTGGTGGCTCAGCGGGTAGAGCATTCTCCTGGAGCGCCGAGGTCCCCGGTTCGATCCCGACAGGGCCAGCTCAACCTCTGGCGTTGCTGGTTCGATCCCGAGGGCATCTGCTTGACCCCCAGAGTCACCGGTTTGAGCCCCCCCCCCACTCAGGGCACATGTGAGAAGCCATCAGCGACACAACCAAGGAGAACAATGAGTTGATGATGCTTTTCTCTCTCTTTCTCTCTCTCCTTCCCTCTCTTCCTCTCTCTCTCAAAAAGAAAATGATCGGCAAATCAATAGATGATAAAAAAGAAACCAACTGGAGATTTTAGAAAAGCAAACTATAGAGTGAGCGAAGTTATATGTAAAAACTATAACTTAGAAGTTAGCACACCGGAGGGGGGGGAGAAAGCTGTGACAAGCACCCTCACCTCACAGCATGTGGATGAAAGTCGCCTATTAAATATGCAATACCCTAAGCATTAAGAGAAGCCAGCGCCCTTCGAAACGTGTGAAACTATACATATTCAACACCGAGCTCCAGAGCTAGAAAGCTCATTGCCGTTTCTGGAATATCTTTTCTGCACAAGTAAGTATTGCCGTAGGAGGAGCTGATTCTAAATATATTGGGGTGTTTGGAGACATTTCAGCAAAATCTGTTATGCAGAGATATTCCTATTAGCGTGAAAGTCTTGGGTAATTGGAAATTGGAACTTGAATGTGAAACAGTCTCATCCAAATCACTCTTTCCCTTCCTCTTCTGGTGACAAATGCCAGCAACATCACTGTGGTTTTTTTTGTTGTTGTTGTTGTTGTTTTTAATGCACAGAAATCCTTTTATTTGATGAAATTTTGCGCTTTAAAATAATCTCGGTAATATTCGCTATGGGTATGGGACGCATTCATTCACAAACGTTAATGCTTCTAGCTCTGCGACGAAGTCCGTGTGTACACCATGCAAGTGTATGTTTCATTTGGCTTTCCAAGTTTTTTTCTTTCAATATCCGTTCCTCCTTCTGTCGTTCAAATGACTTCGCTAGACTTTGAAAATACTCCAATTCTGATTCTTGCAGTTAGTTGTAGCATTCCACATCCTTCGACCTTAGGCGTGATGGGTTCCCTTTGAAAATGTCTAACGCACCTTGACAAGTGAATGATATAGTCCTGGTAATTATTTTTTTTATGAATTACCTTTACTTTTTCTGCTGTCTGTTTCATTGCCACTTGCAGCAACAACAACAACAATATATGTATAAAAATGACTCAGTTTTGTCCTCTAGTTGAAAAAAAATGCATCTTGTTATTGACACCATCTTTGGGTAGAAAAGTGGAGAAAATCATAAAAATCCACCTTAGACAGTTGTTGGGCAGATTAAAGAAATGGTATTTGTTCAAATAATTATCCTGCCTGGCATCAGGGTAAGAGCACAGGAAATGTGAAATGATTACTGAGGCTTTAAGCTGTCTAAGATTGTAAACTGTTATCACACTCGATGTTTCTGACTTACATACACTTTGCACGGGAGAGAAATTCCCCCACATGATGAGGAATTTAGTTCATTTACGAAGAGTTTCCAACGTGACACCTGACGTCCATCTAGGCTGTGACACTGGGACTGAGGCTCCACAGGGCCGTCCTCAGCACCTGGGGCTGATGTGCTCGAACCAATGGAGCCATGGCTGCAGGAGGTGAAGAGAGAGAGAGAGGGAGAGAGAGAGGGAGAGAGAGAGAGAAAGAGAGAGAGAAAGGGGGAGGGGTGGAGAAGCAGATGGTTGCTTCTCAAACTGGGAGTGCTATTGTATAAAGCAATGTTTATCACTTCTGCTAGTTTATATGAAAAAGTGGTGAATTCCAGCATTTTTGTTTTTTGTACTCCAGTTTCTAATTTAAAAGTCCTTCGTAGATATGTGTGGAGGGAGATTCATGACGTCCCAGAGATGTCTTCTTGTGATGTTCCAAAGGACTGCCTATCTAAGGAAAAAATGCCTCTCTTCTCTGACCTCCAATCCCTGAGCTGATCAGGGGTAAGCTGTGCTTATTCTTATTGTTCGAGGTCACCGGGTCTAAGCTCCAGCACAGTTCAGAGTCCCTGTCTATTTTTTAGAACTGTTTTCTGGGTCCTTCCTCATCTACTCAGTCCCTGCTTGCTGTCAATAAACAGGCACTTTTTTCCTTCTTTTCCAAGTGAGAGGATGGGAGACAGAGAGAGAGACTCTCACATGCGCCCCAGCCAGGATCCACTTCAGCAGCCCCATCTGGGGCCAATGCTCACAACCCAGCTATTCTTAGTGCCTGAGGTGGAAGCTCCACAAAGCCATCCTCATCATCCAGGGCCCATGTGCTCGAACCAATGGAACCATGGTTGCAGGAGGGGAAAAGCAGATGGTCACTTCTCCTATGTGCCCTGACTGGGAATCAAACCCAGGACATCCACACCTGAAACCTGTATAATAATGTTAACCAGGGTCCCCCCCCCCCCAATAAATGCAATTTAAAAAAAAGAAAAAAAGATGGAAGTGATGAGACCAGATGGAGGCGTTCACCAACATCGCAGCGGTGATCATTCACAGTGGTGTGTGTCTGTCACTCCAATGCCTTGTACACCTTAAACTTAACACAATGTTAGGTGTTGGTCTTATCTTAATTAACCTGGGGGAAATAAGCGTTCTCCATAGCCTTCATTCAAGTAATTTAAATAGGCTGTGTTTAGCCTATCTTGCAATACATCTAACACACACAAATTAAAAAAAAACACCACAGACGTCTGGAATCCTGATGCTTATGCTTGGTGACAGGAGAGAGAGCCCACCCCAGATCTTGCCGGGTGACAAACCAGAGAACACAAAATAAAAATCTTGCTGACTCCAGCACCCGTGTGGCTTCCTTTGCCAAGTATCCCTGACCAGTTCAGTATTCTGACCCCGGCGTGGTTTGCTTTGGTGGTGGGGGTCGGGAGTGTGAGGACTTGACCTCCGAAAGGGAGGTCACCTTGTCTTTCTGGAAGCCGGGGTCACCCGGAGCCCTGCCTAAGCGGACACTCACATGGAACCCCTTACGGAATCACGGTCATTTTCTCCATAGGCTGGGAAGCCACCTTCTTTTTGACCTTCCACTGTGTCTTTATAGAGTGCCCCACAGGGGAGGTTGTTCACATTCATCTCAGGTCGGGCACGCCCTCAGACAGGGGGGAGGCTGCAAAGCACAGAGCCCCACCTGCCTCCCAGACAGCCTCCTGGGCCCCCGGGGTCCTGCCCATCCTGACTCCTGAGGATCCCAGGAGAGTCCCGTTCTGTGCTGTGAATGCTGGGAGGCGCCCACTGTGGGTCTTTGCATCTGTGGTCTGCACCTCCTGTAGCAATCAGCACTCACCCCAGGGGCTGTTCATGCTGATCATTTTCTGTTGCTGACCTTGGTCTTACTGTTCCTTTTGACTGGCGTCATGTTATTCGAGAAGACTCCTTTTTAAAAAAAATTTTTTTTTAATTTATTAACTGATTTTTAGACAGAGAGAGAAGGGAAGGGAGAGAAACATCAGTTCCTTCCACATAGTCATGCGTTCATTGGGTCGACTCTGGAATGGGCTCTGACCCGGGGATTGAACCTGCAACCTTGGTGCATCAGAGATGATGCTCTAAACCAAGGAGCTACCCTACCCTACCCTGGCCAGGGCATGAGAAGCATGCTGAGCGAGAATAGTCGTAATTGTTATAAAAATGCCAGTATGTATCGGTCACTTGTTCTGTGCCAGGCATGAAGGGTCCTTCCTGGTCATTCCCTTTCTACTTTTGAACCCCGTCCGGAGGGGGGACCCCACTATTCCACCCACTTAACAGATGAGAGGACGGAGGCGCCTGCTGGACTGGTGAATGCGGCTCTGCCTCCACCCTCTGAATTCTGCTGCACATCATGTGTTTATGACCATTTAAGAGTGTCAGAAGCCTTCTCACGTGTGATCATACCATTGACCGATCACATGGATGGGCACGACTGGTTATCACTGTGTTGAATGTGTTTCCCTTTATTGAGCCAGGCTCTGCATTGAGCCCTAAGAGGAAGGGGCCTGGGGAGGTGGAGGGTAGGGGGTGGGGGCAGGGCGCACACCGGGAGGAGGACCCAAGCTTTCGGCAAAGGAAATAAAGCATCCGGAAACGTCACTAATAGGACCAACCTGCCTCTCTCCCTGTCTCTCTCTCTCTCCATTTCAGGAATACCAGATCGATATCTTTTTCGCTCAGACCTGGACGGACAGCCGACTCCGGTTCAACAGCACCATGAAAATCCTGACCCTGAACAGCAACATGGTGGGGTTGATCTGGGTGCCAGACACCATCTTCCGCAATTCCAAAACCGCCGAGGCCCACTGGATCACGACCCCCAACCAGCTCCTCCGGATCTGGAACGATGGGAAGATCCTCTACACCTTAAGGTGAGACTGGGTGGGCGGTCCCCGAGGGGGGGGGGGTCCCCAACGGTCTGACCCGGCTCTCTGGCTGAGACCATCATAGGGTTGGGGCTTGTTTTCCCTGCTGAGTTCGGCCTCTTTCCATGTTCGCCACACCACGGCGTGATGCCTGGGACATCCGCCCTGGCGCCCCCCCACGCCCACCCCACCACCCCACCCCCGGTACGGCACACATATCGTTCGCAGTGAATAAAACTCTCATTTCGCCGTCCGAAGGCATTTCTGCTGGAAGTGGCTCCTGGAAATGATCTTTCATCCGTTTAACCCACGGGTCCGCTTAGCTAGGGAAATGGAGATGTTTCAGCACGCTAATTAACACGTGTAATGATAGCGAATTAACAAAGTTGAGACCACAAGGTGTGTGTGTGTGGGGAGGGGGGGTGAAGACAGCACACAGGGTTCTCCGCAGTGCAGCCCTGTCCTGTGAGCTCCTAGGGGCAGGATGATCCCCGCAGAGACCTGGTCAGGCAAGACAAACTGTGATTCAGAGACGGGAACTGAGCTGCCCACGTCACCAAGGGGGCTGGCGCTCCCGGGGTTTGGACTTGGGTGTGTGTCTCCCAGGGGTGTACCTGCTGAGGTGGTTTGACTCTGTTCGAACGAACACACCCCGCACCACACCCCGCACCACACCCCGCACCTAGGCGCCCCGTGTGAGAGTCAGACGGTACCTTCCAGATGCTGCCCAGCCTGTGTCCGTGGCCGCGCCCCACCCTAGCAGACTCTCGGCCACCCCTCTGCTGCCCGTGGCTCCATTCTGCACACCCTGCCCAGCCTCTCTTCTGTGCCTTCTGCTTCAGAAACTTCCTGTTGTATTACTCACGTTCTCTCGACCTGCTGACCTTGCTCATCCGTCCCCGTGACTTTGAAAGCCACATCCAACCCAGGACGTCTGGGCTCCAGACTCTCGGGGCCCCCAGCCTGGGTGATCGCTCTTCTCTTCGTGAAGGTCTAAGAGGGCTTCCGCGTCCAGTGTGCCTCCGGGGAAGGGTGACTTCTCTAGTTTGTCTGACTGCGTCCCTGTATCCCCCTCCTGGCCCGACGTGTGCCATCACCACCACCGCCCTCCCATCCAGGGCACTCCCTCCTTCTTGGCCACATCCAGTGACAGGAGCTATTCGTGGCCCCGATGAGACATCTGTCACTCACAGCAGTAAACAAGCATTCACAGCATAAATCAAAGCAGAGGGGCAGTATCTCGAGCGGAGCAGATTAAGAGAATTTTTTTAAGTTCCAAGGAAATAATGATGTTGCCAGGCTGGGGACAACACAGGGAGGGTCCCAGCAGGGGACTTCACTGATGAGCAGTACTGAGACAGATGGGGTTGGTAACAGCTGGTTCCTGTTGGTCTTAAAGGAATAGGGTGCCTCTCAGCAAACCAGAACGGAGACACAGGCAGTCCCGGGACACTTTTAGAGAAACTCTTTTTTTTTTTTTTTTTTTTTGTATTTTTCTGAAGCTGGAAACAGGGAGAGACAGTCAGACAGACTCCCACATGCGCCCAACCAGGATCCACCCGGCACGCCCACCAGGGGGCGATGCTCTGCCCACCAGGGGGCGATGCTCTGCCCACCAGGGGGTGACGCTCTGCCCACCAGGGGGCGATGCTCTGCCCCTCCGGGGCATCGCTCTGTTGCGACCAGAGCCACTCTAGCGCCTGGGGCAGAGGCCAAGGAGCCATCCCCAGCACCCGGGCCATCTTTGCTCCAATGGAGCTTCGCTGCAGGAGGGGAAGAGAGAGACAGAGAGGAAGGAGAGGGGGAGGGGTGGAGAAGCAGATGGGCGCTTCTCCTGTGTGCCCTGGCCAGGAATCGAACCCGGGACTTCTGCATGCCAGGCTGATGCTCTACCACTGAGCCAACCGGCCAGGGCCTTAGAGAAACTCTTGATGCCAAGGCTGTCTGCCTGGGAGGCAGCTGTGCTCCCATTCTGGATAGCGGCCCCCTCCCAGTCCCAAGGAGGAGCTGTCCAAAGGAGAACCCCTCAGCCCACACACGTGGAGTCATCTGGCATTGTACCCATTTCGACACAGACACCCATTTCAAAGGAGGAAGGGTTTGATTCAGCCCAACAGATGGAAAGCTGGGATGTATCAGACCCTGTCCTTCCTGACCCGGCCTGTGCCTGTAGACACACTGAGTAATTTTACACACTGACCTCTTCTCTGCCACTGATGGTTCCAAGCCACACAAAAATCAAATAGCTCAGTGGTAGAGTGTCGGCCCAGGTGTGTGGAAGTCCAGAGTTCGATTCCCGGCCAGGGCACACAGGAGAAGCGCCCATCTGCTTCTCCACCCCGCCCCCTCTCCTTCCTCTCTGTCTCTCTCTTCCCCTCCCGCAGCCAAAGCTCCATTGGAGCAAAGTTGGCCCGGGTGCTGAGGACGGCTCCATGGCCTTCGCCTCCGGTTGCAACAGAGCAACGCCCCAGATGGGCAGAGCATCGCCCCCTGGTGGGCATGCTGTGTAAATCCTGGTCGGGCGCATGTGGGAGTCTGACTGCCTCCCTGCTTCTAACTTCAGAAAAATACAAAAACAAACAAACAAACAAAGTCACAGAGCCCCAAAAGCCCCTGAATGATACCACCGCATGGACAGCACCACTACCAAAGGCCAGTTCCGTGTGCTGGCGCCCCTCCCCACACCCGTGCCCAGAACTGTGTGGGGTCTTGCCAGCTGACCTTGAGAGTGACCTTGGCTTTCCCCACCACCACCACCACAGGCTCACCATCAATGCGGAGTGCCAACTGCAGCTGCACAACTTCCCCATGGACGAGCACTCGTGCCCGCTGATCTTCTCCAGCTGTGAGTAGTGACACCGTTGAAAGGCTGCGTGTGGGGGTGGGGAGTGTCTCACCGGCTGTGGTCGCGTGATTCCTTGTGGCCTTGCCACACAACCAGAGGGAACAGATCACGGTTCGGTACGGGCCACCCGGGTGTCCTCACTCTAGACATTATGACGCAGGAGCCGGGTTATAAAATAGATGCTTTGATTGAGCTGTGAGCCACTTAACCATCCCTCACATACAACATCGAAAGGGTCAGGAATTGCCGGAACAGTCGACTCCACAAATACCCTTATGCTGATGAGCTGTTATACGTATGGTTTGGAAGTCTCCAAAATGTATTTGCAATAAGCAAGATAATCTTTCTTCTAACTAGAGAGATAAAAGAAGGCTTATTTTAATATATTTGTATCTGTCTCCTTGCACTACTTCTTGTAGGACATAATTTTTCGCAGTATTTTATGCTCCGGTGTTTTACTTATGATTGATAGGATAGCTAATAAGTAACCATTTTTTAATTTCTTAAATAAAATATCTCATGCAGACAGAGATGCCTAGAAGAGGAAATATCAGATTTATTTGCTTAGGTATAAAATAAGTTTTTAAGTATAAAGGTCGACAAGGAAATGCATCTGTGGAATGTACGACGGTTCATTTCCTCCAATGTATTGATCAGAGATACTTAAGTATGACTCAGGGACTCAATTAACTTTATCGGCTTTCCTTAACATTGCGTATGGACCGTGGCAAACAAATGGGATAGAATCTCGGGCAGAAGGTATTGCGAAGGTCATAGTGAGAAGATTAAAATGAAATGAGGGCTGAATACATTTTTACAGTTCATTTTTGGTTCAGAAAAAAAGGCAAGCTAGAAAGCAGCATTTTCCTGACCTCCTAGAGCAGTGGTGGCCAACCTGGTCCCTACCGCCCCCTAGTGGTGGTCAACCTGGTCCCTACCGCCCCCTAGTGGTGGTCAACCTGGTCCCTACCGCCCACTAGTGGGCGTTCCAGCTTTCATGGTGGGCCGTAGCGGAGCAACCAAAGTATCAATAAAAAGATAGATTTAACTATAGTAAGTTGTTTTATAAAGATTTATTCTGCCAAACTTAGCGAAAATCCGACATAAAGCACTTGGTAAGTAATTGTCATTATATGCTTTAACTTGCTGTAACTCTGCTTTATAAATTTTATAAAGTAAAATTACTTCCCTACTTTATAAATCACCATGACTGTGGAACCGGTGGGTGGTTAGAAAATTTTACAACTAACAGAGATACAGAAGTGGGCGGTAGGTATAAAAAGGTTGACTACCCCTGTCCTAGGTGGAGTCAAAACATTATTGTGTATTAGATGAGTTGAATCCAGACTTAACACATCTCCAAAGTCTGCCAAGCCAATGGCTAATGTCTGTGAATGTCTGGTGAACTTGCCCAGAGCTGCTTTGGGGCCAGATGTCCTCTATTGAGTATCTTTGAAAGTTATGAAACAACTCAAATTGTAAAGTGTTTTTTGTGTGTGTGTGAATCTGTTTGGTGTCTATGGATGTCATTTTCCTTAAGAATTTATTCGTTTAACTGTTGATCGGTCTTCTCGGCAAACTCAATTTGGCTAAACTGATCTTTCCGATGGTCTGATATACTTCAAACGCATCGACTGAGTTTATGAGTCTATCGGTTATTTCTCATTATTAGAGATCCGCATTGGTTGCTTTTATTCTCGTTTTCCACACAAGGTGGACAGCCTCCCATTCCTTCGCCAGATTTCCTGAGCCATCTTCCGTTTATTTCTGTGTTCCGAACATTTCTGATCTATCCGTGGGAGCAGTGGGCGGAGTCTGTGGTCACGCTGTCCTGGGTCTTGAGGTCGTTTGTTGACTTTTCCGTGCAGTCGTTTGCAGATCTGAGCTCGCTCGCGTTTCCTAGACATTCAACTGTGGGGGTTTCTTTGAGGTTTACATTTAACAAAGGTTCACCTAAAGAGGGTTTGCCCTGCCTCTGCTGGGTGTCTGTCTCTACCACTTTACATCAAAGTTCAAGGCTAGGTTTCTGGGCCTCACAAAGGGTGTGAATTTTTTTTAGCCACATGTCTTTGTCATTTGGGCCCATGGTTTTAAATTCTTAGGAGGGATATATATATATTTTTCTCCTGTTCTTCCCACAGGCAAAGCAAAACAAGGGCCATCCTTATTTTTTTGTTTGTTTGTTTTGTTTTTTTTTTTTTTGCATTTTTCTGAAGCTAGAAACAGAGAGAGACAGTCAGACAGACTCCCGCATGCGCCCGACCGGGATCCACCCGGCACGCCCACCAGGGGCGACGCTCTGTCCACCAGGGGGCGATGCTCTGCCCATCCTGGGTGTCGCCATGTTGCGACCAGAGCCACTCTAGCACCTGGGGCAGAGGCCACAGAGCCATCCCCAGCACCCGGGCCATCTTTGCTCCAATGGAGCCCTGGCTGCGGGAGGGGAAGAGAGAGACAGAGAGGAAGGCGCGGCGGAGGGGTGGAGAAGCAAATGGGCACTTCTCCTATGTGCCCTGGCCGGGAATCGAACCCGGGTCCTCCGCACGCTAGGCCGACGCTCTACCGCTGAGCCAACCGGCCAGGGCAAGGACCATCCTTATAATGAAAAAAAAAACCAGTCTTAAAATGAGAGGGTTTCCTGAACTTACTTGCAGAGAGTACCTCCGTTTTCTATAGATGCAGCTCGGGTGTTTATCGACAGATGGATGGATACACAAAAGGTGGTCCATTCGTGTGATGGGATATTATTCTACCTCACAAAGGAAGGGGACTCTGACACAAACCACCACACAGATGAACCCTTGAAGACCTCGTGCTAAATAAAATAAGGCAGTCAGACACACACGCACGCACGCGCGCACACACACACACGCACATACGCACGACAAAACCTGCACGATTCTGTTTAGTTGAGGGGCCTCGAGGAACGGAAGTCGTAGATGCAGGGAGGAGAAGGGCAGTCCCCAGGGTGAGGCGGGAGAGAGTGAGGAGCTGCTGTTTGACGGGTGCACCGTTTGCTTTGCCAAGTTGGAAAGGGCAGTGTAGACGGACGGTGGCGATGGTTGTGCATGAGATGGTGTTGCTCGACTGTACACTTAAAATGGGCTAAGATGGTAGGTACACTTTATGTTGTGTGTATTTTAGCACAATTAAAAGATTGGGAAGGGCCTGACCAGGCGGTGGCACAGTGAATAGAGCGTCAGACTGGGATGCGAGAGGACCCAGGTTCGAGACCCCGAGGTCACCAGCTTGAGCGCGGGCTCATCTGGTTTGAGCAAAAAGCTCACCAGCTTGGACCCAAGGTTGCTGGCTTGAGCAAGGGGTCACTCGGTCTGCTGTAGCCCCACGGTCAAGGTGCACCTAAGAAAGCAATCAATGAATAACTAAGGTGCCGCAAACGAAGAATTGATGCTTTTCATCTTGCTCTGTTCCTGTCTGTCTGTCCCTATCTGTCCCTCTCTCTGACTCTCTCTCTGTCTGTAAAAAAAAAAAAAAAAAAAAAAAAAAAAGATTGGGAGGGGAATGCATAGTATAACTGAAATAAAACACGAGACGGGGTCAGCCGATGTGCACAATGACGGCAAGGACTCAGCATGCGTACCTCGACGCGGGTCGATTTTATGATCCACTCCCAAGGACAGACAGGTGGAGAAAGAAAGAAAAACCCACAGAGCCTCAGAGATCGGTAAGACGCCGGTAACCCACGTGTGCACAAGGGGCGTCCCAGAAGGAGAGGAGAAAGGGGGGGGGGGGGGCAGGGAGAATGTCTGAAGACGTAATGATGCAAACTCCCTACATTTGATGAATCTAGTATCCGGAATGCATAGATAATTCTTACACATCAACAGCAAAAAGGACTAACAGTCCAATTTAAAAAAAGAAAACAAAAACAGACAAAAGATATTTCTAAAGCACAAAAAAAAATATCCTCAACATTATTAGACATCAGGGAAACTCAAATAAAAGCCATAAGAAGATATATAAATTTCACTCTCACTAGGTTGGCTATCGATAAATAAATAAATAAACAAACAGGCAGTAACCGGGGATTGGCAAAGAAGACACGGAGAAATGACAACCCTCCTGCTTGGCCCCTAGGAATGTCACTTGGTGCAGCTTCTGTGGGACTCGTGTGACAGTTCCTCGGAAAGCTCAGTATCAGGTTCATCTGTCACCCAGTAGTGCCTCTCCCAGACAGATGGCTGAAGATGGTCGAAACAGTTGACCTTCACAATGACCCTGGGAGCTTTCATTTTTATCTCAATGACGCTGGCATTGGCTGGTGAGGCCCCCGGCCCACGACACCCTGGGGAAGTCAGGGGCGAGAGTTCTGCAGAACGGCTGTCACTAGCCTGGCCCCCTTGGCTCTGACTGTAACCGTCATTTGTGTTGGTGTTGGAAGGGGAGAGTTGGAACAACAGGACCCGCTCAGGCTGCAAACATGTGAGCTGCATTGTGCTGCGTGCAGTGTGCTTGTGCCCCGGGAAACTTCTTAAGGTGAATAAAAATAAAAAATAAAAATAAAAAACCAACCAAACAAACAAAAAACATGATACTCTTATCTCTGCTGGAACGGCTCCGGATCCGGAGAAATTATCAGGGAAATTTCTGCCTGACACGCCGTCAGAGATGGCTGAGGATGTCGGTGGACTTTTGGAGTTTTAAGAGGCAATGCTCCGTTCTCCAGAAGTCATTGCCTTGGAAGAGGCGGAAACGCCAGTGGGTAAATCTCAGCATCGGCATGGGCACGTTGGGGTCCTGCAGCTGCAGTCACAGCGTCCCGGGGGGCAGATCGGGTCTCCTCCTGGGAGGGGACGCCACAGCCCACCCCCAGGCGGTGGCCAGAGCCCAGTGATGGTCTCTTCTGTGCATATGTTTCCCGTCAATGTGCAGGGAAGACATTCAGACCACCATGGCCCCTGCTGTCCCCTCTCGCACGTGATGTTTAGAGAAAGGAGGCAAACGCCCGCTCACCCTGGAAACAGCTTCATGCGCAACAGGAACTCGGCCCTTGCGTCTCCGAGTCCTGGGCGGTCTGCGGCGCCAGCCTTTCCCGGAGCCGTGATTAGCTAAAGAGAACCCGTGTCAAAGTCGATGGCCCCGTGGAGGGCATTCTGGAAACTGTTTCCTCTACCAGTCGGTTCCACGCTGGGACCACGGACCCCACGGACGATTATACACTGCGGACCTGCACACCGGACAGGGTGGAGCCGCCACCTTTCCCCAGAGAAGCAGCCAACCTTCCAGACGGGAAAAGGAGCTTGGAGGTAGAAGCCTGTTCTCGGGGTGCGGAGCTGGGAGGGGGGGGCCTAAGGAAGAGGATGCGGCTTCCAGGGAAGCACCCAGCATGTTCTTGATCAAAACACCGTGGACATTGTGCAGAGACAGCTTATTCCATGACGCAGGGAATTCTTCGAGCTTGTCTCGCCTTGGTTCCGAGTGAATTGGGGTGGCTCCTGACCCAGAGGGTTCTGCCCAAACTGGGGGACCCCCGGATGCAGAGCAAGTTCCAGACTAGCCAGCTCCGACCCCCGGTCTGGGCCGTTAGCAAGCCTTGCAGCCCCCTCCCCTGCTCCCACTCTGCTCCGGCGTCAAAGCACATCTCTACCAGACTAGCCAGCTCTGACCCCCGGCCTGGGCTGTTAGCAAGCCTCGCAGCCCCCTCCCCTGCTCCCACTCTGCTCCGGGGTCAAAGCACATCTCTACCAGACTAGCCAGCTCCGACCCCCGGCCTGGGGAGCCCCCCTTGGAGCCCCCTCCCCTGCTCCCACTCTGCTCCGGCGTCAAAGCACATCTCCACAGGGGCACGGGGACGGTGCCGGGACACCCCGCAATGCCAGGGCGGAGGCCCTGAGCAGGCAGCTCCAATTCAATGCAGTGAAGACAGATTTCCACCAGAAACTATTTCCGAGACCCTTGCTTGCCTAAACTCATCTTGGTGTCACTGGCCTACCTGACCATTCAGAGGCAGATTAAAAAAAAAAAAAAAGAGGGAGAGAGAGCGAGAAAAATGAGCTGAGAATTGAGGTTTCCCACTCTTGAGGAGAAGCAGTCCGTGCATTTCTCTGGCCCTCCCTCCGGTGGGCCTGACTCATCAGCATACAAAGGTCATGGTCTCCAGGGGTGCGTCCAAAGTGCGTCTGGGGTCTGTGCTCTGCGGTGGCGCTCAAGTCTCTGGCAGCATTCCAGCTAGAGGCTGTTCCCTCATCTCACTGAGTCAGTATTTTCAAAACCAAGTCGGGCCTGGCTGACTCGGGAGGTTACGGAGCGTGTCTTCTGCGGGCCCCTCCATGCTGGTCTGGGGGAAATGACCAGCCTCCGTTCTGTGGAGGTCCCCGCCGGAGGCCCACCCTTCTGTTTTAGCAGCTCAGGAGTGTTCACATAACGCTTCCTCTGTGAGGGAATGCCGTCCGACCCCGTCCCTGACCTGCTCATTCATGAGAACACGCACATTCTGTGGGAGAATAGATTCTGTGTTCTAAATAAAGAGTGAATTCATGCTGTTCATGCATTCTAAAAGTCACACCTCCAAGCAATGGAGACGTCTCAGATCTCTGTAATTTCGGGCCCAGGTTCTCTGTGGACCTAAAACTGTTACAAAAAAAAAAATGGAATCTATTTTAAAAAAATAAAAAAGCCTGACCAGGCAGTGGCGCAGTGGAGAGAGTGTCGGACAGGGATGCGGAGGACCCAGGTTTGACACGCTGAGGTCACCAGCTTGAGTGCAGGCTTGTCTAGTTTGAGCAAGGCTCACCAGCTTGAGCCCAAGGTCGCTGGCTTGAGCAAGGGGTCACTGGCTCTGCTGTAGCTCCCAGGTCAAGTCACATATGAGAAAACAATCAATGAACAATTAAGGTGCTGCAATGAAGAATTGATGCTTCTCATCTCTCTCCCTACTTGTCTGTCTGTCCTTATCTGTCCCTCTCTCTGTCTCTGTCTCTGTCAGACACACACACACACAAAAGCACTTAATATTTAAAAAAAAAAAAAAAAAAGATAAACCAACCAGACACCAAGGGAGGATAAACACTCAGAGTCAGAACCTCTTCCCAGGACTTGCGCTGGAACTTTGTTGGGGCCATGTAGCGGCAGCTCACCAGAGATGTGTTTTACAGCGAGTCGTCTTCTGCCAGAGAAATTGGATCTTTGAAAACTTTGAAGGGTTCCTGGAGGTAAACCTCGTGAAAGTGTTGGGGGACCCCTGAGGTTGCTGCCACCTCAAAAAAATATCTGCAGTCTAATTGTTACTCCATAATCAGCCTCCAGCAAAAACCAGACTCCCGACCAGGATCCACCCGCAACCCCATCTAGGGCTGATGCTCAAGTACCAAGCTATTTTTAGCACCTGAGGCTGATACATTCCAACTGAGCTATTCTCAGTGCCCAGGGCCATGCTGGAACCAATTGAGCCACTGGCTATGAGAGGAGAACAGAGAGTGAAAGGGGAGAGAGAGGAGGGGAGGAGCAAATGATTGCCTCTCCTGTGTGCCCTGACCTGGAATCAAACCTGGGATGTCCATATGCCAGGCCAACACTCTAGCCACTGAGCCACTGGCCAGGGCCTCCATTTCTTTTCATATTCAAGCCAAAACCAGAAATCCTTCATGTACTATTTTAGTTCCAGTTCATGGTTAAGAGTCAGGAGTTTCCAAAGACAGATGTCCTTGAAACTTGCAACAAACTGTTGCGGAGTTAAATCGATGTTGTGCACACCGTTCGTTGTGGAAACCAGTAAGAATCTCAGCGCTGGTGCAGTAAGATCCTCGAGGGGCTCGTTCCTTGCCTTCAAGCGATGTCAGGAGAGTCGTGTATTTTCAAAAAAAGAAAATAAGAGCTATTGCACATATTGAACACTTCCCATCTGTGAAGTGCTGTTACAAGAGCTGTACGCATGCAGAATGAATGGTGTCTCATCGAACCCTTCATTCACACAACCCCGTGTGATATACACCAGTATTCTCTTCATTCTTCAGAGAGAGACACGGAGTCCCAAGGTGACCAAGTAACTTGCTCCAGGTTACATGTGTGGGTCAAGGTCCTAAAACAAGCCCCAGACATCACCCTCGTCCCCACCGCACCTGGCCTCTCTCTCTAGCTCTCTTGTCCAGATCCTATGCCCACACGAATACATCATAATGCAGATGGCAATGATGGGGGTGACATGACATTTCGGGTGACGTTTCCCCAGGGTCAGGAGATCACTCCTGCTGCGGGAACTTGAGGAAGGCTCAGTGTTTGAAGTTGTTCACGTTAAGATTTAACGGATCGTGGCGATGGCGGGAGTCTGAGGAGGAAAAGCCATCCACAGTAGACGGACCCAGGGACTGTGGAAGTGGAAAGAAATGGGACATTGTTGCCCTGGGAGACCCCAGCTCTTTGGTGATGGCAAAATAGGGACAGGCTTTGAATTGAGAAGCGACAGGGTCTCTGAAGCATTTCAGAAAGATCAGTTTGGAACAAGGCAGGGCTGGAGAGAGCGGGCACAGAGAAAGACAGGACAGTTAGTCATTAGATGGTTGTCACCATGACCTTATGATGCAAGGATGGGGAAGGGAGGGGGGTGATGTCTAAGTATAGAGAGGCGGGCTCTTTGGCGCTGGTATGGTGTGACTACTTGTTTCTGCAGGCGGCTGGTTCTCATTCGCATGTTAAATCTCTGAGTGGAGGGGTGTTTTTTAGCATTGAAAAGAGAGGAGCTGAGCCTGACTAGGCAGTTGCACAGTAGATAGCGCATCAGACTGGGATGCGGAGGACCCAGGTTCGAGACCCCCCGAGGTCGCCAGCTTGAGCACGGGGGTTTGAGCAAAGCTCACCAGCTTGGACCCAAGGTCGCTGGCTCGAGCAAGGGGTTACTTGGTCTGCTGTAGCCCCCCTCCCCCCCCCCCGTCAAGGCACATATGAGAAAGCAATCAATGAACAACTAAGGTGTTGCAACGAAAAACTAATGATTGATGCTTCTCATCTCTTTCTGTTTCTGTCTGTCTGTCCCTGTCTATCCCTCTCTCTGACTCTCTCTCTATCTCTGTAAAAAAAAGAAAAGAGAGGAGCTGCCTGACCTGCAGTGGCGCAGTGGATAAAGCCTTGGCCTGAAACGCTGAGGTCGCCTGTTCGAAACCTGGGGCTTGCCTGGTCCAGACTGTCCCAGTAGAGCCCAAGCTCTAGGTTGATCAGGCGTCCCTGATTCGACTTCCCCGTGCAGTGGGACACCCTGCTTATCAGCAGGGCTGGCAGCCTCTAGACCACTCTTGAGGCGGCTATGACGATGCTATTCATCACTGCCACGGGAGGAAAGACACGACCAACACACAAATTAGTTGCAATGATCACACAGGTAGTTTATTACTCACAAATCCTTTTGGCGTGCCTGGGTACAGCTTAGGGGGCCCCCGTCGGCATGCTCCTCTTGGCTGGCTTTGGTCAGAGCTCAAGAGCTGCGTGGAGACAGTCTCATCAACGTTGGAGTCTGGGCGACTACCGACTACCGCAGCAGGGGTCAATCTACAGGATTATCACCTCAAACCACCTTTTTGGGAGTTCCTCTCAGGGAATCCCCTCTATGTCAATCTACTGAAATGTTTACATCAAACCACTTTTTAAGATGTTCTTAAAAAAAAACAAAGTTAATGTAAATAACACCAAGCCACTTATCTAGGTATAACTTCACGCACACACTAACTGGGCCCTGCTTGTAAGTCAGAGTCTGTTTATCACATCTACACCCACTATATTAAATCCTATCCAGATGGCATAACTTTAGTTAATTTTAATAATTATTTTTAATATCATTTTAATTACTTTTATATATCTTCCATATTTTTGTTTTTTATATCTCTATATATTTAATTACTATAACATTGTATTACTACAACAAAGACACATATGCTTCCTGCTACTCCCTCTGCCCTTCTCTCTCTCTCTCTCTCTCTCCTTCTGTCTCTCTAAAATAAATAAACAAAAATAAAAAAAAAACAAAAGAGGGAAAGTCTCTGAACAGATGGTCCTTCTTGCTAGCAGCCGTGCGCAAGGGAGAGACTGAGCCACCGGGGTAGACCCGTGTGTGTGGACAGCAGCGTCCTTCCGTCTCCTCGGGGGCTGACTGCAGGGACCAGGGGAGGTATAGGGGCCCTTAGGGGGTCCGTGGCTTCGGCCAGCTGGGATTGTCTCCTGACCAACCAGCGATAAGTCAGAGGTTTCAAAGACCTCCCCCCCCCCACCCTCGGGTTCCATTAATTTGCCTGAGCGGCTCACAGAATTCGGAGAAATGTTTGCCTCACGAATCAAGGGTTTATTATAAAAGTATACTCGGGAAGAGCCACAGGAAGAGAGGCCTGGGGGGAGGGGGGGAGCTTCCTCAGGCTGGGCACCTGCCCTGTTTACCCCCCCCCCAAGAGCTCCCCCCCCACCCCCAACCCTGTCTCTGGGTTTCTGATGGAGGTGCCATTACAGGGACAGGATTGGTTACAGCATTGGCCTTTGGCGATTGACTGGACCTCCAGCCCCTCTCTCCTCTCCAGAGGTCAGGGGAGCAGAGCTAGAAGTCCCAACCTTCGCATCACGAGTTTGGTTCCCTTGGCAACGGCCCCCCCATCGGGAGGGCTTTCCAGAATCACCTAATTAACATAACAAAAAGCCTTGATCTCTGCCCTGGTCACACAGGAGGGTTTTAAGAGCTCTGTGCCAGAAGGTGGGCAGAGACCAGATTTGGGGGGGGGGGTAATTATTGTATGTCACAACCTTAGAGAGAGAAAGAGCACAGTGACCAGTGACCATTCTGAGAGGGCTCGTTGGGGCTGTGCCCGGGAGCCCAGGGCATGCCGGGTCCAGCTTTGCCAGGGAGAGGTCTTTCTCTGCTGGGGTCAGTCTGTCTGCTCTCGGAGGAGGGGTGCTCACTGATCCCGCATGGCGGGGGGGGGGATGTCTCTCGTGTGAAAACAGACCACGAAGAAGGAAGAATCAGGGAGAATTGGGGCATGTGTGTTTGTGTGCAACACAGCAATAAGAAGACACATCTGCCAATTACAGATGGGCAAAGGGACCTGAAATAGATGTCTCTCCAAGGAAGGTCCCCCAATAAGCCAAATCAGTGCAAATCCAAACCACAGTGAGACACCCCTGTCCCCGCTCCAGCAGGAAAGGCATCCCAAGTGTTTGGCGATGACGTGGACAGATGACACCCTTGGTGCCTAGCTGGTAAGAGGGTCAGACTTTGTGTTTGCTCTTGAAAACAGTCTGGCAACTCCTCAAATACTCAAACACAGAGTTTCCCTGTAGGACCCATTATTTTCTCTCCTGGGTAGATATACCCAAGAGAAATGAAAATCTGTGTCTACACAACAACTTGTCCATGAATGTTCATAGCAGCACTATTTATAATCTACGATATTTTGGGAGAAGGGGAGGTCCCAAATAACCACCCAGTGATAGGTCAATAGAAAGAAGATGCGGTCTATCCATACAGTGGAGCTATATTATTCAGCCATAACAAGAAATGAGGTGCCAGCATGCAAACCTCCCCTTCAACATGGGCGGGTGGACCCAACCTGCGAAGAAAAAACTGCCTTGACAGAAGTTGCCACAAAACCCCCAAAGAAACCCCAGTGTACACCGAATTCGCAGAGGAACCCAACTCCTTAGACTTTGTCTCAGGGAAATACATTCATTGTTACGGAGACACATGTCCGTCTCAGCATTTCTCAAATGAGGAAAGACTTGAACACCCCAAGTAGTCAACAGTCTGAGATGGTGTTGGGCAGATAAGGTATATTATAACTCACTTTGTTAAAGATGGCGCTGCCCACGTGGAAGCCCGTCGCCCAGGTGATGATATTAGTTGCCCTTCTTGCTTGGGAGGGGCATGATTATGTTAATGTGTGTTGGAGGAGGGCTTTCGCACCAAAAGGTTTTAAAAGGAGAGATCACATTGTTCTGGGAGAAGAATGATTACGTTCTAGGAGAAGCCTGTGCTGTAGGAGAGCAGAGAAAGACCACGTGGAGGAGAGGAGAAGCAGCCAAGATGGTGGAGTGCTGGGAGCAAAGCTAGTTTATGCAGTTTGTGTAGAGAGAAGGAGATGGGGAACAGAGGTGAATAAGGCTGGTGAGGTAGAAACCTTTGATTCTAGGAAACTCGGATAAGTCAGTAGCTTTGTGAGCACTGAATGAGTGGGTTTTGGAGCCCACTGTGTGTATTTTTTGCCCACCAGGTGCAAGCTAGGATTAAAGCTAATGGCCCACCAGTCCTTGGCTCCGTTGTTTCATTACTGTCTCTCCAAATTCAATGAGAACCTGCATGGGCCAGGCAACTGTGATGGTGGCCGTGGCTACTGGCTTTACAGGTGGGTTAAGTAAGTCCTGGGGTGTCCACACCATTTGAGTGGGCTGCTGAGGGTTTGCAGTCACCATTGTGGGAGGGATTTCCTAACATCGAGGTGACTGATGAGTGCAGTTCAGTCAGGTGACTCTGAGGATTTCAGTGGCTTTATTGAGCGATTCATGAGTCAACCAGGCAGCACCCCATCGAGTAAATCATGAGATGCTATACAGTACGGAAGACTTTTATGAGCAGAGACTGGGTAGATCAAGAAAGTTATAGGCAAAAGAAAAGAAAACAACAGTGTCCTTGTTTCAGGCAAGGGCACCTTCCCTTACAGAGAGGCAGGGGTCTTATCAGGCCGATTTGTGGGGGGGGGAGCAGTGGAGAGGGCCCAAGTGACAGACTACCACATTGGAGCTTACAAGAAAATTTCAGGAGGGAAGACAAGATGGCGCTGGAGTAGGCGGACGTAACAACTACCACCTCCCAGAACCAAAGTGGATTACAAACTAATTTTAAGAACCATCATCTGGAAAAACCAACTTTGGACTAAACTAAGAGGACTCTTCAACCAAGGAACACTGAAGAAGCCACACTGAGACTGGTAGGAAAAGCAGAAACGCGGAGAGGGCTGCCCAGCTCCCCGGAGCGAACGGCAGCCGGGAGAGACTTGCGTGGCAGGAAGTGAGTTTAGCAGAGAGGGGAGGGTCCTGAGTCCCAGAACAAGGCCCCAGCCTGCAGCCCCAGAGCCCAGAAGATGCGTAAGGACAGTATTTAGCTGGAAACAAGTCAGGACTGTAAGAGTCTGATTTCTCAGACCCAGGATTCTTCTTAAAGGCACCGCGCAGAAAACCTCTCTCACAACCACTCACCTGGGGCTCCAGGGGATGGGGAGAGAGGAGAGGACCAGAGTAGCAGGAAGAGAGTGTAATCTAGGAGGCACAGGGAGAAACATTTTGGGAGACAGCCACCCTAACCCCTGGGACGAGTCACTCCTCAAATCTGAAGTGAATATTTCCCCTGGAAACAGCAATACCAGCAAAGGGAAGCAGGACACCAGCCAAACAAGCTCTCCCACGGCACTCAGAGCAGAGTCGCTTAGAAGGAGGGAGCTTTCGGGACTACAGTAGTGAGTGTTAGGGTCTGAGCTGCAGTGCCCCCACCCACACGGCTGAGGGCTCGCCCGAGGGCAGGCGGCGGCGGGATGCAGAGCGTGGTTCTGTCGGCAGGGGTGGAAGCCAGCTGGCCACCACTGAGGCCCAGGTGTGAGCTCAGTCTTGCCCGGCTGGGGAGGAGGGGACGTGCAAAAGTGGTCAAGCCCAGCTGTGGGCCGCCTGCAATCCAGCCTGCGGGAGAAGGGCCGGAACCCCGGAAGGGGTGGAGACCTGCCCTTGAGCAAGGGTGCAGTAGCACAGCCTTGCCCCACCCACGGAACCGAGGCTTGTGGCCTGACTTGGGAGCCAGCTCCTCCCATGGGGGTGGAGCCAAAAGCCCAGAACAGGCAGAGTCTCATTACTGAGCGTGGGCACGCAGTCCCGCCAGGCCTGTGGAGCCAAGGCTTGCAGCCGTCCCACCAGCGGCCTCCTTCTGCAAGGGCGAGGCGGAAGCCCGGAAACAGGTGGAGACCTGCAGCTGAGCAAAGGTTCTCACCACTGCCCTCAGGGCCAAGCATAACGCCACCCATTGGGGTGGGGCAAAGGCCAAGACCACCAAGGCTTGTGCACCCGAGCACATGATCACAGCCACTCCTGTGAAGGAGAGGTGGAAACCATAGCAACAGCCCCAGTGGGAAGGCACTGGCAACGTCCATACCCAAACACCCTAGGCAGCAACAACAGAGGGGGGGTGGGCCTGCAGACAGACCATACCTAAGGAACAGAGGCCACACCCAGTGGACTCCAGTGGCCAAGACCTTCTTTTACACAAAGAAGATGAGAAGGCAGAGAAATGCAACACAAATGAATCAAGAGAAATCCCCAGAAAAGGACCTGAATGAATCAGATATAACCAGATTACCAGATGCAGAGTTTAAAATAACGATTGTTAGGATGCTCAAAGATATTAGAACAATAGATGGTCATTACAAACACCTAAATAAAGAGATAATAAATATAAAAAAGGACATTGAAATAATAAAGAAGAATCAGTCAGAAATGACAAATATCAGAAATGAAGAACACAATGGAAGAAATTAAAAGCAGGATGGATGAAGCTGAGAATCGAATCACCAAGTTAGAGGACACTATAAATAAAGGCATGGAAGCAGAGCAGAAAAAAGAAAAGAGACTCAAAAAGTCTGAGGAAACTCTAAGAGAGCTCTGTGACAACATGAAGAGAAATAACATCCCTATCATAGGGGTTCCTGAAGAAGAAGAAGAGAGAGAACAAGGGATAGAGACTTTGTTCAAGCATATCATAGCTGAAAACTCCTCTCAATTAAGGCAGGAAAACATCTCACATGTTCAAGAAGCACAGAGAACTCCATTAAAGAGAAACCCAAAGAAATCAACACCAAGACACATCATAATTAAAATACCAAAGCTAAGTGATAAAGAGAAAATATTAAAAGCTGCTAGAGAGAAAAAAGACCTACAAGAAAATATTAAACACTGCTAGAGAAAAAAAGATCTACAAAGGAGCTCCCATAAGGATGACTTCCAACTTCTCAACAGAAACACTTGAGGCCAGAAGGGAATGGCAAGAAATATTTAAAGTAATGCAGAACAAGAGCCTACAACCAAGACTACTTTATCCAGCAAGGCTATCATTTAAAATTGAAGGAGAAATAAAAAGCTTTCCAGACAAAAAAAAAACTCAAGGAATTCACTACAACCAAACCAAGGCTGCAAGAATTGCTAAGGGGCCTGTTGTAAACAAATCAAAGGAGAAAAAGAATATAGCAAAAGAGGAATATAATTTTAAAGAATAAAATGGTAGTAAACAATTACATATCAATAATAACCTTAAATGTAAATGGATTAAATGATCTGATCAAAAGACATAGGGTAGCTGCATGGATAAGAAAACAGGACCCATACATATGCTGTCTACAAGAGACATGCCTTAAAACAAAAGATGCACATAGACTGAAGATTAAAGGATGGAAAAAATATTTCACGCAAATGGAAATGAAAAAAAAAGCTGGGGTAGCAATACTTATATCAGACAAAATGGACTTTAAAACAAAGACTATAGTAAGAGATAAAGAAGGTCACTACATAATGATAAAGGGAGCAATCTAACAGGAAGATATAACCATTATAAACATCTATGCACCTAATATAGGAGCACCAAAATATATAAAGCAGACTTCGATGGATTTAAAGGGCAAGATCAACAGCAATACTATAATAGTAGGGGATTTCAATACCCCACTAACATCACTAGATAGATCCTCAAGAAAGAAAATTAACAAAGAAACAGCAGATTTAAAGGACATACTAGATCAACTCGATTTAATAGATATCTTCAGAACCTTTCACCCTAAAGCAGCAGAATATACATTCTTTTCAAGTGCTTATGGTACATTCTCTAATATAGACTACATGTTAGGGCACAAAAGCGATCTCAACAAATTTAAGAAGATTGAAATCATATCGAACACTTTCTCTGATCACAATGGCATGAAACTAGAAATCAACCACAACAGAAAAGCTGAAAAATACTCAAACACTTGGAAACTAAATAGCATGTTATTAAATAATGAATGGGGCCTGACCTGTGGTGGCGCAGTGGGATAAAGCATAGATTTGGAACACTGAGGTTGCCGGTTCGAAACCCTGGGCTTGCCTGGTCAAGGCACATATGGGAGTTGATGCTTCCTGCTCCTCCCCCTTCTCTCTCTCTCTCCTTCTTTCCCTCTCTCTCCTCTCTGAAAATTGAATAAAGTCTTTAAAAAAAAAAAAAAGAATAATGAATGGGTAAGCAATGAGATCAAAGAAGAAATTAAAAAATTTCTAGAAACGAACGATAATGAGCATACATCAACTCAAAATTTATGGGACACAGCAAAAGCAGTCTTGAGAGGGAAGTTCATAGCATTACAGGCATACCTCAAGAAGCTAGAAAAAGCTCAAATAAACAATTTGACCCTACATCTAAAAGAACTAGAAAAAGAACAGCAAGTAAAGCCCAGAGGTAGTAGAAGGAAGGAAATAATAAAGATCAGAGCGGCAATAAATGACATAGAGGCTAAAGAAACAATATAGAGGATCAATGAAACCAGGAGCTGGTTCTTTGAAAAGGTAAACAAGATCAATGAACCTTTAACCAGACTCACCAAGAAAAAAAGAGAGAGGACTCAAATAAATAAAATTAGAAACGAGAATGGAGAAATAACAACTGACACAACAGAAATACAAAATATTGTAAGAAAATACTATGAAGAACTGTACACCAAAAAACTAGACAATCTAGATGAAATGGACAAATTCCTTGAAACATATAATCTTCAAAAAATTAATCTGGAAGAATCAGAAAACCTAAACAGACCAATTACAACAAATAAGATTGAAACAGTTATCCAAAAACTCCCAAAAAAGAAAAGTCCAGGGCCTGATGGCTTTACAAGTGAATTCTACCAAATATTCAAAGGAGAACTAACTCCTATCCTTCTCAAGCTATTTCAAAAAATTCAAGAGGAAAGAAGACTTCCAAGCTCCTTTTATGAGACGAGCATAATTCTGATTCCAAAACCACGCAAAGACAACACAAAGAAAGAAAATTATAGGCCAATATCCCTGATGAATTTAGATGCTAAAATCCTCAACAAAATATTAGCAAACCGGATGCAGCAATATATGAAAAAATTCATACACCAGGATCAAGTGGGATTTATTCTGGGGAGGCAAGGCTGGTACAATATTCACAAATCAATCAATGTGATTCATCACATAAACAAAAGGAAGGAGAAAAACCACATGATAATTTCAATAGATGCAGAAAAAGCATTTGATAAAATCCAGCACCCATTCATGATCAAAACTCTCAGCAGAGTGGGAATACAGGGGACATACCTCAACATGATAAAGGCCATCTATGACAAACCCACAGCCAACATCATACTCAATGGGCAAAAATTAAAAGCAATCCCCTTAAGATCAGGAAAGAGGCAGGGGTGCCCCCTTTCACCACTCTTATTCAACATAGTTCTAAAAGTCCTAGCCACAGCAATCAGACAAGAAAAAGAAATAAAAGGCATCCAAATTGGAAAAGAAGTAAAACTATCATTATTTGCAGATGATATGATATTGTATATAGAAAACCCTAAAGTTGCAGTAAAAAAACTACTAGACCAGCAAGGTGGCAGGATATAAAATTAATACTCAGAAATCAGAGGCATTTTTATACACTAACAATGAACTGTCAGAGAAATTAAGGAATCAATCCCCTTTACCACTGCAACCAAAAAAATAAAGTACCTAGGAATAAATTTAACCAGGGAGATTAAAGACTTGTACTTGGAAAATTATAAAACATTGATAAAAGAAATCAGGGAAGATACAAACAAGTGGAAGCATATACCGCGCTCATGGTTAGGAAGAATAAACATCATTAAAATGTCTATATTACCCAAAGCAATTTATAAATTCAACGCAATACTGATAAAAATACCAATGACTTACTTCAAAGATATAGAATACATATTCCAAAAATTTATATGGAACTAAAAGAGAACACGAATAGCCTCAGCAATCTTGAAAAGGAAGAATAAAGGGGGAGGTATCACACTTCCGGATATCAAGTTATACTACAAAGCCTTTGTATTCAAAACAGCTTGGTACTGGCATAAGAACAGGCATACAGATCAATGGAACAGAATTGAGAACCCAGAAATAAACCCACACCTTTTATGGACAATTGATATTTGACAAAGGAGGTAAGAGTATACATTGGAGTAAAGACAGCCTCTTCAACAAATGGAGGATGATAGACATGTTTGATTAAGAGAATGTTGCTATAACTACAAATAGCTCTCCGATTAAGTTAATAGGTGTGTTGAGAAAATTGGACAGCTACCTGCAAAAAAATGAAACTAGACCACCAACTTACACCATTCACAAAAATCAACTCAAAATGGATAGAAGACTTAAATGTAAGCCATGAAACCATAAGCATCTTAGAAGAAAGCATAGGCAGTAAGCTCTCTGACATTTCTCACAGCAATATATTTGCCAATTTGTCTCCACAGGCAAGTGAAATAAAAGACAGGATAAACAAATGGGACTATATCAAACTAAAAAGCTTCTGCACAGCTAAAGACATAAGAACAGAATAAAAAGACAAACTACACAATGGGAGAATATATTTGACAATGCATCTGATAAAGGGTTAATAACCAAAATTTATAAAGAACTTGTAAAACTTAATACCAGGAAGACAAACAATCCAATCAAAAATGGGCAAAAGAAATGAATGGACACTTCTCCAAAGAGGACATACAGATGGCCAATAGACATATGAAAAAAATGCTCAACATCACTAATCATTAGAGAAATGCAAATTAAAACCACAATGAGATTAACACCTCACACCAGTCAGAATGGCGCTCATCAAAAAACAACACAGAATAAGTGCTGGCGAGGATGTGGAGAAAAGGGAACCCTCCTACACTGCTGGTGGGAATGCAGACTGGTACAGCCACTGTGGAAAATAGTATGGAGATTCCTCAAAAAATTAAATATCGAACTGCCTTTTGACCAGCTATACCACTGTTAGGAATATACCCCAAGAACACCATAGCACTGTTTGAAAAGAAGAAATGCACCCCCATGTTTATGGCAGCATTGTTCACAATAGTGAAGATCTGGAAACAACCCAAGTGTCTGTCAGTGGACGAGTGGATTAAAAAGCTTTGGTACGTATATACTATGGAATACTACTCAGCCATAAGAAATGATGACATTGGATCATTTACAATACCATGGATGGACCTTGATAACATTATACTGAGCAAAATAAGTAAATCAGAAAAAACTAAGAACTATATGATTCCATACATAGATGGGACATAAAAATGAGACTCAGAGACATGGACAAGAGTGTAGGGGTTACAGGGTGGGGGGGGGAGAGGGAGGGGGACAAAGAAAACCAGTTAGAAGGTGACAGAAGACAATTGGACTTTGGGTGATGGCAATGCAGCATAAGCAAATGTCAAAATAACCTAGAGCTGTTTTCTCTGAACATATGTACCCTGATTTATCAATGTCACCCCATTAGAATAAAAAAGAAGAATTTGTCTCACGGCTAATTCAGGCAGTTAGAAGAATAGTATAAGGATGCTAATTCTGCTTCTCAGGCCACATCCTGCAAAAGGGGCCCCAAGCAAATTGGCGATTTGGCTCCTCTGATTTTGCCAATTGGATTTTAAAAAATAGGTCAGGAACGCCCTGAAATGGAACTAACAATACAAGGGCATAAATTTAAAGGACTTTTAGATACTGGAGCTGATGTATTTGTTATTGCTAAGCTACATTGGCCTCCTTCCTGGCCCACTCATGCAGCAGCCACAGAATTACAAGGTATAGGGCAGAGTAAATCTCCTCAACAAAGTTCTAGTTTTCTACATTGGGAAGATTAAGAAGGTCATTCTGGATTTTTTAAGCCTTATGCGCTCCCTGGATGGCCAGTTAATTTGTGGGGTAGAGATGTTTTGAAAAATACGGGAGCGTTGCTTATCAGTCCTAATGGTTTAGTCAGTACTCAGATGCTTGATCGGGCATTTTTGCCCACTAAGGGACTAGGGAAAGAACAGCGAGGAATTCTCACCCCCATAGAAATGGCACCCAATACCAGAAGGTGTGGATTAGGATATCAAAATTTAGCATAGGGGCCTTGGTAGCTCCTGCTACCTCAATAATGCATTGTGCAGACCCAATTACTTGGAAATCAGATAATCCTGTGTGGGTAGACCAATGGCCCCTTTCTCAGGAGAAACTTAGGGCAGCTGCTCGATGGGTACAAGAGCAACTACAGCTTGGGCGCATTGAACCATCTAATAGCTCATGTAATACACTTCCATATTTTGATCTTGTTGCCTCCTGGATTATCAAGGGGCATAGGCGACCCTTGCAGCTTAGAGGTTTTGAGCCTCAAAATCATTGTTGTTTCTTTTTTCAAAGGATCAACAACAATGGCTCTGGGAAACTTCCACTAAATGGCAAATTGCTTTTGCAAATCAATGGACAACTTTATACTGAAACAGTCAACTTAAAATCAGCTCAAAGACGAGAATTATATTCCATTATCATGGCTTTTCAGCATTTGCCATATTCCTCCTTTAATCTATATACAGACAGCAAATATTTACTTATGGTTGTTTCCACTATAAAGACTGCTGTCTTAGGAACAAATGCTGATGAACTATTTCAGTAGTTCTTCCTTCTTCAAAGACTTGTATGTCAACATAGAGCTCCATGTTTTATAGGACATACTCGAGATCACTCCATGCTCCCTGGAGCTTTAGCACAAGGGAATGCCCTTGTTGATCAAGCTACCCAAAGGAAAATTATTTGGAGCAACCATGACAGATCGAGCAATTCAGTCTCATACTATTCATCACCAGAACGCTGCAGCCCTGTGTAAACAGTTTCAACTTTCTCAGGAAGCAGCACGGCAGATTGGGAAATCCTGTCCAAGGGGTCCTATACTGCCCCTTCATTTGGAGTTAACCCTCAAGGACCCCTACCAGGACAACTTTGGCAAGTGGATGTTACTCATATACCTTCATTTGGCAAACAGTCCTATGTCCACATTACAGTGGATACCTATTCTGGATTTATAGTAACCTGTCAGAACAGGAGAGGCTGCTAAGCAGGTTATAGCTCATTGTCTGTATGCATTTTTCTATTATTGGATTTCCTAAACTGGTTAAAACTGAAAATGTTCCTGCATATGTAGCAAAAGCATTTACTGTATTTTGTCAAACCTTTCGAATTATGGGTATTTCTTACAATCTTTAAAGTCAAGGTATTATTAAAGCATACCCAGCAAATATTTTAAGGTCAATTTAAAAAAATTTAAAAGGGGGGAGTCATATCCTGGAACTCCTACAGGTCTACCATATCATGCTTTTTACTTAAAAATTTTTAAATTTCTTTTGAATGCTGATGAACAGGAGACGCCAACTCTTTTTCTCCTGCAAACTTCTACCTTCTTTTATTTGATCCAGCTAATAACACTGTTTTGTCTTTTTCCAAATAGCTCCAGATATATGGAAAAGGTTTATATAGGCGGATGGGGATCCTCAAACCCCTCAGCGAGATCTTCTAAGCATGGCTTTTAAGGTACCAAGAAGCAGAAAAAGCCCAATAGAGATCAGGGCAACTACCAGTTTTTAGGATACACCCTTAAAGGCTCCAATGCCCCAAAGGGGTCTCTCAGGATGCCATCTGGGTCCTGTTTCAATACTGGAAAGGAAGGTCATTGAGCAAAAGCCTGCCAGGCTTCCATGCCTTTGCTGTGAGGAAAAAGGGACACTGGAAGGTAGGCTTCCCCCTTGCTCCTCTAAGGGAGGGTTCAGTCTCTTCCAGCCCTGCTCCAGCCACCTATGACCTAACCTTGCCCAGAATGCTGGGGTTTGCCACTGAAGGCTGAAGGTGCCCTGGGCCATTGGCCCCATCTATGACACTGTGGACGAGCCTAGGGCATTTATTCCAAGAAACAGGTAAACTGATCTCATTTACACAAGGGCCACTTAACTATGTCTTGCCTGAATAGTCAGGTTTTTTATTCTTCCCACAAAGATCTCTGTTGTGGGTGTTGATTTGTTTTTCCACTTATTTACATATTCATTGGTTGATTCTTGTATGTACCCTGACTGGGGATAGAACCCTCAACCTTGGTGTAGCCGGGTGATGCTCTAACCACCTGATACCCGGCCAGGGCCCTGGTTTTTAGTCTTCTAAGGGGAATTGCACAGTGATGCACGCCAATGTGAAATCATTCCTACTGAGTAACTTAAAGCTCTTAAAATCCACCAAATCTCTAATGGGATCTATATTAGCAGCCCCAAATTTCCAATGCATAAATTGCTATACAGCCCAGGCACCCTCAGCTTTATGCAAAACTCTTAAGGATTATTGAAGACCCCCAAAAAACTTTGATCGCTCTGCGTTATCTCTTATCAATATTTACTGGATTAGAAATGAACACTGTGGCATTGTCATATCTACATTTATTAACTCCTTTTAAGATAACAGAAATCCCATATTAAGTAACATATTTCTAGAAAAAAAATAACATTATCCAAACCAAAGAATTTGGCAAGAATCGTGACATTGTTTTACATTCCTGCAAATCTCTGGAAGGTCTGGCTTCAGGAAATCTGCATGGTTTTTTTCATCTGCTTCGGCATTCAACCTTTTGTGAGATGTAATTTCGATGGAAGAAAATCCATCCTGAGACAGATTTTTAGTTGGAAAACGGATTAGCGTCTTACTAGAGCTTTCAGATAATTGTGGGATGTTCTGTTGCTATCACATCAAAGTTCCGGGAGTAGTCATTTCTTAGAATTCAGTTACATGTGGAACCAGATACTGTATCAATACACTATTCCTATCCATTGCCTTGCAATAGTTAGAATTCAGTTACATGTGGAACCGGATACTATATCAATGCACTATTCATACTCTGTTACCTTGCAATCTTGCAATCCCTTCCAAGGGTCCCCAAACTTTTTACACAGAGGGCCAGTTCATTGTTCCTCAGACTGTTGGAGGGCTGCCACATTCAGTGCTCCTCTCACTGACCACCAATAAAAGAGGTGCCCCTTCTGGAAGTGCAGTGGGGGGCCGGATAAATGGCCTCAGGGGGCCGCAGTTTGGGGACACCTGCTTAGTCTGTCGTGTACTTTGAATATACCTTTCATCCAAGCATGACTTTGTATCATGCACTGGTTCTTTGGAAAATGTCGGTTCACAGATTTATGCTGACCACCCAAATGTTTCACAGTATCACTGAGACCCATATTTGTTAATATTTTCACCAATCTCACTAAAACAGTATTTAAGAATTGGAAAATGACCAGGCTCCGGATGGTGATAGCCAGTTTTTCAAAATTTTCATTTCTACTTGAAACATCAAAGTTTAGTATTGGCAATAAAAATGGTCAATTATTTTTTAAAAGTGACAGATTTCATTCATTTCCCTCCTCCCCCCCCCCCAAAAAAAATGTCTACCAAACCATCCAAGGCCAAAAGCAACCGTCATTGCTGTGCCAGGTTATTCTTACAGGTGAAAAGGCTATTTCGTGAGAAAAGGTTTGGCCTTCAGCATCCTCGACTTCAAGGTTTATTGTGGAGGGAAGTTTTAGGGTTCCTACCAAATCCTTCCTGGGGGCGTCTCTGCAGGGGAGGAAATGGTGTGCAATCCCAAAGCAAGAGTTTGGGGGCTTTTTTCTCCTAAAGCACAAAGAAGCACCAGAGGGAGGCTCCTAGGAGCTGGCCGGTTTGCAAGACTGGGAGTTCCCTGTTCACAGAGCTATACAATGCAGGGGGCTGCTTCTCCTGGGTGGAGGTTCTGGTCCCAGGGTCTGCGCTTTGGAAGGGCTGACCACATCTTAGCAACAAGCGCCACAGCATCACCTCCCGGTGGCTGGCCTGCACTGCAGGCTCCTAGATAGAAGTTTGCGGGTTGAAACTGCTCAAACAAGGTACTCAGGGGGACAAGAGGCAGGTGCCAGGGCTCCTTGCCCTCCCTCATCCCTCCTAGGATGTCCAGAGGCCTCTCGGCTGCAGGCTGACCCCACGTCACACAGGTGCCCCCGAACACAGCTAGAGCTAAGCCGGCCGGGGGTTCAGCTGTCATGTGGGGGAGGGGGGTCTCACTAGAACAGCAGAGACCAGTGCCCCTTTGGTCTGTCTGTCTGTCCTTCACCTCCCCCATAGTCAGAGCAGCCTCACTGAAAATGCTATGTAACCAAAAATAAAAAGTACTGGTTGGCCTGGCCTGTGGCAACACAGTGGAGCATTGACCTGGAAATGCTGAGGGCGCCGGTTCGAAACCCTGGGCTTGCCTGGTCAAGGCACATATGGGAGTTGATGCTTCCAGCTCCTCCCCCCTTCTCTCTCTCTCTCTCTCCTCTAAAATAAATAAATAAATAAATAGATAAATAGATAAATGTGTGTGGTGCGTTCCCTTTTAATTAGATTTTACTGTTTTTCCGCTGCGGCCTGTAATGAAAAACTTAAGGAGAAGAGATATATTTGTTCAGTTCTTTATTATTATTTTTCTTTTCATGACTAATCTCATTAAAGACAGAACGCCAGCCCAGGATAAACAATCCAATTATCTATCATCTCCTGGACTTCTCGATAGTGTCAACTCTCCTTCGTTGCCGAGGAAACAGGCAGTGGCCGTCCAGGCCCGTGATTAATAACAGGATAAAATGTAGAACAAGAGGGGAGGCATCTTTATCTGGCTGGACTTAACTCGGCGTAAGCGCTGCCACCTGGATTTTTTCTTTCTTTTTTTTTTTTTTTTGGTAAACCTTTCTAGGAAGTCGCTGTATAGGCTATATTGGCATTCCCCAAGTGTTGAACAGGTCATTTCTGACATCTGTGCACACGCTCGCCTGAAGCTGCCGCCCAGACCTCCCCTTTCCACAGACAGAGCTGCAGGAAAGGCTGACGTAAGTTCAGGATAAGCCTGCCAGGACGCTGTGGATGTCTTTCCAAAAACCATCTAGCTTTCTCATTTCGTTTTGATAACAGATATTTTTGTGTGTTTTTCTTCTTCTGTTCTTTTCTTTCTTTCTTTCTTTCTTTCCTTTTCTTATTGTAAACCTATTTCATTCCTCGATTTACCACGGGGTTTTCTGAATACCGACCGCACTCTGGACCCTGCACTAGGTAGGATCTGGGGACAGAGGAGACCTGTGTCCCGCAGGAGAAATGGAATTCTACTCAGCCATAAAAAAGGGAGGAAATCTTACCTTTTGTGACAGCATGGTTAGACCTAGAGAGTATTATGCTAGGTGAAATGAGCCAGTCAGAGAAAGACAAGTGCCCTATGAATTTCACTGATGGATAAAAAAGGGAGTATTTTTTTGCTCATAGCCTATGCCCAGGAGGATTTACTTGTGAGAGTCAGTCTGAGAATAAAAGATGGTGCTGATGTTCAAGCCCGTAGGCGGAGCAGTTCTTTGGATGAAGTCAATGGAGTGAGCATCAACAACGCTGGCAGCTTCTCGTTCTGCAATGTAGAGAGTTCAAAGGACAAGATTTTGGCTTAAAAAAAAAAAGAGGAAGAAGTAAAAATTGATTACTGCCTCTTTCGACAGTGAACCATTTCCTGTGGCTTTTATTTTTCAGTAGACATGAAGAGCCCTTTGAAGTAACATTTATAGCCAGTATTTTAAAATAGAGAAAACAGACGTTTTCCCTTTCTGTGACTTTGCCATTTCACCCTAAGGACGTGGCTCTTTATGCCTTGACATTCTGTGGGTGCCTTTTATTTAATGCCAACATGCTGTTCTGCTGTGGGTTTCTGTCACTGCCTCCAACTACCAGAGCTGCCCAATACATCTCACATGTGACAGCCAGCCAGACAGTGGTATTTGAAATGAGCATCTTTTCAAAAAAAATTTTAAAAAAATGGTGCCTTGGAAACTGTTCAACCGTCAAACATAACACTTTGTTCTTCAGGATTTCTGGGCACTAGAAATGACAGGAAAATAGACCTGGCTGGTGGTGCAGTGGATGGAGCATCATCCCAGAGCACCAGGGTCGCCGGTTTGAGACCCGGTCAGGGCACTTATGAGAAGTAACCGATGGGTGCACAGCAAAGTGGAAGAATGAGTTGATGCTTCTCTTTCTCTTCTCTCTCTCTCTCTCTCTCTCTCTTTCTCTCCTTTCCCCCCTCTGTTCCTTCCTCTCAAAAAAAAAAAAAAAGGAAGAATGTCAGAATTAAACAACTACTTATAGGGATAAGCCGTCGCTTATGACATTCTGATAGAAACCTGTGCAACAACTCCACTTCTAAGGGCTCATCCACTGGGACTTAATGCCCTAAAAGTTCGTGCCACTGCCAAAGGCTGTCTGTCTCTTCTCCACGTCCAGACCTCCTCCACGTTGCCGTCTGCGTGAAGGACTCTCCCTCCTTCCTTCCTGCAGGAGATCGGCGGGAGGGAGCACCCTGCATTTCCTCCTGGTAGACTTTGATAAGATGTCTTTGTATGGGGGGGGGTGCAACGTGGAGGAAGGTTGTTGCTCCCTCCACCAGGAAGATCAGATCTACGCCTGGGGCTTCCAGGTCCAGCTGGGCACAAGATGTCCCCCAAATCTGGAAATGGGGATACAGAGCAAGTCAAAGGAACTTACCCAGGAGCAAAAGTAGAGGCCACCATGGCGCTCACTCCCGGATGGTCAGGGGAGTCCGCTTGGCTGTGCCACCGGGACTGTGTTTTGGGAGGACAAGCCCGGTTTGCTAGTGACATGAACTCCCTCTCCATTGCCCTGCTGATTGCCGCTTTGCCGCAGACCTTTCCCTCTCCTCTGCAGCCTGTGCACCTACCCCGTGACCCCATCCATTGCCACATGTGTCACCATGAACCCTTCTCAAGTGTGAAGGGGTTGACCTAGAGTTTGTGACGTACGTATTAAATCACCTCCGTGTGCTCTCAAATGGCACTCTGCCGTTTGACACGTGGTGCAGGTACCTTTTAACAGAGAATTCCCAATTCTTTCCTCTTTGTCCTTGTGCCACTGATAGCTACTATCCAATACCTTGTTACTTTTATGGCTTTAAACAGCTATATTTTAGATCAGTGAAGAATAAGATTAAGCTCTGGCCAGGTGCTCAGTTGGTTAGAGCATCATCCCCATACGCCAAGGTTGCTGGTTGGATTCCCGTTCAGGGTGCATATGAGAATCACCCAACGAATGCATAAATAAGTGAAACAACAAATCGATGTTTCTCTCTCTCTCTCTCTAAAATCAATCAATAAACAATTTTAAGGTTAAACTTGAAAAGAATATGATTAAGAGAAGAAAAGAATAAAGAAACAGAAAAGATGGTTATTTTACCTTAATTTGTTCTTTCTCCAAAGCTTTTTCTTTCTTTCTTTCTATAGCTCTCATTCTGCCTCGTACCATTTTTTTCTGGTGCTCAATGAATTTCTTTTAACATTTCTTGCCGGGTGGGACTGTTGGCATTGTTTTTCCTAATTTTTGTTTGTTTGTTTTGCCTGCAGCTCTTTATTTCTCTTTCATGTTTTCTGTCATAAATTTTTTGTTTTAATTTTGAGATACTTGTAGATTCACCTGCTCTTGTGAGAGATTGAGATACTTGTAGATTCACCTGCTCTTGTGAGAGACTGAGATACTTGTAGATTCCTTTGCTCTTGTGAGAAACTGAGATACTTGTAGCTTCACCTGCTCTTGTGAGAGATTGAGATACTTGTAGCTTCACCTGCTCTTGTGAGAGACTGAGATACTTGTAGATTCCTTTGCTCTTGTGAGAAACTGAGATACTTGTAGCTTCACCTGCTCTTGTGAGAGATTGAGATACTTGTAGCTTCACCTGCTCTTGTGAGAGACTGAGATACTTGTAGCTTCACCTGCTCTTGTGAGAGTTTGAGATACTTGTAGATTCCTTTGCTCTTGTGAGAGATTGAGATACTTGTAGATTCCCTTGCTCTTGTGAGAGAGAATGTGGAGAGTGTCCACGTCCCATTGACACATTGCCCCCAGTAGTGACAGACGCCTTTCAAAGAGTATTTCACAACAGTGTTTTTCAACCACTGGTCCACCAGAAATTTTATGCCGGTCGGTGAAAGAGTGACCCACCCTGGTGTTGTGTGAAGATTCTAGACTCAATGACCTTAGTCGAATTCGCTGATGCTCAGGGCGATTTCTGCCTTAGCGGTTCCCCCGAAATAATTCTATTATTTTCACCGGTCCCCACGTGTAAAAAAAAAAAGATTAAACACCACTGGGCACCAGAACGTGGGTGTTGACCCCAAAACTGTGAAGAGACAGGACATTTCCCTCCCCTGAGGGTCTGCCACGCTGTCCTTCACCACGGTTTCCACGTCCCTCCTGTCCCGAACCCCTGACAACCGCCACACTGTCCTCTGTTCCCGTAGTTCCATCACCTTGGAGGTCCATACATGGTGTCACACAGTATGTAACCTTTTTTAGACTGGCTTTTTATCTTCTTCTTTTCCAATCAGCATAAATCTCTGAGACTCACCCACGTTGTTGTTGCATGATCTTGGTAAATAAGCACGTTTCTAGTGTTGTCACCGACGCACGTGACATAAATCCGTGAACTGAGCCGATGAGTTTGAGGTGGGTGGGGAGACGCGCTGGAAGTCGGGTGTGGCTGAACCTCTTGGACATTCGGACATGAAGGGAGTGTGGGTGTGGCTGGTTTGTTGAGCACTCGAACTCAGAGGGGTTCTGGGATACCATGGCCCCCCTGTAGGTGTTTGACTTCCCTCAGACACACCAGCTCGGGTAGGGACTAGGGCTCTGGGTCACAAATCCCCACTTTCCAATAATTGATTGGTTTTGGAGAGACACCGTGAAAGAGAGGGAGAAGCGTTCACTTGTTCCACTCGGTTGTGTGCTCATGGGTTGCTTCCGGGGTGTGCCCTGACCGGGGTCAGACCCATCGCCATGATGTTTTGGGATGACGCTCCAACCGACTGAGCTAACCAGCCAGGGCCTTGACATTTTTTTAAAGCAAATGATTGTTCTTTTAAATGAAGAGGCAAATACTTCACTTTAAGAAGTAAAAAAAGCCTGACCTCTGGTGGCGCAGTGGATAAAGCATTGACCTGGGAACACTGAGGTTGCCGGTTCAAGACCCTGTACTTGTCTGGTCAAGGCACATATAGGAGTAGATGCTTTCTGCTCCTCCCTCCTTTCTTTCTCTCTCTCTCTCTCTCTCTCTCTCTCTCCCTCCCTCCCTCCCTCCCTCCTCTCTAAAATGAATAAATAAATAAATAAAAAAGAAGTAAAAAAATAAAGTGATTTTCTTTTTGGGTGTGTTTTTTTTTTTTTCAGTATTTATTACTCGAAATTCAATCTTGCGTGTCCGGTTACATTTGATATATTTGCATTTGGGGGAGAAAAAAAATCTCACAGTGGGATAATCATTCTTTAGCTTCTTTGTTTATTGTGAATCGCCGTGAAAAATGAGTATCATTAATCGCGAAGTCCTTTTTAAGGTCATGTCTAAATTTGTTCAGTACGATTCCTTTTGAGTCGGAGCCACCAAGCGGAGTGAAAAGGCTCATAAATTTCTTGGGAGCTGAGAGCCAATGAGGAAACAAATAGATTATAAATCATAATTTGCCCATGTAAGCAACGGTTAGCAGATGATAATAGACGCTTCCAGAAAATTTGTGTTGACAGTAATTCACGTCTCAGGCACGGCCTGTGAAGTCTGCTGTATCGTCTTATGTTAACACTTCCCACTTCAAAGTTGTTTTTAAGGCAAATATATAAATATGTGTGTATATATAAATGTATATATATGGCCATATCTTTACCCAAGTGAATATGATCGCCTGGGGTCCAGCCGTATTTACTTCAGTATAGAGACATTCAAGAGGGATCTAGATTAATACGAGGAAGGCACAGTCATGGGGAAGTGACATTTTTGTAAAAGCAAACGCTGTTCACAGGCGTGCGCACTCGTGTTCGACATGAGCTCTCGCCCCTGCTCAACGCCACGTGATGAAACCCTCATCTTCCGAGGTGTGGTGAGGGTTTGCCTCACACGTCGGCAGGTGATTTAAGCCCATGTTTTTTTTTTCCCGTTATATTTCACCGGGTCCTTATCTTCCAAAACGCATTCAGATTTTGTGTCTACGCTGTGGTCGATGTTAAGATTTACCGCGGGGGGGGGGGGGGGGGGGGGGGGGGTGTAAGACTGTTGAGTCCCAACTGCCAAAAGCTGCTGACAGAATAAACTGATTTCTTCATCCCGGGCTCTAATTTGGCACTGGTGCCTAAATAAAGATGTCCTCTTTCCATCTTTCCCCCAACCTTTTTTTTTTTTTTTTTGCCTGTGGAAATCATGAGATGTCAACGTTGTTGGGTGTTTTTTTTTTTCCTGTCTCTATTTTTCTTCTGAATATTTTCAGTTCATTAATGTTCGTGTGTAGCAGGATGAATTTGAATAAAGTCGCTCCCGGGCACCTCTCGGGTGTCTGATTAATGCTGGGAGCTTCAGCTCGCGCACACGAAACGAAACGAAACGTGTGAGGCGGGTTCCCTTGGACGGGTTAGTGCTCAGAACTCTCCTCGTTCTTAATGGCGAGGGGGTGGGGGTGGTGTCAGTGCTCCCTGGGGTGTGGAGACTCAGAGACATTGAAGCGTGTGCTGAGCCAAAGTCTCATCCTCAAGCCTCTGAAAGTTTATAGGGTAACTGTGTGTAATGCTTTTTAAAGATTTTTTTAATTGATTGGTTTTCGAGAGAGAGAGAGAGAGAGAGAGAGAGAGAGAAACATTAATCTGTTGTTTCACTTAGTTTTGTGCTCATCGATGGCTTCCTACATGTGCGCTGACCGGGGGATCGAACCTATCACCTTGGCGTTTTGAGATGATGCTCCAACCAACTGAGCTAACCAACTAGAGCCTTGATTTGTGTGTGTGTGTGTGTGTGTGTGTCGTGTGTGACAGAGACAGAGAGAGAGACAGGGAAAGGGACAGATAGGGACAGACAGACTGGAAAGGGAAGCATCAGTTCTTTGTTGTGGCTCCTTAGTCTCCTTAGTTGTTCATGGATGGGAGGGGGGGGCTACAGGAAAGCAAGCCTCCCCTTGCTCAAGCCAGTGACCTTTGGGCTCAAGCCAGCCACCATGGGGTCATGTCTGTGATCTTACATTCAAGCCAGCGACCCCACACTCAAGCTGGTGAGCCTGTACTCAAGCCGGCGACCTCAGGGTTTTGAACCTGAGTCCTCTGCATCCCAGTCTGATGCTCTATCCACTGCACCACGGCCTGGTCAGGCTTGATTTTTTTTTTTTTTTTTTTTTTTAAAGCAAACAATCGACATGTCTCATTTCTATCTCTTCTCTTCCCTTGGGATAAGTTCGTGTCACCTTTCTGGTTCTTGAGTTTCCCTAAATCCTCAACATCCCTCCATTCCTGTTATTCCCACTCTCACCTAATCCTTTCTCCCCTAAATCAGTGCCCTCCGGGTCCTGCCTGTGGACAGCCACCATTCATCCCAGTGAGAAGTGGGTTTCTGAGCAGCCCGGAAGGTACCCTCTGGCCAAGCACTCTTTCCAGGTCTGGAGGAAGCGAAGACTCCATCCCTGGAGAGGCAGGGTCCTGCCGTTTCTTCAAACAAAACAACCCGTGAGAGGCAGGCAACACGAAGGAGACCGAAGGAGCCGAGAAGAACCGTTACCACGGAATAGAACCATGACTGCCCTCATTCATTCCATCCAGCAAAGACCACAACCCAGTTGCCTTGTTCTCTTGTGATGTCGCTTGCCCAGATGGCCGTGGCCCCCCTGGTCGGCGTCCCACCACAGAGACAGAGCGTCTGCCCTCCACAAGGGTGCCGGGGTCCTGCAGCTCCAACCTCTGTGCCTTCAGATCACCTCCCTGCCTTGCGTTGTTCGGACAACGCACAAGCCTTCTCCCCAACGGAGACGCTTCCTTTCCTGCTCTGAGAGCTTCCAAAGTCGTCAGAATATCAGCAGGCTCTCTGTCTAGGAACTGATCCAAGATCGTAAGAGGTCGGTGGAACCAAAACCGCTCACCACAGAGGAATACTGGATGCCACGTGTCAATAGGCTAAAAAAAAAGGTGATTGTTTTAATAAAACAAGAACTGAGGCATTTCATAGAATTTTCTCGTCGTGGGGGGTGGGGAGGAAGGGGTTTGTCGCCAGGGAGGCAATGGAGACACTTGGAAAGGGGGGCAGACTCCGATCTATTGGGGGGCTGTGCTGAAACGGAGACTTCTGAGCTCGTCAGGAGGCCCCTCCTGGTTGGTCTTCTCCTCCACGGGAAGACGTCAACGCCGGCCCTTCTCAGTGACCGTCAGTCAATGGATGATGGATCGGTGGCTCCCACATCTCCACCCCCTGCTGCCCTTCCTCCCTGGGGGAGGGGGGCCCAGGCGTGGGCTGGACGGAGTGTTCTGGGAGCAGGTCGGGCCCCTCAGCTCCTGTCACCTGTCACCCGCACGACCTGTCATCACGCAGGGCCCAGCGCCCTCCAGCTTCCCGGGGACCCAGGGAGGGTTCCTCCCCACGCTTGCATCTCCATCTGTTCACAGTCCACGTGTCAGAACGATCGTCCCCGTCCCTCAGGCGCCCCTTCCGTGGTCACTTCCCTCCAGGGCGCCTCCCCTGAGCCCCGGCTCACGTCAGCGACCGCCGCTGCTGCCCTCGTCGCCTCGCCAAGGAAGAGCGTTGCCCAGGGGTTCTTCTCCTCTCTCTGCTCTGCGTCCTGCGACCGGGCGAGCCCCGCGGGCGCCATGTGGCAGGCGGGCGGCCGAGTGTGACGGGCAGGAGGCGCGGGCGGATGTCTCTCCCTCTCCCCCAGGGGTCCGTTCCTGGGTGGGTGGACATCTCTCTCCCTCTCTCCCAGGGGTCCGCAGGTTTGGGGAAGAAGAGGGCATAGGGCAAGCAAGCGGGGACGGCGCTCACACTCAGGGACACAGTCCAGCCCCTCGGTCCGGTCCTCACGCTGCCTGGCGCCTCCCAGCACCCGCGGGCTCGCCTCCCCGACCCTGGGGCTGTTTTCTCTGCAGAATGAATGCTCTCTGCCCTTCCTCAGTCTAACGGCCCTCGAGTCACTGCTCCTGGTCCCTGCCTGGGTCCCCCTTTTTGGTGCGTTCTGCTGCAATGAGGTGGCTTCTCCTCCAAAATAAACATCAGTGTCACCAGATGGAGGGGACGCTCTTAGAGGAAAAAGCTAGCCATAGTGTGGGACGCAAAGTGGGCTGTGGGGACACCGGCTGTTCAGAATTCCTGGGCAAAGCCCTCCGCGGCGGCTGTCCCTCAGATGTGACCTCGTCCCTTCTCTACGGCGCCACCCTGCACCTCCTGACAGAGGCACTGGCCCCCCACACCGTCCATGTGTCGGTCCCGGGGCCGCAGACAGAGGAGCGACTTTGACACTCGGCCAGCGTGAGTTCGAATCCCGTCTCTGCCCCTCCTTCACAGAATCTTGTTTCTCATTTCTCATGTGCAAGACGGGCTAGTGAAGAGCTTGCCAGCCCAGCTCAGTGGGCGCTTGCCCCCGGGTGACAGCACCCAAGCTCCAGCTGATGCCCAGGGCACGACAAAACTGACTTGGCATCACGCACAAGGTCCCGGATGCTGGGGCAGAAGACTCAGCACCAGGGGGGAAAATACCCCTAAGTGAGTTTAGCCTGAAGGGGTGGGGTTTGCCTGCATCCCCACCCCCGCTGCAGATCTCCGTTGTGAGCAGCAGCAGCTTTCTCTGTGACAAAGCCTCGCACACTCAACACGCGTGGAAGAAGCTTGGTGGCACAGGGGGACACGCGGGGTGCAGGGCTGGAGGTCGACACCCCCAGGCCGCGTTGGTGGAGCTGGAAGGTGGAGTCCCGGCTCTGGGTTCGGCACTGGGGTCGCTCTGACCTAGTGAGGGAGAGGTGGGGGTGGGAGGCACGCTCCCCAGGGGCCCCCCACAGGCAGCGAGCCTGGGGCGGGGGGCAAGGACTTTTTGCTAACACTGTGCACCAAGCTCACCCCCCACCCCACAGTGACAGGGAGGAGCCCCCTGGGAGCCAGAAGCCCAGACTGGGGTGCTCCCAGCTGGGAATCGGGGCACAGTGACTGCAGCCAGCCTCCACCCCACCTGGGCCCCCTCACAGGGGGCCCCCACAAAGCGTCCTGGCCCCCAGTAAGGTCTTAGAGAAGGACTGCATCCAGGAATAAACAAATACACCAATGATCAAATTTTTAAAAATCATATCTAATATATATATAGTCTATATTTTACCTAAAAGAAAACATGTTCCCTTTTTCAACCTGGGGGGCGTTAACACCCCCAAGACAATTACGGCACAAATTGCAGCAATCTTTAAGCTAAGTTTTACTGCCCTGTCGATGTATGTTTTTTTTAAAAAAAAAAAAAAAAGAAAAAGAAAAAGGAAAGAAACCTTTAAGTCAGAGCCTGCCAGGGCAGGCATGGGTCTCCGCGCTTGGGGAAGTGGTTGCCGTGACAACGCAGGGCTTGTGTTTGTTTATTTATTTATTTATTTATTTTTCCCTCTCCCAGAGAAGCTGGCCCTAGCTCAGGGCCCAGTGGGCTGTCGCAGGGGACGCCTGTGGGGACACGAATGTGACACTTGCTCGCAGATTCTGAGCAATGAACAGACCCCCCCCACCCCCCTCCCCCAACTCTCGTTTAGGTTCTCATCACCCAGAGAAGAAAGCGCCGTCCCCACAGCAGCCCTGGGAGGCCGGAAGGGGGCGGAACACCCAGGTGCTTCATGCTTGTCGACTCCTGGACCCTGCCCCCCTCCTGGGCCATCGAGCTGCAGCCTCTGAACCCATCCCTAATTCTGAGGTGCCGACCATGTGTGAACTACATCCTGATATATATATAAATAATTTTTTAAGTGAGAGAAAAAGAGGCAGAGAGACAGACTCCTGCATGTGCTTCTGCGTGGCATCCATCCGGCCAGCCCCCTATTGGTGATGATCTGCCCATATGGGGCTGTTGCTCCACAACTGGGTTATTTTTAGCACCTGAGGTGGAGGCTCCATGGAGCCATCCTCGGCCACCTGGCTTGAACCAATCAAGCCCTGGCTGTGGGAGGAGGAGAGAGAGAGGGAGGGGAAGAGAGACAGATGGTCACTTCTCCTGTGTGCCCTGATTGGGAATTGAACCCAGGATTTCCACACGCTGGGCCAACGCTCTACCACTGAACCAACTGGCCAGGGTCCACATCCTGATCTTAAAAACACAGCAAAGAAAGCCTCCCCTTGAGAACCTCACAGCCAGTCCCCCCTGCATGTAGCTGAAACCACGTACGTTTCCAGCCCCATCAAGTTTCCGGGGCCACCTGGCATCAGGCCTGTCACATTTGCTCTCTGAGGGAACTCTGCTAAAATGACAGCCAAATTTGTAAACTGTTTGGGCTCCACCAGCGGAGGGAACCGAATTCCATTATACCGACTCTCCCTCTTCCGGGAGATGATCCAAGTACACCGTGCTAAATCTGTCCCCCCGTCTGAGATCGATGAGGATGAGAAATGGCCGTGTCGTTTCACAGTGGCTGCAGAGCCGTGCCGCTTGGATGCCTCCGTACTGAAAGGCGGCATCATTTTAAACGCCTCTTCTTCGTTTGTCCCAATGGAGGTCACCGACACACACACACACACAACTGTCACCCGATCATTTCAAAAAACACCTTGCGGCAGGCTGTCTCCAATCCACTTCTCAGACAAAAGAACCTCAGGTTGGATGAGGCTCGTGCCAGGCGGCCCAGCGTGGCGAGCAGAAGGTTGTGGTCAGAGAGCTGGGGCGAGGCCCCGCCTTTCCCGGTCTGGGCCAGGTGTTTTCGCGTTCTCTGAGCCCGTGCCCTCGTTTGTAAAATGAAGATAATTACTCTACCGTCTTCTCTAGGGCCACGGTGTAGTTTGAACAAAACACGGCATCATCATCAGCTTCGTGAGGGCCTGGCCCACAGTGCGTATTCTGTTATCTTCATTGTTGTTTTTGTTGTTGTGTCGTTGCTGTTCCAGGGTGTGTGGAAGACGGCTGGCCCTAGATCTAACCAGAGCAAATATAATTTACAAGGTCTCGATTCAAAACCCCAACCTTTGTGCCCAGTTCTTATTGTTTAAAAACAAACAAACAAACAAACAAACAAACAAACAAAAAAAAACGATTTAACTTGGGGTGATGGGCACACAACACAATCAAACAGTTCAAACGCTGTAGAGATGTTCACCTGAAACCTATGTACTCAAATTGATCGATGACACCCTCCCCCATTGAATTTAATTTTCTAAATTAAAAAAATAATAATTTTCTTAAAAAAAATAAAAAGTCCCTGCCTGAATAAATCCGGACCAAGTGCAGTGAGTCAGCAGTTGATTAAATTTACTTTCTGGGGGCTTATTTATTTATTTATTTATTTTGCTTGAATCAGTGGATGAAACATTTAACTCGACTCATTTGCTTTGAATTTCCTGCTTTCTTCATCTTTCTATGCAAATAGAAGCCTGACTATTTTCATGAGGCAAGAATGTGTATCCATGCCAACCCCTCAGAGTGGCTTGTCACACTCAACTCCTTTAAATATGAGTTTGAGGGCCGGGCAGGAGGGCTTTGATTTGTGAATGACCACCTTGGAACACAACCTTTGAGCCAGAGTTTCTCCGGTTAAGGATGAAAACGCAGCTGAAATGGATTATCCAGGGCGCCTCTGGGTGAGGCATGCCGAGCCACACGGCCCAAGGGTCTGTTTTCCTCCCTGAGGCCTTATTTGCCTGTCTGGGATAATCGGATACAATGTAAAAACATTAAGGGGACTGAAGGAAAAGAGATTAACTTTACAATGAGACCACCCACGATCTTTTGCCAATCTGTTGATGCTTTATTGTCGGGTGGGGGATTTGTGTCAACCCCCCAAACCCCTACCCCTGTGTAATTTTCATAAAATAAAATAGACCAGAATGTGCCTTCTTATTCTTGGGCCTCCCTGTTTGATCTCCTGTCTCCTGATTGACCCACCAGCCAGGAAGGACTTCAGTCAGAGACTAATGAACCTAGGAGAAGTCTTACTTCCCCACCTTCCAACTAAACACCTATCCTTCACCACCAAGAGGGGTTGATGGTTTGGGGTGTTAGCTGTTGTAACTGAATGTGTGAACAACCAAGCAGAGAATCTGTCTGAAACTGAGATAGGTAGGTAGATAGATAGATAGATAGATAGATAGATAGATAGATAGATAGATAGATAGATGATAGATAGATAGGTGATAGATAGGTAGATAGATAGATAGATAGATAGATAGATAGATAGATAGATAGATAGATGATAGATAGATAGGTAGATAGATAGATAGATGATAGATAGATAGATGATAGATAGATAGATAGATAGGTAGATAGATAGATAGATGATAGATAGATAGATAGATAGATAGATAGGTAGGTAGATAGATAGATAGGTAGGTAGATAGATAGATAGATAGGTAGATAGATAGATAGATAGATAGATAGATAGATAGATAGATAGATGATAGATAGATAGATAGATAGATGATAGATAGATAGATGATAGATAGATAGATAGATAGATAGATAGATAGGTAGATAGATAGATAGATGATAGATAGATAGATAGATAGATAGATAGATAGGTAGGTAGATAGATAGATAGGTAGGTAGATAGATAGATAGATAGGTAGATAGATGATAGATAGATAGATAGATAGATAGGTAGATAGATAGGTAGGTAGATAGATAGATAGATAGATAGATAGATAGATAGATGATAGATAGATAGGTAGGTAGATAGATAGATGATAGATAGATAGATAGATAGATAGATAGATAGATAGATAGATAAGATAGATAGATATAGATAAGGTCCACGTCAAGTTGGTGTTGGTTCACTGATAAATCTCCTAAAACTAGCAGGGCTACGGCTACGGGTCAACATTTCCTCTACCCCCCTCTCAACGTTTCTGGCAGTTCGGGGAGGAAAGTTGGATGCCGAGATCAGGGAAATTAAGCTTTCTGCGAAGTTCAGAAAACACATTTCCACGGAACGGGGAGAAAGAAAATTATCTAGTTTCACTCTCACCTGCAGATGCGTTTCCACTCAACGTGTGACAGGGTCTAGAATGACCGGGCGTGTTTCTTTTGATTTATGTGGATGTTGAAATGAAGACAGGAGAATTACTTGCCACGTGGACGTTTTCGAAACGAAACTGTTTTTCGGAGCTAAAGCCTTTGCGTGTATCGTCACGTTGGTGAGAGGTGGAAGAAACAGGGGCCCCCCTTGTCTCACCTTTTCAGGTTGTAGGTGAAGATGAGTTTTCCATGTCTGATTATGGGTTGCTGGCCTGGCGGTGGTGGATTCTAGTTAGCAGCGGGACCTAGACTTGAACCCAAGTCTCCTATACCCTAGTGTTTGGGTGGCTAATTTTTCTTTTTTTGTTGTTGTTGTTGATTGATTGGGTATTTTTAGACAGAGAGGAAGGGAGAGAGAAAGAGAATCATGGATTTGTTGCTCCATCCCTTCATGCATTCAGTGGTTCTGTGCACCCTGACCAAGGATTTGAACCCGCCACCTTGGCATATCAGGACGATGCTCTAAAGCAACCAGGCCAGGGCCATGAAGCATCTTTTTCTTATATTACAAACACAATACGTTTATTTTAAACTGTTACTTTTCATAATTCCTTGACTCTCATCCCAGGTTAAGCTCTTCATTCCATCACCTTATGGGGTCCATTCGTTTCTGTTACCTAAAACTTCCTGTGCCACTAAAGAGGCACCGCTCAGAACACAGTCACGGTTTGTGCGAGAGGACGCCCCATCCTGCACACTTGGTCCCTGATGTCATTATCTTTTCTGCTCCACGGGACTCTCATCCTTAGACTGGTGACATTTTAGAGAAGATAACGTGGCCCCTCCGGGCACCCAGCTGCTGCGTTACTGGTTTGTGATGACCCGGCGGTACCGGTCCCCCCAGAGGACAGCAGCAGGACCCTCGGGGTTGCTATGCAACGCGGAAGAGGCCCAGACAGCTTATCCTCCGTCCTATTCTCTCTGCCAGTAATTTGGAACTAAGATTGAGAAGGGCTGTTTCAAATTTCCAACCTGATCAATACTTTGCAAATGGCTGACTTTAGGAATCACCTGAGGTTCTCTGTTACAACTTCCCTCATTGGGAGGACATGCCAGAGGCGTGGTATTGTGTGGCTCCACTGACAGCATCCCTGCTTTGTTGGGAGACCTCCCATTCCTCCCCTCTGCCTTGGAAAGGAGAAACTGGAGCCCTGGACGGGTGACTCCATAGATAGGGCAGAGAGAGTCCACCTTTTTATACCTGCCCCCCACTTCTGTATCTCTGTCAGTAGTAAAATTTTCTAACCGCCCACCGGTTCCACAGTCATGGTGATTTATAAAGTAGCGAAGTCACTTTACTTTATAAAATTTATAAAGCAGAGTGACAGCAAGTTAAGGCATATCATAATAATTACTTACCAAGTACTTTATGTCGGATTTTCGCTAAGTTTGGCAGAATAAATCTTTATCAAACAACTTACTATAGTTAAGTCTATCTTTTTTTTTTTTTTTTTTTTTTTTTTTTTTTGTATTTTTCTGATGCTGGAAACGGGGAGAGACAGTCAGACAAACTCCCGCATGCACCCGACCGGGATCCACCCGGCACGCCCACCAGGGGCGACGCTCTGCCCACCAGGGGGCGATGCTCTGCCGCGACCAGAGCCACTTTAGCACCCGGGGCAGAGGCCAAGGAGCCATCCCCAGTGCCCAGGCCATCTCTGCTCCAATGGAGCCTCAGATGCGGGAGGGGAAGAGAGAGACAGAGAGGAAGGAGAGGGGGAGGGGTGGAGAAGCAGATGGGTGCTTCTCCTGTGTGCCCTGGCCAGGAATTGAACCCAGGACCTCTGCATGGCAGGCCGACACTCTACCACTGAGCCAACTGGCCAAGGCAAGTCTATCTTTTTATTGATACTTTGGTTGGTCCGCTACCGCCCACCATGAAAGCTGGAACGCCCTCTAGTGGGCGGCAGGGACCAGGTTGACTACCATTGAGATAGGGGCATTGTCCCAGCACACTGAGGTCACGGATTCAATCCCCGGTCAGGGCACGAATGAGAGGCAATCAGTAAGTGCACAACTAAATGGAACAACTAAGTGGAACAACGGGTTGATGCTTCTTGCTCTCTCTCTCTCTCAAATCAATTTAAAAAAGAAAAAGAAGCAACTATAAATGGATGTGGTTTTTTTTTCTCACCATACTTCAAAGGGATCTACCCCAATGGGCGTCTCCTTTGGAAGTCCCAGGTGAGTCCTAGCCCCTCACTTTCACCCAAGCCCTTTGAAGAACATCTTTATTTTGATGATTGTTTATCCCGACACACCCGAAGGCTGGCCCCTTAGAAGGGCAGGATGCCTGTGACTTTTGTACATTCCCCACACTATCACTCATCAGCTTTTCTGCAGTTTTCTGGGGGGGGGGGGGGGGGGAGGATTCAATGGATCGAGCTTTTCCACCAACCTGGCAACCGACTGAGAAAACTGTTACTGCGATTTCATCTGTCATGAGTCCGGGGGGGGGGGGGGGACAAAACAACACTGAGAAGTTCAGCAAAAATCCTTTGGACCCAACGAAAAGTGGGAGAGAGAAGACCAGTGATGCTTCGTGCCCGCAACGCGCACCCACACCCACCTCATCAAATGCCTTTCAGTGGCACCCCCCCTTGCCAGACTGTTCTAAAATTGCAGCTGCCTGGAGAGATTGGGGGGGGGGAACCAAACCAAACTTTCCAGATGAGTCTGCAGACCCGATACAGCTTACTCAGCATGGGAAGCAGAGAGCTTGTACGTCCCAGGGTTCCACGGTGCAGAAATGCTAATTGTGTCCCCGGTGAATAAGGGGAAGCCGGAGAAATTGGATCTTATATCGAGTTTGGGGGTTGACAGGGAGATTTCCTTTATTATCTGGGAAACAGTATAGTTGGAAGGCTGCTTGGTAGGACGTTGTTCAGCTCCCTGTGTGCAGCCAACAACCATCCTGATCTCCACTCACACACCCCGGCCCCCACCTGGAAGCAACGGCATGAGCGTCCCACTGAGGTTCGTTCAACACCTTTGCTTCTAATAAACACGTCCCTCCCCCCCGGGGACTTACTTCTTCCGTGTTTAGCGAAACATAAAGCTACTTGCTGATCATTTCGTTTGTATTTCATACTTTTTAAGTAGACACGTGTAAAATAATAACAGTAATCATGATAAATAAGACGTTGACGTCCTGGGCTTACTGTCTACAGGCGACCCTCGGGAGGAGACGTGACTTGGGGTGGTGAACGCACAAAGCGGGGTACAGGACGATGTGTCCTAGAACTGCATGCTTGAAACCGAGGGGGCTTTAAAATGCACGTGCAATTTTTATTAAAAATGCACTAAGGTAGAAAAGAAGGGGAACTTTCTGCTGAGTAAGCCTCCTCGCTGAGCGTTCAGATGGGCTGAGAAGGGGGGAGAATCCAGAGTCCCTTTCTATTCAGCACGCAGGGCTGGATGGGTCTCACCTGGGACAGGTGCCCCTGGACAAGGGGACCCATGCTGGGGGGTGGGGGGGAACCTCTATAATTTTATTAACCAAGGTAACCCCATTACGTTTAATTTCTAAAATGAAATTAAATAAGCCCTGGCCGGGTAGCTCATCTTTTAGAGCATCATCAACCCTGGTCAGGGCACCTCAGGACAAGGCTCCAGACGCTCAGCTCTGAGCAAATAAATGCTCTTGGACTTCGGTAAACAGGCGTCGCCCCCATTTGCGGGCAGCGAGCTCCAAGATCTCCGTGAGCCAGCGAGCTTTCTCCATTATCATCTTAATGCTGCTCTGCCTGAGGCCGGAGGATGTCTAAAGAGAATTAGCTTGTCATCGGAGCCTCCTCTGCCCCCCCTCCCCTCCTCTGTCCTGGGAGTCTTGAACCCGTAAGGTCTTCTAAGGTGATGTGTGGCTAATATTTGGGCAAAAAATATCAACATTATCCGGGCGGGCGGAGGGCGGCAGTGATCAACAGTCCGCGGAAGTAAATTAGTGCCAGTAGTATAGAGCAATGTCGCCTGTATGTGTGTGCGGGAGGGGTGTGTGAGTGTGTGAGAATGTGTGTGTGTGTGTGTGTGTGTGTGAGCTTTACCTAAGATGGACCATTAAACAAAGCCCCAAGCTCTGGGGCTTTGGGATGGTTACAGGATGTTATTGGGCACCACCCAGCAGCAAAGACTTCAAAGCAGGGCCAGCGACAAGATGATTCTCCCCCTGTTGTGAATTTCCAGAAAAGTGCAGAAACTGTACCCAGCTTGCCACTTCGGGGTCCCTGCTGTCGAGAACGCACTGCGACTCCAGGGAAACGCCCCCCGTGGGAGAGAAGGAGATGGTTCTCATAGGCCCTGGCCCACGCGGCTATGAGGCGGGGACGGCCCGTGATATACCAACGCTACACGTCCTGCCTCGAGACGGTGAGGCCGGTGGGAGAGCACGCGCCTCCCTCCCGAACCTTTCCTTCCGCTCCAGCCCCCCAACGGGCTAGGTGTGGGCGCCCCTGGGCCCCAGCCAAGTGGACACAAAACTAACACAGCTCGTCTTGTCCTTGGTCCACTTGACAACTGAACACATTGTCTTAAATCGGACCTCATCTCCAAACAGAGGCAGCAAGGTCGTGATTCTGCCTAATGTGATACAACTGCCCTTCACACAACTGCAGATGTGCTAAGCTGGTCCTCAGGAGAGGAAGAGAGGTTCTTGAGCGATATTTACTCTTCCCCTTGATAGCTTCTACCGTCAAGCTCCATGACACAAAGTTAATACTACTTAATTAAATACTATATACCGTAACGTCGACCTAGCCTACGTTCCAGAAGGGAAGAAGAGGGAAGAAGAAAGATGTTTGCTCTGCACACACGCGTGCACACAGCATATTCCAAACAAGGAGAAGAATGCTCACGATGCTTCCGTCCTCGTTCCTGTAATTAGTCACACACGCATAGCTGTTATTTGTAGCTACAGTGGCACCTTGACACACGCGCACTTTAAATCACGAGCAGTTTGAAAGACAAGCAGTCACTCGCGGGATTTTTTTTGCTCTAAGTCACGAGCAGATACTTGAATCACGAGCTTCCGCCACCCTCCACTCGATCAATGTCCTGCCGGACGCTCTGAAAGGGAGGAGAAGCAAACTTCCATGGAAAGGGTTTTTTTGTTGAGACGGCCTCTCAGTGAAAGTGAGGAAGGAAAGTGTGGTGAAAAAGCCAAAAGTCAGCGAAGAAAATGATGATGATTAAGCAAAGTAAAATAATAGCAATTTAAGTTTAGCAACAAAGTTATATAACATACGTAGTGTATAAGTTAAATTTTTGCAATGAAATGTAGCATTACGTGTGTGAGAGGAAGTTATGCTAAGCGATAGGGCACGAAATGAAGACCTCCTCTGCCATCTCCTCCCCCTCCGCCAGCATCTTCCCTGACCTTGAAGGTAAATACACTTCATAAACCAGTTCACGTCTTTACATTCTCTCTTATTATGTGCGTGTATGTATATATATATATATATACATACATATATGTATTTGTTATTTATAAAATACACTTTCTTACTTCAAAGCATATAAAACATGAAACATGAAAAAATTCATGTGGTTTTGGGGGGCTGAAACGGATCAATTGCATACCCACTCATTTAAACGGGGAAAGTCGATTTGACACAGGAGCCAGTTGAGTCACGAGCTTGGCCATGAAATGAATTAAACTCCTGTGTCAAGGTACCACTGACAACATCTTTCTTCCCCTGCACAGTTCGTACCCTCTTTGTGTTGAGCGAGCCGCTCCGCTGGTCACGGGGCCTTTGCTGGTGTGGTGACTGGACCTTTGTTCCTGAGGTGTCCGGGCGGGCTGTTGCTAGTTCTGCCTGATTGGATTGTTGGAGCTTCCATTGGCCGTAAGCACAGATGTTTGTGGGATGTCCTGGAGCCCAGACACACGGACACGGTCTTCCTTGCCCCCACTGTGGCCTAGTACCACTCAGGGCCAGTCCCTTCAGCCAGCTCAGTAACTTCTGTACCTTGCCTGTCGATCTGGAGACACGAGAAGCCCGAAGTAGCCAGGGACCATCTTCATTCCAGGCCCATGAGCAGGACCCTCCTGTGTCTCCTGTTGGGAGCATTCCTCCTGTTGACACAAAGACCTCTAGGCCTGAAGTGTGTAAGGTGGTGAGAACAGGTAGTAAGACTTTTGCTGGTGGGTCACTAGGGGTGACAGGGAGTGGAGCCCTTCCTGTCTGCACCCCTCGATTTCTGAAGTTAAATTCTGGCTCTCAGAGAAATTGCGCTGTCTGTTGAATGTTGGTTCTGAGCATACACAACCTCCCGGAGAACACTGCCCAGCCCTGCAAGGTGTGGTTGCCTGGCTGGTGCTGCACCTGGATCCTTCTAAGGGCATCTCATCATTCACCATCCACCACCCACCTCCCACCATCCACCATCCCATCATCCCATCACCTACCATCTACCATCCACCACCCACCTCCCACCATCCACCTCCCACCTCCCACCATCCACCATCCCATCACCTACCATCTACCATCCACCTCCCACCTCCCACCATCCACCATCCACCATCCCATCACTCACCACCCACCTCCCACCATCCACCTCCCACCTCCCTCCTCCCACCATCCACCACCCACCACCCACCACCCACCACCCACTTCCCAGCATCCCATCAGTCCATCCAACCAGCCTCTGTTTCAGGATGAAGGGGAGACCAGTGAATTACATGACTATGGGCACATTGTCACACTTCCTTTGCTGGCCCGTGCTGGACACTGGCCTGTGCACCCAGCCTGAGGCACCCAAACTGCCCACACTCCTCAGACAACACCTGGGGGCCAGTGGAAGAGGCAGCTTCTAGGAGAAAGGTCTTACCTATTCCTCCGAGATGCCACTAAACGACTCACAACATGGCAACACCTGACCCTCTGGAATCTCATTGACATTCAAACTATTTCTCTCCATTTCTGATTTTGATGGAAAAAAAAAAAAAAACCACACACACCCTACAGGGCCATTTAACAATAGTAGTTTTTGACAGGTTATGTGTATTTGTCTAGTCAATGCTCACCTTGATCAAAATAGTCGAAATTGCTTTTTATTTAATACAGACGGGGTTACCGGGAACGCAACCTTCTTTCCCCGAAATTGTGTCTCCATTCACTCGCTCGCTCAGGTCTGGAGAGGTGCACCACAGCTGTCTCGCCATTTGAAAAAACTTGAGCTCAATCTCATTATCTGGCTGAGAAGCAATCAGCGCCTGGTAGGGACTCTGGGTCAGAGATTGGCAGCGGAATTAAGACGCGCCTCTCCAGGGAGTCCTGGTCAGCGGGACCTGAGCTCACTTTCTCCTTGTGCCTCTGACAAGAATAACCACAGGGAAGATGATCCAGGCTCCTGTCCAGACAGTTATTTCTTGTATTGTTTTTTGTGGGGTTTTTTTTTTTGTCACTTCTGACCCCCTCCACCCATTTCTCCCTCCCCACCTCTGACCACCACCCCCATCTGTTCTCCGTGTCTACGAGACAGGTTTTTGTTCGGTTTGGTTTAGTTTGGATTCCACACGGAAGAGCGTTAATACAGGATATTGTCTTTCTCAGAGGTTATTTCTGTGTGAGCTAAACAGATGCTCATTTTGCGGTGACCCACAGCGGAGGAGAGAGCTAGGTTGCCCGTTGTCTCGTAGTTCCTCTTGGTTTCTGTGACAATCGTGCATAGGAGTGGTGGCTGTCCTCGAAGCAGCAGCAGCAAGTGTCCCCTGCCTGGGACCTCTTAGACTCTCCTATCTCCAGCATGCTCCTGCTCCACCCCCAACCTCCCGCGTGGGGGTCCTGCACCCCATCCTCATCCTCTTCTGTTCACATAGCTCAAAACCACCTGCGTCTTCTCCTCGTGACTTTTCTTTCCTTCTCTGCTGTTTCCCGAACCCACACGCAGTCACGAGTCCCCAGAGCAGCTAGCTCCTCGGCCCCTGTGTTAACAGTCCTTCGAAGGAGTAGGTGGTGGCCCCAGAAGGTGTGTCACTGTGCACATATGAACAGGAGGAAAATGCCGGCGTCCTGGGGAGACAAAGGAGCCTTCAGAGTTCGCCCCAGTCCCACACACCCCTTTCCGCCCCATCAACGCGAAGTCATGTGACCTGCAGCCACGGACAGCCTCATGGGACACAGGTGACCACGGGCAAGTTTTCCAAGAGAAAGGGAAAACCCCTTGCAAGGGTGTTGTGGAACCAAAGATGTCATCCTTCCCACAAGAAGACATTGGAAAACAAGTTACAATGAGTATGGCGAGGTTTCGAGAGCCACGGCGACGAGAGGCCCCAGCCTCAGTGGTGAGAGAGGTTTGGCACCCTGGTCAGGGCACTTACAAGGGTCCGTCAGTGGCTGCTGTGCCCTCACATGGTGGAGAGAGAGACCCTCTCCTTCTTGCCTCTTCTCTCCAGGGCATTGACCCTCTAACTGGGGGGGGGGAACCTGGGGGGGCCCGGGGGACCCGGCGGGGGGCCGGGGGGGCCCACCCTCGTGACCTAACTCACCTCCCAGAGGCGATACCTCCAGACTCCAGGTAGCAACATGTTGGGAGTTAGGGCTTCAGTATATGAATCTTGTCTGTGCAATGGGAGGGGGAACCTTTAGCATGCAATCCTGCTGCCACCTCACTGCTCGGAGGTAGCATTCCTGTCCACACTTTTCATATGTCACAAGTGAGGAGCCAAGAAGGCATCTGACTCACGTAACGGGATCGAAGTCCCAGGCCGCGTGCATGGCAGAGCCTGGGGCTGCTGGGATTGCTGTTGGGTCTTGCTCATATACTTGTATTTTTGATACATCCTTTTGGGTTGCATAATGGCTATTTTATTGACTAAGGAAAGGCTTCAGTTTGCCAATTGTGGGGACATTTTGCCAGTCTTTCTATTTAAAATATATATTTTTTAAATTTATTGATTTTAGCCAGAGAGGAAAGAGGAGAGAGACAGGGACATCAATCTGCTCCCCTATGTGCCCTGACTGGGGATCGAACCCGCACCTCTGTGCTTCAGGCCGATGCTCTACCGAACAGAGCTATCCAGCCAGGGCGACTACTGGTTTTAGTCTTTTCTTTATAGTAAAAGAAGGTCATGAAATCTCTTGTGCCTTCTATCTCCTGGCATGTTTTTTTTTTTAAATTTTTATTGATTGATTAATTTTAGAGAAAGAGAGAGAAACATCGGCTTGTGGTCCCATTTATTCATGCATTCATTGGTTGATTCTTGTATGTGCCCTGACCGGGGATCAAGCCTGTAACCATGGCGTAATCCGGACGATGCTCTGACCATCTGAACTACACAGCCAGGTTCTAGTTATAAATTATACTCGGTAGAATAATCAAGTGAGAATGACCTGAGGTGCAATGAGCCAGGGGCTAGTTTTTCCTTAGATTATTAAATAGAAAAACAATACTAAGCACCATTTTGCATTGATGTGTGACTAACCAAGGGAACAAGACAGGAGCAGAGAATTTCCTGGGATTAGTACATATATGGTGAAGGCAGCAACTTAATTTAGCCAACGGAAGAAGGAGCAGGATTTGTGGAAGCCGTATGAGAAAAAGATACATTTATATCCATTCCTATACCATACGCAGGAATCTATTCCAAATGAGTCAGACTCTAAATGTGAGAGAGAAAAGAAAAAAAAAAAAAGGGGGAAAGAATCGTGAATAAAGTCTGTCATAATTTTGCATTTGGGAAAACTTTCCTAAAAATGGACCAAAACCCACAAGCAATAAAACATACACACTCGCAGATATACATAGACACACATACACACACACACACACACACACACACACACACACACCAGATTTCTAAAATTGGCAACACAAGTGATTTTTTAAAAATCAACATAACAAAAGAAGTATTCAATTAGGAAAATAAAAATGCTGAATGATAAAACTGGGGAAAATGTAGTTAATTTATCACAGAACAAAGGGCTAATTCCGCTAATAAAGAATGGCTATAAAAATGAGAAAAAGAGGCCCTGGCCGGTTGGCTCAGCGGTAGAGCGTCGGCCTGGTGTGCGGGGGACCCGGGTTCGATTCCCGGCCAGGGCACACAGGAGAAGCGCCCATTTGCTTCTCCACCCCCACCCCCTTCCTCTCTGTCTCTCTCTTCCCCTCCCGCAGCCAAGGCTCCATTGGAGCAAAGATGGCCCGGGCGCTGGGGATGGCTCCTTGGCCTCTGCCCCAGGCGCTAGAGTGGCTCTGGTCGCGGCAGAGCGATGCCCCAGAGGGGCAGAGCATCGCCCCTGGTGGGCGTGCCGGGTGGATCCCAGTCGGGCGCATGCGGGAGTCTGTCTGACTGTCTCTCCCAGTTTCCAGCTTCAGAAAAATACAAAAAAAAAAAAAAAAAAAAAAAAAAAAGAAAGAGAGAGAAAAAGAGACCAGAGATTCAATAGTAAAAATTGAGAATAAACAGTTAATAACAAAAATGAACCATAAACTGATCAAAGGACACCAAGCCTTGCTCCTGAGAGAATGGACTAGAAGGGGAGGACATCAAGAAATTATACTAAAAAATTTGAGGAAGTCAAATAAACATTTTTCCTACTTGTCCTGTATGGACTGAATTTCAAGGAAAATACATTTTTTTTGTTTTGTTTTGTTTTGTTTTGTTTTGTATTTTTCCGAAGCTGGAAACGAGGAGGCAGTCAGACAGACTCCCGCATGTGCCCAACCGGGATCCACCCAGCATGCCCACCAGGGGCGATGCTCTGCCCCTCCAGGGCGTCGCTCTGTTGCATCCAGAGCCATCCTAGCGCCTGAGGCAGAGGCCACAGAGCCATCCCCAGCGCCCGGGTCAACTTTGCTCCAATGGAGCCTCGGCTGCGGGAGGGGAAGAGAGAGACAGAGAGGAAGGAGAGGGGGAGGGGTAGAGAAGCAGATGGGCGCCTCTCCTGTGTGTCCTGGCCGGGAATCGAACCCGGGACTCCTGCACGCCAGGCCGACGCTCTACCACTGAGCCAACCCGCCAGGGCCTACATTTTTTATTTGTTGATTTCTACAGAGAGAGAGAGAGAGAGAGAGAGAGAAATACTGATTTGCTGTTCCACTTATTGATGCATTCATTGGTTGGTTCTCGTATGTGCCCTGACTGGGGATTGAACCTGCAACCTTGGAGTATCCTCAGAGGATTCTGGGACCTTCACTTAACATCACTGCAGCAGAATGAGCAGACATTATGTTCTGTCTGTGGTGAAGCAACCAGAACCACACTGGGCCACCTGCGAAGGGTTCAGCTGGGAGGGGTAGCCAGGACGTTAGAGCTCATCCCCGCCCCCTGATAGGAGCCGTGGGGGATGCATGATTCTGTGAGAGTGGTATCAGCCCGATGGAGGGTGAGTGGAATGCAGCAGGCACGATGGCCTCACTTCAGCCTAAATAAATAGAGGGCGCTTTAATTGATTAAAAGAGACTTGAGAGAAAGAACAACCGAACGCACCCGGTAGTCCTTGATTGACACTGACAGGAACCAACAGAGTGCAAGGAGACACTTGATTGACACTGACAGGAACCAACAGAGTGCAAGGAGACAGCTGAAGAAGCCGGCCGCGGGCAAGGAGCGCTTTGTGGTTATGAAGGAATCCGTGCTAACTCTGGGTGATCGTGACATTGGAGTAACAGAGTTGCATGTCCATTCCGGGCTCCTAAGGAGATGTCTGTAGGAGAACCCATAAGTCGTCTAACATTTATTTGACAGGATCTTTTAACAAATATGACAGGAGTCCAGGCTAGGCAGCTCAGTTGATGAGAGCTCAGTGGGTGGACTCTGGGAAAGGCCACCAAAGTGCACTGGTCAGAACTGGACACTGTCAAGGCGGGACTTAAGAGTCGGTTGACCTCTTGAATTGTAGAGTGATTGCCTTCTGCAATCTGTCTTTCCTGAGACCGAGACGGTCCAGTTCTGGGACAGAGTGGGAGATGTGAGGGATGTGGACCACACACTCAGATCTCAGGGTCTGGGAGCTCATGAGACTCTGACCGGAACCTCCCACCTTGGAAGGTCAGCTACAGCCATGGCTCTCCATGATGAGAGGAACCAGAACAGCATCTGCCTTATCTGCTGTGTCCACACAGAGGGTGGCCAGGCCTGTGGCTGGGGACATCGTGCTGATCATGAAGGTCTTCGGCACGAACCCCTGGGCTGGTAGCCTTTGCCCGTTCATTTTTTGGAGTTTCTCTGTGTTCCAGGGGAATTGTAGAGAACAAAATAGGGTTGTTCCTAGGATTTGACCTTCCGCTCGAGTGATCAGAATGACAGTGTTGACTTTTAACGTCATGTGTAAACCTTCGTCTTTTCCAAGTGTTCATATTCGTTCCGTGTTTTTAGATGGCTACCCCAAAGAAGAAATGATTTATAGATGGAGGAAAAACTCAGTGGAGGCAGCCGATCAGAAATCCTGGAGACTTTACCAGTTCGACTTCATGGGCCTCAGAAACACCACGGAAACCGTGACGACGTCCGCAGGTAGGAACGAACAGGAAAAAAAGTCTAGCTCTCAAAAAAGGATAAAAAATGGACAACCCTCCCCCCCCATGCCTAAGGCTATATACGTAGTCACAGCCATCCTGTGGAAACCTTTCATGGGTATGTTTTGACTCATTATATTCAAGCAACCGCGATTCCCAAGTGATTATTTGAGACAAAGCAACTGACTCGAAGCTGGAATTATTTTTTCAATGTTTCAACTAGGACGGGGAAAGGGATGATGGGAATAAGTGATTATTATATGCAAATGATAAAGCACACAGGTGGGTGAGAGAGGATGTGTCACCTTTTTAAGTATTTGAATTTGGAGGAGGGATATAGGTCTTCTTGTTTTTCCATGGTCCACCCTCCTTGGCAGTTGATTTTCTTCCTGCAGGGTTTGGGGTGCAGGTGGGGGGGTGAGAGCCAGCTTTTCTACTGGTCTTATGATGTGTTTAAATGAATAATATATTGGCTCTTGAAATGCCATAACAATTTGTCTTCTCAATGACTAGATTAAGATGTAAATTTTGCTAATCAATGCTAAATATATTTAAAGAACAGTCCAAGTTCTTGAGAGATGATAAAAAGAGAGACCTTTGAATGGAGTAAGAAAGGTCTGGAAAGCTATCTGATAAATGGATAACAGTGAAGTCTCCCAGAAATGTCTATGTGTGGTCAAGGTGAAAAACGGCACCCATGTTTGACTATTAAATATTGATCAGGTCAGGGGACAAGCTCATCATTTATTGAAATGAACTGTGGCAAGTCACATCAAGGGAAATGTTTCGAGGGAGGCTTTCCTAATTACGAGTCACTGACATTCATTTAATTCTCTCCCTGAGAAGTCGCGACGAACCTAGCAGACCTTCGGGGTGGACGGCAGCCAATCCGGGAGGATGGTTCCAGCATTTAAATGTCAAGTGTCAGGACTGCTTTTCCCTCCCTGGTGTTCTTGGTAAAATAATGGTAAACACGAGGACCTGCAGAATCAGGTTGGACATCACTGGCTCAGGGTTTTTGAAACTGACTGGGAGAGAAGAGAATACCAGCCCAGGGAAATGTGGAGTGCAGCATTATTGTGCTAGGAGTTATCGTGGGTAAAGAAAAAGGAAGTATGAAAGCCCTGGCTGGGTAGCTCAGTTGGTTAAGAGTATCATCCTGATACACCAAGGTTGCAGGTTCGATCCCTGGTCAGGACACATACAAGAATCAACCAGTGAGTGCGTGAATAGATGGAATAACAACAAGCGATGTTTCTCTCTCTCTCTCCCCTCCCTTCCTCTTTCTCTAAAATCAATGAATCAACCAATCAATCTTTTTTAAAGTGTCTGAAAAACCCTCACTGAGCCAAGAGCTTTCAGTCTCCCGGGATAAACATGGTAGACAGGAGAGGTTCGTGTACCAACGTGGACTTTATACATCAGCATAACAAAAAGACATCATATCCTGTTCAATTTCACACAAGGCAGAAGCAGTTCTTGGGGCATGCCTAGGCGAACAGGGAGTGACTCTTCCCCGAGATCCTTTTTCTCGCTTGTGGCAAAGACGACCTTTCCCAACATTGGTGAGCGTCCGGACACTGACAGAGAGGAGGGTCTTCTCCATCTGACCCTTATCTAGCCTCTCCTTTTGGTACATGAGACCCCAACGTCACGCTGAGCTACCAGTTGGAAAACAGGCAAAATGTGTTCTAAAGAAAGGACGTCAACAAAATAACATTTCCCTGCCTCTAACCCATCGGATGCGGTTTGGGGTTGGGGGGGGGGCGAGCTGTGAGTGATGGGTTTGCCTCCTTGTGTCTCAAACTCCCATGACCTCAAGGAGCTGCCCCCCCTCCATGGCCAGCTCCGTCTGCACCCCACATGCCCTCTGTCCTGGGGAGTGAAGAGGCCTTGAGCCGTCATTAGGATAGCCCTTTCGCACGCTCCATCTGTCTCTGATGCAAAACTCAACCCTCGTTAAACCCAGCCCTCTCCCCATTTCACACGGCTAGTCTGCCAAACACCACTCTAAGCATGTCATTTGTATGCAATAATACTGTTTCCTGGATTTAGGAGACATATTGACTATTTAAGCATCACCACTGAAGAAAAAAATGCAACCCCTCCCCCCGAAAAATCAGTATCCTAGTCAGAAATTAATTGTCCTATTCCTTGGACAAATATTGAATATGGACCTGTGCCTCTCTAGTGTATTCAGAAAGAAGAAAAGAAGAATTGCATCTGTCCCAGAGAAGTTTGCAGATTTATTTCTCATTTAAATTTTCATGATGGAGACTAATCATTTCCTTTAAGTGAGGTGATATTTTTTTATTATTATTAATGCCGTGGCCCTGTTTGCAGAGAGAAAATTCAGAGCTCTGGTCACAAGTCAAGCTTACAGAAAGGTGCAGAAGAGAACATTTCCCTATGTAACTGTGCAGCATTGCTGGGACTCAGGTGGGGGTGGGGAATGGGGTGGCATCTGGACCCACAAAAAAATGAGAAGTCCCACCATGAAGCCCTTATCCTATGTGCCTTTCTGCCCCATCCACACCTGAATGAGGTGTCAACAGTTAAGACAGTTTTAATAGTGATAAAAAAACACACAATCATGTTCTGAAGGTCGCTGTCATTTGGCAATGCAGAGGGTCAACCACAGTGTTCTGGAGGAAAAGTTCAGAGAATCCCTGTCTGAGGAATGTCTAGAGAGAGAAAAAAAAAAGGACCCACTACCTTCAAAGGAGCAAGATGAACACAGACACCTGACTTCTCACCAGAGATTATAGTGACCAAAAGACAATGGGATTCCAAGTGCGAAAGAAACAAAATGTTATACTCAACCCAACAGCCAATAAAAATAAGGGTGAGGTGATGATGTTTCCCAGCTAAGGGGGGAGAGAGAGAGATTTTGCGATCTCTATAGCATGCTGCTTTCTCTCTCTCTCAGAACAAAAACCTTTTAAGATGCAGACTAACCCCTGTCTCTGCTGTGTCTAGGCTGCTCACAGTGTCCACTTGAACCTGAGTCCTGTTGTCTAAAATCACCTGGGTAGGACACACGGTATTCTTCATCCTGAATGTTGAGGCATCTGCGGGGAGCTTTGTGAAATGGGGCCAGGAATACAAAACTTCTGGTGAGCTTAGGTTGCCCAGAGGTGGCTTTCAGGAGGCTTTGCAGGACTAGCAGCCCTGGCCACAAATACCCTCGAAACCAAAAGAGATCAAGTCGGAATCCAGGGACCCAAATTAATGGCACCAGAGGCTTTTGCCCAGGTGGCTGTTTAGTGACAAAGCCCCAAATCACCCCTCCCTAAGAGAATCAATGTGTCACACAGTCAAGGGAACATGAGAGAGAGCTGCTTGCCCATAACGAAGGCCAGAGCCGCCCAGCCAGGTGTGACAGTTACACCGTTTATTCGAGACTCGCATTTAGCCTGGAATGCTCCAGACTCCCCCAAACATATTCTGCACATGGGAGTTTAATCACATAGCAGTGTTCAACAGGCAGCTCACACGCCAGCCAGAATCTTTAAAAATATCTCTCTGTCGAAGCGTGAGCACAGAGGTCGGGAGGGTGGAGTCGGGCTGCCAGCCTCCATTCAACCTCGGGGGCTTCCGTGACCTGCCCACACCCACCCCTCATAAAGCGTCAAGGACACCGCCACCTCTTCATCTGGCCACGGTGAATTTAAGAAACCTAACCTATGCCAAGTGCGTAACGGCTCATCCATTACAGATGACTAATAATCTGTTATTATTGCCCGAATGTACTTCCTGGGAGGGAGAATTGTGGGATCTGCACGGCACCTCTATCTGTTAAATAGCCCATTAAATCAGCAGTTCACGTCTCATCCGAGGAGACATGTGTTACCAGGGCGCTCCAGTGAGATTTCCATCTCGAATGCAAATTGAGGTGGCCGTTGGAAATAGCTCCAGCGAAAGGAACTCTGAAAAGTGGCCCCCTTCTTGGCTTTCCTGTCATATTTGTCTGCGTGCAATCTGGGTTGTAAATCAGCCTGGGCTTCAGAGACAGGGAACTATAAAAAAAATAGTGGCAACGCCACATCTTGGTTCCCAGGATGGAGTGAAAAACAGAACTCCTTCCAGCCCAACTGTGAGTCATCATCCTTCTCTAATTCAGACAGGAAATGTGGCCAAAAAAACTCCACCAAAAACAAAAACCCACTGCGTGGCTGAATGAGCGGCTCGCTCACCGAGAAAATTGGAATTCTGTGATACAAATCACATCTGACTCTGCCAGGACTTTGAAAAATCAGACTTCATTAATTATTGCTTCAAAGCAACATTATCTGTCCATGGGACTGAGAGAGATGAGGGAGCACTTCGCACACAGCGACAGTGATAACTTATACATTCACTAGTTGATGTATAAGGTTTTTATTTGCCTCCTGTCTTGCGTTTGAAGATGGTTCAAGAGATACGTTTGTAAGGCCCATCGCTTTGACACAACACCACCGCTATGAAGAGTTAACGTTACTTCCTGTGACCAAATCTCCATCTACAAGGGTAGTTTTAGTTTTTTGTTAGCTCGGTGTTTGGCTAAAGCTTTGTCCTTTACTGTGTTCTCCCAGCCTAGATGACACAATAGATTGTCGTCGCCCTCCCCCCCCCCCACTCATGATGGAGTTACATTACTGTTTTCAATCATTGGATCAGAGGAAAAAAAGTCTGAAGTCTGTGTACACCGGCCTAAGAGGGTGTGATAACTTAAAGTTGTCTAGATTAGAAAATACTTCTGTTCTTGTTGAAATGTAAAACTCTGGCAAGGTATGTGCTAGGAATTGCTATGTTTGAAATGCCAGGGAATGTTGGTTGTTTTATGTGCTTCTTTGGTCTGGCACAAGCCTTTTAGGTAGTTTTCTTTTTTATTGATCGATTTCAGAGAAAGAAAGAGAGAGGGGGAGAGAACACGTCGATTTGTTGTTCCGTTTATTTATACATTCATTGGTTGATTCTTGCTTTTGCTCCAACTGGGGATTGAACCTGCAACCTTGGTGTATGGGACAATGCTCTAGCCCAGGGGTCCCCAAACTATGGCCCTCCGGCCGCATGTGGCCCCCTGAGGCCGTTTATCCGGCCCCCCGCCGCACTTTCGGAAGGGGCACTTCTTTCATTGGTGGTCAGTGAGAGGAGCATAGTTCCCATTGAAATACTGGTCAGTTTGTTGATTTAAATTTACTTGTTCTTTATTTTAAATATTATATTTGTTCCCGTTTTGTTTTTTTACTTTAAAATAAGATATGTGCAGTGTGCATAGGGATTTGTTCGTAGTTTTTTTTATAGTCTGGCCCTCCAATGATCTGAGGGACAGTGAACTGGCCCCCTGTGTAAAAAGTTTGGGGACCCCTGCTCTAACCAACTGAGCTGCCCAGACGGGGCTTACGGTAGTTTGGTTATTATTCCCAGCATACAGATAGCAAATGTGAGTCATAAAAATACCCTTGTTTATGAAAACACAGGGCCAGGCATCCTGGGAGATCCCAGCCTCGGGGTAGCTATGTGAGTGCCTCGTTCCGGAAAGTGTTAGTGGAATCCTACTCTGGCAGAAGTCAGACAACTCCCCAGCCCCGTGAGGACCTTCTTAAGCATTGATAGCTTTTAGCCAGGGAACCATTTTTAAGAAATCTCTCTAAGACTAGGTTGAGAAGGACAGCCATTTACCCATTTACATCCACAGCGCCTTGACCTGGTTCCACAATAGCACTTAACTCATCATGTTGTATCGTGACTTTTTAAAAAAATTTATTTTATTTATTCATTTTAGATAGGGGAGAGAGAAGGAGAGAGGGAGAGAGGGAGAGAAGGAGAGAGGGAGAGAGGGAGAGAGGGAGAGAGAGAGAAAGAAGGGGAGGAGGAGCAGGAAGCATCAACTCCCATATGTGCCTTGACCAGGCAAGCCCAGGGTTTTGAACCGGCAACCTCAGCATTTCCAGGTCAATGCTTTATCCACTGCGCTACCACAGGTCAGGCCTTTTTTTGTATTTTTTGAAGTGAGAAGCAGGGAGGCAGAGAGACAGACTCCCGCATGCGCCCGACTGGGATCCACCTGGCATGCCCACCAGGAGGCAATGCTCTGCCCGTCTGGGGCGTTGCTCCATTGTGGCTGGAGCCATTCTAGTGCCTGACTTGGAGGCCATGGAGCCATCCTCAGCACCTGGGCCAACTTTGCTCCAATGGAGCTCTGGCTGCAGGAGGGGAAGAGAGAGAGAGAGAAGGGAGAGGGAGAAGGGTGGAGAAGCAGATGGGTGCTTCTCCTGTGTGCCCTGGCCGGGAATCAAACCCAGGACATCCACACATCGGGCCAACACTCTTCCACTGAGCCAACTGGCCAGGGCCTATTGTGACTTTTTAATCAAGGAGGAATGATGAGACACCGTTGTGAGAACGCCACCCTGGGAGTCACCCTGCCTGGGTTTCAGTCCCAGACCTGTCCTGATGCAGTGTGTTATCTTGAGAGTCATCCTCTCTGAGACTCAGTCTTCTCATCTGTAAAATGGGGGCAGCGATGCTAGTGCCTGCCTCACAGACGAGGGAGTGAAAAAGGCAGCCAGTCATCACTGCCTAGAATTAAAGGTGGGTGTGTAACCCCAACAACCTATTCGGATCCTGGGAAAACTAGCAAAGTAATGACATCAGACGTAGTGGTAGCTACAGGAATCTTTGCCAGAGAGAAACATTCATTTGTTGAACCGACAAGACAGTTAAAATATAAATACAGTGGTACCTTGAGATACGAGTTTATTTCTTTCTGTAGCCGAGCTCGTAAGTCAGTCAACTCATATATCAAACAAATTTCTCCCATTTAAAATAACTGAAATAGATTTAATCCGTTCCAGCCCTGTGAAACATCCCCAAACCATCCTAAATTATGAAAAAAAGACATGTTTTTAATTAAGAAACACACATGTATACTTTACCAATGCATAACAAAACATAAGAAATAAAAGTATTATTTAGTACAGTGGTACCTTGAGATACAAACAGACCAACATATGAATTTTTTAAGATATGAGCTGTGACTTGGTCCATATTTTTGTTCGAGATCTGAGCGAAATTCCAAGATATGAGTCGTGATTTGGGAAGCTGCCGCTAGTTGGCGCATTGGCACACGGGTCCAGTATCGGCAGTTCAATATACGAGTTGACTAACTTACGAGCTCGGTTACAGAACAAATTAAATTTGTATCTCAAAGTACCACTGTACTATATTCTTACCTTGGAGACAGAGGAGTGTGGCTAATGGAGGTGAATGGCAGAGGAGGGAGGGAGGGAGGAAGGGATGTAGGCACTGTAGACACGTAAACTAAAACTGCACTTTCTTAATACTAAATGTAAACTAAAACTGCATTTCTTTACTTTAAACAAAACTAAAACTGCACTTTCTTTACTTAAAGTGAAACCACAAAAACTTAATTGTAAAAAAATGCACTTTCTTAACTTTAAACTTAACCTAAGCTTAACATTACGTATTTTTCATTTAATCACCTGTTTTTGCCTTTTTGGCTTCACTTTCAGCACTTTCACTCGCAGAACTTTTGAATAAAAATCTATCCAAAGAGGTTTCCTTTTTAAAATGTTATGGAAATGTGACAAACAAGTGTCATTAAAAAGTGCTGAAGCACGGCCACTCAAAACTTTTTCTGGGTGTTTCTTTTCAATGAAACTTGAAAGCTTCTCCCAGATTGCCAGCATGTCTTTAATTTCACTTGGAGAAATCACTTCCTCCGACTCTACCTCCTCCTCACTACTAATCTTTTGCAGAAGCTCTGTATGTTGCATCATCTGTAGCTCCTTCAACTCCTCAGTTGAGAGTTCCTCCTCATGTTCCTTGATGAGCTTGTTTACGTTGCCCTCATCTACCTCCAGACCCATCGACTTTCCGAGGGACACAATCTCCTCCAACACTTCTACCTCGGTCTTGGTCTCTGGTTTGAATCCTTCGAAGTCCCTGTCTGCAACAACATCAGGCCATAACTTGTTCCATGCTGAGTTCAAGGTTCTTCTTGTAACCTCTTCCCATGCCAAGTCAATAATGCGTAAACATATCACAATGTTGTAGTGATCTTTCCAAAACTCTTGAAGGGTTAGAGTTGTATTTTCAGTCACCTCAAAGCAGCAGCGGAACAAGTGCTTTGTGTAAAGCTTTTTAAAGTTGGAAATGACCTGCTGATCCATAGGTTGCAAGGTTGAAGTCATGTTGGGTGGGAGGTAGAGGACTTTTCACAAATTTGAGCTCATCAAGAATGTCATCTTCAAGACCAGGTGGGTGGGCTGGAGCATTTTCAAGGATTAGTAATGCTTTCATCGGGAGTTTATTTTCTTGAAGATATTTCTTCACTGCAGAACCAAAGACAAGACTTACCCATTCAATAAAAAACTGCCGTGTAACCCATGCCCTAGCATTGGCATGCCACATAACCTGCAGTTTTTCTTTAAGAATCTTGTGAGTCTTAAAGGCTTGAGGATTTTTGTAATGATAGCAGTGGCTTTACTTTACAATCTCCGCTAGCATTTGCACACAATGCAAGGGTCAGACAGTCCTTCATGGGTTTATGGCCTGGCAACTTCTTCTCCTCTGCGGTGATGGAAGTCCTCCAGGGCATTATTTTTCCAAAACAATCCTGTTTCGTCACAGTTGAACACTTGTTGGGGGATGTAGCCTTCCTTTGCGATAAGCACAGCAAAATGCGCGATGTACTTCTCAGCTGCCTTAACGTCAGCACTTGCAGCTTCACCATGCCTCACCACCGAGTGGATGTCAGATCTCTCTTGAAATTTTCAAACCAGCCGTGACTTGCCTTAAACCAGGGGTAGTCAACCTTTTCATACCTACCACCCACTTTTATATCTCTGTTAGTAGAAAACTTTTCTAACCGCCTACTGGTTCCACAGTAATGGTGATTTATAAAGTAACTTTATAAAATTTATAAAGCAGAGTTACAGCAAGTTAAAGCATATAATAATAATTACTTACCAAGTACTATATGTCAGATTTTCACTAAGTTTGGCAGAATAAATCTTTAGCAAACAACTTACTATAGTTAAATCTACCTTTTTATTTATACTTTGGTTGCTCCACTACCATCCACCATGAAAGCTGGAATGCCTACTAGTGGGCGGTAGGGACCAGGTTGACTACCATTGCCTTAAACGTATCTTCTGCTGCCTCTTTTGAGGTTGACGGTTCTTTTTTCTTCAAGTCGCCGTAAATAACACGTGCCTTTTCACATATTACAGTCTCCGTCACTGTATCTCCTGCCAGCTCTTTCTCTTTCACCCACACCAGCAGAAGCTTCTCCATTTCTTCATGGATATTTGTCCTTAATTGGGGCAGAATTATAGTTCCTTTTACTGGATTTGCACCTTTGATGGCATCCTTTTGTTTAAGGATGGTACAAATTGTAGATGTATTACGGTCGTACAGCCTTGCCAGTTCAATCACTCCTACACCACGCTCATGTTTTTTCTACTCTTTCTTGCTTTACTTCTATTGACATCATTCTATTCTTCTTCTCACCACTGTCCTTTACACCCACTTTCTTTGGCTCCATGATAGCACACAAAAAAGGTTAGTAAAAAATGCAAAAATGATGCAAGAACGAGTACAGCGCACGAGATTCGACTTGATTCTGTGGGTAACACGTGAGAAAGAATGAGATGCTGGTGTTGTGCTGCCGACCCGTGCGCCAATGCGCCAACTAGTGGCAGCTTCCCGAATCACGACTCGTATCTCGGAATTTTGCTCGGATCTCAAACAAAAATACGGACCGAGTCGCAGCTCATATCTTAAAAAATTCGTACGTTGGTCTGCTCGTATCTCAAGGTACCACTGTATCCCACTTCGCAAACATTTAGTTGTTATATTAGAAATATTAATATTAATATGCGACCATTAAGGTGACGGCACCATCCATCAGTGCCACGCTGAGTCAGGGCGCAGTCGGGTAAGTCTGGGGCAGACAGACCTCCTGGACTCAGACGTTCCCCCCCAAGTCCTTCCTGGCACAGGGCTGCTTTTCCTTTGTGCCATTTTTATTATCCAGAGGGCCAGATGTTCCAGATGTTTCCCAGGGAGGGACTCTTCTAAGTCACACTGGGACTCCATGGGGTGACATTATCTGCGGTATAAAGAAATCGGTTTTGCTGCAGCAAAGCAGCTCTTTATTGCAGGTGGAGCCCTCTGTTATTCTCTGTCCTGGTGAAAGGACTGCTTGCTGGGGGACACACTCTGGGTGTGTGTGAGAGGCCGGGTTCCGGCGCCTGCTGTTCGGAGCGTCCACCACCAGCGAGGTTCTGTGTCTTTACCTCACACCTGGTTCCCTGGCCCCACGGCAAGGAGCGTTTCATGTTGAATAAGGAAACTGTGAAGGGAATGGTTCTTTCCAACAAGGAAAACTGCTTATCATAAAACGTTAGGGGAAAATAATTGTTTAAAATCCTCTCTGACCCTCTGTGTGTTTGCCGGGTGTGGTGGTGCTTGAGTCAAATACAACAAAGCTGTTTTGGCCGTCTATTCTTGCCTCTAGATGTTTTCTACTTCTTCTTAAATGATCTGTATATATTTCAAGTGTTTTAAAATACTGTTAATTTTTTTTTCAAACTTAAAAATCACAGTGCCTGACCAGGCGGTGGCGCAGTGGATAAGAGCAGTGGACGGGGACGCACAAGACCCAGGTTCCAAACCCTGAGGTCGCTGGCTTGCACACAGGCTCATCTGGTTTGAGCAAAGCTCACCGGCTTGAGACCAAGGGCACCGGCTTGAGCAAGGGGTCACTCAGTCTGCTGTAGCTCCTCCCCCCCCCCCCCAGGTCAAGGCACATATGAGAAAGCAATCAATGAACAACTAAGGTGCCACAGCAAAGAATTGATGCTTCTCATCTCTCTCCCTTCCGGTCTGTCTGTCCCTATCTGCCCCTCTCTCTGTCTCTCTCTGTCACAAAAACAAAACAAAACAAAAATCACAGGAAAATATGGAAGAGAATTTCTGTCCTCAATGAATTGTTACTATCTTGGTAAATATGTTTCTAGAGGTTTGGGTTTTTTTAAATTATTATTATTTAAATATAAGACATACTCTTTAAATCTCTCTTTTAAAACAAAATGTATTGATTGAGTCTTTAGAGAGAGAGAGGGAGGGAGGCAGAGGGGCAGGGAGAGAGAGAGAGGAGCACACATTTGTTGTTCCAATCAGCTGTGCACTCATCGGTGACATGCTTTATTTCATACCGCGCATTTATTTGTTGCCTTACTTAAAACAACAACAAACTTCAATTCTATCTCCTGCTACAAACCACAGCTGATGTTATGTAGATAGATGCTCTCCAAAACAGCCTGCAATGAATCCAAACAGACTAGTAGCCCAGGAGTCACCCACAGAAATGCAGGCTACATTTACAACCTTTCTGTTACCAAGGCTATTGTCAAAACTGAAAAGGATGTCTCATCTTCCTTGATTCCAACGGGATAAGAGGAATTTAAAAGAGATAATAGAGACACTGAAACGTCAAAGAAATGGTTTCTATTAAAAAAATAGAGTATCTTCTTCTAAACAGTCCCTCTGAAGAAAAAAAAAATTTAGTAGGTTTCAGAGTTGACACTCACCGTGGAGGGGGTGTCTGTACCCGCCAGCCAGATCAGCGGGACACTCCCAGTGCTGAGCACGCACGCTGGGAGCCATGGGGCGTCTCAGTATAAGAGGGAGGTGAAGGAACTGTTACAGGATTTGGGTGTTTGGGGGAAGGGTTGAGGGGGAAGCGCCTGGCTCTGAGTTTTGAGGCTACCACTGCCTGTCTGTCTGTCTGTGCATCCCCATGACAACCAAGCCCTGGCCGCTGGACCAGGTCCAGATGCTGGGCTGCTCAGAGACCCCACCACAGCAAGACTGCCTCTCACTCACTGCCGCAGGGCTACTCATCGCTTCCATTGTCATTTTTCACCAGTTTCCAGTCACCCTCCTGCTCGGTAGTTCCCAAGGTTGTTTTGTATTTAGTCCTCTATTGAAAGGAATACAAATGATCACCAAGCTTCCTAATCATCGTCCCTTCCTCCCCGCGGTCTTAATTGGGGCTGGTACGTCATTAGGATTAGGTAGCTGTTATTGCCAAGGTCCTTCTTTTATGAATGGCCGTGGGCACCGGCTTGGCTGAGTCCTTCCGTGTTTTAGTAATGAAGGTCTCTCCAGGCCTTTATTCTCTCCTTTGTTATCTTGCCTGCATCACAGTTTCTCTCCCTCTGAAATTGTAGATGTTATTCTACTGTCTTCTGACCTTGGCTGTTGGTTTGGAGCCATCGAAGACCAATCTTATGCATTTCCCATGGAAACATGCACTACGGAAGAAAGATGGCGCCTTCCCCTAGTCATTGTGAACCCCCCATTGCCCTACTCACATGGAAGAAAGATGGCGCCTTCCCCTAGTCATTGTGAACCCCCATTGCCCTACTCACACGGAAGAAAGATGGCGCCTTCCCCTAGTCATAGTGAACCCCCATTGCCCTATTCACACGGAAGAAAGATGGCGGCCTTCCCCTAGTCATTGTGAACCCCCATTGCCCTACTCACACGGAAGAAAGATGGCGCCTTCCCCTAGTCATTGTGAACCCCCATTGCCCTATTCACACGGAAGAAAGATGGCGCCTTCCCCTAGTCATTGTGAACCCCCAGTGCCCTACTCACACAGAAGAAAGATGGCACCTTCTCCTAGTCATTGTGAACCCCCATTGCCCTACTCACATGGAAGAAAGATGGCACCTTCCCCTAGTCATTGTGAACCCCCATTGCCCTACTCACACGGAAGAAAGATGGCGCCTTCCCCTAGTCATTGTGATCCCCCATTGCCCTACTCACATGGAAGAAAGATGGCGCCTTCCCCTAGTCATTGTGAACCCCCATTGCCCTACTCACACGGAAAAAAGATGACGCCTTCCCCTAGTCATTGTGAACCCTCATTGCCCTACTCACATGGAAGAAAGATGGCGCCTTCCCCTAGTCATTGTGAACCCCCATTGCCCTACTCACACGGAAGAAAGATGGCACCTTCCCCTAGTCATTGTGAACCCCCATTGCCCTACTCACACGGAAGAAAGATGGCACCTTCCCCTAGTCATTGTGAACCCCCATTGCCCTACTCACACGGAAGAAAGATGGCGCCTTCCCCTAGTCATTGTGAACCCCCATTGCCCTACTCACACGGAAGAAAGATGGCGCCTTCCCCTAGTCATTGTGAACCCTCATTGCCCTACTCACATGGAAGAAAGATGGCGCCTTCCCCTAGTCATTGTGAACCCCCATTGCCCTACTCACACGGAAGAAAGATGGCGCCTTCCCCTAGTCATTGTGAACCCCCCATTGCCCTACTCACACGGAAGAAAGATGGCGCCTTCCCCCCCATTGCCCTACTCACACGGAAGAAAGATGGCACCTTCCCCTAGTCATTGTGAACCCCCATTGCCCTACTCACACGGAAGAAAGATGGCACCTTCCCCTAGTCATTGTGAACCCCCCATTGCCCTACTCACATGACAAGCATCACCTTTTTTTTTTTTTTTTTTTTTTTTTTGAGAGATGGCAGAGCTCGTTCTGGACTTTGATGATAATTTGAGAAAATGATATATCTACCATTAGGATCTTCTTATCAAACAGAACTGCTCAGTTATAATGACACTAACTAAGCACGATGCTTTCATCACCCCAAGATGGCTTGAGGTAGACCTTTTTCATATTGTTAATGGTACATTAGGACGGTTCTTAGAGTCTTCAGGATTTAATTTGATACAAAGATGAAAGACTTGATTCCAGAATGTCGAACACCCGTATTTGATGGAGTGGTTGCTGTTTCCATTCAAAGCACTAATTGATCTCAAGAAAGTCTCCCAAAGGAGTCTCAGGATATAGTCCACAGGGGAGAGACTGGCTGTCTACTGCCTTATTTTTTCCTCCATTAAAACCCTTCATTATTGAAACAGTAGCTCCAAATCTAGACACAGATTACTGAGGATAAACAACCCCATTGTTGGTGAGATGCACAATCACATTTTTTTGGAAAAGTTCACCTCCAATGTGAGGATTAATCTTACATTTGTTTTTAAAAAAGAACCAACTCCCTTTTCATAAAAAGCTCTTGCTTAAATGGACATGTTTATTTTCATGTAAGAAGCAGTAAGTCTCTGAGAATCTTTGATAAGCAGGGAGTATTAGCTTCAATTAAGCCTGTAACCTTTCTTCAAGAAATCAGATACAAATTATGAATTTCCTCTGTCCCCATTCTGAAAAATGCCAGCAATGAATGCATAAATAAGTGGAACAAATCCATGGGTTTTTTTTTTTCCTCTCTCTGTCTCTCAAATCAATTATTAAAATTTAAAAAAAGAAGAAGAGTAAAACTAACTAATCTAGGCATGGGTTAGACCTGTCTGAGAAACCTTGCAGCCACATGTTTTCAGAAATAGGGCAGGGCTCTTGTCTTCTACAAGGACATGGTCTACATCAGATTCAGACAAATAAGAAACACAAGCTGGCCCTGGTCGGTTGGCTCAGTGGTAGAGCATCAGCCTGACATGTGGAAGTCCCGGGTTTGATTCCCAGTCAGGGCACACAAGAGAAGCGCCTATCTGCTTCTCTACCCTTCCCCTTCCCCCTTCTCTCTCTTTCTCTCTCTCTTCTCCTCCCACAGCCATGGCTCAATTGGTTCAAGTGCATTGGCCTTGGGTGCTGAGGATGGCTCTGTGGAGCCTCCGCCTCAGGCACTAAAAATAGCTCAGTTGCAAGCATGGCCCCAGATGGGCAGAGCATCAGCCCCAGATGGGGGTTGCCAGGTGTATCCTGGTCAGGGTGCATGTGGGAGTCTGTCTCTCTGTCTCCCTTCCTTTCATTTGGAAAAAGAAAGGAAAAGAGGGAGGGAGGGATGACTCCATGGTCCCCTCCTCCCTGTTCAGGACGAGTGGCTCCCCGGATGTGTGTGGGTCATCCTGCACAGGTCCATGGAGGTGCAACCTCCTGCCACTGTATCCCCAGGTGCCTGTACCCTGTGGAAGCTGGAAAATGGGGCCCTCAGAACTCCTGCTTTGGGGGTGGGTCCCAGAAACTCACCACCAAGAGCCAGCTCCAGGGTCAAGGCCTGAACTGTGGCCCAGCAGCCCACCTCACTCCCACACCGACGGGGCGGGATGTCCAGGCAGACTCCCGAGTGAGGGAGAGGGGTTTGCAGAGCACACAGCTGGGCAGCCCGTCCAGTGCAGGTCCGGGGACAGAAAATGACTTCGCTGAAACGAACCGCGTGTCCTCTCTGGAACTGTCCCTGTTTCGCTTCCTCGGGAGCCTGCCATCAATCGTTCGACTCTCAATATTCCATGGGGGGGGGGGGGGGGCTGTTTGTCATCATGAGGGTGACTTATCCTGTTTTTACTTTTCCGTCTACTGCTTTTTTTCTGTGTGGTTCTCTAGACTGAAATGTTATGGGGGAAATTAATAGGTTTTTAATACCTCATATAATTCAATAACATTTCCCCAGGAAATGATGTAACTTGGCGTTCAGATCACTTAGAAAAATATTTCATGTTCTTTTGATTGCTCCAGTTTAATCATTCTGATTTCCTTGGTGCTGCGATGCTAATTTGCTTAACATTATAAATGTTTTCTGGGGAAATGATCTCAAAAATTGATGTTTCTATCAACTATCCTGAATATCGCTGCAACAGGACACTGCGTCCTGAAGGGAAAAAAAAAAATCTAGTTGATTGGAAGGCGTGGTTTTCATTCGTTCAATATCGTTTCCCTGTCGATCTCTTTTAAATGAACATGGAATTTCAACATATTATTCCATTAAGCAGAAACTAATTGATTTCTCTTCATTAAATAACAGTGGCACACCAGAGAAATACCTTCTCTAACCCAGCCAGCTAATTGGGCTTGAAGACAGATATTAATGTTGTAATTACAGGAATAAATTAATCATGCTTCTGGGGGCTGGGGGGGGGGAGGCGGGCAGAGAGGACTTCCCAGGGAGCAAATTGGTTTCTAAGCTGAAACTCAAAGTTACGTGGGCACACATGGGTGCAGGGGAAAGGGGGCACCGTAGAGGGCAGGGAAGGAGCCCATGGCCCACGGGGTACGACCAAGGTGTGTGTGTCTGAGGACCTACGAGACCACAGCACCCAGAACACAAGAGACAATGAGGCCGAGGGCGTTTCTTGCAGAATGGCGTAGGCTAGCGGTTTTCAACCTTTTTCTTTTTTTACCCTTGGGGATTGTGAAAACAGGGAACTATTTCAAGGACCACGAAGGTAGAAATCACCCTAAGCCTCAGCAAATTCGACTGAGACCTCCGGGTCTAGCAGCTTCATGCCGCATCAGGTGGTTGGCTCTCTCGCAGACCAGCACGGAGCGTGTGGTGGCCCGGCGGGCGGAAACACAGGCGGAGGTCGCAATAAAGGCGTGTGTGGCTCCAGGGCAGCGGCTGGCCAGGTGCCGGTTTAAAACGACTAGGAGAGGATGTAACGATGTGTGTGTGTGTGTGTGTGTGTCGGGAAGGCGCTGTTGGTGGCTGGACCCAGCACAGTCCGGAGCTCAGGAAGACACGCTGGTGTCCAGGACAGGAAGTGGTACCTGGCCCAGGTGGGGTGACTCAAGATGGGGGGCAGGCGGTGAAGGGGGAAGAGGAGGGGTCAGCAGTGGTCCCTGGGTTTCCACTTTGAATAAGTGAGAGAGAAGCAGCCGAATAAAGAGCAGGGGTGGTGGGAGGAGCCATGGGGTGGGGTGACAGCTCAGCTCTGGACGTGATGAATTTCAGGTGCCAGACTCCGAACGCAGTAGGAGGAAGGGCAGGGTTGGGGGGTGGGGGGACAAATGGCAGACACAATCGCAGCAGGTCCCCTGGAAAGAACCCCTTTTCCCCTGCGCCCACCCACACATTGGGCCCACCCACCTCTGTATTTCAGCTTAGAAACACCTTTGTCCACCAGGACACCCTCTCCTCTGACGCCCCTCCGCTCCCCCCAAGGAGCATGACTCGGAAGTGGGGCGCACGGTGGGTTCCCCAGGCACCCTGGCCTGTGGCGTCTCCGGGAACCTCCGTGGCTCCCACCTCCTTTGTGGGGCTGGCTCTGCTTTCGTTGGAGGGAGCAGGAGGTCATCCGATCTTTTTTTTTTTTTTTTTTCGGTCTTTTCGTTTTCTGGGTCAGCCACAGCCTAAGTGCTAGAGCCCTAAAATAAATGTAAAGACATTGAATAAAACATGAAGTATACAAGCTGCTCAGGGAAGCTGGAACACATGCGCTGTAAAAATAGAAACGTAAACCAGTTTACAGCAGTGTCTTTGTAAAAGTTTATGTGGAGTTCTGTTACTATTAAAAAACAGCAGCAATGCAGAATGACCAGGGGTTGGCTGGACGGTTGAGTTTTTCATCTGTGACCCCTTGATTTTCAACATGCAGCGAATTCAAGCAGCAATGACTCCTTGAGTCATTGTCTGTTATGGAATTCATATCTATTTTCTCTACCAAAGAATGTGTTTCTTTTTGTTTCTTTTTAACGACCAGTAAAATGCCTTGCCCAGCCATGGTTACTGCCAAAATTAAATTTAACAACCCCAGCACCGTAACGTAACCCCTTTCCTATCTGATGTTGTCATTGTCACACATATTTCTAGCCAAGTCTTTCATTTCTTGAACTGCATCATAACTTATTTCCCTGGAGTATCCTTTCACCCCAAGAAGTGGCCTTAATATGGACACTATATGTATTGCAGGTGATTATATTGTCATGACGATATACTTTGAACTGAGCCGGAGAATGGGCTATTTCACGATTCAAACGTACATCCCCTGTATCCTGACCGTGGTTTTATCCTGGGTGTCCTTTTGGATCAAAAAGGATGCAACCCCAGCAAGAACGGCATTGGGTGAGTCTCCAAAGAAAACCCTCCCACCCAGTTGGTACGACTTTGATACAGAAGGATTCATAAGATTCCTCCTGGGGCGGGGGGGGGGGGGGAGTTTGCAGGTAACTTAGCCTGGCCAGAGGGCGCCTTGTAGCATGACTTGTCTGGTAGCCAGGCTCGCTTCTTCTTTCTGACAGTAGAATCCATCCGGGCCACTTCCATTACAGTTGAGGTTAGGAAGTTTAATGAATCAATAGGCTTCGCCTGGTAGTTGCTCCAAGGATGATGTCATCATCAAAATCGAGCCCCATCCTGGAATCTGATGCTCACAAGCCTCATTACATCAGTGTAATAATAATAATAATAATAATAAAATAAAAAACAAAAGCAGAACTTACTTTTGAAGACTCACGAATGTTACCTCGCTCAGCCATGTCTTAAAGAAAGGGGGCTAATTTACAAATTGCCGAAAGATAGAGACTTAAGAAAGAGGACAGTTCATCTGGTCACAAGACATTGGTGAGGCCAGATGCAACTGCCAATGGGATCTTCACTAAAGACGAAAAGCATTTAAAAGACACAATGTCAAACAGTTGGAGAAGTTTTGGATGAGCTGAAAGGTGTTCCTCTTCACTCGGGGATTTTAATGTTACCGGGAAGACGGCACTAGAAATGTCACAGGAGGTGCAGCTTAAATTGCACAGACCTGGGCATTTACGATTAGATTGCGCTCGGCACCATGACGAGAAGCTGTCGCCTCGGAATGAAGTGCCGTGTTGGAAAGGGAGGGGCCGGTGTGGCTTACTGATGGTGTGGTGGTCCCTGTCCCCCTGTGCAGGCATCACCACGGTGCTCACCATGACCACGCTCAGCACCATAGCCAGGAACTCCTTGCCCCGGGTGTCCTATGTGACCGCCATGGACCTCTTTGTGACGGTCTGCTTCCTGTTCGTCTTCGCGGCCCTGATGGAGTACGCCACCCTCAACTACTATTCGAGCTGTAGGAGACCCACCACCGCTAAGAAGAAAACGTCGGTGAGTTCCCGTAGCAAAGCTTTTTTTTTGGTGGGGTTGGGGGGGGGGTAGATCTACCCATAGGAGGGTATATCACTGAGATAAATTATCTGTATTCCTCAGGATCTTAGAGTACATGACGTAAAGAGTGATTTCAACAAGACTTTAGGGAAGCAAGACAGGCACAGGGGGTCCTTGGGTTACAGCAGTGCCGACGTACGACATTCAACATTTCGGGTTTACGACGCTCACTCCCATAAAAATTCTAAGCCCTGGCCAGTTGGCTCAGTGGTAGAGCGTCAGCCCGGCATGTGGAAGTCCCGGGTTCGATTCCCGGCCAGGGCACACAGGAGAGGCGCCCATCTGCTTCTCCACCCTTCCCTCTCTCCATTCTCTATCTTTCTTCCCCTCCCACAGCCAAGGCTCCACTGGAGTAAAGTTGGCCCAGGAGCTGAGGACGGTACCATGGCCTCTGCCTCAGGTGCTAGAATGGCTCCCGTTGCAATGGAGCATCGCCCCCTTGGTGGGCATGCCTGGGTGGATCCCAGTCAGGCACATGTGGGAGTCTGTCTCTCTGCCTCCCCACTTCTCACTTCAGAAAAATACACACACAAAAAACTTTAAAAAATTGAGACATAAATGTCTCTGCCTACACCATTGGCATCCTACTGATAGACTCTGTGTCATTTTTGCTGTTACTGCAGTACAGGGTACAACAGTGTATCTATGTCCTTTTCCTTTCTCTGTGGCTTAGTTGTGTTTTTATGTTCTAGATCAGTGATTTTCAACCTTTTTTGAGCCGCGGCACATTTTTTACATTTACAAAATCCTGGGGCACACCACCTACCAAAATGACACTCTAACACAGTACATATTATACATATAGTTAATAATATAGTTTCTAAATGTATTTATACTCACACCTGACCATGTCTCACGGCACACTGGTTGAAAAACACTGCTCTAGATGATGATGTGATGACTGTGTTAGGGTAGGTAAGTGGCTTAGGCTAGGGTGTGTTTTGACCGACACCGAAATTCAGGTTATGTCACTGTTGTAGGAACAGAATTGTGGCGTAACCCGAGGACCCCCTGTATTCAGAAGCACCTCCTTAGTGGGACACACAAGTGACAGGTGTTAATGTCACCAGACTTTAAAGGATGGTCTTGGGGGGGGGTGATATACACAATGCAAAGATTTTCACAGCGGTTTTGTAATTATTTTTTCTGCTTTTCCCGCAGTTGTTACATCCAGAGCCCTCGAGATGGATTCACGAGCGAATCACCCTGCAAGCCCCTTCTGTATGTGTCTCGCCGCATGTGCCCACGTTTCTGCGAACTGTTCCTAAACCAAGACGGGAGGGTGTGGCGTTGCTTACATACCGAACAGCAACGCTCACCCTCCCTTCAACACGTGTTTCTTTCTTTTTTTTTTTTTTTAACAGCCAAGTTAGAAAATTTGGAAAATAAAGGAAAAAAAATTAGTCATCGCCCTTCTACCCAGAGATGAGTGCACAGTAACTCAAAAATAGGTCGTGGGCAGGGTTTTGTGTCGTAAATACTATCGCTGAACTTCTGTTTTTCAAGTCTAGTTGGCCTTCAATAGTATTGTATATTTGTTTCAGATGTTCAGCATGAGGGGGCGGGGGGGGGGGGTCAGACAGTTATATAACTTGTGAAGTGTCCCCTCCCCCCGATATTCCCATCCATAGTTCCCACGATATTATGGGCTATATTCCCTGTGCTATCTGTTACATCCCCATGACTATTCTGAAACTACCTACCTGTACTCCTCAACCCCTTCACCCTTTCCACCCAGCCCCCCAACAACCCTTATCCCCTCTGACAGCCGGCAGTCTGCTCTCCGTATCGATGAGTCTGTGTCTGTCTTGTTTGTGCGTTTATTTTCAAGATTCCACACAGACGTGAGCTGACAGGGTACTTGTCTTTCCCTGTCTGACTTAGTGCCCTGAGCAGAACACCCTCTAGGTCCATCCGTGCTGCCCCACATGGTAAGATTTCCTTCTTTCCATGACCGAGCGGTATTCCATGGTACTGATATCCTTCCATAGGGTCATTTTTATTTTTGTGGTGTCATGGTCGTGACTGATGCCCATATACAATCTCGGCTAGACGGTGGGCTCATTCACACTTTTTCACGTTTATACATGTTCTTATCGCTACGGTTTTGCATACACCTGTGACCGTTTATACTGAGTATGAACTCCTAGGAGCACCTGACTGGGCTAGAGGGGCAGAGTCTTTGCCAAACCCTGTCCCCCCCAGCCCCAGCGCAGAACGCCCCCTGCAGTAGGTCAGATAGCTACATGGAAAAATGCTCCTGCAAACGGCTCTGTTAGCATGTTCAATGATTGACAAAGCTCACTATTGTTTCCTTACTTATTTTTTTGTTTTTTGGGGTTTTTTTTTTGTATTTTTCTGAAGCTGGAAATGGGGAGAGACAGTCAGACAGACTCCCGCATGCGCCCGACCGGGATCCACCTGGCATGCCCACCAGGGGCAACGCTCTGCCCACCAGGGGGCGATGCTCTGCCCCTCCGGGGCATCGCTCTGTTGCGACCAGAGCCACTCCAGCGCCTGGGGCAGAGGCCAAAGAGCCATCCCCAGCGCCCGGGCCATCTTTGCTCCAATGGAGCCTTGGCTGTGGGAGGGGAAGAAAGAGACAGAGAGGAAGGAGAGGGGGAGGGGTGGAGAAGCAGATGGGCGCTTCTCCTGTGTGCCCTGGCTGGGAATCGAACCCGGGACCCCTGCATGCCAGGCTGACGCTCTACCACTGAGCCAACCGGCCAGGGCCTCCTTACTTGTTTTTTTATTTGCAATTCCTGCTTTTGTGGATTGCTTTTCACATCTTTTAAGTTTTGCACGTTTTTATATAATTTTGTAATTCTTTTTTGTCTTTTCATCTTTCCAGAGTAGCAATCTGCCAGGTTTTGTGTGTGTGTGTGTGTGTGTGTGTGTGTGTGTTATATTATGTATAGTGTATTTTATCTGATATAAGATGTATACTGGCCCTGGCTCGTTGGCTCAGCAGTAGAGTGTAGAGCTGGCATGTGGAAGTCCCAGGTTCAATTCCTAGTTAGGGCACACAGGAGAAGCAACCATCTGCTTTTCCACCCCTCTCCGTTCGTGTTCTCTCTCTCTCTCTCTTTCTTTTCCTCTCCCACAGCCATAGCTCGATTAGTTTGAGCGCATTGGCCCCAGGCACTGAGGATGGCCCTGTGGAGCCTTTCCCTCAGGTGCTAAAAATAGTTCGGTTACAAGCATGGCCCCAGATGGGCAAAGCATTGGCCCCAGATAGGGGGGCAGGTGGAACCCGGTCGGGGGCACATGTGGGAGCCTGTCTCTCTATCTCACCTCCTCTCACTTGGAAAAGAAGAAAACAACGTAATAATAAAATGTATACCGTCGCATATAGAATATATCAAGGATATTAATCTTTTCTCTCTGTGTGTGTGTTGTGTGTGTGTGTGTTTTGCTTAGTTTTTTAGTTCAGCTTTCGTTGGCAATGTTGTCACAGTCATTTCTGCGCCTTTTCCCACACACATGGTATGAAGCCTGCTGCGGTCAGATCCGCCTGCCTTTCCTTTTATCGTCTCTGCGGGATGGACCCCGCCCAGCTGACCTGTGTCCGCGGCCCCGCCCGGTGACTTCTGTCTCGTTCCCATTTCCCACAGAACTACTCCCTGCTGGACATCAGGCCGCCGCCGCCGCCCACGATGATCACACTGAACAACAGCTCCTTGTCCTGGCAGGAGTTGGAGGAGACCTGCGTCTACGAGTGCCTGGACGGCAAGGACTGCCGGGGCTTCTTCTGCTGCTATGAGGAGTGCCAGTCCGGGTCCTGGAGGAAAGGGCGGATCCACATAGACATCTCGGAGCTGGACTCCTACTCCCGCGTCTTCTTCCCCACCTCCTTCCTGCTCTTCAACTTGGTCTACTGGGTTGGGTACCTGTACCTCTAAGTGTCCCCTGGGGGTGGCGAGTGAGGCGTGCGCTAGGCCCCCCTCTGTGACCTGTCACCCTCCCCAGACCCGTAGTGACCGACGGGAGCAGCCCGGAGGATGCCGCTCAGCGTCTCCCAAGGCATGCCTCACCTCTGAGCAGTATAGGAGAATGTGTGGCCCATCTCCCATATGTATTTCACACTCACGTGCGCGCGCACACACACACACACACACACACATACACACGTGCACACGCGCGAGGACCGAGTTTTCAAGTCAGATTCTCGCAATCCCTTCCTAAATCTGTGAAGTTTCCAGGATGGTGTAGGGAGCCCGGGAGCCTCTGCCCTGTCACCCTAGCAAAGAAATCTGCAGCACACGGAGGCAGACATCGGAGGTGTGCTCTCAGGCCCCAACCTTCTAGACCTTTCCTTTGCCACCCTCGGTGTGGCACCAGTGCCTGCGCGCGCTGAGTCACTACTGCCTGAGACGCACCACACTGGCCGGCAGTGCTCCCCGGGGGCGGCCCGAGTTCAAGTGGGAAGGGCAGTGAGTTCCGAGCCCGCGTCCTTTCTCTGTGGCCTGTTTTTTCCTGGCTCCGTCGTGGTTAAATACCATCCCTTAACCTAACAGCCACACACTGGCTTGGGAGGGGGGCCCAGGTGTCATCCACCCCAAAGTTTCCAGTGGAGGAGTAAATTATGATTTCCAGATTTTTTTTCCATTTTGCTGAAATCAGTGCTATTGAGTCTCTCCGAACCCCAGAAGGTCATTACTTTGTTTCTTGAACCTCAGAAGGTCATTACTTTGTATCATGAACCCCAGAAGGTCATTACTTTGTTTCATGAACCTCAGAAGGTCATTACTTTGTTTCATGAACCTCAGAAGGTCATTACTTTGTATCATGAACCCCAGAAGGTCATTACTTTGTTTCATGAACCTCAGAAGGTCATTACTTTGTATCATGAACCCCAGAAGGTCATTACTTTGTTTCATGAACCTCAGAAGGTCATTACTTTGTTTCATGAACCTCAGAAGGTCATTACTTTGTTTCATGAACCTCAGAAGGTCATTACTTTGTTTCAGACTGAGCCTCAGCAGTGTCTGAGCCAGAGGTGGTTGGACTAGTGTGGCGTGAGTTCAGTATAAGAATCGTGTTTTGCTGGGCGGAGTGGTGGCCGGAGTGTGCAGTGATGTCAATGCTCTTGTGGGTTTGAGGGTTATCTTCATCCGTGAGAGGAACGCGTGCACCATTCACGAGCCTTCGTCTTGATAGTGCTTCCCAGGGTGTGAAAGGCACGTTGGTGGGATTTTTAACTCTTCTTAGCGAATGTGAATGTGCGTGACACATCGCATGAGATGTTAAAAGGCAAAAAGGGTCATGGTTCTCATCAATGATCTATTTTGATGAACCAAAAATTAATAATAATAATAATAATAAATAACTTTTCTACTTTGAGATACAAACGCATAGCAAAATCCCAAAGATAAACGTTCCTTGACATGATTCCTCTTTTGATATTTTTATAGCAGAAAACCGACTTGCTTTGTGATGTTAGTTCTTTGTGGTCGCCGAGAAATACAAGTTTGGAGCACGTATATCTCGGTATCTCTTTCCCAAGACCCTTCAGAAACTTCCCACCAGTGATAGGAAAAAATGGGGGGGGGCTACCAGCTCATGAACGATGCTTTAGGCATTCCTAAAATTTCGATACTAACATTTTGGTACTGGAATCTCCGTGCTTCTCACCGGAAAACTGAATCAAATTGAATTGGAAACCATAGAACTTTATTTTCATTCTTTATTGGACATCCTGTTGTGTCTCAGAAAAAAAAGGGGGGGATGAGGGAGGAGAAAAAGGTCAAACATTGTGCAGAGAAAATATATAAAAGTGCTGACTTCCCCCAATTTCCTGGGTGCTGGCCAGACGCAGACGGGGTGGGAATCGTGGAAGGGGTCAGGAAAGTTGAAATTAGAGACATCTTTTTCATTTGGTAAGCATCACTGCCAATCAAGGGCGTGCTGACGTGTGGCTATATGATCACCCAGGTTCCAAGGAGTGAGTCTACATAATATAGTGTGGGACAGCCAAGCCCGTCCCAAAGACTACAGACCACAAGAAGCCAGTTGGCTTCAGCTTCGACTTAGCAAATTTGATTTAAATTTATATATATAACGATAAATATCGGAAGAGAAACACTTTGTTGGCTTCCGCAAAAATTTCTGCTCTGTTGGGAGTTTTCCCTATTCGTGTGTAGACAACACTCCCACGCTTGGTGATCTAGGAGGCACCGTGACTGTGACCAAGGGGTCTCGGGCTGTCACAGCAGTGACTGAGGGATCTCAGCCTGTCACAGCAGTGACCAAGGGGTCTCGGCCTGTCACAGCAGAGCACTGAGCACCCCGGGGGTGGGGGGTGGGGAGGCAGTCCCAGGCCAGCCCTCTTTAAAGACGATGTCACGTTTTGTAAATTTATCATTTCTCACGCTGGGAAGGATTTCACACCAGGAATCAGAGCAAAAGGCATCTTTAAAGAAGTCCTGGAGGGAACCGAGGTTTTGAGTGGAATTCTTCTTAGGAGGAAAATAACCCAAAGCCTTTCTGTGATGTCGACCTGGTCCCATTTCACCTTTGAAAATTTGATCGACGCCTCTGATTTTAAAGCCACACCAACCCTGTGGCGTTGCCGGCCGTTCTCACAAAATGATATACAACATAGGAGATATATACCAACAACCTCTATTTTCTCCCCTCCCCCCACCCCCATCCTGAGAATCCCTGCTGGTCTAAACACAGGGGTTCATGGCTCCTTTTCCTGGAAGGAGAACCCTCATAACAACAGAGTCCAATAGACTGTCACTTGTTGAATAGAAAATAGATTCCTGCACGTGTCACGATGGACACACCGGTCAGGCCCAGAAGAACCCCCTGGTCCCCAGCGGGTCTCCCACTCATGGTCTCCATGTCCATCGCGACTCCTCAGATGAGCTTTGCAAGCCATGGTCCGGGAGAGCGGTGTGCTGCTCACATGGAGCGCACATGTTCATTTAAGTAGGTGTGACTGTTTCATTTGGAGGCTGGGGAGAAGAGGGCACAGGAGAGCGTGAGGGGAAAGAGTCACCCCAGTGGCAGGACTGTCCTTTGCCATACACTTGGTTAGTAGGGTACATGTGTGGGGCACACCGTGTGAGACTGTTCCACCCCGACCCCACACCCTTCCAGCCCCGCTGGCTTGCTTTGCATGGAGAACCCAGAAGTGTTTTGGGTGGTGGCCATGTGGCAGCTTGAGGAAGCTGTCCAAGCGACCTGCATCCCAAAGGTACTACAGGGTCCCTCACTGTGGCAAAGACCCAGGAGGTGACATTTGTACGTGTTGACAAGGATTCCTCATTTCTGACCGCTGTGGACTACACATACAGCTGTGACCATCCCTCTTTCTTTCAGCCACGCCCTGGCTGGGCGGAGGAGGGAAGAACAGACCATTTCCCGTCTGCGGGATTCAGAGCAGAACGCCTTCCGGCATCCGCGGAGTCCCCACGCCACTAACCACGGCACTCTCGGATACTGGACTGAGGAGGCGCAGGCCCCTCTAACTCACTCTGTGCCCAACCAGGACTGCCCCCAGGTCACCCAACACATGCCTTAGAACCCACCTTCCACGCTGGGTTTTCTTTCTATGTCATGAGTGCGTCGGAATCAGGGTTTCCTTTCTCACAGGCCAAAGAGTCTTAGCTTACCCGGGAGATGTCAGCTGGGGGGCGGGGGGGGGGGGTGTCACAGTTTTGATGGGTTCAGTTCTTCCATCCAGAAAAGGCTCGGGCTAGCTCACAAGGCTTTCGAGACATGAGACCTTGGGGACGATCTTTTAATACAGCGACATCAGTGCTCGTGACGGGGTGTTAAGTGTCTGCAAAGAACCTTCTCACCAAGTCTCTCTGCCTGGCCATAGTGGTTTTTTTGTTTTTCTTTTTTCTGCTCCGCGAAATGCCACACGCTGGCAGCCCAGGAAGGTGATCAATCGATAACCCTATTGCCCCGTTGTGCATTGGGACACCTGTCACACTGGGAAGCCCCAGGGCTCTCCTCCTCCAAAGGGCTAGGACACAGGACAAACCTCTTCTTTCTCCATCATTTGTATCTCGGCTGCCAGGCATGGGGAAGGGTCCCGTGGATTGTCAAATATGAACTGCTCTCTGACCCTTATCTGGTCCCTACGTATCCGTAGCAACGCTCCCCAAACGCAGAGCATCCTGAGTTCTCTCCCCGCTCTCCCAGAGCCGTTCCCAGAGCTTTCCCAGAGAGCTGATAAAAACCACAGACGTAGGAAATTCCCTCCTCCCCGATTCTAATCGGCTGTCACTCTACATCGTGATGTTGATGACCAGGGGGCTTCAGAACACTGTCCTTTCATAAGTATTCAGAGAGGTGTCTGGAAATCAGGGGGAAAGAACCAAGTTATGAACCCCACACTGTGGATGTGAAATCGCCCCCAAACGCAGGAAGCATATGTGACGCTGTCTCACGTGTGTCTGTGAGCGACATTCCGAGGCACACAACACGTTATCACGACCTCCACACACACGTGGTAGGATCACATCCAAAGAACCAGGAAAATAACCGTTCAGGCTCAATACCAGACCCTTCTTGCGTTCCTTGTTGCTCTCGATATTCCTATAAAAACCGATCTCTATCATATTTATAGGGGGGAAAAGAACGCATATAATTGAGATAACAACAGGATCACCTAACAGCACAGCCCTTCATATTTCTGAGAGAATACAAACTTGGCGCTTTTTTTTTTTTTAAATGCCTGATAGTTTTGAAGGCCAGAAAAGAGGGCATTTCTGCTTTTAAATTTTCCACTTTTTAAAGTTTCCCCTGATTATGAGTTAACGATTCCAAGGCACAATAAGCCTGTCTTAGTTCTATTCAGGTCAAAAAAGAGTGTTTCTTTTTTTTTTTTTCCTCTCTCTTTTCAAAACATCCTCTAGTTCAGGGGTAGTCAACCTTTTTATTCCTACTGCCCACTTTTGTATCTCTGTTAGTAGTAAAATTTTCTAACCGCCCACCGGTTCCACAGTCATGGCGATTTATAAAGTAGGGAAGTAACTTTGCTCTATAAAATTTATAAAGCAGAGTTACAGCAAGTTAAAGCATATAATAATAATTACTTACCAAGTGCTTTATGTCAGATTTTCGCTAAGTTTGGCAGAATAAATCTTTATAAAACAACTTACTACAGTTAAATCTATCTTTTTATTTATACTTTGGTTGCTCCGCTACCGCCCACCCTGAAAGCTGGAACGCCCACTAGTGGGCGGTAGGGACCAGGTTGACAACCACTGCTCTAGTTCAACGATGCATTGGTTTGTAATGTTGTCAGTAAAACACCTCTTCCTCTGCTCACATGAAAAAACACAGATTTTAGGCCACGTTAAATCAGCGCCACGAAAAATGAGTTGAGCAGTCAGTAGCAAGTTATTGACGTTATGAGTTAAGCAAGGGGTCTTCCAGGTCACTTTGTGCAGGAATGTGAGCCAGGAAATCATTAGGAAGGCAGAACCACAGGGGTGTGCACACACACACACGTGCACGACACACACCAAGCAAATGTGGAATGCGGCACTCAGGTAGTCAAGGGAGCTGTAGATCGTTTTTGCTTCGATTATTCCAGGCGACCCCCTACTTGTACCGTGTCATCTTCCACATTTCTAGACACAACATAAAACTCGCCCCTGCCCAGTGGCTGTCCCCCACAACATGCGGGAGGAGGGTCCTCTGCGCCTGACGAGCTGGCACCTGACCAGTGGGAAAGGCCGGCCATTGCCAACCATGCAGAACCCCAGCCGGAGAAGGTGGCAGCTAGACCTTCCTCTCTTTCCTCGGTATGTGGGGTTTCTTCTTCGTTTTTCCCACCGAACCGCTTTTCCACGAAAGGACGGAAGTTCCATTTTCCATTACAAAGCAGAAGTCCTGACTCAGGATCAGACTCGGATACCCAGGAGCTAAGGGGAGCTTTCATTGGGCACATATTTATTATTATAACAGGTCTTTTTTTTTTTTTTTACCATGTGCCATTTATGTTTCTAACAGGAAAATGTGGGGGGGTCAGTTCTGTCAGTGAGTGAAGCCCTCAATACACAGAGCAGCATGTCAGTCCCTCAGATGGGGACATGGGACCAGCCCGTCCTCTATTGAGGGCTGGTGTCCCGAGAAGCCCACCCACCAGTCCTCTAACCTGCCCATGAATTGAGTCCATGCACCGGCTGGTGCAGGGTGGCCCAGGAAGCTATAGAGAGGTGAACTGAATTCTGAAGGGACTTTTCTGTAATTAAAATATAAGTAATGATAGAAAATTCACACAACTCACTAAATTTTTCAATTGTCGGCTCAATATGATGATAGGATTTTAGAGTAAACTGTGCTGTAACACCATCACCATCATCATCACCACCATCACCACCATCACCATCACCAACATCAACATCACCACCACCATCATCATCACCGCCATCATCATCACCATCATCACCACCACCACTGCCATCACCGCCATCATCATCATCATCACCAACATCATCATCACCGCCATCATCACCATCATCACCATCACCACCATCATCACCATCATCACCATCATCACCAACATCATCACCACCACCACCACCACCGCCATCATCATCACCATCATTACCATCATCACCATCACCACCATCATCATCATCACCATCATCACCACCATCATCACCATCACCACCATCATCATCATCACCATCATCACCAACATCATCATCACCACCATCATCATTACCACCATCATCACCATCATCACCACTACCACCATCATCACCACTACCACCACCATCACCACCATCATCATCACCACCATCATCACCCCTACCACCACCATCACCACCACCATCACCACCATCATCATCACCACCATCACCTCCACCATCATCACCTCCACCACCACCATCATCACCACCACCACCATCACCACCATCATCATCACCACCACCACCATCACTGCCACCATCATCACCACCATCATCATTACCACCATCATCACCACCATCATCATTACCACCACCATCACCACCATCACCACCACCATCACCATCATCACCACCACCACCATCTCCACCACCACCATCACCACCATCATCATCACCACCACCACCATCACTGCCACCATCATCACCATCATCACCACCACCACCACCACCACCATCATCATCAATATCCTTTCCATATTCTATAATCATCCTTAGCTACTGAGTGAACAGAGAAGCTTCATGTCTTTTCCAAAACATAACAAAAGTAGGACTTATATGCAGGAGAAAATGGAAAAGTTTCATTTTAATTTAAGTATCAAATACACAAACAATAGTGCAGAATTTTGCTTGCCTAAAACGCTGTTAGACTGTTCTTTGTCCCAGGGGTCCTGGCTGCCTACCCTGTCACAGCCAGGATTTGAAACTCTTCGAATGGAACACGCCGCCTAATTTTTTATTGTTGGTTACTTCTGGGTTTTTGTTTGTTTGTTTTTACCTCATTTGGAATTTTTATTCCTTTTCATAAACAACACATTTGGATTAGCCAAGAACTATCTGTTTTTCCCTAAAATCTGCGTCTGCAGACACTGCAGATTTCATTAGCCCCAAAAAGGACAATCAGTAAGCTGCTTCTTCTAAGACTTGAATTTAGGCTTTGATTCCCCATTTTTCTCAGAATTTTTACTTCTAGGTAGAAACAGACACACGCCTACGATATTGATCACATTTACAATGGTTATTACAACGATCTCTGTTTAGACTAACATTTGCAAACGTCCTGACGTCCCAAACGACTAAGTCTGTGCTAGTGCAAATGTTTACACGCACACGCGTTTACCACCACATGATCACGTCTCTCTTCACAAGCCGCTCCTAGGCTGAGCCCGAGGTTTACTCCCGAGAACACATTTTTGAGGGTGGGGGAAAGGTTGTAGCAGAGTAAAATTTCCAGGGGTCGGGTCTGGGTTGTCACGTGAGGAGCAATGGGCCATCTCATGTTTACATGCAGTGACTTACATGTGTGCGTGTGCACGCGCGCGCATGTATGTACAGTGTGGTCAAAATGGAACAACCTCTCGATGTGTGTGTTACTCTACCCCTCACTCCCATGCGTAGTTGACTCACTGGAAGGGAGTCCAGTTTTCCTCGTTTGTGATGGCAGGTTAGCTGGCTAAGCCCTCGGTGGAGAAGAAAGGAGAGAGAGAGACAGATAGACAGAGAGAGGAACTAACCATCTTTCTACGTCCTAGAAAGTCAGGACCACAATCTCTCTTTTAAGATGTTCACGTTGAAAATGCCTGATGAGAACTTGGTCTGCTGGTGCGGGCACCTGAGGGTCGTGCTTTGACTCGGGGACGCCTCGGAGCCCTCCCTTGATCTGTGTGCATCGTAGTTCTGTCCGATCGGCTAAAAGCGGTGCCCAAGATGTTGGTGGCAACCAGCCACGGCCATGCTCATCTAGGATGCAGCTCTCACGCCCCACGCGAGGAAGCGCGGCTCGACCGTGGACCGTGGGACACGTGGGAATACCCACAGCGTGTGAGCTGGTCCTCTCTCTTTGAAGCTTGCCTGTGAGGTAAAACTGGGAGGGGCGCTGGGAGATGCCCCCCCCCCCCCCCCCGCAGAAAGGGTGCATCGGGCTGCTCGTGGCCTGGGTGGTACCCTGGTGGGAGGAGGGCGGAGAGATCCGGAATCTGAGAGCACCTCGGAATCAGTGCTGAGTGTGCAGTGTGGACGAGCTTGGTCTGAGAGGGGGCCGCCCCGCCCAAGTGCCTGTGCCAAGGGCGGGGCCGGGGTCCCCACCCTCACCCAGTGGCCTCCACCAGCCCGGCTGCGAGGGAGTGGAGACCCCGCCTCCGGGTCTTCAGGTCGCCCCGGGCGGTTCCGAGGTCCCTGTCCTCCCCGCGCACCTTGCAGCTCCCGGTGTCCTCGTGAAACAAAGGCGCACCTGCGCGCCCGACGTGCCTTGGCGACAGGGGCTCGCGGCACCTCGCCTGCTTCGCCGGTCCTGTCCCCACTGTGCCCTCGGGGCGGCGCCCCGCCCGAGGCCAGCTGGGCCTGGTGGCTGGGCCGCCCTCTGTATTTGTATCTGGATTCCTACGTTTGTACTTCTGATACTAATAAATGCACACACTGTCAGACACGCAGGCGCCAGGAGTGGACATCTCTCTGGGTCGGGGACGCACGGCCAGGGTACGGGAGAGGCACAGGCCAGGCCGGGTCCGGGGTCTGCGGCGTGGGTCTGCGCGGTGGACCCACCCCCACGAGGGGGCCTAAGACACCAACTGCCCCCTCCGAGGGTCGCTCCCCCTCACCACCACCCCTCACCAACTGCCCCCTCCAAGGGTCACTTCCCCTCACCCCCACGAGGGGGCCTAAGACACCAACTGCCCCCTCCGAGGGTCGCTCCCCCTCACCACCACCCCTCACCAACTGCCCCCTCCAAGGGTCACTTCCCCTCACCACCACGAGGGGGCCTAAGACACCAGCTGCCCCCTCTGAGGGTCACTCCCCCTCACCCCCACCCCCACCACCCCCACCCCCCCACTCCCCACCCCCCGCCAGCCCCATTCAGAGGCCGACTCTGGCTATGGTGGTGGGAGGGGTGTAAGTGCCTTCTCTGGCAGGAAGGTTACAAATGGCCGAGTCCAGGGAAGTGTCTTCCTCTTCCACCCCTGCTACAGCAGCCCGTGAACAGAGACCCCTCTCCCCAACCCACCCCTGGGGGGCAGGAGACCCCCACTCTAGCCAAACCAAGGTGGCAGGTGACCTCGGGGGCTCCCCCCTGCAAGTCCCTACACTGACACCCCAGGAATTGGAGGCATCCACCCCCAGGGTTGGAATGGTGGATTCCCGGGGGAGAGCTTGCAGCCCCAGACGCCAGTCAGGACAGGGTCCTCAGCAAACACAAACCGCCCACCAACCTAGACATGACCAACCCAGGCCCCACATTGGAAGGTTCTATACTCTGCTTCAGTCATTTTGAATTGAGCACATATTAAAAAAAAAAAAAACAAAAACAAAACCCAATTTTTTCTTCAATTACAGTGAGCAGAACATATTCTATGAATTTCAGGTTACAAGCCTATGATTAGACATTTCTGTAAACCGCTAACTAAGTGATCACCCAGATTGACTTAGTCCCCCTGTGACACTGTACAGAACGCAGCATGTTTTATACTAAACAGAGCCACCATCGATCGGGTCTGTGAGCTCAGCAGACGATGACGTCAGTTAGACAGTCCCACAGCACCTGGCTGGGTTCCACGGGTGGGCTTGGTGGGTGGCTGAGGGGAGAGGGTGATAGGAGACACTTTCTACAACCCGCTCCCACACCTGTTCCGAGTCTGAACGGCAGGCATCTCCCTGCGTGGCACGGAGTTTCCAGAAGTCAATGGGACCTGTCGGAAGGGTCACCCCTGGTGATGTTCTCACCAGGGACGTCTCGGGGACGACTCCCACGTCTGCTGAACACCAGTGATCGGTCCGTGTTCCTGAATAGCTCCCTGTGACCAGAACTGTCCAGTGCTCCCTCATCCTACAACCCATTCTGCCGGGCTCCTGGTTTCCTGGCTTAGTTGCTCTTGACCGTGGCCCAACCCCCCTTCCCCCGAGCACACACCACCTGGGCACCTATCGGACAGACAGACGGGGGCCCACCAGACCCACAGAAACACCCGTGCTGCATCCAAGCTCCGTGACCCTCGCTCTGTCTCGGCCGCGGCCCCAGTGGGGTTTCACTTCCGCTTGGACCCTGTCCCCTCCATGGAGCATGTGACTGTCATACCCAGGGGCTGGCACTGACTGGGAGCAGTGGCGGCAGCTGCTGTCACTCCCATCAGAACGCAGGAGAGCCTGTCTCTGTGTCCCCTCGGGGAAGAGGCTGAGCCTCATTTGCATATGAATTTCCTCCGAAGAACATTTGCAGTTTTATAAAGAATATGGGATTTTTTTTTAAATGACTATTTGCCAGGGAAGCCAACCTAACAGACTTGGCAATTACTAGAGACACAAAGGGGTTCTAGCTACAGGAGGGGGTCGCCACCTCCTCTCTGAGGACAATCAGCTTACGGAGGCAATTACTTCTGTCTCTCCATTTCCGCAAGTCCACATCTCAGGGTAGAACAAAGTAACGAATAAAATAAAATACAGACTCAACGACGACCTAATAAATATTTCCACTCTGTTCTTCCTGAGAACATACAGGGAGCCCTCAGGTGACAACACAGTTCTGTTCCTACGACAGTGACAAAACCCGAATGTGGGTGTCAGTCGAAACACACCCTCGCCGAAGTCACGTACCTACTATCCTAACACAGTTGTAACATCATCATCTATTCTAGAACATAAAAACACAAGTAAGCCACTGAAAAAGAGAAAGGACATAAATATACTGTACTGTACACTGTACTGTAGTAACCGAAAAAAAAATGACAAAAAAATGAGTGTAAAAAACACTCCTTACCTTCGTTCCTGAGGTTGGCTGGCACCCCGGAAGGGGCATTTAAGGTGGGAGAGAGGGATCCATGGGCAGGAGGAAGCTGGAGAGGCAGGAGAACCTGCAGCAGGTGCTGGAGACACGGGGTCAGGTGACTCAGGATTGCCTGAGGACCAGTCAGGAGACGCTGGAGAGGATTCTACCTGTACGACAGGTGTTTCCTCTCGAGAAGCAGCTCATGTGGAGGGGACGGGATCTGCTGCAGGCCTCCCTACCTGCTTACAGAATTGTTCCGGGCTGGTCTGGAACTAGTTCGCCCATGTAGCGCAGAAGTACGACGTTAATGGCCTAAGCCAAAACGTTTCAATTTTTTTAAAGTTTTTATGGGAGTGGCTGTCGTAAACTCAAAATGTCCTATGTAGAGACGGTTGTAACCTGAGGACCCCGCCCCCACTTGTCTTTTGCCTTTGGTGGACAGACGAGATGTTTGCCAAACATGTAGTCAGGCCTGTTCCTCACCCCCCACCCCCACAGTGTTCCTTCTCGTGGCCTTAACCGCAGCCCCAGGGGCCCCCACGGACGTGGGAATGCTCACCACGTTGGTTGCATAGAGGCAACTAGTAAATTGTTTATAATCATTCAAAGACATATTGACTTTTTAGTCCAACGATTGGAGCTTTTCGGCGAGTGGTTTCTTCTGCTTGGATATGTTTTTTGTTTTTAAGTTTTCTGTTAATTTCAGAGAGAGGAAAAGGGAAAAAGAGAGAGAGGGAGAGAAGGGTATTAACTCGTCGTTTCACTTAGTTGAGCACGCAGTGATTGCTTCTCCTTTGTGCCCTGACCGGGGATCAAGCCTGCCACCCTGGCGTCCTGGGACGACGCTCTAACCGGCCCAACGACCCAGCCAGGGCTCCTTTGGTTCATCTCAGCGGCCGGCCGAGGGAACCCTGAAGTTCAAGGCCTGTTAAGTAGCGCTCTCCTTCCCTCTCGCCCACTCCTCCCTTCCTCTCATTACAGCTCTTGCCGGAGGAGGAGGAGGAGGAGACTGTGTCTGGAATCGTAATAGAGACTCATTTGGGGCCTCAGCTTTTCACATGATTTCCAGAAATGTATTTTTATCTCCGTCACAGTCTCCTTATTTGCTGTTAATTTCTCCTGGGAAGACCGGGCGGGCTGTCAGTTCAGGTTTGCCGAGGAAATGGAGAATTCCTGCCATGAGTTCCTCAGAAATCGTGAAGCCGGTTTTACAGAGGAGGTGCAGGCACCTGGTTCACTCTGCGTGCGTGCGTGCGTGCGTGCGGCTGGGGAGCCCGTGCCTGCGGGGGGGGGGGCATCCCACACCTGGGGCAGGTGAGCAGGAAGGTGCTGGGATTGCAGCCCTGCCGTTTGCCCGGCAGATACTCTTGGATTCTTGTTTAGCCCTTCCAAGCTCTGTTCCCCCATCGCAAACTAGAGAGAGGACACAGGTGTGTTTTTTTTTCCAGGCTGTATGAAATTTTACACAGGAAAGAGCTGCTTCTCGGGCCATATTAAGCCATCGATCGGCGTGGCCCTCAGCTCCTCCATCTTTATCAGGCACGGACCCTTCTCCCTGAGTCTCAGATGGGGGAGAGGGTCAGGAACACGGGTGGGAAGAGCCCCCAAGCCGTCCCCATAGGGCCCCCGCTGTGCTCCTGGTCTGACTGCTGATCCAGAAGGTGGGGGACACTGTACAGTGTGGGGGACCCCGCAGTCTCCTCTTCCGCAGCAGAGAAACCCAGCCCAGGTGACAGTGCGCTGAGGTGTCCAAATCGAGCGTCTCTACGGTGAGACACAAGGAACGGATCCAAGACAGCCCGGAACCGAACCGAACCCTTTCCCCGGTTACCGTGTCCGACGGCCCCATTGGCCCGCGGGCTTCTGAGGGTTGTCAGTGGCCAGGAAGCGGGAGGTGCGGAGACAGCTGGGAGCCGGGAGTAAGGACCTGGGGGGCTCCTTGCCAAGTCCGGTGGGAAAACAGGAGGCTCCTTGCCAAGTCCGGTGGGAAAACAGGAGGCAGACAGCTGAGTCAACGGGCCAAGCAGTTGACAGCTGGACACAGAGAGTCGCCTCCCTGGAGAGAATCCTGGGCCTCGGTTCCGTCTCAGCGCCAGACCCAGCAAAGCAGCCGACCCAGCTGGGCCACACCAGGACCAGTTGCCGTGACCAATGAGCCCCCTGCCCTTGGCTGGGGCTGACCCATCAACAGCGATCGGGATCCTGAATGGGCACACCTGGCACAGCCGAGGAATCTCCTAACGAGATCTTCCCATAAGACTGCCCCTTAGCTCCCAGCCTTTTAAAAAAAAAAACCTCAAAAACAGGCCCTGACTGGGCACTCGGTGGGTAGATCATCCTTCTTGCACACCGAGGTCGCAGGTTCAATCCTGGTTAGGGCAAATCCGAGAAGCAATCAATGAGTGCACAACTAAATGGAACTCAGTGGAACAAGTTGATGCTCCTTTCTCTCTCTCTCTCTCTCTCTCTCTTTCTCTCTCCAATCAATGGAAAATTAAAAGCTCTCAAAACAAAGGACCCGGCACCTGTGCTCTCTCTCCTGGGAGCACACCCATGCCGTCCTCCTCCCCCCTCACAGGGGTGCGTCTCCTAAACTCTGAGGGTCCCCACGAGGCTGGCAACCAGGGGAGCAACGGGCAGCGGGCAGCTCGCCCCCACAGGCCGGTCCCCTTGAATCTGTCTCCAAAGTCTTTCTCTGCCTTCCCAGGAAGGCAAAGCAGCCCCACCCAGACTCTCTCCTGTTGCTTTTCCTATCCTAGGCCCTTCCGTGTGCCACTGTCCCCAGCTGTGTGTAATCAACATACTGGCAACATCACCTGACTCACGTCCTGAGATCGATCTTTCCTGCACACACACGACCCAAAGGGGCCAGGTCCCCTTTCCGGTAACAAAGGGATCCCAGTGTGGCTCCTTCTGATTCCCGGGGGAGGGGGGGGGGCTTCGGAAGTCAACCCTATTGTGATACATACCCGAGTCAACAGCACACAGGCATCGTTTTATAAAAGAAGCCGCATCCGCCCTGGCCGGTTGGCTCAGCAGTAGAGCATCGGCCTGGCGTGCGGGGGACCCGGGTTCGATTCCCAGCCAGGGCACATAGGAGAAGCGCCCATCTGCTTCTCCACCCCCCCTTCCTCTCTGTCTCTCTCTTCCCCTCCCGCAGCCGAGGCTCCATTGGAGCAAAGATGGCCCGGGCGCTGGGGATGGCTCCTTGGCCTCTGCCCCAGGCGCTAGAGTGGCTCTGGTCGCGGCAGAGCATCGCCCCCTGGTGGGCGTGCCGGGTGGATCCTGGTCGGGCGCATGCGGGAGTCTGTCTGACTGTCTCTCCCGTTTCCAGCTTCAGAAAAATACAAAAAAAAAAAAAAAAAAAAGAAGAAGAAGCCGCATCCAATAAAGAAAAACAAGCTGAGCCCCAGCACGCCTGCCTGCCTGCCTCAGTGAGCCGGTCAACGTTCACTCGACAAATAACAGCGTCGACGCTGTAACCATCCGCTGTAACCATCGAGAACAGAGAAACCTGCGGAATGGCGGAGGGAACCAAGCTCCTGTCCGCTGTCTAGACTTTTCATGGATGACATAAAAAACTCCCCAAGACAGGCATAGGCATCCAATGCGATTTTACAGATGGTACACTACTCAAAATAATAAAATAATAATAGTAATAATAATAAATAATAAAGATAATAAGGAGAATAACCAATTCTAAGACCTTAGGCCAAGGGAGAGAGTTTATTTCAGTATATAAAATGCTTCCTTACACACAGCATGCCTTTCCCAGGAAGAGGATGTATTCAGAAGGTATACAATGTGACAGCTGATTATTTTAACATGAACAGTGATTACATGAAGAAAATTAGAGAGAGAGAGAGAGTGTGTGTGTCAGGAGAAGGGATAGTGGAACATGGCAAGCCATTTGGGGTGGATAATTATAGCACGTGTGTCCTTTTTTTTTTTTTTTACAAAGCATCACAAGTGTTGAGAAATCCACACACTTCCCGTAGGGGAATCTTGGCTAAGTTATCCCGTACTGGCCATGGTTTGCCAGCATTCAGCCGTGTCAGGATGTGGGTGGCCAGCGGTCCACACTCCAGAGCACCTCGCAAGGTAAGCACCTTTTCTCCTCCCAAGAGCGGTCTCGGGGGGAGCGAGTGTTCTGTGGATGTTGATGATGGGTCAAGTACCCCTCCGTCTCCAGGTGATGGGTTCCGATTAATTCCATCCCATCACCACGTGAACCACGAGGAGGTAGCACATGCCCACCATGCAAGAGACGACCATCATTGGGAAGCCCAGCCTGAAACACAAAGAGAGGTTTGGGTTGCTAACTGGCAAGGTGAACTCGACGCTCACTTAGTCTAGGGTCAGCGCAGAAGAGCAGGGCCCAGGGTGCCCACTCTGTGCCAGCTGATTGGAGACCTTCTCAAAACATGTGCAAGTTTTTTAAAATTTAAAAATTTGTTTAATTTATTGATTGATTTGAAAGAGAGAGAGAGAGAGAGAAACATCAGTTTGTTGTTCCGCTTATGTATGCATTCATTGGTTGATTCCTGTGTGTACCCTGACCAGGGGTCAAACCGGCAGCCTTGCTGTATCGAGACGAGGCTCTAACCAACGGAGGTCCCTGGCTGGGGCAAAATTTTTCCCAGCTTTTTCATTGACTTTTCAGGGGCTTAATTTGTTCAAGCATGAGACACTTTGTCTTCCAGATGACACACTGTCATTGTCATCCTCCTGGGCCATTCCATTTCTAGACGTTTTCTATGACTGTGTCAACGGCCAACTGTCCTTCCTAGAAAGCTGGTTTCCCAGGAAGGTCACGTTTCCGTAGACCCCCGATGTCCTTCATACTTAAGAGTTGGGAGAGAGCTTGAGAGGTAGGACCGGGGAAGGCCTCTTATCTAAGGAAGGCGGGATGGAAGGACAGGCTTTTCCTCTGTATGTGGTGAGGGACGGGACGTGAGGACAACAGGCACACCCACGTGTAGGAGGCATCGTGAGAACATGGTGGTTTCGTGTCCCTTGCCATGTGCGTCCCGGGGCGGCGTACTTGCAGCTCCACACCTTCCCGTCCCGCTGGACAGATCCCGACAGATTCCCACTCAGCATCTGGGACCCATGCCTTGTGAGGCCACTGCCTTATCACTGAGAGAACTCACGGAAAAGGGGACAGTTTTTGTTCAGAGGAGCACTGGATAAAATTCAACATCGGTTTGTGGTAAAAAAAAAAAAAAAACAACAAAAAACTCTCCACAGAGTGGGTGTCGAGGGGACATAATAAAAGCCAGAAACGACCAGCTCACAATGAACCCCACACTCAAGTCTGAAGCACATAGGAAGCTTCCCCTCTCGGATGGGGAACAAGACCAAGACGCCCATTCTCACCTCTTTTATCTAACAGAGTACAGGAAGTCCCGGCCAAAGCAATCACACAAGAAAAAAAAAAAACAAAAAACAAATAAAAGGCATCCAAATTGGAAAAGGAAGTGGTGAAACTATCTCAAGTTGAGGGTGACCTGGTATTCGACATAGAATATCCGAAAGGCTCCACCAACAACAACCATTAGAACAAATAAATAAACTCACTACACTTACAGGATACACAATCAACAAACACATATACAAAAGTTACAAAAGTCAAGTGCCTTCCTATGCACTAATCAGTCATCAGAAAGCGAAATTAAGGGACCATTCTTATATACTGCACAAAAAGAATACATACCAGGAATAAATTTTAACTAAGACAGAAAAAGACCTGTCCACGGAAACCTGTACAACCTTGAGGAAAGAAATGAAAAGAAGATACTGATAAATGGAAAGATATTCCATGACCACAGGCAGAAACGTGAATATTGTGAAAACATCTCTAATACTCAAAGCAATCTGCAGATCCAGTGGGGTCCCTACCAGCATGCCAATGGCATGTTCCCCCAGAAGTAGGACAAACAATCCTAAAATTTTCAGGGAACCACAGAAGAACCTGCATAGCAGAAGCAATCTTGAGAAAGAAAAAATAAAGATGGAGGAATCACACTTCCCCATCAAAATGTTTTACAGAGCTCAACGTAATCAAAACAGTATGGTCTTGGCATTAAAAATAGGCACACAGAACAATGGAACAGAGGAAAGAACCCAGAAATAAACTCACTCGTAGGACATGGCTGGGTGGTTCAGCAGATAGTGTCGCCCCAGCGTGCTGAGGCCGCAGGTTTGACCCCACGGTTGGGGCACATACAAGAAAGCAACCAATGAGTGCACAATCAGCAGAACAGCAAGTTGATGCTTCTCTCTCCCTCTCCCTCTCAAATCAGTGGAAACATTTTTTTTTTTTTTTAAAAAAAGGACAAATCAGAGAAAATGTGGGGGTTTTCTTTAATGTGCCTGATCATGTCCCCACTCCCAACTGCTTTCAGGGAAGTGTTCCATCGAAACAGCCAGTGTGGCCTCAGCTGTGGTAGTGCAGTGGCAAGTTGATCTGGAATACTGAGGTCGCCGGTTCGAAACCCCGGGCTTGCCCAGTTAAGGCACATAGAACAAGCCACCAATGAACACCTAGCTAAGTTAAGGAATTACTTCTCATCCCTGCCCACCTCTGTGAAATCAATCAATAAAATCTTAAAAAATAAAAAACCTAGCCTGGCTGTCTGATCCCTTCAAATCTGGGGAGAAGGTGGACTGTGGGCTCTGCACCCCCTGCCTCCTGGTGCTCCAGCCACAGCCGAGGTGCCCCGGACAGTGGGCAGTGCCCCAAGACGGAGGCTGTATCTCCCCACCCCCCACTGCCCCAGCCATGGCTGGCCACCTGGGCATCCTCCTTTGGAAAACGGCTCTGGCTGTCCGCAGGAGAGCTCTGTCCAACACCAGGTTGCCACACGGGGGGGGGGGGGGGGGGGGGGGGGTCTGGACCTGTCAAGGCCTCTGAGCTGCATCGCTAAGACCCCCAGAGGGACCACACCTGACTGCCCTCTGTCCCCACATGGGTTTATTTGTATGTCTCTAAGTGTCCTTCAAAATGAGACCCTGAGGCCCTGGCCGGGTTGCTCAGTGGTAAAGCATCAGCCTGGCATGTGGAAGTCCCAGGTTCGATTCCCAGCCAGGGCACACCAGAGAAGCGCTCATCTGCTTCTCCACCCTTCCTCCTCTCCTTCCTCTCTGTCTCTCTCTTCCCCTCCTGCAGCCAAGGCTCCAGTGGAGCAAAGTTGGCCCGGGTGCTGAGGATGGCTCTGTGGCCTCTGCCTCAGGCGCTAGAATGGCTCTGGTTGCAACAAAGCGACGCCCCAGATGGGCAGAGCATCGCCCCCTGGTGGGCATGCTGAGTGGATCTTGGTCAGGCACATGTGGTAGTCTGTCTGCCTGCCTCCTGCTTCTCACTTCAGAAAAATACAAAAATTAAAATTAAAAAAATATGAGACCCTAAGGTCAGATACATTGGAGAGACACTAGCCAAAGAATGACAGGGGTTACTCAGGTAATGAGCTGCAGGGTCCTTGGTCCCTGACCTGCTGCTGGGCACTGTGGTTCCCCCAGTGTGAGGGAGTGTTTCCAAAGACGTCTGACCTGGAAACCTCCTTCCTGAGTGCCTTGAAGTGAGCAGGGTCTGCGGGGCAGGCTTTAAAGAGGAACGGCCAGATGGAAGGCTCCCAGAATTAGGAACACTGCAGAAGCCAAAACCTATTGTGGCTGCTTAGGTACAAAGAAAACGGAAGAAGAAGAGACCGCAGTTCCTATCTGTGTCGCTTTACAAAAGCACAAGGGGCACGCTCTGACCTAATTCAGAATTCTTCTTTTTTTTTTATTCAGACTCCCACATGTGCCATGATTGAGATCCACCTGGCAAGACCACTAGGGGGCGATGCTCTGCCCATCTGGGCCGTTGCTCCGTTGGGGCCGGAGCCATTCTAGCGCCTGAGGCAGAGGCCACAGAGCCATCCTCAGCGCCTGGGCCAACTTTGCTCCAATGGAGCCTCGGCTGCGGGAGGGGAAGAGAAAGACAGGAAGGAGAGGGGGAGGGGTGGAGAAACAGATGGGCGCTTCTCCTGTGTGTCCTGGCCGGGAATCGAACCAGGGACTTCCACACACAGGCCGACGCTCTACCACTGAGCCAACCGGCCAGGGCTGTAATTATTCTGACATGATATAAAAGTCGCTCCTCCAGTTTCATTCTAAGTCCTCTCTCATAAATGTCACTCCAGGAATCCCAGGCTGTGGCCCTCAGACACATCACCAACACTCTCATCTCAGATGGAACTTAGTGGTAAAGGGGTCAAGAGGTGTCCCGTACACGGTGACAGAAGATTTGACTCGGGACGGTGAACACACGATGCGACATCCCGACAGTGTATCATAGAAATTGGACACTGGAAACCTATATAATTTTATTGACCCATGTCACCCCAATAAACTTTTAAAAATTATTATTTTTTTAAATGAAGAATTCTGCTTTAAGGAATTCCATCTGGAAACCAGTTTTCCCCGGGGAGGAAGCCAGATGGGCCTTGAGATGAAGGGAGAGAGCAGCTACCCCAGGGAGACAGATCTGCATCACAATTGGACCTTCAGGAAACCAAACAAGGGTTTTCATTACAGGAGGGAGCTCTTCCAGAGGCAGCTTTTTCTTTTTCTTTTTTTTTTCTTCATAAGCAGCTTTGAAAACCCGTGATTATTTCTCTGGTATGCAACAAAATGGAAGCCCTGGCATCTACAGTTGTCAGGGAAACTCTCGGGGTGAGGACAGCCTGGGGCATCTGCAGCGCAGAACCAGGCTGAGGTGCACCCGCTCATTGGCTCACCAGGCACTGCAGACAGAGTCCCGGCCCTGGGGGGTGGGGAGGGGGCGGAGCTGAACAGTGACACATCTGACACATCCCGGACTTTTTTTTCTCTAGTTCTGGGACCGAGATAGCAGACAGTAGTCACGTGCACGGGCGCTCTGTGAGGTGAGGTGGGACGTGGTCAAGGGGAATACGGCACAGAGAAGGGGGTGGGGGGTGGGGAGGCTGGTGTAAGCGGCCTCTGGGTCCAGGGGACTCTGAGCAGACCTGAGGAAAGTGAGGTATCCTATGCCTGCATGGTGGACAGGAGACCCACAAAGAAGGGACCCCCAGACAGACTCCAGGGACCCCGGGGGTTCAGCACGTTCACACACACACACACACACACACACACACAGAAAGGGTAAAAATCTGGTGTGAGGGCAGGACCCTATTAGGAGATAGGTTTAGAGAGGAGGGGTCTGAGCACGAGGCCTCACAGGTGGGTATAAAAATTTGACAACACACAGAGTATTGTCTGAGCACAGGGAATGAGAAAAATTAGGTCTCCTTTCAAGAAACATCCTTGGGGAAAAAAAAAAGTTCCCAGTCATTGGAAACTAAATAACAGATTTCAAAATAACCCATGAATCAAAGAAGGCACCCAAAGAGAAACAGGAAATGCTGTATTTTGATCTGAATGAAAATAAAAATGCAGCGTTATCAGAATGGGTGGGAGGGCACTTATGCTGACCCCCAAAGAGACATCCAGCCCTGAACCCCTGAACATGTGTATTAGAAAGGGACCCGGTCAGTGACCTCAGCTCCTGCTAGAAAAACAAAAAGTAAAGCAGAGTAAGCAGAAGATAATACAGACCTCATCAGAAATCAATGAACTAGAAAACAAACAAACAAACAAAAAAAACAACAAAGCCTAACCAGGCGGTGGCGCAGTGGATAGAGCATTGGACCGGGATGCAGAGGACCCAGGTTCAAAACTTGAGGTCCCCAGATTGAATGAAGGGTCACTGGTTTGAGCGTGGGATCATAGACATGATCCCATGGTTGCTGGCTTGAGCCCAAGGTCGCTGGCTTGAGCAAGGGGTCACTGGCTCTGCTGTAGCCCCACGGTCAAGGCACATATGAGAAAGCAATCAATGAACAACTAAGGAGCTGCAACAAAGAACTGATGCTTCTCATCTCTCTCCCTTCCTGTCTGTCTGTCCCTATCTGTCCCTCTCTCTGACTCTGTCACAAAAAAAAAGAAGAAAGTCAATGAAATCAAAAGTAATTTCAGGCAGAATAGCAATAAAATTGATACACTTCTGGCCCAAATGGATCAAGGGAAAAAGAAAAGGAATGATGATATAAAGCGGGGGTCCCCAAACTACGGCCTGTGAGCCGCATGCGACCCCCTGAGGCCATTTATCCGGCCCCCGCCGCACTTCCAGAAGGGGCACCTCTTTCATTGGTGGTCAGTGAGAGGAGCATAGTTCCCATTGAAATACTGGTCAGTTTGTTGATTTAAATTTACTTGTTCTTTATTTTAAATATTGTATTTGTTCCCGTTTTTTTTTTTTTACTTTAAAATAAGATATGTGCAGTGTGCATAGGGATTTGTTCATAGTTGTTTTTTTTTATAGTCCAGCCCTCCCACAGTCTGAGGGACAGTGAACTGGCCGGCCCCCTGTGTAAAAAGTTTGGGGACCCCTGATATAAAGTATCAATATTAATTGACTGAGACAAGTGACAGCACCACAAATTCTACAGCTAGGTGAGAAGTAGATTAAGAAAATAACATATTAAAAACAATAATATGGATTAAGAAAAAGCATATAGGAATATAGAAAAAGATAGGAGATATATAGAAACAAGTGAGGCTATAATATTAAATGCCATTAGGGCATGTGAATAAGGCCGTGCCCTCTGGTGGGAACTGATCTGGGGTGTACAGATATGACAGACAGACTCTGCCTTTCACGCAGGGCACAGTTAGTGTGTGTGTGACGTTATATACAGATAAAAAGTGGCTTGATGTGACAATTCTGTAGATGAACATAAAAAGGGCTCCCTGCGAGGAACTCCAAAAAGGTGGTTTGAGATGGCAATCCTGTAGATTGACACCTGTTAGAAGGCATAAACCACTAAGGGGCCCCCTGCTGTGTTAAGTCACTCAGACTCCAACATTGTATGTGGACTGTCTCCACACCGGAGGGGGGAGGCCTTAAGCTGCACCCAGGCACGCCAAAAGGATTCGTGAGTAATAAACTGCCTGTGTGATTCTTGCAACTAACTTGTGTGTTGCTTGTGTCTTTCCTTTGTTAACAATTGGTCTTGGTACCAATAAGCAGAATTCCTCATGGCCGCCTCAAGAGTAGTCCCCAAGAGGCTGCCAGCCCTGCTGATAAGCAGGAGTGTCCCACCGCACAGGGAAGTCGAATCAGAGACGCCTGACCGACCTAGAGCTCGGACTCTACTGGGACAAATATGGACTAAGGCGTGCAACAAGAGTCACCTCAGGAAGTAACAGAAAATACAAATACCTCTGTATCTATTAAGGAGCTTGACCTCCTAATGAAAACGTCCCAGAAGGGACAACGCACAATCCAGATGGCTTTCCTGGTGAACTATACCGAACATATTATGGATCAAACTATAGCAATTCTACAGAACCTCTTCCAAAACTTAAATAAAAGTAGAACACTTCCCACCAACTTCTTCGGTGAGGCCAGAATTACCCTGGCACAAAAACCAGACACACATTCTCATCCAGAAATTGTCCAAAGAACAGTCAAGTTTCACCCCTCTCTCTACCTTTTGCTGACGACCATAAAGGGTTTGGAAAACTCACCATTGATCCTTTGTTCCTGGGTTGTGGATTTTAACCCAAGCCCCACAGAAAACATTGGAAGGAAAAATTCACCCCCCTCTCAAATCCTATATTCCTTATACTTACTTCTATTGCCTTCTTGAAACTTAAATGGGGGGGTGGGGGAGTTGCCCAGGTCGAGCCTGTGACGTCAAGAGTGGTCCAATTCCATGCCGAAGGGAATAGAATCATTTCTTAGGAGTTTATCTAAAAAAAGGAATTGCCCACAGCACTTTCACATAGGATGCCCCCCTTTTTTTTTCCTTTCCATTATTTACCCTGCAGTTTTATTTCCTGAGGGTTTTGGACAAAAATAGAACCATAAGATGCTAGCACCACAAAGGACTTCCGGACCCATCTGGTCCAACCTCTCCAAACCTCCGCCATCTCCAAGAAGTGTTGAAAGAGTTAGAAGGGGAAAAAAAAAAGGCACAAGCCATGACCTCGGGTTGAGGAATTCAAGATGAAGTTGCCAGTGAGACATCTAGTGTGGTGATTTTTAATGGTTTAGGAAAAAAGTAAAGAGGAAGGTCCATCTTGTTTTCTCCCTAAAATGTCTTTAGGGATCTGCATATTATAAACACAAAGCAAAACAAACAAACAAACAAAAAAATCCCTGAAAAACATCAAGTACAAACAAGTGAAACATTAATGAATTAAAAATATGAAAAAGAAAAGCGTTTGCCTGAAACGTAAGAGACAAAAACCATTAAAATCTATCACAGTCTATACTATTCTACATTGCTTCTCATGTGCTGATAGTACCTAATTTATTTATTTATTTATTTATTTATTTATTTATTTATTTATTTATTTGAGAAAGAGAGGGAGGGAGGCATCAACCTGTTGTTCTACTTTAGTTATGCCATTGATTGTTTCTCCTATGTGTTCTGACCTGGGCTCAAATTGGTGACCTGGGGGGGGGGGGTGTCCAACAACCCTGGGATCAAACCTGCAACCCTGGGCTTGAACTGGTGACGTTGGCACTCCAGGGAGGTGCTCTATCCACTGCACCACCAGCCAGGGCAGTATATAAATTATAATATAGTTCAGCCTGACCAGGCGGTGGTGCAGTGGATAGAGCGTCAGACTGGGATGCCGAGGACCCAGGTTTAAGACCCCGAGGTCGCCAGCTTGAGCAAAACTCACCAGCTTGGACCCAAGGTCACTGGCTGGAGCAAGGGGTTACCCGGTCTGCTATAGCCCCATGGTCAAGGCACAAATGAGAAAGCAATCAATGAACAACTAAGGTGTCACAACGAAACACTGATGATTGATGCTTCTCATCTCGCTCCGTTCCTGTCTGTCTGTCCCTATCTATCCCTCTCTCTGTCCCTATAAAATATATATATATATATATATATATATATATATAGTTCATTGATGCTATTGACTGGATTGCATCTCTTCAAAATTCCTATGTTGAAGTCCTAATTCTGGGCGGGTAGCTCAGTTGGGTAGAGCATCATCTAATATGCCAAGGTTGTGGGTTCGATCCCTGATTGGGACACATACAAGAATCAACCAACGAATGCATAAACGAGTGGAACAACAAATCGATGTTTCTCTCTCTCTCTCCCCCTTCCTCATCCTCTAAAAACCAACCCATCAATAAATTGGTGAAACTGTTCTGTATACTACTCTACTTGTGGATACATGGCACAGTGCATTTATCAGAAACTAGTGAAATTCACACAGCACAGAGAGTGATCCTTACTGTATGCAAATTAAAAAAAAATCACTTAGGAGATCAGAGGATCCTAGGGTGGAATGCAGACTATGACAGAATAAAATCTACTGCATTACAAATGAATGAAAAACAGTGTCACTAAAGGGGACCGGGGATTGCTGATCTGACTGACTGGAGTGGAGACAATAGGACTACTGGGCACAGAAACTGTACAAAAGCACTTTATCTGGTCCGGCAGCTAGAGCCGCTCCTCACAGGAAGGCAGGCTAAGAATTCTGATATTGCCCTAAATGCGTATGGAAATGGAACAACTGAGCACATGGATGGTGCGTGGTGGGAGTTACGCTCATTGATGGAGCAGGGGGCCACAGACCAGCAAAGGTGGATGCTGGAATTATCGCTGGGCAGATGGACGAGAGTGGGAGACATTAGTGTGAACTCCTTTTTTTTTAGCTTAATATAGAGACTGATGACTGTATTAGAACAGCTATCGATCCATGTATAAAGATACAGATTAGTACACACACGGTTCTGTGTTCTATCAGTGGAGAGAACTCAGAAGCAATGACGCTCCAGCAGCAGTGAGCACACCGGGAGCCCAAATCTTGGTGTCTAACACCGTTCTCCAGGAAAAGAGACCTACCGGGGCTCCTTGGAGAAACGGCTGACTCCAGGGCTGAAGTGGACACATACAAGGTGAGCCTGTGGCATCTTGTAATGCCATTAAAAAGAAGTAAGACCTCTGCCCTAGCTGGTTGGCTCAGTGGTAGAGTGTCTGCCTGACGTGTGGAAGTCCCGGGTTCGATTCCCGGCCAGGGCACACAGGAGAAGCGCCCATCTGCTTCTCCACCCCTCCCCCTCTCCTTCCTCTCTGTCTCTCTCTTCCCCTCCCACAGCCAAGGTTCCATTCGAGAAAAGTTGGCCTGGGCACTGGGGACGGCTCCATGGCCTCTGCCTCAGGTGCTAGAATGGTTCCAGTTGCAACAGAGCAACGCCCCAGATGGGCAGAGCATCGCCCCCTGGTAAACATTGCAGGTGGATCCCGGTCGGGTGCATGCAGATGACACCCCTCTACTTCTCACTTCAGAAAAATACAAAAAAAAAGGAGGAGGAGGAGGAGGAGGAGAAGAAAGAAGAAGAAGAAGAAAGAAGAAGAAGAAAGAAGAAGAAAGGAGGAAGAAGGAGGAAGAAGGAGGAAGGAGGAGGAGGAGGAGGAGGAGGAGGAGGAGGAGGAAGAAGAAGGAGAAGAAGAAAGACCTCAGAGAGATGCACACAAATCCACAATGTTGGGCTCTGCCAATGGGGCACAGATGCCCATGGAGAGCGCCCCCCTGTGGCCAATGCTGGAATCCCTCAAGTGAAAAATAAGTGATATTGGGTTGTACCTCAAAGCACAAACTAAATACCCACAGGTTCAAGCCAATATAAATAAATACTAGGTAAAGAACTGGGGCAGAATAAACAAATCCACGCAGAAGGACTCCTGTATTTTCTGCAGCTACCTCACCCTGAACTCCCGGACTTCCTTGCAAAGAGGGCGGCTGGCACGCAGGTGCAGCTGGGGAGGGGGCGGCCCTGCTGTGGAGAAACCGGACAAACACCATCGCAGCCCGGGGTGTGGAGGGCAGGGCCAAGTTCATGTCAACGGCGATAAGCTCCCATTGATAGCATGTACGTGTGACGTCAGGTGATAAAAAATGACACCTTGAAGCTCTGGTCTTTCTCCCCAGAACCCACAATCCCAGTCTAGCCACGAGAATAGCCACAGACACACCCTGGCTGAGGGTCAGCCTGCAAAACATCTGACCAATGCACGCAGATCAACTGCCAAGGGCATCGGAAACAAGGCACGTCTGAGAAAGTCACAGCCTTGAAGAGGTTTGCTGATCACACACAGCGTGCGGTTATTCTGGGTGGGATTCTGGAACAGAAGGCGGCGTCGGGAGGAAGAAATATTATATATAAGGACACTTAAATAAAGTACCGTCTCTAGCGAATCCCTTCTTTCCTTTGTTTTTATTCAAAAATGACCTCCCGTAAGGCCCACAAACTGAAGAAGAAATAATAATAAATGGCTTAGATGTGTAAGCCCGTACCCAGAAGAATAATTTTTCCATCTCCGGGTCATTCTTCACCGTTCCCAACCTTAAGGAGGAACGCGCCTTTGGGATTAACTACCCACTGAAATATTTCAAGATGCTCTAACATACAGTAATCAGAGGTTTGCGTGTAATTTGTCCTGGGTTTCTGGGTCAGGCAGTGCAAGAAGGGGAAAAAACATCATGCTGTGACTAGGGGGAGAGGCAGGCTCCCTCTTTCTGCCAGAGAGCACAGGCTGTCTCAAGTGACCAGTCTTTGATCCTCCATAAATTATTGTTTGTAAAATGCAACATTTGTTTCAAATGCATGTCTTCCCAATCCCACAGCAACCGGGGAGAAGTGGAGTGGGAGTGTGTGTGTGTGTGTGTGTGTGTGTGTCTCAATTTATTGGCTTTGTATTAGAGTCTATGCGCTATGCGCATTCTCGAAATGGAGATTGATTTCGTCCAAGGTGAGCGAGATTAATTAGTTCACTTTCCGGTAATGTTGCCTCCTTCCCCAAAACATTAGTTCAGACAGTGCTCACACAGGCAAGAGAGAAACAGCTGACACTCTGCAGTTGGAAGTCTCTCTCTCTCTCTCTCTCATACAAACACACATGCATGCACACATATGTGTTGCATGTGCATACAAACACGTGGGAGCATATCTGCGGGAACACATATGCATGCACTCACACATGGGTGTACAGTTGTGCACACCAAGTCATAATGTAGTCCACACATGGACCTGCACACTCACACACCCATGCCTGTGCATGCACACAGGAGCCACATGGGCGCGGGCATTCACAGGCACATGCACAAGCGTGTGTGTGCACAGATGTGCAGAGATACACACAGCCCCACCTGTTTTGCCCGACAGGGAGGGGCCATCTAAGAAAACATGCTACGTGTTATGATCAGTGGTCACTGCTAGGTCACTTTTCTAACTCATGTGTCACCTCTCTATTTTACCTTTTACATTCTTTTCCTTTGAAGGCGTATTTATAGTCAGGAAAAAGATGGCAGTTCTCAAACCTCCCGTGGGAAGTCAGCATGTTGCCCTGTGTACCGCAGGCAGCCGCTTCTGCTGCAGAGACGTTCTCCCAGGAGGTAGAGAAAAGCCCACCGAGTGCTTTATCACAGCTGAGCGAGAACCTTGTGCAAACATGGGGACCATTTCATAAGAGAACAGCCCCAGTTTCTGAGCAAGGACCCGACGAGAAAACGGGCCAGAGCCAGAACCAGACTGACGAGAAACACGGCTCTGGACCTCGAACTGTGAGGCTACTTTCTCTCGTCCGAGAAAAGGCTACGGGGTTCCCCAGGCCAGCGCCCTGTGAGCCTCGGCAGGGGACCGCTGGTGGTCTTGCCCTAAGCTCTCCGGGGTCACTGAGTTACTGAGTATCACCCCGGCTGTCACACCCTCCCTGGTCTCACAAGCTGCGCGGCGATGCAGGGTCCACCCGGGACGCTCGCTGTGCGCCGGGGTCACGCACTGGACTCAGACGCGCGGCGAGGACACCGGCCCCTCCAGCCAGGCAGACATCCTGGTTATTCTTCCAAAGAGACCGACCGCTGTTGCTAAGGAGGGTCCCTGGTCTTGAGTCCAGCCTACGGCCACCGGCAGGTGGGGGGAATCACGGTCTCAGAGGCTACACCAGGGTCATGGGAACATCTGGACGAAGTTGGTCCAGAGTTAAGTTCTGGAACCCGTCCCTTCGCATCAGGCCAACCATGAGCCCAAAGTCCTACGGAGAGAGAGCCGCGGCCTCCTCCCTCCAGCTCAGTGTCCCCTCCCCATACCCAAGTGTCCCAGGATGTCATTCGAATCAACGGCTCAGCAAGACCACCAAGTACCCTGAGCAGACTCAGCTGGTTAGAGACAGTCTGCAGAAGTCAGGGTCCCAGTCTACGTAGAGACTGGTGTCGGTCGTCCCTGTTCCAGAGCCCAGCCCAGGCACGCAGAGCCCTGTGGAGACACGGGGCCTGAGGCGGGGGCTCCATGCTGTTACCCTCAGCTGGGGCTGCTGTTACAAATCTTCAGCGGAGCCCCTACCCTGGACCACATCTCTGCCCTCTCCCCAGAGGTGCCCCCAGGCTGACCCCAGTCGGTCGGCAACACCCATGGGTCCTTCTGAGGGGGGGGCCTCCTTTGCGTGGGGTGCTATGGGAGGGGGTGCCAGGCTCTCCCAGTGCACCCCCATCACCCACCATCAAAGCACATGTCCCCGCTGGGATGTCTGAGAACACAACAATGCAAGCTACCCAACATCCTCGGACCCCTGGACGCAATCTGTGCTTCTCAGAACGCCCCAGCCGTCCTCCGCATTAGGAAGCTAATCCCAGCAATGCGTTTTTAACCCTTTGAGTGGTACAAACATTCATATCCGTGCTTGTGCCTCCTGACCCTCCAGAGTACGGTCGGACAAAAATTTTTATTTTAAAAATGTTTAAGGCAACGTTAAAAAAAAAAAGATAAATGAATGTTCTTCTTGTTTCCATACATTGGTTATCAAACAAACATGATTTTAAGTTAATAAAACTGGAACTGGAACTAATTTGATTTGGGGGGGGGGGGAGGACTCACTCCCGAGGGTCAGCGAGCATGAAAAAAACTCACTATGCAAAGAGTTAACGCGTTTTTCCCCCCAAAGCCAACCTCAGCGACCCCCAAGGTCACTACAAACATGCTGCCTCTCCTGGCACTTAAGAGATGCACTTCTCTCTCTCTCCCTCTCCCTCTCTCCCTCTCTCTCCCTCTCTCTCCTTTACTAAGTACGCTTAGCGACCACATCAGTGAGGTTTATAGGTAAGTGTTGCACACACCTGAAAAACTCCAGGAAGGAGAAGCCGTACCCGTGCTGCTCGGCGATCCCCGCGCACACGACATTGGCCGACGCCCCGATCAGCGTCCCGTTCCCTGAAAAACAAAATTCAGACGTGAGGACCCAGCCCACGCACAGCGGGGCGGGAAGCCTTCCGTCCTCATCTGGCCTATCATCTTGGGCCACCTCACCGGCGTTGGGTTCGAGGAGGTTTTTACAGCCACTATCCAAGCGGTCACTTTACAAATATCTTAGAAACAGACAAACAAACAAACACTGGCAACCGGAAAATCAGTCGGCTGCTTGCACACGCTGCGATTCACTGAGGCGCCGGACTGGGGCTGTCCTCACAGGATGGAAGAGAGGGGACGCTTAGGAGAAGACGCAGATCACAAGGGGGGGGGGGGGGGGCGTGGCAGCACAGAGCCTTCTAGAAGGAGATGAAGTGGAAACAAGACCCCAAGGAGAGGGACGTGAGTATTGGGGGTAGAGGACGGAACCTGAGGTGAGAACCAGGTCCCTCGGACTCCAACCCTGAGACAAGGATGGAGGCCAACAGCCCGGTGAGTCCCAAGTCCCTCTGGGCAAGCCGTTTACCTGACACCAGGCACCTGCCGTACCAAGAGGGAGCATTCAGCGCCCAGCAGGGTTGAAATATCCTGCATCTCAGCACCATCCTGACTGCTAAAGCTCTATCTCTGCTTCCCAAGGGGTCCGTCAAGTGTTTAATTGTATTTTCGGTTCTCAGCCCTATGGATGGTCTATGTCAGGTGTCTCCCCTGGACAACCCCTTCCATGTTCAGCCTGTGTGTCCTGGGGGAAGGAGGTCCTGTGGGACCCGGCCCCGTCCGCCCCAACCCAGCACTTCCTCGGACTTCTCCTCCAGCCTCTGCCCGGTGTCCCCTGCGCGCTCCACGTGTAGGGCCCTGACCACGTCCGTCCCCTGCGCGTGTCTCAGCTTTGAGGACTGTCCCCGCTGGTGCGCACTGTCAGATTACAGCCGATGCACTCGGTGAGGTTGGGTGAGCTCACCCCCACCCACAGGGCCCCCGCCCACAGGGCCCCCACCCACAAGGCCCACACCCACAGGGCCCCCGCCCACAGGGCCCCCACCCACAGGGCCCCCACCCACAGGGCCCACGTCCAGGTGCCCTGTTGTTCTGTTTCCCCCTGGCACTCAGTTCACAGCTCCTTCCTTCTCTCGGGCTGGTTCTGGGGGAGGGATGGGGGGGTTGGCATCCATAGGGGTCTCTACTCTGATCAGCACCTGAGTCCCGCTTGCTGACTACGATGTGAACTCGCTGCTTCCAGCAATCACAGCAACGGCTCTGAATGACAAAAAAAAAAAAAAAAAAAAATCTCCCCCTTTACCAACAAGGAGATAAACTAAACAGAAGGTCATTGATTTCGCAGTCAGAGATCAATCAAAGAACAAAGAATGCCGGATTATCCAGGCAATGCCTGGAGGTTAAGACTAAAACCCTGCAGATGTATCTGGTGTGTTTATCTGAGAGTCTTCACAATCCTCTCCTGGTTTGCCAAGGCGATTAGGTCTCTGAGCGTGAGGAGGGTTAGCGGGCAGCCCCCCATCGCACCCCACGCCGAGGGTGGATGACTGTGGACGGAGGAGCCCCGTGTCCGCTCCCCAGAGATTCCTCTCCCCTGACGCTTCCTCTCACTCACGTTTTGGTTTCTCCGAAGGACACCCCGAACCCTCCCGATAAAATCCTTTTCCTCCTTACTCGAAGGCTCATGTCCCTACTCGTTAGGTCCTCACGTCATTTCCCCCGGCTCCATAAGGAGGGGTAAGAAACCGCGAGTGAGGATGGCTTCTCTTTCGCAATCTTGTTTCTAAACATAAGCCCCGTGGGCCCAGGGACGTACATGAGAACAGGAGCTCTCAGTCATAAGCAGTGACGGTCCCCAGGCCATGGGGCACAGGGGGCCAGGGCAGCTCTGCACGGAGCAGGGGGTGACAGGCTGCCTGCATAGAGGGTGGCTCCAGTCCAAGCGAGCGGAGGACGGGTTTCTGCTCAGGACGCTGCCGGACCCTCCTCCCCTCCCGCCGTGTGACCCGCCCTGAGCACTGCTGGCCGCAGTCACAGTCACCCCGCCCCCCGCGCTGCGCGTCCCCGCCCCCTCCTCACCTCCCAGGCAGGCGCCCAGGGCCAGCGCGTACATCAGCGGCGGGGCAGGCAGGCTGACTTCAGGGTCCTGACTCAGGCTCAGGAGCACGGGGATCTGCAGAGGAGAAGGACACTCGCAGACGACCCGTGGGCGCCCAGAGGAGCGGCCCAGGCTGCGGAGGACCCCCGCCATACAAAGCGCTCTTCCTGCCCACAAACGGCGAGGAGCACGGGATGTTCCACAGGAAAGTGGAGGGGACCTGGGAACCCGCACAGCCCTGAGTTGGAGCCGTGGGTTCACCTTTTATTATTTTTTTTGGTATTTTTCTGAAGTGAGAAGCGGAGAGGCAGACAGACAGACTTCCGCATGCACCTGACTGGGATCCACCCGGCATGCACACCAGGGCGCGATGCTCTGCCCATCTGGGGTGTTGCTCTGTTGCAACCAGAGCCATTTTAGCACCTGGGGTGTAGGCCGTGGAGCCATCCTCAGCGCCCAGGCCAACTTTGCTCCAATGGAGCCTTGGCTGTGGGAGGGGAAGAGAGAGACAGAGAGGAAGGAGAGGGGGAGGGGTGGAGAAGCAGATGGGCGCCTCTCCTGTGTGCCCTGGCCAGGAATCGAACCCGGGACTCCTGCACACCAGGCTGATGCTCTACCACTGAGCCATTTGGCCAGGGCCCCCTGGGTTCGTCTTTGTTGCCCGCTGTGTGACGGACAGACTGGTCCTCCTTCCCCTCCTCCTCTGGCCCCAGCTGCTGCTGTTGTAGGTCTTAAATCAGGTTGCACGGGGAGCCCACACAGCCCCTGGGACCGTAAGTAACCACCTCACTCCACCAGCCCCGTGCGTGGGCCGGTTCTGAGGACGGCCTTTCTCCCAGGCGGCCTCCCTTGTGCTTGAGCACAGACATCATACAACCTGTCTGGGAGTGTCTCCCGGCTTTCCTCTCGATTCCCATCTTGAGGAGCCCAGGAACCCCGACCCGGGGTGACAGACAGATGCATCCCCAACCCGGGGTGACGGACAGATGCATCCCCGACCCGGGGTGACAGACAGATGCATCCCCAACCCGGGGTGACAGACAGATGCATCCCCAACCCGGGGTGACGGACAGATGCATCCAACCAGCCCTGAGGGCACGTGGGTCAGCAGCAGGGGGGGTGGCCCTCAAGAGTGAAAGCGAGCACGCCCTCGCGCCCGACACCCCTGGGAGCCCAGGTGTCTGTGGATGGACCCCGGGTTCCTGCTCCTGCCTTTACTTTGTCACACGGGGACTCACAGTGCTGCTCCAGGTCAGAGGGCAGCCCCGTGAAGGCCCCTTATGTTGCCCCCATCCTCGGCCAGGTCCGAAGCACACAGATAATTCAAACAAAGTCCTGCGCATGTCCAGCACCAGAGGACACACAAGGCCAGACAGCACAGGGCATTCCAATCGGACTACTTACCAATTGGGTGTCTTCCGATTTTCTTTAAAAGCAAAACAAAAAGACAGCCTCTTTCACGGGGGGGGGGGGGGGGGGGGGCAGCTGTCAGCGGGTGGGGCTGACCAGGCAGCTGAGGGCCCCTGGCTGCAGTGAGCGGCCCGGGCTCCGCCCTCTGTCCTCTAAGCCTGCGGGTGCCACCATGGGACGGGGCCCTGCTCCCGCCACCTCCAGGGGGGCGGGTGAGCCCACACTGTGTCCCGGCCGGATGCTGGGCCCTGGCCACCTGGAGGAGACCTGCGACTCACCATGGTCGCTGTGAACGGGATGTTGTCGATCAAGGAGGACGCGATGGCCGAGACCCAGACCACCAGGACGATGGCAGCCGCCAGGCGCCGGTCCTCGGGGACCATCTGGAAGGGGCAGACGGTGGCAGAGCTGCGTACCTCGGATACTTGGCAGGGCACACAGGGCTGTCTGTCCTTGCAGGGCTGGCTGTCTGTCCTTCCTCTGACACGCGCAGAGACCGAGGCAGACCCAGGTGTGCGTGCGGGACCAGCCTGGCCGGGCCCCACAGGTACCGGAGCGGAGTGAGCCCTAGCCATCCTCAAGCCCCCCCGCCGTGAGCAGGGGAGCAGGTGGCCTTGCGCCTGGCGCTAGCACACTGGTCACACCGGTCACACCGACTGGTGCTCCCGGCACAGCGCCAGGGGTGGGACCTCCTGCCATCACTCTCTTACTGAGACCATTGTCACAACGGCTGTCTGTCTCAGACAGGTTTTAACCCAAGGCTAATAGCAAAATCACAGGCATCTGCGATGACATCTCTATATTTTTTAAATTCTCCCTTCTTCATCTCGAGGCTACCCAGGATAAAACAGGTCCCTGCCTATGCTTTTTTACATAATTGACATGACTTATTCTTGCCAGATATATATATATATATATATATTTTTTTTTTTTACAAAACTAAAGGAACAGTGGCCTGAGCACAATCTATCACCGCGCAGAACATACCTTGATCAGCAGAGCGGTCTGTTCGCCGACGTATTCTATTAAGTGGAGGTGGGCCAGCGCCTAGAGGAATGGGCACGAGACAGGAATCAGTTTAAAACTGAGAATGTAGGCAAGCTTTACAAAAACCACGTATTCAAAATGGAAATAAGTTTGGAGCATTGTCCCGATATGCCCAGGGTGGCAGCTTCGATCCCTGGTCAGGGCACATACAGGAATCACTCGATGAATGCATGAATAAGTGGGACCACAAAGGATTGTTTCTCTCTCTCTCTCCCTTCCTCTCTCTCTAAAATCAATCAATGGATGGATGGAAGGAAGGAGGGAAGGAAGGAAGGAAGGAAGGAAGAAAGGAAGGAAGGAAGGAAGGAAGGAAGGAAGGAAGGAAGGAAGGAAGGAAGGAAGGAAGGAGAAAGGAGGAAGGAAGGAAGGAAGGAAGGAAGGAAGGAAGGAAGGAAGGAAGGAAGGAAGGAAGGAGGGAGGGAGGGAGGGAGGGAGGGAGGGAGGGAGGAAGGAAGAAAGGGAAGGAGGGAAGGAGGGAGGGAGGAAGGAAATGTGTTAAGGTTATCAGCAAGTTAGGGCAATTAACGTGAGACATTTGTAGTATTTTTCTACAGCACTCGACCTCTGCATTTAAGGAGGATACATGCTCATGAACCAAGTCTTAAGATTGCAAAGTACTGTGAATAATTTTAACAATGGTCACTAAAACAATACCGGTTATTCACTGTTTCCTCTGAGGCAGGCTTTCCCCGTGATACCACGGAATGTGTAGTTAAACGTCACACAAAATGAAACAGACATTGTTACCCTGTAAACTTGCTGTAAGAAGTCATTTAAAACAAAAATTAATTCACTGAGTTTAGAGAAAGAAGGGAAGAGAGAAAGAGAGAGAGAGAAATATCAATTTGTTGTTTGATGTATTTTTGTCTTTACTGGTTGAGTTGTGCATGTGCCCTGACTGGGTATCGAACCTGCAACCTTGGTGTCTCAGGATGACGCTCTCACCAACTGAGCTCCCTGGCCAAAGGCCAAGAAGTCATTTTGTCCCAAACCCAACGACTTTATCTCTTTTGTGACAGTTATTATTATTATTATTGTTCTCATTTTTAAACCCAACTCCTTTATCGCAAATGAATTTCAAACACGTTTACAAACCCCAAGATAATTCAAGAAAAAAAAAAACAAAACCCAAAACACTACATGACAATCGAGCACTCATTTTTATCAGGAACGGTCAGGCGGCTGAGATAACGCCTGTGTGAACTGACAAGTCTCACGGCAGCCTCCACCACCGTTACCCTTGGATGAACACGTGGGAAGACCTAACACGCAAGCTGTCTTCGTCCACTCAATGAACTATACATGTAGGGATCTGTTAAACTTGATTTTAGAGAGGGAGAGAGAGAAAGGGAGGGGGGGGGGAGAGTGGGAAGCATCAACTCGTCATAGCTGTTTCTCGTCAGTACCTTGACCTTGCGCCCCTGTTTGAACCGGCGACCTCAGCATTCTAGGAAGTTGTAAAAACTAGGGGGAAAAAAAAACGGTCATTTCCGCCCCCAAGTCCTGAGTGTCTCACCTCCATCAGAACAAAGAGGGCCGCGAAGAAGAGCAGGGTTGCCCATTCCACGCGGTGCAGAATGATCTCGAAATCGCGGATGTCGGCCAGAACTAGCAACCAGAGGGCGCCCAGGATGGCAATCCACCCTGAGGGGCAAAGACAGGGCGGAGAGCTGCGGTTCACACGGTCACAAATCCGTTGAGATCTCATCTTCCGACTGCTTTTTTCTTGGCTGAGGACCACTTATTCGGCAAACTGAACATACCATATTTTTCACTCCATAAAGATACACTCTTTTCCCCCAAAAGTAGAGGGGAAAATGCCCGTGTGTCTTACGGAGCAGAAAAATACGGTATTTTATTAAATATTTTAACACACCATTTGGTTCAGAATTTTATTTTATTTTTTAATTTTCCTTCTTAAAACCCTAGGTGTGCCTTATGGTCAGGGGCGTCTTATGGAGAGAAAAATACGGTATGTCCAATGCATGCCTTTCCCCTACCTCTTCCTCTCCTCCTCCACTTCCTCCTAGTCTTCTTCCTCTTCCTCCTACTCACTCCCTTCCTCCTCCTAACCGAATCCTCTTTTATCTGAACATCTGGAGCAGCTGCACTTGTGTTACGGAAACCGTCATCCTCGGCGGTGTGTGACCTGGTGGTCACACCCTACCTCTGTCCGACGGTGAGGGTTTCGGTGTTCTGTCCGGCCAGGCAGTCTCCTGAACACTCAGGAGTCAACACAGGCCCATGTCCCCCCTAGGATGGGATACCAATGAGGACAGTGGCTTGGCTTTTACGTCCCCCGCACTACCCACAGTCCCTAGACTAGCTTTTCCACGGCGGGGCCTGAAGGAATGGCTGGATAAATAAAGGGAAGACAACTGAAATTATTTACTAGGTACTGGCGTGCCTGGTGGAAAAAAAAAAAACAAAACAGCAGGAAGTTTGCGGAGGGTGACCTGTCCAGCTTGCCACGACCCCTGTAAGTCTTACACCTGCAGCCATGCCGGGTCACGCCTAACCATGGGGCCCCTGTCCTGGCCGGTCAGCATTCCTGGTTAGGAAAGGAAGCTAACCCAACTTGGACCCACCAGTCTCTACAGCAAGGAATTGGGGGTTCAGAACAGCCTTTTCTCTCGATGCGGCTGGAAGAGGCCCCCTATAACTCAGGACACTCCCGAGACTGCTAGCGACTATCATGCCATGAGTGAGTAGAGACAGACCACACAAGTGGAAAAAAGAGCCCATGAATAGAAAAAAGAAGCACGAGGCTAAGAATAAAGGATGGAGAGTTTGAGGGGGGAGCACAGCCTCTGAAAGGGGGGGTGCCTTTCTTTTCCCCGCATCTGCCCTGCCAGGGCCCCCCCCCCACCCTGGAGTCGGCCAGTTGGCATCAGACGGTCCTCACAATCCCACTTGATTAAGACTGGTCAGGCTGACGGCTTTCTTGGGGGCTAAAAATACCTCCGCAAAGACAACGATGAAATGACTCGCAATGGGACGCGGGGCGGGGGGGGGGGGACTCACGGAGAACGCCAGTAGTTTCCACACCACAATCAGGAGAATAATCACAGAGGAGGAAAAAAAAAAATCTCCGGACTGAAAACCTAATCAAACCCATTGTGAGTGCCCCCGGGGGGGACTCTCCAGATTAATTTTCAAAAGAGGTGGCCTGGAAAATGGCTAATCAAGGTGATAAATTTTAAGGCCCAAGGGACATGTGGAAGCCAGCTCAGCGGATTCTTTTTATAGCTTCATCAGCCGTTATTGAACCCGGTGGTCCCCAACCTTTTTTGGGCCATGGATTGGTTTTTAATGTCAGAAAATATTTTCACGGACCGGCCTTTAGGGTGGGACGGATAAATGGATCACGTGACCGCCGAGACAAGCGTCAAGAGTGAGTCTTAGACGGATGTCACAGAGGGAATCTGGTCATTTTTTAAAAATAAAACATCAGCCTGACCAGGTGGTGGCGCAGTGGATAGAGCGTTGGACTGGGATGTGGAGGACCCAGGTTTGAGACCCTGAGGTCGCCAGCTTGAGCGCGGGCTCATCTGGTTTGAGCAAAGCTCACCAGCTTGGACCCAAGATCGCTGGCTCAAGCAAGGGGTTACTCGGTCTGCTGAAGGCCCATGGTCAAGGCACATATGAGAAAGCAATCAATGAACAACTAAGATGTCACAACGAAAAACTGATAATTGATGCTTCTCATCTCTCTCCCTTCCTGTCTGTCTGTCCCTATCTATCCCTCTCTCTGACTCTCCGTCTCTGTAAAAAATAAATAAATAAAACAAAACAAAACATCGTTCAGACTTAAATATAAATAAAACAGAAATAATGTAAGTTATTTATTCTTTCTCTGCAGACCAGTACCAAATGGCCCACGGACCAGTACCAGTCCGCGGCCCAGGGGTTGGGGACCACTGATCTAACTACTCTAAACATCCCGAAGTTCAGCACAGAACTTTTTTTAAAAAAAATAATAATAATAAGTTTCAGGTCAAAATTCAAAAAAAGCTGACTTGGATGGGAATGAGGTGACATGGGGTCGTGATTTGTCCCCACCTTGGGTAGAGAAGTCGTGTTTTTGCTGCAGAAGTAGAAACACCAGACCCCAGGGGGCCTGGTGCTGGGCCTCTTGGGGCGGGTCGTGTTGCACGAGTTTACAGTTCAAAATGCGCCACGAACAGTGTTTACAAGAGACAAACAAGAACGGCTGAACTCTGAAACCTCTCTGGTGCCAAGAGTCTCCGGTCGGGACTGCGTGGACTTGGGTGTGATGACCCAGCGATCCGGAGTTTACCCCAGGGTATGCTGTTGAGGGGGAAGGACCCTCTATGTGTTGTCGGGGGACTCTCTTCTTTGCCAGGTGGCTGTGAATGGTGACCATGGCCCGCCCTCACCCGCTGTGCTTTCTGGGAGGCTGAGAAGATGGGTGCGAGGTGTGAGACTAGAAATCTGCATAGGACAGCGAAGGGAAACTGAGTCACTCTACAGAGATTCTCATGGGAGCCAAGGACCCAAGGACCCATGGAGCTGGGCTGTGCCAGGACTGACGAAGGCCAGGCAGCGTCCTCCTCTGTCCCCCCCCTTTTTTTGTGGGAGAAACAGAGCGAATCAGAGAGAGGGACAGATAGGGACAGACAGGAAGGGAGAGAGATGAGAAGCATCAATTCTTCATTGCGGTTCCTTAGTTGTTCATTGATTGATTTCTCACATGTGCCTTGACCCGGTGGGAGGGGGCTACAGCAGACCAAGTGACCCCTTGCTCGAGCCAGTAACCTTTGGGCTCAAGCTGGTGAGCTTTGCTTTGCTCAAACCAGACAAGCCCATGCTCAAGCTGTTGACCTCGGGGTCTCGAACCTGGGTCCTCCGCATCCCAGTCCGACGCTCTATCCTCTGCGCCACCGCCTGGTCAGGCTCCTCGGTTCCCTTTTACAAAGTTGGAAGGCTTCCGCTTTCTGCAGAAGTTTACAGTCTTCCCGTTTCAGGATGTTGAGTCCTTATAAGAGTTCTCCGCATCTCGGCAAAGCTCGCTCTGGAAAGAACAGTCCCCGCCACCCCCTGAAACGTGCCTTCCTTCTAAATCTAGACTTCCGGGGGGGGGGGTTCTGGGAGAACGGAGGTGGATCTGGGGGGGACGTGGTGGTGTCTCGTTTTCATTCAATTAACCAAACCCCCTCCCCAGAGACGTCTGTCAAACCAATCAGAAAGGTCTCAGGAAAACACGAAGCGTGAACGCAGAGTGGCAAGTGGCGGGCTCATGAGATACCCAGAGAGCTCTACCCGCCAGGGTCCACGTCGCCAGTGGGGACACAGGCCCTGAACCTCAACACGGGGCTCAGGACAGTGGGAAGTTACCGCATAACTGTGAAAGCCAGAGCAGAGAGACCTCCAGGGACAGCTGGCCCTGGGCGTGGGAAGATGGAGGCACCCTCAGATACGGACGGCGGGCTGTGGAGACCACTGGCCGGCTCACTGTTGGCTGGCTAATCGTCCAGCCTGCAGCCCTGCGGCCCTGCTGCTGCTGCGACTTCCCATCTCTTCTGGGGTGCTTCTTGGGGACCAGTATAAAGATGTGGTTATCGGCCCTGGCCAGCTGGCTCAGTGGTAGAGCGTCAGCCTGGCGTGTGGAAGTCCCGGGTTCGATTCCTGGTCAGGGCACACAGGAGAAGCGCCCATCTGCTTCTCCACCCTTCCTCCTCTCCTTTCTCTCTCTCTCTCTCTCTCTTCCCCTCCCACAGCCAAGGCTCCATTGGAGCAAAGTTGGCCCAGGCACTGAGGATGGCTCTATGGCCTCCACCTCAGGTACTAGAATGGCTCTGGTTGCAATGAAGCAATGCCCCAGATGGGCAGAGCATCACCCCTGGTGGGCATCCCGGGTGGATCCCCGTTGGGCGCATACAGGAGTCTGTCTCTCCACTTCTAATGTCGGAAAAATACACACACACACACACACACACACACACACAAAGATGTGGTTATCATGTTCCACGGAGAGGATGCTATGAAGTCTCTACACTGTCCCTCCTAATAGTAAACCTTGGAGGGCTTGAGAACCCAGGATGTGCCTCCACCTTTCTGCCTCTCCCCCCCACCTTCCCTGAAAAAAAAACAAAAGCCCAGGTTGCACAGAAAGGCTTTTTTTGGTCCCTGAAAGGGGACACCCTCCATCTGTGCCCTCGCTGGTGCCGGCTCCAGCGTCTGGAGACAGGTTCTCATCCTCCCCTTCCATCTGGTGCCGGCTCCAGCGTCTGGAGACAGGCTCTCACCCTCCCCTCCCGTCTGGTGCCGGCTCCAGCGTCTGGAGACAGGCTCTCACCCTCCCCTTCCCTCTGGGCTGTCAAGGTACAAAGTTCAGCGACAGAAACGGACAACCATGAGGCTCACCCAGATCGAGGTGGACTCCGGGGACAAAGGAATTGAGGAAGAACATCAGGATGACGAACCCCAGCACCGTCAGGCACTTGGCCAGCAGGATCCTGTCTGATATCCTGTGCTGAGAGAGAGAGGACACCAGCCTTCCAGTGCCGGCCACACGCCCATCCCCGGACGGGGCCCGAGTCTGTGCTCACTGCTCGCTGGGGTTGGAAACCCCAACACCTGGCACTTGAAAGGACATAACGAGGAAACGTGTGGCAGGAAAAACTCGTTCAGATGTGAAATTAGAACTTTTGAGATCCGCATGGGAAATAAACATGCTAGCTCTGGCCGGGGAGCTCAGTTGGCTGAAGCGTCATCCCGATAGGCCAAGATTGCGGGTTCAATCCCCAGTCAGGGCACATACAAGAGTCAACCAATGAATAGAAACATAAGTGGAGCAACAAATCTATGTTTCTTTCTCTCTCTCTCTCTCTCTCTCTCTCAAATCAATGAAATAGTTTTTGCTAAGAAATAAATTAAAATTCCATAAAAACACCAATGAATTAAAGCCAATCCTGAGTGGAGCTCTCTCAGCGGGGACAGGGACACCCTGTGTCCCCAGGTGCTGACAAAGTCTTCAGAGGCTGACATATGAGCAAAAAAGCCCCATAATGAGCCACAAGACAGAGCACACACCTATCCCTTCTCTGTCCCTAACGCCTGCCTTGGCCTCCACATCCTAATCCCAAAACTGAGAACCACGGACCTGCTTTGGAGGGTCAGGGAGCCCCAAGCCCCGGCCGACCATCCGTGCAGCCACACCAACCGCAGAAAAGGCCCCCTACCTCCCAGGGAAGGTGAAAAGGTTTAACCTTCTGATCTGTGGACAAAACAAACCCACCGCGTTTGGAAAACATTCTCCCCACCCACTCCCGGAGGTAACACGTCTCGTGTCTGACCACAGGCGTAAAAACAGAGCTGACATGCAGTTACAGTTGCATGCAAAGCGGAGAAAAGGAACCACGCCCTTCGAGGGGGTGAGTCAGAAACCTCCTGGGAAAAGAAACCACGATACCTTTTTCTGTAACTCCTGGATGTTGGTCTCCCAATTCTTATCTTCCTGCGAGATTTGTCTAAAACGGGAAAAAGGATACACATTATGTTCCCGGTGATCCTGAGCAGTGAGGTGAGGAGGGCGTGGTCAGCGGCTCATGGCCCACTGGGTGCCGTCCACTGTGACGCGCAGTGTGGCCACATGACGAGGCGCGTGGAAGGTGGCCGGTGGAGCCAGGTTTATGGATCGGGAAAGATGCTTGCTCTGTATTTCCAAAGAAAAATAACACAGGAGGCCCTGGCCAGTTGGCTCAGTGGTAGAGCGTTGGGCCAGTATGTGGATGTCCTACGTTCAATTCCTGGTCAGAGCACACAGGAGAAGCGCCCATCTGCTTCTCTACCCCTCTCTGTTCTCTCTCTCTTTCTCTTTCTCTCCCACAGCCATGGCTCGATTGGTCAGAGTGTGTTGGCCCCAGGCACTGAGGATGGCTCTGTGGAGCCCCTGCCTTCAGGTGCTAAAAATAGTTCAGTTGCTGAGCAACAGTCCAAGGTGGCTCAATCACCCAGTAGTGGGCTTGCCAGGTAGATCTCTGTTCGGGTGCATGTAGGAATCTGTCTCTCTGTCTCCCCCTCCTCTTCCTTTAAAAATAAACAAGAGAAAAATACCACAGGGAACGTTTGATGAAATGTGTGTGAGCACGCACGCGAGACCCCATCAGAACACTGGCCAAAATGTGAGCAAGGGAAGGAGGGACACGAAGACCCCCTTGTTTTCCTCTTGCTTCCCACTTTCCTGAATCTGGTGGTCAGAATGAGGAGACAATAGAATTACAACCTAGCTAAGTCGAGGAAAGAACAGTAAAAAGAAATGTCACTTGCTCCAGCGGTCATTTTGATTCACTGGAAATCAATTTTTAAGAACTTCCTCGCCTTGGCCAGATAGTTAAAGCATTGTCGAACCGATGCTGGTTCGATTCCCGGTCAGGGCACACACAGAAATAGATCACTGTTTCTGTCTCCCCCCCACCCTCAAGTCAATAAATAAATAAATAAATAAATAGATAAATAAATCTCCAACTTGTCTTTTCTTTTTTAGCCTCTCCTATCACCCCATCTTCTCTCTTTAATTTTCTCCCTTTACAGTCAGGGAGAAGAAGCTGACTGCATCTTTTAACTCATAAATTTTCTCTTTTCAAGATCCACGCCCGCTGTGGACACTGGTCACCCTGTCCTCAGCCTGTAACTCGGGGCCGTCCTGTCATCCGAGGACACCAGGTCCCCTTCTCCAGAGTCAAGGGTGAGGCCGATGACGCAGAGAGCACCTCCCCCCGTCCACAGGGCTGGCCCGTGGCTGCTCCCACTAATACACCCGCCTGCAAGACAGGCCCTGCGGGGCAGCCGGGGTCTGTGTGGGCACCGCCCCCAGCGCTGTCCTCGGCTGGCCGGCCCGCTGTCGGGAACATGGCTGCTTCCACTCAGCTGCCACACGGAGAGTCACAGGGAGCCACAGTGCCCCGTGCGTGCAGGACCTCCGTCTATAGTCTGTGCCCAGCTCCTGGCTCCACTGCAAGAATGGGTCAACATCCCTGAGGGGCGGACAGGAAACTCCCCACTATGCTGTCCCTCTTTTCACAACTCAGCTCTGCTCAGACACAGATGCCAGGAGATGAACTTGAGCACAAGCAGGTATTCTCTGAGCTCCCCAATATATTTTGTCAGATTAGTCTGTTACATTAATTATTTCTTTCATTCTATTTTTTTAATATATATATATATATTACTATATATATCAAGTGAGAAGCTAGGAGGCAGAGAGACAGACTCCTGCATGCACCCCAACTGGGATCCACCCGGCAAACCCCATTTGGGGCCACCATTCCATTGCTCTGCTCGGCAACTGAGCTATTTCAGCACCTGAGGCAGAGGCCATGGAGCCCTCCTCAGCGCCCGGGGCCAACTTGCTCCATTTGTGCCATGGCTGCAGGAGGGGGAGACAGAGAGAAAGACAGAGAGAGAGAGAGAGAGAGAGAGAAGGGGGAGGGGGAGGGGTGGAGAAACAGATGGTCACTTCTCCTGTGTGCTCTGACTGGGAATTGAATCCGGGACAATCCACACGCCAGGCCGATGCTCTGCCACTGAGCCAACCGGCCAGGGCCACATTAATTATGTTGGATGCTTGCAGGGACAGCACGGGTGTGATGTGTGGCCATGGGACAGGGGTTGGCTACAAAGTGTGACTTCAGGTCCCAGGCCACACTTTTCCTTGCTGAGTCGCCCTGAGAAAGCTGCTCAAACTCTCTGAGCCTTGGTTTCCTCATCCTGAACTGGGGCGACAGGGAGCGCAGGGCAGGTTCAACTGGAGAACGCGCAAGAGGCTTGGTCCAGGGCACAGCGACGCCCCCACTCTGTGGTTCCGTGGAGCCCCTCGGTCACTCCGTGAATCTGTGTATTGGGGACAGGCAGGCACGAGGAGGGTGGTGGCCAGTAGGTGGCCCACGCCACGTAATCACTGAGCGCGCCCGGCGCTGTCACCCGAGGGCGACCCGCGCCACGTAACCACTGAGCACGCCCGGTGCTGTGACCCGAGGGCAGCACGTAACCACTGAGCGCGCCGGCGCTGTGACCCGAGGGCGGCCCACGCCACATAACCACTGAGCGCGCCCAGCGCTGTGACCCGAGCGCTGCCCGCGCGCCCCCGCCGGTACCTGTGGAAGGTGTGCAGTCTGCGGGCCAGCAGCCGCTCCAGCGCCACCACCTTCCCCAGGAGCAGGCCCCGCACGGCGGTCTCCTCGCGGCTGGCTGGGCTGATGCGCTGAGCCGTCAGGCGCCAGACCAGGATCTCATGCTTCAGTTCTGCGGAGAAACAAGGCCCAGAACTGGAGTCTCCCACGGCCTCGGAGGAGGCAGTCACCTGGCTCCCCGCACCACGTGGCAAGCACAGGAAACACCCCCTCCCCAGGACAGAGGGGGTTAGACACACGGTAACAGGAGGATACCAGACTCCGGGTAGGGGGCTCGCAGAAGGGCCTACGGATGTCAAATGATAATGTGCATCTGACCATTATGTAAGGCATTAACCAATGCTACCCGAAACTACAGCGTGTCCGTAAAGTCACGGTGCACATTTGACAGGTCACAGGAAAGCAACAAAAGACGATAGAAATGTGAAATCTGCACCAAATACAAGGAAAATCCTCCCAGTTTCTGTAGGATGATGTGGCAGCATGTGCGCATGCGCAGATGATGATGTAACACACCATGTATACAGCGGAGCAGCCCACGGCCCTGCCAGTCGAGATGTGGACAGTACAGAGGAAAGTTCAGTGTGTTCTGTGGCTCGCTAAATTCGAATCCGTGACCAAAGTGCAACGTGAATATCGGCGCGTTTATAACGAAGCGTCACCACATAGGAATAACATTACTTGGTGGGATAAGCAGTTGAAGGAAACCGGCAGTTTGGTGGAGAAACCCCGTTCTGGTAGGCCATCAGTCAGTGATGAGTCTGTAGAGGCTATATGGGATAGCTACCTAAGGAGCCCTAAAATATCTGTGCGTGAGCCCACATCAAACTGCACTGAATAGGTATGAAACTGGGAGAGTTTTCCTTTCATTTGGTGCAGATTTCACATTTCTATCATCTTTTGTTGCTTTCCTGTGACCGGTCAAAAGTGCACCATGACTTTATGGACACACTGTATTTACTTATTAATTTGAGAGACAGAGAGATAGACAGGAGGGGAGAGAGATGAGAAGCATCAACTCATAGCTGCAGCTCCAACAATCAGTTGTTCACTGATTGTTTTCTCATATGTACCTTGACCGAGGGGGCTACAGCAGAGCGAGTGACCCCTTGCTCAAGCCAGTGACCTTGGGCTCAAGCCAGCAACCATGGGGTCATGTCTATGATCCCACACTCAAGCCGGCGACCTCAAGGTTTTGAACTGAGGACCTCAGCATCCCAGGTCGACACCTCTATCCACTGTGCCACCACTGGTCAGGTTTACCTGAATCAATTTAATTAAAAAAAAAAAACAAAAAACGAAAGAGGCACAGTTCATGGATTGAAAGTCCCTAAAAGCACCCTGCACACGAGGGGACAGACAGGGACACTCCGAGTGAGTGGCATCGCCATGACCCACGCCTCCCTGAATGGTGTGCCTGCGATGACCCTCCTGCCTCTCTCTCTGGCTGCTTCCCCCGGAAATAAGTGACAGTGGCCCGGTCCAGGTCCGGCCGACGAGGCGCTCCTACTCACCAACGATCTCGCTGGGCTCCTTGTTGTACAACTTCCGGTTCCAGTAGAGGAGCCGGAGGAGGGGGAAGGAGAACAGGAGGACGGAGCAGATGCCCACAAACATGTGTGCCGTGAACCCCGCGAAGTCCAGGCCCTGGGGATGGGGAACGGGAGACCGGATGGCGGGCCCTCCCACGCGGCACCGCGCGAGAGCAACCCCTCCCCTCCGCCCCCGTCGTGGAGCCCGGAGGGCACGGGCGAGGTCAGAGGTCAGCGGTCAGCGGGGGCGTGCTCACCACGGCAGTGGGCATTGGCTCGAGGACCCCAGTGCCCAGCACGGAGCCTGTGGAAGGACAGGTACTTCCTCCATAGCTCCGAAAACGTTTAAAGTTTGTTTCTTTTTTTTTTTTTTAGTTGATTGATTTTAAGGTGAGAGACAGACAGACAGACAGACAGACACACACACACCAATTTGTTACAGTTCTACTTAGTTACGCATTCATTGGTGGACTCTTGTATGTGCCCTGACTGGGGATTGAACCTGCAACCTTGGCGTATTGGAATGACGTTCTAACCAAGTGAGTCTTTTTTGTTGTTGTTTTTTTTTAGCCAAGTGAGTCTTGAAGTAAAATACCCACTACGCCGGCTCATCTGTCAGGGACTAAGTCAGCAGCAGCATCAGTTGGGCTTGTTCTAATCCCTTTAGCAAATACGGGTGGGGGGATCCCGGTGGCCCCCGCACAACAGCTGAGGCCCCCATCCTCAGGAATCTGGCCGTAGGAAACAGCTTCTTACTGACCGTGAGAACTTTAAAACTTCTTTTCTGTACTGTCCAAAGGATAATAAGTGAAAATGAATTTCACAGTTCTAGTCTGAACTCTTGACGACACGTAAAACACCAGCTGCGTGCTCCCTGGTACTTTGGTTTCACTGTAGCGTACAAGGAAATTATGTACCAGTCTTTACGAGGGCTTTCAGAGATCCCTAAAACCTTCATTTTATGAAACTTAAAGAAAAAGAAATCTTAAATTCTTCATCAGTGAATTCACCCACCACCGTTGCGAAAGGAGAGCGAACATATCGTTTTATCCTTCATATTCGTCTGAAGAAACCTCAGTTCCTGTCAATGTCCAATACTGAAGGTAAATACTATATATCATGTTATCCAAGCATTTCCTTAAGAAATGTATCAGAGGCCCTGGCCGGTTGGCTCAGTGGTAGAGCGTCGGCCTGGCGTGCAGGAGTCCCGGGTTTGATTCCCGGCCAGGGCACACAGGAGAAGTGTCCATCTGCTTCTCCACCCCTCCCCCTCTCCTTCTCTCTGTCTCTCTCTTCCCCTCCCACAGCCAAGGCTCCATTGGAGCAAAGTTGGCCCGGGCACTGAGAATGGCTCTGTGGCCTCTGCCTCAGGCACTAGAGTGGATCTGGCTGCAGCAGAGCAATGCCCCAGATGGGCAGAGCATCGCCCCCTGGTGGGCGTGCTGGGTGGATCCCAGTCGTGCACATGTGGGATTCTGTCTGCCTCCCCACTTCTAACTTCGGAAAAATAAAAATAAATAAATAAATGTATCAGAATAGGAATGAAGTTCAGACCACTTGAGTCTACACTGGCCAGTCAAGTCCCCTCACCTCCTACTCCCCAGGTAACCGAGAGCGACGCCCAGGAAGAGGTGACCTGCAGGGACGTCTCTCCTAAAGGTGTCCACGTGGAGGAGAATGCCCCGTGGGCCAGGAAGTGGGCCTGTTGGTGCTGGACGCTGCCCTACCCCACAGGGGACTCACCATCTTCCTCAGCTCCTGGTTGGAGACGATGATGACGTTTGGCGGGTCCCCAATGGCGGTGGCAGCCCCCCCGATGTTGGTGAAGATCACTTCTGCGATCAGGACTTGCCTGGGGTCAAGGTTGAGCACCTCGCACAGCCTGTTGCCAAGAAGGGGAAGAGGGATGCCGTCCCGCGGCCCGCACGGTAGAAGGGGCACGTGCAACCCTAGTATTTTTAAAGCACTTGCTTGTGCAAGGGACACACACACACACCCCTATATGTGGGACCGTGCTGGGGGGGTGAACACAACACAGCCACAGGGAACAGGCGACTCTCAGAATGGTGTTCTCTGAAAGGGAGCCCATCACCCATCTGGACCGTCCCTGCTTGAAAATGTGCCCTGCTGCCCACAGGTCTGGAGGGAGCACCATCCCTGCGGGCAGGCCCCACGGGAAGAGCAGGCCGGGATGCAGGTGAATGAGGCCTGGCCCCCAGACCCATCCGTCAGGGCTGGCCAGAGCAGAAAGCACCACCGTCCAATGGCTCACACCGCACCCGCACAACCAGTCCCTCACCCGCCCACCTGCCCTTTCTCAGGTGTGGGGCGTTCACGCCCCTGCCCTATTATGACCACCGTGAACTGCTTCCTTAGAGAAGGAGCCCACACTCTGCGGTGGGAGGGGGGCCCCCACCTTGGCTGCACCCTAGACTTCCCTGGGACACTGTGGAAGCCCCAAGCCCAGCCCACAGCAGACTGCTCCCCAGGGGGTGGGCCCCGGAGCAGGAGACAGCTCCCCACGGGGGTCCGCTGCCCACACAGTTGGTAAATGTAACTGTAAGAAACAGGAAGGACATCATGGCGTCCTCCACACGGGCCCGTCCACACTGACCCGTTCCACAGAGAAGCAGGGTCTCCAGGCTGACAGGAGGCAGGGGGTCCCTTCCCACCCTCTCCTGGCCTCATCCAGAATCAGTCCTGAGCTCTGGCTGGTAACTTTGAACTTAACTGTCTCACACCTCCCGTCCTGGAGGGTCTCCCGTTTGGTGGAGCCCTCAGAACACTAGCTGCCTCTGATGGCGCAGCCCAGACCGGGCAGTGGAAGTGACCTGTCCGAAGCCCCTCACTACCTAACTTGTCCCCTGTGCCTCCAGTGTGGGGGGGGGGCTACTTCCCCTCAGGACCAGGCAGGACGAGATGGGGCCCTCCCACTGCTCCGCCACGCCTGTGACTGGTGCCGGGGACAAGAGGACAAGTGTCCCCTTGGCCCCTGACAGCGTGTCCATGCGGGATGGTGAGGCCGGTGTCCCCTGACTCTCGCCAGCCTGACACCCACACGGGGCCACTCTGCGTACCTTATGGTCACAGGAGTGAAGAGGAGGGACGTGGTGACATTGTCCAGGAAGGCAGACAGGACGGCGGCAAAGAGGCACAGCATGAAGATCATGGGCCACACTCGTCCCCGGGACAGTCGGTAGGCCTAGGACACACACACACGCAGGGAGAGGGACAGCTGGGGTCAGCGGGCGGAAGGGCAATCCTGAGAACCTGGAGCCCAAAGGCACGCTGCAGCACAGTGCATCCAAACTCAGACCCACAGGTCCCCAGGTCGGCCAGGATGCAGCAGTGACAGCCATGCACAGCCATTCTTGTGGTAAGGTACCAAAAAGCTGAAAATTAATATTGATATTCTGAGAGGAAAGGTCAGGCTTTCCTATCAGGCATTCCTGTCCCATCCCTCCTTTGGGGAGCAGAGGGAGAAGAATGTAGAAGTTTCTGGCTCGCAAGAACAATGGGTCATTTAGTGTTAAATCTAAAATAAAGGTTATATGAAAAAAAATCATACGCCATGATCAAGTGGGATTTATTCTGGGGAGGCAAGGCTGGTACAATATTCGCAAATCAATCAATGTGATTCATCACATAAACAAAAGGAGAAAAAAACCACATGATAATTTCAATAGATGCAGAAAAAGCATTTGATAAAATCCAGCACCCATTCATGATCAAAACTCTCAGCAGAGTGGGAATACAGGGAACATACCTCAACATGATAAAAGCCATCTATGACAAACCCACAGCCAACATCATACTCAAAGGGCAAAAATTAAAAGCAATCCCCTTAAGATCAGGAACAAGGCAGGGGTGCCCCCTTTCACCACTCTTATTCAACATAATCCTGGAAGTCCTAGCCACAGCTATCAGACAAGAAGAAGAAATAAAAAGCATCCAAATTGGAAAAGAAGTAAAACTATCATTATTTGCAGATGATATGATATTGTATATAGAAAACCCTAAAGTCTCAGTCAAAAAACTACTGGACCTGATAAATGAGTTCAGCAAGGTGGCAGGATATAAAATTAATATTCAGAAATCAGAGGCATTTTTATATACTAACAATGAACTGTCAGAAAGAGAAATTAAGGAAGCAATCCCCTTCACCATTGCAACCAAAAAAATAAAGTACCTAGGAATAAATTTAACCAGAGAGATTAAAGACTTGTATTTGGAAAATTATAAAACATTGATCAAAGAAATCAGGGAAGATACAAACAAGTGGAAGCATATACCGTGCTCATGGTTAGGAAGAATAAACATCATTAAAATGTCTAAATTACCCAAAGCAATTTATAAATTCAATGCAATACCAATTAAAATACCAATGACTTACTTCAAAGATATAGAACACATATTCCAAAAATTTATATGGAACCAAAAGAGAATACGAATAGCCTCAGCAGTCTTGAAAAGGAAGAATAAAGTGGGAAGTATCACACTTCCGGATATCAAGTTATACTACAAGGCCATTGTACTCAAAACAGCATAAGAACAGGCATATAGATCAATGGAACAGAACTGAGAACCTAGAAATAAACCCACAGCTCTATGAACAACTGATATTTGACAAAGGAGGTAAGAGCATACATTGGAGTAAAGACAGCCTCTTCAACAAATGGTGTTGGGAAAATTGGACAGCTACCTGCAAAAAAATGAAACTAGACCACCAACTTACACCACTCACAAAAATAAACTCAAAATGGATAAAAGACTTAAATGTAAGCCGTGAAACCATAAGCATCTTAGAAGAAAACAGGCAGTAAGCTCTCTGACATCTCTCGCAGCGATGTATTTGCTGATTTATCTCCACGGACAAGTGAAATAAAAGACAGGATAAACAAATGGGACTATATCAAACTAAAAAGCTTCTGCACAGCTAAAGACAATAAGAACAGAATAAAAAGACAAATTACACAATGGGAGAACATATTTGACAATATGTCTGATAAGGGGTTAATAACCAAAATTTATAAAGAACTTGTAAAACTCAACACCAGGAAGACAAACAATCCAATCAAGAAATGGGAAAAAGAAATGAATAGACACTTCTCCAAAGAGGACACACAGATGGCCAGTAGGCAGATGAAAAAATGCTCAACATCACTAATCATTAGAGAAATGCAAATTAAAACCACAATGAGATATCACCTCACACCAGTCAGAATGGCGCTCATCAAGAAAACAACACAGAATAAGTGCTGGCGAGGATGTGGAGAAAAGGGAACCCTCCTGCACTGCTGGTGGGAATGCAGACTGGTGCAGCCACTGTGGAAAACAGTATGGAGATTCCTCAAAAAATTAAAAATCGAACTGCCTTTTGACCCAGCTATACCACTTTTAGGAATGTACCCCAAGAACACCATAGCACTGTTTGAAAAGAAGAAATGCACCCCATGTTTATGGCAGCATTGTTCACAATAGCAAAGATCTGGAAACAGCCCAAGTGTCCGTCAGAGGACGAGTGGATTAAAAAGCTGTGGTACGTATATATACTATGGAATACTACTCAGCCATAAGAAATGATGACATCGGATCATTTACAACAACATGGATGGACCTTGATAACATTATACTGAGCGAAATAAGTAAATCAGAAAAAACTAAGAACTATATGATTCCATACATAGGTGGGACATAAAAATGAGACTCAGAGACATGGACAAGAGTGTGGGGGTTACGGGGAGGGGGAGGAGAGGGAGGGGGCTGGGGGAGGGGAGGGGCACAAAGAAAACCAGTTAGAAGGTGACGGAAGACAATTGGACTTTGAGTGATGGGAATGCAGCATAATCAAATGTCAAAATAACCTAGAGCTGTTTCCTCTCAACATATGTACCCTGATTTATCAATGTCACCCCAATAAAATTAATTTTAAAAAAACATACACAAAAAGATGGAGACAGGGGACTCCCAGCCTCTAGGACTGAGAGCCCAGATCTCTTCAGCCTCACCATATTTATTGGCCTCTTTGCTCATCAAGCAAATTAGCACAACCTGTGTCAAATTACTCGACAGTGAATTCAGGTGCAGAGAAAGATGGTCGACTGATGCATCCCAGGCATGTAGGGAAATGGCCTCAGGGATCAGCTGCTGCCTATAAACAATCACGGCAGGTGCTCTCTGGAGCCGTGTTCTGCGCCCCCAGGACCAGGCGTTTGGAAGTCCACACCCAAGACTTGTCTCAAGGCGGCAGTTTGGTCTCTCAGCCATTCTCCTACAGTCAGTCTGTCAAATCTGTAATTCAAATACTCTGTAAATTTCATACTAGTTTTCAAGAATTCATTTTTCTCTTTTTTCATTGTGTGTGTGTGTGTGTGTGACAGAGACAGAGAAGGACAGATCGGGACAGATAGACGGGAGGGGAGAGAGATAAGAAGCATCAATTCTTCGTTGCAGCACCTTGGTTGTTCATTGATTGCTTTCTCATATGTGCCTTGCCCAGGGGGCTACAGCAGAGCCAGTGACCCTTTGCTCGAGCCAGCGACCTGGGGCTCAGGCTGGTGAGCCTCACTCAGGCCAGATGGGCCTGTGCTCAGACCGGCAACCTTGGGATTTTGAACCTGGATCCTCCGTGTCCCAGTCCAATGCTCTATCCACTGCACCACTGCCTGGTAAGGCAAGAATTCATTTTTATTTTCAAATTAACAGTACATATGATCACTTAAGAGAAAAAAATGTAATTTATGATACAGTTTCCTGTCGTTATTTTTTTTTTTCTGTGTAAGTTAATGTGAATCTCCACACTCTGTGTGTGAGATTTAACGTAGATTGCTTCAGGACTCATGCACTGGAACCAAAACACTAGAATAAATATTCACGGTCATATGACTCAAATAAAATGATTTTTTCTGTACCTAAAAAAAATTAAAAATAAAAAAAGTAAAAGTTAACTGAGAAACTTCCCTTTCAATAGGAGGCATAATTTACATACCTCCTTGCATTGACTATGGTTCCTCCCCCTTCCTGGAATCTTTTTTTTTTTTTTTTTTGTATTTTTCTGAAGCTGAAAACGGGGATAGACAGACAGACTCCCGCATGTGCCCGACCAGGATCCACCCAGCACACCCATCAGGGGGTGATGCTCTGCCCACCAGGGGGCGACACTCTGCCCCTCCGGGGCGTCGCTCTGTTGCGACCAGAGCCACTCTAGCGCCTGGGGCAGAGGCCAAGGAGCCATCCCCAGCGCCTGGGCCATCTTTGCTCCAGTGGAGCCTTGGCTGCGGGAGGGGAAGAGAGAGACAGAAAGGAAGGAGGGGGGAAGAGGTGGGGAAGCAGATGGGCGCTTCTCCTGTGTGCCCTGGCCGGAAATCGAACCCGGGACTTCTGCACACCAGGCCGAGGCTCTACCACTGCGCCAACCGGCCAGGGCCTTCCTGGAATCTTGAGGGTAAAATACCTCTAGGCTAGTGAGGGAAGAGGAACCCTGAAAGATTTGTAAACATCTTTGATTGTGTTACCTTGAGAGTCTTAGTGTTTCTGTGTATCCCCTAAACCAGAGGTCCCCAAACTTTTTACACAGGGGGCCAGTTCACTGTCCCTCAGACTGTTGGAGGGCCGTACTATAAAAAAAACTATGAACAAATCCCTATGCACACTGCACATATCTTATTTTAAAGTAAAAAAACAAAATGGGAACAAATACAATATTTAAAATAAAGAACAAGTAAATTTAAATCAACAAACTGACCAGTATTTCAATGGGAACTATGCTCCTCTCACTGACCACCAATGAAAGAGGTGCCCCTTCCAGAATTGCAGTGGGGGCCGGATAAATGGCCTCAGGGGGCCGCATGCGGCCCGCGGGCCGTAGTTTGGGGACCCCTGCCCTAAACAAATGTTGTCAGCTCATACCATGAGGTCATGCTCTCCCCTGCCCATGTGTGATCAAGGGTATATAAGCATCCCCTGAACTATTTTTGGGGACTGCACGATTTGGGCCTGCAGATGGCCCTGTGTCAGTCATATGCGACCGGCCTATTAATAAATCTCCTCCCCTAATAAAACTCTTCAAAATTCATCTGGACTGGGTGTCTCTATGTGAATTTGATGAAGTGAGGTACAGTGCCTTTCAGAATCTGGGGTGTGGTCCTTTATAACATTCTAAATCCACTGTGGCCTGCCTTCCCTCTCTCCAAACCTCCCTCTCCAGCATGCCCTGTCACGGTCCCTTTTGTGACAAGGTGATATCCCCTCCCCCCTTCCTGTTAACATGCTCCAACATTTTCCAACCTGCTTCCGTTGAGGCATCTGGGGCTGTGACATCGGTACCCACCTGCCCCAGAGCCTGCAGATCCCGGGGGGGGGGGTGCTAGGGACCCTGTTAGTACCAAGGTTTTGAAGGTAGGAGAGGCCAGATATCAGTCTGGAAGGTGCCGAGACGGTGCCCAAAGCTGGCAGAAACCCCAGCACAGTTCTGTCCGTCTGAGTTTGCCAAGGGCTGTGTTGAGGACAGATTTTAAGCCATTTTCCATTCTACAGGAAACACACAGGCAAGACCTCGGCCGCCTCCCGGATGGATAGGACCCGCAGAGTCTAGAGACCCGAACTTCCTGGTGGATTCCTTGGGGTCCCAGTTGTAAAAGTGAATGTTTATAAGTTCAATGTTTAGAAAAGAGGTCATTGAACGGGGCGGGGGGAGGTGCTGGAGGGTAGAGAGGGGGCAGATGGTGACGGAAGGACTCTTCAACTCGGGGGTGGCGAACACACAAGGCAACATACGGATAACGTATTATAGAACTGGGCACCTGAAACCTGTGTAAAAACTGCATTAACCAAGGTCACTCCCAATCAATTCCGCTTAAAAACGTTGTATTTGTCCAACGCGGTCACTGAAATGATTTCACCAAGAAACAAAGGAATCAGAATCCCGAGGACTGGAAATATTTAGATGCTCCGAGAGGCAAAACAGTCTGGGATGTGCGGCCCTCAACTTGCTTGGCAGGCAGAGGGGACTTAATGGTGGGCGCCCCGGGCGTGCGCCCTGGGCCCCGACTTCAGAAGGGGCCCGAATACCCCACCTTTACACTTTTTTCTTAATGACACCAAATTTGGTTTCAAATGTGCAATGTTCACATGAAGTGTACATCATATTTTTTATTTATTTAAAAATATGGTTAACATGTATTTTTATTTTCCCTGTCTCTCTCTCTCTCTCTCTCTCTCTCTCTTTTTAAGGGGCCTAATAGTTTCTTCTGAGCCTGGGGCCTCATCAGACCTTAATCCGCCTCTGGTCGTTGGCAGGGTTAGCTGATTTGTCCCAATCATTTCATTTCAATAATTTACACAAACACTGACCTCCAGCACTCTCCTCCTTGGCCTCCTTCAGCCAGCCATTCATGGAGAAGCTAAAAGCGTCCCTCGGGGCCGCCTAACTCCCACCCCAAGCCTGGCAGAAGGGAGCCGTTGCTAAAGGAAACCAGCGTTTTACAATACGTGCTCTACACAGGAGCCTGAACCCCCCCCCCACTATGGAACGGGAGAAACATAAACCGACCGACACCTGACGGTCGGTGAGCCTACCTTGACCGCGCAGTAATCGAAGAACCCCGTTTCTGAAGAGATGGCGACTAGGATCATCTGAGGGGAGGAGAGAAAAGGAGATGGGGGAGGGGGGCGGGGGGAGGCGTTAGCCCCATTCCGGAATGACGGAAATCAAAAGAGTGTCGGCCACAGGCCCCTGCCAGAAACATGCCGTGGCGTCAAGCACCTGTCCTCTGCTGAGTGGACGCCACTCGCGGACCCCCTGCAGGGGGCTCCCCGCTAGAGGCCGGGTAGCTCAGTGGGTTAGTGATGTCCCCTCATGTGCCCAACGTTGCGAGGTCCATCCCCGGTCAGGGCACGTAAGAGAATCAACCAATGAATGCATGAGGGAGTGGAACAACACATCGATGGTTCTCTCTCTCTTTTCCTCTCTCTCCTCCTTACCCTCTCTCTCTCTTTCCTTCTCAAATCAATGAAAAATTTTTAAAAAAAGAAAAAAGGACTCAGCCAGCCCCACTGCTGCCCAGGTCCTTGTCCAGTTCCACGTGTTCTAGTGACACGGGTTTGGGACTCGCGTTCATGCCACGTATGCGTCTAAAACTCCCTTTCCTGCCGGTTGACCTGGTGACGCCCCTCTACACAGCACAGAGCATGGGGCTGGGGGACCATGCACAATGTCTGCCCACTTAGCAAACCCATAAACCATGATGACGAGGTGGGGGGGGCGATGACTTCTGACAGCCACACGATGACAGCCACTTCTCTGATCCTCGGAACGGATATGGCTCATTCATTTGACATAGTTTACTCTATCCGTTAAGGGCAGTTGTGCAAAGAATTGGCTGCATTTCCTAAACGGTCACAATGATTTCACGGCGAGACTAACCGGGGCACCTGATGTTCCGTGCCACCTCGGAAGAATCGAGCTAGACCCTACACAGACACTTCCAAGCCCACCCTCGCTGCCCAAGCAGCTGGGTGTCTTTGGAATCATGAAGGATTAGCGGCAGGAGAGGCAGGAGTCCAGGGTCGCAGCAGCCACGGGGTTGGTCCCTCTGGGAGGACAGTACTTACCATGCCGAACAGCAGGGCCAGGGTCTCGAAATCAATCCACTCCACCACGTCAGTCAGGCTGGGTCTCTGCAATCCAACCAGACACGGTGCCCGTGAACCCTGCCGACATCCCTCCCGGTGCCCATCCGTAAAACCACGTCGCCCTCTGGGGCAGTGGGTGTTCCACCTTTTTACAGGCGGGAGCCGGTGACATTAGGCGACTTATCTCGGGAGACCCCGAAGGCAGAAATCACCCTGAGCATACACAAATTCGACTGAGATCACTGGGACGAGGACCCTCCCGTCACATCAGGGTGGTCAACTCTCCCGCGGACCAATGTGAGGTTTTCTGGCAGAAAATCACGGCTTTACAACAGAACCACACCTTCGGTCAGCATCAGGACTCACACCTCCCTTGCCCTTCAGGTCCAGTATGCCCTGGAGCGTGGGGACAGCTGAGGTCACAGGGAATGAGGAGCACAGATTGTGACATGGGGACAGTTCGAGAGTCTGGCAAATGGAAGAAGGACCACGCGGTGGCCCAGAGAGCTGCCCCCAGCACGTCCCTTCCATGTGCCCCATTCATGATTTTTTAAAACAAAATCGCTGCTACTACTACGCTCCTCTTTAACAACTAATAAACATAAGGGTGGTCTATGAGCCTGACCAGGCGGTGGTGCAGTGGACAGAGCGTTGGACTGGGACGTGGAGGACCCAGGTTCGAGACCCCGAGGTCGCCAGCTTGAGCACGGGCCCATCTGGTTTGAGCAAAGGCTCACCAGCTTGAGCGCAGGGTCGCTGGCTTGAACAAGGGGTCACTCGCTCTGCTGTAGCCCCCCCCCCCCGGTCAAGGCACATATGAGAAAGCAACCAGTGAACAACTAAGGTGCCACGACGAAGAATTGATGCTTCTCACCTCTCTCCCTTCCTGTCTGTTTGTCCCTATCTGTCCCTCTCTCTGTCTCTATCACCAAAAAAAAAAAAAAAAAAAGTGATTTATGAAAGAGTGTTAGGATTCTGGGATATTTTACCTTAGTTTATATCAACTCTTGCCAAGAGAAAGGGTGGAGAGGGAACTGGACATAAGGACTCACGGCGCGTAGCCTCACACGGGTTTTTAAATCAGTTATTACTCTCTGGTTGACTGAAGGGCCTTCAGAAGCAGTTCTCAGAACAAGTGTTTGGAGCACACAGAGTTGTTTTCGGGTCCAGTTCTGTGTGGTGCCACCTTGCTCAGTTCTGGCCTGGCCCCTCCCGTGACCGCAGCCTCCCCGGCAATCCCTCCATCCCTTCCCACGCCCCCCGCGGCGTGCGCAGGTGGGCCGGGCTCAGAACCCAACGGGACACGTCACCACTTACATTGCCAGTCACAGCCAGGGCCGCCAAGGCGGCCAGGGAGCCCAGCATGGCCGCCAGGGTCCTGTGGACGATCTGGAAAGAAAAGTAGGAAACCGGTGTAGTTCATCCTCCGAAAGAAAGTCATGTTCATTCCCTGAATAATTAGCTGACCCTCAAGGAGAGGCGGGAAGGCAGGAGGAAGCATGTGCCACCAGGAAGCCCTCAGGTAGAACCGTCGTTAATTAGTTACCCTCCGATCCCTAGGTGACCGGACCATTTGTTCCCCAAGCATAAATCAATTTGGCCCGATTTCTGAGAGGGTTGTTCCGCCGAAGGTGCACAGCCACAAGCGGAACCTTACTGAGACTCCCATGTGGCCGCTGACGCGTGGGAAGGACTTCCCCGGGGGTAATCGTCGCCTCCAAGGGACGCGCCATGGCAAAGACGAAAACCGGAGGGGAGTCAAGGAGAGGGAGAAGTGGAGACCCTCAGACCCACGAACACTGCTGGCCGGCGGGGACGCGGCCACCGCAGAAAAGTCAGCTTGGGAGGCTTCTTACAAAGTTACATAGGTTTCCCAGGAGCACCCGGCAACTTCCCTCCTCGAAGTCTACCCAGGGGAAAGGAAGACAGAGGTCCTGTGATATTAATTAAACAAAGGGGGCCATTCGAGAGAGGTGGCCCTAATGATGTCTCCACCACTGAAGTTGCTGGTTCGATTCCGGGGTCCCTGACCGGCTTGACCCCGATGTTTGAGCCCCGCTGGGGGTACACAGGAGAAGCCCTCAATGGCACAACTACGTGGAACAATGGGAATAAGCATGAGCTTATCTCTCTCTCAAAAAAAAAATAAGTAAAAAAGAATAGAAGGGGGTCAAGTCCCACGACCTCAAGAACCCCCCTCATTCCAGAATTCCATATGTGACGGCTGTGGCTTCCCACGTGTGACGAGTTGAGGTTAATTCCATCTGACAACACGAAGCTTTCAGAACAGGATCCTGATCTTCACTGGAGAGCAGGGCAGCCACGCCGGTACCCCAGGTGGGAATCGGGCAATGGGAACCCGGCCACAGCTGGCGGACTCCTGCGTGCTCCTTCCGGCTTCCCCCTTCCACAGAAGGAGCTGGCTCAGGTGAAGGGTTGCAGAGCAGGGAGCGTGGGCTGGGAGGAGACTTGGGGAACAGGGACAGCTGCAGGGACTTCCTCCCAGGATGCGAGAGCCGGCAGCAGCTGGCACTTCCCAAGGCAGAAGCCAGCTCAGGAAGCCACCTCACGCATGCCTTTCATCCCCACCTGGTGACGTCTCCTTAGGCCCAGCCTCGGCCAGAGCAGGAGATCCGGCCCCAGACCCCACGGGTCCGAGAGGAGTCCCGCCAATCTGGGCATCAGCACTAAGCAGACCGACCTCAGTATAGGCCCCCCCCCCAAACCAGCACACCTGCCCAGACCTCCTGGCCAGAGCCAATGGGCAGAGATATCCCTGGACAAGACAGAATGTATCAAAGCCCAGTCTTCCCAAGGGGGGATCCCAGCACCCACGAGTTTAGACACACTGGAGTCGGGAAGAGGCATGTTACCAGCACCCGTCCCCCAAGCGACACTGCCCAGGGCTGGACTAGCCGCAGTGACCTCTCCCATGGGCGAGGGGGGAGGGAAGCTCAGTGGTCAGCTTCCCCAGGTGTGCAGAAGCTGCTGGGGAAACCAGGTCTGTTCCACTGCACCCCGAGAACTGAGGGGGGACCTCCATGACCTGGGCAGGGATGTGTCTCCTCCCAGACCCCCTCCGCCCTGGACAGCATTACACTCAGTGACCCGAGCCCATGATGGAGGGGGACTTGACTTGGGAGGGGGGTGAACACCCAGTATAGGGAGAGGCCCTGAAGCTTCTTGCATGCTTAGGCTAATTCGTGTCACCCTAATCAATACAACTGAAAAAATAAGAATATAAAAAGATGAAAATGAAAAAAAATATTTTTTTAAAGACACGTAAAAGTGTCCACGAAAAGACAGCTAGAGAAATGCCGTCAGCAAGGCAGTCTGACCACGAATCTCTGACGCCAACTCACCCCAGGACTCCCCCAGCAGGTACCCCTCCCACCTGCCCCAGGTGCTGAGCCCACACCCCTGATGCTGCCTACAGCTCCCCGTAAGCACGAGAAGAACCAGCCCCTGGGAAACTCCAGGACAGATCAGTGTCCTGCCTAAGAGGATGAATGGAAATGTCACTTCTCAGGAAAGACACCATGGTCATCGTGCCCAGAGCCTCTGGCAAGTTAAAAGCAAAGGTAAGTCGGCCCTGGCCAGTTGGCTCAGTGGTAGAGTATCAGCCCAGCCTGTAGAAGTCCCGGGTTCGATTCCCGGCCAGGGCATACAGGAGAGGCACCCATCTGCTTCTCCACCCTTCCCCCTCTCCTTCCTCTCTGTCTCTCTCTTCCCCTCCCGCAGCCAAGGCTCCATTGGAGCAAAGTTGGCCTGGGCATTGAGGATGGCTCCATGGCCTCTGCCTCGGGTGCTAGAATGGCTCCGGCTGCAATGGAGCAACGCCCCAGATGGGCAGAGCATCGCTTCCTGGTGGGCGTGCCAGTTGGATCCTGGTCAGGTGCATGCAGGAGTTTGTTTGACTGCCTCCCCACTTCTCATTTCAGAAAAATACCAAAAAAAAAGAAGCAAAGGCAAGAATAGAGTGGAGGGTGAGGTTACCTCGAATATAATCAGCACGTACACCCCGGCGAGGATGATGGCGGCGATGGTCACCTGCGCTTCCACGCTGGCGCGGAGGTAGTGGTGGGCCACCAGGAGGGGTGTGACCGGGGTCTGCTGCAGGGCGGTGCGGATGCTGAGGGAAACGCTCTCTCTGGGGAAAGAAGCAAACACCTCAGCGCGGGCACAGGAGACAGACCCGCAGCCAGCAACCCGAGCTGTCCCCTCAGAGTCCCTCCAACACCAGTAGTCACCCACGGCCATCGCCAGAGCCCAGGTGGCCTCGGACCTGGCAGGCGAGGAGCCCTGAGCACACGGGTGAGCGGGGCTGGGGGAGGGGATGCGGGACACAGATGATTGGTCCCCCAAATCAGAGCCCCACAGACCAGACGTCTTAAAGTAAGTGAGTCCCAGACAACCACCCCCACGCCCTCGCTCCCTGGGGACCCACCTGCTTGGGACCTCAAAGATCCTGCTCACCACCACGTGCTCGCTCCGCTGCGGATTTAAAAGTACCGTCCAGTTGTAAGTGACCTATAAGAGGCGACACACGTAAAACCGTGATCAGGCTCTGAGCTAGAACGTCACCCAGGAGCCAGGGTGTGACCAACGTCCGCCAGCCTCAGGACCTGGGGTGTCGGGGTGTCCTCTGTATGCGAGGGGAACCCCAGGCTTGAGGCACTCCAACAACAACAACGAAGTGCTTCTCAGGATGGGCTGTAACCCAGTATAAAAAAAACAGTAACAAACTGACACGCTTGATTTGACGGAAAGGGTAAGAGTTCTATAACTGGGTTAGAGAAAGGGTGGGTAAAAAGAATCTCAAAGGCAGAGCCAAAGATACGGGGCTTGCCTAGTCACCGTGTCTCCGCCCCATCCCATCCACCCGAGAGGAAACTCAAGTTTATAAAGAGACGGGTGTTTTTAAACCGCATCTCAGACAGCTCATCGGTCTGACCTGAGGCAGCCGCCGCCTGGAGCTGGGAGCGCTGGCCTGGGTCACCGTCACCACGACATGCTCTTCTCCCCCGGGACGGCTGGGGCCGCCGGCCACCAGGGGCCCCGCCAGGTCTACCTGGAGCAGCTTGGAATCGGCTCTGCTGCTGATGTTGGCCGCTGGGGGGAAGGTCAAGGTGAACCACGGAGCAAGGACAGGCCCGGAGTCTCCCCCACCATCCGCCCCGCCCACACCCACACTGGAAGACGCCCAGAGGCTCGCACGACCAACCGGCCTGACCCTTCCCTCCAAGTTCACGATTGGCCAGCGCCCAACCTCTCTGGCCTCTCCCTCCCGACAGGTGCGATGGGTCTCACCTTGCTGGACCCTGTCTGTGCGTTTTGCATCCCGCGGTTTAACATCTGAGCAGCGTCTCCCTGTCCTGCCGCTGTCCCCACGTCCCCACGCTCGCTCGCACTGGCAGCCAGCCTGAGACTTCTGCCGCGAGGGAACGGCAGACAGGAGCCGCTGCCAGAGTCAGCAGTCCTAACACGGCCCACACCACACCCAGGCCCGGAGAGCCGGGACTCCACTGCGGCCCATACCACACCCAGTCCCGGAGAGCCGGGTCTCCAATGCGGGAAGTCATGGCCAGAACGGAGAGTAAGAACTCTGACATGGGCTGAGTCAGGGTTGTCTGCTGCCGCCAGAGGGAAACCCCGCGGGCGAGGCCCCGTCAGGGAGGGGTGATCAGGAGAGGTCTGTAATCCCCTGGCCCGGACCCCGGTTCCCGGTCCCCCGTGCGGCCCTGACCCTGAGCTCCACACCCTCTGCTCTAGGATTGCACATACGGAGAAGCCTGTGCCACTCAGCCCTCTCCTGTCTGCTCCGGGCTGACTGTCTGTCGCCTCTGCTGCAAGGGCCTGCAGTGGGGGGCCTGTGGGGGGCCTCACGTGCTGCCTGCCCAGCCCCTGCACTTCCCGCAGGGAACCCCGCTGAAGGTGGAAAAGACATCTCGAGGCCCGAGCCAGCTGGCTCAGTGGTACAGCATCGTCTGGGCGTGTGGAAGTCCCGGATTCGATTCCCAGTCAGGGCACACAGGAGAAGTGATCATCTGAATCTCCTCCCCTCCCCCTCACTCTCCCCCCCCCTCTCTCTCTTCCCCTCCCACAGCCGTGGCTTAAATGGTTCAAGCACATTGGCCCTGGGCACTGAGGACGGCTCTGTGGATCCTCCGCCTCAGGTGCTAAAAATAGCTCGGTTGCAAGCATGGCCTCAAATAGGCAGAGCATCGGCCCCAGACGGGGCATGCCCAGTGAATCCCGGGCAGGGTGCATGCGGGAGTCTGTCACTCTATCCCTCCTCCTCTCACTTGGAAAAAAACAAAGCATCTCAAAATGGTCCACACTGGATAAAAGGGCTCAGGAGTCCGAGAGCGGCTCACTGGTGTGTAGGAGACCCCGTAGGCAATTGTTTCATTCTTCTTGAAAGTCCCACACAGAAGCCGGTGCCGTACAGAGCAGACGGAGGAAGAGGGCAGAACCTCACCCCCTCCAGGAAGTTTGCAGGGGCTTCATGAGTGTCGGGAGCAACCATGAAAGGTCCACTCTTTGTCCATTGTCTAGTTCCTTCAGCAAAAGATACTTTTGTTTGTTTTTTTAATATATATATATATATATACACACATACACACACATATATATATATAATATCCTGGGCAAAAGGTGGTAAGAAAAGTCTCAGAGAGGCACTGGCTGCTCTTGCCACACCACATTATCCCCACCCGGGTCTTTCCACGAGCGAACACGGGCGCGGGGTAGGGGGGGATTCTGCACAGACAGCGGAGACCTGGGGGAAACCCAGGCGATGAAACGGCGCCACCTCCAGGCCGACGTCAGAACAGCAGCCTCAGTTCAGTGAACGGGGAGCATCTCTCAAGCCGCCCGGGCTCTTTCGTCCTCGGTGCTGTCCCTCCTGGCGAGAGGACCCGGTAACCATGGAAACACCCTCCACAGAGGCACTCTGCTGTGCTTCGGCTAAAGGACGCGTGCCGACGCAGATGTCTGCCTCCCGGGCCCCTTGCGAGCAGCCTGGCCCGGCCTGGAATGGTCCAGGGGTCCAGGGGTCCAGGCAAAGGTCAGGGAGGAAGGATGTGGGGGCTCTCTGCTCACAGGGACGACCGTGACAACGCCCTCGCTGACCTTTGAAAGCCGGCCGGGGTCACCCCCTCTCTCAGCTGGTGCAGAGGACACTTTCTGAGGACCCCATTCCGAGGACCAGCTCTGGTGCAGGGACCAGCTCCCCTGCACAGCTGGGGATATTTGGGGCCCCCCCCCGAGCAGTGGCGAGCACCCCTCTCCCACCTTCCCGCTGGGGCTGGACCCCGCTGGCTCCTGTCTCCACCCCTATCTCCACCCCCACCCAGCCAGGCCCAAAGCCGGCAGCCTCCTCACTGCCTCTCCTCCCTTTCACAAAGCCAAGGTCTTGGGATAGGGTCAGTAGGCTTCCAGTAATGGGTCACGCTCTGGGCCAGAACCAGAGCGTTTTTCTGAGCGGGGAGTTCCAAGCAGCCCCCCCGTGGAGGGTCAGGAACAACTCAGAGACCGGGAGCGCCGCTCCGCCCGGGCCTGTCTCCTGGGACGGCCCCCAGCTCTCTCCACCTCTGTTTCCCTCTGCACCTGACACTCCCGGCTCTGGGAGGGCTGCGTACAGCTGCTCGGGCACTGGGCACCGGCTGCAGAGAAGGACCCGCAGGCCGGCCAGCTGTGGGGCTGGCTGAGGCGGACCTGGCACGCTTGCTGGAGCGGCTTGCTCCTCACTCAGGAGGAGTGTTCTGTGACACGCATTCTGTCTCTAAAGCGTTACGGGGTGACGTGCTGGCGTGAAGACCGTTCTTTGTCACCGTCTGATCTTACTGTCCCAGCCTGCCACGCTACCCCCAAGAGGGTCACACAGGAGCCGTCGCAGGGAGAAGTGGGGGGGCCTCGCCAAATGGTCCCCTCCCCCCTGAAAAAACACAACACACAGCAGACTGCTGGTGACTACAAGAAAACCTACCCAATTTCCTAACATTTCAGTTCACCCAGATTATCCACTGAAGGTACTAAAGAAAAACAAAACAAAACAAAACAGCTCACGGAAGTTCTCTGAATGATCCGACTCCTTCTTTAAAAGGTAACCAGAGGGGAGGGGAGCAGAGAGGGACTGATGCATGGTGAGGAAACCGATCTGACTTCGGGTGCGGGGCACACAACACCATCAACCATCAATGCCACAGAAATGTTTACCCCCAACCTATGTATTTTTATGGACCAACGTTGCCCCGTTAAGTTTAATTTCTAAATTTAAAAAAAAAAAGAAAGAAAGAAAAATAGGAAAAAAGATCATCAGAGATCCCACGAAACACAGAAGCAGGCAAGATTAAACCAGAAAATTTAAAAATCACTCCGGGGCAAGTGTGGGCTTAGCGTGGGCATGCGGAGCCCCTGGAGGAGGGGGGGGGCACAGAATCGGGGGGTTCACAACTTCCAGGATTTTCCTCTGGGACCCTCCCCCAACAAGTGCGCAGACGGAAGACGGGGGGACTCCCGAGAAAACCTCGATTTTACCCGGGAAATGCAGCACATCTGGCAGCCGGAGGGCGGCTCCCCACAGCAGTGGGGGGCGGGTGTGAGGCGAAAGCTTATGCCCCTGGGTACAGAGACAGTCGGAGAGGGGTTACCACAGCAACCGCAAACAGCAACACGGCCCAACCTCGGACCAAACCAACACAAGCTCCTCTGCTAGTGCTCAGAGAAGTGAAGACACATCCCCCTCTGAGCTTGACCTCAGGGCTAGGGACGGAGTGTCCGTGTCCCCACAGAATCCACGTTCCAACCTGCCACACACACACACACTATGTGGCTGTATTTGGAGACAGGGGTCTCTAAGGAGCTTAAATGAGGTCATCCAAGGACGCCACCAAGGACCATATGGTCTCACTCGTTTGTGGAAGCTAATGAACAGAATAGACTAACGAACAGCAGAGAGATGGACTCACACACAGTGAGCAGGCTGTCAGGGCGGGCGAAGGGGTCGAGGGGTTGAGCAAAAAAAAAGGACAAAGAAAGACAAAGAAGACTCGTGGACCCGGACGCACAGTGTGGTGACTGCGCAGGGTGGGGGGAGGCGAAGGGGGTAGAGAGGGGATAAATGGTGACGAGGGAGACGGACCCCGGAGCTGGGGGAACACACAACACGGTGTGCAGCAGCGGTTCTCAACCTGTGGGTCGCGACCCCGGCGGGGTGCCTAAAGCCATCGGAAAATACATCATGCATATCAGATATTTACATTCCGAATCATAACTGTAGCAAAGTTACAGTTATGAAGTAGCCACCAAAATTATTTTTTGGTTTGGGGTCACCGCCACATGAGGAACTGTATTGCGGGGTTAGAAAGGTTGAGAACCACTGGTGTACAGAGATGTGTTGTAGGATTTTGCCCCAAGACCTGTTAGCCAGTGTCACACCAATAAATTCAATTTTAAAATAAAATAAATACAATAAAAAACCTAAAGAGACACCAGAGAGTGCTCTCTCTCTCTCCTCTCTCTCTCTCCTCTCTCTCCTCTCTCTCTCCCCTCTCTCTCCTCTCTCTCTCCTCTCTCTCCTGTCTCTCTCCTCTCTCTCCTCTCTCTCTCTCCTCTCTCTCTCCTCTCTCTCCTCTCTCTCTTCCCTCTCTCCCCTCTCTCTCTCCCCTCTCTCTCTCCTCTCTCTCTCTCCTGTCTCTCTCTCCTGTCTCTCTCTCCTCTCTCTCTCTCCTGTCTCTCTCTCTCCCCTCTCTCTCCCCTCTCTCTCCTCTCTCTCCCCTCTCTCTCTCCTCTCTCTCTCTCTCTCCTGTCTCTCTCTCTCTCCTCTCTCTCCTCTCTCTCTCCTCTCTCCTCTCTCTCCTCTCTCTCTCTCCTCTCTCTCTCCTCTCTCTCTCTCCTCTCTCTCCTCTCTCTCCTCTCTCTCTCTCTCTTCTCTCTCTCTCCTGTCTCTCTCTCCTCTCTCTCCTCTCTCTCTCTCCTGTCTCTCTCTCTCTCCTCTCTCCCCTCTCTCTCCTCTCTCTCTCTCCTGTCTCTCTCTCCTCTCTCTCTCTCCTCTCTCTCTCCTCTCTCTCTCTCCTCTCTCTCTCCTCTCTCCTCTCTCTCTCCTCTCCCTCTCCTCTCTCTCTCTCCTCTCTCTCTCCTCTCTCTCTCCTCTCTCTCTCTCCTCTCTCTCTCCTCTCTCTCTCTCCTCTCTCTCTCCTCTCTCTCCTCTCTCTCTCTCCTGTCTCTCTCTCTCTCTTCTCTCTCTCTCCTCTCTCTCTCCTCTCTCTCTCTCTCTCCTGTCTCTCTCTCTCCTCTCTCTCTCCTCTCTCTCCTCTCTCTCTCTCCTCTCTCTCTCCTCTCTCTCTCCTCTCTCTCTCTCCTCTCTCTCTCCTCTCTCTCTCTCTCTCTCTCTCTCTCTCCTCTCTCTCTCTCTCTGCACACACAGCACCAAGGGAAGTCCCATGAGGACACAGTGGGAAGGTGGCTGTCTGCAAGCTGGGAAGAGGGACCTCACCAGAAACCCAGAGCAGCCGGCACGGTGACCTTATCCCTGCAGCCCCCAGCACGGAGAGACAGACGTCTCCCGGAGAGGCCAGGCTGCCCGCGGTCTCGTGGCGGCAGCCAGAGCAGACAGACCAACACGCGCCCAGCACGTCTGTCCCACACCACGCGCCGCCTTTCCGCGGGACGGACCGCAGGGTCTGTGAAATGGCGCAAGAAAACGCAGTGGGTCGCAGCCAAGCCACCCCCAGACCTGGGAGACGGAGCCAGGAGGAGAACCCACGAACTGGACCAGAGGTCAGCCGCCGCTGCCCAGGCTGAACCACCAAGGGAAGTGGGAGTGGGGGCCCACGGGGACACCAGAACGTCACCCTCACTCGGCCGTCGTCGTCAGCCTGGCGTGAGGAACCTCATCGCAAGCTCACTGACACCCCTTCCCCTTCTGTTCCTAAACCCCGTTGTTCATGAAAACCTCCGGCTGGCCGGGGCTGGGACCTGAGGGACAGGTCTCGGGTGTCTCCTTCCTCTGGGACCCTCGCCCACGGGCCACCGGCCACCACCTCCCGTCCAGCGCATGGTTTGGATACAGTAGCTCTCCAGCGGTGACACGGCCAACAGTTGCCAGAACTTTCCTTGGTCTGGGTACAGGCTGAACGAAATCTGCAACCACAAGAAACATGGGTGGGAGGGTTGGCAGCGTGAGCCAGCGAGGGGATTTCTCGTGTCCCGGTGACAGCTGAAAACAGGGGTGCGGTCACGGTGCTGACTGGTGCCTCTCGGCGTCTCCAGGGGACTCACGGTAGCTTCTCTCGGACAGCAGAACAAAGCCCGGACCCACGCGGCTGTTTCGGCCACCCTGGGGCCTTGTGACAGGGCGCTGGCCGATGCTAAGGACTAAATCCTCAGCCACACAATTAGGCCACCGGAGGAGAGCAGACGTGGTCTCCCACACGCGGGGCAGAGACAGCTGCCCCGGGACGACGGAAACGGGCCTTGGAATGCCCACAGCACCCTCTGCCTCCCCACAAAGTCAATAAAATTGCTGATGAGATGCCAGGATATGGATGTTCAAAGCAAATTCCTCAAATTCCACCCTGGATACGTCCACCCCGCGGCCAGAACGCCACGCCTCAGAGAGCTGCTATCCGCTCGCAGGAACAGGGAGACCTGGCCTGGCCCACCCCACTGGAACTGCCTGCTCAGAAATCTCAGGGTGCAGAGCGCCCACCTCCCACCCCCCCACCCCCCAGGCCTGGCCAAGCGGTAAGGGCTCCAGAGCCATACCACGGTGCGAAGAGAAAGGAGACAGGCAGATCTGTGCACCAAAAAGGGAAATGGGGGAACGTCCAATCACAGTTCGATGTTTGATTGTTCTGTTTCGTTTCCTGCCTTGCTTCCCTTTCTCTGGGCCGGTGATTGCCTCCCTTGGGGCTTAGAACAGCGGCCACGACAGTTCCCAGCGGTCAGCACTGACTTTATCAGCCCCCACCCCCGTCCTGCTTGGGATGCCCCATGGCCCTCCACGTGTCACCCCGAGAAGAGGGACACAGAGTCACACACACAGGGTCGCAGGCCTCCTGCCCGCCTGTCAGATAATGCAAACCTAGTGATACATTCACACAGGGTGCCCAGCACAGGCCTCACCACGGGCTGCCAGTCCGGGACAGCACCCCCAGCCCCAGGGCGGGGGGACACACACACACACCCCGGAGCCCACACAGCACAGCCCGGAGATGCCACTCACGCACCCTGTCCTCTGTCACAATGCCACACGCTGTCACAGCAGCACGCACCAGATGCTCACCGGGGTCTTCAGTCATGGGCACGCACACCATCTTATGCCTACCCTGAACAATGACACGCACCCAGAAATAACTCCCCCAGCACGGACACGACCCCAGGTGACACACAGGTCCCAAACTGGCATACACATGGACACTCACAGCCAAGCACAGAGGACTTCACATGCATGTACACACATACACGGACACAGTTAGCCAGACACAGGGGACCTCACACACATGTGCACACACACACGGACACAGTTAGCCAGACACAGGGGACCTCACACACATGTGCACACACACACGGACACACACAGACAGGTACAGGGGACCTCACACCCATTCATGCAGCAAACATGTGCTGAGCAGCTGCAGTGTGACCCCAGCTAGGGCTACGTCAGACATACGCCGTACAAAAGTCAGTGGTGAGAACATTCCCCTCCCAAGTCACCTCCGGAGCCCTGCTGACAAACCTAGGGTGACCCCGATGGGCAGAAAGAAGCCCAGGGTGCCACCTCCAAAGGGCACGGAGGCATTCCTGAGGCCGCCCACGATGGCTGGACAGGTCCCCGCACAATTACAGGGTGTTTATTGCACAGGATGGAAAGCTAATTTGGTAAGCTACGAGAGATGGGAAGCTAAGACCCAATCGGTGAGCCGGTCACTGTCTGCAAGGTCACTAGGGCCTCCGCTGTGGGACTCGGGACAAACGCCAGGCCGCCACCCTCAAGCCCTCAGCAGCACCTTGTCCCGGGGAACGTGTGAACCCCACCCCTCCGACGCCCTGCTGCCCAGCCCCAGGCCCCCACCGGCTGCGGAGCCACGGCCGTGCCGGAGCAGTCCTTGGTACTCACCGAACAGACCACCACAAAGACGAACAGGCCCGTGACTCTGCACCACCGCACACAGCGCCTGCAGGGAAAGGGCGCCCCCCGGGTCAAGGTCACGGGACGGGTCGGGTCAAGGTCACGGGACGGCAGTCTCCTCGGCTCGGGCCCCAGACACCTCTCCAGGGTCCCTGGGGGAACCTCCAGCTCAGAGCTGGTGTCTGGGGTTCTCTCCACGAGGTGGTGGGAGGAACCGCGCTGCCGACCTGTCCACCTCCTGCATCACGGAGAAGGCTTAGCAGAGGGGACAGAGAGGGGACAGTGGACCCCGAGGGTCTGCACACGGCCTCCAGCCAGAGACGCTGAAGGTCAAGCTTTGGGGCTCTTGGCTCTAGGATTCCCGGGGAGCAATCATCTTCCGCTCAGCTTTCTGGAAGGTGGGACCACAGACTGGATTGTCAGATGCAAAAACACCGAGAGGCAAGCTGATAACTCCAGAAAGAAACCGTGTCTCTGTCTGGCTGCGGCAGGAGCGTCTTTCAAGAACCCCTTTCGAGGATGTTGGGCTTGGCTCCTTCTAAGGACTCCTATGGTGTCCTGACCCCGTCCCCATCACACACTTGGCCACGGCCCTCGGGCCAGAGGTGAACCTGGGTCTGGCCGTCCCTCTGTTGCCCCTCCGGCCCCACCTCTGCTCTTCTCCCTTCCCTGCCCCCCCCCCCAGAGCTTAGCTCCCCGTGACACCATCGCTGCCCAGCCCTGGGGTGTGCTCCCCGCAGCCACCGCCTGCTGCCCGAGGGCGGGCGTGGGCTGCCTGCACTCTGCCCCTGGACCTGGAAGGCTGCTGGCGCTGAGCCCGTGCTGGACACACGTTTGTAGAAGGAAAGAAGTGTGCGCCAGCATATCCCTCCAAGACCTTTCCAATCTTTTCAAAGTGGTCCCTCAGCTACCTCCAATCTGGAATGGGGACCCGGTCGGTGGCCCTGGGCCCCGAGACTTCCTCTTCTGTCCCTGAAGATGCCCCCTTTCAAACACGCTGCTCTTCAAATAAACGGAGACACGGGAACCCGGAGGCCACAGCCCAGAGCCACCCAACGCGTCTTCCAGGGAAAGTGTGAAAACCCCTCCCCTCGCCTCCACCGTGTCCACCGGGAAGGGTGTCATCAGGACGAGACCCCCAGCCTCGACTCTGGCCAGCAGGCCGCACCCAGTGACCGTCCCCACGGGCCCCACGGGCACTCCCGGTCCTCCTACCTCAGCTTCGAAAGGCGGGGCCTGGCGGGACCACCTTCCAGAAGGTCCCCCTTCTCCGAGGACCTGGACGAACCAGCCACCTCGCTGCCCAGCAGTGACTGTCCCTCCCACTCGGCCGAGCTGGTGCCCCAGGACTCCTCAGCCGAGACGAGATCCAGGTGGTACGGGGGCGGGTACCGCAACCTGCAAAGACACACCTTCCGGTTCTTTCCATGGAAACGGGGACCCCCCCCCAAAACAAGGTTTCATCTGAGCGGCGGCATGGGGAGTGTGGGACCCATCCCGGCTTTGAAAAGGGCCGCAGACTCCACGGGGGCGGGGGCGGGGGCGGGGGCTGGGGCTGGCTGCTCGGGACGTCACAGAACACTTGGCCCAAGAGACACCTGTTATCACTAGGTTCTTCCAAATGAACTGTGGGGTGTGGAGGAGTGGGGGGGGAGAATCTGAATTACATGATCCCCTAGATCAACTCTATCCAGGTGAGTCCGAAATCACCCACATTTGTCCCCAAAAGAATCTTCAAACTTGCCGGTAGTGGAAGGTTTTTTTTTGTTATTGTTTTTGGTATTTTTCTGAAATGAGAAGCGGAGAAGGTAGAGAGACAGACTCCCACATGTGCCCAACCAGGATCCACCTGGCATGCCAGGGGGTGATGCTCTGCCCATTTGGGGCATTGCTCCATTGCAACCAGAGCCATTCTAGCGCCTGAGGCAGAGGCCATGGAGCCATCCTCAGTGCCCAGGCCAACTTTGCTCCAGTGGAGCCTTGGCTGCGGGAGGGGAAGAGAGAGACAGAGAGGAAGGAGAGGGGGAGGGGTGGAGAAGTAGATGGGCGCTTCTCCTGTGTGCCCTGGCCGGGAATCGAACCCGGGACTTCTGCACGCCAGGCCGACGCTCTACCACTGAGCTAACCGGCCAGGGCCAGAAATTTTCTTTTCAATGATACACTCTCCACCTCACCCTTCTCAACCTCATCACTATTAACACTTGAGCTTTGTTGTGGGTAGGGGGGCTGGGGATGTCCTATGCATCACAGGGTGCATAGCAGCATCCCTGGGCTCTACCCCAAAATGCCAGTGAAACCAGTCCCCTCCCCCTGTCCAGGTGGCAATAAAAGACACCCCCAGACAGTGCCAAGCGCACCCCCAGCTGAGGGGCTCTGGCCTGGTGAGCACCCCGTCCTGGGCTATTTCATCATGGGTGGGGGAGGTCACACTCAAGGCCACCTGGGGAGTCCTAAGCCACAGAACACAAAGCACTCAAGTAGTGGACACCCCTGACCCAGCATCAGTGAGGAACTGGCAGGAGCCAGCCTGGTCAGGTCCAAGTTCACACCTTGGAAAGACACCCTCCAGCCTGAGAGGAAAGGCTGGCGCTCGGAGACACCTTCATTCTGGCAGAAGTTGGGGACGGGGCGGGGGGGGAGGCAGATCAACAACTCACCCCAGCTCTTGTGAGCAGTTGCTCAGCAGCGGAGTGTTTTCCGTAAAGCGGGGTTCCCTGGACCTGCAGCCGAGGAATGAGGGTACGGGTGAGTGGGACCTGGAAGACAGGAGGAAGGTGTCACCGACTTCGAGGACGGGCACGTCTCCTCCAGCAGGGGCTGGGGGCTCCACTCCGTAACTCGCACGCACACGTGAGATTCGGCTACACCCCCCGACACGGGACAAACCTAAGGCGAATGCGCAAGGCACGGAGCTGAAACTTCAGGAGAGACCGGGAGAAAAAGGTCGCCCTCCCAGGACAAGCCGGCAGGAAAGCCACAGAGGACCAGGGGCTCCGGGATCGGTCGACCTCTGAGCCCCACATGTGCTTCTGGTGCAATTCCAGCCGGATCGGTTATTCTGGGCAGAGCTTTTCATCAGAAAACTCCTTCATCGTCTGATGGGCCCTTGGACGCTCAGACAGTTCTATTTCCCGAGATCATAATATTTAAATGCCGTGCACTGAAAATACCCTAATTGCTTTCTTCCCTTGGGACACCAGCCAGCAGAAGTCAGGGCCCGTGGAGTCATAATAAAACAAATGGGGGGGGGGCGGAAAGGGGAGGCTCTCCAGGGCACAGAAGCCACAGCTGAAGCAAAACAAAGGTTCACGAGCCACAGACGGGGGAGCTCACATGGTTAGAGCATCTTCCCGATACGACAAGGTTGCAGGTTCAATCCCCAGTCAGGGCACATACAAGAATCAACCAATGGGCCCTGGCCGGTTGGCTCAGCGGTAGAGCGTCGGCCTAGCGTGCGGAGGACCCGGGTTCGATTCCCGGCCAGGGCACATAGGAGAAGCGCCCATTTGCATCTCCACCCCTCCGCCGCGCCTTCCTCTCTGTCTCTCTCTTCCCCTCCCGCAGCCAAGGCTCCATTGGAGCAAAAGATGGCCCGGGCGCTGGGGATGGCTCTGTGGCCTCTGCCCCAGGCGCTAGAGTGGCTCTGGTCGCAATATGGCGACACCCAGGAGGGTCGCAACATGGCGACGCCCAGGAGGGGCAGAGCATCGCCCCCTGGTGGGCAGAGCGTCGCCCCCTGGTGGGCGTGCCGGGTGGATCCCGGTCGGGCGCATGCGGGAGTCTGTCTGACTGTCTCTCCCTGTTTCCAGCTTCAGAAAAATGAAAAAAAAAAAAAAAAAAAAAAAAAGAATCAACTAATGAATGTGTAAATTAGTGGAACTGATGTTTCTATACTTTCTCTCTCTCTGTGTCTTTCTCTCTCTCAAATCAATCAAAAAGCCCTGGCAAGATAGCTCAGTTGGTTAGAGCATCATCCCGAAGTACATAGGTTGCCAGTTCGATTCCTGGTCAGGGCACATACAGGGACAGATTGATGTTCCTATCTCTCTCTCATTCTCTCCCTTCCTCTCTCTAAAATCAATAAAATAATTATTTTTTTAAAAATTAATCAATAATTGGCCCTGGCCAGTTGGCTCAGCGGTAGAGCGTCGGCTTGGCGTGTGGGGGACCCGGGTTCGATTTCTGGCCAGGGCACATAGGAGAAGCGCCCATCTGCTTCTCTACCCCCCCCCTCCTTCCACTCTGTCTCTCTCTTCCCCTCCCGCAGCTGAGGCTCCATTGGAGCAAAGATGGCCCAGGCGCTGGGGATGGCTACTTGGCCTCTGCCGCAGGCGCTAGAGTGGCTCTGGTCGCGGCAGGGCGACGCCCCGGAGGGGTAGAGCATCGCCCCCTGGTGGGCAGAGCGTCATGCCGGGTGGATCCCGGTCGGGCGCATGTGGGAGTCTGACTGTCTCTCCCTGTTTCCAGCTTCAGAAAAATACAAAAATAATAATAATAATAATAATAATCAATAATTATTTTTGTGTGTGACAGAGAGAGACAGAGAGAGGGACAGATAGGGACAGTCAGACAGGAAGGGAGAGAGATGAGAAGCATCAATTCTTCATTGCGGCATCTTAGTTGTTCATTGACTGCTTTCTTATATGTGCCTTGACCTGGGGGAGCTACAGCAGAGTGAGTGACCCCTTGCTCTTGCTCAAGACAGCGACCTTGCCTGACCAAGTGGTGGCGCAGTGGATAGAGCATCAGACTGGCATGCGGAGGACCCAGGTTCAAGACTCCGGGGTCACCAGCTTGAGCGCAGGCTCATCTGGTTTGAGCAAAGCTCACCAGCTTGGACCCAAGGTCGCTGGCTCGAGCAAAGGGTTACTCAGTCTGCTGTAGCCCCACGGTCAAGGCACATATGAGAAAGCAATCAATGAACAACTAAGCTGTCGCAAGGAAAAACTAATGATTGATGCTTCTCATCTCTCTCCATTCCTGTCTGTCTGTCCCTGTCTATCCCTCTCTCTGACTCTCTCTCTGTCTCTGAAAAAAAAAAAAAAAAAAAAGACAGCGACCTTGGGCTTCAAACCAGCGACCCATGCTCAAACTGGCGATCTCGGGAATTCGAACCTGGGTCTGCCATGCCCCAGTCTGATACTCTATCCACTCCACCACCACCTGGTCAGGCTCAATCAATAAATTTTTTAAAATTTAGAAACCAAGGTTCACACTCTGTCAGATGCCCCCCCCATGGTACTGACCCTGCCCCCGGTAGGAGGGTCCCCCATAAGCTTATCTAAACCACAGGCCATCATTGCAGAGGAGACCCCTGCAGTCACAGCCGGGGGCCCACCAGCATATAAGGCCACCGTCACCCAAGGACATACGGGTTGAAAAGCAAATCGGTCTCCATGAAAAGTTGAAAGAGTCATCCTCATTCCTAACCCTCTGGGCATGTCATTTGATACGCCAGTATGTGACCTTTCCTGACTGGAGCCTGGGGCCATGAAGAGCTGCAGCAGATGGTGTGACACACACAGGAAGGGGACAGTGACTCGGGCTACTAATGCAGAGCAAAGAAGGAAAATTGAAGAAAAATCATTCCAACCCCTTTCTCCTCCTCACCCAACCGGCGACACAGAGAGTGAGCCTGGCCTCACAGATGAATGAAACCAGGGCCCCCAGCTGTGTCTGTCCCAGGCCAGGCAGTGTCCTCCGGGCATAGCCTCTGGACAGCCTCGGGGCACCGCCTACGGCAGGGGTCCCCAAACTTTTTACACAGGGGGCCAGTTCACTGTCCCTCAGACCGTTGGAGGGCCGGACTATAAAAAAAACTATGAACAAATCCCTATGCACACTGCACATATCTTATTTTAAAGTAAAAAAACGAAACGGGAACAAATACAGTATTTAAAATAAAGAACAAGTAAATTTAAATCAACAAACTGACCAGTATTTCATTGGGAACTATGGGCCTGCTTTTGGCTAATGAGATGGTCAATGTCCGGTTCCATATTTGTCACTGTTAGCCATATCAAGTGATATGACGCTTCCAGAGCCATGAGGCGTGCGTCCCGCGTCACTGGAAGTAGTGCTGTACTGAGTGACGTCGTGCTTTGCGGTGCCGCCACATACAGTGCTCCTCTCACTGACCACCAATGAAAGAGGTGCCCCTTCCAGAAGTGCGGCGGGGGCCAGATAAATGGCTTCAGGGGGCCGCATGTGGCCCGCGGGCCGTAGTTTGGGGACCCCTGGCCTATGGGGTACAGGGGTGACGGAGGCGCCTGTCCTTGGGGGCTTTAATGAGGTCCGCGGATGCCCCAGCTGGTGCAGACAAGTGCAGCAAGGCGGAAGATGAACCCCACCTGGGGGATTCACGATTGGTGCGCTTTCCGCTGTCCAAAGGGGCTGAGAGATTTACTGGGGCTTTTCAAAGTCTTCATCTCCCCTAACTGCAGACACAGAAGGGCCTTGGATGCACTCAGATGAACGTCTGGGCGAATCAACTCCCATCCAGGTGTTGTCCCCGGGGCTAGTTTGTGACACGGCGCTTCTGGGAGAGCTGACCACTACCCCCTGACCTCACTCACATGACGTCACCACCCTGAGCTTCCATTTCCTCAGCTACAGAATATATATGAAAAGGGGTGGGGGACCCATTTTGTCGCATTGGAGGAGACAAAAATGGAAAACCTAAGGATTAACTGTAGCTATTGATTCAATTATTGCTGTTAGACCTTGAAGCCTCTTATGAACGGTTTTCTGCATCACTTGCGTCTGGGACCTTACTGTGGTACCTGGTTCAACATCGGTTCTTTTGTGTGTGTGTGTGTGTGTGTGTGTGTGTGTGTGTGTGTGTGTGTGTGTGACAGAGACAGAGAGAGGGACAGATAGGGACAGACAGAGACAGACAGGAAGGGAGAGAGATGAGAAGCATCAATGCTTCGTTGAAACATCTTAGTTGTTCATTGATTGATCTTTCATATGTGCCTTGACTAGGGGGCTACAGCAGAGCAAGTGACCCCTTGTTCATGCCATTGACCTTGGGCTCACGCCAGTGACCTTGGGTTTAAGCCAGTGACCTCTAGGCTCAAGCCAATGACCTTGGGGTCATGTCTGTGATCCCACGCTCAAGCCAGTGACCCTGTGCTCAAGCTGGATAAGCCCACACTCAACTCTGTGACCTCGGGATTTTGAACCTGGGTCCTCTGCTTCCCAGTCCGATGCTCTATCCATTGCCTCACCGCCTGCTCAGGCTAAACGTCGGTTCTTAATAATTACATCATGGTGAATGAGTTAGATCCCAGTAATCATAGCACATTGCCATGAGATTGGCTTTTTGACTCAAATAAAAACAGTTCTCTTAACCATTAAATCGATGATGTGCTTAGAATCAGCCTTGGCCGTCTGAGGAGCAGAGGGGTGTTCAGCAGAGGAGAGATACAATTACCCCTGAGACAGCAGCCCCCCACCACCTCCTGGAATGGCTCACAGTAGCACCCTACTCTATGGTGTGCAGACTTTGCCCCGTATCTGTGGAAGGGGAAAATTCAACATGAGGGAGAAAGTGCAAAGTGCATTTTAATTTCCCCGAGGTGGCCCGTCAAGGGTATAAGGAATCATTTCTGAGCTTCTATTGTATTTACTTATATTACTAAAGAGTTGGCCCTGGCCAGCTGGTTCAGGGGGAGAGCGTCAGCCCGGTGTGTGTATGTCCTTGGTTCAATTCCCAGTCAGGGCACACAGGAGAAGCACCCATTTGCTTCTCCCTCCTCCCTCTCTTGCATCTCTCTCTCTCTCTCTCTCTCTTTCTCTTTCTTCCCCTCTTGCAGCCATGGCTTGATTGGAGCGACTTGGCCCCAGTGCTGAGGATGGCTCCATGGCCTCCACCTCAGGCACTAAGAATAATAGCTCAGTTGCTGAGCAATGTAGCAAAGCCTCAGCTGGGCAGAGTATCGCCCCCTGGTGGGCTTGCCAGGTGGATCCTGGTTAGGGAATATGTGGGAATCTGTCTCTCTGCCTCCCTTCTTCTCACTGAATTTAAAAAAAAATAAGAAAAGAGACATAGATACCAATGAGTGTCACTAGGAAATCTCCCAAAAAGACCTGAGGACATTCCAAGTTTAAACTTAACTCCACACGGTCCAGGTACTGGTCCCCATGATTCCCAAGATCCCTGGACCTGCCGTGAGAGAGGGCATCGGACTCCAAATCCCACCTTGAGAAGATGCTGACCACCCAGGAAACGTTACTGTCCCGGAGTCTACAACTTAAAAATGGCCATCCTGGCCTGACCTGTGGTGGCGCAGTGGGATAAAGCGTTGACCTGGAACACTGAGGTTGCCGGTTCGAAGCCTTGGGCTTGCCTGGTCAAGGCACATATAGGAGTTGATGCTTCCTGCTCCTCCCCCTTCTCTCTCTCTCTTTCTCTCTCTCCCCTCTCTCTAAAAATCAATAAATGAGCCCTGGCCGGTTGGCTCAGTGGAAGAGCATCGGCCTGGTGTGCAGAAGTCCTGGGTTCGATTCCCGGCCAGGGCACACAGGAGAAGCGCCCATCTGCTTCTCCACCCCTCCCCCTCTCCTTCCTCTCTGTCTCTCTCTTCCCCTCCCACAGCCGAGGCTCCATTGGAGCAGAGATGGCCCGGGCGCTGGGGATGGCTCCTTGGCCTCTGCCCCAGGCGCTAGAGTGGCTCTGGTCGTGACAGAGCATCGCCCCCTGGTGGGCATACTGGGTGGATCCCGGTCGGGCGCATGCGGGAGTCTGTCTGACTGTCTCTCCCTGTTTCCAGCTTCAGAAAAATACCAAAAAAAAAAAAAAAAGATTTAAAAATCAATAAATGAAATATTTTTTTAAAAAAATAGCCATCCTCAGAACGGAAAGCCCAGCCCTGCCTTTCCTGATTTAATTAACACAGAAAATACAGAGGACATCTCTATTTTTCTCCGACCTTCCTCTCCTCCAGAAAGAAGGAAATCGCATGAACATCTATCTCTCTGACCTGGGACGGGGGTGGGGGGGTCGGAAATGCACACATTGCAACAGTATCAGTTTTCTCCTGGGAACCGGGAGGAGGAAGACAGCTGCCCAGAAGGACTCCCTGTGGTCATTTGGGCCCAAATTCAAAGGCAGAGTCAAGCAGCGGTGGCTGGTGGTGCTCACACGATGCAGGAACCTGCGACAGGGTGAAGACAGTCTCTTCGAGAGATGATGTTGAGAAAAACAGGATCTCCATGCAAAAATGAAACTAGGCTACCTTCTTACACCACATACAAAAGTAAGCTCAACGTGGATGAATGACTTCAACGTAAAACCCAAAACCATAAATAGGCTCAGAGAAAACACAGGCAGTAAATGCTTTTACGTTGCTCTTAGCAATATCTATAAAAGACATATACAGTATAGGCTTTTAAATTCATGTGATACTTTTAAGGCTTTAAATGATATGCTAAATCTTTACACTAAAAACTCTTTTCTATTTCTATTACCCTTTAGATATACATTAGCCACACCTTAGAGGTAGCATTCATTCAAAACAGGCCAGGAGCCTGACCAGGCGGTGGCACAGTGGATAGAGTGTCGGACTGGGATGCAGAGGACCCAGGTTCGAGACCCTGAGGTCGCCAGCTTGAGTGTGGGCTCATCTGATTTGAGCAAAAGCCTACCAGCTTGAACCCAAGGTCGCTGGGTCCAACAAGGGGTTACTCGGTCTGCTGAAGGCCCGCGGTCAAGGCACATATGAGAAAGCAATCAATGAACAACTAAGGTGTCGCAACGCACAATGAAAAACTAATGATTGATGCTTCTCATCTCTCTCCGTTCCTGTCTGTCCCTGACTATCCCTCTCTCTGACTCACTCTGTGTCTCTGTAAAAAATACATACATAAATAAATAAAAATTTAAAAAATTTATATAAAAAAAAAAACAGGCCAGGAAAGCGACAGAATACTGGAAACATCCTTGCATAACATCTAGACACTGTCCCCCCCACACACAGAAAACGTGGGAGAACTGTGCTCAAGGTAACCCAGTATTTGTGGATTGCAGCTTTACAAGATACAACCATATTTAAACTCACCTCTGCTCCGCGACGAATGAGCCAAAATCTCGATCTACGGGAGCCCAGCAGCTCTGCCCGGCCGCCCCGCCAGGGTAGAGGCTCTCGGGGTCCGCCCCGCCGGCTTGCTGCTGCCGCGGCCTGTGGTCACCAGCGGCAGGTCCCAGGCCGGCACGCGTGGGGGCGGACGTCTGACGGAGCTCTACCTCCAGCACCCTGGGGGCCAGCCCGCCACCTTCCTTCTCCAGATGCATGGTCCGGGCTCACACGCCTCACGGGGGTCCGACTCCCAAACGCTAAAGACAAAGCAAAAAAAAAGAAAAAGAAAATCTTGAAACCAGTGAGAGAGAAATGACAACATCTCTACAGGGGAAAAACAAAACAAAAAAGTGTGTAATTAATACACCACACCATGGGGCTGCAAAACGTGTTCGGCAAACTAGTAAGAACAGAAAGGAGAGAGAGGCACCTCGGTGTGCGGCCGTCAGAGACTTCATTTCTCTCTCGGCAACTGACAGTGCGGCTAGGCAGAAGGTCAGCCAGGACACAGAACTCAACTCCCTCAGCCAGGAGGGTCTGACGCCTTTACTGAACACGCCCCCCAACAACAGCGGCACGTTATTTTCAAGTGCCTCCAGATGCTACACCAAGATAGACCTCACCTGGGATGGAAAACAAACCTCCAACAAATTTAAAAGGATGGAGGCCCTGGCCAATAACTGGCTCAGGGGGTCGAGTGTTGGCCCGACGGCATGTGGATGTCCTGGGTTCAATTTCCCCACCCCAGCCATCAGGGCACACAGGAGAGGTGCCCATCTGCTTCTCCACCCCTCCCCCTTCTCTCCCTCTTCCTCTCCTGCAGCCACGGCTCAGTTGGTTTGAACATCACCCCAGGCACTGAGGATAGCTTGGTTGGTTGGAGTGTCGGCCCCAGGTGGGGGTTGCGAGGCGGATCCTGGTCAGGGCGCCTGCAGGAGTCTGTCTCGCTATCTCCCCGCCTCTCACTTAATAAAATAATAACAATAGAATGAAAGAAAACAAAGGATGGAAAACAAACAGATTGCATCCTACAGCCACAAGGGAATCCAAGCAGGGAACGCTAACAGAGAGACGCATTCTCGGCCATGAAGCCACCGGCACGTCTCGATAATCCAGGAGTCAGAAAAGAAGCCTCCGTGTGAATTAAAGTAACACTGAACTGGACAAAAATGACAGCGTATCAAATCCTGTGGAGCCCAGCTGCCCCGGCTGGGACAAGAAGGAGGCAGAGAGCGCTAAGCGAGCCGTTAGAAGGAAAAAAGTTCTCACCTCAATCATCTGAGCTCTCCTCTCGATAACGTAGGGGAAAAAAACGAGGAGCCCAAGATACTCATTGAAGGCAGAGATCAGAAAATAATAAGCCGTCAGGGCAAGATCAATGAACCAGAAGAGCTACAGAGAAGACCAAAGGAAGCAAGACCCAGTTTTTCTAAAGCACTGACAAACCTCTCGCATATCTGACCAAGGCAGAAGGGGACACAACCAATGCTCAAAGTAAAACAGGGAACATCCTCATGGACTCCAGAGGCGTGAAAAGAATACTAATGGTACTGTACAAACAACCCTATATACATACACACATGGGACAATTTCGGTGGAACAAAACCACCAATTCCTCAAAAAAAGCAAACATGAGTCTGACTCACTCAATAGAAAGTAAGTGATTTGAATAACCCTAAAACTCTTCAGTAAACTGTGTTTGAATTTTTAAAGTTCCCCGAAGAAGAAATCTCCAGGCCCAGGTGGAAAATTCTACCAACCCACTGAAGGAGAATGAATACCAGTTCTACCCAATCTCTTCCAGAACACAGAAGGGGAGGAACCCTTCCTTCCCAATTAATTTTATGAGGCCCGTATGACCTGGTACCAAAGCCAAGACAAGAAACAACACAAAAACAAACAAACAAAAAACTCTAGAGGCCCATATCTTCCATGAATATGGTGCAAAAATCCTTAACACAACTTAGCGAAGGAAATTCAACGATATGTAAAAGGAATCATTATACATTCCAACCAAGTAGGAATTATTCCAGGGATAGGAATGAGGCTGGGTCAGAATTCACAGACCAATCCGAGTTCCATGTAGAGCTCACCGGACGAAGCAGCCGTTCCACATCCCAGACAGACCCAAGAGAAATAAAAAACACAGGCTCACAGAGAAACTTGTCCATTCATATTCACAGCAGCATCGTTTATCACACTCAAAGAGCGGAAATAACTCAAATGCCCATCACTGATGCACGGATAAGCAGAATGCGGGGTAGAACATTAGTCTGTAATAAGAAGAGCGTGCTAATGCATGACACGGCGTGACGAGCACCGGAGACATTTAAGTGAAAGGAAAACGTCAGTCACAAAAGAGCACGTAGGGCCTGATTCCACTTTATTTTTTTTGCATTTTGTTTTGTTTTGTTTCTTAATTTTCTAATTGTATGTATTGGGGTAACACTGGTTAATGAAATGATACAGGTGTTAGGCGCACAGTTCTAGAGTACATCATCTGTGTATCGCGTGGTGTGCTCACCACCCCGAGTCGAGTCTCCCTCCATCTCCACTCATCTTACCCCCTCTGTCCCCTCCCCCACAGCCCCCCTTCCCTCCTGCCATCCCCACACTGTCGTCTGTGTCTATACATTTTCTTTTTCCTTTCCTTAAACCCTTCACCTTAGCTCAGTTGGTTAGTGTCCTCCTCAGATTATGCCAAGGTTGCGGGTTTGATGCCCCATCAGGGCGCATATGAGAACCCACAAATGACTGTATAAATAAGAGGAACAACAAAGCAATCTCTCTCCTTTCTTTCTCCCCCTTTCCCCCCACCCCCGCGGAATCAATATATATTTTTAAGGGCCTGATTGCATTTATATATAAAATCTGCTGAATAGGCAACTCTGGATAGACAGAAAGTAAGTTAGTGGTCGCCTCGGGTGGGGATGGGAGAGACACTGTGCCCTCAGCTTCCCCCCTTGCAGGCCAGGACACAGGCTGCGGAGTCTAACGGGTTCTGCATAGTGTGAAATTGGCTGAAAGCTTCGAGAACTTTCCACCAGACAGGACTGTCTGTGATCGCCAGCGTTCTGGTTTGAAAGAGCCATCCCCCTCCCTCATCCAGGGACTAGAGCAGCGATGAGAGGGATTTCCCCCCTCCCCCCTCCTGGGGGGGGGCACTCCCTAGGGTCCTGGAGAGCCTGCCCCACAACCGCATTCCAGACCCATTCCAGACCGATTTCTGCCCATCCTGAAAACCAGTTTGCAAACTGTGTCCTCTGCTCCCCGCCCCCATAAGGAGAGACCTGTGCTGGGCCCCCAGTGCTGGGCCCCCAGCCCGCGCCTCCTTCTGCGCACAGACCAAGGGGCTCGCTGCTGTGCCCACGCCCCCTCCCGGGGGCACAAATGGCCACGAGGAAAAAATCCGGAATCGAAACTTCGGAAAAGCCAACCAGCCCGCGAAGTTCTCACCCCGGGCCCAGGGCGACTCCCAAGTTCCCCTCTGCAGCCCCGACCACCCCACCGTGTCCAGAGACTTGCTGGTCTCCCTTCATGTCGCAAAGGTGCGCAAACAACCCCACGCAAGTCCTGAGACCCAGGACCCTTGTGACTGGTCCCACCGTCCATCCAGGTGCCCCCATTGCAAATGGGGAGCCCCCTGACGACCCACCCTCACCTCGGAACTGTCCCCTGCCCTGGCTGAACCTCTCAGACTCGACACTAGACAGTGGTTTTCTCCAGCCGGCCTCAGCTTCCTAGCACCCACCCGCAGGGATCTCACAAAACATACATCGGACCACGCGGCCCCCGGCTCAACACCTGTCCCAGGGGGCTCAGGTGTGGCTGCTGCAGGGCCCCCGGCTGCGGTCAGCGCCCCTCCCTCCCCTCTACTTCCGGATGTCCTCAGACCACAGCCAAGCCCCGGGGAGTTGTGACCTTCTCAGAGAACAGTCTCATCATCTGCTTTTCACCCGTGTGATAAAACCTCAGAAACTTCTGTTCCTAAATCAGCCCCCTCTTACCACAGCGCTCCGGTATCTGTAAACTGAACTGGCAACAACAAGCAGATTTTGCATGTCCTGTGGAGTTGACCTAAAAAGCTTTCCCCTCTGTCAATTTTAGTGCGATGTACTCCTCACGAGCAATTATGTCAGAGTGGAGATCCCAGGTGCACGCAAGTTCCCAGCCCCCCCCCCCCCCCCTGTGTCCATGCAGACAGACCAAGTCCAAGAAGGGCTGTTCCTAGGCGGTTTAGGTGACAACGGGCGGCGTTGTATGCAGGCCAAGAATGCTAACAGCCTCTCCTGTTTTCTCTCCTGGGAATCACTCCACACACCTTATGTCGGAACTCAGACAGTCCCCTGCCCTGGCAGTGCGGGTGCCCCTGACCCGGGTCTGGGTCTGCAAGCCCAGGGATGTTAACATCCCTGTCCTTGGGAAAAGCTGGCGACATGAAATCCGTGAAAACCCACCGTGTGTGGCTCAGCGCGCAGGGATTTAAAGGGCACATTCCGTTCCCCAGAAATGCCTGACCCGCGCTCACGTGCGCGGCCGGCGCTGGGAGCCAACGCCACCGAGCAGGCTGAGCACAACAGCGGCTTCCCAGCACTTCCCAGGTCCGGCCTCCGGACCGCACCCACCCGGGAGGACCCTCCCCAGGGAGCCGTTTAGGTCCAGCCAAAGGTGTGCGCTGCGCTCACAGCGGCTGCCCAGGCTTACGCGCCTTTACACTAACTTTCCCAGCTTCCTGAAGCCACGACCCACCCGACACAGGCTTATGGAAACCCCGCCTGCTCCCCACCCCCTGGCTCCCCACCTACCTGAAGACTGGCTCCTACTGCAGGAGTGAAGTTTAAGGTGCAAACTGCTCTCTCTGAACCATGAGGGGAGCGCAGCCTTGGAGAGCTCTGGCCTCGAGCTGGGGGCACACAGGGCGGGGCGCTGTCTTGCCGGCCTGACCACGCCCACCAGGCGACGGCAGGACTGGGAGGAGGGGCCCCCTGACCCCCCACCCCCCCAGCTGCAGAAGAACCGTCCAGCCAGATGCCTGGGAACCACACAAATGCTGCCTCTTGCATACCACTGACTTGGGGGGCGGGGGACTTGTTATGCTGCCGCGGCTAACAAAAGGGTGGGTGATAAAAAACACCCAGGAAGCTCGTGAAAATTTCGAGCCAAGTTTAAAAAATTTGGGGGGGGGGCTAAATTGGGGGCATTCACCAATTTGGTCGTGGGTAAGTTTCTGGAAAACAACTTCTGCCTCTCCTTGGATCTTCTAATGTAAAAGATTGGGTCCCTGAACAGTCGCCCAACATGAAACGCCTGCTGTGGACCCATCTGGTACCGCTTAAGTGGTTCTGCAAACTCATTAGTCAACAGAGCCAAATATCAACAGTACAACGATTGAAATTTCTTTTGAGAGCCAAACTTTTTAAACTTAAACTATATAAGTAGCTACATTCCTGATCGAGGTAGCGCCCAGGTCCCGAGAAGCAGCAGCTGCCGTTCCAGCCCACTGCCGGGTACACCAGACACAGCACTGATCTGGGCTTAGAGGGACAGTCACCAAGCCTGCAGAGACACACAGACGGGGCGAGCACTCCAGGCTCTGGACAGCAGCTGCCCCGACCCTCTTCCTTCTCCTAATGACCTCTCATTTGTCACTCGTTGGGTTTTGTAACCAAAAAATGAAATCTAAGGAGGCCAGAGTGGCTTTAACTAGGAGTGTGCTGTCGGAGTCTAATTCATTCTTCGGTTGTGGCCCACCCGCATTGCCCGCTTTAGCAGAGAAGAAACTTTGGCTCACGGTTTTGTGACAGAAGTTTTATTTATAGGGAATTAAAATGTAGGCATATACACAATACACGCGTTATGTATAGTTCACGTTCCATGACAGGTCCTGACGGTGCTCACAGAAAGGCCGGGGCAGGTCACACGCACACGCACACCCAGACGCAGACGTGTGCGCCTGGAGGAGGGGATGCGTGGCCTCTCAGCCTGGGTTTTGGTTGAAATAACCTTGGGATGCATTCAAGTAATACCGATCACTTAAGATGTTCAAAAAGATGTTTAATCAAGTCAGAGTAAAACGAATTGAAACATTGATAACACGAGCTCATGGTTACACAGTATTTCCAATGTACGATCGAGACAACGCACCGCACTTGTCAGGAAGAAGATCTATTGCACCCACAAGTAAAAAAGCTTTTCATTCATTTCTGGGAGGCTGCACGTCAGTATTTATATAAACATTTACAGTGTTGTAAACATGGCGTGGCGAGTGAGAAGACCCTCTTCATCTCCAAGGTCCATGTCGTCGCCGCGGCCGCCCGCGCGCAGGCCGATTTCCAACATCACCCGGCCAGCACCCTGCCCCAGCCGGCAGTCCCTGTGCCGGGCTGGGGTGCAGAGGGGGTGCGGTCACCACGGCCGCTGCTCCCCGCTCAGTGTCCCGTCAGGTAGTCCTGCGTGGAGTCTGAGGCGAACGAGTCCACGTCCTCGTTCTCCGAGTCCTCGCTGCTGTCCTCCACGGCCGGCTCCCCCGAGAGCGCGATGCGGGCGTAGTCGTCCGTGTCGATGGACTTGCAGAAGTGGATGGCGTACTTCAGCTTCTCCTCCAGCACCTGCTTGCAGGAGTACCTGGGCAGCTTCAGCAGGAAGAAGCAGGTGTAGGACTCGGGGAGGAAGTGGTCTGGCGGGTTGTACTTGTCCAGCACCTGTTGGTGAGAGGCAGGCGTGGTCAGAGGCGGTGGGGAGACCTCGCCCGCACTCACAAAAACCAGCACCCAAGAGTAGCAAGCATCGCTGCCTTCACGATCTAGCTAGTTTTAGGGAAAACTTATCAGGTCCTAAGATTGATGTAAAAAATAGCAGCGGGTACTGGGACAATTACTTGTTCCCAAAACCGTGCTGTGAAGACGGTGGACGGGGGACCTGCCAGGTGTGCACAGCTGCCACACACCACGAGGAGCGGCTCTCTGGCCTCCACCCCTCCCTGCAGGTTAAGATGCTAGACATGCGTGAGAACTTGCACAGAACCCAGAATTATCTGGGTTTCCAGAGAACTGTGCACAGAACCCAGAATTACCTGGGTTTCCAGAGAACTGTGCACAGAACCCAGAATTACCTGGGTTTCCAGAGAATAGCCACAGGCTTGCAAAGATACCCCTGACAGATGATGGTCAGGCCGCACTCAGGAAGGACCTCCCCGAATCCTCACAAACAGGCTGAGAGAGAGTGGACTGCCCACCCCTAGCCGCCCCCTGGGGAGCCCCCACCAGCAGGCACTGGCACCAGGAAGGTCTGTGAATGGGGGTGGGGGAGGAGGGGAGGGCGAGGGGGAGGTATGGGCTGGTCAGTGCACACAGGGACCTACAGGCAAACGGCCCGTTCCGAGTGGGGCGTGGAGTCAGAGCTGATGAGCGCTCCAGGCTACGTGGCCGATTCCCCTGCTCCACGCAGAGACGCGGCCCTCGACCATGTGCACTCGCGCCCACCTCACGCTGCTGTGGCAGGGGTATGCAGTGCTGTGCACAAGCCATTTCTGAAATCAGGTATGCCACCCAAAACCTGCAGTCACAAAATCCTGAGCTCTCAAATCTAAGGGGTTGGTGTTTTCCCAGCGAAAACGGGGAAGTCACTTAACGCAGGAGAGCAGTTCTCAACCTGTGTGGGGTCCCCCAGGCCACCAGGAGCCCCACCTGGATGACGAAGTCTCGGCCTCGAAAGTCGGCGATGGTCCTGGGCAGCCGCGTGCGACCCCACACAAAGCGGAGGAAGAGGGAGCGCTCCGTGTTGGAGAAGGACTCCATCACCTCCCAGAACCACTGGGTCAGGGGCGCAGACGGCTCCACCCCTTTGTACGTGGCCACCGACTTCAGAAGGTGCAGGGGGATGTCCGGGCTGCCGCACACCTGCGGAGGGACTCAGTCAGGCCGGCACCCCCAGTCCGTCCTTCAGCGCAGAACCCACCCCGTCCACCCAGGCCCACTGGAGCGAAGGGCGGGGACAGGTCCCAGCACCCCATGGACCTGCCCTCTCCCCGGGGCCACCCTGGGAAGGGGGCAGGGGCACAGCTCAGACTCCTGAGTGCAAGGTGTCACTGAGCAAGGGCTCTGACCCGGGGGTCACCACGCCCCAGTGGCAGCTCGTTGAGGTCACATACCATCGTCTCCAATTCGTATCCGGTGAACAGAGAAAGGAGGGGGACAGGCACCACGCGGGCCATGCCCTCCCGGACGGCGGCCACCTGCTCGTCGAACTCATGGAGCCTAAAAGGAAACTCCCTTTGCTTTTCCTCCTTGGGGACGGAGACCCCGCCCTGCTCACACCTGTGTCACCACCGAGAGTCAGGGGGCGCTTCAGGCACGTCCACGGCACACCTCACAGCTCGAGTCACCAGAGTGGCACGGAGGACAGCCACATGGGGTCCGAGGCAGTTCTCAGACCTCCCTTCCTTCCCCCCGGGAGCCCGGCCCACGACCCCCACGGGAAGGGAAGAGTCCTCTGACCCCACTGTCTCCAGGGCCCTCGTGAGACAGTCGGGGCACCAGGTGGAATGGGACACGGGGGACAGTGCAGGGGCCTTGCCAGGCCCACCCTCAACCACGGACGCTCAGGGCCTTGTCCCCACACCAGCCAGGGGCTCCCAGGGGGTGAAACCCAAGGCTACGCGGACTCGGGCGACAGGTGGAGGCAGCGACACGCAGGGGAATGCCCTGCCAGCAGGGACCACGCCCGAACGCTGGGCTGAGAGCCAGGCAGGGCAGGAACGGCGCCCACAGTCCTGCCCCAGGAGCTGACAGAGACGGGTACACATCCCGTGGCCGCTGCGGGGACAGTCCCCACTACGGGAATCCTGTTCTCTTCCGAGTGCAGGGAGAGCCAGGAACCCGGGTGAGGACAGGAAGTCCCAACCCTGAGCACAGAGGTCAGCACGCCCTGTCCACCACACTCCCGAAGACCACTCCCGCGGCCCACGCACCTGTAGTTGATGGCCATGCGCACGTACTCCGAGCGGTTGTCCAGGGTGATGTGCGAGTACTTGGAGCTCAGCTGGATGTCCTGGCCGCTGGCGCTGGGCACAGTGAAGGGCAGGCTCATGGCCTCGAACTCCTCTGAGGTGGCTTCATTGTCACGGATATACATGAGCCCAGGGATGAAATCCTTGTCCACCTTTCCAGGGGAGAAGGGAGTCTGTGTTGAGCAGGGCTGTTCCCACACCACGGATGGCTCAGAGCCGGGCGCTCAGTCCCACGGGGCTGCGGTCCGCTGGGCACACGCCAGGCTGGGCGCATCCCACGGGCCAGGAAGTGGGAGACAGCGGCACTGGAGGAATATGTAACTCAAGGGCCAGGAAGTGGGAGACAGCGGCACTGGAGGAATACGTAACTCAAGGACCAGGAAGTGGGAGACAGCGGCACTGGAGGAATATGTAACTCAAGGGCCAGGAAGTGGGAGACAGCGGCACTGGAGGAATACGTAACTCAAGGGCCAGGAAGTGGGAGACAGCGGCACTGGAGGAATACGTAACTCAAGGACCAGGAAGTGGGAGACAGCGGCACTGGAGGAATACGTAATTCAAGGGCCAGGAAGTGGGAGACAGCGGCACTGGAGGAATATGTAACTCAAGGGCCAGGAAGTGGGAGACAGCGGCACTGGAGGAATATGTAATTCAAGGACACCCTCAACAGTAACTGCCGAGAGCACGGCCGTGGTGGCCGCCTGCCCACAGCTCTCCCAGCAAAAACGGGGGCTTCATCTGCAGACACACAAGCTCCAGAGCACAGACAGAGGGCCGCCTGGATTCTCAGAGCAGATGGGCCTGGTCCACGCACTGCCTCTGCTGCTGCAGTGACCAAGCAGGACCTCAGGGCCGGCCAGACCTCCTGGCCGGGCCCCGGGCCCCACCTTCCCCGGCCTGCCCTCCTGAGGCCGTCACCTCGCTGAGGTCCGCGATGCTGAGGCCCATCCCGGCCAGCTGCTTCCACACGGGCTCGGCCAGGCTGAGGCTCAAGGGGCTGCCGGTGCGGATGGCGATGCCCAGTAACACGCCTGCTCGGCAAAGCACAGAGACAGCGGGTACAGGAGTCAGTGCCAGACGTGCCCTCGCTCACACTGCAGACGGGCCCTGCACTGGGCTCCAGGGCCTTCAAACCAGCCCTCCCCCACCCGCAGGCCCCACCCTCAAGCATCTGCCCGTTCTGACACCAACATTTCCTTTTGTTCCCAAGGCCAGGTTTCTAACTCTTCCCCTCTACCCACCACCAGCGGTCAGCCACACCAGACCACCCTGCTCCTGAGGGCAAAGCAAACAGCAGGAGCTGCTGGCACAGACCCCGGGGGCGGAGAGTAAGGGGTGGGCTGACCAGACCCTCAGCCATGCCCACAGCTGCAGATACGTTCACGACGCAGAAACGCCTCGCCCCTCCGAGCGCTGAAGGCACCCGAGCGCCACCCGCAGACACACACGTCCACCGCCCCGCCCCGCACAGCGCCCCAGCGAGGCACACCCAGGAAGCGGAACATGCTGGTGTGCACGGGCGCCCGGGCCGCGGGGCTGAGCAGGTAGCAGTCGCGGTTGGCGCCGGACTCGTCCCTCCCGTTGGGCGTCACGATCAGCAGGGGGGTGAGCCCGTTCTGCAGCTCCTCGCAGATCTCGGCTATGGACTCGCTGTAGCCACCACCGCAGTCGTCCACAGATTCACCTGGGGGGGGCACAGCCGGCTCTCAGCCCCAGTGCAGCCACGGGAGCAGCCCCGGGGCGCCCAGAACGCTCGCCTGCACACCACTCGCCCCAGTGCCTGCAGCGCTCACCCACGAACTTGACCTTCCAGACGCGGTGAGGGAGCAGCAGGCTGTCGGGGCTGAAGGAGCTCATCTTGGCGCACATCTGCCCGAAGACGGACTTGGTGCCGTCGGGGCCTGCGAGGCCGCCCTTGCTCCTGGAGCGTTTGACCTGGTGGAGAGCAGGGACGGGGCAGCTGTCACAGCAGGAGGCGCACGGCTGACTGGCCCGGGGACACAGGCCGCCCCTCCCTGCCACCAGCACTGTGCTGCGGGGCCCGAGGAGCCACTGTGAGTGCGGCACATGCAGAGAGCACAGAGCACACAGGGGTGTGGTGCACGCCTTCACCAGCGAGCCTGCTGACCTCCCACCGCCAGGGGAGGGCTTCCAGGCCAAGCCCCCTCGCCCCCCAGGGCGACTCCTGTCCCCACCACATGCACCCCAAGCCCCTGAGGACCTCAAAGACCAACCTTGAGCTCCCGCCCCCGCTCAGCGCCGTGTATTCACTCACTCACGCCTCACACCGGAGACACGAGGCGGCCCCACCACCCAGCAGCACGAGGCTCAGCCTTCAGCGAGCACCCGAGAGCTGCAGGCCCCGTGTTGGCAGCAGTCACCGGGGGCTCAGTGACCACAGCCTGATGCCACCTCCCCACATGGCTCCAGCGAGGGAGCGGCCCTGCCAGGACTCTCGGCTGTCACAGTCCAGCACATGGCCCTAAGACTGAGCCCAAACCCTGGCTTGCCTCCTCCTTCCTGTCCGGGCCCGCCCCACCCTTGGGGTCCCTTGTCTCCAAGGACAACCACTTCACACCCTAGTCTACGCTGCCCAGCCAGAGCGGACGCAGCCCTCGCCCAGGGTGGATTCAGCAGCCCGCAGCCACCTCGGCGCCCCCAAGGAGCTCGGTCAGCAGCGAGAGCAAACAACAAATTAAATACCCGGTGACCACGGGGGTGCCGCCTCGCTCACTCTCAGCACCCGGACTCCACATGGAGTTTCAGGCAGAGTGAGCACCGGCCCTCCTCGCTGCCCAAACCCACGCCTGGGACAGAAGCTGCGTCGGCAATCAACACACACAGCACGGAGTGTCCTACAGGCCAGACACCTGGCTCCACGGTCATGGGGCCGATTCTCTAAACCTCCCAGCAGCCCCAGGGCAGGAAGGAGAGGCTGTGTCCCACACGGGGACGAGACACAGGCCTGCTTCACTCTCCGGATGTCACACGGCCTCTGTGCATAATGGAGTCAACGGAGAGGCGCTCTCAGCTGCCTTGAGGAGTGTGGCTGTGATGCCGGTGGTGACACCTCAGGACAGGTGCCCATGGCCTGACGGGGGGACCGCCTGTCCCACAGCAGGAACCTAGGGGCTTTCACTGTCCTGAATACTCTCATTTCCTGGAACAAGCAGCATAATTCTGCACTAGATTCAAAATGAAGACTCGTTTGCAGACACTAACTTTCAGGTCCTGTAACAAAGCTAAATCTCCAGTCACACAAGGAAACGCCTCCAGAAACGCCCTCTGCTCAGTGTCCGGGACACAGCACAGACAGCAGGACAGCAGCTCCGATGTGTGTCCCGGAGCCACACCCGGCAGGAGAGGCCGGTCCTGCCCTTCCGGACTGTTCCACGTGGGTCCCGCAATGCAGCCTGTGCCCGGTCTTTGGTCAGAAAGACCGCCTGGCTCCGCTTCTGTGGACGTCCGCAGCCCCTTGGACGCCCAGGCACACAGAGGCGGAGCCTCGAAGAGATGCCTGTACACCCCACCGCCCTCACGGCTCTGTTCTCTTAACCGTCCCCCCACGCTCCTGCCCGGCCCCTGTGCTGGGGCAGGACGACGGAAGGAGAGAGGCCCAGTGCGTGACGGCTGACAACCTGGGACAAGGACAGATGCCCGGACACCCAGAGCCCAGCCCGGAGCCGCCCACGGCTGTGGCGAGCACGCGATGCAGGAATGCCGTGGCCTGTGGCCCTCAGCTTACAAGCTTCTATGTCTCAGACCTCACAGTGCAGAGCAAACCACAGCGGGCCTCCCCAAGGTGTGGGAATAGCGGCTTTTGCATGAGCCCTGGTCAATGGCCGGTCTGTCTGCACGGCGGCTGCCTGGCCTCTGGCGCGGCACTGAGCACGCTGACGTCCGCGACAGAACCACTTCCATCAGCCTGGTCACGCGTATTCCCCAACAAACCACTAGAGTGTGTACTTGACTTAGATGCCCCAGGACAAGGCTGAGCACGCCCCTGGTCACGACCCAGCATCAGGGCGGGAGTCATGTGTCACCACAACGGCACAGAACAAAGACTCTGTTCTTCGTGGCTCTGCTTCTGTTCCAAGAGGTAGGGCTGGGCCTGCGCAGAGGCGCTGCACCACAGGCGCGGGCATCGTGTTGCACCATGGCAGCGGGAATGCAGACAGCCCCATCCTGGCCCTCTGGTCACTGCCAAGGGACACATCAGTGACGCCGGCCCAGGAGCTGGCAGAGAAAGCCACGACAGCCGGGGAGGCCCCGAGGCTGGGGGCACAGGGACTGCTACGATCCACAGGCGATGGCTCTGACTGACCCCGCTTCTCAGAACCTGACCCAAGGGGCTACGTGGAGACACCCCGGGTGGCTGCCGTGCGGCTGCATCCCAGGACAGGAGCACAGTGTCGGCCTGGCCGAGCACTCGGGACAACACACGAGAACACGAGCAGCAGACGATGCCACAGCCCGCTGCACGGGACAGGGAGGCACCCAGGCCACCCAGCGTGGTGAGCAGAGCACACAGGCATCCAGCGCCAGCAGGAGCCGCCATCGTGTCGCAGAAAGACGGGCAACACTTCCTCTTCCCCTCCTGCTCGTCCGCATGTGAGCCTCCAACCTGGAGGAAGCGCCTGCCGCCCGCCCGGAAGCCTCAGCACGGAGCCCACGCCGGGGGCACCTGCACTCCAATGCCAGCCATGGCCAGTTTCCCCGCCCCGCCCCGGGGACGGCTGGCAAGCAGGACAGAGCCACAGGCGGGCAGAGCCCCACCCGCTGTCACCTGGATCCGGTTCAGCTCCACCACGGGGCCGTGCTGGCGGTCTCGCACCATCGTCGCTTGGACCACTTTTCGAAAGGCCACCTCCTAAAATGTGACAAAATTTAGAATCTGACACAGGAAAGTGGTGACAGTTAAAACCCACTCCAAAGCCACTTGCTCAAGAACAGGTACCCGCACACGCTCTTTCCCGAGCTGAGAGACAGCCGGGAACAGCGGCCCTGATGCCCGGGCCTGCACCAGGTGCTCTGGCCTCCAGTGACAGGACTTGGGACCCAAGGCCCAGGGCAGGGCTGTTGGGGACCCATGCTGACCCAGGTCTGGGGCCAGGCCCTGGGGACTGATCAGAACTGCAAGGCTTCCCAGCCCGACTCTGATGACTGTCCTGGGCCCACTCACGACTAACCACTGGCCACGCCTCAGGGCTGCTGTCCTGGCCGAGGCCCCACAGAGCAGGGGCAGGCAGTGAGCCCTGGGGCAGGCCAGGTGCGAGGTGGGGACAAGGACACAATGAGGGGGGACCGCAGGCACCTGCCCTGAGAGAAAGCAGCCTCAGACGGTGAGGAAAGCGAGGCTCCACGCACCTGGGGCATGAGAGCCCCCCCCAGAGCTCACTGCCCGGGAGGCAGAGAGCACCTCAGGATGGAGGCCCGGTTCCACCAGCCTCCCCACAACTCCCTGGGGAGGCGAAAGGTGGTGACGAAGGGGAAGCACGGCTCCAGAACGAGGCTTCTCTGTCGCGGACGTGCCTGAACCCCCTGCCACCCCCAACAGAGGAGGCACAGCCGGTGCGTGAGCGTCTGCCGGGGGTGGGGAGCCGCGCCTGGACGCCCCCATGTGGAGCTGCCGCCGGGTTCAAGTTCACCGCCCCGGCCGCACCGAGTACCTTCCCCTGGGAGATGAGGATGCCCCGCAGCGTGTCGAAGCCCACGGCAGGCCCGAGCCCTGTCTCGTGCAGGGCGCCCTCCAGGTCGAACATGGGGATGCAGGGGCAGAAGAGCTCAGACAGGTGGTGCAGCAGCAGCAGCCGGTTGCGCAGGGCGATGACGGGGATCTCCTGCAGGTGGTTGTGCTCCATGGGCACCTGCAACAGCGGGGCATCAGGGCCACGGCTCGGGGCGTGGGCCGGCCCCGGAACACGGCTCCTGGCCACAGGGCAGCGCTCCCACGCCCACGTCGGCCCAAAAGCCTCGCTGCAACAGCACCCGGGCCACCTTCGGCACTGCATGGACCACAGGGCACAGGGGGCGCCAGCGTGGCTGCGGGCAGCTCAGAAGGGTTTCATCAGCACATACAGACCACCGGCTGACGTGAACGGTAAGGTTCATACAAGCACCGCCTGAACGTTAGGGACCTGAGTTCCTTCCCATGGAGCACCTGATGGCACCGGGTTCACAGGAGCCTAATGACTGCCACCGCGTGCCCGTCCCGAGCCCGCCAGCCTGCAGCACCCACCTGTGCAGGGAGCTTCCCGGAGCTGGCCGGCTTGCTGGTTGACCAGGCCAGCGTGTGTGCCGAGCCACAGGCTACGCGGTTGACCTTCTTGCCCTGCAGAGCAGCCACCAGCCGGGGCCTCTGGATGGCGTTGGTGGTTCCGTCCCCTAGCTGACCCTCGTCATTGTCACCCCAGGTGTAGACTTCACCTGCAACAGCAGATGTGGGAGCTCGGAGCTGTCCGTGAGGACGGTGAGGGCATAGTCTGTCCACCCCCACGCGGGGTGAGACCAGGTGCACACGTGGCCGGGATGCTTACAGCCCTGTGGCCCAATGTGCTGTTTCTGATCTTAAAACCTCAGTGTCTGGTCAGTGAATGGAACACAGCTGTTTTCAATCAGAATAAGACGGTAAAACAGACGTTGGTGTCCTGAGTACAAACTGACTTTGTATGCTAAACGGAAGGCCAAGAGCCAAGTTTCTAAACAAAACCCATGTTTTTAAAGGAACCAGTAATTCTTCCCAACATGCATCTCCTCAGGGCCCCCTTTCCCGCTCACTACAGCGGGTCCCGCACCCCTTTCCCGCTCACTACACTGGGTCCTGCACTCCTTTCCCGCTCACTACGGCGGGTCCCGCGCCCCTTTCCCGCTCACTACGCTGGGTCCCGCGCCCCTTTCCCGCTCACTACAGCGGGTCCCGCACCCCTTTCCCGCTCACTACGCTGGGTCCCGCACCCCTTTCCCGCTCACTACGCTGGGTCCAGCGCCCCTTTCCCACTCACTACGCTGGGTCCTGCACTCCTTTCCCGCTCACTACGGCGGGTCCCGCGCCCCTTTCCCGCTCACTACGGCAGGTCCCGACCAGGAGCCGCACACTGCTCTGAGGCGGGGCCAGGAGCCACGAGCGCCCCCTGGATGGCAGCACTTGTGAGGTCATGGGCAGAGCCAGTGTCCGTCCCAAAGCCATGGGCACTGTTGGACACGAGCGAGGACAGGTGACCTCCCTGCAGCGCGTAGCTGAGAGCAGGGAATCAGTGTTGGGTCCCCAGGGCCACCCTGAGGCTCGATGAGTCACCCGGAGGCCTCACGAGATTCGGGATGTAGTCACGCTCAGGGCTGACAGTTGTCACAGCGTGAGGCCACGAGCACATCAGCGCAGGGGAAGGCCCCGGGTGACGTCAGAAAGGACCAGACACGTGTCCTGTCCCAGGGAACGCCTGGGCCGCATAAGCGGTGACTGCCCAGGTGAAGTGCTGTGCACCTGCAGCTCGTCAGAGACCTAGCTCCCAGGACTTCCACCTCTGCCCGGACATCCCCATGTCCCCGACCCCAGTGAGGCCTCTCTCAGCGAGGGGTGGGGCTCCTCCTGAAACCCCGGTTCCTGGGGGCGGCGGGGCCGCCTGCGTGCAGGGCTCTGAGGGTCCTGTCCCGGGCCTGCACCAAGAGCTGCTTCTGCACAGCCGAGAACTGGCATGCTCACGGGTGTGCACGCCGGGGCGGAAGACGCCCTCTCGGTCCGGGTGGTGGCCCCCGCCCCCTGCTGCGCGTGCGCAGAAGCAGAGTGGCGAGCTCGCAGGCTGCCTACCCACCGTCCTCTGTGCAGCACACGCAGTGCAGGGAGCCGGTGGCGATGGCGGTGACCTTCTTCCCCTGCAGCCCCTGCACCTGCCGCGGCCTCCTCACATGGTCGTCTGACCCGTGGCCGAGCCTGTGGTAGTCGCCTTTGCCCCTGCGCGCAAGGAAACAGCGCTCCAGAGGGCTCGCCCAGCCGGGGCCGCCCTGATCCACCCTCCTGGCACGGGCACCGCCCACCGTGGAGCCACAGACCAACCCATGGAGGGCAGTGGGCACGACCTCAGGTTGAGTCCCGCGGGACCTGCCTCGCGTACCACGTGTACACAGCGCCGGACTTGGTCAGGGCCACCGAGAACTGGGATCCGCACTCCACTTTCACCACCCCAAGGCCCGCGAGGGACTCGATCTAGGAGGAAGAGACGCAGCTGGACGGACTCCAGCGCGGAGGCTGCAGCCCACCTGTGGCGGGGTCGGGGGAGCCGGGGCCCCACAGATCACGGCTGGGCAGGGGGTGGGCTCTCAGGGGAGCAGGGGGCGGGCTCTCAGGGGATGGGGGGGGGGAGCAGGGGGTGGGCTCTCGGGATCCGGGGGGAGCAGGGGGCGGGCTCTCAGGGGAGGGGGGGTAGCAGGGGGCAGGCTCTCAGGGGAGGGGGGGGACAGGGGGCGGGTCCTCAGGGGAGCCGGGGGCGGGTCCTCAGGGGAGTCGGGGGAGCAGAGGGCGGGCTCTCAGGGGAGCCGGGGGAGCAGAGGGCGGGCCTGTGACCACTTCCCCAGATTCACTCTCCCACCCGACTCACAAGATGCTAGGAGAGCACACAGCGTTCACAACTCAGCAGGACCTCCGGGCCTGCACCCCCTCTTCCCCGCACGCTCACAAGACTATCTGTAAAAAGGGGAGAAACCCGCGCTCCAGGGACCTTGCTGCGTGGGGCCTGGGCAGCAGGAGCAGAAATACCTTCATGGGCACTTTGCAGCCGTCACTGCCCCCGCGGCCGAGCTTGCCATAGTCCCCGTCGCCCCAAGACCACACGGTGTCGTCGTCCGTGAGGCACAGGGTCTGGGCGTCCCCGCTGCCACAGGCAACGTCAACCACGCGGTGGCCCTGCAGTGCCTCCACCTTCAGAGAGACAGGACAGCGCGGTTACCTGACCGCAACGGAACAGAGGCCGGCCCACCCGGGGGAGGCGGTCCGTGTGCCGGGGCGCGCCCGCTTTCAGTCCTTACAGAGAACAGCTCATTTAACAACCCCATCGGACCAAACAGAAAACACCGCTGTCGCCCTGAACTATACGGAATACGTACAAAGCACCTCATCCGCATCTGGCAGTGTCACTGTCGCTGGTGGTGGTGGAGGGGCAGGTCCACACACCAGGCAGCTGCACCCCCTGCCCTGCCTCACTACCTGGGTCCCCTCGAAGACAGAGCACGTCCCAAGATGCCAAGTAACAGTCACCATTCTAAACAGAAACCTTCCAAGCACGATGCTGCTTAGACAGCCCAGGGAATACGCACCAGATGGCTTCTATTTCCACTGAAAGCAAAACCCTCTGGTAAACACCCAGGCGACCAGGGTCACCTCTGAACAAGGGCGAGCAGCCCCCCAGGCGCAGAGCTCCCCCTCACCAGCTTTGGCTTTAACTGGTCCTCACTGTCGCTGTGCCCCAGGCGGCCATACCGGCCCTTGCCCCAGGTGTACAGGTCCCCAGCGGAGGTGACGCAGGCACTGTGGGCCCCGCCTGCAGCGATGTCAGCCACCTCGATGCCTCTCAGAGACTCGATGACACGGGGACGGTCACACGGGCTGTGAAACAGTGCCACCATAACTGAAGGTCAGCTCAACACCGTATTTTCCTAATCCTTAGACATTTTCAAATGTCAAGCTTCTGGTCTGCTGCTGACAGTCAATGTCTACTTCTCAATTTACATCCTTCAATCTTTTTTGCCTTTATGGTTTTTTGGTTTTTTTGACAGAGTGTCAGAGAGAGGAACAGATAGGGACAGACAAGAAGGGAGACAGATGAGAAGCATCAATTTTTCGTTGCGGCTCTTCAGTTGTTCATTGATTGCTTCTCATATGTGCCTTGATATGGGGGGGGTGCTACAGCAGAGCGAGTGACCCCTTGCTCAAGCCAGCGACCTTGGGCTTCAAGCCAGTGACCTTTGGGCTCAAGCCAGCAACTATGGGGGTCATGGCTACGATCCCACGCTCAAGCCAGATGAGCCTGCGCTCAAGCTGCCTACCTCAGGGTCTCGAACCTGGGTCCTCTGCATCCCAGCCTGATGCTCTATCCACTGCGCCACCGCCTGATCAAGCTACCTTTTTGCTTTTTAAATTTTTTATTCTTCAGTGACAGCTGATACACCTTATATGAGTTTCAGGTGTCCACCCTCTGCTTAGACATTACAGAACTTACTAAGAGATTGCCTCAATGAACGTCACACTCACCTGACACCACACGTGGCTATTAGAGTGTTACTCACTATACTCCCTGTGCTGCACTTAGCACCCTGGGACTGTTCTAGAACTGCCAATTTGTACTTCTTACTCCCTGCACCTTTCCATCTGTGCCCCCAATGCCCTCCTATCCGGGAAGCATGAAAATGGTCTGTGTTTCTGTTGTTCGTTTTTTAGATTCAATTGTTGATAGATACGTATTTATTGCCATTTTATTATTGACATTTATCCTTATCCTTTTTTCCCTTCTCCTTCTTAAAGAAGACCCTTAACATTTCATATCACTTATTTCTGTGCCAAAGCTGTCACCATTGAAGCAGATCCCTGTCAACATGGTCTGAAAACCGAAGCACCGCTATTCTGTGCAAGCATGAACGCCGCCGGTCCCACACAGGAAGTACCTCCCGTTACCGTGGCCCAGCTTCCCACCCACACAGGAAGTACCTCCCGTTGCCGTGGCCCAGCTTCCCACCCACACAGGAAGTACCTCCCGTTGCCGTGGCCCAGCTTCCCACCCACACAGGAAGTACCTCCCGTTGCCGTGGCCCAGCTTCCCACCCACACAGGAAGTACCTCCTGTTGCCGTGGCCCAGCTTCCCATCCTCCGCTTCGCCCCAGGAGTACACCTCTCCTTCTGCAGACAGGGCCAGGCAGTGCTTTCCTCCCGAGTTCACGGCCACTTTCCGGATGGAGACGTGCTGGATGGATTCAAGCAGCGTCGGCGTGGACACGGACTCAGTGCCGCCGACTCCCAGGCGGCCACCAGCACCATACCCTGTGGCGTAGAGCTGAGGCAAGACAGAGGGGCGGCGGTCAGAGCCCACCCAGGGAGCCCAGAGGTTTAGCGTCTGGAACCCAATCCGTGCTCAGACATCTCGACCACAGAGACACAGAGCTGGGGATTTTAAAATCGCAGGGGTGAGACTTGACTGGTGCCTTATCGGTGCTCTTGCAAGGGAAGAAGGCATTATGACTGTTAGAAATAGCAAGTTCACAAAATGCATTTTATAAATAAGGCCTTCCTGGAAGCATTTCTGCTTCTGTCTAGAATACCAACTGTAATTAATACCAAGAAGAAAAAATAAAGGTTTATGTATCCACCATGTGCAAAGCCTTGATAAGAGCATTCACAAATTATAAACAGTATTTCATCGAGGCAGCAGGTAAACCACACAACAGAATACACTTTTTCTTTTACTCTAAGTGGGTAATGGTTTGGGGACACAAAATATCTTTATCACTCATTTAAAAAAAACTGAGTGCCTACTGGAACGCGTGTCAGACATGCCTCCGATGAAAAGTTACATGCTGCTTCACGTCATCGCACACGCGTTGCGGGGACCTTTGGGGAAGAAAACATCAGGGATGACACAGGAAATGGAACTGAGTGCGCAGGGGGCGGTCTGAGTGGCGGCTGCTCCCTGGGAAAGGGGGACTGAGGGACCCACGCACGGCTGTGGGGGGCCGTGCCATTGGGGAGCCTGCCAGGGCTCAGCTGTGAGTGGGAAGTCAGCACTGGAGGAGTGGGGAAGTGGGGAGCCCCTCCCCACAGCGCCCGGGACGGTGCGAGCACGATACCTCCTAGACCTCACTCTCTAGAGAACGCACAGGAGACTGTGGAACACAGGAAGGGAGAGCACAGAACATGACTGAATCGCCACGAGTTCACATAAAAGTGTCAACTATTTCCACCCACCAGCAGCAGTTACCTTTTTAAGACAGCCTAACAATAGCAAAAAAAAAAAAAAAAAAAAGGAAAAGAAAAAAAAAAGGAATATGTGTAACGGATTCCTGACATGGAAACCCCTCAGACACTCCTGCACGTGAGCTACATTTCAAAGTAGAAGCGGGGAAGTCCAGGATGTGCTGAGGTCGCGCAGGGATGCTGTGGGGCAGTGGCGTCCAGCGCGCACAGAGCGTGAACCTGAGACGGGATTTCACGATGGGCCCACACACCACGAACCACACCGCGCTGCGGCCCGGCATCTCCCGGTTGGCGTCAGCGACGGGAGCGCACCCTCACCTTCCCGTCAGCGGTGACCGCAAACAGTGTCTGCTCTCCGCCGATTAGCTGCACAGGTCTGAGGGTGGCCAGGGCTTCACACGGCGTGGGCACCTTCACCTTGGCCCCTTCGATGCCGCCGAGCTGGCCCCTGTGGTTATGTCCCCATCCGTAAATGGTGCCGCTGCCGCCAGCTGACAGGGTCCAGTCGTCGGGCCGCCTGGAAGCAGAGGGAATGAGCACGCGCAGCAGAGGGAGGCGGAGGGAGTGAGCACGCGCAGCAGAGGGAGGCGGAGGGAGTGAGCACGCGCAGCAGAGGGAGGCGGAGGGAGTGAGCACGCGCAGCAGAGAGGCGGAGGGAGTGAGCACGCGCAGCAGAGGGAGGCGGAGGGAGTGAGCACGCGCAGCAGAGGGAGGCGGAGGGAGTGAGCACGCGCAGCAGAGGGAGGCGGAGGGAGTGAGCACGCGCAGCAGAGAGGCGGAGGGAGTGAGCACGCGCAGCAGAGAGGCGGAGGGAGTGAGCACGCGCAGCAGAGGGAGGCGGAGGGAGTGAGCACGCGCAGCAGAGAGGCGGAGGGAGTGAGCACGCGCAGCAGAGAGGCGGAGGGAGTGAGCACGCGCAGCAGAGAGGCGGAGGGAGTGAGCACGCGCAGCAGAGGGAGGCGGAGGGAGTGAGCACGCGCAGCAGAGGGAGGCGGAGGGAGTGAGCACGCGCAGCAGAGAGGCGGAGGGAGTGAGCACGCGCAGCAGAGGGAGGCGGAGGGAGGCGGAGGGAGTGAGCACGCGCAGCAGAGGGAGGCGGAGGGAGTGAGCACGCGCAGCAGAGGGAAGAGTGCGGCGGACTCCGCTTCGCGCACGCACCCCGACGCAGGCACCAACCTGTTCATCCACTGCACCAGCTGCTCATCCTGCTCCCTCCTGAAGACGTCGTGGCTCTCATGGAGAACGTCCAGGGTCTCGCTGTCAGCCATTAACTCACGGATCTTCTTAGCCACCTGGACGGCACGACCACAAGACGATCAACACCCACCTCTCAAGGACAAAGCCTGTCATGTTGAGGTACAAGACAGGAGGCGCCCCCACGGGAGACTATTCGGGGACACCAACATCAGCACTGATTCCACAGGTCATGAGCAAGTCCAGTGACTGTGTCACGTCTAAGGTGGGGAAGACGTCTGGCAGGACCGTCCCAGCTATGGTTCACTAACACTTCCGCTGAGACCCGGGTCGGCTTGTTCACTTCCCCTGCATGCCTTCCTGTGGGCCACCCTGGCGTGAGCCATGCCGCTGTCTCAGAGCCCTGGCGCTGTCTGGCGCAACATGGGAACCACGGAAACATTTCTGCACCCGAACGCACTTCCAACGTAACAAGCTGTGTACCTCGTCAAGAAACACCCGGGGCAGCGGCGTTCTCTTGTCCAGGGCCACGGCCACACGGGAGGCCATGCAGTACCTCCGGAACCAAGCCCACTTGTGTGTCTCGGCACAGCAGGGAAGAGTGTCTAGTTCCAAGTCGCAAGCTAGAGCCACCAGGACCTGCAGACAGCAAAAAGTAACAACACAGGGACCCTCGGAAGTACAGTGAACACTCCCCTCACCAACACTACGTGCCCGCCAGGGTGTCCCTGCCCATGACACGGTGGCTCCTCCCCAGCTCCCTGCGATGCACCCGACACAGCAGCTCAGGACGGAGAGCCGCCACGACACCCGTGCCCAGGTCAGCGCCTCGCAGAGCACACTGACAATCCAACTACGGGGCTCGGACCCCGGTCACTGCTGGGACATCCCACATTCAACCGCAGCAATGCCACCCCGTCCTCACGAGCCTGGCAGGGCGCTGTGAAACAGCCCCGACCCCACCTGGCCCCATCCCACGCTACCTTGAAGAAAGGGCTGTGCAGCAGCTGCTTGCCGCCCCGCACCACGGGGTCTTCGTACTCGAACTGCCGCTCCAGTGCCTCCGGGAGGCCCTTCACCAGCGCGGCCAGGGCGCTGCCCGTGAAGCTCTGTGAGGACACAGTGCACCTAGCGCCCGGTTCCATGCAGGGAGACCGAGGCTTTTTTTCTAGGAGTCAAGTGCTTTGTTATATTTGTATTATTTTCCCTAAAAACGAGTGACAATATCTTCCAGTGAGAATAGACAACCTAAAAAGACGACAGACATGAGAACCCGGGACTGGAGCTCCTCGGGGGGTCTGGTTTCAGTGGAGCGGCCCCCACGGAGCCCACCCGCCAGCCAGCGCCATCTCCTGCACACTCAGGATAGCACGTTCTTTTCACACAAGCTACCACGCCCGGGACACGAAGACTCGTCGTGAAGTTCAACAAACGAAACCCCGCTCACAATCTCAAGACACCGTTTTCAAATACAGAGCCCAGCTGCACCCAATCCCTGTGCAGCACGAGGGGTCTCCCGTGCCTGTGCCTCTCACTCTCCCGCAGGACCCTCCCTCCCAAGAACGAGGATGGGACCTCCTGCCGCCCCCTGAGGGCCCAGCAGCCCCCGTACCACAGTCCTGGCCTCCCCGTCGCTGTCCCCCAGCAGCCGGCCAATGTTGATCGACTGTCCAAACTCCGTGGTCAGCAGCCTCCGCAGCCTCTGCAGGGCCCACATCCGGTGACTGGCGGCTGAGGGGGGCGCACAGACGTCAGCCGCCGCTCCCTGTCGGGCACAGCACGCGGGGCCATGGGGCATGCTCACCTAAGGCACTCAGCTGTGCGCACGCAGCCAGCGACGCGGCCAGACGCGGGACGATGCTCCTGTTCGAGGCCAGGTTGAGTCGGAAGTCCAGCAGACACGTCACCAGGTCCATGGAGGGACAGGAGAGCACGCAGCGATCGGAAAGGAGGTCTTTAGGGCCTAAGGAGTGAGCGGCATGACTGTCCCATGCTGGACAGGCCAAGGGATGAGGACTCCTCACCTGACCAATAAGGAGTGGTCTTGTCCACCCAGAGGCCATGGTGAGGACCCACTGACCCACCCACCTACAACACATGACTGCATCCAACTCTTATACTTTATCTATAAACCAAACAACTTAAAACCCACAACCAGCAACAGCTGCTTGCCCACTGCTGAGGCTGGAGCGCTCAGGACACTGGATGGCTGAGGGCTCTCTGCAGACCTGACCCTTGGCGCAGTGGAGCCCAAGCAGAGCCGGCTCCTTACGCAGCAGGAGGAGGCAGACTGCCAGCACTGCATGGAGGGCCACCGAGCCCTGGGTGCTGCAGGCCCCTCACCTGCGGCTGGCATGATGGGGTAGACCGTGAAGCGCCAGCCCCAGCCGTTCACGGACCCGTCGCTGATGAACTTCCACTTGAGCTCGTCCCCCGGGATGCGCAGCTCACTGGACCAGTCGGACCACTCGCGGCCTGGCGGAGGACACATACCTGGGGTGAGGCCCCTCCCTCACCCCATCCACACCAGCTTGTTCAGACACAGAGCAGAGCCTCTCAGTTTCTGGAGGACGCTGGCTCCTCCCACCTGAGCTCCCCACTCTGTCCACACACTGCAGATGAGGCACCGCTACTGGTGCTGCCGCTCAGCACACTGCCCCAGGCTGTCCCCACACTGCAGATGAGGCACACGCTACTGGTGCTGCCGCTCAGCACACTGCCCCAGGCTGTCCACAGACTGCAGATGAGGCACCGCTACCGGTGCTGCCGCTCAGCACACTGCCCCACGCTGTCCCCAGACTGCAGATGAGGCACCGCTACCGGTGCTGCCGCTCAGCACACTGCCCCACGCTGTCCACAGACTGCAGATGAGGCACCGCTACCGGTGCTGCCGCTCAGCACACTGCCCCACGCTGTCCCCACACTGCAGATGAGGCACCGCTACCGGTGCTGCCGCTCAGCACACTGCCCCACGCTGTCCACACACTGCAGATGAGGCACCGCTACTGGTGCTGCCGCTCAGCACACTGCCCCACGCTGTCCACAGACTGCAGATGAGGCACCGCTACCGGTGCTGCCGCTCAGCACACTGCCCCACGCTGTCCACACACTGCAGATGAGGCACCGCTACTGGTGCTGCTGCTCAGCACACTGCCCCAGGCTGTCCACACACTGCAGATGAGGCACCGCTACCGGTGCTGCCGCTCAGCACACTGCCCCACGCTGTCCCCACACTGCAGATGAGGCACCGCTACTGGTGCTGCCGCTCAGCACACTGCCCCACGCTGTCCCCACACTGCAGATGAGGCACCGCTACTGGTGCTGCTGCTCAGCACACTGCCCCAGGTGCTGGGGAAACTGAAGCAGGGGGGCGCCCTGGGTAAATACAACCACCACGCACTATGCAACGCCCACACAGCCCACAGCACATTGGGGGCCCCAGGGCGGTGTCCCAGGAGGGTGTGATACGACGGCCATCACCCAGGCCACAGGAGAAGGAGCCCACCTCCCTCACAGAATGTGTGCGTGTGCAAAGGCCTAAGCACACAGGTTACCCCTGGGACACGAGGGCAGCTAGCACAGGCCACGGCGAGGCTGGTGAGACCCGCTGCACTAGGCAGGGGAGCCGCTCACGGCCCTCCCCAGGGTCCCACAGGAAAGCAGCGGTGCTCTCTGCTAGTAATGCGACGGTTGCTCCAGAAGGCACCCTGCTCCGCCTCCCTTCCCACCTGAGCGCACGGAGACGATCCTGTTGACACCGTCCATGACGGTGAGTGGGTCGTGGCGCCTCTCCGTGGAGCACTGCCGGTCAAACTCCACCCGGAGTCCTTCCGCACCTTGAGGACAGGTGAGCACAAAGCAGTGTGACACCTCTCGCCAGGCACACCACACAGAAGGTGAGACCGAGGTGGTGTCTGTCAGGACAGTAACCGCACACCAACTGCCCGTTCCTCCATGGAGGACGTCCCCCGCCCGGGGCAGCCAGGGACACTCCTGCCCAGCCCGCTCCCCCACGGAGGACGTCCCCCGCCCGGGGCAGCCAGGGACACTCCTGCCCAGCCCGCTCCCCCACGGAGGACGTCCCCCGCCCGGGGCAGCCAGGGACACTCCTGCCCAGCCCGCTCCCTGAGCGCTCTCCTCGGGGTGGGTTTCCACGCTCCCACCACGGCCAGACAGAGCTGTCACCCTGCCCCACACTGAAAACCACACCCACCAAGCATGCAGCATTAGGTCTAGTCTTCTGAGGGACAAGTTAACTTGTGCAAGAATGCATGGCAACAGTCTCGCCAAGGGCCCGGTTTCCTGGGCCTCTGAGTCCAAGCAAACGTGCAGAAAGGTGCGCCGAGTGCAGCAAGAGTGTGCACACCCAGGCCAGGGAAGCCCGATGGGTCAATAGGGTGAATTTGTGTAAAAAAGGCAAAAAGTAAATAAAGGAACTAAGGTTAAAAGAGACTTAGAAGATGGAAACTGTTAATTAAAAGAGACCTAGGAGAAGACACAGTGGGTATCAGGAACCGCCCGTAAGTGCTAGTCGGGACGGCTCCGAGCGGGCAGCCTCCCTTCCAGGGGCACCTGCGGCTTCTGGAGACTGTCTCGAGGCTCCTTCTAGACCTGAGTTTTGGTGACAAGGCATCCACCTGGCAATCAGTAACTTAAACATTTACGTCGCATGGTTTTCTGCATCATTTACTTTGAAAAGAGGACAGTTTGTTTAGATAAGTGGAGGGAGCGATTCTAAAGCAATTCTGTCAATTCTGTTCTATGCGATGGTGACAGCTGCTCCCACGGACATGACCACAGAAACGAGGCCGGTCCCCCCGCGTACCTGGGATCTTCACAGTGCCGCTAGAGGAGGTGTCATCCGTGTACGGGTGGCTGCTCTCCACCACCACAGGCTGGGAGGACAGGCGGCCATTCTGCGAGTCTGTGGCCACATCCTCCAACTCGGTGACGCAGAGCTCCAGCAACATGTCTGCCACCTGTGGGAGGAGCAGAGACGGAAATCAGGAGGGCGTTGGGACGCCACCTCCGCTCACCCTGCTCTAGAGCCTTGGCAGGGACAGGTGGCCGAGTGGGGGCCTGGGAGTATGGGAACTCTAGTTCAATCAGGACTCAGTTTCCCCACTTCTACAGTGAAGAAGGCACGGGGCTGGCAGAGGGGCTGTGAGGCGTGGGGGTGACTTAGATGCAAGGAGCAGGGCAGGAAGCCCTCGACATGTGCAACTAAGAAACCAAACGCTGTGACCACAACAGTTTCTGCTCACACCAAGACGAGAGTACTTCCTAGTGAGGACAGCCTGCTTCAGGAACTCACACATCCAGGGAAGGAGCAGAGAGGTAATCAGACGGCTAAGATCCTAAAGGCACTGGGGCTCAAGCAGAAGGCCAGCGGTGAGAGGAGCCTCCCAGCCACCAGCCAAACAGCATCAGGGCTACACAGCCACACACGGCGCTCCGAACTCAGAATGGTGAGGGTCAGCCCCACTTCAGTCTGCCAGCAAGCCACAATGTCCTCATCTCATCTTAAACTTTTAGTGACTCACATCGTTTAAGTGGTCAATACTGGGGACAACAAAATCCCTGACTACAGGGTTTGAAACAGACAAGAATACGTCATCACAGGAGTAACACATTAACCTACAAATTCTCAGATTTAGAAAAAAATAAAACTATCCTCTCTTCTATACTTCTCAATATGTTCCCCTAGTTTTCCTCATATTTAGGTAACAAATATATTACCTTACTAAACAACGGACTATATATAACTACTGTCTAGGTACCATTATTTCAATTCAAACGTCTCCCTCTCATTTGAGAATCCCAACCTTAGGGCAGGGGGGACGTGCCGCGGGCCAGTGGTCTGGACACAAGCCTGCCTTTGTTCCTGGCTCCCCGGAACCTGGTCCACGTCACAAGCACACAGCCCACCAGAGTCCTCTAGGCCTCAGAGCCTTCCTCTGCCCAGCCCGTCGGTCCCCCAGGAGAGGCCGCAAGCCTCTGGGGAGGGGGACAGAGGACTCCTAGACACAGCTTGGCCTGCAGAGAGCTCAGGGTCCAGCCCGTTCTCCACCCGCCAGCACCCTGTGTGTCCTTTAGAAACAGCCTCTGGGCCTCAGCTTTCTCCTCTGTCAACAAAAGGAACACCGACCCTCCGTGGTGACAGAAGGTGCCGAGAACCGGGCCCAGCAGCACGTGTATGACAACGCTGGGCATCGTGGCCTCACACGTGTTCTCATCCCCATCCTTCCCTCTCACAGACGCAGTGAACTTGTGAAAAATCAGTATTGCGCTTGTGACGATGCACCATCATCCAATCTCTCAGAATTATGCCAAGTAACTCGCCTTGAAAAACTAGAAGATAGGAAACCTGTAACTTTTTAGTTTTGTCTTGTGTCAGCAGCATCGTTGTCGAGGTAAGGGCCCCACCCCCACCAGTGGCTCACCTGCGGGTAGGTGGTGCCCATGCCAGACAGCACAGCCGAGAGCACCTCCCTGCCCTTGTCCCCCACACGGGCGCACACGGACAGCTTGAGCAGGTCCACCAAGACACGGGTGTCGTCCGAGACCAGCAGACTGGTGAACTCGTCCAGGGACTGAGGTTCTGGGCCTGATGTTTTATTTTGGCTTTCAACATCCTAAAAGGTCCAACAATAAAATGAGGAATGAAATGTTAAGAGATGGTCACTGGCTTACCCATAAACTCAAAGGATACGTGACTCCCAAAGATAAATAAGGGACTCTAAAAAATTTTAGACCATGAAATGCCCGATTAAGAAATGACGGGCCTCGGCCTGACCTGTGGTGGTGCAGTGGATAAAGCATCGACCTGGAAATGCTGAGGTCGCCGGTTCGAAACCCTGGGCTTGCCTGGTCAAGGCACATATGGGAGTTGATGCTTCCTGCTCCTACCCCCTTCTCTCTCTCTCCTCTCTCTCTCTCTCTCTCCTTTCTAAAATGAATAAATAAAATTTAAAAAAAAAAAATTAAAAAAAAAAAAAAAGAAATGAAATGACGGGCCTCTGAGATCTCCACCACCAGGTACTATGCTTTCAAAACCAATTAAGTACTTTACAAATTAATAACAGCTTCTGTCCAAAGGGATGCATAAGCTATAAAGAAATAACATTTTATACTGAGACCAAGGTCATCCTACAGATGTCTGCTGCAGGGGTAGGCTAGGAATGAGGTCATGCCAAGTGACCCCCCCCTACCACGACCGTAAGACCGTAAACTCTGCCTGGGAGTTCTTTCCATCAACTAAACTGACTCAGTACTTTTGCATATTTTGCCTAGATCCTCTCCATCATTCTTTCCCAGAATCTTATTTGAAGCGAATCATTGTCATATAACATTATCCATAATTGCTTGTTCTTTGGGTTCTTTGAAGAAGAAAAAAATGAGTCTCATTGATCTCTGTGGATCTTGAGAAGAAATATATCTGCCAAGAGGGACTCCTCATGGTCAACTGGGCTCCAATTCATAACCAGAGTCCAGCAGGTGTTGCTCATGGAGGCCTCTCTCTCTCTCTCTCTCTCTCTCTCTCTCTCACACACACACACACACACACACACATGTGTGCTACAATCCAGGGAAAAACCCGAGGCTGGCTGCTAGCCCAGCACTGTGCTCCTGCCCACTGAGCCCACTCTTATAAAGGACTCCCAGGGTTATATTTTGACCAATGGGCTGAGACTGGACCCATCCAATTGGAGCTGCACAGCTGTATCCTCATTTGTATCTTTATCAACCAATCAGAACTGCTCTATAACAACCAATCAACCCATAATACCCACAAATCAGAGCACTCCATAATGACCCATGATGAACGTGCAATTCTGACCAATCATGACAGTGCTATGTGTACCAATCAAACTAGGCAAATTTGGATTTCTCATTAGCATAAACATGGACCAATCAGGGGCTAGGACGAGCCCTTTCCCAATATAAGTGGGCTTCCCTTTGAATCAAGTTTCTCTTTGTACCGCATCACATTGGGGATTTCTGTTGGCATCAGATTGGTGGCAGTGACCTTGTGATGACACCTCCCTCTCCTCCTCAGCAGAGGAAGGGAGCTGCCACCTGCTGCCTCACCCTACCCTTGCAGGTGTCCCACCTGAGACAGGACAGCGGCCCCCACCCCGCTGCCCACCACACACACACACAAGGGCCTCTGGGAGGCGGGCAATGGGGTTTGGTTCACAGAAAGAGAGGAGCCATCAGACCTGGGAGACCCCCCGCGTCTGAGCTGAGGGAGGGGCATTGCTGAGAGCCTGCACTGACGGGGGAGGACCCAGGCCCTCCAGTCTCCCTCAGAGAGGCTCGTCAGAGGGAGAAGAGGTGCACAGCACCTCTGCTAGTCTCTCTCGCTTTCTGCCTCTTGGCAACACCAGGCCAATGCTTCCCACAGACATGATGTGGGGAAGTACACGCCATCCTAAGGAACCTTACAGGGAACAGGACCCTCCAATTTGCAGGCTCCACCCAAGTTGGTCCTGGGAACCACGCTCTCTGAGCTCAAACACTTCCTCCCTTTAGATAAACCGGCCCCGCTCCCCCGTCTGTGTGAGACCCGAGGAATCAGCCAGTGGAGTTCACCCTCTCTCCTCACGGGAGAGCAGCGAGTTTCTACATCCAGCAGAACACGTTACTCCTCCATCCCATCTTTGGTCTTACACCTGAAATAGCACTCAGTGTTTTGGTAGGGGGGTTTAAAGTGACAGGAAAAAGCCTATAGGAATTACTAAAACAGAAAATCACTATCTGCACCCGCTGAGGGTCAACTACAGCCTAACGCTAACAACAACTTGGTGGTGATTGATGACTCAAAACCGAAATGATAGGACTCTCGGGGTACAATCTGGACAATGCCCAGGTCTCATAAATAAATTGCTAGAAAAGAAATCTTGCCATCCCTCAAGGCAAAATTTTGCAAAATTCAGAATTTCTATATTAAGTCCTCAGCCTAGGAGACTACCAAATATCAGAAGTTGAGTCCAGATACTGAACTTACAGTGATTTTCTTACCCCAGGTGATTATGTCTTTGCCAGCAGTAACAGCATTAGAGAAAATCTCAAGTTCATGCATTATAAATGATGCATGTCCGTCCACAGGATAGGTCCAGTGGCAGGGGAGTGGACAGGGCAGGTGGGCCAGAGAGGGCATCCACCGCTGGTGGACGGTGTGACAGAGCCCAGCCAAGTACAAAGTGTCCCTGCTTTGGGCCAGCCAGCACGGGGGAGGGGAAGGTCACGGGTCTCGAAGCATCTACGTCCCATGAACACACACTAACCCACGTCTATCGCCCTCCAGTGGAGAAACTCGGCAGACACTCCTACCACGTGGCAGGCTGAACAGCACTAACTACTATGGCAGCAAATCCTTGATCCCACGCCCCAAAGGGACACACAGAAACGCTGTCCCACAGGAGGACCCACAGGACAGCACACACCGGGCGTCAGGAACAAGGGCAGACTGAGGGGCGGGGAGGGCTGCGCAGTGAGCAGGGGGAGGGCGGCTGTGCCCCCGCTCCTACCGCCACGCAGACGTGCTCACAGACCGAGGCCCAGCAGAAAGGGGCTCGAGCCCATGCGCTCCCTTCCGCGTCCCACATCTACGATTCCCGCAGACGGAGAAGACTGCCCCAAAGTAAGACCCTTAGGACGCCCACTGACCTCCTTGGTCTTGGTCATGGTCTCTGCAATGATGCTGGCAGCCCCCAGGTCGTCCGTCACGGGGATGAACGGCCGGGAAGACGCGGAGGCGGCCGACGGGGTCACCGCGGAGGGGGTCACAGCATCCTCAGAGGAGATCATCTGGTGTCAGCACGCACAAAAGAGGAAGTCTTAGCCATCCGCGCGGCACACTCCCCACACCACTCCCACAGCCTCTCTCGAAGCTCCCTCCCCGCCCCGGCCCGCTGGAACATTCCGGGTGTTACAACGGAAACAGGATGCCCACACCCCCGCCACCACCTCCCGTGGGGTCCAGGATAGCCCGGCCAAGTCAAGGGCATCTGTATTCCCAGGATAACCTATTCATATTCACAATGTGTAACACGAAGAAGATGAAAAAGAGCTCACATCTCTTCTAGTTGGATTTTCTCCAAAGTAAGTTACAAACCTCTGGCTTTCAGGCTTCAGAATGGCAGACAAAAGGACTGTGGACTTGCTTTTAGCAACTTTTTTTTTAAGTCTAGTTCCACTTAAGTGCTAAGAAGTATCCTTTGAAGTAGGGTATCTTCTAAGTCCAGCCAAAATCCCAGCAGGAGGCAGCAGAGTGCTGTGACCCACTGGAAGGAGGTGGACACCCCCTACCCCGCCAACCCTGTCTGCTCTGACACGGCCGACCCCTCTCCTTACCTCCCCTCTCTTCTCCTGCCACGGACTGGGGCTCAGTCTGTCCTCAAGGTCAGCGGCCAGCACACATTCCTCTCCGTTCACAGGACTGGCCGTGGCGGACACATCAGAAGGGGGAGCCGAGGAGGAGAAAGAGGGACACTCCACCGGGGCCATCATGCTGGCCGGCATCAGGGCCCCCACTACAGCGTCCCTGTCAGGAGAGAAAGCAGGGTGAGCTGCCGTGCCCACAGTAGGGGCGGGGTGAGCGGCGGTGCCCACAGTAGGGCAGCAGTCAGGAGGCAGGCAAGCACCGAAGGCAGGCTCCCTCCTGTCCTCCTGTCTACTGGACACACCAGAAAGAGTTTTAGAATAGGGAACATGACTACAATGTATCCACTGGCTAACAGCTACAATGTTTGCTTCTGATCTTATGTGAGTGCCCACAGTTGTAACAACAGAATAAGCCTCAGATTTCCCTGGGACACCTTTCCTGGCTGCTGTTAGAGCCCAAGGATGACGTGTGTGTAAGCTGCATATCAAGGGTGTCTCGCAGGACACAGCAAAGACCAAATATCCTCTCAGCAACTGTGTGGCCTCTAGTCTGAGACTGGTGTTCCTATAAATCCTCACTTCTACACATCCAGTATGTAACCATGACCCCCCAAAAGACAAGTAACTCACTCAGGGTAAGAAAACAGCAGAGGTGCTGGAAAACATCCAACCATCAAAACTCTGCTTCGGCCCTGGCCGGTTGGCTCAGTGGTAGAGCGTCGGCCCAGTGCGTGGAAGTCCTGGGTTTGATTCCCGGCCAGGGCACACAGGAGAAGCGCCCATCTGCTTCTCCACCCCTCCCCCTCTCCTTCCTCTCTGTCTCTCTCTTCCCCTCCTGCAGCCAAGGCTCCATTGGAGCAAAGATGGCCCGGGCGCTGGGGATGGCTCTGTGGCCTCTGCCTCAGGCGCTAGAGTGGCTCCGGCTGTAGCAGAGCAACGGCCCAGATGAGCAGAGCATCACCCCCTGGTGGGCGTGCCGGGTGGATCCCGGTCGGGCGCATGAGGAAGTCTGTCTGCCTCCCCTCTTCTCACTTCAGAAAAATACAAAAACAAAAAAAAAACAAAAAACCCAAAAAAAACTCTGCCTCATGGAGTGTTTGAGAGAAGGAGACAAGTGGTCTTAAATTAATATTTCTGCATATCACTATCAACTAGTCTTCCTCAGCTCCCAAATACTTGTGCTGAGAGTTTACTGGCCAGAAAGATAAACAGAATATTGTTTAACTTGGTTTTCTGACTCATATTTCAACTATGGGAATATGTAATATAAACGCACAGTATTTAAATAAAGACAGTAATACAACGTTCTTTGAGACTTTGATCCATCAGAAAACGACGACAGCCCCAGCTGACATGACAGCGAGACTGCCGAGGTCAGCCGACGAGCCCACCTGGCGTACAGGATCTGCAGGGCGGTCAGGATGTGCGACAGGGCCTGCTGCTTGGCCAGGTTGCCGTCCAGGGACAGGAGGATCTTGGCCAGGGAGGGGCGACTGGGCTTAGCACTGCTTGCGCCGCTGACTTTATTGCTGGCCGCGGAGGGGTCGGCGTCGGAGGGCACGCCTAGGGGAACAGACGAGAAACGGGGTGCAGTCTCTGAGATCACTGCCTGTTCTAGTTCTACAGTTTATTCTTTCATTTTCATTCCAAACCGAATCTTGCATGTTGCTGCTTCACAGATGAGGTACCAAGTTCATCTTCCAGAGTAAGATAAACCCACTTGTTTTGTCTTATTTGTATTTCTACAAAGAAGCTATTTTCAGAAAAGGTTCACTGTAACTACAAAATGACACAGACACTGTTGCAGAATTCACTTCCAACAATCTGTTACGTGTACTCGAAAGCTGGGAAAATGCTATGCTAGCTGCCTTCACTCGTCTGGAATGAGACACAAATCGAGAGGAAACAAGAGGTCACAATGCAGAGCCTCACTGGCCTTCAGTCCAGCTCACTGCCCAGAGTTCCTGGGTCTCAGCAGAGGAGGGGCCGGGGGCATCCAGCTCACTGCCCAGGGTTCCTGGGTCTCAGCAGAGGGAGGGGCCGGGGGCGTCCAGCGGGCCTGTGAGTGCAGGAGGCAGAGGGAGGGAGGCCCGTGTACAGAGAACGGGACAGACATAACTAGGCTCAGCGAAAAGGTTTAGATGGAAAAAGGACACCCTGTATTACTCTACATGTTAAACGCCCTACAGAATAAAAACTGACCCACAGTGACAGAGAGCAAGTCGGGTGGGAGGCAGGGAGGCCTGGGAAGCAGACGAGGAAACTCGGGACCGGGCACATGGTCACTGTGCGAACAGGTGCACACATGTCTCCTGACATACAGCTGTGGCATGTCAACTCCACCCGAGTAGAGCTGTTGGAAACCCATGCAGCCTGGCCCATGGCCCATACATTTCAAGCACTATTGTAGTCTTCTCTGTCTGCACATGCACACAACAGAAGAATCAGCACCCTACTTCTTCCTGAAGTTCCGTTCCAGCTTGCAGGGATCAGAGCGGAGACACCACAGCTATTCTGTGGCTTTGGGTCAGAATGCCCAACACCGTGACCACTGACAGGGGCGCTACAACACTCCCCATGCACACCGTGTCCGTGCACACGGCCCGCAGACCACACAGCACTCCCCACGCACGACACTGCGCCCGTGCACAGGGCCCGCAGAACACACGGCACTCCCACGCACAACACTGCGCCCGTGCACAGGGCCCGCAGACCACACAGCACTCCCCACGCACGACACTGCGCCCGTGCACGGGGCCCGCAGAACACACGGCACTCCCCACGCACGACACTGCGCCCGTGCACAGGGCCCGCAGAACACACGGCACTCCCACGCACGACACTGCGCCCGTGCACGGGGCCCGCAGACCACACAGCACTCCCACGCACAACACTGCGCCCGTGCACAGGGCCCGCAGAACACACAGCACTCCCACGCACAACACTGCGCCCGTGCACGGGGCCCGCAGAACACACAGCACTCCCACGCACGACACTGCGCCCGTGCACGGGGCCCGCAGAACACACGGCACTCCCACGCACGACACTGCGCCCGTGCACGGGGCCCGCAGAACACACGGCACTCCCACGCACAACACTGCGCCCGTGCACGGGGCCCGCAGAACACACGGCACTCCCCACACACGACACTGCGCCCGTGCACAGGGCCCGCAGAACACACGGCACTCCCACGCACAACACTGCGCCCGTGCACGGGGCCCGCAGAACACACGGCACTCCCCACGCACGACACTGCACCCGTGCACAGGGCCCGCAGAACACACGGCACTCCCACGCACGACACTGCGCCCGTGCACGGGGCCCGCAGAACACACAGCACTCCCCACGCACGACACTGCGCCCGTGCACGGGGCCCGCAGAACACACGGCACTCCCACGCACGACACTGCGCCCGTGCACGGGGCCCGCAGAACACACGGCACTCCCACGCACGACACTGCGCCCGTGCACGGGGCCCGCAGAACACACGGCACTCCCCACGCACGACACTGCGCCCGTGCACGGGGCCCGCAGAACACACCGACCCGTGTTACCTAAGTAGGAGGCCCCCAGCGGGTCCCGCGCAGTCTGGAAGAGAACTGGCTCGTGGACGGAGGGCGTGGCGACGTCGACCGTGGTCCAGGCCACGCTGTGCGAAGACCCACAGGCCACCCGCGTGACCCTCTGGCCCTCCAGGCCGTGCACGAGCGTGGGCTTCCTGTTCACGGTGGTCGTGCCGTTGCCCTGCTGGCCGTGGTCATTGTCACCCCACGCGTACACCTGTTAAAGGAGAAGAACAAAAACAGAACTTCTCAATGTTTCAGAACCTTTTCTGCAAACTCACTTCAACACTCTTGCCAAAGGCTAAGCGATCGTTTACTTGACATCCGAATCCCCAACAAGTTCATGTCCTGCTCTGAGAGGGGCCAGGGAGGGCCTCCTCTCCAGCTCACTGTGGTAACTTATTTTTCCCTTTACGTATTTTGTTAAGAAAAGTGACCACAAACCATACGCTCAGTGCACGAGCACAGCAGCGCTCCCGTCCACGGTTCTGCTCTCAAAGGCCTCGGCAGACAGGACTCAGTCTCCTGCAGTGCAGAGTCCACCTGGCAGCTCAGGGCACGAGGACACCGTCCATGGCAGGGACACTCACACCCACAGCCGCTCGGCAGGACCATCCAGCCACCCCAGGGAACCCCATGCACACCTTGGTCGTAGGAGGGAACCGGGGTCCCAGTGGCCCGGCCAGGAACCCATTTCTTTTCCTCGTCAGCGTTATGTCAAAACGAAACGAAACTTAACACTATGCAAGGACCTGCTATACGATACGGTTCACTGGGGGTCTTAGAACATGGGCACCCTCCACAGATAAGGGAGGACCAACGTAATCCGCTTCTCGGGTTTACAGAACTAGAAGATACAACTCATCTGAAAACACCACATCCACGTGCCTGTCATGGCTGAAGAGCCTGTCAGGGCAGGAGAGTGACCACTACCTGACAAGGACAACTGTCCCTATGTGCAGTCTGTGCACCTTCTGCAAGCTGTCAATGTCCATGAAGCATCGTGAGAGCCTCGGCAGTGGGGGTGTCTGCCGGAGTGACCTCCCCCCACGCCCCAGGGACCCCGAGTCGGGAGGCACACTCCACCAGAGCACACGCAGTCCCTCGGGGACACTCCCCTGGGCGCCCCCACCACCTGACAAGGACAACTGTCCCTATGTGAACTCTGTGCACCTTCTGCAAGCTGTCGATGTCCATGAAGCATCGTGAGCGCCTCGGCAGTGGGGGTGCCTGCCGGAGTGACCTCCCCCCACGCCCCGGGGACCCCGAGTCGGGAGGCACACTCCACCAGAGCACACGCAGTCCCTCGGGGACACTTCTCTGGGCGCCCCCGCCGCTGAGAACCGGGTAGACGCACGCAGCAACCACAGCCCACCGCCCGGGTCTCCAAGTTCCCAGACACACCTCCTCTCGTCACCAGCTGCCCTCCCGCCCCGGCCGTGCCACCCCGCAGCTCACCTGTCCGGCGTCCGTGACCGCCAGGCAGTGCAGGGCCCCAACGGCAACGTGCACGATCTTCCTGCCCCGCAGGCCTTCCACCACCTGTGGCTTCCGCACGTGCACGTCCGAGCCGTGGCCCAGCCGGAAGTAGTCGCCCTTGCCCCTGCGGGAGGTCGACAGTGAGCCGGCAGGGCCTGGCAGCGCCCCCGGGACCCGCCCAGTGTGTTGGGACACAGCGCCCGCGGTCGTGGACGTCAGGCTGTCGGTGAGCATGTCACTTCTGCCTGCGAGCTCCTTCCGTGTGCTTTCTCACTCAAGGGACTGACGTGCTGACGTCAGTTTCCATAGACTGAAGAAACAACCACCGCAAATGCCTGTTACAAGCCCCCCACTGGTGTCCTCATTTCCCCAGCTGCCTCTGCCTCCGACACGCAAGCTAAGGCCCATCACTGTCCGAGGTCCGCTGGGTGCCCCGCTCCTTCCTGATTTAACAGAATCAGCTTTCGAAAGAAACAGATAGGAGTGTTCTCAGGATCAAATAAATGAGACCTGTCCCCGCTCCAAGTGGGTCAGCGGGCTCTGGCATTCTGGGAAAGAAGGGACCCTCCACGGAAACCTCATCTCAACAGGCAGGACACAGGGGCCCCCGCTGCTCTGTCCTTCCAGACAAGACAGAGTCACCCCTGACCCCAGGCTGAATGAGCCGGGGTAAAAGTGCTGGGGGCGGCGGGGTCCACGTACCACGTCCACACCACTCCGGACTTGGTCAGCGCCAGGGAGAACTGGGCCCCGCACTCGATCTGGCAGACCCCCTGACCGTTCAGCCTCTCGATGTTCTGGGGGACGTTGCAGCCCTCGCTGCCTCCTCGGCCCAGCTTCCCGAAGTCACCATCGCCCCAGGAGAACACCAGACCTGGGCGTGAGGGGACTCGTCAGCCAGCACTTCCTGCGTCCTCGCCCGCCCAGCTGCCCAGCGGGAGGTCCGGGTGGCTCACCTTCGTCCGTCAGCGCCAGGGTCTGTGCGTCCCTGCTGCCGCAGGCCACCTGAATGACCCTGTGGCCCAGGAGGACCTTCACCTGCTCAGCCACAAACAGACGCGGAGTCAGCTCGGGCGGAAGCCGCGCAGAGAGGCCGCTGTTCCCAGGCCAGCACCCACATCCCACGCGGCCCCGTCCCAGAGCTCCGCCCGCCTCCCCTGGGCACCGGCAGGCAGTCGGTGCCCCGTGAGTGGCAGCAGCGTGCAGTCACCATTTTGGGCTTCAGCTGAGTGGTGTTGTCCCCGTGGCCCAGCCGGCCGTACTCGCCCAGGCCCCAGGTGTAGAGCTCCCCGCTGGACGTGAGGGCCGCGCTGTGCGAGCTGCCGCAGGCGATGTCCCGGATACGCTTGGTCTTCAGGGCCTCGATCAGCCGCGGCTTGTCGCAGTTCCTGGGGCGGGAGGACAGCGCCCGTGACCAGCCCAGCTTGTGCGGAGGAGGAAGGAAGGAGCGTCTACACCACACCCCACCTGTACACCTATCTACCTGCGCATGACCGAGCTTCCTATAGCACACGTCAGGCCAAGTGCCGCTCACAGCTTTTAAATACACATTCTAAGTTCTGTTTTCATCAACGACGCACTCTATTTCCTTCCCCACACAGTAACGGCCCGAAGGCACTCGCCACCGTCCCCAGGCACAGGCTCTGGTCAGCAAGTGATGAAAGAAGGGCCCTTACATCCGGCTGAAGTGTCCCAGCTTGCCGTCGTCACCTTCGCCCCAGGAAAACACCTTGCCGTCCACGGTCAGCGCCGTGGCGTGCCGGCCACCTGCAACAACACACAGGGGTGACTGTCAACGTGGTTCAGAGTCCTCAGACAGAGTCCTCAGAGTAACCACCTGCTGCTCCTGGACTGTGGGACGCACCCGGTGAACGTGTATGGGATATGCTAAGTACACAGGACTGACGTTTCGGGGGACAAATACATGAAACAAGTGCACTTTTATTAGACCACAAAGTTTAAATCCTAGACTTTCGATACTTGCTATCTTCAGACGGAGAAAGAAAAATAAGTGTATCTGTGATCAGGCAATGACCAAGTGCGAGGGCCATCGAGCTTTGGAGAAACCACCCCACAGTGGAGCCGTTCCAGCACAGTACTGTCCCGAGCAGGTAGGGCCTGCTCTGCCCGGACACTTCCGCTCGGGCTCGCCCTGGCCGGGAGCCCCGCCCCTCAGGACTGTGACCACGCCCCAGCCGGCTGCAGGCTCTCAGTCCCCCCCAGAAAAGCCTCGTGGTGAAACAGTAATTAAACTCAATGCCAAGTGGAGATTTAGTTTTCTAATTTGATTCTGTAATAACTAAATCAAACTTGAAAAAAACTATGAGGACACCTTAGAAAACTCACTCAAGGGCCCCGGGCTGATCCACCTCCAAGCACCGCCCCCGGGCAGGTACCTGAGTGCACAGCCACCTTCTTGACCACGTAGCTGCTGAGCGCCGTGACCTGCCGCGGGATGGGCACAGTGCCGCTGGCCATGCCCAGCCCCAGCCGGCCGTTCGTGGCTTCTCCACAGGCATACACCTTCCCCTCCACGGTGACTGTGGGAACCAGAGTGGGGTCAGGACTCACTTCTCACAACGCAACAACTCTCGTTTTAGCTAAGCGTAACGTACCCCCTTTTCGATGTTAGAGTAACTGTACCTGCAAACAGACTCTTAGAACCACCGGCCACCTGGACTACGTTCAAGGCAGACAGTGTCTCGGAGAACGAAGGGACCTTTATCTAGAACAGGATATTTTATCAAAGCAAAATAAGAAAAAAAAGATAGTCTTACTTACAGTCTTCAAATTATAAGTAATCTTATTAGACACTACAAGGAGTTACTGTTCATTTGCACGATGAGGCTAATAAAGAGGTTACAGTGGTACCTTGAAATACGAATTTAATTTGTCCTGTAACCGAGCTCGTAAGTCAGTCAACTCGTATATCAAACTGCCAATACTGGACCCATGCGCCAACGCGCCAACTAGCGGCAGCTTCCCGAATCACAACTCGTATCTCAGAATTTCACTCGGATCTTGAACAAAAATATGGACAGAGTTGCAGCTCGTATCTTAAAAATAACTCGTATGTTGGTCTGCTCATATCTCAGGGTACCAGTGTACTTTCTCTTAGGGATACACACTAACACATTTTAAAGATGAGTTGATGTACTGAGATTTACTTTAAGGTAAGCAAAGGTCTAGGTGCGCAGGAATAAAGACAAAGACACAATCATCTGCTGGTAACTGCTGGTCCAGGGTCTCCAGTCCCTGCCCTTTCCACTTGAGCATGTTTAAACATCGCCATCGTTACAGGTGACAAAGAAAACACATGTAGTGTAAGGAAACAAACACACACCTGGTAGACGACCTCTTATTCCCAGTCATGTCCTGCTGTTATTTATTCTGACATCTCTGACAAATCACAGGATTAGCTTTCCATGTAAGTTTAAAATTCCCAAAGCCCCTTCTAACCCCCGTGTGTCAGAAATTGTCACATGACCTCTACTGGCTGGGGGAAAAGGTTTTTGCTATAACCAGAGCGCCACGTCGACCCTGCACGCGCTCACTGCACAAGGGCTCGCCCTCGGGACTCCCGAGGCTGCCACCACAACCGCAGCGGACGCGCAGGGCTCCCTGCCTGCTGCCCCCCTGAGGACCCAGGGCCGTTCAAGTGAAGATACAGATGCACTGTGGTTGAGAGAGACTAAAGAGACACGTCTGCCGCTCCTGCTCAGCGTCTCTGCAGAGCAGGGCAGAGGAGGTCCTGAGATGGGGCCGCTCACGGAGGAAGTGTCTGCAGGCCCCGAGATGTACAGAAAGGGGTTTTGTGGCTCCTCAGTGGAGGGACACAGGGACGTGAACTCAGCACTGAGGCACCCTCTGCCATGGCCACTCTGCATCACCCCGCACTCACCCTGCACCCCTACAGCAGCACTGCACACGGTTTTGTTCACGGTGAGCAACATGTTTATATAAGGTCTACCGGAAAGTTCTGTCCGTTCCTATCACAAGTTTCGACACGTAAGCACATGTTTATTTGGCACATGTGTGCCTATTTTTATCACTTAATGTATACATACTGACGTAGCAAATTAACTAAAACAATGTTGATTCACGTTCGTCTAATGTGTGAAGCGATAGTGTACCCAGGGCTACTACTGATAAAGTTCATTTACGCCACTGTATTGTATACAAATTTCAACAAGGAAGAAATGCTACAGAAGCATGTAGAAATTTATTGAAAGTGTTTGGTGAAGGTCCAGTTTCTGATAGGACATGCAGAAGATGGTTCGAAAAATTTGAAACAGGTGATTTCGACCTTTCTGATAAGCCACGTTCTGGGCGACCATCTTTGATCAATGATGATGTTGTTAAGACCATGTTGGAGCAAGATCCTTTTCTGACAACATCGGAGGTCGCAGAAAGACTTAATTCAGCTCAGCAAACCATTTCCGACCATATTCGGAAGATAGGATTGGTGTGGAAATATATTATTTAATAAAGTTTATTGACGGTAAGAAAAATTTGTATTTTGTTTTATTCCAAAAACGGACAGAACTTTCTGGTAGACCTTATACGTTAAAAGCAATACAAACGTCATCATCGTCTATAAGTGTCCTCTGTGCTTATCAAGTCTTTTCTAGTTCAAGAAGTACTAAGGCAGCTGTCTCTACAAAGCACCATTTTCCAAAAATACAGAGGCCTTTTCCAAAAATACAGAGGCCTTTCAGAAACTAAGTTTAACAATGTGAATTCATGTCAGAACTGCTTTAGAAAAGTCAATTTCAGAAACAATGTATAGAAGATAGAACCACCGCAGAAACTGTGGAAGAGGTGTGGCTGTGGCTGTGGCTGGGCCTCGGGGACAAAGGCACAGCAAAGTTCCCGCTCAGGCACGCGGTGACAAGTGACACAAACTGCAGGCAGAGGAGTACCTTAGAGCCTTTCAGCCCGCCAAGCTGGTCCTTGTCGTTCAGTCCCCACACAAACACCTTGGTTCTTATTGTGGCCGCCGACTCCAACCCTGCAGCTTTCTTTCTAATGAGGCTAACCAGAGGGAAAAGACAAAAATTCAGCATTAAAACATGTTTAAAAACAAAAAAATAAACCCTAGTTTGTTGGCTCAGCAGTAGAGCGTCGGCCCGGCGTGTGGAAGTCCCGGGTTCGATTCCCGGCCAGGGCACACAGGAGAAGCGCCCATCTGCTTCTCCACCCCTCCTCCTCTCCTTCCTCTCTGTCTCTCTCTTCCCCTCCCGCAGCCGAGGCTCCATTGGAGCAAAGTTGGCTCGGGCACTGAGGATGGCTCCATGGCCTCTGCCTCAGGCGCTAGAATGGCTCTTACTGCAACAGAGCAATGGCCCCAGATGGGCAGAGCATCGCCCCCTGGTGGGCGTGCCAGGTGGATCCCAGTTGGGTGCATGCAGGTGTCTGTCTTTATGCCTTCCCTTCTCACTTGGGAGGGGAGAAAAAAATAATATAACAGGCGTCGCCACAGGATCTCTGAAGCGCTCTAACACAGGCATGTGCCCCAAAGCAAATGCCACCTTCGTCCCTCACACCCTCTGCCCAGCACATGGGCCGGCTGTGCTGATACCCCCTCCCAGCCCCCCGGAGGCCTGCGGGCAAAGGCTCCCCCCACCACCTGGCGCAGCACACCGCCCCCCCGCCCCCAGTGAATCACAGCGCAGTCAGCAGAGTGCTCCCGCTCTCAACCTGGACGGACCACCAGGCGCACGAGACAGTGTCAGACAGCCCGGCTGACAGTATGCCGTCACGCGCTGAGAACAGGCTTCCTGTGTGTTTGAGGTCTTGGCTTTTGTGCGCTCTGCTCTATTTTTACAAACTACGATGGAAACCCCAGGCTCTTCCAGAAACCAGGTTCTAGACAGGCAAGATTCTGCTCGATATTGACTTTATAAGGGACCCAAGCTTTCTTGAACCTGAAACAATAAAATGTTCAGCAAAGAGGACTGTAAAACATACACCACACCATCCTGTTTCCACAGGAAACTCATTCGGGACAGATGAGAAAGAATACTACTGGGACATCAGACTAGAGCAGGGGAGTCAACCTTTTCATACCTACCGCCCACTTCTGTATCTCTGTTAGCAGTAACCTTTTCTAACTGCCCACCGGTTCCACAGTAATGGTGATTTATAAAGTAGAGAAGGAAGTAACTTTACTTTGTAAAACTTATAAAGCAGTTACAGCAAGTTAAAGCATATAATAATAATTACCAAGTACTTTATGTTGGATTTTCACTAGGTTTGGCAGAATAAATCTTTATCAAACAACTTACTATAGTTAAATCCATCTTTTTATTTATACTTTGGTTGCTCTGCTACCGCCCACCATGAAAGCTGGAATGCCCACTAGTGGGCAGTAGGGACCAGGTTAACCACCACTAGGGGGCGGTAGGGACCAGGTTGACCACCACTGTACTAAAGTATGAACTGTGATATTTCAGGTAGAAAATTTAAATATTTCTATTTCCCTTTTTTTTAACGGTATTTTCCTTAACATAATATGTTTCTCCATTAAATATTACCCTAGAATTAAATCAAATAAGTTTTGAAAACTCAACGAAAGTCGTCTAATGTCCTTACGGGTGTCGAACCACTCTCAGGTGGTTCACAGGATCGAACACCTGCTTCCAAAGGTGAGACTCTGCAAGGGGCAGTGCCCGGACCGCGGGCCTCACCTCCCACCACTGCCCTGCCCCGGACCGCGGGCCTCACCTCCCACCACCGCCCCGCCCCGGACCGAGGGCCTCACCTCCCACCACCGCCCCGCCCCGGACCGAGGGCCTCACCTCCCACCACCGCCCCGCCCCGGACCGAGGGCCTCACCTCCCACCACTGCCCCGCCCCGGACCGAGGGCCTCACCTCCCACCACTGCCCCGCCCCGGACCGAGGGCCTCACCTCCCACCACTGCCCCGCCCCGGACCGAGGGCCTCACCTCCCACCACCGCCCCGCCCCGGACCGAGGGCCTCACCTCCCACCACTGCCCCGCCCCGGACCGCGGGCCTCACCTCCCACCACTGCCCCGCCCCGGACCAAGGGCCTCACCTCCCACCACTGCCCTGCCCCGGACCGAGGACCTCACCTCCCACCACTGCCCTGCCCCGGACCGCGGGCCTCACCTCCCACCACCGCCCCGCCCCGGACCGCGGGCCTCACCTCCCACCACCGCCCCGCCCCGGACCGAGGGCCTCACCTCCCACCACCGCCCCGCCCCGGACCGCGGGCCTCACCTCCCACCACTGCCCCGCCCCGGACCGAGGGCCTCACCTCCCACCACTGCCCCGCCCCGGACCGAGGGCCTCACCTCCCACCACTGCCCCGCCCCGGACCGAGGGCCTCACCTCCCACCACTGCCCCGCCCCGGACCGAGGGCCTCACCTCCCACCACTGCCCCGCCCCGGACCGAGGGCCTCACCTCCCACCACTGCCCCGCCCCGGACCGCGGGCCTCACCTCCCACCACTGCCCTGCCCCAGACCTCACCTCCCACCACTGCCCCGCCGCGGACCGAGGGCCTCATCTCCCACCACTGCCCTGCCCCAGACCTCACCTCCCACCACTGCCCCGCCCCGGACCGAGGGCCTCACCTCCCACCACCGCCCCGCCCCGGACCGAGGGCCTCACCTCCCACCACTGCCCCGCCCCGGACCGCGGGCCTCACCTCCCACCACTGCCCTTCTCGTCCTCCTCCTCCTCGTTGTCCGACGCCAGGAAAGGGACGGCCGCCAGGTCCTCCTCCTCGGCGCGGATGCGGCCCAGCAAGACGAGGCCGTGGATCTTGCAGTCGATCCCTGAGCTCCGGCACTGCTTGATGGCGATCTCGACGTACCTGTGGTACTAGACACACGACGGGGGCTGTGCTCGCGAGGCCTGGACGCGCCAGAGGCCTGTGGGGGGCGCAGGACGTGTGGGACAGGGTCCGGGGGCTGTGTCACCCCGGGGCGGCACATCTGAGAAGGGCGTGCCTTCACAAGAAGTCAGCTCCCCGGGCAGGGACTCTCACTGGCTTCCACACTAACACAAACACTCAGGAGAGCCTCCCGGAACGACGGCCAGCCTGTCTCCTGGCTTTCTTGAACCGAGGGGTATTGAGAAAGGAGTTAAATGTCAGGTAGTTCACGGTTTTAAACCCTAACGAAGATGTCCGAGTCTCTACCAGGTGGAGAAAGCAGCACAAGGAGCCCTATGATCCGTGAACAACTCTGCTCACATATGGATTACCACCAGGAAGGGGCAGAGGTCACGAAGGGGGGAAATGGACTCACAATCTGTACAGACATGGCGAAAGGGGTCCCCTCCTTGTCACTGGCATCCCACCCCCCGGAGTACTGCTGTGCCTACCTCTGTGCAGTCACTCAGAAGGGACACCGTGGTGTCCGTGGGGTTGATGTTGATTGTCTTCAGTTCAATGAGGTTATTTAGGGAATTTCCACCTAGGAAAGAAAAAAGAGAGATAAAGGATCACACAAGGAGCTTTTCCTTGATGCCAGAAGACGCTTTCTGAATAAGGAGCACCTGACACGACCACCAGGGAGGGCATGTAGCTGCTGTCCGCGGGGTCCACGGTCATCTTCAGTCTGTGAACAAGCACGTCTGGGAAAATCTCCAAACGAATCCAATGCTTAAAAAAAAAAAAGCATTCTTAGCAAAATTTAGCTACGTTTTAGCTACTAAAATAGTACCACTGAAGCCTGAATCTACGTGAGATTTGTGACGTGCACACACAGTGTGAGACAGATGTGCCCTCAGGCCAGCAAAGCAGAGCATTATACTCTGTCGCTGCTCAGGAGACACAGTGAGCTCAGGCTGCACCCCAGGGCCCCTTGACACCCGCCCAGCAGTGGGTCAGAGGACACACGAAGGTCCAGACGGAGAGAAAGTGCCTCGCTCCAAGTCCAACCTGCGTGTCCCCCGGACGTCACCCACACGGGAGTGCACATACGACAGCACTCCACAGGTCAGCGTGCGCGTCGGCACGTATGAGGGACACCTGTCATCAGAGCAGACTGTGAACCAACACTTCACACGGGAGTAAGAACAACACGCTCCTGCCGCTCCTCCTGGGCCAGTCAGAGAGAAGCAGTCAGCTACACTGTTTCACACGGGAGTAAGAACAACACGCTCCTGCCGCTCCTCCTGGGCCAGTCAGAGAGAAGCAGTCGGCTACACTGTTTCACACGGGAGTAAGAACAACACGCTCCTGCCACTCCTCCTGGGCCAGAGAGAAGCAGTCGGCTACACTGTTTCACACGGGAGTAAGAACAACACGCTCCTGCCACTCCTCCTGGGCCAGAGAGAAGCAGTAGGCTACACTGTTTCACACGGGAGTAAGAACTTCCTGGGCCAGTCAGAGAGAAGCAGTCGGCTACACTGTTTCACACGGGAGGAAGAACTTCCTGGGCCAGTCAGAGAGAAGCAGTCGGCTACACTGTTTCACACGGGAGGAAGAACTTCCTGGGCCAGTCAGAGAGAAGCAGTCGGCTACACTGTTTCAGACCTCTGACAGCGAGGACTGGTGGTGCAGTCAGAGTAAATGACAGTGCAGAAGGAGCGCAGACGGGCACCCCGGGTCAGCGCACAGGCCCTCAGCTCTCGGGTGGCGCTGGGGGAAGCCGTTGGCGAGCGCCCAGCCTGCCTCTACCTTGCCCTGAGACCCCGATGACTGCCAGCAGGGCTCGCTGCCATCGATGAGGCGCGACGCCTGGTTCACGGAAGACGACACGCTGAGGCTCTTCACCATGCGGGCCCAGCTGTCCAGCAGAGTGCCCGGCTGGCTGCTGGGGCCCCGCTTCAGCTGCTTCCCCGCGCGGCCGCAGAAGATGGCCGACTGTCCTGGGGGTGGGATCAGACCGGGTCAGAGCCTGGGCCGCGGGGCCCCCCCACAGAGACGGCACCCCCCACACACAGAGACGCCCGCCCAGAGCTGCTTCTCCCCCGAGGATGCGCACGTGTTCAAACCCAAGGAGCTACTAACGGCTCCTCCACAGGGTGTTCTGCACCAGTTCATGAGCTCAAGTCCACCCATTCGAGGCTAGGATTCACTCCCGACCCCCCGGGGAGCGTCTGGCGGGACACTTCCAAGGGTGTTCCGCACCAGTTCATGAGCTCAAGTCCACCCACACGAGGCTAGGATTCACTCCCGACCCCCCGGGGAGCGTCTGGCGGGACACTTCCAAGGGTGTTCCGCACCAGTTCATGAGCTCAAGTCCACCCACACGAGGCTAGGATTCACTCCCCTGACCCCCCCGGGGAGCGTCTGGCGGGACACTTCCAAGGGTGTTCCGCACCAGTTCATGAGCTCAAGTCCACCCACACGAGGCTAGGATTCACTCCCCTGACCCCCCGGGGAGCGTCTGGCGGGACACTTCCAAGGGTGTTCCGCACCAGTTCATGAGCTCAAGTCCACCCACACGAGGCTAGGATTCACTCCCCTGACCCCCCGGGGAGCGTCTGGCGGGACACTTCCAAGGGTGTTCCGCACCAGTTCATGAGCTCAAGTCCACCCATACGAGGCTAGGATTCACTCCCCTGACCCCACGGGGAGCGTCTGGCGGGACACTTCCAAGGGTGTTCCGCACCAGTTCATGAGCTCAAGTCCACCCACACGAGGCTAGGATTCACTCCCGACCCCCCGGGGAGCGTCTGGCGGGACACTTCCAAGGGTGTTCCGCACCAGTTCATGAGCTCAAGTCCACCCACACGAGGCTAGGATTCACTCCCCTGACCCCCCGGGGAGCGTCTGGCGGGACACTTCCAAGGGTGTTCCGCACCAGTTCATGAGCTCAAGTCCACCCATACGAGGCTAAGATTTACTCCCTGACCCCTCGGGGAGCGTCTGGCGGGACACTTCCAGGCGAAAGGCGATGTTACCTGGCTCGTTGATTCTGCCAAACGTGTGCCTGGTGTTGTGTTTCCGGGTCTTGAAACACATCTCACAAAAGTCGAAGTCATCACAGTTCCTGCACTTAAATCGAGATCCATTGACGGGAAACATCTGACAGCCGTCGCACCTGTTTTTTAAAACAACCCATTGAATTGATCAGAAAAAGACACCATCGCTTACCAAACTCCACTCCCCAAAAAGACCCTCCCCCCCAAACAAACCTAGCAGTGTCGAGAGAAACACTCACGTGACCCCCGGGTGCACACTGGGCACCAGCTCCATCTCTGACAGCAGCCCCGTCCAGTGAGACTGCTGGGGAAAGTCGACAATGACATCTTTTCCGTTGGCACTGAAAGCTAGGACAGGACAGAAACAGCCAGAAACACCTTTGTCACCAACAAGAGCCGAAAAGTAAAATTGAAACTGTATCTCCCCATGTGATGTTACATTGTACCGACTTATCTTCCACAAGGAGAGCGTCTCTCTAGAGCCGTGATGGCGAACCTTTTTATAAAAACCGTCCACTTTTGCAGCGCTGGTCAACCTGGTCCCTCCCGCCCACTAGTGGGCATTCCAGCTTTCTTGGTGGTGGTGAGGGCGGCGGCAATGCCGCGACTGGCGATTGGCCAGCCAGCAGCGACCAGTGCTGAAGCCAGGTCCATCAGTAAGTGGAGGCTCCTTGCAGTCTATTTTCTACTGTTGTTTGTCTGAGATTTCCCCCAATACTGTACAGTTTGTTTGATTTGAGTTACACTGTATCAAATACCCTCTCTGTACCTCCAGGAATAAAAGTCATGTTGATAGTGTTAAAACACCTCTTGCCCTTGGGTGGTGCACTCTGCTACTCAAAGCATTCGCTTCCAAACCAAGTTTCTATTTTTGAAACTGGCCTGTTTGATCTGTAAAGCTTTTAATAACCTCTTAAGAAACATATTAACCTCAAGTGCATGTTAACTCGGTCATTTGTTCTTAAGTAACCTGTAGAATGCGCCCACCCACTGGGGGGCGCCCACCCCCTGGGGAAGCGCCACCCCCTCAACCCCCACCCACCCCCTTCCTCTTCGAATCTCAGCTGTGAGAGGGTAGCCATTTCCTACCAGGCTCAAAGGAAAGGAAACAAAGCAGGATCTCTCTATGATGACAAACAAGTTTACAGATACAATCAAAGCACCTGTACATTTAACTACTCATCCATCCACTTGTTTAAGGACATACCATATCAAGTATGCCACTTGCCTGCTCTAAAATCTCAATGTTACATTAAATAGAAACTCAGGAGAGGTGTGTCTCCAGTCCCTAACTCCTCTCCTCTGCACATTTCTATTCTTAAATTCAGTCCCACATGTTTATAAAGCCCGAGGAAGAGAAAAACAGCCCCCGGCAGAGGGCGCTGGCCACTGAGAAAAACATGGGACAGACAAGGGTACAGATGGTGCCAGACACAGTCCCGTGACCGACAGGTCGAAACAGAGACAGAACCCTCTCAGGCACCTCTGACCAAGTCCAGGTCAATCCAAACCACAAACAACCCAATGCCCCGTCCCGGCTGCCGTGAGCGGCCGCCTCCTTGCCAATCGTAACTTCTTCCGGCCTTCTAGAAAGCACACCTGAAACACCCACTGTCAGAAGGACCTCACCTCCTTGCACTCTCCCCAAAATACCCAGCACAAAGCCCGTCAGTCCTCTGTGACACTGCCCGGGAGACCGCCCGGGTCCCGTGGGACACTGCCCGGGAGACCGCCCGGGTCCCGTGGGACACTGCCTAGGAGACCACCCAGGGTCTGCACCCTCCTGAGATGCGATGGGTCAGTGAGCCCGGCCCTCACCTACAGGTGTGCTCCCATCTCAACACACCAACCCTATCTGTCACACTTTCCTCACACTTACTTTCCTTGTCCGTGAATGGGAAACATAAGAAACAGTGAGTTTCCATTGCCGACAGAGCGCACCCTGGGAGCACCTGCCCGGGAAGCGTTACCTTTCACGACGCCCACGCTCTGGTGTGTCACGGAGCCCCACTTGTACTTCGGGGTGGTGACCGAGGCTTTGACGTGCACCTTGTCTCCGATCTTGATGTGCGAAGGGAAGCTGGGCGGGGGGTAGCCTACAGGTCCAAGCACACGCCGTGGTCAGCAGCGGCCCTCGGGGGCCCTCGCGCGGCGCAGCAGGGACGGGCGGGGCAGGCTCACCTAGGAGCTCCACGTGCAGGTAGCGCACCCAGTATGTGCCACCCTTGTGCTGCCAGTCGCACTGCACGTTGAGGTCGTGCAGCCCGTCGCGGTCCAGCTTGAGCACCTTGCCCACGTCCCCCTCGCACACCTCCTCGTAGGTCCGGCAGCAGCGCACCATCATGCCCACCTCGGAGAGGAGCCACACTGAGCCCGTGCAGGACACAGGGCACACGCGAGAGGTGGCTGCGGGGGCAGCGCCACTCCCGGGGAAGGGTTTCCACCGGCACCCGGTGTGCCTGCAGACTCCGCTCACACCACACGGACCCGGCTCTTCAGGGAGCCGCCGGCCGGCAGAAAACACACCTGAGGGACGGTCCGCTCAAGCCCCAGGGTGGCACCAAGCCCAAGACGGCCCATGAGCTCACCACGGTGAGGAGCTCAACAAATTCCTAGTCGCCTTCACTAGGACCAGGTACCAGCTCTCCACTCGGAAAACTGATAGAGCAAGGGGGGGAGACAGGGAAGAGGAGAGAGAAGGGGAGAGGGGAGAGGGGGGAGAGGGGAGGGGGGGAGAGGGGAGAGGGGGAGAGGGGAGAGGGGGAGAGGAGAGAGGGGGAGAGGAGAGAGGGGGGAGGAGAGAGAGAGGAGAGAGAGAGGAGAGAGAGAGGAGAGAGAGAGAGGAGAGAGAGGAGAGAGAGAGAGAGGAGAGAGACAGGAGAGAGAGAGAGGAGAGAGAGGAGAGAGAGAGAGAGGAGAGAGAGAGAGGAGAGAGAGGGGGAGAGGAGAGAGGGGGAGAGGAGAGAGGGGTGAGAGGAGAGAGGGGGGAGAGGAGAGAGGGGGAGAGGAGAGAGGGGGGAGAGGAGAGAAGGAGAGGAGAGAGGGAGAGGAGAGAGGGGGAGAGGAGAGAGGGAGAGGAGAGAGGGAGAGGAGAGGGGGAGAGGAGAGGGGGAGAGGAGAGAGGGGGGAGAGGAGAAAGGGGGGGAGGGGGGAGAGGGGAGGGGGGGGAGGGGAGGGGGAGAGAGAAATGAGAGAGAGGGAGAGGAGAGGGGGAGAGGGGAGAGCGGGGAGAGGAGAGAGGGGGGAGAGGAGAGAGGGAGAGGAGAGAGGAGGGAGAGGAGAGAGGGGGAGAGGAGAGAGGGGGGAGAGGAGAGGAGGGAGAGGAGAGAGGAGGAGAGGAAGGGGAGAAAGGGAGGAGAGGAGAAAGGGGGGAGAGGGAAGAGGAGGGAGAGGGGAGGGGGGAGAGGGGAGGGGGAGAGGGGAGAGGGGGAGAGGGGAGAGCGGGGAGAGGAGAGAGGGGGGAGAGGAGAGAGGGGGAGAGGGGAGAGGGGGGAGAGGGGAGGGGGGAGAGGGGAGAGGGGGAGAGGGGAGCGGGGGAGAGGGGAGAGGGGGGAGAGGAGAGAGGGGGAAGAGGGGAGAGGGGGGAGAGGGGAGGGGGGAGAGGAGAGAGGGGGGAGAGGGGAGAGGGAGAGGGGGAGAGGGGAGAGGGGGAGAGGGGAGAGCGGGGAGAAGAGAGAGGGGGAGAGGAGAGAGGGGGGAGAGGAGAGAGGGGGGAGAGGGGAGGGGGGAGAGAGGAGACAGGGGGAGAGGGGAGGGGGGAGAGGAGAGAGGGGGGAGAGGAGAGAGGGGGGAGAAGAGAGGGGGGGAGAGGAGAGAGGGGGGAGAGGGGGGAGGGGGAGAGGAGAGAGGGGGGAGAGGGGAGAGTGAGAGAGGGGAGAGGGGGAGAGGGGGAGAGGGGAGAGTGGGGAGAGGAGAGAGGGGGAGAGGAGAGAGGGGGAGAGGAGAGAGGGGGAGAGGAGAGAGGGGGGAGAGGAGAGAGGGGGGAGAGGAGAGGGGGAGAGGGGAGGGGGGAGAGCGGAGAGGAGGGAGAGGAGACAGGGGGAGAGGGGAGAGAGAGGGAGAGGAGGGGGAGAGGAGAGAGGGAGAGGGGAGAGGGGGAGAGGAGAGAGGGGGGAGAGGAGAGAGGGGGGAGAGGGGAGAGGGGGGAGAGGAGAGAGGGAAAGGGGGAGGAAAGAGGGAGAGGGTAGAGAGAGGGAAGAGAGAAAGTACCAAGCCTTTATCCAGCCTTTCCTATTTAAACAGAAGAACTGGAGTTGGTATGGAACAGACAACAGCTAGAACGTCTGGATGGGACCAATAGAAGAGTCATTACTATGCAGCTGTGCTGAGGGGTAGAGACGGTGCTCTCTGGCTGTTAGAGCACCAGACGAACGACAGACAGAGAACCCGACCTGTGGAGGTGGACAGGCAGCCCTGCCAGCGGGACCGCTTGCTGAGACCAGCCCAGGCCCCAGGCCGTCCCTCGGCTCAGCACACAGGGGGAGGAAGGGGCCGCCCAGCTTCCCACAGGACAGAGACCAAGCTCAGCACTGAAACGGCTCCAGGCCACGAAACACCTCAGAGCCACGTCACCCACACGTGAGGAGTGGGCCGGATTGTGCTGGAACGCTCAGAAACGACTGTGGAAGGCAGTTCTGAGGAGGCTGGAGTGTCTGCACCAGCAGTGGACACGAGAGAGCCCGGGGGAGCTGCTGCGTGTCCTGCTGGGAGACGTAACAGCCACGCTGTTGAGACGAGGTCTGTACTAGGGACACGTGCTGACATGTTTGCGGGAGAAGAGGGATGGCTCTGGGGTTCTCTCTAGTGCACCAACTGGACCAGAAGCAGCAGCAGCAGCAGGAAGGGCTTCTGGCCAATCAAGGACCACGTGAAAAGTGTGACTAGACCTGGTAAGTTAGACAGCAACGAGAACGACATCGGGGAAGCCGGCCACGCAGGCTCTGCGGAGAAGTGCACGCCTGCGCCGTCCTGCGGTCCAGCCACCTCCGTGGCTCTGTCCCCACCGCCGAGCTTGGCCTCGCTGTCCCCGCCCCACCACAGGGGCCGCTGGCTCCCGCTGTCCCCGCCCCACCACAGGGGCCGCTGGCTCCCGCTGTCCCCGCCCCACCACAGGGGCCGCCCGGGCTGGGCCGCTGTCCCCGCTGTCCCCACCACAGGGGCCGCCTGGGCTGGGCCGCTGTCCCTGCTGTCCCCAGGCCCTCACCACAGGGTCCGCTGTCCCCGCCGTCCCCAGGCCCTCACCTGGATGTTCTCTCTCACGTACACGGCGTAGTCGTCGTTGCTCAGGAAGTCTGCGCGCTTCTTGTAGGTCTGGCTCTCCGTCACCACCGCGCCCGTGGACTGCAGGGGAGACGGAACACACACACGGCTCACTAACACGAGGGCACCGGGAGCCTGCAGAGGCTCCGGGACTTTCAGCCTCTGCACGGTGCTGGCTCTGCATCTCATCTGCATAACTGAACAACTTTCTCTGATGTGTCGCTTGCTTTTCTGATGTTCTTGTTCAATAAAAAAAATCAAATGCTTCTTTTTTCTTTTTCTAAAGATTTTTCATTTATTCATTTTAGTTAGAGAGGAGAGAGAGAGAGAGAGGAGAGAAGGAGCAGGAAGCATCAAATTTTTTTTTTTTACAGAGACAGAGAGAAAGAGAGGGAAAGACAGGGACAGACAGGAAGGGAGAGAGATGAGAAACATCAATCATTAGTTTTTCCTTGCGAAACCTTAGTTGTTCACTGGTTGCTTTCTCATATGTGCCTTGACCAAGGGCTCCAGCTGAGTCAGTGGCCCCTTGCTCAAGCCAGCAACCTTGGGCTCAAGCTGGTGAGCTCTTTGCTCAAACCAGATGAGCCTGCGCTCGAGCTGGCGACCTTGGTGTCTCAAACCTGGGTCCTCCACATCCCAGTCCAATGCTCTATCCACTGTGCCACCACCCGGTCAGGCAAAAGGCTTCCTTTTTTATCGCTTCAAATTCATTTTGAAATATCCCCTAATTTCTGTGAGCAGTATATTTTAAAAATGGTAAATCTACTTAAAAAGAAGTATGTGAAAGCTATAATATTAAGAAATAAAACATGACATATTTGCTATACTTTCCCTATAAAGTCTTTTTTTGAGCAAGAAAGGCTTCTTGACCTAGCAGGCCTAGCTCAAGAGGGAGAACTCCTGAGAGTCTCTGAAGAGCCAGCCGGCACAGTGAGCAGAGTGAACCTCAGGAGCTGCAGGCACAGAAAACCCGTGAGGTGCCCCCAGTGAACCCCCTGGGGCAATGCACTCAGCTCGGACGCCCAGGCAGCGTTCCAACCCTGACTCTGTAATAGGAGATCTTGGCGAATCTGCCCATCACCAAATGTGAGAGCAGGGCCTGCTTTAAGGACAAAAGGAACCCCTAAGGCCCAGAAGCCCCACATGCCCAGCAGAAGCAGAGCCCTGGGGCAGGGGAGGCGCCTGGGGCACAGGACCGGCCAGGCGGAGGGTGGCCGCACGGGAGCACTGACCGCGGCATAAGCCATGTCGCCCAAGTCCTCCATCACTTCCTCCTCGGAGCAGTCCTCAGACCCCGTGTCTGCGTCTGAGAGGTCTGTGACCTGCACGTCCGCGTGGTCCAGCAGCCAGCCCACCAGGGCCTCCACGCCTGCGAGCAAGCACACACAGCTCACCCAGAGCGGGCCTGAGGGCGGCGTCACCGCGGGGACACACCGCCGGGGCAGCGCCGTACCTGGCAGGCTGGCAGCGTTCCCAGGGGTCCCGGTGAGCGACTTCAGTGCGAACTCGATGTTCCTCCTAGGGAAGCCCATCTCCATGAGCTGCCCCACGATGGGCGAGGCAGGGACGGGCGACTGCCCGCGCTTCTTTGCTCTGACCGGGCGCAGACGCTGCACGGGCACGGGCGTGGTGGCCTCACTGGAGCTGCCATCCTCAAACACCAGGCCGGACGGGTGGGCACACTCCACAGCCAGACACTGACACACGGCCAGGGCAGCAGCCTGCGCGGAGGACAGGGACGCTGGGAGGCCGGGCAGCCCAGCAGTCTGCGAAGGCGGAGGCCGGGCCTCCTCCAGGAAGAGGCTGCTGACGTGCAGACGCCAGGACCGGCCTTGCGTCTTTTAATGAATGCGTCAACCATGGGAGACCAACAACTCCCCCGGTTCAATGCACAGAAAGGCAGGATGTTCTAGAAACTCCTGCCAGGACACACGGAACCCAGCTAATTAGCTGATTCTCAAGTCCTTTAAGGAAAACGTTACAGCGACCCTGAGATGTGGGTGGGAAGCCAGCCAAGGTGTGAAGGCAGAGGGCCCAGGGACAGGGAGAGAGAGGCCCAGGGATGGGAGAGAGGGGGACAAGGACGAGAGAGAGGGGGACAGGGACAGAGAGGGACAGGGAGAGAGGGGCCCAGAGGCAGAGAGAGAGGGACAGGAACTGGAGAGAGGGGCCCTCTGACCCCCCCAAGACAAAACAACCCCACCACCTCCCATCTCCCTGGATGATGAGCCAAAGATCACAGCTGCCCCCAAACCAACTCTCAGCCACACACAAATGGCGGAGACCCTCTCTGAGGGTTACACGGGCATGAACCCAGGAGAACTGAGAATAGTGGGGAACACGGCACCTCTGGGTCTATGGCAGGAACTCTGCTCCCTCCCTCCGGCACACACAGCCCTTCCCGAGCCCCTGCAACGTGACCCTCCGCTGCAGGGGCCCTCACAAGGCTGTCTGCTCAGGGAGAAACTGAGGACCCTGCTGAGCCCCCACACTTAGGAAGTGTCCACGGCCTTCGGTTATTTATGCCGTGACGTCTGAGCAGCTTGGAAGTGACAGACTTTCCCCTAAAAGCTAAGGCAGAGCCGGGCAGAGCCTGGTAACGGGGCTCCAGTGTGCAGGGTGGCGCCCCGCTGGCAGTCACCACGAACTCTGGACAAACGTTTTTTAAGTCAGCCTGATGGCCCTGGGGACAGTGGAGGAGATCAGAACCGGAACAGGCCCAGCCCGACCGGGTCACGTGTCAGGTGTCAGGTCTCTGATGGACACGCACCCCGGCCCCGGCCCCCGCGCCGCTGGGCGCGCACCGTCCACAAAAGGCTTTGGGCCGAGGGGACAAAGGAGCCATGTAGCACTCGTAGCTCAAATGAGCTCCTTCTGCGACAGCACTTCGAGGGAAGAGGCCCCTCCACGGTTACTGGCACATTTAACCCATACTGAATCTAGTGACTCTTTTCAAACGACTCACAGAAAGTCATAGTAAGGGTCAACTCCAACCCCTCCATCCCTACCCGGCATTACGGTGTTCTACAACAAACCCGGTGAGAGCCTAGGTCATCACAAGAACTGCTAGGACGAGTCCCTTAAAGTTCAGAATCTGTCAGGGAGACCCCTGAACTTGGCCGCCTCCCTGGAGCTCTGCTGCTCCTGGTGGCCAGAACACGGGCAGAGCCCAGCCCGGGGCCACAAAACACAGACACGGGGAAAAACCGGGGGTGGGTGGGGGGGGGTGGGGGGGGGTTTTCTTGCATATCAGCAAGAAAATATACATCTAGGGGAAAAGCTGTTCTCCAAACTCAGCTGCCAAGGACGCAGCCCCTACCTCGAGCTCCTGCTTGTCGAAGATGGCCTTCACCGGGGACGGCTGGGTGGCCGAGGCCAGCAGCTGCTGCAGCAGGATCATGGGGGGCTGCGGCCCTTCCGGAGACATGTCTCCCAGGTCAGGGGACGCAGCAGCGCCGTCCTCTGGGTTGAGAAACGAGATGCAATGGCCCTGAAGACATCGCACTGAGCATGTCGGACAACCAGTTGTCACCGTCCTGCTGAGCGCCTCCTGTCCCCTCCACAAGATCCTGGCCACCCAGCACCAAGGGTCTGCTACACCCTTCAAAGCCCTCGCCAGCCCCAACCGCCAGCGCCCCTGGATGTCCCTGGAACTGAGCTCAGACGCTCAGGGGCACGGCTGTGGACAGAGCGCTGGGCTCTTTTCACCCCACCCTTCTATGACAGCGGTGTCTTTCAGGACACAAACAAAACTCGTCCCCTGGTTTGGCTCTTCCCTGCCCAGCAAGCTCATTCTGAAAAACTCAAGTCATCCTGCAAGTTTCAAGAAAGTTGGCGAAGCTCCCACGTCAGTGTCTTGCTCAGCAGAGAGCTCTGCGGCACAACTACAGACAGAACACCAGCAATGTGCTTCTGTTACCATGCTTGTTTCCACAGCAGTGAGCGTGTTTCAGCACCGAGCAGGCCGCGTGTCCCTCTACATAAACGCACTGCCTGAGCCGGCACAAGGCTGTCTGCAGGTTCAGGGTGGACCACTACAGAGCAGCCACACGCGCACTGGCCACACGCACCCTCACGCAGCCCACAGGTGACTTCCTGGTCAGTGGCATACAGAGACAGAGTGGCGAGAGAGACACAGATGTACGTGTGCGCACGTCCTCACGCCCAGCAGACAGTGACACCACCGTCCGGCCCCAACCGCGCGGTGATAGAGCTGTGCTCTCCGCACACCAAACCAGCACAGGGTGTGTTAAGGGCAGGTCCTCACTTGTGAGGTCGGGGAAGCCCGAGTCCGCATTTCTAACATGGTCGTCCATGCTGCCATCCACGCCCCTGGTCCCTGGACAGCGGGAGAGCCGTGTCCCTCCCACCCTACCCGATTCCCAGTCTCTGTCTTCTGAGACAGTGACGACGTCCTTCACAGCACGACTCCCGGCCAGGCGCACCTCATTCCGTGCACCAGGAGCACCTGTCCCTCCCCGCGTGGGCACCGGCCCTCCTCACGGACAAGAGCCTGCGAAGGGCGTAGTACCTGTCTGGGCGGCGGCGGCGTCCTGCACGGCAGGCTGGGACAGGATCTGCCTGAGCTGGTCCTGGTGAGACAGCAGCGCACGGGCCGCCTTCAGGATGTACAGCTTCAGCTGCTGACTGCGCAGCAGGTCCAGGTCCACCTGCCCTGTGGGGGGAGGGCGCGGTGAGCAGCACGCCCCCCTGGGTGCCACCCTCGCCACCGCGATGGGACAGGAGCAGCGCCCTCCCCGTGGGGACCAGGGGCTGGGCAACAACGGTCTGCAATGAGGGGCTCCTCTCTCCAGAGTCCTAACTTCCGGAAAACACCCTGGCCGCCCGGCCTTCCCCATCGCCTGCGCCCATGCAGCCACCGTGACGGTCAGGCTGAGGAAGAAACACATTAACACAGCAGAACTCGGGCAGCGGGCAGCGGTACAGGCAAATGCATCCCAAGGTGCGGAGGTTTTAACCAGGTGTCTACATCACAAACCAAAGGCTACCACCTCTCTTGGCCACAGCACTGCCCAGACGATGCTGAGACACACCCTCTGCCTACAGTTCTCTCACTCACCAGGGTCACAGCCCTCCCGGGACCCCCATCTAATCAAGGGGATGCAGCAACGCCCACAGGCCACACAGGGGGCTGAGCAAAGTCACCACAGCAGTGTCCCCAGGCAAGCTGAGCAGGAGTACTGAGGCAGCTCGGGACACACGGTGGCAGGGGACAGAAGGAACGCAGGTGCCTCTTGGGCATCGAGCCCGACTACCTGGCAGTCACTTATTCGTGTACCGGCTGGGGAGCAGTCAGCTGCAGCGGGGACGTCCTACCGGCTGGGGAGCAGTCAGCTGCAGCGGGGACGTCCTACCGGCCGGGGAGCGGTCGGCTGCAGCGGGGACGTCCTACCGGCCGGGGAGCGGTCGGCTGCAGCGGGGACACCCTACCGGCTGGGGAGCGGTCAGCTGCAGCGGGGACACCCTACCGCCTGGGGAGCGGTCAGCTGCAGCGGGGACACCCTACCGCCTGGGGAGCGGTCAGCTGCAGTGGGGACACCCTACCGCCTGGGGAGCGGTCAGCTGCAGTGGGGACACCCTACCGCCTGGGGAGCGGTCAGCTGCAGCGGGGACATGTGTGGTTCACAGGCACTGCCCTCCCGCCAGAGACTTGACTGCACACTCAGAGCAGAGGGGGTCGGTCACCCTTGTGAGCACTGTAGCACTGACCACAGGAATGGGGGGATGGGTGAGAAACTCGGGACGAGGGTCAGAGGGAGCCAGAGGGAGGGAGACACCACCAGGATGCCCAAGTCAAAGTGGTCAAAAGGAAGCACGCCTGGAGAGCGCGTGGGGTGACGTGGGGAAGTGAGAGCAGGACGCGCTCACGAAGGAAGAGTGTGAGCACAGGTCTCAGGCCGCTGCCCACAGGTGTGAGGCGAGGCCGGCCCACACCCACAGGCCCTGTGGGGTCTGCTGGTAACCAGGCCATGAGCAAAGCCCCACGAGAGCAGCCAGGCCAGAGGCCACGGCTACAGGGCCACGAGGAACGGACAGAACAGAGTCCTCACCGAAACACTTGCCCAGCACCACGCTGCCACAGGAGGCAGGGGCGGCCCCGCCCAGCGCGTGGTCACCCCTGGAGCTTGTTGCACACTCTCAGCAGCGCGGCCAAGGCGCCCGCCCCCGCAGCACAGCAGTGGTTACTCCGTCCCAGCCCACCATGGCGGGGCACTGACCTGTAAACCCCTGCTTTGGCGATTTCTTTATCTTGTGCTTTTCCAATTTGCAGCCGGCGAGGTTCACCAGCTGGGCCCAGACGGACAGCATGGGCTCTGTGAAGGGCAGGCTGGTGATGCTGAAGGCGGCCGCAGACAGCTGAGGACAGAGGGAGAGACCCACCACGGGGCCCGGGACGGGAAGGTAAGAGGCGAAGAGTTACCATAACCACGGGGTTTCATTCTGAAAGATCATGTGTTCAGAGTCTTTTAATGTCTGAGAGTGACATTGTTGGGGTGGGGGGTGAACATACAATACAGGGCACAGAGATGTGTTACAGACTTGGGCACCTGAAACCTATATAATTATGTTCACCAGTGTCACCCCAGTAAGTAAATTTTTTTTTAATGAAAAATAAACAAAAGATGACATTAAAGGAAGGAAATTTATGTGTAAAATAAACAATCTAAATTAGTTTTTTTCCATCAACTTGTCAACAATTGTGTCATGATAATTATCATTTATTAGGTGTTTTCCATATATTTCAAATTTATAACGTATATAAATTTCCGTAACAAGAAAACGTGTTTTACGGAAACTCAGTTTGTAACTTACGTAGGTTGTGTCAGAACAGTACAGCCCCCTTCCTTTCCCTGGGCGTCCCACGTCCCTAACTCACAGGTTTAAGGTGACCGTAGCTGGCACATAAGCCATGCCACTAAACACAATTAAAAACATGTTCTACGTGAAGAAGTGTTGTTTTTTAAATAAGTCATTTTTAAGTTTAAGGTGCTGAGTTGTTAAATAAAATGTAAACTACAGTTTTGCATTTTAAAATAGCATTGCTGCCTCACAGCACCTACTAAGCTGCTGTCACCCTGTCCCATCTTGTGAGGCTAAAACGTCCCGTGAACCACCGTCCTCACCAGCCTGCGAGTCACCCTGGGGAACAGAGCAAACGCGGGAGGAAGGCGGACAGCTGCCTGGGGGGGACGTCTCCAGGAGACACCTGACCGACAGGGGCCCCAGCACTCGGGTCAGTCGGAACCCAGTCCCAGTACGAACCCGAGCACGGGTCACCTACCGGTTTCAGCTGACTCAGCGGGCACACGCGGCACGCCCGCATGTCCGAGAACTGCACGGAGATCCTGCCCTTCGGGGTGATGCGCGTCACGGTGCCCACCCCAAACTCCTCGTGCAGGACCTGGCCCCCCAGGCGCAGGCGGCCGTCGATGCCCCCGATGACGGCCAGCACGGCCATGAGCCCCCCGACCTCGGGGCTCTCGGCGTCCGGGAGGCAGTCCTCCAGCGGGGCCTAGTGCAGAGACAGCGAGCTGGCGACGGGCAGGCCGGCTGCCGGGTCCAGCATGTCCAGCCAGGCCACGTTCATGTTTACATTCGTGCCCTCAAGAATTACTTCCAATAACAAATACTTAAAAACATATCTTTGAGCAAACTACGCAGCATTTACATTACAGGTAACTTAGAAGCGAGGCCAGTGCTGTGTGGAGGTCAGCACGCAGAGGTGAACGAGAGGCACCCACCCCGCTGGCCGGCTTGGGCCCGCAGCTGCGGGCGACAGACTGCAGCTGGGAGTTGATGCACTTGTTAATGAGGCCGTTCCACTGGCCCAGGGAGTGCAGCCTGCGCAGGAGGGCCACCACCTCCTCTGCCAGCGTGCTGCTGTGGGTGGCGGTCAGCGAGGCCTGCGGCCGGGCCCTCCGCCTCCGCAGGGTGGACTCTGAAAGAAACGCAGAGGACAGGAGCCTGTGTCATCCCACCCATCCTGCCAGAACCCGTGCACGGAGGGCGGCTGTGCTGCCGGAGGCCGAGGCCGGGCGGGTGCACTGCGGCTGCAGGAAGGTCACAGAAGGACGCAGAGCCAAAGAGCACTGGGCCATCTGCGTTTAACGGATTCACGCAATGGTGGTGAGTGACCCGCTGGGGAAAGCCGCTTCTCACAGGGGTGAGTTTGCGATCAGGAAAACCGCTTTTGGGGAAAAGCACCTGTAGCCTTTTCCAGGCTACATACATGTAGCTCCTGCCACACGCTCACACATAGATCACACGAAGTGTGCGTAGCCAGAAAGCAGCGACCAAGCCTAACACAGCTGCTCACCTCTGAGAAACGGGACATCAGAGGAGCAGGTGGTCAGCAAGCTGCCCAGGAACCCAAAGAGCTTGTCCACGAGGCCCTTCATGTCCTTGGCCCGCTCGGCCCTGTCCCACGACGGAAGCACCGCCTGCAGCAGGTGCACGGCTAAGATCTGCACGGGAGGGCAAAGGGCTGGCGTTAAGCAAAACCACTGCCTGACTCGCGGAGAGGCAGGACTTCACTTTCTCTTTGTTTTCTGTTCCTACAATGGAATCAACCACGTGAAAATTCTCATGTTCATTATCTAACAGCCAATTACACCCAAGTTGATGAATGACATGAACGATCAGTATTAATCTGTACTGCTCACAAAAATTAAGGGATATTTTCAAAATGAGTATGAAGCACTAAAATATGTCCTAATTTTTGTGAGCAGTGTATGTTACAGATGCAGGTACTCGTATAACTAAAAAATAACCCCCCTTAGTTGGATTCTTCTCAAGACAATCACACAAGTCCCGAGAAGCAGAGGGGACCTGAGCCCTCACAGAAAGCCCTGTCAGGAGCCCCGGCCGCTTGCGTGCAGAGAGCCGACTTGGAGCTGCCAGACAGGACTCTGCCCACCCGACCTGCTCAGTACCCCGTCGGACCCCAGGCTCTGAAACACGCGGGCCGTGTTCTCTGCTCCCTCCTGAGCCTGGGCACCCAACTCTGGGAGCCAGGGCAGTGCTGGTATCTTGATGCCAACCCCTCCCCAAGCGGCCCTTCCGGTCCTCGCAGGGGCGCGGAGCAGGACCAGACGGGCACACGTTACCTGGCGCTGCAGCGAGGCGGCGGTGAAGGGCGCATGTCCCTCGACGACCCTCATGAGCAGGGCGATCCAGGGCGGGGAGCTGAGCGCCGCGCACAGGTGCGGAGTGAGCGCGATGCTGCGCACGAAGCCCAGCGAGCACCAGCTGCGGTGCTGCTCCCGGCACACCAGCCGGCTCGGGGACGCTGCAGGGCGACACGAGCACTCGCCACCGCCTCACAGCCTCAGCATGCCGCGCCCTTTCACCTGCCCACCCCACGTGTCCAACAACAAGCTGCCCAGCAAATACACTGCAAGTGCATGCGCTCCAAGAGAAACTGCGGGGAAGATGTCAACCCTCGCTAGGGCACGCGATAACTCACACTAGTTAAGGGCCTGTAACTATTGCTCTGGGTTGCAGGAAAATGGTCCGCAGTTCAAACAGCATGACTTAGTGGTGGGCACCTACTATGTATTTTTAAACAGCATATGTTTCAAATACGCCCGCAACACTGTTTCTACTTAATCCGCCCCATGAATGGCCCATCCAAGTATGAGACGTCTGTGTTAGCAGGAGAGGCGGGAGGTTTCCAGTTCTCATCCAATTGAACTGTGACGAGAATGGGGCCCGCAGCCCCGCCCTTCTTCCACTGGGGCTCTCCTCCCCAGACCCCGCAGGCCCCGGCTCACCAGACACCTGCTGATTCCTACACCGCCACCCTCCCACTCGAACATATGTGCCCACGCATGCGCAAACACCCCCACTCCGCATGTGCACCCCCCACGCACGTGCAAACACCCCCCCCCCCCGGCGTGCATGCCCACGCACGAGCCCACGCGCACAGCCCGCGACCGCTCACTGCGCACATGTCTTGTCGCACGTCCCGCTCTCCACCAGCATGCGCAGCAGCCCACACAGCGTCCTGGTCGCCTCGCTCTGCATGACCTCGGCGTGGACCCCGGCGGAGAGGCACAGGGTCTGCAGCAGGTTCACAGTGCTGGTCAGCACCATAGCAGTGGGGTGGAGGTTCCTTTCGATTTGCTCGGCTTCTGGAAAAGAATCGGAGAAACGCTGCTTCCAAACACAGCGGGAAGGGGCCGTGTGGGGCCTCAGGGATTTACTGTCACACTGTTCTCTTCTCACTGCAGAAAGGGAAGCGGCTCTTCACCGGCAGACAAGACCCTAGAAGCAGTCAGCGCCACCCGGACCCTCCCCTCCGCACCTCTCAGGTGGGCGAGTACTAACAAGCAGCACTCCGAGTGCAGGACCTCGGAGAGCAGGTGACAGGAAGAGGCAGAAGCAACCTGCAGCCTGGTCCTGAAGCATGGCCAGGCCCCCCTCACCCACCACACTGTCTCCGAGGGCGGGCAGAAAGGCGGGGCCCGTGAAGTCGCCAGTGCCTGGAGCTGGGCTGCACTCCTGCGTCAGAACCACTGGGGGCTCTGACCCCGGACTTTGTGGGCGGGCCCACAGCGACAGAGCCTCATCTGCAGGCGAGTCCCGCACTGTCTCGCGCCCAGACAGAAACCCCCAGACTGAACAGCCCGGCACCCACCTGCATCGTCCTCCGTGTCCGAGTCCTCCGCCGAGGGCTGCGTGGAGGCCGGCAGCTCCGCCAGCTTGAGGTCGTACTTGCCCTCTTTCCCCATCCTGTAGGAGTTGGTGCTGCCCGTGTCCCACTGGACCCTGATCCACCCGTCCTCTCCCAGCTCACCAATCACACCGCCGAGGCCGGGAGGAGGCCCGTCCTGAAGAAGCAAACACAGACGGTGGAGCGGGCACGTGCCGTCCGCCACAGACACCACCTGGACGGCAGCCACGTCTGCAGACTGGGCCACCCTTTCTGGAACAGGCACGCTGCGTCACCACCTCCAACTGGACACCGGGCCTCGTGCTGCCATGCCATTGGGGTGCCGGGGACGTGTCGTCCCAGCTAGGGCTGCCTGCTGCAGGGACAGGCTGTACAGCCCAGCCCTGGCGCCCTCTCCCTGGGCCTCCAGTCCCTCACGGGGCTTAGCAAGACCAGAAACCGACAGGAGCACCTGTGTCTCCTCCTTGTTCAGTTTCCCCTCCGTCCCCCATTTCTGAGAGAAAGCTGTTTCTAGGCAGTGTGACCCGCTCATTCCAGGACACCAGATTTCTGACAGGACTCTGGGAAGGCCCCACTTTATAAAGGGGCCAAGAAAACCTCAACAGGACACAAATGCCCCCATACCCAGGAAAGTGACCCCTGTCCTTACTGACCATGGTTATGACACAGACACCGGTTCTAAGACCTCCCCCTGGGGAGAACTGGCCAACACTGAGAACAGAAAGGTGACCACTGCCCAGAACTACCAGGTGGGGCAAAGGGGTCACCAGCTCACAGGGGAGCAGCTGGTCCCCTGCCAAGAGCTCTCAGACACGACCAGTCAGGTGGCGTCACGCTCCCGTTCGCCCTGCCCCTGCTCCAGCTGCACTTCAACACGAGCCTGCCTCATGGAGTTCCCTGCACACAGACCTAACACCGCGTGGGGTCCCCACCCAGGACGCAGACCTAACCCCGCGTGGGGTCCCCACCCAGGACAACGTGCTCTCTCCTTGCTCTAACTGTGCACCCAGCACCAGCAACAACTGTGTCCTGGTCAAGGCGGTCCCATGTCCCCAGCGCTGAGAGGGCAGCCAGGAGGTGCCCAGCCGACACCGTGGCTGCAGCCTAAGCCCACCTGCATACCTGATCGCCCCACTTCCAATCCACACCCCTCATGACCCGGGTCCCGATCTTCATCATGGCGGCCAGCTCGGGCCCCGAGACCGGGAGCTGCGTGGGGGCCGTCTCCTTCCTCGTCTCCTCCAGGACGGTGGCAGATGCCCCACGGGCCGACGCACTCTGGTCTTCCTCCGCGCTGTCACTGCTTGGGCCTGTGGGCACCCAGACAGCCACCGGTCAGTGCTCGGATGCCTCAGCACAACACGGTTTTTACATCAGTAAATACTGATGAGAGCAGTATATTTAAAGAGGCCATAGAACATGGCGTTTTTACCAACGTAATACCCTAAAAACTTTACTGAGAGTTGAAATTTTTTAAAAGGAGAGAATAAAATATACACGTGTCAAAGCTCGTGCGTCCCAGGGATGGCCTGGGACAGGACGCATGTCCGGTCCTCCCCGGTGTCGCCACGGCCTTCCCCTGCGCTGATCTGCTCGTGTCTGCACGCTGTGACAACCGTCTGCCCTGAGCAGGACAACATCCGAGTCTTATGAGGCCTCTGGGGACTCATCAAGCCTGAGGACGGTCCGGGGACCCTGACCCAGAGACTGTGGACTGTTCTCTAGAACAATCCTGTTTGGTAAAAGAACAGATGAAGGGGCATTGCATGAAGAATGCTGTCCCTGGGGACTACGGAGTCATCCTCAGTATAAACAGGAGCTGATGTTGGCGAGAAGCAACGTTGACCAGGCTTTGGAAACAGTCCAACCCCAGGAGCCGCTGGCCAGATGCCCTGGCTGCTCGGGGCCCTGCCGCCTGAGTGAGGGGGAAACACAGGCCTGGTGACTCCTCTGGTCTGCGCCCTCACCGCCGGGTGGGAGGAAAACATGCCCACACATCACTCCCAGAGGGGGGCATGGTGGGACCCTGTAAACAGCTCACCCCTCTCTCCTGAGGGGGACATGGGTGCTTCAGGCTGCAGGGGGCGTTCCCAGGCCAGTAGGGCCTCCCTGAGGCCCAGGGAGGACAGGGGCTCGTCCAGCGGGAGGCCCTCAGCCACTGCAACCTCGGGAATGCTGGACGTATGGCAAAGGCTCTGGGCACATCTACGGTTAGAAAAACGGGGATCTTTTCCTAAGTGGCCTAGCACTTTGGGGCCATGTATCTGGATGGCCACAACCTAAAAATAATCTACCACGTGCTCATAATTTACTACGTGAGAGAGACACCACCTGCCCAGGGAGGCAGCAGATCCGGGGATGGCCTCATGGGATGCAGTCCCCTGGAGTTTGCAGCCAGTGCGCAGGCTAGAAGCTAAGCCCGGCCACTGTTGGCAGACACAGACAGCCCCACGGTCAGTGACTTAAGCTGTGGCTTCTGCCTACTGGATCCTCTGGGAGAAGAGGGAACATAAAAAGAAGTCATTTCTAGATGGAAATACACTTTCAATACTTTTTTAAGCCATTTTCAGTTGCTACTGAAGTCTCAGGAGGTCAGCTGGGTGACCCAGGGCCGGCTGCACCCGCTGGACCAGGCCCCTAACGGGTCACGTGAGCACAAAGTCCAGCAAGATGAAAGCACTTAGCAGAGCCCCGATGCTCCTCCTGGACTTGGAACACTGCCCCACACTGTCTCGGCATCTCAGACTAAGAACATGACAAGCCAGGCAGCTGTGATGCACGCAGACACGCTCCTCAGAAAGAGCAGAACACCCTCCCTTCCCCAGGGCACTGGCATCACCCCCAGCACACAGTGCGTGTCGGGCCACAGAGCACGCCTCAAACTGAAATGGACCAATCGTACAAACTGTCTTCTTGGACCATAAAGAAATGGAACCAGAGCTTTGTAACAGAAAATTCACAAGTATGTGGAAATGAAACCACACACAATTAACCAAAGGGGAAAAAAATCACGAGAGAAATGAACTCGTGTGCTGAGATGAATAAGAACAGAAACACAGCACACTCACACCATGAGAGGCAGCAAAGGCATCCCTCGGCGGAATCGTGGCTGTAGCAGCGTACATCAAACATGAAGAAAGCTCTCGGGTCAGTAACCTAACCCTCAACCTCGATGAACTTCCGAATGAAGAATGAAGTCAACCCAAGCACACGAGATACCACCCCCTGCCCACGATGGGGCCCTCGTCCTCGTACACTGGGAGCAGCTGGTGCGGGGGAGGACGTGGAGAAAACGGAACCTTGTTGAGCTGATGGGAACACAGCCAGGCGCCCCACGCAGGAGGCTGGTGGAAGCTCGGCAGCTAAACAGAGGACTTCCTGCACCTGTGACCCCACCCCGAGGTACCCGACGTAAGGGAAGAACTGAAGCAGGAGTTCGGACGAACCTCGTCCACAAATGCTCCCAGCAGCACTGCTCTCAGGGGCCCAGAGACAGAAACAAGCCAAGTGTCGGCCAGCGGACGGACTAACAAAGTGTGTATGTTTGTACAATGAAGTTCTTTCTTTTTCATGAAATTAGTCTTAGCTGCCAAAAGCAATGCAGCACTGATACACGCTGAACACAGTACGCCAACCAGAAGGCTGGAAACAGATTTCGTTCCTGGGGAACACCCCAAACAGGCAGATGTGGAGACCAGCAGCAAGGGCTGTCTTCGGGGCAACGAGTTACAGACCTGACAGCAGGAAGCTTGCACAACTCTGAGTGAGCGCTTAATGCCTCTAAACTCCACACTTAGAAAGTGGGCAACGTGGTCAGTTCTATGCTACTTGTGACAAAATAACATATATGACAGAGAGCGAGAGAGACAGAGACAGAGACAGAGAGAGAGAGAGAGAGAGAGAGAGATCACGCCACAAAGGGCCGGCAGTGCCAACCTACCAATGAGCCGCAGGGCCGTCTGTGCCAGGGCGAGCGTGCCGGAGTTGAGCAGGAGGCTGAGGTTGTGCGGGCCGTGCTGCTGGGTCAGCATGCTGAGCATCACCAGGAGGAAGCGGGCCTGCGGCGTCGTCCCCAGGCTGGGCCCCGCGGGGCTCACGCTGGTGAGGGTCTGCAGGGGGACGGGCTGGAGACCTGCGAGGGCACGGGCACCGCCTGAACATGACGTCCGTGTGCAGAACAAGCGCACAGGGATGCAGAAAGCACGGGCAGTTGTTCTCTTTCATTCTGTTTCTCGGGGGACTTGCAGGCAGCATAGACAGCCAAGCCTGTGCTTGTTCGCAGTGCTCCCACCACCTTCCTGCCACACCAGCTGCCTCCTTCCACCTACAAAGGCCACCGCTGCCCCTCCTGGCATCTCTGCTGGCTGACTCATGCCACTCCAAAGATAAGAATTCACTTCTCTTCCACAAAAGAAACCCTAGAGCTTTCTGCAGATGCTCGACTTAGCACTCAAGAAATGAAGGGTTGATACAGAACACGTATCTCAGGACAAACGGGGTAAGCAATACGCGTGCAAAGGCTAAGACGTCAAAGCCTTACATCAGGGTCCTGCAAGACTGTGTCTCCCGCCAGACTTTGAAAGTTCTGTATAGAATTTGAGAAAGCTGAAAGCAGCTGAAATGATCGTCCTGGTGCAGGAAGTTATTAGTCTTTCCGGGAACAAAAGTCAGCCCCTGCGCGTTTCCACAACACACAAGGAAGAGCCAAACTAGACAACGCTAACGGGGTTACTGAGGTTACTTCGACGGCCATTCTAACACAGACTATTAGCCTTGATACTTTTCTTAAACTCACCGAGCTCTTTAAATTTGGCATCGGCATCCATCAAAGTATTTCGAATGTTCTGAATAGCCCAAGCGTACAGCTTGCCGAATGTGACCTCCAGAAGCATGCGATTAAAGGGTGGGATCAAATCTACATCCTTCAAACAATCTGTAAGAGGTTCCCTTTCAGAGAAAGATAAAAGAATTTGCTTAGACAGCAGCCGGGCTTTTAACTTCAGCAGAACAGCACATGGCCGCCCCGGTTCCCCATGGGCGGGAAGCTGAGGCGTGATCCTTACCCGACGTCGACGCCCTCGGGGATCAGCCGCTGCCACCCACAGAACATGGCATACTGCACAGACGGCAGTAAGAAGTTCTTGGCCGCCAGTTTCAGGATCATGTCGATGCCTTCCAGGCGAACCTCCGCCCTCTCCAGCTGCAAAACAGCCGCGCCCAGGTCAGCGCCGGGCAGTGCCGACCCCGGCACCGGGCGCAGTGCCAGGAGGGTGATGCCTGCCAGGGAAGCGCCTACCTGCTTCAGCAAGCACTTCCTCATCTTCTCCACGTCCACGGGTTCCTCGCGGAGGGCAAACTCGGCAACTGCGCTGAGGAGTGCGGACTGCGGGGGGAGGCCCTGCACATTCTGCTTCAGCCACTTGTACCTGTGCACTCCGGTGACCGTGCTCAGCAGGGGCTGCCACTTGTCCTGGGGAGGGACACATCCACCATGAGTCAGCCCTGCGATGCTAACACAGGCTCTAACACGGTGATTATAAAAATACATACACAAAAACGCCAATAGGTTTAAACTGGTAAGGTATTTTACTTATTATTGGTTTGGGGGGGGGGGGAGAAGCGGGAAGCATTACCCCATAGTAGCTGCGTCCTGTATGTGCCATGACCGGGCAAAACCCGGGATTCGAACAGGCAGCCTTGGCACTCCAGGTCAATGCCTTATACACTGCACCACCTCAGGTCAGGCTTGGCAAGGTAGTTTAAACTTAGGAACTAACTTACGATAAAAATAACTAGGTCATAAATAGGGTTATAAGTGGATTTTAAATCTCCATATTTATGTACTTTGGAAAAGGCTAATCTGGCATAAAGTTAAATTTTCACCTGAATTAATAGCCTCAGGGACCAGGACAGTTTCTGAAGCAAAAGATACATTCAATGAAAGAAGGAGGGCAGGCAGGCATGAAGGAACAGATGGTGAATGAGTAATGACACATTGTACTCCTAAAAGCGAAAGGAAACCCTTCTCCAGGGAGTCACGCACGCTTCAACAAGCCCCTGTGCTCCCTTCACCCCTGACGACGCTGAAGGGCAGAGCAAGGAGACGGGGGACCCCCCCCCCACATGCCGCGCTGCCAGCCCATCTGGAATCCCAGGAAACAGCTCACCTTGGGTGACTTAATGGCAATGGGTCTTTTGTCCACATTTATAGGACTGTGAGGCAGAATGCAAGCTTCTTCTAGATCACTCTCTTCGTTTCCAATTTTCTCTTCATCATCAGTCGATTCTGGCTTCTTGGGAACTATGTTTAAAAACATCCTTCATTATAAAAACCACTTAAGTATCATTTTAAATTAAGAAAGACTTAAACTTGCATAAAGGTAAAGAACATAAAAAAATTTTTTTTTTTTTTCCTGATGCTGGAAACGGGGAGAGACAGTCAGACTCCCGCATGCGCCCGACCGGGATCCACCCGGCACGCCCACCAGGGGGCAACGCTCTGCCCACCAGGGGGCGATGCTCTGCCCCTCCGGGGTGCTGCTCTGCCAAGACCAGAGCCACTCTAGCGCCTGGGGCAGAGGCCAAGGAGCCATCCCCAGCGCCCGGGCCATCTTTGCTCCAATGGAGCCTCGGCTGCGAGAGGGGAAGAGAGAGACAGAGAGGAAGGGGGGGGTGGAGAAGCAAATGGGCGCTTCTCCTATGTGCCCTGGCGGGGAATCGAACCCGGGTGCCCCGCACGCCAGGCCGACGCTCTACCGCTGAGCCAACCGGCCAGGGCTGAACATAAATATTTTAATAGCCACTGCCAACTAAACATTCAAACTACAAGTGTCATTCCTCTCATGTGACATCCCGTGACAACACTGTGCAATGGTGACATTTTCGTCTTCACAGGCCACCTGCCCTACTACAAATACTTAACTCTGCGGTCGCAGCGTGAAAAGTAGCTAACTTGACTACAGGTGCTGTGATTTATACACTATGTAATTTTCATGTGTTGAACATACTATTCTTCTGATTTAAAAAGATAACTTTAAAAAATGCAAACTCCAGTCTCAGCTCGTGGATAGAGCAGAGCAAGCAGCAGGCTGCACTGTCCCCAGACCCCAGTGTACCCGCTCTGGACCAGCGCACACTGAGTTAGCCAGCAACTTTTTCTATGTTAGTCTCTGTAATTAGGGAAGCAGCTATTGAATTTGCAATGCGATATGTGGTGTTGCTTCCATGTTTTGGGTGTTTTGAAGACTGTTAGTCCAATTCTTCTCAGCATGTAAATAAAAAATAACATAATACACTTGGGCAGCAAAACATTAGCACAGCAGGTCTTGGTTGCTGGAACCCTACAAATTCCCCAGACCTGTCCGTTCAGCACTGGACCTCAGACCGCTCCCGCGGACTGGGCTCAGCCTGGGACCGTCCTGCTCTGCCTGAGCCGCCTGTCAGTGTGCCCGAGAACCAGGCCACGCGACCAGTCTGACCAGGGATCCCACGACAGTGTGACTCAGGCTGACCCTGCTGCTGCTCTGGGGGCCAGGGCCTGAGTCAGAGAGGACCACCACAGGGCCCGTGTGCCTGGGTGGCCCACCCCAACAACAATCCCGACACCACACTCTGGTGAGTGCCCCGTGGGCGGCTCTTCATCCCTCTGTCACACGACACTGCTCTGGGGACCAGGAGCCAGCTGGGCGACCCTCCTGGTGGGGACACTGGAGGCCTGGTCCTGGCTTTCTCTGGAAGTTCCTCCACACATCCTTCCTCTGTGGGCTCTTTTCTCCTGTACCTTCCAGGTAACGAGCTGTGACCAGAAGTGTGACAGCTCTTCCGAGTCCTGTGTCACCCTGCCAGCGAATCACCTCAACTGGGGGTCATCGTGGGGATCCTGACACAGCACCATTAATGTTATCTGTTACTCAATTTTCTTAAAAAAAAAATGCTTCAAACATCAAACTCATATAAACCCACAAGAGACTTCCAGAGGTGACATGCGGGCTGGGGCCCACACAGGCGGCAGCCAGGTGGCGAGGGCAGCGGACTCCCTGAGGCCGGGACAGTCTCCCTGGTTCTGCTCAGAGCTCCTGGCTGCCTGGGTCGCAGGGCCTCAGCAACGTCCTTGCTGTGACTTCCTGACCAGACCCCACCGGGACTCAGACAAGCTCCTGGGTCGAGGATCTGCTCAGGGACAGTCGCTGCAGCAGGGACAGCGCTGGCCGGCCGGGTCTGTCCTCACCCCTCTTTCTCCTCCGTTCTCGGATGACCCTCTGGGCGACCCTCCTCCAGCGGGGCAGGGAGCTCAGCAGCTTGAACTTGGACAGGATGGAGAGGTCGCTGCACACGGCGGGCCGCAGCTCGTTGAACAGGAAGCGCAGGCGCTCGATGACGGGCGCGCAGACCTCCTTGTAGGAGCGGCCCTGCTCCTGGTGTGTCTGCAGAGGCAGAGGGCAGAGAGGATCAGCAGCAGGCGGCCACGGCAGTCCGCACACCCAGGGGGGGTAGGCCTGGCCCCACGCACCTTAATGAGCGAGCACTTGGCTTGGTAGACGACTCTGCAGACGTCCACCACCGACTTGGGCAAGGTCCTGGCCTTCACCTGCTCCACGCCCAGCGCGCCGGCATGGACCAAAGACAGCGCCACGTGCCCTGCGGGGGACACGTGAGGGGCAGGGGTGGCTGCGGGGGACACGTGAGGGGCAGGGGTGGCTGCGGGGGACACGTGAGGGGCAGGGGTGGCTGCGGGGGACACGTGAGGGGCAGGGGTGGCTGCGGGGGACACGTGAGGGGCAGGGGTGGCTACGGGGGACACGTGAGGGGCAGGGGTGGCTGCGGGGGACACGTGAGGGGTAGGGGTGGCTGCGGGGGACACGTGAGAGGTAGGGGTGGCTGCGGAGGCCCCAGGGCCAGAGACCGAGGGCAGCTGCAGCGTCAGGCTTCCTACCTAAGTCTTCGTGCTTCAAGAGGCAGCAGAGCAGCAAGCGGCCCACCTCCTCCACGGGGTGCTCGGGAGGGAACGTGATGGGCGTGGTCAGGTGGCACTGCCTGCAGCACCTTTCTATCTGACACAGGAAGTCCTGCAACAGAGCAGCAAAGATGCTTCCGCGCCACTCCCGGCACACTGCTGGGGGCTCCTCACTGCAGGCCCCGCCTCCAATGCACCTGCCACCGCCATGCCTCCGCACCCTCCCCCGCAGACCAGCCCCCAGGGGACCCGGAAACCAGTCTGCCAAGCTGACCGAAGTGCGGAAGGGTCCCCATGCCAGCTCCCCTGGGAAACGGGGCCCCGAGTGGGGGACAGCCTGCTCACCTTCACGCTGTGCTCCTGGACGTTGTTGTCGGCCAGGGCCTGCAGGAACGCCTGGGCGTGGTCGCCCGGGGCCCGCGTGTGGGCACAGAGGCGCGTCTTGCTGGCAGGCGTGCCCCCCGGGGAGCTGCAGTGGTCCTCATCCTTCTCCTCGTTGTAGCTGTAGTGGATCTGGCTGGTCTGCAGGCCCCCCGAGAAGATGGACGACTGCAGCCACCCTGGAAGTGCCCGTGAGTGTGGTCAGACCAGGGGCACGCACGCGGGGCCAGGCGGTCGCGGCCCTGTTCCCGTGGGAGCCACAGCCAATGGCCACCCGCTGGGCTGTCTGCCTACACAGGCCCGGCTCCCTGCGCTGCCTCGACTGCGTTTCCGTCCACATCGGAGCAAGACACCTGCCCCCGCGGCACAAGGACGACACATGCTGAGGGTTCAAAGGGTGGCGAGTGTGTTCTAGCAACAAAATGTCCTTTAGAAAGGTCTGTGCGTTGTTTTAGATGTAACGCTACTGTACATTAAGAGACTGCAGTACAGTGTAAAAAGGCTTCTATGCACTGGGAAACCAAGAAAATCACGTGGTTCCCGTTAGCGTGAGATTCCCCTTATTGTGGTGGTCTGGACCCAAACTCACAGCAGCTCCAAGGTGTGCCGTGTCTACACAAAAACAGGTGACACATTCTGGTTATTTGGCACCCCTTACGCGTGGGTACCAGAACTCAGTGTGGCGGTGCTGGTCCACATGTACTGGGCACTGCTCCGGTCCGGAGCCGGCTGGTGCCACAGGCGCCTACAGCAATCACCATTTAATGGGTAAGTGCACGTGGACGGGAGGACAGAGTGTTAACAGCTGGCCTCCCCCAGGGCGAAGGCTGGCAGGGGCTGGCTCTGCATGTCACCTAGCTGGGTGTGCGGAGGCCGGCAGGGGCTGGCTCTGCGTGTCACCTAGCTGGGTGTGCGGAGGCTGGCAGGGGCTGGCTCTGGGTGTCACCTGGCTGGGTGTGCGGAGGCTGGCAGGGGCTGGCTCTGGGTGTCACCTGGCTGGGTGTGCGGAGGCTGGCAGGGGCTGGCTCTGGGTGTCACCTGGCTGGGTGTGCGGAGGCTGGCAGGGGCTGGCTCTGGGTGTCACCTGGCTGGGTGTGCGGAGGCTGGCAGGGGCTGGCTCTGGGTGTCGCCTGGCTGGGTGTGCGGAGGCTGGCAGGGGCTGGCTCTGGGTGTCGCCTGGCTGGGTGTGCGGAGGCTGGCAGGGGCTGGCTCTGAGTGTCGCCTGGCTGGGTGTGCGGAGGCTGGCAGGGGCTGGCTCTGGGTGTCGCCTGGCTGGGTGTGCGGAGGCTGGCAGGGGCTGGCTCTGGGTGTCACCTGGCTGGGTGTGCGGGAAGCACGCTGAGCATCGGGCGGCAGCACGTGAAGGGCTCTGTGAAGACACGTGTGCTTGTGGCGCAGCCCCCTGGAGCACCAATCTAGTGACAATGGGGGCTCCTCAGCACAGGACAAGGACCCTTATAAGGGACAGGCCCTGGGAGACGAGGCCCACAGGCTGCAGAAGGCCTGTGGGGCACAGGCCGTCCCTCAGGGCCCCCAGGCTGCCCCTCGTACTGCACCCCACCCAGCATCTCCAATCGCTTGTGCCATCAAAGCATCCGTGCAGAGCCCCATAGCCAGACCCAGAACACACTCAGCGTTCCGTTGCTGGGACGGAACTGGAGAGCATTTGGAAGCTTTCTCCAAAGTGCCACGTTAGTTCTAAAGACCTGACCACGAGCCTCGTGGCTCTCTCCGTGTAGAGCCCCTGTCCTCTCTCAGAATGCTGCTCTGACCGTGGGCCCTGACGCCCGAGAGTGGAGCGGCCCCAGCCCACCAGGGTCCCTGCGCTCTGCCTCCCCGACTGGCACCGCCCACCCTGCCCTCCCTGCTACAGAGCAGCGGCCTGTCTGCCCCCAGGGCTACAAGGCTGAGGCTCTGCAGGCAGCGAAGCACGCAGCTTGAGTGCCACACATTTGTCCGGGCACCACGGCATCCTGACCCTGCAGCGCCCGCCTCCCAGCAATGCCCTCACCTGCCCAGCTTTCTGCCCAGATACCCAGTGTGCTTGCTCTCATTTCATAACTGCTTTGCCACTATGAAGCCTGTTCCCCAGCACCACGTGCGAATGTCTCCATTGATCCACGACCGCCCTGCACCTGACCCACTTTTCGCATCTGGCACATCAGTACACAGGGAGCACCTGCCTCCACACCTACGGCACCCCGAGTGTCCAGCACGGGACATACTCGAGGACTGAGGACCCTGAACAACGCGGGTGTGAACTGCGCGGTCCACTGACACAGAGACTTTTCCCACTGGCCCACAGAGGTCAAACTCGTGTTGTTCAGGCAGCACCTGGTGGTGTGGGCCACGCGTATGGACGGCCATCGTGAGTTACACGCAGGCTTTCAGCTGGGCAGGCGGTTGGCACTTAGCCATGCTGTCAAGTGCCAAGTGCCATTCCTCAGTGATGCCCATTGGATGGTCGTTAGACAGAAAGAGGGGAAAAGGCATAAATATTGATACATGAGGAAAAACTTGAGCCAACTTATAAAATACGGAGAGAGGCAATTATTTCAAGGGATCACAGAAACGCCACCCCAGCAGTCCTCGATCTGAGTCTGGTAAAAACCATCTTCAGACCAATCTCTGTGGCTCTCTGGGCCAGCAGGCTGGGCCGTCTGTCACAGGGGTGCGTGAGAGACCACACACGAGGCCTAGCTCCCCGATGGCAGGAGTGTGCTCCGACCGCAGTCCCAGTCCACGGCCTGGTCCCAGTGCCCTCACACGGCCTCACTGACAGCTCCACCCACCCATCCCTCTCCCACAGCCTGGTCCCAGTGCCCTCACACGGCCTCACTGACAGCTCCACCCACCCATCCCTCTCCCACAGCCTGGTCCCAGTGCCCTCACACGGCCTCACTGACAGCTCCACCCACCCATCCCTCTCCCACAGCCTGGTCCCAGTGCCCTCACACGGCCTCACTGACAGCTCCACCCACCCTTCCCTCTCCCACAGCCTGGTCCCAGTGCCCTCACACGGCCTCACTGACAGCTCCACCAAACCTTCCCTCTCCCACAGCCTGGTCCCAGTGCCCTCACACGCCTCACTGACAGCTCCACCAAACCTTCCCTCTCCCACAGCCTGGTCCCAGTGCCCTCACACGGCCTCACTGACAGCTCCACCAAACCTTCCCTCTCCCACAGCCTGGTCCCAGTGCCCTCACACGGCCTCACTGACAGCTCCACCAAACCTTCCCTCTCCCACAGCCTGGTCCCAGTGCCCTCACACGGCCTCACTGACAGCTCCACCAAACCTTCCCTCTCCCACAGCCTGGTCCCAGTGCCCTCACACGGCCTCACTGACAGCTCCACCAAACCTTCCCTCTCCCACAGCCTGGTCCCAGTGCCCTCACACGGCCTCACTGACAGCTCCACCCACCCATCCCTCTCCCACAGCCTGGTCCCAGTGCCCTCACACGGCCTCACTGACAGCTCCACCAAACCTTCCCTCTCCCACAGCCTGGTCCCAGTGCCCTCACACGGCCTCACTGACAGCTCCACCAAACCTTCCCTCTCCCACAGCCTGGTCCCCAGTGCCCTACACGGCCTCACTGACAGCTCCACCAAACCTTCCCTCTCCCACAGCCTGGTCCCAGTGCCCTCACACGGCCTCACTGACAGCTCCACCAAACCTTCCCTCTCCCACAGCCTGGTCCCAGTGCCCTCACACGGCCTCACTGACAGCTCCACCCACCCTTCCCTCTCCCACAGCCTGGTCCCAGTGCCCTCACACGGCCTCACTGACAGCTCCACCAAACCTTCTCTCTCCCACAGCCTGGTCCCAGTGCCCTCACACGGCCCTCACTGACAGCTCCACCAAACCTTCCCTCTCCCACAGCCTGGTCCCAGTGCCCTCACACGGCCTCACTGACAGCTCCACCAAACCTTCCCTCTCCCACAGCCTGGTCCCAGTGCCCTCACACGGCCTCACTGACAGCTCCACCAAACCTTCCCTCTCCCACAGCCTGGTCCCAGTGCCCTCACACGGCCTCACTGACAGCTCCACCAAACCTTCCCTCTCCCACGCCAGCGGCACCCGTGGCTCAGCTGACAACCTGATATCCGCTAGCAGAAAGCAAAACCATCCTTACTGGCGCACTCGACCTCCACGGGTGACAGCGGCGTGCTCAGGGCTAAGTAGGAGGCGTGTAATCCGAGGAGCAGGCCCAGGTTCCTCTCTGTGTCTATCAGAGGTGAGGACAGACTGCCCAGGTCTGGGATTGTGATGACTTCCTGGTCGGGCTGGGAAGGCAAGTTTCATCATCAGTCTGAGAAAAAGGGGTTAATTCAAAACACAAGAGGAGGAAGGGCCCAGCCCTCGACAGGCCAGGGCGACCGTGGTCAGTGCAGACACAGAGGTCTCGCCGGGACCACGCGGCACGGGCAGGGTCTCACCTCCAGGTACTGGCCGACACAGAAGGCGTGCATCGACTCCCGGGTGTCCTCAAACTGCAGCGCGGCTTCCAGAGCGACCACGGGGTCCTCCCCCGCAAACTGAGCTGAAAAAACGTAACGGAAGCAACAGTGACTCCATACCATGTGCCCAGACCTCCTCAGAGAAACAGCACAAGGATTCAGAAGTGGCAGCTTCATGACCTCTCCCTCCCTCCACACAGACCCCCCCGGGCCCGGCAGGGCCACCTCAGAACACGGAACATGTTCCAACGAGTATCAGACTAAAAATGCATAATGGTGAGAAAGTCTTCAAATGTATCCTAAATCATAGACAGACACCACAGTCCCAGAGTGTAAACCTGGGGGTGCAGGAGCAGCACCAAGTCATTCCCTGAAAAGCCCACTGCTTCTACTGTGTTCACAGAGAGGAAGAATGAACATCACTAAAATGTGTCCACTACGAAGCAATCTATGACGTCAACACAATTCCCATCACCACACCAACAGTGCATTTCACAGAACGAGAACAAACATTCGAGAAATGTTTACAGAACCACAAAAAAAACCCTGAATGGCCTCAGCAATCTCAACACAGAACAGGGCTGGAGGCATCACACCGTGCAATACCAAACTATACTGCACGGCTGTAGTCACAGTCTGGTACTGGCATACAAACAGGTCTATGGGTCAGAACAGAAAGCCTAGTACTAAACCCACACTTTTATGGTCCATTCACATCTGACAAAGGAGGCAGGAGCATACAGTGGGGGAGAGGCAGTCTATTCAACAAATGGTGTTGGGATGACTGGACAGATAATTGTACACTTGAAACCTATATAATTTTACAAACCAATGTCACCTCAACAAATTCAATAAAAATATACTCTAAAAAAGAAGAAAAGCCTAAGACTCCGGTTAGAAGGACCCACACCGTAACTTGCAGCCACGAGGAGAGCGAGGCCCTACCCAGAATGCTGTTCCCCGTCAGGGACTGCGTCTGGAAGTCCTTGATGTCGTACACCTTCCCGTCAATGACGGTCCAGAAGCCGCCGTCTTTGTTGTGGTTCTCCAGATCGGCTTTGCGGATCAGCGTCACCTCCTCGTTGTTCCTGCAGTTCTGACCTGTAAAAAATGACTCGGTATGTACACAAGTTTATTTATACAATCAATAAACCGATAGATCAACAGGCAAGTCAACTAGCACATACGGTGTGGGAGAACCACGGGAGCAACAGACAAGTGTGCTGCCGCAGTGAGGGAGGAGCATGTCTCCTGCCGCGGGTGACCCGCACCACGCGCACGGGCTCCACGGGGTGACCCGCACCGCGCGCACGGGCTCCGAGGGGGGACCCGCACCGCGCGCACCTGCTCCGCCGGGCGACCCGCACCGCGCGCACGGGCTCAGAGGGGGGACCCGCTCCACGCGCAGGGGCTCAGAGGGGGGACCCGCACCACACGCACGGGCTCCGCCGGGCGACCCGCTCCACGCGCAGGGGCTCAGAGGGGGGACCCGCACCACACGCACGGGCTCCGCCGGGCGACCCGCTCCACGCGCAGGGGATCCGAGGAGCGACCCGCACCACAGCATGGGCTCCGCGGGGCGACCCGCACCAGGCGCACGGGCTCCGAGGGGGGACCCACACCACCCGCACGGGCTCCACCGGGCGACCCGCTCCACGCTCACGGGCTCCATGGGGCGACCCGCACCAGGCGCACGGGCTCCGAGGGGGGACCCACACCACCCGCACGGGCTCCGCGGGGGGGACCCGCACCACGCGCACGGGCTCCACCGGGCGACCCGCTCCACGCGCACGGGCTCCATGGGGCGACCCGCACCAGGCGCACGGGCTCCGCGGGACACGGAAGGGTGCAACTAGCACAGCCACCTCAGCAGTGCCTTCTGGGGACACCCAGAAAAAGGGGTCCCAGAACATTCTAAAACCACTCCTTTCAGGCTGTGACTGCCATGACTGACAGGAAAATCTCCCGTGAACACAGCCCAGACCTCTCCTGATCTCGGTTTCTCTCCGTTTCCACTTGTGCCGCCATCAGTAAAAATGGCAGAGGAGTGGTCTTCCTGGTCAAGGATTCTTCCCCACGGAGAGGCCCGACCAGGTGAGGCCAGGACAAGACGTCCTCAGCAGAGCCCGGAGGGGAAGGCGCATACCCATGATGCCGGGCCAGGCCAGCTCCTCCTGGTCGTCTGTCCCCTGTCCGGGCGCCAGGTGGTTGAAGTGGTCCAGGTGGTCCAGCAGGCCGCCCAGCAGAGGCACGGTGCCAGCCTCCTGCATGAGACCAGCATTCTTACTGAGCAGAAGGACTATCGAAACTACTAGTTCTGGAAGGAGTACACCTACAGTTCGGAGAAAAAAAATAATGAAAAGTTAAGATTTACATAGAAGCATTTCTCCTATCACACCAGTTCATACAACGGCTCTAGCTTCAAATTCTGAGAAGTCACTATATAAGGACTGCTTGTCCTTGGCAGGTGTCTGCAGAATGACCTCATCTTTCATTTTGGAAGAGAAAGATAGAGGTATCAAACAGGGCCCTCTGAATTCCAAGAATATGTTTCAAAACCATGTTACAGCATAAAAGTGTTAACTAGAACCTTTTATTCAGAAAACATGTTTATACCTAATTTACTATCAGAAAAAAGCAGCCAATAATAATGATCTAATGTCACAGAATTAACTTGAAAAAATCATTAAGCATCACTACACTTTGTAAAGGTCCTGAAAGGGCCAACTCGTTTTTACGCTGCTGAAATATAACTGGACAAGGACCACGGACCTCCTTGCTGAAGTGTCAGTGAGGGCATGGGACTCTAAGTCTCCGGTCATATCACCGGGACCTGGCTCCGGTACCAGCCTGCTGCTGAGCAACAGAGAAACCAAGGGGAGAGGGCACCCCGGCCAGAGAGCGTCGGGGCCACGGCACGCAGTTTATTAGCAAATGCTAAGTGCGAACTGCCATTAGTCCCTGGAAATAAACGCGTATGCGCAGTGGGAACCAGGAGAGGTACCTGTGAAGTCCCCTTCCACAATGCAAGCGACCTCTGCGAAGTGACGCCAGCTGGTGGCCGCGATGCTGGCAGCCACAGGCAGGATGTCCCCAATGTGTGTGCACAGCAGGGCCGTGTACTTCTTCAGCAAGGACCCCACGCCCATGAGCTCGGGACCTGGACGGGAGAGGCAGGACAATTCATGGTCACTGCTCACATTGGCTTGATAACCGGACAAGCTGCCCCGCTCTCCCACCATTATCTGACGTCTTCACCTACAACAGCTCCTCAGGGAGGACCTGTTCACCCTTATTACTCCCGCTCGTTTTTTATCACAGAGTCTGAAAACGGTGCGCTTGGTTATGTCCCTTTGTAGGCAGTCCTCCACGGTACAAGACGCTACGTGTATATGAACGCTCAAGTCAGAACTTCTGGTTTCAAAGCCTTATATTCAATACGCAAATGTTTCCAAGTCCAAGTCTTAACGCTTGTAAGCTATTCCCACGGACAAAAGCTAGGCATCCTCTGCTCTCATCAAGTCTTCAACGTTTCCTCCCCCATGGCTCCTCCTGGCTCTTTAGTCCTTTTGACTTCGTGTCTCTGAGACAGTCCCCTCTTCCAGGCTTCAGGTTCACCTATCTCAGTCTGAAATTCTCCACTGTCTACAGCGCCTAACTCTCTGCAGGAAGTAACTAAGCTATTTTAGAGTATCCTGGCTATAGAAAGACCAGCAGAAGCAGCCCCACCCGCCGTCCAGAGAGCCGCCCTGTGGAGAGCCACATGCAGGGCTGAGCACTCACACACCATCTCGTTTCGACCCTCACAGGCAGGCTCGGTGTTAGCCCGGCCCCAGAGGGAGCGATCGGCGGCCCCCAGGGGACCCAGGCCCAGGCCCAGCAGCTACGAAACCAGAGCTGTAACAGAGCCCCAGTGCAGCCCCAGTGGTGACCCATCCCTCCTATCGACCCCTGGCGAGATTCCCAGGGCGACACACATGTACGATGGCACAATTCTGTCTCCACAGCCCCTCACTGACACATGCAGTGAGCCCGATATGTCATCAGTCAGAATAACTGAACGTAAAGAGTGCTGTTCCTGACATTTGAAGAATTTAAAGGCTAAGATGACAGCCTGACCAGGCAATGGCACAGTGGATAGAGCATCAAACTGGGATGCTGAGGACCCAGGTTCAAGACCCTGAGGTCACCAGCTTGAGCGCGGGCTCATCTGGTTTGAGCAAAAGCTCACCAGCTTGGACTCAAGGTCACTGGCTTGAGCAAGAGGTCACTTGCTCTGCTGTAGCCCCCCCCCATCAAGGCACATATGAGAAAGCAATCAATGAACTAAAGGTCGCAATGCACAACAAAAAACTAATGATTGATGCTCTCATCTCTCCGTTCCTGTCTGTCCCTGTCTATCCCTCTCTCTGACTCTCTGTCTCTGTAAATAAATAAATAAATAAATGCTAAAATGACATTCAAAATATTGAGGAGTCTAAGACAGAAACACTCATCCAAAACAGAGCAGATGCAAAGCGAGTTCCCCAAATTGCTCTGCATTTCAACAGCACAAGAGACGCACATCTGTGCGTGCAGAACAGGTGTGGCATAAACCACGAACACACACAGGAGACACTGGGTTCTAAGCAGCTTACTGGGAACGTCTGCGGTCTGCCCGACACTCTCTCCCGGGTACAGTTTGCTGATGAGCAGGCGCTGGAAACGCAGCAGCAAATCCAAGGAGGCCGACCCGTCCCGGCCGGGCTGCTCGAAGTCCAGACAGGACGAGATCCGGCGGGCGACGTCCTTCAGTCTGGCCACGGTCTGAGTGGCGATGTTTCTACATAGGGGGGAGAGGAGAGCAAAACATAAGTTACTTATGTTTCAGAAAGGAAAGGTGTTTTAAAACCAGGATGAGTGACATGAGCAGCAGAGCCAGTGAGAGCGGAGACCTACGCCTGGTCCGTGCCCCACTGCGCCAAGTGTGCCGGCAGCAGCACCGGTCCGTGCCCCACTGCGCCTGGTCCATGCCCCACTGCGCTGAGTGTGCCAGCAGCAGCACCGGGTCTGTGCCCCACTGCGCCTGGTCCGTGCCCCACTGCGCTGAGTGTGCCGGCAACAGCACCGGGTCTGTGCCCCACTGCGCCTGGTCCGTGCCCCACTGCGCCGGGTGTGCCGGCAGCAGCACCGGGTCTGTGCCCCACTGCGCCTGGTCTGTGCCCACTGCATCAGGCCCGTGCCCCACTGTGCCAGGTGTGCCGGCAGCAGCACCGGGTCTGTGCCCCACTGCGCCTGGTCTGTGCCCACTGCATCAGGCCCGTGCCCCACTGTGCCGGGTGTGCCGGCAGCAGCACCAGGTCCGTGCCCCACTGTGCCGGGTGTGCCGGCAGCAGCACAGCCCCGCAGTGAGCAGAGAGAAGGCCGACGAACAACAACGCCCTCTGCTTCCCATTCCTGCTCAGGGGCCCGTGCAATGCTCCAAAGTGACAAGACTATTGCACAAACCCTGGGAAGGAAAACAACTGGGCCATAGTTTTTTGGCCAAAGCTGTGCTTCATTACAAAGCACTCAAGGCCCGCTTCTCCTTGGATCTGGAATGACTGCTGTCAGCACACATGCTGCTCTGTGACTGCCCCGGGTGCCACGCTGGATGGAGCCCCAGGGGGACGTCACACAGTCGTACACCTGACGCCTCCCGGAATGAGCCGCTCACCACGATGACTCCCTTGCACCTGCTGCCTCGTCACGAGGTCAGAGAGTCTCCTCCTCAATCTGTGTGCAACCCCATTCCTTCAGCACCCCCAGCAGTACCTCACACCACACCCCAGCCCACCCTACCCTTCGTACCTGAGTCTGCTCTGGACCCTGAAACCACTCCAAGGTGATTGCACAGTATCTCCTCAACAGCCAGATACAGTTTTGAGACCATAGTGCGAATCTCACTATCTTAATATGAAAACCAATCCTGTGAAAAGACAGCCAATTCAACACTACTTACCTGAGAAGCTGTTGTATGAGCTGGACCAGAGGCAAGCACTGCTTTCCAGAAGACTCATAGATCCCTGTGTTAATAAGGTCTTTGTCCAGTGGAGTCCTGCTTCTGTGAAACGTTGACGCGTTCGCTTCCTGTTCATCAATTTCTTTCTCCTTCTGTGCTTCTTTTTTGGCTTCAATGTCCTGTGATTCATAAAACAAACTGGTTACCGGTTACCTCAGAAACAGGTGTGAAGACCCACTGGGCAGGGCCCTGACCCCACAGCCTCGGGGTCTCTTAGCTAACTCTCACACTGGTGACACTGACCCACACCTAGCTGGTAAAATCCCACTGCTCAGGTGCCAGTTCTTAAACAGACCGTTTGTTCCAGAAATCCAATGTCCCACCTGTCAGTGCTGATGGTCTCCAGCCCCCTTCTGTGAAGTCCCTAAAATCTTCACCCTGCTCCTGGCTCTCACAAACACCCCACGGGACCTGTCTACACGCAGTCACCTGCTTTGCAAACATGAAGCACCAACCCACAGCATGGGTGGATATATTCCCAAGGCATACATCAGGTAAGAGACAAGTGTCCAGAAAACAACAAATTCTTGTAAGTCGATGATTCTAATTAACCCAATTTAAACGTAGGCAAAAGAAGACCTATCTTCAAAGTAGACACACAAATGGCTAACAAGCACACAAGAAGATGCATGACATCGGTAGTCACCAAGGAAGCTCACCGCTAGGACGGCCACAATAAAGACAGGCAGCAGCAGCACTGGCACGGACGCAGACACTGGAGCCCTCACAGTGGGACCGGGATGCACGTGGTGCAGACACTGAAGGACGCCGTCTGGCTGCCCCTCGGGACACTGAACGCTGGGTTACCGTAACACCCGCCACCCCTCCTAGGAGTGTATCCCACAAGAACAGAAACTATGACCACACAGTGTCTGTAGGCGCTACTTCAGCCCAGACAATGTTCCTAACAGCACTGTACAAAACTCAGAAGAGCAAAGAAGTCAAGTGTCCATCCCTGATGAACGTATAAGCACAGTGTGCTGTGTCCACAGAACGGAACACTGCTCAGCAAGTTAAAGCAGTGAAGTACCACACAGACACCACATCCCGGATGAACATGAAACCAGTGCTGAGTGAAAGAACAGACACAGAAGCCGCATGCTCTATGAGCCCACTCATGTGAAATGTCCAAAACAGGAAGTGTTCAGAAACGGAAAGCCACTCAGTGGTGACCAAGGGCTGGGAGGAGTGGGGTGCAGGATGACCATTAAGGGCACAGGGTTTCTCCATGGGGTGATGAAAATGTGCTGAAACTGGATAGTGGTGCTGGACATTCAAGGCCCTGGCCGGTTGGCTCAGTGGTAGAGCGTCGCCTGGCGTGCAGGAGTCCCGGGTTCGATTCCCGGCCAGGGCACACAGGAGAAGCACCCATCTGCTTCTCCACCCCTCCCCCTCTTGCTTCTCTTTTCTTCTCTCTCTTTCCACCCTTCCTGCAGCCATGGCTCAAATGGTTCGAGCAAGCTGGCTCCCGTTGCTGAGGATGGCTCCAGGGCCTCCGCCTTAGGCACTAAAATACAGTGGTACCTTGAGATACGAACAGACCAACATACGAATTTTTTAAGATACGAACTGCGACTCGGTCCGTATTTTTGTTCGAGATCCAAGCGAAATTCCGAGGTACGAGTCGTGATTCGGGAAGCTGCCACTGGTTGGCGCGTTGGTGCACGGGTGCAGTATCGGCAGTCTGATATACGAGTTGACTGACTTACGAGCTCGGTTACAGGACGAATTAAATTCGTATCTCAAGGTGCCTGTACCACTGTAGCTCAGTTGCTGAGCAACAGAGCATCGCCCCCTAGTGGCTGGCGTGCCAGGTGGATCCCCGTCAGGGCGCATGTGGGCGTCTGTCTCTCTGCCTCCCCTCCTCTCACTGGATAAAAAGAAAGGAAGAAAGGGCGAGCCCCCTCACACAGGCTGGACTGAAGGGAAGTGGCACGGCCACACTGGGCTCCTGTCGACACAACTCATCCTAGGACCCAGCAGGTTCCAGCTCCACCCACTGACTAGAGAGGAACGTGTGCCGCAGAGGGCGCACTAAGAGCACGACCAACGCAGCTGTGCAAGGTCCAAACCAAGCACGCGCCTGTGAGCAGGACAGCTGGGCCACCACCACCCACAGAACACAGAGGACGCACTAAGAGCACGACCAACGCAGCTGTGCAAGGTCCAAACCAAGCACGCGCCTGTGAGCAGGACAGCTGTGCCACCACCACCCAACAGAACACTGACGCCAGCAGTGAGAGCAGAGCGACAGCACACACAACAGACGTCAGTCTGAAGATCACCATCCAGGCGAAACAGAGCAGACATGGGAAGTCCACACCGTGTGATTCCCGACAGGACATCAAAACCGGCAAAAGTAATTTACCCTGGGGGGTGGGGAAGGGCCCTGACTTCCAGGGCAAGGAGGCCCGAGGCACTGTCTGGGGTGATGGACACGATCAGTAACCACTTGACCGAGGCATCTGTCAGAATCGTCTCAATGGACGCTCAAAGCGGGTGCACTTTATCATACTTAACACCTCGATAAAAAACTTCCAACTTGTATGAGGAAAGACTTCTCATGACAAAGTATCTGGATGTTGCTCAAGGTTCTGCTTTGGATTTTCCCTCCTTTGGGCAGAAGGCAGCTTGTTCTCTCCTGGAGAGCAGGCGTCTGGAGCCCCCACCTCCTCACTGCAGGGTGACCCCGCCTGGGGGCCGCACACACGTGCGCTCTGAGGCTGTACCTGGATCTCCGCAGTGATGGCCGCGTTCAAGGCCGACTCCAAGCCGCCGTCGGCCATCAAGCTGCCCACCAGCAGGTCAATCATGAACCGGCGGCCTGGACTGACGTTCACGTCGCTGCCCGAGACTGGAAGGGAGAAAGCGCAGTGTGAGCAGGCGCCACCCCCGCCCCGCACACCCTCTCCAGCCACCGGCCCCCACCCGCTCCGTGCCCGGCCCACCTGCACAGGGCAGGAGGGCGGAGAGCGCCCGGGCCCGCTCCTCGGCTGTGGGCAGCAGCACGGACCAGCCGCTCTGCAGCACGGCCTGTGCAGCCGCCTGTACCGTGCCCAGCACACCCGCGCCACTGGCCAGGGCCACCACCGTCTGCTTCAGGCTGTTGAGGAGGACGCTGCCCAGACCTAAACCAAGCAACTCTGGGTCAACCTGGTGACTAATGGCAGCATGCAACTGAAATGACAAAAACAGGTTCACTTAGAGCCTGGAAGCCAGTGCGTCTCCCGTCTCGTTACAGAGCACGCACACCCCAGACTGAGCTTCAGTCAAACAATAGACATGCCCAGTGCGTGTCTCTTTAACACTAGACTAGAAACATTTTATCCACAGCAGCTGAGAACCCACGGTAAGGCCGTTTATAAGAGAAAATTTAAAAACCCAACTATAAATACTCACATGGAAATACTTATAGATTCAAGATAAACAGAGCAGTTAGACCAAGTGGAAAAGCAAGCTCCGCCCCACCCCAACCATGTGCACTGAACACAGCGGAGCAGTCACTACTGCATAGTATACCCAGTTGTTATAAACACAGCCCAGCGGAGGGCACACCAGGTCCACACTAGGAATCTCAGACCCACGCGGCAGGAGCCAGAGGTCCCAGCTCAGAACAGATGAGAGCAAGGGGGCTCGGAATGCCCACCACCGACGGCCCCGGGAGCCCGGGCTTCCTGCACAAGGGGGCCCGCTCTGGTCCCCGCCTGCCCACCACCGATGGCCCGAGGGCGACACTCTGCCTACTAAGGTTCTGGGTGGAGAGGGGCCCCACTGAGAGTCCGAGACCCAGCTCCCATGATGTGTGAAATCAGGGTGGTCCCAACCAGCCAGGGACAGACACCAAAACTCATCTAGGACCTGAGAAACTCGTGGGAACTTAGAGATGCAAATTCAGAACTGTCCTCTGGGGACACCTCCAAGCCTAAGGCGCAGGGCACCCCTGCACACCGCACCCCGCACACTGCACCCCTGCACACCGCCCTTAATGCTGGACGCACACTCCACAAGGACCAGCCACGCCAAGTCACCAAGGGGGAAAGCACGGGTGGAGTGAGAGGAGTACTCAGGCCCCAGGGGGGAGCAGCAATAAGAAATAGGGAATGCCTCCACAAACTAAATAAGTGCGCCCAGAGACCCATGGAGGGCAGAGCCCGGGGGCGAGGACGTGGAGAGCAAGACAGGAGCCGGGGGAAGCGGGCAGGGGGCCAGCGGGCAGGGGGCCAGCAGGCAGGGGCCACAGCTACCTGAAGGCGGAGCAGGTTGAGCGTGGCCACGGCCATGCACTCTCGCTCCTGGGGTGGCGGCCAGTCCACTGCGCCATCCATGCCCTCGCTCACTTGCCGCAGCAGCAGGTCCAGCTGCTCAAAGGTCATCGAGCAGATGTCCACCACAAAAGGGACACGGAGGCCGACGGACCACTCAGAACAAGATGACCAAGCGAAACTCTGTGGAGAGAACACAAGACACGAGAATGCACCTGTGCACGCAGCCACTGGTCCGATCCCCCCGCTCTGCAATGAGATTCACCGCGATGGACGACCGAAGAGCCGTTCATCGTTACTTACTGGTTCCTCTGACACAAATACACATGCCCAGCCATGGCTGTCTACCTCCACTTTTCTCGTTCATTCCCCCAGTTCTTTTTGTCACAAACTGAAAGGTAACATGTCTTTTTATAACCTTTCCACTCTCACGCTGGCCAGGTAGCTCGGCTGGTTAGAGCCTGAATCCCAATACACACCAAAGGCCGTGGGTTCAATCCCCAGTCAGGGCACGTACAGGTACAGAATAATGTTTCTATTTCTCTCTCAAATCAATAAATTTTTTTTAAATCTTTTCACTCTCAAAATGATGAATGCACATAGGGGAAAGGTCGTGGGGACCACAGTCCATGTGAAGTGACAAAGGTAACTCACAGTAGACAATGAGAGGTAGGTAAATTACAGTAACCTCTAGAACAGGGGTCGGGAACCTATGGCTCGCAAGCCAGATGTGGCTCTTTTGATGGCTGCATCTGGCTCGCAGACAAATCTTTAATAATAATAAAAAATAACGTTAAAAATATAAAACATTCTCAGCCCTGGCCGGATGGCTCAGCGGTAGAACATCGGCCTGGCGTGCAGGAGTCCCGGGTTTGATTCCCGGCCAGGGCACACAGAAGAAGCGCCCATCTGCTTCTCCACCCCTCCCCCTCTCCTTCCTCTCTCTTCCCCTCCAGCAGCCGAGGCTCCATTGGAGCAAAGATGGCCCGGGCGCTGGGGATGGCTCCTTGGCCTCTGCCCCAGGTGCTAGAGTGGCTCTGGTTGCGGCAGAGCGACGCCCCGGAGGGGCAGAGCATCGCCCCCTGGTGGGCGTGCCAGGTGGATCCCGGTTGCGCGCATGCGGAAGTCTGTCTGACTGTCTCTCCCAGTTTCCAGCTTCGGAAAAATACAAAAAAAAAAAATCTCTCTCTCTCTCTCTCTAAAACATTCTCATGTATTACAATCCATTCATTTCCTACCACTCATGTTCATGGTTGTGGGTGGCTGGAACCAATCACAGCTGTCCTCCGGGACAACAAATTTTTATTAGATAATGCATAACGTACATGGGTCGTTGTGAGGTCAGGAAGTAAACTTCCCTCCTTTTAATCAAGTAGTCAGGTCGGCCTAGCGTGCGGAGGACCCAGGTTCGATTCCCGGCCAGGGCACATAGGAGAAGCGCCCATTTGCATCTCCACCCCTCCGCCGCGCCTTCCTCTCTGTCTCTCTCTTCCCCTCCTGCAGCCAAGGCTCCATTGGAGCAAAAGATGGCCCGGGCGCTGGGGATGGCTCTGTGGCCTCTGCCCCAGGTGCTAGAGTGGCTCTGGTCGCAATATGGCGACACCCAGGAGGGTCGCAACATGGCGACGCCCAGGATGGGCAGAGCATCGCCCCCTAGTGGGCAGAGCGTCGCCCCCTGGTGGGCGTGCCGGGTGGATCCCGGTCGGGCGCATGCGGGAGTCTGTCTGACTGTCTCTCCCTGTTTCCAGCTTCAGAAAAGATGGAAAAAAAAAAAAAAATCAAGTAGTCAGCTAGCTAACTGCAGAAATCGTTCTGATGAAGAAGATGGCTAAAAGAAAAAAAGATGAGGAGTATCGTACTTTTCAGCAGGAATGGACAGAGGAATTTGCCTTTGTGGAGAGCACAGGTTCTGCAGTGTGTCTAATATGCAATGATAAAATTGCATGGATGAAATGGTCAAATATAGGCCTTGGCCAGTTGGCTCAGTGGTAGAGCGTCGGCCAGGCGTGTGGAAGTCCCGGGTTCGATTCCCAGCCAGGGCACACAGGAGAAGCGCCCATCTGCTTCTCCACCCCTCCCCCTTTCCTTCCTCTCTGTCTTTCTCTTCCCCTCCCGCAGCCGAGGCTCCATTGGAGCAAAGATGGCCCGGGCGCTGGGGATGGCTCCTTGGCCTCTGCCCCAGGCGCTAGAGTGGCTCTGGTCGTGACATAGCGACACCCCGGATGGGCAGAGCATCGCCCCCCTGGTGGGCGTGCCGGGTGGATCCCAGTTGGGCGCATGCGGGAGTCTGTCTGACTGCCTCCCCGTTTCCAGCTTCAGAAAAATACAAAAAAAAAAAAAAAAAAAGAAATGGTCAAATATAAAGCAGCACTTCGACACACGCCATACTACATTTGCATCGAAATATCCAGCGGGGGACAGCAGGAAGAAAGCATGTCAAGAGCTACTGTGCAGAGTGCAAGCTAGTCAGCAGCAACTTCGTGGTTGGACCCAATAATTCGTGGTGACTGGAGTTCGGCTAGCTTTGCTGGTGCCGTAGCAATTGTGAGAAACGGAAAGCCATGCACAGATGGGGAGTATGCCAAACATTCATGCTTGATGTTGCCAGTGAACTTTTTGACGACTTTTCGGATAAAGACAAGATAATCAAACGAATAAAAGACATGCCTCTGTCGGCAAGAACTGTTCACGATCGTACCATCATGATGGCAAATCAAATTGAGGCAACACAAGTGAAGGACATAAATTCTTTTCTCTGGCTTTGGATGAGTCAACAGACATAAGCCATTTATTCCAGTTCAGCATGATTGCAAGGTATGCTGTCAGTGACACACTATGTGAAGAAAGTCTTACTGTTTTGCCTATGAAAGAGATGACAAGAGAGGAGGATTTACTCAAGTCTTTCACTGAATTCGCTAAAGAAAAAAATCTACCGATGGATAAACTTATTTCGATGTGTACTGATGGTGCTCCGTGCATGGTGGGGGAAAAACAGAGGATTCATTGCGCTTCTTTGTGAACATGAAAAGAGGCACATCCTAAGTTTTCACTGCATCCTACATCAGGAGGCGCTTTGTGCTCAGATGTGTGGCGAGCAGCTTGGTGAGGTGATGTCGCTGATCATTCGGGTGGTCAACTTTATTGTTGCCCGAGCTTTAAATGATCACCAGTTTAAAACACTGCTGGATGAAGTTGGGAATAATTATCCTGGTCTGCTTCTGCACAGCAATGTGCGTTGGTTGTCAAGAGGAAACGTGCTCAGTTGTTTTGCAGCTTGCCTGAGTGAAATCCAGACTTTTCTTGAAATGAAAAACGTCGAGCATCCTGAGCTAGCTAACACTGAGTGGCTCCTGAAGTTCTACTATCTCATGGACATGACTGAACATCTGAACCAGCTCAATGTGAAAATGCAAGGCATTGGAAATACTGTCTTATCCCTTCAACAAGCAGTGCTTGTATTTGAAAACAAGCTGGAATTCTTCATCACCGACATTGAAACAGGTTGTTTACTACACTTTGAAAAACTGGGAGAGTTTAAAGATGCATGTACAGCAAGTGACCCTGCTCAACATCTTGGTCTCCAGCAGCTAGCGGGCTTCACATCTAATCTCCTGCAGTCATTCAAAGCACACTTTGGAGAATTTCGTGAGCGCACTTGTCTTTTTAAGTTCATCACTCATCCACACGAGTGTACAGTGAACAGCGCAGACCTGAGTTACATCCCCGGTGTCTCCGTCAGAGATTTTGAGCTACAAGGTGCTGACCTGAAGGCCTCAGACATGTGGGTGAATAAGTTCAAGTCACTGAATGAAGATTTGGAAAGACTTGCACGACAGCAAGCAGAGTTGGCGAACAAACACAAGTGGGGAGAAATGAAAAATCTTCAACCCACGGACCAGCTGATTATCAGAACTTGGAATGCGCTTCCCGTCACATACCACACACTGCAGAATGTGAGTATTGCTGTACTGACAATGTTTGGCTCCACATATGCATGTGAGCAGTCTTTCTCACATCTAAAGAACGTTAAGATCAACCTATGATCAAGTTTAATGGATGGAAGTCTCAGCGCCTGCATGAAGCTTAACCTCACCACCTATCAACCAGACTACAAAGCCATCAACAGAACCATGCTGCACCAGAAGTCGCATTAATGGTAAGATGTACTTTATTCATCATTGGTTAGCAAGAGCATAAGAACGTTATTAAAAAGAATTCAGAGACTTATTATACTTTAAAAGTGTTGGTCTTACATAAAATGCACACATTTACTTGTATTTAGTGTTAAACATATTGTATGGCTCTCATGGAATTACATTTTAAAATATGTGGGGTTCATGGCTCTCTCAGCCAAAAAGGTTCCCGACCCCTGCTAAAGATTGCAGAGACACACAACTCAGTAAGGTAAAAAAGGAATATTAAAAATTGTTGAAATAACCCAAATATAAAAATGGAGGGGGCCTGACCAGGCGGTGGTGCAGTGGATAGAGCATCGGACTGGGATGCGGAGGACCCAGGTTCAAGACCCTGAGGTCATCAGCTTGAGCGTGGGTTCACCTGGTTTGAGCAAAAGCTCACCAGCTTGGACCCAAGGTTGCTGGCTCGAGCAAGGGGTTACTCAGTCTGCTGAAGGCCCGCGGTCAAGGCACATATGAGAAAGCAATCAATAAACCGCTGAGCTAAGGTATCGCAAAGCACGACGAAAAACTGATGATTGATGCTTCTCATCTCTCCGTTCCTATCTGTCTATCCCTGTCTATCCCTCTCTCTGACTCTCTGTCTCTGTAAAAAAAAAAACATGGAAGGGAAAAATAGCAAAAAAAATCAAATAATGGTAGAATTATCCCAAGTTATAAATAATTACATTAAATTTAAATAGTCTAGTCAGACAAAGAGATTGTTAGGATGTATGAAAGACAAAACATAACTAGATGGCCCCTACAAGAACTCTGCCTGAAATGTGAAGATGAAAAGTGGTTATAGGGAGAGAAAGCAGCTGTTCACAGCAGACCCAGGAGACTCCAGAGGAAGGAAATGACCAGGACAACAGACACTATGTAATGACAAAGTCACCAGGTCACGAAAAAGACACGAGAGCACTGAATGTCTATGCACCCGACAGCAGGACTGGGAGTGTACAGGCAGAAGCCAAACAATGACACAGAAGACATAAGTTCATACATACCAATAATCAGTAAGTGTAAAAGACCTAAAACACACCGACTGAAAGACGGGCTGACTCAAGGCTGTTAAAAAGTATGCAGCTATAAACAGAATACAAGACACTCACTACCGTTCTACTTCCCATGATCTCAGTTACCCAGGGTCAACTACGGTCCGAAGATATTTAATGGAAAATTCCAGAAGAACATTCACAACTTTGAAATTGCAGGCTGTTGTGGAGCCTCCTTTGTACGGCATGTCCACACTCTACGTACAGCACAGTGGGATACTTTAAGAGACTGCATTCATGTAACTGTTATCCCCATACATTGTTATAATCGCTCTTTTATTGTTAGTTTTCATTACTCTCTTACTGTGCATAATTTTAACTAAATTTTAACAGGTACGTCAGTATAGGAAAAAACACAGTGCGTCAAGTTTTCAGGCATTATCCGCAGTTTCAGGCATCTACTCAGGGCGGGGGGGGGGGGTCTTGTCACATACCCCCCCACAGGTAAGCGGGAACTACTACACACACAATGAGACAAATTATAAGTAAAAGGTTTAACTCTAACAAAACATTGTATACCAAAAACACTGATAAACGAAATCAAAGAAGACATAAAAAAATGTTTAGGTACACCATTTTTACCTTTCATGAGGCCGGTTTTATTCTGATAAAAACTCAGACAAGACTGCATGAAAAACCACAAATGTTGACGAAAGAAATCCTCAGGAACGTATTAGTGAATCCCACCCAGCTACGGGTAAAGAGAGCAACACCCCACGACCAGAGGGGTTCATCCCAGTGGCGCAGGCTTGGGGAATGTCTGAAAACAAGCCAATGTGTTCCACCACATAAACAGACTGAAGAAGGGAGATTACATGGTGAGATCACTTGAAAAAAGCACTGGACACCTGACCAGGAGGAGGCACAGCGGACAGAGCATCGGACTGGGCGTGAAGGACTGAGGTTCGAAACCCCAAGGTCGCTGGCTTGAGCATGGGCTCATCCAGCTTGAGCCCAGGGTTGTTAGTTTGAGCATGGGATCATAGACATGACCCCCTGGTCACTGGCTTGAAGCCCAAGGTCACTGGCTTGAGCACAAGGTCGCCGGCTTGAGCAAGGGGTCACCTGGTCTGCTATAGTGCCTCCCTCTCCCGCCCCCCCCAATCAAGGCAAATATCAGAAAGCAATCAATGAACAACTAAGGTGCCACAATGAAGAATCGATGCTTCTCATCTCTCTCCCTTCCTGTCTGTGTCTCTATCTATTCCTCTCTCTGACTCTCTGTCTCTGTCAAAAAAAAAAAAAAAGAAAGAAAAGCCACTTGACAAAATTCCAAATCAATCCAGGATACAAAGCAGGAGGCAAAGAAAACTTCCTGAATCTGGTAACGAGGCATCCACCAAACACCCTACAGCTCACAGCACAGTCAATGACGCAAGACGGGCGCTTCCCCCACAACCAGGAACCTGGCAAGGACGTGCCTCCTCCTCTCCTGCTCAGCACCGTACTGAAGTGCTGGCACGCACAGTGAGGCAAGGGGGAGAAGTAAAAGCAAACCTGCTGTAAAAGAGGAAACAAAGGGGTCTCCACCGCCAGGAATCGACAGTGAAGCTCCTGGAACCAGCAAGTGAGCTTAGCACACGTACAGGATGCAAGGACGACACATACAAGCCAACAGTGGTAAGGTTGACACACACAAGCCAACAGTGTTTCCACACAGCAGCAACCAACGGGGCAAAACCGAAACTGTACCCAACACCAGAAGAAGCTCCCCGCGACGTACCTGGGCCGGCCCACAGGCGATGCCAACTATGTGCTTGGTATCGAGCCCGGGCAGTGCAGAGGGCTCGGGCTTGGTCTTGTGCAAAGTGTCGAAGTGCTGGCACTGGTCATTGCTTCCCCAGCTGTGGACCTCGCTATCCTCGGTCAGAGCCAGGCAGTGGGTGGAGCCTGCAGCCACGTCAATCACCTTCTTCCCTGGGGAGGGAGGAGCCCAGTTACAGCCTCACACCTTGATTTCTGCTACAACAGGGATGCTTGCCCAGGCCGCTCCGGTAACACGACAGGCATGTCCACTTCTAGAGGACAATTCGTTGCTTTAACGTTATGCCCAATTATCTTTTTTGTGTATGTTACTAAACTCCTGTTAGGTTTTATTAGCTGAAACTTATTCAATTCTACTACCTGCAAATAAAATAACGGTAGGGCATAAAGAGAATGTAAGATTTTAATTCCTTACTCCAATTTTCACCTTCAGAAACAGACCAGTGTATTCTTAATTCACTATCAGGTCATATTTTCCTACATGCTAAGTATTCTTTAAAAAAAAATTAAGACTATGTTTTAGAGCAGTTTTAGATCACAGCAAACCCCAGGAGAAGGCACAGGTTTCCCAAATACCCCCCATTATCCATTGCTCATCTTTGTGCCTGGGAGGCCCGGCTCCTCCAGCACCACCTGTCAACGCTCCCCTGCTGCGTGGATGTGGGTCTCTCTCTGAACTCTCTATGCTCCCAGGAGCCATCGGTCTCAAATACAAAGGTGGAAAAAAGAACTGGCAGATTCAACTTAGAAGTGTCACTTCTAAACTCCTCTGACAAAAAAGCAAAACGTGAAGAAAAATCCAGTTCAGGAATCCAACAAACGTTCTACCTCATGCCCACTGCAGCCCAAGGCCCGTTGTGAATGCAGCTGCACTGGAACACGGTCAGGCCTGCTTGTCTGCATCTGTCTTGTCTGTCTGTGACTACTTTGGGGCTCCCACAGCAAAACTAAGTCCCTGGGACAGACAGCATAGGCTTTGACCTGAAATGCTTGCTGGCAGTCTGTGCCTTTAAAAAATAGCCTGCCCACTCCTGAGGGAACCCGCCCGCCTCTCTCACACCGTGGGAGGCCCCTGCAGAGAACCCACGTGCTCTCGCTCCTGGGTGTTGCCTCTACGCAGAGTGCACGCTGGACATTCTCACAGCCAAACAAGCGCATCCGCCCCCCAAGGGGGAGTTCCCGCGAGACATGCCAGGCAGACCCGCCCCGCCAGGCTCCCAGTGCCCCACGGTCCGTCTCAGCACCGCCCACAGGGAGCTACGGGTGACCTCACCCAGCAGATGCGAGACCCACTGTGGCCGGCTTACCAAGTGGTGAATGGGCGTCCAGCACACAAGTGCTCTGCGATTGGGTGAACTGAACGGGTTCCAAACTCAATGTGGTGATAAATCTAGGCCATTTTTTAATATAAACCACTTTACGTTTATTCCCTGTACTTTTCAAAACATGGGTAGAACCTTCTAAGGATGGGGCCATTTGTGGAAATTCAGGTAAAGAAAAGAATAACCTGCAAATCTTAAAATATTGCTTAAGAAATGCCTCAAGAGTTTTAAAAGTTTGCATTTCACACCTTGCAAGCCTTCCAGAAGTTTGGGGTACCGCACGTGTTCCTCCGTCCCGTGCCCCAGCCTCTGGCTGTCGCCCTTCCCCCAGGAGTACACCTGGCCGTCTTTCGTCAGAGCAACGGAGAACTGGCTTCCACACCGAACCTTGACGACGTCCAAGTCCTGGAGCTTTTCGATCAGCTTGGGCGTCTTGCAGCCGTCGCTGCCGCCTCTGCCCAGCTTCCCGTAGTCCCCGTCCCCCCACGACCACACTTGCCCTGGAAACACAAACACAGTTCAGTGACAGCGGCTGTGAATCTTCACGGGACTTTCAGAGGACTGAAAACAATCAACATAGACAGTATGGCACCCATCGAAGTCACTGGCGGACACAGCTAACACTACACTGTGGTTCTGATGAAATGTCATCCAGTTGACACTTCGGGTTCATGCAGGGGCAAGTAACAAAAGGGAAGCTCGTATTTCCCTTCCAGTTTAGCTACACGAGGACCCAGGTCCTGACCCTGGCCAGGGAGAACTCGGTGACTGACTGCATCTGCCCGCAGTGGTGCGGGGCCCACCGGACAGGAAGGAACCGACCATGACTTGTCACCTTTCCCGGGAAGAAAGTCAACGCCCAGTCTGCCATGCAACCTCTGCGGGCCGGCACAGGCTGACAGACTCGCCAGCAGATTCGGACAGACAGACTCCACCCGTCTGAGGACAGACCTCAGGTATGGACAGTTTAGAAATCCAACATGTTTCTAACCATCAAACCTGATAGGCGTGCCCTCAAAAGAAGTACAATGAGTATCATCTGGCTCGTGAACACAAATACTAAACTGGAATTACAAGCCATCAATGTAGTGCCACACATACTACACACATACTACACACATACTACACACATACTACACAGAATCCACAAAGGCTGAGAAGGGTTCCCCACAGGGACTCAAGGGTGGCTGAACACCAGAAAATGTCATCCCAACCAGAAATGGTTCAGCCCATCAGTTACTCCAGCTGGATTTAGAGACTGAGACGAAAGCACGGCAGCTGCTGACCAGCCCTCTGGCTCTGGGCAACAGAAGTCACCGTCCTGGGGGCTGGGGGGCTGGGTGGAAAGGGAAAGGGGTGAAGAAGTACTAACTGGTAGTTATAAACAGTTGCGATGTAAAGTGCAGCACAGGGAATCCAGTCGCTCACACAGAGTAGGTCTGCGGTTGTGAGCAGGCGGTTTACTCTTGTATAATTACTGCATTATTCCCCGTAGGAACTTCTAGACCTTTGCCAAGGACACCCAGGTGCATGTCCACTTAAAAGATGAAGAGGGGAGCCTTGTGAAGTTCACTGCGCTGACACTCCCGCCCCCAGGGAAGCAGAGCTGCCCACGGGGAGGGCGAGGGCCGAGCGCCACGCACCGTTCTCCGTCACGGCCAAGGTCTGCGCGTCCCCACTTCCGCACGCCACGTCGATGACCTTCAGTCCTTTAAGCCCGGCCACCAGCATTGGAATGGCCTCATCTTCACTGGAGCCTTGGAACACAGAGGACTACCGTTACTGCCGGCCCCTCAGGAGGCCCACGCCCCAGGCCCCCTCGAGCGGGCTCGCGCGACGCACCATGGCCCAGGCGGCCGTAGTTCCCGCGGCCCCAGGTGTACAGCTCCCCCTCGGCCGTGATGGCCGCGCTGTAGGTGCTCCCGCAGGCGATGTGCACCACATGCTTCCCCGCCTGCTTGCCCGAGAAGGCCGAGATCGCCTTGGGCTCCTCCAGAGGCCTGTGGGGAGAGGGGAGGATCCTGAGGCCTCTGAGCCTCTCCTGCTAGTGCCCGCGTGCTCCTGAGAGCGACTTCCCCTCACTGAGTCACAAGACGGCTGCACCCCGGCCCTCTCCCGCTGCAACTAAGGAATACAGGCCTCCAACAGCTCACACCGTCACCACTTCTGTTAAGGCGCCAATGTGCAGCACGGCATCCGCAGGTAATGGAAATGCTGTCACTCTGCTCTCTGCAGTTTGCGGCTTTTCCCAGCAGATGCCCCCCGAACAGGGACAAGAGGGTCTCCCTGGGACTCTGCTGCTGCCCAGTGCCCGCTCACGGCTCCAACCCCCATGAAGTACAGCTGCACCTCCAGTTTCAGCCTAAGGCCCAAGACAACGCTGTCTGAGGGTCCCCGCCCTCGGTGGGGTCTGCAGCCTTGCACTGAGAGCCACCACAGAATCAAAGCTTCCACAAAACAGAGTGTGAAGCAGCTGCTGACTTCTGCACCTGAGAAATGGTACTATGGTTCACCGTGGGACAGGGAGCGTCTGCCCATGCTCAAGTGCTGGGAACGAAGGAGCAGGCATGTGGGAGTGCCTTACAAAACCCCACGGGCTGCAGCACCTACTGCTAACACAGGGAGCAAGAGCTGGGAGTGCGAAAGGGAGGATGCCCCCCGCTGCTGTGGGTGGAGCTCCCTGCATCCCCAAGAGCTGACTCTCTGGGTGGCCGTCTCCACGGCCCGCGTGTCAGGGCAGCTGGAGCACACCGAGCCACACTTCTCTTTCCCACGGGATATTGGACACAGTACAGAAAGTGGGGGCACGACAGAAACAGGAGTGGCTGCACATACATGGTGTCCCCGTGGCCCAGCCGTCCGCCGTCCCCGCAGCCCCAGGAGTACACCTCTCCCGTGGCCGCCAAGGCCAGGTAGTGGTGACCGTCAGAGTGGGCAGCAATTTTTACAATATTTCTGGAGGCAAGGCCCTGGACGAGCTGTGGAGCCTGAAAGAGTCAACGCAGGAAAAAGTTATTAGTGAGCAGCCCATGGACAATGAACACAGCCTCCCTCCAATCCTGTGACTCATTCTAACCAACCCTGTCCCACAGAAAGCGCGTGGGCCCACGGGGCCGCCAGGCCAGGGTCCCCCCGGCCCGCCCAGCAGCAGCAGCACGGCCTCCAAGTGCGTGGGGTGTGACCAGCTGCCTGCAGTGCAGACCCACAGCTCAGGGAAGGAAGAGCACCTTCCTCGGGCAGGAACACACACGTCCCAACGTGAGGTCCCCACGAGGCCCAACCCTCCCTTCTGACTGCCTGGCCCCCAGTTCAGTGAGTTTGCACCTGTGCACTGAGTTTACAGGTGGGGACCATGACTAGGGGTGTTCCCGTCAGGAGCCCTAATCTTGGATACTAAGACTGCCTCAAGATCCTGACAAAACGACTACGATTAAGATTTTAAAGACTGACAGTCAATGAACCGATGCTTATGATGAGTCTTAAGTCCAACAACAAAACGATCAGACCTCAGTTAGAGCCGCGGTCAAGAGCATGCCCGCCTACCAGCGAGGGGCCCTGCCCGACACCCACCAGCGTGTCGCTGTTGTAGGCCTGCGTGTACACACGGCCGTTGCGCGACAGGATCAGGAACCGCTTCTCTGCGCAGGCGATCTGCGTGACGCCCAGGCTGGCCAGCCCCTCGCTCTGGATGGGGCCGATGACGTTGGCGTAGCACTTCCAGCCGATCAGCCCCCACCCGATGACCTCCTGCAGCGACCCCTGTGAGGTAACAGAGGAGGAACACATCTTTGCAGCAACAGGAAAGTTTCTTTCTTGGTCAAAAAGTGAGGCTGGCACAGCTCTGAAACGCTGTAGGTGACCTGAAGAACTGCGAAGTACCAGCCAGGGACGCCTCCCTGAACCCCGTGCATGAGTGAAGCCCTAAGCCAGCACCTCCCACACGAGGAAGAGGGACTCTGCACACAGGTGTGGCAGGGATGGGAACGGGACCACCTGCAGGGCGCAGGGATCGGGAACGGGACCACCTGCAGGGCGCAGGGATCGAGAACGGGACCACCTGCAGGGCGCAGGGATGGGGAACGGGACCACCTGCAGGGTGCAGGGATGGGGAACGGGACCACCTGCAGGGCGCAGGGATCGGGAACGGGACCACCTGCAGGGCGCAGGGATCGGGAACGGGACCACCTGCAGGGCGCAGGGATCGGGAACGGGACCACCCACACACCTTGTGAGACGTCGGCGAGCTGCACAGAGGCGGCATGCAGGGCACGGCCAGGCGGTCCAGGTGGGCCATGACCACGACGGCAGTCTGTCCCAAGTCGATGGCGAGCTCAGTGTCTTGCGGAAGGACGAGGTAGCGCAGGAAGCTCTCGTTGGGGCTCAAGGGGCCGGACAGGAGCTGGAACAGAAGCACACGCCCGTCACACACAGCGGGAGGGACGCAGGTGACCTCTGACGACTGGATCTTGGTGTTCACTGTGACTCGTTCTTGGCGACCTGCCCCCCCCCCCCAGTCACCACACACATACTCAGGACAGGACTCGGCCAGCACAGTAGGTCACCGACCGCCCGAAGGACCCTCGGGGGAACACACAGCACAGCCTGCTGCATGGGGACACAGTGCCGTGCCGCATCCTGGCTTTGAAAACCGAAAACAAAACCACCTCTTTTCATCTGAGTACAGTGCCCACGGTGGCTCGGCCACACCTTAGCTGCTTCAGAGAACCCTGATGGCTTGCAGGATGTCCCATCATGTCAGCTGCAAGCCAGGTGGGCCTCGCACATCCGACTCGCTGCTGGAATCGCCAAACACACGCTCCCCGAAATCCATAGCCACCCCCAGACACACGCTCCGGTCTCGTCTACGAACACACGCTCCCCGTAATCCACAGCCACCCCCAGACACACGCTCTGGTCTTGTCTACGAACACACACTCCCCTTAATCCACAGCCACCCCCAGACACACGCTCTGGTCTCGTCTACGAACACATGCTCCCCGTAATCCACAGCCACCCCCAGACACGCTCTGGTCTCGTCTACGAACACACGCTCCCCATAATCCACAGCCACCCCGACACGCTCTGGTCTCGTCTACGAACACACGCTCCCCATAATCCACAGCCACCCCAACACGCTCTGGTCTCATCTACGAACACACGCTCCCCGTAATCCACAGCCACCCCCAGACACACGCTCTGGTCTCGTCTACGAACACATGCTCCCCGTAATCCACAGCCACCCCCAGACACACGCTCTGGTCTCGTCTACGAACACATGCTCCCCGTAATCCACAGCCACCCCCAGACACGCTCTGGTCTCGTCTACGAACACACGCTCCCCATAATCCACAGCCACCCCGACACGCTCTGGTCTCGTCTACGAACACACGCTCCCCATAATCCACAGCCACCCCAACACGCTCTGGTCTCATCTACGAACACACGCTCCCCGTAATCCACAGCCACCCCCAGACACACGCTCTGGTCTCGTCCACGGCAGCCCGCTCTGAGGGCCCCCGGATAAGCAAGCATCACTTAGGGGAGCCCCGTGAGGACACGCACGTGGGTGTCGCTGTCGGCGTGGGCGGCGTCCTTGCCGCAGACCATGCTTTGGAACCGCTGCAGCAGCGGGAGGAGGGGTGCGCTGGTGCCCTGGGCGGACCGCTCGTTGTCCGTCTCCTGCGTCCCACTGTCCCACAGCTGCAGCAGGAGCAGGATGGCCGACAGCATTTGGCTGGAAGAGAAAGCAGCTTTATTCTCTAGAAGAACCAGGTTAACTTTCTCTGGCGTAGTCTGTTAAAAACAAAAGTGGATGGCAAAATAAAACTGAAAAAAGCACTTTAGGTCTGAAAGGAAGCTAAAAAAGGTCATGGAAACAATTCTTGGCAGAAAATGGCTATCTCTATACACCACGATTTTCACGCAAGACATCCACCTTCTATGTAGAATATATAAGACCAGATCAGGAGCTCAAAGAGCATTTTCCAAAAGACTTTCTAGGATCTTAAATTAACAGCATAAAAGTATTTTAAAAGAATTAAGAATAAAAATAAGGGGCCCTGGCCGGTTGGCTCAACGGTAGAGCGTCGGCCTGGCATGCGGGGGACCCGGGTTCGATTTCCGGCCAGGGCACATAGGAGAAGCGCCCGTTTGCTTCTCCACCCCCACTCCTTCCTCTCTGTCTCTCTCTTCCCCTCCCGCAGCCGAGGCTCCATTGGAGCAGGGATGGCCCGGGCGCTGGGGATGGCTCCTTGGCCTCTGCCCCAGGCACTGGAGTGGCTCTGGTCGCGGCAAAGCGATGCCCCGGAGGGGCAGAGCATCGCCCCCTGGTGGGCAGAGCGTCGCCCCTGGTGGGCGTGCCGGGTGGATCCGGTCGGGCGCATGTGGGAGTCTGTCTGTCTCTCCCCGTTTCCAGCTTCAGAAAAATGCAGGGGGGAAAAAAAAAATAATAAAAATAAGGAATAATCCCGAGGCTCCTAGACAAGCTGAACACAAAACTGGAAGTAAGGACAAGCTAAGCGCACCGGGTGTGAACACGGAGCCTCCTGGGAGGCGGGTGTCTGCACACCACCACGCGTTTGCTACAATCACAGGTTTGGAGTGACGCAGGAAACAGGACAGACGTCCCAACCCAGGCGTCCGCGGCCCCCTCACCTCAGCGTGCCCCTCTGCACGGCCAGCTCCAGCAGGAGGGCCAGGGCCAGGTGCTGGTCCTGCAGTGGGATGCTGCCCGGCCCCTTGGTGCCCGGAGTCCCATGAACGTCCCTGAAATGACAGCAGCGGGTCAGGAACAAAGTCAAGGCAGAGCGTAGAGACAACGTGCTAAAAATGACATAAAGGTGTTCGTTACGGGCAAAGTCACCCAGGTGAAAAGAGCCGAGATCCGGAAGCACCAGGATGAGAGGGTGCAGAGAGCACACTGGGAGGCACCACCCAAGGATTTTACTGTAAAGAGGGGGCGGATAGGAAGTACAACGGGCAGTCACAGGACAGTCACGGGATGTGATCAAGCACAGTACAGCATAGGAAATGTAGTGACCAACGTCGTGATAACCATTACAGGCCAGGTGGGCACTGGGAATATGGGGGGCACTCTGTACAGAATGTGACTGACCACGATGTTGGACCCCTGGTACTGTCAACAATATTGTCAACTGCAGCAGGGAAACAGTTACAGGGCGGGGTGAAGCCTGAGGCTCGCGGGCAGCGCCCGCACGGGACGGCGCGGAGCACTCACCCGGTCACGACGGACCTGAGGAAGCGGGCCGCGCGCTCCACCACCTCCAGCCACACGGAGGACACGGTGCTCTCGTCGAAGAGCGAGGCCTCCGGCAGGGCTCGCAGGGCCTCCAGGGACTCCTGCAGCAGCTCGCTGCAGAGGTCCGCGTCCTCCCCTGCAGACGCACACAGGCATCAGCGGAGGCCACCCACTCCTCGAGCCCCGGGAACAAGCAGAGCTGTCCTCGCCACCCTGGGCCGGCCCCCTAGGCCTCAGCACAAGAGGACACGCTGGTCACCTTTGCAGTCCCTCACTTTCCCCTCGGGGAGCCACTGCAAGAACTCATGAGACGGCCCTGGCCGGTTGGCTCAGTGGTAGAGCGTTGGCCTGGCGTGCAGGAGTCCCGGGTTTGATTCCCAGCCAGGGCACACAGGAGAGGCGCCCATCTGCTTCTCCACCCCTCCCCCTCTCCTTCCTCTCTGTCTCTCTCTTCCCCTCCCGCAGCCGAGGCTCCAATGGAGCAAAAAGATGGTCCGGGCACTGGGGATGGCTCCATGGCCTCTGCCCCAGGCGCTAGAGTGGCTCGGGTCGCAACAAAGCGATGCCCCGGAGGGGCAGAGTATCGCCCCCTGGTGGGCAGAGCGTCATTTCTGGTGGGCGTGCCGGGTGGATCTCGGTCGGCGCATGCGGGAGTCTGTCTGACTGCCTTCCAGTTTCCAGCTTCAGAAAAATTAAAAAAAAAAAAAAAAAAAAACCTCATGAGACTGAACTGTAATTCTTTCGTCTCTAGAGTCGATCCTCTGTGCCATACCTCTCGCACGAGCAAGCCTAACTTCCTGTGCTAGGAAATAAGGCAGCACAGAGGCCTGCAGTGGTTTTCACACTGTTTTCAGAAGCACAGATCTTTTCGAACAGACTCTGATGCCTCTCTTTTGCGAACAAGGCGAAAGTGGCACCAATAGCACCAGAATCGGCCCAAGGGCAGGTGGTGGCAGCAGGGAGGAGAGACGCCAACCCTCCCGGGAGACAGGAAGCAGGATCCCCTGGGCACACGCACCTGACCGCCAGGCTCGTCGCAAGAATGCGAAGGCAAAGGACAGGGCTGCTCGGGATCCGACTCGCGCCAGGCCTTCCACGCCTCTGCCCGCAGACCGGGAACTGGGGACACATGGGATGGGCGCTGGTCAGAGAACCCTGCTGCTGCACACCAGCAGCACAGCACAAACCCCGCCTGGAAGCACTGCGCATACAGAGTCAGAGCCACACTGGGATAGACACACGGAGCGTCTCGACGAGCCAGGCACGAGCGCTCCAGTCTGACTGTCCTCAACCCGACAGCAGACACACGTGCAGGTCCCGCTCCAGTCTGACTGTCCTCAACCCGACAGCGAGGCACAGCAGACACACGCGCAGGTCCCATTTTCAGATCCACATGTGCCACTGTACACCCATGGTGGCCCAACCTGTCCCTGTCATGTCTTTACAGTCATGACACTGATTACACAACATAGCCCGTTACTACGTGAGCAAATTGGCAAAGCCGTTGTCCAAATGATAACAAAAAATTAGGGAAAGCAAGATAAAACTTCATAAAAATGCCCTGACTGGTTTGCTCAGTGGTAGAGCATTGGCCCGGCGTTGCATTGGAAGTCCTAGGTTCGATTCCCGGCCAGGGCACACAGGAGAAGCGCCCATCTGCTTCTCCACCCCTCCCCCCCTCCTTCCTCTCTGTCTCTCTCTTCCCCTCCCGCAGCCAAAGCTCCATTGGAGCAAAGATGGCCCGGGCACTGAGGATGGCTCTGTGGCCTCTGCCTCAGGTGCTAGAGTGGCTCTGGTCGCAAGGGAGCAACACCCCAGATGGGCAGAGCATCGCCCCCTGGTGGGCATGCCGGGTGGATCCCGGTCGAGTGCATGCAGGAGTCTGTCTGACTGCCTCCCTGCTTCTCACTTTGGAAAAAATACAAAAAAACTTCATAAAAATGGAAAAGGAACATGACTGAAAGCCTCAGTGAGCTCTCCTGAACAGCACAGCTGGTTTTCTATGTGGCTGGTCTTAGGATTTTTCCTTCACTCTGTGGTTACCTTTTTTTGTCCAGAGGACGCAAAGAAATGCCGCTGCTTTTCCACTTGACCTTGACATTCTCCTGGAAGACAGTTCTGTTCAGGGCAATGAAGTACCGCTCCAAGATGACCAGCCTCTGCTTCAGCCTCACAGCAGACAGGGAGCTGGTGGCCGACCGGACAGCCAGAGCCTGCTGCTCCTTCACCAGCACGGAGAGGCACTCCTTCAGCTCACTCACGTCTGTGACACGGGACGGAAACCAAGCTCAGGATCTCAGCAGTGTGTCACCTAGCTGTCAAGTGGGGAGCAGCCCAGCCTGGGGTGGCACAGCGGGTGAAGTGTCGACCTGGGACGCTGAGGTCACAAGCTGGAAACGCCGGGCTCACCCGGTCAAGGCACAGACGAGAAGCAACTACTATAAGTTGATGCTTCCCACTCCTCCCCCCTCCTTTTCTCTCTCTCCTCTCTCTAAAATCAATTTAAAAGTCTTTAAATAAAAATACAGCATGGTAAATACATAAAGCAGTAACCTAGTGAATTATTAACTACTGAGTACACTTGATTGTGTGTTGCACTCTCACAGGACTGTCAGAGTAACAGGTGTGCTCACACCAGCATCACAAACACACGCGTTACGGGCTGTGTTACAATGTGACGATGGACGGCCACGACCTGAGAGGCAATGGGAGTTTATCAGCTCCACTATGATCGCACGGGATCACTGTCGTGTATGTGGTCCACCATTGATCGAAACACTGTCATACAGTGCCTGACTGCGAGGACAAAGGACTAGTTTCCAAAATATGTAAAGAACACACAAAGATCAAGAATTTTTTTTTAATTTAACTGAAAAGAATTTGCAGGTGGTAATAAGCAGAAGAAGAGAGGGTCATCATCCTCAGCCATAGGAGCTGCACATCCAAACCACAGTGAGACATCACCGCACACCTATCAGAATAGCTAAAATAAAATACAGTGACAACACTGCACGCCAGAGAGGACGCCGACCCGCTGGGTCGCTCAGAAATGCTGGCAGGGCGGTAACACCCTGCAGCTGCTGGGGACACGTCTGCCAGGTCCCCAGAAAGGGACAGCGTCCCCACACGCTCCAGCAGGTCAGCCCCTCGGGATACACACACAGAAAGGGACAGCGTCCCCACACGCTCCAGCAGGTCAGCCCCTCGGGATACACACACAGAAAGGGACAGCGTCCCCACACGCTCCAGCAGGTCAGCCCCTCGGGATACACACACAGAAAGTACAGCGTCCCCACACGCTCCAGCAGGACGGCTCCTCGGGATACACACACAGAAAGGGACAGCGTCCCCACACGCTCCAGCAGGTCGGCCCCTCGGGATACACACACAGAAAGGGACAGCGTCCCAACACGCTCCAGCAGGACGGCTCCTCGGGATACACACACAGAAAGGGACAGCGTCCCCACACGCTCCAGCAGGTCGGCCCCTCGGGATACACACACAGAAAGTACAGCGTCCCCACACGCTCCAGCAGGTCAGCCCCTCGGGATACACACACAGAAAGTACAGCGTCCCCACACGCTCCAGCAGGTCAGCCCCTCGGGATACACACACAGAAGGCAATGCAGAGACTTGAACATGGCCTACCCACGCCCACAGCAGCGTGAGTCACAACAGTCAAGAGGTGGCAGCCTCCAAATGCCCATCCACGGGCGACCAGATAAATGAATGCAGTCCACAAATACACGGGAATATTACACTGCCTTAAAAAGGAGGAAATTCTGCCTGACCAGGGATGGCACAGTGGACGGAGCGTTGAACTGGGATGTGGAGGACCCAGGTTTGAAACCCCAAAGTCGCCAGCTTGAGTGCGGGCTCATCTGGTTTGAGCAGGGCTTACCAGCTTAAACCTAAGGTCGCTGGTTCGAGCAAGGGGTCACTCCATCTGCTGAAGGCCCATGGTCAAGACACATATGAGAAATCAATCAATGAACAACTATGATGCTGCAACGAAGAATTGATGTTTCTCATCTCTCTCCCTTCCTGTCTGTCTGTCCTCTCTCTGACTCTCTCTGTCTCTCCCACAAGAAAAGAAAAAAGGAGGAGGAAATTCTAACACATGCTATCACAAGAGTGAACCCTGAAAACATTATGCTAATTAATAAAACAAGCCAGTTGCAAAAGGACTAATATTAAACGATCCCACCACTTACAGGTGAACAGACTGGTCAAATCCTAAAGACAGAGAGGAGACAGAGTGTCCAGGGGCCGGGGCTAGAGGAGAAAGTGGTTACAGCCTCATGAGCAGAGCTGCAGGTTGGGAAGATGGGAAGGTTACGGAGACAGAAGGTCATGAGGGTCTCAGCAGCGGGAATGCAGTGTGGCCACCAAACCACACACTTGCAGACAACTGAAACTGGAAACTGCACGCTACTTATATTTGACCACAATATAAAAACACAGTAAGTTAAATTTTTTAAAATTCCGTAACAAAAAAAACAAATAAAAACTTCCATCACCACCACCAGGGTCCACCGGTGGTGTCTGGAACGCGAGCGCGGGATCAACAGCCTGGAGCGCCGAGGCCCCGGTGACAGTACCTGGCTGCCGGCCCCACACCCAGCTCTCCAGGATCGCCTTGGCCCGGCACGCGGGTGCGGGGGCCTCGTCCTCTTCCTTCCTCTCCTTGTCATTCAGGTCTCCTTTCTTCGTTACGCTCTGACCATCGACACTATCATCTGAAAAATATTTTTAATTTTTTAAAATTTACAAATTGCTTTTCAAAATGTAACACCCACTTGTCAGTCTCTTTGCAAATGTCCCTCGCAGAAATGGAAAGGTTAAGTTATGACCCGAATCATTTGCTGAACGTTTGATCAATTTTTAAAAAGTGACATGACATCACCCATAACAGGTACAGTGTGATTTATTAAGAAGGGAATTGCCCAGTCATCTTTTTAATAAAGAAACCGATTTGTCCCTCAGATCCTTCTTTGACGCAGGGCTTCAAAAACACTGCCTCGCCTGACCTGTGGTGGCACAGTGGATAAAGCGTTGACCTGGAAATGCTGAGGTCGCCGGTTCGAAACCCTGGGCTTGCCTGGTCAAGGCACATATGGGAGTTGATGCTTCCAGCTCCTCCCCCATCTCTCTCTCTCTCTCTCTCTCTCTCTCTCCTCTCTAAAAATGAATAAATAAATAAAATAATAATAATAAAAATAAAAATAAAAAAAAACACTGCCTCAACGCCCTGCCCCGTTTCAGAGCTACGACATTGTCCTTGGTAGCTAGCTGCCTGCCTGAACCCCGCAGGCCTCGCCCACCGCGCCTGCACAGCCCTGCGTCTGCTTGTTCGGGCCGACCCTCTAATAGAGGATTGATGGACGTCATGTTCTCCTGCATTCTGAGTCACACTGGGGAACTACTGAGCCCAAGTGGAGCCCATGGGAACCCCTGGGACCTCTGTGTAGTCAGCACCTGAAGTGGGGGTGGTCTGGTGAGCCTGAGCTCACTCCAGCAAGGGTCAGAACTGGACAGGACTGCCAGACCCCCAGCTGCTGTCAGAACTGCAGAACTGGGGTGGGAAATGACTCGTGCACCGCAGGCAAGAGCAAGTCACAGCTGTGAGTCCACAATACACTTTCTCCTTGCATCACTGTTTATGAATTCCGCCTTTTCTTCCACACGGACAATGTGAACCTCCTTTTGCCCACCCTGCATCTGACGTCAGAAAAAACACACTACCTGAATTTAAAGTAACCTAACTGGGATTAAAGCTGCAGTGAGGTCAGAACCGGAGAGAAGATGGTCAGAGGCCAATGACCTGCAGATCAGAGGGAAAGTGGACTTGGCTTGCCTTGGTTTACAAAGCTGCCGAGACGTGTCAGGACCAGCCAGGCCAGTCCGCAGCCAGGCGCAAGCCCTGCACCACCAGACGGGCATCCTCCTGGGACGGGCACGCCGGCCTGCACGCGCTCAGCACAGCCCTCTCGGGCCCCGGCTGGCCTTTGCACGCTGCCTGGTGGCCCTCCCCAGGACGGGACCCGAGTTCTGCACTAGGAAACTGTCCAGGTGTTTTGCATCCCTGTGATCACTAGGTGGCTCCCCCATCCTGGGAATCTGGACACAGCGCCCAGAGGGAGCAGGAAAGCTGGGTGTACAACGAGGCAGACTTGGGGTACCCCCACCTCTTCTCCGCTCACCATGGCCGTCAGACACCCAGGACGGGAAGAGCCAGCAGATCTTGAAAGCAAAAGCGATGCTCCCCAGACTCACTCTGTGGGAGTCAAAGGTTATTTAACAAACACTGGAGGTCCCAGGACTGTGACAGGCCCCAGAGACGCACCCAGGCCTCGCTGCCCGTGCTGTGTTTAATCCCCAGGTGGACAATGACCACATTCTCAGAGGACAGCCATGACCCGCCCCCCCAAGGAACTGACTCCTTTCATCCTGACTCTGTGCTAAGTACAACTGCTTGACCAGAGCCTGGAGTCGCACCATCTGCTTCCTTCCAGAGCTAACACCAGACACTGGGGCTTCGGCAAACAAGCACAAGGGCAGGGCCCCACTGGACTTCCGTCCTGCAGGGCAAGGCCTCCCGTGGAAGCTGACATCACCCTCCCAGCGGACGGAGGCTGACGCCCATGGTGTTAGGCTTTCCATAGAGAACAGACTAATTATGGAGGGCAGAGCAGATCTAAGGTGAGCGGGCTGCCGACCCGGCTGAGGAGCCCACTGGTGCCGTGAGCTCTTATTCATGAGCACAGGAAGCCGTGCCCCTCCCTCTGGGGCTCCAGCCGCTGGACAATCAGACTCACCATGCTCTCTGAGAGGGGAGCATCAGCAGTGGGACTTGGAGGGTGCTGGAAACGTCCATCCCAGGTCCCCCCCCAACTCTCAGGAGTCAGCCTCAGGGTGGGGCCAGCCGTGGCCCCTTCATCGGCACCTGATCAGGGGGAGCACCTGCGTGTGAGCCTTCAGGCGAGGAGTGAGAGCTTCCTTCTCTGAGTTTCCACTGCTGTGAGGGACGACTGGCTGCTGTCCTAACATCCATGGCCCTCTGGGCAGTGCTTTTCCACGTCGTGTACACAGGTGTCACCTGGGCAGTGTGACCACTGCACCAGCAGGCACAGCCTCCAGGATGTGGAAGCAGCTGGACACTCAAAGGAGCACTGCCCTCCAGTCCGGCCCACCCCCTCTGCTGCTCTGTGCCCTCCACGCAACGCTCTTGACCACCCCCACCACCGCTTGTGCCCACCACCACCCACTGCTCCCTGCCGCCACCCTGCTCCCCGCCCACTGCTCCCTGCCTGCCACCCTGCTCCCTGCCCACTGCTCCCTGCCCGCCACCCTGCTCCCTGTCCACTGCTCCCTGCCCACTACTCCCTGCCCACTGTTTCCTGCCCACTGTCCACTGCTCCCTGCCCACTGTCCACTGCTCCCTGCCCACTGTTCCCTGCCCACTGTCCACTGCTCCCTGCCCACTGCCCACTGCTCCCTGCCCACTGTCCACTACTCCCTGCCCACTGTTCCCTGCCCACTGTCCACTGCTCCCTGCCCACTGCTCCCTGCCCACTGTCCACTGCTCCCTGCCCACTGTCCACTGCTCCCTGCCGCCACCCTGCTCCCGCCCACTGTCCACTGCTCCCTGCCCACTGCTCCCTGCCCACTGTCCACTGCTCCCTGCCGCCACCCTGCTCCCGCACACTGTCCACTGCTCCCTGCCCACTGCTCCCTGCCGCCACCCTGCTCCCGCACACTGTCCACTGCTCCCTGCCCACTGCTCCCTGCCCACTGCTCCCTGCCGCCACCTTGCTCCCGCCCACTGTCCACTGCTCCCTGCCCACTGTCCACTGCTCCCTGCCCACTGATCCCTGCCCACTGCCCACTGCTCCCTGCCCACTGCTCCCGCCCACTGTCCACTGCTCCCTGTCCACTGCTCCCTGCCGCCACCGTGCTCCCGCCCACTGCCCACTGCTCCCTGCCCACTGCTCCCGCCCACTGTCCACTGCTCCCTGTCCACTGCTCCCTGCCGCCACCGTGCTCCCGCCCACTGTCCACTGCTCCCTGCCCACTGCCCACTGCTCCCTGCCCACTGCTCCCGCCCACTGTCCACTGCTCCCTGCCGCCACCGTGCTCCCGCCCACTGTCCACTGCTCCCTGCCGCCACCGTGCTCCCGCCCACTGTCCACTGCTCCCTGCCGCCACCCTGCTCCCGCCCACTGTCCACTGCTCCCTGCCCACTGCTCCCTGCCCACTGCTCCCTGCCACCACCCTGCTTCCGCGCACTGTCCACTGCTCCCGGCCCATTGTCCACTGCTCCCTGCCCACTGTCCACTGCGCCCTGCTCCCTGCCCACTGCTCCCTGTCCACTGCTACCTGCCGCCACCCTGCTCCCGCCCACTGTCCACTGCTCCCTGCCCACTGCTCCCTGCCGCCACCGTGCTCCCGCCCACTGTCCACTGCTCCCTGCCCACTGTTCCCTGCCGCCACCCTGCTCCCGCCCACTGTCCACTGCTCCCTGCCCACTGCTCCCTGCCGCCACCCTGCTCCCTGTCCACTGCTCCCTGCCGCCACCCTGCTCCCGCCCACTGTCCACTGCTCCCTGCCCACTGCTCCCTGCCGCCACCCTGCTCCCGCCCACTGTCCACTGCTCCCTGTCCACTGCTCCCTGCCGCCACCCTGCTCCCTGTCCACTGCTCCCTGCCGCCACCCTGCTCCCGCCCACTGTCCACTGCTCCCTGCCCACTGCTCCCTGCCACCACCCTGCTCCCTGTCCACTGCTCCCTGCCGCCACCCTGCTCCCGCCCACTGTCCACTGCTCCCTGCCCACTGCTCCCTGCCCCCTGCCCACTGCTCCCTGCCGCCACCCTGCTCCCGCCCACTGTCCACTGCTCCCTGCCCACTGCTCCCTGCCGCCACCCTGCTCCCTGTCCACTGCTCCCTGCCGCCACCTTGCTCCCGCCCACTGTCCACTGCTCCCTGCCCACTGTCCACTGCTCCCTGTCCACTGCTCCCTGCCGCCACCCTGCTCCCTGTCCACTGCTCCCTGCCGCCACCCTGCTCCCGCCCACTGTCCACTGCTCCCTGCCCACTGCTCCCTGCCCACTGTCCACTGCTCCCTGCCGCCACCCTGCTCCCGCACACTGTCCACTGCTCCCTGCTGCCACCCTGCTCCATGCCCACTGTCCACTGCTCCCTGCCCGCCCCCGCCGCTCCCTGCCCACTGTCCACTGCTCCCTGCCGCCACCCTGCTCCCCGCCCACTGTCCACTGTTCCCTGCCCACTGTCCACTGCTCCCTGCCCACTGCTCCCTGCCCACTGCTCCCTGCCGCCACCCTGCTCCCTGCCCACTGTCCACTGCTCCCTGCCCACTGTCCACTGCTCCCTGCCCGCCACACTGCACACCTCTGACCAGCTCTTCTCCCCTCGGTTATCTTCCTGGGGACCCCACACTACCGTCCCTGAGGCCAGACCGGGACTCCCTGACTCCAGGGCAAACCATAGAGAACACTCCGCCCCTGCCCCCTCCAGCCCTGGGTGGGAGTGACATCTGGAGTCTCTATCATCCTATCTGCTACCTTGGTGTGGGGATGCCTTTCATGCCCAAATGACCATGAGTTATTCTGGGAGACTGGCCACATTTACATGCTTCTTTTACACTCTCCAAAAAAACCCTATTAAAACCAGCAGGAAACTTATCAATAGCAGAGGATACAACAGGAACATCAATCGTCCAAAGAGAAATGTGAACGGATGTGCCTGTAAGCTGCAGCGGGGGTAGCAGGGGGGAGACAGCACAGTGATGGGTGGCGAGGGAACTTGTGGTAAGAAAGCCTCGTACACCCGGAACAACAGAGCCCAGGCAGCCTGCAGTATTAACTGTATGTCATCTAGACAGCCATCGCCAAAGATGTGCTCAGACACACCTGCTTCTACAGCGAACTCCAAAATTTCTATCAAGTGTAATTTATAAAGGTCTTTACAAAATGGAAAATACTGGTGAAAGGCCCTTACCTTTTCTAGGAGGAAGCTCTCCGCTCTGGGCTGGCTCTGCCCCGGTGTATACAATTTCTCCATCTTTCACCATGTCATTCCACAGGCCACAGAGCCCGTCCCTGGTGAACGCGAGCTGGCGAGGACAAAGGAGACTCACTGAGGGCCACACTCACCACGCGGCTCTTCAACATGACAGGTAAGTAAAATCACACCTCTTCTTTACCTGATCATTCACCATTTCATAAAAATCATCCCACGAGCAACAGTCACGTGGGAAAGGCAAGCCCTGGCCAGGCAGCTCCACTGGTGAGAGCATCACCCCAGTACACCTAAGGTCACAGGTTCGATCCCCAGTCAGGGCACACACAAGAATCAACCAATGAATGCATAAACAAGTGGGACATCAAACCACTGTTTCTTTTTCTCTCTCTCACAAAAATCAATAGATGAATTTTTAAAATTAAAAAAAGGCACAGTACAGCCTGACCAGGCGGTGACGCAGTGGACAGTGTTGGACTGGGATGCGGAGGACCCAGGTTCGAGACCCCAAGGTTGCCAGCTTGAGCACAAGCTCATCTGGTTTGAGCAGGGCTCACCAGCTTGGACCCAAGGTCGCTGGCTCAAGCAAGGGGTTACTCAGTCTGCTGTAGCCCCTCCCCCCACTGTCAAGGCACATATGAGAAATCAACCAATAAACAACTAAGGAACCGCAACAAAGAATTGATGTTTCTCATCTCTCTCCCTTCCTGTGTGTCTGTCCCTATCTGGCCCTCTCTCTGACTCTATTTCTCCCACAAGGAAAAGAAAAAGGCACAGTACATAATCGTGTATGTACTATGCTAATTTTTATGTAAGGTACAACAAAAAAAGGCACACAAAGCCTGAGCTGTGGAAAGATAAATCGAAACAAGTAACAGTGATGACCTCTGGGGACACAGGCAGGGGATCACGAGTGGAAGGCAGCGGAGAAGAAGAAAAGTAAGACTCTGAACTCACCTTGTGTCTTTACTTCTAAAACATAAATGATTTGGGCCCTGGCCGGTTGGCTCAGCGGTAGAGCGTCGGCCTAGCGTGCGGAGGACCCGGGTTCGATTCCTGGCCAGGGCACACAGGAGAAGCGCCCATTTGCTTCTCCACCCCTCCGCCGCGCTTTCCTCTCTGTCTCTCTCTTCCCCTCCCGCAGCCAAGGCTCCATTGGAGCAGAGATGGCCCAGGCGCTGGGGATGGCTCTGTGGCCTCTGCCTCAGGCGCTAGAGTGGCTCTGGTCGCAATATGGCGACGCCCAGGATGGGCAGAGCATCGCCCCCTGGTGGGCAGAGCGTCGCCCCTGGTGGGCGTGCCGGGTGGATCCCGGTCGGGCGCATGCGGGAGTCTGTCTGACTGTCTCTCCCTGTTTCCAGCTTCAGAAAAATGAAAAAATGAAAAAATAAATAAATAAATAAATAAAACATAAATGATTTGCATCTTCAAAAGCTAAAATTAGGCCCTGGCCAGTTAGCTCAGCAGTAGCATGTTGGCCCAGCATGTGGAAGTCCCGGGTTCGATTCCCGGCCAGGGCACACAGGAGAAGTGCCCATCTGCTTCTCCACCCCTCCTCCTCTCCTTCCTCTCTGTCTCTCTCTTCCCCTCCCGTAGCCGAGGCTCCATTGGAGCAAAGATGGCCCAGGCGCTGAGGATGGCTCTGTGGCCTCTGCCTCAGGCGCTAGGATGGCTCTGGTCGCAACAGAGCAAAGCCCCAAATGGGCAGAGCATCGCCCCCTGGTGGGCATGCCGGGTGGATCTTCGTCGGGTACATGCAGGAGTCTGTCTTTGCCTCCCCATACTCTCACTAAAAAAAACCCTAAACTTAAATTGTAAAAAAAGCAAAACCTATGACTGGTAACAAACAAATTACCTATTTATTTAAAGAAAAGTGTTCCAATGGCCTCTTAAACTATACATCTTTAGTCAGATATACTCCAAGGGGAAAATAAAGATCTTAAAATTTACACATTGGACTTAGATTGATAATCACAATATTGACACTAAAGATATTTATTTCCTGTCTACTGTAAGATGAAACAATGCTAATATAATAAAACCTACATTTATGATAAAATATGTTCATGTTACTAGAAACTAAGGTTTTAAGAGTAAAAAGGAAAAAAAATCAAGGATATTTTTAAGGACAATTTGAACTGACAATCTCAATATGGACTTCTATGTAGATGTATCTGCCCGCTGTCTGTGAAGGAACTAAAATCAATGGCACTCCAGCAGCAGTGAGCTCCCCAGCGCCCAGATACTGGATTCTAAGTACCATTCCCTCTAAGCAAAACCACCGCTCTTGGAAAACAGGCTGATCCAAGGGCCCAGGCTGATAAAGGGAACTGGAAACATCTTATATTTGCACCAGAAAAGTAGCTCAAAGCCTGATGACTCTACTGGCCAAACTGAGAACAATTTTAAGAATCAAAATACAAGCCCTGGCCGGTTGGCTCAGTGGTAGAGTGTCGGCCTGGTGTGCAGAAGTCCCGGGTTCAATTCCCGGCCAGGGAACACAGGAGAGGCGCCCATCTGCTTCTCCACCCCTCCCCCTCTTCTTCCTCTCTGTCTCTCTCTTCCCCTCCCGCAGCCAAGGCTCCATTGGAGCAAAGATGGCCCGGGCGCTGGGGATGGCTCCTTGGCCTCTGCCCCAGGTGCTAGAGTGGCTCTGGTCCCAGCAGAGCGACGCCCCGGAGGGGCAGAGCATCGCCCCCTGGTGGGCAGAGCGTCGCCCCTGGTGGGCGTGCCGGGTGGATCCCGGCGCATGCGGGAGTCTGTCTGTCTCTCCCCGTTTCCAGCTTCAGAAAAATACACACACACAAAAAGGAATCAAAATACATAACACTATAGTGTACTGCAAATGTAAATAAAAACACCTAAGTCCATAGTGACATTAAACACACACAAAACAAAAACGCTCTCTCACCTGTCAGTATTTGAGTCAGAACAGATTTCCAAGAGCAAGTAGCCAGCGAGGGCGAGGGTGAGGCAACGGCCGCAGAGCAGCATCTGGGCCGAAGAGGGCAGGTGCCCAAGCCTCTGTGCAGACACACAAGACGCTTCACACTGAGAGACACGGCTGCCCATCTTTTATTTGTGTTCTTTACTTTTATTGATTGATTTTAGAGAGAGGAAGGGGGAGAGAGAAACGATTTGTTGTTCCACTCATTGATGCATTCACGGATTGAGTCCTGTCTGTGCCCTGACTGGGGATCAAACCTGCGGCCCTGGCGTCTCGGGACGAGGCTCCAACCAGGGCTCGGGTGCCCATCTTGTAGTGGAGGGCCAGAGCCTCGTCTGTGTTTAGTCCTGTCCTCGTGCCAGCACACAGCGCCCTCATGAAGCACTAGCTGTTTCCAGCCTCAGCGTCTGTAAGCAGAGCGAGGACTGGGGGGCGCTCTGTGTGCTGAGGGCGCACACAACACCTCTGGACTTGGAGACACGTCCCCCCACCCTGTACAGCTCCCGCTCACCTACCTGGACAAGTCATTTTTTTTAGCATCTCACTTTCACCCAGAGAACTTGCGGTAGGCAACAAAGTCTAAGTAGGCCCTGAAGATGCTCACGTCCTAGTGCACATGTGCCCTGTGTCATCCCCCGAGTGCGGGTGGGAAGTGTGGACACAACGAAACATCCCCTTGTGACCTTGATGGCTACAGTCAAGGAACTTGCATAGTCATGTAAGGTCCCACATAAACTGGTTTCAAGTTACTGCAAAGGGAGGTTGTCCTGGAGACCATGCCTACTCAGGAAAAGCCCTTAGGGCAAGGCCATCTGGGAGACACTCTCTGCAGCCATGGATGGCCCCGGGCTCCAGCAGAGAGGGGTGGTCTCTAGGAGCCCATGACTCAGTCCCACAGCCACCACAAACTGAATTCTGCCAACGAGGACCCCAGGGGGACCGGGTGAGGGCATGGCCCGGCCACACCAGGGGGACAGCAGCAGCAGAGGCCCAGCGCAGCCACGGCCAGACTCCCGACCCACACACATGGCCCGGCCACACCAGGGGACAGCAGCAGCAGAGGCCCAGCGCAGCCACGGCCAGACTCCCGACCCACACGCACTGGGAGAGAGGACACAGGAGGGGTTCCAAGCTGCTACATATGTGCTCAGCCACTTGTCATACAGCAAGATGACACCAACCCGGCACCCAACTCAGTTTTCACAGAAGCCCCAGCTCTGCTCACACCTCTGACCAGGTAGCTGCCGTGAACATACTCTGACCAGAACACGTGACTCCTGGCCAACACCTGCAGGTGACTAAAATAAAGGTATGTGGCTTTTTCTCTATCCTTCAGAAAAATTCTACTAGGCACCTACTGAACACAGAGTAACACAGCAACTCTGAAACACTTTCAGAACAAAGCGAGGAGGAGACGGGGAGGCCGGGCAGAGGCACACGGCACGGCTGTCTGGAGACACACAGGCACCGCAGGAGCGCAGGTCTGGGCCCGAGACAGGAGGGCAGCCCAGGGCGGCTGGGGCTCCTGCCCAACAGGCAGGTGGACCCTGCGCTCCTGTGAGTACCAGCTCGTTGGGACCAAGAGCCCATCACCTCAGAGCTCTGAGACAGGGTGGAGCCAGCGTCCCCACAGGGAGGGGCGGTGTGTAAACACACCACGTGCTGTGACTGTGAGTGGCACCTTAAAGGGCCACACACAGCAGAAAGAAGTGGAAGCGCCCACCCGCCCAGGAAGGAGCCCAGCGTGGGACAGGTCAGCCCCTGACAGCCTGCAAGGAGCTGGCACAGCCAGTGCTAACTTGGTAATCCTCTCCGGAGGAGCGTGCCTGTTACCCAGAGCCTCACACAATCACAGCAAGTCTTCATATATATCTGGAATTCAAATCTAATAATGGATAAGACAAGGCCATACAACTGAAAAAATGAAATCAATAGAAGACAACAGAAACAGATCACGAGTGAACCCAGAAAAGAAAAATGCAGACAAGTTTTGTCCTAAACAGGAGAGCCCCAGCCATGGACTAGAGCGCTAACACTCCCTGGCAGACGGCAGACGGGCACAGGGCGGGCAGAGAGCAGGACAGCCAGCACGGGAAGCCCACGGCACAGAGAGCAGGACAGCCAGCACGGGAAGCCCACGGCACAGAGAGCAGGACAGCCAGCACGGGAAGCCCACGGCACAGAGAGCAGGACAGCCAGCACGGGAAGCCCACGGCACAGAGAGCAGGACAGCCAGCACGGGAAGCCCACAGCACAGAGCGGGCAGAGAGCAGGACAGCCAGCACAGGAAGCCACGGCACAGCTTGTTACTACGGGGTCAGCAAACTGTGGCCTGGCCATGGGCCAAATCTGACCCACCACCTGGTTTTATATGACCCACACACAAGCTAAGAATGCTTTTACACTTTCCAATGGTTTAAAAGTAATCGAGATGGAAAATGTGGTGTGGCACCTGAAAATTATGATAAGCAGACTTCAGCACCCATCAAGTCTTACTGGATCCCAGCCACATTCGCTTGTTGACATATCATCTGTGGCTGTTCTCGCAGGCCACCAGCAAGGGCGAGTGCTGTCACAGAGAGCACGTGGCCCGCAGGAGTATTTACTACCTGGCCCTTTGCAGAAGCAGCCTGCTGAGTCTGTGTCACGGCACTGGCCCCCTCCACCACGTGGCAGACAGCCACCGTGCAGCAAGCAGTCACTGGGCCCGGGAGGCTCCCCACAAGGTTTGCAAGGAGAAGCCACAAAACCGTCCAAGGAAAAAAGCAAAAAGGCAAGAATTAAAATACCCAGCTCCCTTATCTCTCCTGGCCAACTGGTGACTGCTCACCCCACAGAGCCAGCTGCTGCTGTGCCCCACCTTCCCGGCTCTGCATCAGCTCTAGGGCAGGCAACCGGAAAGGCACACCTGTGCCCCCGCTGTGTGACGTGACACGAAGACTGAAAATGGAGGGCGGCCCACAGGCACGCTGGGGCCCATCCTGGGGGAGGGGTGATGCTGGCCAGGACCCTGGAGGCTGTGCAGGTTTGACACGTTCAAGCCACTGAAAGATGAGACTGGAAATTCCAAGAGAAAAGTGGAGACTATAAAACAGTACCCAACGTGGCAGTTTATCAAACTGCTGAAACACTGTAGATGACAGTTAAAATAGATGCATCCTACTAAACATAATTGTACCTCAATAAAATTCATTTAAACACCACCAAGGAATTCTAGACCAGAACAATATCTAAAACTTAGAAACATCAGAAATGAGCTTAAAGCAGATTAGTAAAGCCTCTGCTTCCACCTACGAGGGATTAACTTCTTTAGGAATTACCTCTGCTCATCACCTAGAAAACCAGACAGAATACACCCAACAGCTCTTCTCGAGCACGGGACAACAGAGCCCAGAACCGAGCTCCCGGAGGAGGCAACCCGGGAGGAAGGCCCACGGCGGCCTGAGCTCCTGGCTGGAAGCAGCCGCCAGGCTGCAGCCCAGGGACAGGGACCAAAGAGAGCCCGGAGGTCATGACTGCTGAGTGAGGAGACAGATCAGCTATAAGTAGGTCAAAATAACAAGAGTGCAGGAGAGCAGAGATCTGAGAGGTGATCTCTGGGCACAGGCAGAGGGGACCCCGAGTTTCTGGCTGATGTGGGTGTGGGATGAGAAGCTGACCAGGCAGGGACCAGACCAGAAGCACTGGACAGGAGCGGGCAGAATCTCCGTGATTCACACTCCACCCCCCAGAACAGAAAGGCTTCCCAACATTCACCCCCAGGAGGACATGGCCTTCCTGGGCAGGTGAATTAGCCCAGGACTAAGGGCTGTGCTAGATCGGCCCCAACAAACCTAATGGTCAAGCTCTGAAAGGTCAGACTGATCCCAGGTAATGGCCAGGCCTGCTAGACAAAACAAGGCTCTTCAAAGAAATAAAACAAAACCCAGCACAGAAGACTGTGATAGATATAATGTCCACCCAGCATTCAGGAAAAAGTGACCAGGCATGCAAACATGCCCAGGACCACAGCAATCAATCAGCTGAAATGATAGCATCCATCAATAGAACCAAACCCCACAGTGACCAAGATGACGGGACTGGCAGCTCTGCTGCAGACACGCTCTGTGTGCTCACAGACGTAAGAGAACATGAAAAGAGTGACAAGTGAACGAAAGATATAAAAGGGGCCCGAATGGCCTCTTTAGAGATGAAAAACACATCTCAAGTGACAACTTCAATGCAGAGGATTAACATTACATGCTGCAGCACAATCATATTATAATCTACCCTATCTGAGCATGCAGTTACTATGTGCTAGGCTCTCTCCCTTTTAAAACTCATTTACCCTAGATTTTACCCATAACTATAGGTCTAATGCCCACCATCAGACTTCACATCAATCTACAGTCAGTCCATCATCTAAAGAGCTTTATCTGCTCAATTTCTCAGCACAGGCTCGTGGAAGAGCACCTCCCCAGTCCGCACTCGTTGGTAAACTGATAAAATCAGGGGCTCCCATTTTCTTGTCTTGGGTACCTGAAATATGTTAACTCAATTTCTTCTACATAAAGCTTTGTTGTCAAACTCTGATAGGAAACTCACTTTCTTTCCCTTAAAACTATCAACTATCAGTCTTTTCCAAGAATCAAAGCTAAAAGTCAGCTCTTCAAAACGAAGGCTGACAAAATGTATAAACTGCTGAGAGTTGATCCAAAAATATAAGGCTATAAGCAAAACATGAATACGAATCATTATGAATTTAAGTGGCCTGCAATTACAAAATCCTTTTATTTCTCCATTGTACCTATCAACTATAAAACCTAGGACCAGATTTTACCAATATGTTCATGTTGACTTTTTTTTATGGTAACTGTATATACACTTAACAACTTAACAAACTTAAGTTTAATTTTAAAAGCTAATGTTTATGCTTAAGCATTTTAAACTGATGAGTAGAAGAGACAAATAAACAGCCTGAGTTTAATTATGGGTATACTTAACAACTGTGAGGGGGCCACAAGGGTATTATTCTGCCGAGTAAGCAAAGCCAGCCTCAAAAGGTCACGTATGGCCTGACCAGGCGGTGGCGCAGTGGGTAAAGCATCAGACTGGGCTGCGGAAGACCCAGGTTCGAGACCCCGAGGTTGCCAGCTTGAGCGCGGGCTCATCTGGTTTGAGCAAAAAGCTCACCAGCTTGGACCCAAGGTCGCTGGCTCAAGCAAGGGGTTACTCGGTCTGCTGAAGGCCCGCGGTCAAGGTACATATGAGAAAGCAATCAATGAACAACTAAGGTGTCGCAATGTGCAACGAAAAACTAATGATTGATGCTTCTCATCTCTCCATTCCTGTCTGTCTGTCCCTGTCTCTCTCTCTCCTTGTCTCTGTAAAAGGAAAAAAAAAATTAAAAAAAAAAAAGGTCACGTACATATATGATATTCTCCAAATGACAAAATGTGAGATGGAGAACAGACGAGGGACGACTAGGGTGAGAGATGGTGGGGGAAGGAGGGTGTAACAGGAGGGAGGCCTCTGTGCTGAAGACCCGGCACTGGAACTTCCCTGTGGTGGTGGCCACACTAATGAGACCGCACAGAACCACGTACACAATGGACACTGTCCACTGGCAAGTGAGATGTAGGCACTGGGGGAGTCTGGCAGACCAGCATGCAGTGACCTCTCTACTCTCTATGCAAGAACCACGTACACAATGGACACTGTCCACTGGCAAGTGAGATGTAGGCACTGGGGGAGTCTGGCAGACCAGCATGCAGTGACCTCTCTACTTTCTATGCAAGAACCACGTACACAATAGACACTGTCCATTGGCAAGTGAGATGTAGGCACTGGGGGAGTCTGGCAGACCAGCATGCAGTGACCTCTCTACTTTCTATGCAAGAACCACGTACACAATAGACACTGTCCACTGGCAAGTGAGATGTAGGCACTGGGGGAGTCTGGCAGACCAGCATGCAGTGACCTCTCTACTTTCTATGCAAGAACCACGTACACAATAGACACTGTCCACTGGCAAGTGAGATGTAGGCACTGGGGGAGTCTGGCAGACCAGCATGCAGTGACCTCTCTACTTTCTATGCAAGAACCACGTACACAATAGACACTGTCCACTGGCAAGTGAGATGTAGGCACTGGGGGAGTCTGGCAGACCAGCATGCAGTGACCTCTCTACTCTCTATGCAAGAACCACGTACACAATGGACACTGTCCACTGGCAAGTGAGATGTAGGCACTGGGGGAGTCTGGCAGACCAGCATGCAGTGACCTCTCTACTTTCTATGCAAGAACCACGTACACAATAGACACTGTCCATTGGCAAGTGAGATGTAGGCACTGGGGGAGTCTGGCAGACCAGCATGCAGTGACCTCTCTACTTTCTATGCAAGAACCACGTACACAATAGACACTGTCCACTGGCAAGTGAGATGTAGGCACTGGGGGAGTCTGGCAGACCAGCATGCAGTGACCTCTCTACTTTCTATGCAAGAACCACGTACACAATAGACACTGTCCATTGGCAAGTGAGATGTAGGCACTGGGGGAGTCTGGCATACCAGCATGCAGTGACCTCTCTACTTTCTATGCAAGAACCACGTACACAATAGACACTGTCCACTGGCAAGTGAGATGTAGGCACTGGGGGAGTCTGGCAGACCAGCATGCAGTGACCTCTCTACTCTCTATGCAAGAACCACGTACACAATGGACACTGTCCACTGGCAAGTGAGATGTAGGCACTGGGGGAGTCTGGCAGACCAGCATGCAGTGACCTCTCTACTTTCTATGCAAGAACCACGTACACAATAGACACTGTCCATTGGCAAGTGAGATGTAGGCACTGGGGGAGTCTGGCAGACCAGCATGCAGTGACCTCTCTACTTTCTATGCAAGAACCACGTACACAATAGACACTGTCCATTGGCAAGTGAGATGTAGGCACTGGGGGAGTCTGGCAGACCAGCATGCAGTGACCTCTCTACTTTCTATGCAAGAACCACGTACACAATAGACACTGTCCACTGGCAAGTGAGATGTAGGCACTGGGGGAGTCTGGCAGACCAGCATGCAGTGACCTCTCTACTTTCTATGCAAGAACCACGTACACAATAGACACTGTCCACTGGCAAGTGAGATGTAGGCACTGGGGGAGTCTGGCAGACCAGCATGCAGTGACCTCTCTACTTTCTATGCAAGAACCACGTACACAATAGACACTGTCCACTGGCAAGTGAGATGTAGGCACTGGGGGAGTCTGGCAGACCAGCATGCAGTGACCTCTCTACTCTCTATGCAAGAACCACGTACACAATGGACACTGTCCACTGGCAAGTGAGATGTAGGCACTGGGGGAGTCTGGCAGACCAGCATGCAGTGACCTCTCTACTTTCTATGCAAGAACCACGTACACAATAGACACTGTCCATTGGCAAGTGAGATGTAGGCACTGGGGGAGTCTGGCAGACCAGCATGCAGTGACCTCTCTACTCTCTATGCAAGAACCACGTACACAATAGACACTGTCCACTGGCAAGTGAGATGTAGGCACTGGGGGAGTCTGGCAGACCAGCATGCAGTGACCTCTCTACTCTCTATGCAAGAACCACGTACACAATAGACACTGTCCACTGGCAAGTGAGATGTAGGCACTGGGGGAGTCTGGCAGACCAGCATGCAGTGACCTCTCTACTTTCTATGCAAGAACCACGTACACAATAGACACTGTCCACTGGCAAGTGAGATGTAGGCACTGGGGGAGTCTGGCAGACCAGCATGCAGTGACCTCTCTACTTTCTATGCAAGAACCACGTACACAATGGACACTGTCCACTGGCAAGTGAGATGTAGGCACTGGGGGAGTCTGGCAGACCAGCATGCAGTGACCTCTCTACTTTCTATGCAAGAACCACGTACACAATAGACACTGTCCATTGGCAAGTGAGATGTAGGCACTGGGGGAGTCTGGCAGACCAGCATGCAGTGACCTCTCTACTTTCTATGCAAGAACCACGTACACAATAGACACTGTCCACTGGCAAGTGAGATGTAGGCACTGGGGGAGTCTGGCAGACCAGCATGCAGTGACCTCTCTACTTTCTATGCAAGAACCACGTACACAATAGACACTGTCCACTGGCAAGTGAGATGTAGGCACTGGGGGAGTCTGGCAGACCAGCATGCAGTGACCTCTCTACTTTCTATGCAACTTCCTGTGAGTCTATTATTATTATTACTTCAAAATAAAGTTTTTAAAAATTGCTTCATACATATCTAATTTCATGCTCCACTTCAAAGAACCCAAAAATAGAAACTGTAGGAAATTCATCTGAGTACAGCTTATGCAAGAAAGAACAGGAGAAGACCATCCTTGTGTCCGTAGCCTTACTTCAAGACAAGTAAATAGATATTCATGTAAGTTTTAAGAATAAAAAGCTTTTAAGGCATCGTGTATTATTTTTTGTAGATTCTTTGCTTAACTGACTTTTGGGTTCACTGAAAAGCCTGCTAACTGGATCAGACAGGGCTCTTGCTACAAACATAAAGAGTAATGGCGGCCCTGAGGGATAGAGCATCAACCTGCCATATGGACGTCCTGGGTTTGATTTCTAGTCAGGGCACACAGGAGAAGAGACCATCTGCTTCTCTCCTCTCCCCCTTCTCTCTCTGTTCCCCTCCCAAAGCCAGTGGCTCTATTGGTTCGAGCATGGCCCTGGGCACTGAGGAAAGTTCCTTTGGAATGCAACAGCCTCAGGTGCTAATAATGGCTTGTTACTCCAAGCATCAGCCCTAGATGGGGTTGCCAGGTGGATCCTGGTCAGGTCACATGTAAGAGTCTGCCTCACTATCTCCCCTCCAGTCACCTAAAAGACAAGGAGTAACGGCAATAAATGTAGCTGACTCCTATCAGCTGTTTTATTGCCTCTTCAGGAGTTGTAAAGTAAAATGTGACTCAAGGGACCCCACACAACAATCAGAAAATAGTGTTGAGAGAATTAAAGGTGTGTATGTAAAAACTAGATATATGCCTGCTGTAGAACGGGCGCCCCCTTAGAGGCCAATGCTGGCAAGGTCCAAGGCCTGACATGTCTAAACAGCCACGATTAAGAAAGTCTACAGTCAATATCTTAATAATACACACATGTTAAAAGCTTTCACGGTCTCCATAAACTTTTCCTTTCCAAAGTCACTAAAACCTTCAAAGCGGAAATAGCTGTAGAAAATTGATTTGCTAAATCCTGTGTCTAAGAAACCTGTTTCTACCCCACACATTGGTCATTCACTAACCAGGTGTGAATTCTGCTCCCAGTTCAAAGCTTTAGCAATGGGACACTTCCCACTGCAGGTGAGAGAGACATCCCAACAAGACAGGTAGGTCCTATAATACATTGTTCCTCGGGGCCACTATCCAAAACCTAGGCTTCTTCCCTGACCCGAGAAGGAGTGTGGCTACACTTCCAAATAATATTCAAAACACGCCTGACCCGTGGTGGCGCAGTGGATAAAGCGCTGACCTGGAATGCTGAGGTTGCTGGTTCAAAACCCTGGGCTTGCCTGGTCAAGGCACATATGGGAGTTGATGCTTCCTGCTCCTCCCCCTGTTCTCTCTCTCTCTCTCTCCCTCTCTCTCTCTCTCCCCTCTCTAATAAAAATAAATAAAATCTAAAAAAAAAAAAATCAGCTGAGGAGGGCCACGCACTGTGTATTATACTGAATAAATCAAAAGTAAAATGGTCAGCATTCTGAAGGTCTTAGTGATATTTGTTTTTTGGTATATCTGTCTGACTCATTGTAGGCACTCAACTCAGCATGAAACTAGTTTTGACGCTAGAACCCCTACTTAGCAGGTGTTCCGTTATGATTTCTAAGAAGAAACACTTTATTAGTTTTCATTAGTTCATTCAAGTTTTCTACTTCAAAAGAGGTTCCCCAAAATACATAAACACTAACATAAAAACAATTCTTAATATCAGTTTGCCTGAATCTCAAGATTTCACAATAAGAAATTATTTCTCTCACTTCCCCCACCCTGCTTAAAAAGAAACAAGACAAAGGAAAACAGACAGGAACTGCTAATTAAAAGACAATATCCAAAAGAGGCTCTACTCCGCCCATTCTTGACCCAATTTGTTGTGCTTTTTGGATCTAACATCACACCGCTAACAGCAATGGCATCAGTCACAGCACAGCACTAAACACTAGGTTCTCTGCTCTATCAAGGACTCAACACTTGAATAAAATAAAGCCCCCAGCCCAACAGCCCAGTTGGTTAGTGTCGTCCCGATACGCCAAGATCGCAGGTTCGATCCCCCGTCCGCACATGTACTGAGTCAAGCAATGAATGCATAGATAAATGGAACAACAAATCGATGTCTCTCTCAAATCAATAAATATAAATTTAAAAAGAATGATGAGCAGAAATCCTTTCTACGAGTTATCTGTGACACTTGATAAACTATCATGAGCATACATAAGATTATATGTAAAAAAGGTAGATTCCTTTAGAAATACTTAAAATGTTTAACTTCAGGGAAGAGGAAAAAAAAACACTTAGACCACAAAATACTTCAGATATTTCTTTTTGCTGGTAATGTGGAGTTACCAAAGTAGTTTTTCCCAACTATTGGCAAACAAAAATAACTTGGGGTAAAGATCGGTCTGTAAATATTACTGCTATTTTTTATTTAAGAATTACTGGACAAGCGAGCAATTACCTTATTAAGTCAAAACCTTAGCGAGTAGAAGGCCAACATCAGTCTCCACATGTTCTTTTTTTGTTAAATTTTAGGGTGACATAGTTTAATAACATTATATGGGTTTCGCCCGACTAGGCGGTGGCACAGTGGATAGAGCATCGGACTGGGATGCAGAGGACCCAGGTTCGAGACCCCGAGGTCACTAGCTTGAGTGCAGGCTCATCTGGTTTGAGCAAAAGCTCACCAGCTTGACCCAAGGTCGCTGGCTCGAGAAAGGGGTTACTCCGTCTGCTGAAGGCCCGAGGTCAAGGCACATATGAGAAAGCAATCAATGAACAACTCAAGTGTTGCAATGAAAAACTAATGATTGATGCTTTTCTCTCCGTTCCTATCCGTCTGTCCCTGACTCTCTCTCTGTCTCTGTTAAAAGAAAAACAAAAAACAAAAAAACAAAAAACATTATATGGGTTTCAAGTGCACAATTCCACAACACATTATTTGCATATTTTTCACTGTGTGCTGTCTCCACGTTTTTTGTAAAAAAATCTGAGCACTCCTCTAAATAAGACCAGTCACAGACACAAAACAAACAACTCCAACTAAACTCTCCTCTCTCCAGAAACACAAGCACAGGATCCCCCAAATGAGTTCTCTTTAGAACTTATGCCATTCTTTTTCCCATGTCATTAACTAAACGTCTTTGAAACTGTCACTGTACAGTTACCAGAGATAGTTGAAAACGACACCGACCTTTTACACATCAGAAGAAATTCTGCATAACAAGATCTCAAGTGTTTTGCACTTACAAATAACTGTAATTAAAGTGTAACCACACAATCTATATTTAAAAAAAAACACAAAAACCCACAGCAATAAAAGGCCCTGCCTGGCAGGGTGCTCAGTGGATTAAGAACTTCCCAAGGGATATGCAAAGGTTGCAGGTTCAATTTCCAGTCAGGGCACATACAAGAATCAACCAATGAATGCACAGATAAAAGGAAGAACAAATCGATGTTTCTCTCCTCCCCTTCCTCCTCCCCCCCCTCCCTCAAATCATTCAATCACCAAGTAAAATTTTAAGAGCAGCAATATAAACTAACACTATAAACGTTACCCTTTAAGCCGTGGGTAGTAAACCTAACACGACCCGATTCGCGTCCTACCCTCAAGAGACCCTTCACCAGAAATCTAAACATGGAGGCAGAAACACAGCAAGAACGGGGCATGCTCCAAGCAACACAGACCCACCTGGATGTCCGTTTTCAACCATTTGGAGTCCAGTCGGGCCTGGGCCACCAAACAGAAAGAATCGGAGGGCATCTTCCCCTCCTCCAGCGAGCTGCGCCCAGGTGGCAGACCTGCAATGCAAACCAGAGGGGTTGTCAGACGCCAGCTTTGGAGAATCCTGACAAAGACCCTCCCGCAGGGGTTTAATGCGGCAAAAAGAAAAAGAGAGACAGAGAGAGAGAGAGAGAGAGAGAGAGAGAGAGACTGAGAACAGACAAGCCGGAGAAGAGTTGCGGGAGGGAAGAGGGAGAGAGGAGGCGAGAGATGCTTCCTTACAGCCCAGGTGAGAGCCACAGGCGGGACCCGCCTGGCTCCCGGCTGACGCCGGCGAGACCTTCAGGGTAATGGGAGGGTCACAGGGGGACCGAACCACCACGTCACCCCGTCCCCTTCCCTCCATCCATCCCGAGAGGCAAACACACCAGCAGACGACGAGAGGCCCGCACTCTCCAAACCAGGGACAGCGGCCCCCGCGCGCAACGAGGGGTGCGCGAACCCTCCGCCCAAATTCAACACATCTGCAGGAAAACCCGAAACAATAATCGCAGAGACCTGGAAAGACAGCCCGGGACACGCGCCGAGGACGGTCACCGCGCAGGCCCAGGTCCGACGCCGCGCCCACGCCCGCCGCGCCCCGGCCCGGCCCAGCCCCGGGCGGGCCCCAGCCAGCGCTGCCTCCGCCGCCGAACGCCCTCGCCGCTCCCGGGAGACCAACTCAAAGCGAAGAGGCCCGGCCGCTCGACTCCTGCGGCGTGCGGACAGAGCCTCCGAGCCGCCGAAGGCTCCGCCCGCGGCCGCGTTCCCGGACCCTCTCGCGGACGGTAGGGCGGGCCCACGCGGGAACTACCGTCCCCCTCCGCTTCCTAGCCAATCGCAGTGAGACTCCTCTAGGAACTCAGCCAATAGAGAAGAGGATCCCGGTTTAGCCCCGCCTCTAGATCCTTCACTTCAATCCCGCTAATTTTCCTCCTTGGAGCGCATCCCCTTTCGGTCGTGGCCAATCGCAGGAGTTGAGAGGCGGGACTTCCGCCGCACGCACGTACTACGATTCCGGACTTGGCCTAGCCTTCCGGAAAAGCCAGCTTTGGATGCGGGACTCCCCGCGGTGTCTAGGGTGCTCCATGGCGACGCAGCCGGGAAGACCTCGGCACCCGACACAGTGCGTGAAGCAGGTTCGGGTGTTCAAGAGCTTCCTTCTGTCTGTCCCAGTGAATGCAACCAAAATGCTGGACAGAATACTTGGAGCATCTGGTAGCAAGGTAATTGGAGAAGGAAATCAGAATTTTGAATACGACTGAACTTGTGGCCGTGAAACATCTTGAGAAATGCATAACAGAAGTTATGTTCTCTGATTCTAATGGAATTAAATTACAAACCAGCCTAGCCTGTGGTGGCGCCGTGGATAAACCTTCAGCCTGGAATGCCAAGGTTACCGGTTCGAAACCCTGGGCTTCCCTGGTCAAGGCACATACCGCAAGCAAGCAATGAACAACTAGCCTGAAACAACGATGAGTTGTTAACTTCCCATTCCATGCTCCCCTTTCTCTCCTGTCTCTGTAAAATCAATAAAGTATTTTTTAAAAAATTACAAACCAATAAAAAAAAAAAGGACAACCTCCAAACACTGAAAATGTAAAGCATAGGAAAAAATAAACTTCCAGATGGGTCAAAGAAGAAATGAATGGGGAATTATGTTGAATGGAACAACAATTTAAATATAACATCAACATTTGTGGGATGCAGTTACTGCAGTGGTTAAAGTGAAGTTCACATTAACTCCTTATCTTAGAACAATCGAAAATCAAACTAACCCTCCACGTTAAGAAATTGGAACTAGCCTGACCAGGCGGTGGCGCAGTGGATAGAGCGTCGGACTGGGATGCAGAGGGCCCAGGTTCGAGACCCCGAGGTCGCCAGCTTAAGCGCGGGCTCATCTGGTTTGAACAAAAAGCTCACCAGCCTGGTCCCAAGGTCCTTGGCTCAAGCAAGGGGTTACTCGGTCTGCTGTAGCCCCACGGTCAAGGCACATATGAGAAAGCAATCAATGAACAACTATGGTGTCGCAACAAAAAACTGATAATTGATGCTTCTCATTTCTCTTCGAAAAACTGATAATTGATGCTTCTCATCTCTCTTCGTTCCTGTCTGTCTGTCCCTATTTATCCCTCTCTCTGTCTCTCTCTCTCTGTCCCTGTAAAAAATAAAATAAATAAATAAATTTAAAAATAAATAAATTAGGAAATTAGCCAAGATATGGGAGCAACCTAAGTGTGCATCGATAAACGTTTGGATAAAGAAAAAATGGTTAAGAAAGGAAGATGAGGTGGTACATATATACAACAGAATATTATTTGGCGAAAAAGAAGAATGGAATTTTGCCACTTTTGACAACATGGTTGGACCTAGAGGAAATTACACTAAGCGAAATAAGGCAGGCCGAGAAAGACAAATACCCTTTGGTCGAATTATATTCGGAATCTAAAAAAAAAAAAAAAAATACAACGAACAACCAAGCAGGAATAAACTCGGATGCAGAGAACGTTTTGATGGCTGCCAGATGTGAAGGGGTTGGGAGACAGGTGAAAAACGGGAAGAGATTAAAAGATGTGCCATTTGCCCGTTATGAAGACAGTCCCGGGCATGGAAAGCACAGCATCCGGAATGAGCAGAGAGGGGAGGCCGTGCAGGGACCGTGATTGGTGCTCATCCAACCCCAAATAAGTGCATGGGACATACGGAATTTTTTTATCTGACGTAGAAATTTAGCTACATGCTCTGAATATATGTGTTGTTGTTTTTGTTTTATCTTTCCATTGATTTGAGAGAGAAGCTCAACTCCTTGTTCCACTTAGTTGTGCACTCACTGCGTTGTTTCTCCTATGCACCCTGAGCAGCATCGAACCCATGACCTCTGCACGCCAGGAGGAACGCTCTACCCATCGAGGCACCCCGGCCTGGCCTGCCCTGTACATGTTAACTTGCCAAATCTGGTAACCCCGTTTCCCCACAGACGCACCTACAGCCTCATCCGCTTCTTCGCCACCCCTGAACGCACAAACAAACGCACACTCCCTGCCCTCCTCTCGCCTCTCACTCCGGCAGCCCCGGCCCCGCCCCCCCGACCCGGCGGTGCGCATGCGCGGGCGCGGAGGGCGGGCGCGGGCGGCATGGGGACTTCAGCGGCGGCAGCGGCGGCGGCCGGGGAGGGGGCGCGCAGCCCGAGCCCCGCGGCCGTGTCGCTCGGCCTGGGCGTGGCCGTCGTGTCGAGCCTGGTGAACGGGTCCACGTTCGTGCTGCAGAAGAAGGGCATCGTGCGCGCCAAGCGGCGAGGTAGGGCGGGCCGCGGGCTGCGGGCTGCGCGCCGGGTCGGCGGCGGGGGTGGCGGGGCGGCCGAGTGCCCGAGCGAACCGGGGACGGGGACGCAGCCCTGTGCGCCGGGGGCGTCTCCATCCGGGCGGCTCCCGAAGACGCCGGCAGTCATCCGGCGCCGGGGCGATGGTAGCGGTTTCGCCGCCACCCAGTGTCCGGAGAGGCCTTGTCCGGAGAATGGGGCTCCTCCAGCCCGCTTCTGCCTCCATCCCCGCTTGTCCCTGTCGCCGCGCCCGCCCGCTGCCAGGGAGACCTCCTGGGTGACAGTGTTCCCGGAGTGGTCGCAGCCTGGCTTCGCGCAGCCTGCGGCGGCCGCGCCAGAACCCGCGTGAGAGCTGCGCGCTCGGCCGCGCCAGCGGGGGGTGGGGGGCTGTGCCCTCCTGGGGTCCTGAGCCTGGATCCTTACTGGGTCCTTCTTGGGTTTGGACGTGAACCCTCCTCACACTGACTGCCAGGGGACATCAGCGAAGGAAACACAAGGCACATTAGTAACAGCAAAACTGGGCCAACTGAGCGTCGCGGGGGGGACACCAGCAAACCCAGACCTCCGTGCTGGGCAAGGTGACAGTGTAGCGCGGTTCTTCTTTGCCCGCGTTCCTCGGTGCTCAGAGAGGCTGGGGACACTTGACTGAAGGCGACGTGTAGCGTGGTTTGAAAGCGAAGATAGCCCTGGCCGGATGGCTTGGTGCGTTAAACGTCTTCTGGAAGCGCAGAGGTTGCCAGTTCAATGCCAGGTTAGGGCGTATACAGGACCAGATCGATGTTCCTTTCTCTCTCTCCCTCTCCGTTCCTCTCTTGCTAAAATCAATAAATAAAATTTTGTAAAAAAAAAAAAAAGGTGTTTATTTAAAAAAAAAGAAAGAAAAATAAAGTAATAAAGTGAAGATGAACGCGGCAGCCGGAAGGACTGAAGAAAGTCTGGTTGTTGCTTAGCTTAGTTCTCACCGCAGTGTAAGAGCTCCCTGGGCCGGATCCTACCGCCAGGACAGGAGCTGGAGAATAAAATTCATTTAATAGTTCACATTCCAGAACACAGGTGAACCCTTTCTCCGAGCGCCCTCTCGGGAAGGAGATAAAGGGGCCCTTTGCTCTGGAGTGGAAAGACAAAGTCGTGGGTGTTTGTTTAAAGAATTCAGCGTCACAGTAAAAACCTGGCAGTATGTACAGAAAGTCTAAATAAAACCAAATAGGGCCCTGGCTGGTTGGCTCAGTGGTAGAGCTTTGGCCTGGCATGCAGAGGTCCCGGGTTCGATTCCCGGCCAGGGCACACAGGAGAAGCGCCCATTTGCTTCTCCACCCCTCCCCCTCTCCTTCCTCTCTGTCTCTCTCTTCCCCTCCTGCAGCCAAGGCTCCATTGGAGCAAAGATGGCCCCGGGCGCTGGGGATGGCTCCTTGGCCTCTGCCCCAGGCGCTAGAGTGGCTCTGGTCACAACAGAGCGACGCCCTGGAGGGGCAGAGCATCGCCCCCTGGTGGGCGTGCTGGGTGGATCCCGGTGGGGCGCATGTGGGAGTCTGTCTGACTGTCTCTCCCTGTTTCCAGCTTCAGAAAAATACAAAAACAAACAAACAAAAAACACCAAATAGGATTTCCCCAGGTGACAGACAGGCAGGGAGCTCATTCCTCAGGGAGCGCCTGTAGGTCTGACAGGCGTCAGAGGTGGGGGAAGTGTTTGCGGGGGGACTGAAAACTAAAGGCCACAGGTGGCCCCTGACAGGATGGGTGGAAAGCACTCTTCACCTCTGTGGCCTTCCTCCCTCCAGACCCACAACCCCAGTCTAACCAGGAGGAAAACTTCACACAAAGTAAACTGAGGAACAGCCCGCGCAGTGTCTGGCCAGCCCTGGTGAGGCTGCCAAGACTGGGGGACTCGCAGGCCCAAGGACACGTAAGCTAAGACGCTACATAAAATCTCAGGAAACCCAGTTGCAGGCTGAAGTGGAGGAAAAGCAAACAGCTGTGGAGTCAGATGAAGTGTGTTATTTCCAGCTCAGCTTCTGTGTTCAAGGGTATTCGTGAATGAGGGGGAAAAAACAGGACCTGGCCAGGTAGCTCAGTTCGTTGGAACATCATTCCCATAGGCCAAGGTTGCGGGTTCCATCCCCGGTCAGGGCACATACAAGAAACAACCAATGAATACATGAATAAGTAGAACAGATCGATGTTTTTCTCTCTCTAAAACCTGATAAAAAAGAAAACCCACGACTGATGGTGTTATATATACCTATACCTATATACTGTACCTTTAAATTTCAAAAAGTGAAAATGTGACATTCTCTAATTGCGTACTTGCCCGGTAGCCACACACCACTTCTGATTCAGCTAGCTCACTGGGTGGCTCATGGTGGTGGAAGACAGACTAGCAGTCTTGTTTTGATGACTTGGTTTTTGGTTTTGGTTTTGGTTTTTGGTTTTTTTACAGGGGTAGAGAGAGAGTCAGAGAGAGGGATAGATAGGGACAGACAGACCGGAACAGAGAGAGATGAGAAGCATCAATCATTAGTTTTTTGTTGCAGCACTTAGTTGTTCATTGATTGCTTTCTCATATGTGCCTTGACCACGGGCCTTCAGCGGACCGAGTAACCCCTTGCTCGAGCCAGCAACCTTGGGTCCAAGCTGGTGAGCTTTGCTCAAACCAGATGAGCCCGCGCTCAAGCTGGCAACCTCGGGATCTTGAACCTGGGTCCTCCGCATCCCAGTTCAACACTCTATCCACTGCGCCACTGCCTGGTGAAGCCTGTTTTTTTTTTGTTTGGTTGGTTTTTTAAAATTATTTTTATTTATTCATTCATTTTAGAGAAGAGAGAGCAAGAGAGAAGGGGGTAGGAGCAGGAAGCCTCAACTCCCACACATGCCTTGACCGGGCAAGCCCAGGGTTTTGAACCAGCGACCTCAGTGTTCCAGGTTGACGCTTGATCCACTGTGGACTTGGTTTTGACTTGTTCCACAGATCTTCATGAAGCTCTTACCATGTGCCAGGCACTGTTGTAGCCACAATTGAAGCTATTTAGAATCTGCTCCTCCTAGAACCTTTTGTCACCTTCCGTTAGCAAGCTGCGAGCTAACTGTGGTGAAATGCTTGCCCAGGAGGAGATAGGAAAGAGGAGGTAGCTAAGAACTGGGGAGTCCTGACAATGTCTTTCACGGTTAAAAACCTCTAGGTATGACTGGAGTGTCAACTCTAGAAGAATTGCCACATGGCGGTATCTCTTTGGAGCCTCAACTTCAGGAGAGGCGCGCTCTGGTCACAAACCTTCTGTCGGGGGTCTGGGGGCATGCCTTTTGCTGTTAGGAGCTTTCACTTACTCTCAAAAGGACCTTCCCAGTGAATGGAGTAGGAGATCTGGTGACAACATTGGCTCAGATGGACTGCCTGACCGCCGGGGAGCCTTAGAGGAACTCTGCAGATGGGGAGAGGGCTGGTGGCACTTGAGGCCGCCGGTCATTTATAACATGTCTGGTGTTAGAGCCCCGGTGAAGCAGTGCTTGGATGAGAAAAACAAAGGAACTAGTGAGTGTGAAGGCATTGGTGGAAAGCCACCTGCCCCTGGAGAATTTCTGCGCCTGGAGTGTGGGTTCTGGTGGCCAGGGAGGAATTAGTGTGGGGGTGGTGTCATGCCCTGGGACAGTCTCGGGAAAGCTGGGTCTTTGTTTTTATTTGTTTGTTTGTTTTGTTTTGTTTTGTTTTTTAATTGACAGGCAGGGAGGCTGTGAGACAGACTCCTGCATAAGTCCCAACTGGGATCCACGTGGCAAGCCTCCTACTGGGCTATACTCTGCCCATCTGGGGCTGCTGCTCTGTTGCTCAACAATCAAGCTATTTTAGTGCCTGAGGTGAGGCTATGGAGCCATCCTCAGCACTCGGGGCCAACTCGCTCAAACCATTTGAACCATGGCTGCGGGAGAGGAAGAGCGGGAGAAAGAGAGGGGACAGGGTGGGGTGGAGAAGCAAATGGTCTCTTCTCCTGTGTGCCCTGACCAGGAATCAAACCTGGGATTTCCACATGCTGGGTGGATGCTCTACTGCTGAGCCAACCATCCAGGGCCAAAGCCAGCTCCTTGAATTTACAGTAGGCTTTGGAGAATTGAATAGAATTCTCTGTGTCAGATACCCTAGACCAGGATGAACTCTCTATTCTGTTTAAACTCCCTTTCATCAAAATCAGAAGAGACCATCTCAGGATATTAGGATGCTATTGTTAAAAAAAGAAAAATATCAGAAAATAACAAGGTGAAGCTGTAGAGAAACTGGCATTCTTGTGCACTGTTGGTGGGACTGCAAAATGGTGCAGCTGCTATGAAAAAACAGTATGGAGGTTCCTACCATATGATCCAGCAATGCCACTTCTGGGTATATACCTAAAGGAACAGCAAACAGGGCCTTGAACAGATAGATGCTTGTTCACCCATATTCGTAGAAGCAATATTGTGCTCGCTTCGGCAGCACATATACATAGAAGCAATATTATTCACAATAGACAAAAAGTAGAAACAACCAAATAGCTATTGACAGACGAACGGCTGAACAGATTGTGGCATATACATTCATAGGAATATTATTTAGCCTTAAGAAAGGAATAGAATTCTGACCTCCTGCTACAACCTGGGTGAACCCTGAGGACATTATGCTGAGTGAAATGAGCCAGGCCCAAAAGGACAGATTCTGTTAGGATTCCACTCGGATGAAATATCTGGGATGGGCACATTCACAGAGACAGAGGGCAGAATGCTGGTTGCCGGGGGTTGCGGGGAGGGAAGTGGGGAGATAGTGTTTAATGGGGACAGAGTTTCTGTTTGGGAAGAAGAGAAAAGTTCTGGAAATGAATGGCGGTGATGGTCATCCAACAGTGTAAACGTACTTGGTTAAAACTAAATTTCATATTATGTATATCTTACCACAATAAAAAAAAAAAAAAGCCTTTTTGGATTCTGTAGTCTCCTCCCTGAGGGGAGTAAGGTAGGGTTGTAGTCACATGAAGATACTAAGAAGGTGAGTGAGTTGATTCGTAAGAGGAGAAAGCAGTGAGACATCCAAGCATCATACCTACAAGCTTCCTTCCTTCCTTAGCTGAGGGCTGTGCTCCCTGGCTGTGGGATGTGCCATGCTTTCTCTTTACATCTCTTGCCACCTCCAGGGACACAGCCAGGTGCATGTGACCCCACACCTAGAGGCCAGATGGACATGCATTGTCTTTACCCCTCTACAGCCCTATGGGTCTGTGGTTATAATTCCACGGCTTCTGTGAACCCTCCAGACCTGAGAGAGAGAGACGGGGTCAGTGGCCTTTCCCCATGTGTTTCTCTGGCACCTGTCCTCAATCACCTCTTGTCTCTGACACCTACGGGAAGATGGCCTGTCCACTTGTCTGTGTTCCCTATGGGTCTCGGTTCTTGCAGGGCATGTGGGAGGCATGTGGTAGACACTCAGTAATACCACCTTCTGGCTATGAGGAACCACAGAGTGACAAGGGTAAAATTGAATATTACATTTTATGAAAAGATTTCAGAGCTTGCTTCCAGTTACTGGAGCCAAGTAACTTACTGTAGACTCTCCTAAGTAACAGAGTCCAGAGTTCTTGCCAGATCCGAAACTCTGTAGCCCTGTCGGATCTCTGTCTAGCCCCAAGAATAGATTTTCAATAAGGGAATTGGTTAGAATAGTGAGAGAAGCCTGGACCTGGTTCACTTGATACTGTTTCCATAAGAGAGGATAAAAGAGGCTGCTACTTAAAAAAGACCCATAGTGTCCCAGACTCCTTGATCTGTCATGGTTTCCATGGGTCGACAGGACTCAAACGGGCAACTCTCCTTGGGGTCAGTTGATCAGAAGGCAGGTGCACTCTCAAGGAGTCCTCTGCGTTTTATTTATCTGGGAATGTCTTTATTTTGCCTTTATATTTGAAAATAGTTTTTCTGGATATAAGATTCTTGGTTGACTGTTTTCTCCTTTCAGCACTTTGAACATATCATCCCAATGCCTTCTTGCCACCAATGTTTTGCTGAAAAGTCAGCTGTGAATCTTATTGGGATTCCCTTGCACGTTTTCAGTCATTTTTTCTTCTTTTTAAAAGATTTTTTTTCATGAATTTTTGAGGAGTTTATTTATTTATTTAAGCATTTTAATTTTATTTATTTTGTGACTGAGACAGAGAGAGTCAGAGAGAGGGACAGACAGGAAGGGAGAGAGATGAGAAGCATTAATTCTTCATTGCGGCACCTTAGTTCATTGATTGCTTTCTCATATGTGCCTTGACTGGGGGGGCTACAGCGGACTGAGTGAGCCAGCGACCTTGGGTTCAAGCCGGTGAGCCTTGTTCAAACCAGATGAGTCCGCACTCAAGCTGGCGACCTCGGGGTCTCGAACCTGGGTCCTCCGCATCCCAGTCTGATGCTCTATCCACTGCGCCACCACCTGGTCAGGCTTAAAAGATTTTTTTTTTCTTTGTCTTTGAGTATTTTTACAAATAAGTGACTTGGGTGTGGAACTCTTTGTGTTTGTCCTCTTGGAGTTTGTTGACCTTTATGGATGTATAGATTTTCATCATATTTAGTAAGTTTCAGCCTTTCCCCTCCCCCCTTGAATGTTTTCTCTCTTTTCTTTCCTGGTAATAATATTGTGACTGCTCATGTGCTTAATAGTGTCCTACATTTCTCTGAGACTCTGTTCATTTTTCTTTATACCTTTGTCTCTCTCTTTAAAATATGTAATCTTTATGAATCCATCTTCAAGTTCACCAGTTCTTCTGCCAGGAAATTCTAATCTGCAATTGGCTTTTTTCTTTCTTTTTCTTTTTTCTTTTTTTTTTTTTTTTTTTTTTTTTTTTTTTTTTGTCATTTCAGTGATTGTGCTTTTCAACACCAGAATTTCCATTTGGCTTTTTCTTTTAGTCATTTCTGTCTGTTGATATTCTCTATTTGGTCATTTTTTGTTATACCTTCCTTTACTTGTTTAAGGATGGCCTCCTTTAGTTATTTGAACATAGTTTTTTGTTGTTGTTGTTGTTTTTGACAAAGGCAGAGAGAGAATCAAAGAGAGGGACAGATAGGGACAGACAGGAAGGGAGAGAGACGAGAAGCATCAATTCTTGGTTGCAGTTCCTTAGTTCTTTATTGATTGCTTTCTTGTATGTGCCCCCACGGGGGGGGGGGAGCAAATGACCCCTTGCTCAAGCCAGTGACCTTGGGCTCAAGCCAGCAAGCAGCCTTTAGGCTTAAACCAGCGACCATGGGGCCATGTCTCTGATCCTACGCTCAAGCCAGCAACCCTGTACTCAAGCTGGTGAGCCTGCGCTTAAGCCAGCGACCTTGGGGCTTTGAACCTGGGTCCTCTGGGTCCCAGTCCAACGCTCTATCCACTGCGCCACTGCCTGGTCAGGCTGGACATAGTTTTAATGACTGGGTTGAAACTTTTTGTTAAATCTGATATTTAGGTCCTCTCAGGGGCAGTTTTTGTTTTGCCTGCATTTTTCCTGTTTGATCTACGTAATCTGTGTCACATGTTGACTGTCTCCCTGCTCCACTTCCGTACCAACACTTGTTCTCAGTTTTGAAAGCTGCCTACGTAATGGATGTGATGTGATAATTTGTCGTGGTTTTGAATTGCATTTCCCTAATGCTTGGTGACGCTAAGCACCTCCCCGAGTGCTATTGGCCTTTTTATTTTAATGTCTTCTTTGGAGAAATGTCTATTCAAGCCTTGTGCCCTTTTTTAAATGTATTTATTTATTCAGTTAATTTGTTAGTTCGTCTCCTAATTATTTTTGGTTGCTCCCTAGACAGTTACTACATAGTAGCGACTCTGGATACCTACCTATCTCCCGGTCTTTGTTGTTTTCTTGTTTATTTGCTTATTTAGTTAGTGACTAGACCTCTGTGGGAGCGTGAGAAGTGGGTCTTAGCTCCTGTGCTCACTGTTCCTACTGAGATTTTTTTTTTTTTTTTTACAGAGACAGAGAGAGTCAGAGAGAGGGATAGATAGGGACAGACAGACAGGAATGGATAGAGATGAGAAGCATCAATCATTAGTTTTTCATTGCCACGCCTTAGTTGTTCATTGATTGCTTTCTCATATGTGCCTTGACCATGGGGCTACAGCAGACCGAGTAACCCCTTGCTTGAGCCAGCGACCTTGGGTTCAAGCTGGTGAGCTTTGCTCAAACCAGATGAGCCCACGCTCAAACTGGCGACCTCAAGGTCTCGAACCTGGGTCCTCCGCATCCCAGTCTGACGTTCTATCCACTGCGCCACTGCCTGGTCAGGCTCTTACTGAGATTTAGTAAATTTTCTTGAGTAAATGTTTCTGGGTGTGCTGTACGCTCTTAAGACAACTTCCAAGGGCTTTCAAAATGTGCTTGAATACTTGATTTGCCCGTGATGGTGGTTTTGCCAGGGAGCTGGTCCACGGGGCTCCTCACACCGGAGTTCTGGAAGTGGACTGCGAGACCTCTTGTTTTCTTAAATACCCAGCGTGCATGTTTTAGGGACCGGGCCTGTCTCTTATGTAGACATGGTGTGATCAGCACATTCAGGGGGTTCACATGGATTCTGTACTCACAGATGATGACTGGTCCACAGGGTGTCCTGGGGGCATTCTGAGGCTCAGCCATACTCTGTGACTCATAGGACAGCTCGGGTCACATTTGCATCAGCCACGTCAGAAGGACAGGAGCCACAGCCAGCGCCCCCCCCCCTCCTGCTGCAGGCTGTCTGCAGAGGCAGAGCCACAGCGGGTGGTGTCACAGCTGCCCTGCCTGCCTCACGGGCCTCGTGTACCCTGTAAAATCACGGAGGCAGACTCCTGGCCCTCCCAGAGGCAGCGCCGCTGGTCGGGGGCGCCCCCAGGATGGGTAACCTCTACCAGGTGTCCGCAGGCCTCTCCAGTCAGGAGCCGTTGCCCCCCAGAGGTCATTTTTAGCTGAGCGCCGTCCCCTGGCCACATGGTTGTCAGCTTCCGAGAGCCAGAAAGCAAACCATGAGTCACCTGCTCGTGCAGAAGGGGAGCTTTGTTGGCCTCCTCCACAACAAGCCACATTCAGATTTGGCCAGTGGCTTCGATTCGGTTCCTCTCCCGCGAGACACCGGGTGTCGTGTCTGGTCACGTCTCCTTCGTTCCCCGTTGTCGGCCACCGTCCTCAGCCTTTCTCTGCCTTTCCTGACCTTGCTGTTCTGGACAGGCACCGGCCGGCCAATCCGTGGGCAGTTGCAGTTTCCTTCTGATTAGGTATAAGCGATGCACTTGGGGACACCCCCAGGGGGTACGCTGGTCCTTCTTTCTCCGGGCGCCCCTCAGGTGCCACAGGGCGCTGGTGCGTCCTGGTGCTGATGCCATCGGCATTGACCGCTGGGTGAAGGGGGTGCCTGTCAGGGTCTGTCAGACACTATACACTTACTTCTCTCTTTGTGATAAAAAGACCGCTGGAGGTGATTCACGGAGACCATGGGATTGTCCTGTTCTTCTCTAGCGAGCTTTATTTATTTTTTCTTTCTTTTTTTTTATTTTTATTTTTTATTTTTTATTTATTCATTTTTAGAGAGGAGAGAAAGGGGGAGAGAGAGACAGAAAGGGAGAGAGAGAGAAGGGGGGAAGAGCTGGAAGCATCAACTCCCATATGTGCTTTGACCAGGCAAGCCCAGGGTTTTGAACCGGCGACCTCAGCATTTCCAGGTTGACGCTTTATCCACTGCACCACCACAGGTCAGGCTTTATTTATTTTTTTAATTTTTATTGATTGATTGATTTTAGAGAGACGGAGAGATAAACGTTGATTTTTTTTGTCCCTCTCGTATGCGCATTCATTGGTTGCTTCTCGTACGTGCCCTGACTGGGGGTCACACCAGCGACCTCAGCATGCCAGGATGACACTTTATCCACGGAGCCACCCAGCCAGGACATCATCTAACCGTCTTACCATCCAGTGAGGATTCTTGCCACAGTTGCTTTGTTGTCATGTTGCCCAACGGTGATGTTCTAACTCAGCCATTCCTTCTACCCTGTTATTACGTATTGGCCTCGTTTTTTTGAAAGATTTTTTTTTTTTAAAGTACTTACTGTGATACCTGTAGCTCTTTTCCTCCGTGAAGGGGGCTGACGTCCTGTGTTAATTATACCAAATTACTGAGAATTAAAAATACCCAATTAGAATGAAGTACTTTACCATGATGTGAAGGGAACCTCTCAGACAAGGAGCGTTTTGACGTATCTGAAGAAAGACTACTGGGTGTCTGAGAGGCTGGGAAACCCTCTTGCTGAAGGCAGCTGTCACACAGGCAGGAAGAGGGACAGATGTGACAGACCCGAGAGAATACAAGGGATTGTGTAAATGTCACTCTGAGGGACAGTAAGGGTCTGCTGCCCGGTGGTTGACAAATGAGCCCTATCAAAGGGGTTGTGTAAATGTCACACTGAGGGACAGTAAGGGTCTGCTGCCCGGTAGTTAACAAAGGAGCCCTATCATAAAGGTTCTCAATGGTTAAAATTGAGGCCCTGGCCGGTTGGCTCAGTGGTAGAGCATCAGCCTGGCATGCAGGAGTCCCGGGTTCAATTCCCGGCCAAGGCACACAGGAGAAGCGCCCATCTGCTTCTCCACCCCTCCCCCTCTCCTTCCTCTCTGTCTCTCTCTTCCCCTCCCACAGCCAAGGCTCCATTGGAGCAAAGTTGGCCCGGGCGCTGAGGATGGCTCCATGGCCCCTGCCTCAGGCGCTATAATGGCTTTGGATGCAACAGAGCCGACGCTCCAGATGGGCAGAGCATCGCCCCCTGGTGGGCGTGCCGGGTGGATCCCAGTCGGGCGCATGCAGGAGTCTGTCTGACTGCCTCCCCGTTTCCAACTTCAGAAAAATACAAAAAAAAAGAAAGTAAGAAAATTGAGTAAGTAAGCTGTTGAAGTAGAAGTCATTGAACCCAATGCTAGTAAAAAGAATTTATATACATATGTATATATATATGTATATAATTATGCATAACTATAAGATTATAGTGAGTGCATGAGTAAATTGGACTTTGAGGAACAAATCTCATTTGAAATGAACATAAAACTTTATTCCAGCTCTAACCGGGTAGCTCAGTGGGGTAGAGCATTGTCCAGATACACCAAGGTTACAGGTTCGATCCCTGTTCAGGGCACATACAAGAGTCAACCAGTGGCCTGACCTGTGGTGGCGCAGTGTATAAAGCATTGACCTGGAACTCTGAAGTTGCTGGTTTGAAAACCCGGGCCTGCCTGGTCAAGGCACATAGGGGAGCTGATGCTTCCTGACCCTTCCCCCTTCTCTCTCTCTGTCTCTCTCTTTCTCTCCCTCCCCAAAAAATGAATGAATAATCTAAAAAAAAAAAAAAAAATCAACCAGTGAATACATAAATAAGTGGAACACATTGATTTTTTTTATTCCTCTCTCCCCCTTTCTCTCTTCGCTCTCTAAAATTAATAAAAACAATTTTAATTGAAAAAATAACTTCATTCCAAAGAGTATTAGCGTCTTGGGGTGGTGAGTGACAGCCTCGCACTCCGAGTTGTAAAGGCCGGTTTGTGGTTTGGGTCAGCCTGACATTGTTGCAGAAGGCCTCTGTGCCACTGTCCGTGGTTTGTCCGGCTGCTATTTCTAGGCTAACGTCAAGGTTGTGTGTAAGGTGAACCAGCAGGATATGACATCTGTTACTCTTCCCGTCTTCAGTTTCCACGTTGTCCCTCGAGGTGAAGGACTCAGCCTAGAAACCCCTTGCTTCTGGCTTCGGTGACATCTCTGTCTCTCCCTTTCACAGGTACCTCCTACTTAACAGACGTTGTGTGGTGGGCGGGCACGATAGCAAGTAAGTATCCTGCTGCGTCACCAAGACCTTGGTCACCTCTCCGGAGCTCCATGGCCCCTCTGGCAGGACAGGAGGGGGCGGGGTAAGGCGGGCTCCCTCCTGGGGGATGAGGACTCAGGGGGTCAGGAAGCCCCTGTGGCCCGCAGTGAGCCCTCAGTTCAGTCTAGGTCACCCTGTCCTGCGCCCAAGGCAGTGAAAACAGCCACTGCTTACTCCTCTGTAGTCGGGCTGTGGACGTTTGCGAAACGTCACGTCTTCACTGAATGTACTGTGTTTTTCGCTCCATAAGAACCTGACCATAAGATACACACCTAGGGTTTTAAGGAGGAAAATAAGAAAAAAATATTCTGAACCAAATGGTATGTTAAAATATTTAATAAACTATACCACAATATTTCAACAATGTAAACTCAACAGCCGTATTAACAACCATTAGCACTGTTATTAACAAATTAGAAGACTGATCAGGCGGTGGCAGAGTAGATAGAGCATCGGACTGGGACGCAGAGGACCCAAGTTCGAGACCCCGAGGTCGCCAGCTTGAGCGCAGGCTCATCTGGTTTGAGCAAGGCTCACCAGCTTGAGCCCAAGGTCACACTGGCTTGAGCAAGGGGATACTCGGTCTGCTGTAGCTCCTCCCCCTCAAGGCACATATGAGAAAACAATCAATGAACAACTAAGGTGCCACAATGAAGAATTGGTGCTTCTCATCTGTCTCCCTTCCTGTCTATATGTCCCTATCTGTCCCTCTGACTCTGTTACAAAAACAAAACAAAACAAAGAACAAATGAGAAGAGGCTTTGATGTTCAAATACTCTTCTAGTTGTCCAGGAACCCGCAGCAGCTAAAAAAAAAATGAGCATTCGCTCCATAAGACGCACGGGCATTTCCCCCTCCACTTTGGGGTGGGAGGGCATCTTATGGAGTGAAAAATATGGTAGTTGGTTTTACGAAGATCAACTCTCTTCCCTCAGCTTTAAGGACCAGATCACATGCTATCAATACAGACGAGGCCAGGCACAGAGGTCACGTGCTATAATATGAAGAAATAACATTAGCGTTTTGAACTTTCAGTTGTAGAAAGGAAAATCATGTTGGAAACGTCAGCGATATCATGGGGTTCGTCGTCTCACGTTGCCTCGTAGGCCAGAAACGATCTAGGAGACGTCACTTTCACAGAAGAGCTGTGGTTTAAGTTCTGGTTCCCCGTTCGTTTCCCCCACACACACTCCCGCCCCCATGCAGTTCTGTACAGGCAGTAGTGTCCCCTGCATGTCAGTGTGGCCCGCGGCCGACACCGGAGTCGGTCCCAGCCAGGTAGGGGGTACGGGAAGCTCTGCGTGATTCCTTTCCAAACAAGGCCGTGTGACGGGGAACAGGGAAGTGGGCTCCTGCACACACACTGTCCATCACTGCCTTTAGATGGGCGGTTTCCAAGCTCCCTGACCGGTGGGGACAGGGACGCTGTCAGGCCCGCTCTCTCGAGCAGTCGGGACCCTGACACACACAGACAACGCCCCACGAGGGGTGTCTCCCTTGTCACGGCGAAGAAGTGGCTGTCGAGAGCAGAGAGTCACCAGACTCCACTCTGATCTTTGCCGGAAGAGAGCTCTGCAGTTGCAAGTGATCCCCTGTGATTCTCTTGACAGTGGCTGTTGGCCAGATTGGAAACTTCTTGGCTTATACGGCGGTCCCCACGGTCCTGGTGACTCCCCTGGGTGCCCTCGGAGTGCCGTTTGGGTGAGAAGGGGTGTTCTATGTTTTGATTTTTAATATGTGTTTAGGTACATATATATTTTGAACTTTTCATTTTCAATGTTTCCATTTAAATAATAAAAGGAAATCCTAACTGAAGACAGGTCTTCAGCATTCTACTCTATATGGTTTAATTGTATTTCCTCAAATTTGGTTGTGTGGATTCGTAACCCTTGCCTTAGAAATCTGCCGTAGGGTGTTTTAGATCCCAGCTTATTTGTGGGATCCAGGAATGTCCTGCTGTCACTCTCTGGGTTTGCCCTGGAAGACCTTTCTAGAGACCAGAGTTTTCCTGGCACTTTGGCAAGTGTCTCTGAGACCTCATGAAGGAAAGCTAGTCAGTTGGTGGTTTCTTTGGGCATCAACCATCCCCAGCTGATCACTGAGCAGCACCCCGCCCCCTGGGAACTTTGGAGGTTGGGATGAATCACACATGGGTACCAGTGGGGGTGGGGGCAGTATGACTCACAAGAGTCAAGAGCAAATGGATCCCCCCAGGAAGAGGACTCTGGGTTGCTTTCACTTTATTAGGGTTTCTCAGCCTTGACACCGTGGGTGCAGCCACTATGTAAACAGTATGCAGCTTTCTCAAGAAGCTAAAACTAGAACTTTCCCACAATCCACCAGGAAGGGAAAAGAGCTACCTGCATCACCTGTGTTCATAGCAGAATTATTTACAGTAGCCAAGATATGGGAACAATCTTAAGTGTCCATCAACAGATGAATGAGTAAAAAAAGAGGTGGTACACAGTCTCACACACACATACACACGTACACACACACTGGAATTTATTCAGTTATGAGAAGAAAGGAAGTTCTGTGGTTTTGCAAAGAGATTTATGAACCCTAAGAACATTACGCTGAGTGAAGTAATTCGGTCAGAGGAAGACAAATACTGTGTGACTCAAACTCAGAGAAACAGAATAGAGTGGGGGGTTACCAGGGGCTGGGGGGTGCATGGGAGATGTTGGTCAAAGGCTGCAGACTTCCAGTTAAGAATTAGTTCTGGGGACCTAATGTGTATAGCATGGTGATTATAGTTTTTTTTTTTAAAAAGCTGTATTAGATGCTTGAAAGTTACTGAGAGAGTAGCTCTTAAATATTCTCATCACACACACAAAAAAAGAAATGGTAATTATGACATGTGACAGGGTGTTTGCTAACACTATGGTGGCAGTTATTATGTAATACATGTCTATCAAATCAATACAATGTTTACTTTAAACTTAGACAGTGTTGTATGTCAAGTATCTCTCAAAGCTGGGGGTAAAAATAAAGTGAAAAGTCAACTGACAGGATGTTATAAAAAGTTTCAAATTTTGTATCTGATCCATGGACTTGCATTTCAACTCTACAACAACTTCTATAACACATCAATCAAAGGGCACATACCCCAATTGAAAAACAGGCTCAAGATCCAATGTACATTTCTCCAAAGAAGATACACATGTGGCCCATTAAACATATGAAATAACTGCACACCCTTAGTCACTGGGGAAGTGCAAGTCAAAACCACAATAAGCTATCACTTCCCACCCACTAGGATGGCTGTGTTCAAAAAAAAAAAAAATTAACGTGTTGGCAAGGACTCCGAATAAACAGAAACCCTCACGCAGGGCTGGTGGGGATGCCGGCTCGTGCGGCTCCTTGGGGAAACAGCCCAGCTGTAAGTCTCTCAAACGGTTAAACACAAGGCTGGCCAAACCCACCACTGGATAAATACCCTAGAGAAATGAAAACACAAAGACTCGGCACACAAATGCCCACAGTAACGTATTCATTACAGGGAAAAAAAACCCACAACAACCTGGAAACAACCCAAATGTCCATCAACTGATGAAGGATAGATAATAGATGATGCATATATATAATGGAATATGATTAGAAAATGAATTCATTCTTCATGTATATTACAACATAGATGAACCTTGGAAACATTGTTCTAAGTGAAATAAGCTACTCCCGGAGGACTATATATTATTATTGTATGATTGTGTTTATATGCAATGTCCTGAATAGGAAAATATATACCGAGAGAAAGGAGATTTGTGGTAGTCTAGGGATGGGGGCAGGAGGGGGAGAGGGGAGGGGTGCTAAGGAGTTCTAAACTTGACCGTGTTGACAGAGGCACGATACATTTATAATCTTTCTACTCTTAAAAACTAACATGTAAAATACGGCTCTAAGGAAAATGTGGCTTTTCTAAGTAGCCGCAATAAGTAGCAATGGGTCAACTGCTATTTCTCTTTTGTCCACTCCAGGTCCATCCTAGCCTCTTACCTTCTGAAGGAGAAACTCAACATCTTGGGCAAGCTGGGGTGTCTGCTCAGCTGTGCCGGTTCTGTCGTGCTGATCATCCACTCCCCGAAATCCGAGAGTGTGACCACACAGGCCGAGCTGGAGGAGAAGCTGACCAACCCAGGTGACCCCATTCTAGCTGCCCCGTAAGCGCCTGTCACTGTCCCGTGTGTGAGCCTCCCCGGGGGGCACTGTGATGCCCTCCCCCCAGGCCCTCTGCTGGCCTAGTGCAGGGTTCCCCTGCCTCCCAGCGCCTGTCCTTCTGGGGCCGTTCCGAACCGCGTGCTGGAGACCATGTATGTCCCAGCACCCCTGGCCGCCCACTCCTGTGACCCTGTCTCAGAGACCTGACCCAGTTTAATTTACCTTCACCGTTCCCCACAGGGGTCTCTCTCTCTTTTTTCCTTTGTATTTTTGACATATAATAATTTATAAATTTTTTGACAAATGCAATAAAAAAAAAAAACAACAAAAACACACAACCCTGTATAATTATACTGGTTTTAAAAAATACTTCCAGTAGACCGTCTATCCTGACCAACACTTTGAGACAGGTGCCGGCACAGAACTGCAGCCATATGTGTCCCTGTCCAGATGTGTCCGGGCCATGAAGCATCTTCCACTCCTCTGGAGCTGGCTATCAGCACTGGTTGCCATAGAAACAATGGCTGTAAGATTTGCAAAAAAGGAGATCGTGGTGAAGTTACCCAAGACTGTGTACCTCCTTGTAATTTTTTTTTATGCCTAAACACTTAGCATTGTGAGACTCACTTCCTCCTGCGAAAACCAAAATAGTCCCAATACGGTGAGAAATAAGAGTATGGAGACATGACAAAAAAGTTCAGAAAGGCCTGACCAGGCGGTAGCGCAGTGGATAGAGCATTGGACTGGAATGCGGAAGACCCAGGTTCGAGACTCCAGGGCCGCCAGCTTGAGCGCAGGCTCACCTGATTTGAGCAAAACTCACCAGCTTGGACCCAAGGTCGCTGGCTCAAGCAAGGGGTTACTCAGTCTGCTGAAGGCCCGTGGTCAAGGCACATATGAGAAAGCAACCAATGAACAACTAAGGTGTTGCAACAAAAAACTAATGATTGATGCTTCTCTTCTCTCTTCGTTCCTGTCTGTCCCTATCTATCCCTCTCTCTGACTCTCTCTCTGTCTCTGTGTAAAAAAAAAAGTTCAGGCCTGACCTGTGGTGGCGCAGTGGATAAAGCGTTGACCTGGAAATGCTGAGGTCGCCGGTTCGAAACCCTGGGCTTGCCTGGTCAAGGCACATATGGGAGTTGATGCTTCCAGCTCCTCCCCCCCTTCTTTCTCTCTGTCTCTCTCCCCCCCTTCTCTCTCTCTGTCTCTCCCTCTCCTCTCTAAAATGAATAAATAAAAAATAAAAATAAAAAGTTCAGAAAGTTCAATCCAAATGTCTCGAAGGATTTACCTTATATAACTTTAACAGTGTATTCAGAAGCTTTTGGTTTCTGGTGAGTGTGGACGATACGGCTACAGTCGGGTCCTGACTTGTACAGAAAAACACGTCTAAAGTTAGATGATCCTAGGCCCTGGCTGGATGGTTCAGCAGTAGAGCATCAGCCCAGCATGAGGAAGTCCTGGGTGCGATTCCCAGTCAGGGCACACAGGAGAAGCACTCACCTGCTTCTCCACCCCTCCTTCTCCTTTTCTCTGTCTTCTTCTCCTGCAGCCATGGCTCAAATGGTTCGAGCAGATTGGCCCTGGGTACTGACGATGTCTCCATGGCCTCGCCTCTAGTGCTAAAAATAGCTCAGTTGCCGAGCAATGGAGCAGCAGTCCTAGATGGGCAGAGCATTTCGTGGAAGCGGGCTTGCAGGGTAGATCCCAGTTGGGGCTCATGCAGGAGTCTCTCTCTGCCTCCCCGCCTCTCCCTTAATTAAAATAAATAAGTAGCCCTGGCCGGTTGGCTCAGCGGTAGAGTGTCGGCCTAGCGTGTGGAGGACCCGGGTTCGATTCCCGGCCAGGGCACATAGGAGAAGCGCCCATTTGCTTCTCCACCCCTCCGCCGCGCCTTCCTCTCTGTCTCTCTCTTCCCCTCCCGCAGCCAAGGCTCCATTGGAGCAAAGATGGCCCGGGCGCTGGGGATGGCTCCTTGGCCTCTGCCCCAGGCGCTAGAGTGGCTCTGGTCGCAACATGGCGACGCCCAGGATGGGCAGAGCATCGCCCCCTGGTGGGCAGAGCATCGCCCCCTGGTGGGCGTGCCGGGTGGATCCCGGTCGGGCGCATGCCGGAGTCTGTCTGACTGTCTCTCCCTGTTTCCAGCTTCAGAAAAATGCAAAAAATAAATAAATAAATAAGTAAGTAAAGTCCGACGATCCGTGTTTTGCAGTGTTTGTGGGCTACTTGTGCATCGTGCTCCTCATGCTGCTGCTGCTCATCTTCTGGATCGCGCCGGCGCACGGGCCCACCAACATCATGGTCTACATCAGCATCTGCTCCTTGCTGGGCAGCTTCACTGTGCCTTCCACCAAGGGCATCGGGCTGGCGGCCCAGGACATCTTCCACAACAACCCGTCCAGCCAGCGGGCCCTGTGCCTGTGCCTGGTGCTCCTGGCCGTGCTGGGCTGCAGCATCATCGTCCAGTTCAGGTACATCAACAAGGCGCTCGAGTGCTTCGACTCGTCCGTCTTCGGGGCCATCTACTACGTGGTCTTCACCACGCTGGTCCTGCTGGCCTCGGCCATCCTCTTCCGGGAGTGGAGCAACGTGGGCCTGGTGGACTTCCTGGGCATGGCCTGCGGCTTCACCACCGTCTCCGTCGGCATCGTCCTCATCCAGGTGTTCAAGGAGTTCAATTTCAACCTGGGGGAGATGAACAAATCTAACGTGAAAACAGATTAGGACGCGGCCGAGGTGGTGGGGGGCGGGGGGGGGGGGGGCGTGAGGAAACAGGAAATGGGCGTGGTTTCTGGTTGGTCTTAGTTTGACATGAAGTACCAGTTACCTCAGTCCCTGGTACCAGAGTTCCTTGTATATCTGCGTGTGGTCTGGTGGACAGTGGGGGGGTGCTGCCCGGGCACCAGGCGAGGGCCTAGCCCTCTGTGGTCTGACGTTGTGCTCCATGGTCACCTGGCTGTCATCTCTCTGATGAGAGGAATCACATGTTCATTGCCATTAATAACCCGGAAGCTTTCATGAACACTCTTTCCTTTAAAAACATGTTAACATGATTTAAGTAGGAGAATAAAGACAGGCTCTTTCCGGTTAGTCTTTGCAGAGGAAGCAGAGGTGTTCTCCTGTGGACAATTCCTTTAGGAATGGGAGAGATGGTTTTGCGATATAACGTTGTACAGCAGAGGTCAGGAACCTATGGCTCGTGAGCCAGATGTGGCTCTTTTGATGGCTGCATCTGGCTCGCAGACAAATCTTTAATAAAAAATAATAATAACGTTCAAAATATAAAACATTCTCATGTATTACAATCCATTCATTTCCTACCGCTCATGTTCATGGTTGTGGATGGCTGGAGCCAATCACAGCTGTCCTCCGGGACAACACCAAATTTTTATTGGATAATGCATAATGTACAGGGGTCGTTGTATGAGTCTCATGGAATTACATTTTAAAATATGTGGCGTTCATGGCTCTCTCAGCCGAAAAGGTTCCTGACCCCTGCTGTACAGTAATGTATCTGTGGTTGTATTTTGGGGTTTTTTGGGGTTTTTTTTTTTTTGTTTTTTGCATTGAGCCTGTATTACCTCATCCAGATAAGAGGTCTCTATACATTGACTTGTTTTTAATCCGCAAATGGGCTGACTCCACCCCCCCCACCCTGCCACACCCACTCCAGGACACGTTAATTGTCAGTGGAAAGAGAGGAGTGAGGAGGCAGACAGACACAGTGCTCCCTTTCCAGGAAGACTTTCAATAGCTTAAGTCAATTTCAGTGCCTTTCTCACTTGAACTGTTCACTTAGTTTCACTTACTGTGTGTATGTCCTCTTAGCTTAGAATTAATGCAACCTCCTTGATTATTTCAACATTCCAAACATAGACATGGGAAGCGGTTATAAATAAAACAGTAACACTCATTTGTGGGATGAGAGTCGAGACTAAAGACACATGGGGGGGGGGAGGGGGGAAGAAACAAAAAACAGACCCTAATTAGCATGTCGTTATTGTCCAGCTAAAGACAGTGGACTCTAAGTTGCATAAGGTTATTTTATTTGCATTTAATCTATGCCACTGGGACCCGGTATCAAATATGCCCGCCGTTTCTCCTCCAATGAACGTGGTGGCCTCTCAGAAGAAATAAATAATTGAACTTGAGAACAAGGGCCATGAGAGGAGAGGGTGACTTATTTCCGACAGGCAACGTATCTAGTTCCCCATAATACAGGAACAAGTTAAAGGGCCCAGTCACGCTGAGGCTAGCAGGACTGGAATGCTCAGAGTGAGTTTTAAGAGAACTTGGGGCAGAAATGAAAACAACCCATTCAGCCAGCTCCCTGTTGTTTGAGACAGCCAGCCAAGCACCCGGCCACTACCCATTCCACCTCTCCTTAGACTTCTAAAATCCAGAGTAGCCGTGATTTACGCCAGTATTTTGGATCAAAGAGATCACTCGTCTGGTTCAGAGTCACCTTCCATGAGTGTGAAGTGGGAACAGAGCCCAGACTGATATATTTCATTGAGAGATCATGTCCTTCACATACAGTGTTTTATCTAAACGGGGAACCGTTGCCAAGTGGGGAGGTGGGGTTGGGTGATGTAGATTCAGTGAAGTAGCCCGTGGAATCTCTAATCATACCCATTTAAAGTTATTCACTAAAGGAAGTAAATAGGCTTTTCCAGCCAAGAAAAAAAAGAACATTTCTAAAGACCCAAGGAATAGCTCCCTAACGTGTTGAAGAGAAAAGCTTAAGTTAACATGTGACGATTTAACAGAGGGAAGAACACGTGACGGTCATGGGGTGAGCAAGGCTGGTCCGGGACTCTTCTGAACTCACAGCAGCAACAAAATTATTTAAACATTTTCTAAAAATACTATCTTTACCGATAGTTGATACACGCTCAAAAAAGTCCCTCACTCTTTTTTATCAGTTCTCAAAGGCTTGTTTTCTGATCACCAGTACTTTTAAGAACGTAGGCCTTAATTTATGGAAACAAACTTCCTGAAAATACAGGGTGGCAGTGTCCATGTACTACTTTTAGGCAAAAAAATATTGTAGTTTCCCAAGTAAGGATCCTTGTTTGAGATATTGGAAGGACGCCTATGGCACCTCACATATACTGAGAAAGTTGTGGGCCACGTGGAAATTACCGTGCCTATTTTGTTACAACTTACCTGCACAGCTTCCTCGACCTAGACCTGTTGGCGTTCCTTAGTATACGTTTATACCACGAGTACTCAGGAGACATTTTCCGCAAAATCGGCCCTATGGTTTTTTCAGAGTAAAAAAAAAAAATCTCAAAAGTATTAATAACTTATCTTCTCTTGAACTAGTCCCAGAACAGATGTGTCTCCTAGGTCGCCCTCTGGTCAGCAGGTTATATTGGTGAGATGTTCAGCTTTTCTTCTCGTGGAGCCAAGTTCACACCGCCCATTTTGTATTTCATGTGTGTGACTCTAGCCTCAAAGTAGCAAGCGTGAACAGTGGTCTCACAGCTCGATTGTCAAGCTTCACAGAGAGCCTATAACTTCTGATGTAACAGTCTTTATCTTACACACTTACGTGTTCATAATTCCTTTGGAATCGCAAAGGAAAACAAAGTCTCAAAGTGAGAGTTTTCGAGGAGGGCCAGAGTGCTGGTGGGTCTGTGTGAAGATTTCCATTCTTGTACTTTGGGTTTCACCTCTGATAAAAACCAAGAAAAACACCGTATCCTTGTTTCCAAGCCTCCTCTAAACTCACAGGGCACAGATTTACTCTGGGTCGATACTTAAATAGGCATTTCTCTCCTCTCCTACTTGGAAAAATGCCTTATGGTCTCATCAGAATCTTTGCATTGAGAAAAGACAGCTCACTGACCCAGTGTAGAGCCTAGGAAGGATTCTAACCCACATGCAGCACCAAGACCACCCTGGGCATCATTCTGGAGGAGGAGAGCAGTGAGCTCCCTGCCACCCACGGGGCGAGAGCTGCCCACAGTGGGCACCGCAGGGAAGATCACCGCTCAGATATCACTGTGGTCTCTTCATGTTAGAAGACTGTGTGAACTAGCCCTGGCCGGTTGGCTCAGCGGTAGAGCGTCGGCCTGGCGTGCGGGGGACCCGGGTTCGATTCCCAGCCAAGGCACATAGGAGAAGCGCCCATTTGCTTCTGCACCCCCCCCCCTTCCTCTCTGTCTCTCTCTTCCCCTCCTGCAGCCAAGGCTCCATTGGAGCAAAGATGGCCCGGGCGCTGGGGATGGCTCCTTGGCCTCTGCCCCAGGCGCTAGAGTGGCTCTGGTCGCAACAGAGTGACGCCCCGGAGGGGCAGAGCATCGCCCCCTGGTGGGCAGAGCATCGCCCCCTGGTGGGCGTGCCAGGTGGATCCCGGTCGGGCGCATGCGGGAGTCTGTCTGACTGTCTCCCCGTTTCCAGCTTCAGAAAAATAATACTGCGTGAACTAGGGTTCGCTGCTCTTGGTTTCAGCAATAAGAAATATTTCAAATCCCTACTTTCCAAGCCAGCCCGGTACACTCCCTCTTCTTTGCGGAAGTCCGTCCCAGGAGCCCTAGGTTGTTGTCTTTGTCCCTTCTGGTTGGGTTTCATGTCGGATAGCAGAGAGGGGTACTGAAGGAGGCGGTCACGGCTCCTTCTCCTTCTGGACGGTTCAGCTCCTTTCAAATACTGCGCTTGTGTCCAGAGCAGGCGTGGCCAACAGTTTTTGCCCCCGGGCCAGATTAGAAAGAAAACTTTTTTTCAAGGGCCGGCGAAATATTCAAATTAAAAAATGTTAAATACAAAAACAATTCGTTTAAGTAAACAAAATTTTATGTAATTTGTTTATGAATAAATGTAAGTAATTTAGTACAACCAAATTAACAAAAAATCTAATGTGACCTGTTGAGGCGCTTTGCATCACCTATTATTTTTTTAATACCTGGCTCTATACCTGCAGTAGCTAATCTTTTTTCTTTTTTTTTTCTTTTCTTTGTAATTTTTTTTTCTTTTACAGAGACAGAGAGAGAGATAGACAGGGACAGACATACAGGAACGAAAAGAGATGAGAAGCATTGATCATTAGTTTTTCGTTGTACATTGCAACACCTTAGTTGTTCATTGATTGTTTTCTCATATGTGCCTTGACTGCGGGCCTTCAGCAGACCAAGTGACCCCTTGCTTGAGCCAGCAACCTTGGGCTCAAGCTGGTGAGCTTTTGCTCAAACCAGATGAGCCCGCACTCAAGCTGGCGACCTTGGGGTCTCGAACCTGGGTCTTCTGCATCCCAGTCCGCTTTACCCACTGCGCTACCACTTGGTCAGGCTTTTTTTCTTTCTTTCTTTCTTTTTTAACAGAGACAGAAAGAGAGTCAGAGGGAAGGATAGAGACAGACAGGAACAGAGAGAGATGAGAAGCATCAATCATCAGTTTCTTGTTGAGACAGCTTAGTTGTTCATTGATTGCTTTCTCATATGTGCCTTGACCGCGGGCCTTCAGCAGACTGATTAACCCCTTGCTTGAGCCAGCGACCTTGGCTCTGAGCTGGTGAGCTTTGCTCAAACCAGATGAGCCTGCGCTCAAGTTGGCGACCTCAGGGTCTTGAACCTGGGTCTTCCACATCCCAGTTCGACGCTCTATCCACTGCGCCACCGCCTGGTCAGGCCTGTAGTAGCTATTCTTAACACAGCCTCCAAATGTAAATCAATCTTGATCTTGTACTTTTATTTAGATTCATTAAAGAAAAAAAAGTTTTTCTTACAAATATAAGTTGAGCTGAAGATTACTGAAGATATCGTAGTTTATGTATAACGATTTAAAAGTACTACTTATTTCATTCCCACAGTGCATCACACGGAGAATATTAAAAAACTTAATCGCGGGGCACATAAGCTCATTACACAGGCCGGATTGAGCCTGCGGGCCGGACGTTGGCCACACCTGGTCTAGAGGCTGGTTCCAGGTGGCAGTCAAGCCCTCACGGAGCAGTGTCTTTCAGGTACAGGTGACCACGTCAGTCCATGTGCTGCCCGAGTCTTGTTGGGAGAGATCCCTCTTTTCCAAGCTGTTCAGCTCATCCAGACGAGCCCAGCTGTGAGCATCAGTAGATCCATGCCCTCGGCTCTTTTCTGACGCCTCCTTGATCCCGACGTGGGCGTCCTCTGGCTGAGCAGGAACCTGCAAAGGGAAGCACGCTTGCTTCCGTGTAGCTCTGCTCACAACGGTCTGGTGGGCTCCCGTGGTCTGAGGGAGTCGTCCTCATTCTGTTGGACACCAGGGACGGAGCTCAACCACGAAGCTGGATCAGGTGGAAATCTTGGTGTTCTGCCTTCTCAGGGACCAAAAATGTAACATTAACTCCTTAGCATTGACCTTGCTCCCAAGAACAAGTGTCCGTGTTCATTTTTCATACGTGTTACTCACATTCGTAGCCAGAGGTCTGCGACCTTGAGTTGGAAAGGGGAAGGGTCGTTGGGACACCACTCACACCGTAAGACAGTTTATCATATCAAATACCTCAATTTTCTGCATTCCTCACGTCCGCCTCCCATTCGTACTGGTGATGAACTTTCAGGGTCTGTCCTTCAGCTTTTAGGTGACTTTTCATATCTGGCCAGATTCTCATACCTCTATCGTGTACTTGAAAAGATTTGAGAATGATAGAAAGTGGAAGGAGGATTTGGCCCAATATCACACACTTGTTTATTTTCATACTATTTCACACATGCTAGTAAATGCAACAAAATAATTCTATTTTAAGAAAATGTAACTTTGTTACATCAAAAAAAAAAGTCTTCTAGTGAAAAGAGGATACTTAGTAGAATAAGGATCACGTAAATAAACATCTATTTCAAATGTACCCAATGTGATAAGAAGCATAGTCTAGGGCCCAGAGAATGACCAGGGAGAAGGATTTACTTGTTCTTTTCTCTATTGTTTTTTTTTTTCTTCTTGAATTGTGCAGCTCTAGGTGAGTCACTTGACCTTTCTGTGCCTCAGTTTCTCTACCTCTAAAGGGATGGGATGGTTCTCCAAATCGACTGCCTGAGGGTGCTTGCACGATAGCACGTGCTGGCAGCCTCAAGTGACAGTGTCGTGCGCAGGGTGGCCCGGGAGTGACCCAGGGGAAACGCATCTGGGCCTCTTGTCTGCTCAGGACCATGCTGCAGAGACGCAGCTTTGAGCAATGAACAAGGAAACAAAGCACTGGGTGTAAAGTGCGCATAATTCCACGAAGCTTTATTTTCCCTTTTCATTTGTCTTAAGAGGAAGGATTTTTGTACCCTCTGTTGTGAAAGACTTAACTGAAACAGGGACTTTGAAAAGCTGCACTGACAGGTTACATTCCGATGGTGTGATGAGCTACCCTGATGTTCTGCACAGGTTTCTGCTCTTGCTGGGAGAGTCCATGGCATATGAACCCACGGGTCTGGCTCTGTTGTGTTAAATTTGTCATGAATGATGCTGAGCTTCCTGCTTCCCAGTGGCTCAACCCTGACACGGAACCACCTGACACCAGGTGAATGTCAGGGGCTTCTGAGCCACACTAGTGCCAAAGGGTCACATTGAAAAGTTGTTATTTCTCTTATTTATCAGAATAGGATAATTTGCCCCATGACATGTCAGTGTTTTCTGCACTTGGGGAAAATTTAAGGCTACTGTTTTTTAAGTACCATTCCTGAGTCTTTTTTTGCCTTTTTCAAGAATGATTTGTTTCTTGTAAAATGGAATAGAAACATGGCACAAAGAAAGACGAGATTAAAATTGTAAAAATGTTTATGGGTTGCATCACAGTTTTGTTATTTTTTCATATAAATGTACCGGGGAGCTTCCAGTGATCACGCACACACATATGTCAATGGCTAAGACTTGCTTATATTTTGCTGTATAGAGGTAGTCGTAGCATGTACTTGCCTTATGTAAATAAAAAAGGCTATTTATTAAGTTTTCCAATATTTATTAATAATCTGTATGTGTTTTAAAATAAAATAACATTTCTAGCCGAACACTCGTTTGGTTTTTTTTTAACCCCTTATTTGAAATGTTTGTGTAGCCTCAGGTTTCGTATCATTCTAATTCCTCAATTAGATGTTTCCCATTTTCTTTGTAGAAATGAGTAGCCCTGGTCTCCATCACGATGTATAAGATGTCCACCTGTGTTCACCTTAGGGCGCAAATCCATGATACATCAAGGAATTCACCATATCGTGGTTACTTTCTGACATAACAAAATGATGGCATTACAGAAAACCACCTCTCCATTTTATTAAATTTAATTTCAGAATTTCAAAAAAATACAGAAAACCACCTATATTTTAACATGTTAATACCTTTTACCTGTTTTTGAGGTGTATAACATTTTAGCCTGATCTGTGGTGGCACTGTGGATTTAGCGTCAACCTGGAATGCTGAGGTCTCGGATTGGAAACCCTGGGCTGTCCAAGGTCAAGGCACATAGGGGAGTTGATGCTTCCTGCTCCTCCCAACCTTCTCTCTCTTTCTCCCCTCTCTAAAATGAATAAATAAAACCTTAAACATAACATGTTATTATACTTTAAGCACCTAGAAAATTAGAGAAATATAAAACACTAGAAAGCCCGGCGGTCATACAAAATGACCGCTGTTCTAGATATTATAAATTGTAATTAAAATGATTTGTGCAAAGGTGTCTGCTAATTCAAACTGAATTACTCAGGGCAGGCAGCGAGGACGCCCCTTTGCTTACTGCCCCACGGGGTTTCCCCCTTCTACTTGCTTAATTGCTTAAAGTAGAGTGCAATGAAGGAAACCACTGGTGGTACATTTCTTAAGAGCCACCACTAGCTCAATAAATAAAGGTGATTTAAATAATAAAATGTTAATTCACATGTCAAAGATCTCTTTGTACACAACATTTCTTGTGTAGATCTTTCCATCATTTTTAAGCTCGCCTTGCAGAGGACCATCAATTATTTTTAATTTTACGTCCGTTCTTTCACGAACTCTTGAACAGGCAACATAAAGTTGATCGTGTCCAAATGCAGGCTCAGGTAAAAAAATGCCAACACGCTTAAGCGTTTGGCCCTGAGACTTATTGATGGTCATAGCAAAGGCAAGTTTTACAGGAAATTGTATACATCTCAATTGAAACGGCAACCCTGTTTGAGATGGAGCCAAATCAATTCTTGGAATGACATGTATTTCACCTTTAGAGGAGCCAGTCAAAGACTTAGCTATTATGACATTATTTTTCAATTGGAGAACCTCTAGCCTTGTACCATTGCAAAGATCCCTTCTGGTGTTAAGATTTCTTAACAGCATAATAATTGCTCATTGAGGTTAATAATCTTTAACCTCAATTTGTGAGGTGGCATGCCAGAAGGCGGGACTATTTGAATGCCGTGGCAACTTCACCCCATTGGCTAGTAGTTACGCAAGCAACCAATAAGCTATCGGCGACAAACAGACACTTAAGCCTCATATAATAAAGATTCTAATATTCTCAGTGTCATCAGAAATATAGTCATTAACCTTTGTTAGTGTCCCATAAGTCCCTTTACTATATGAAAAATACTTTTATCGATCAGCAATTACTTTGTTTTCCCCGTTGGATTATTTTTAAATTTTTTTACAGTAATTAGAAATATACTTTGTAGTTTTCGATTACAGTTTATACATTCCATATTATTTTGTATTAGCTTCAGGTTTTCTATTGCTGCTCAAACCAATTTCCACAAACTCTGGCTTCACAGCCACACAGATTTATTATCTGAACAGTTCCGGAGGTCAGAAGTCCACACACGTTGAACTGGACGAGAATCAAGGTGATGGCAGGATTGCTTTCCTTCCGGAGCAGCTAGGGAAAAGTTTTTTACCTTTCGCAGTTCTTGGAGTCCTTGCAAGTTCTTTGGCTCCTGCCACGCTCTAGCCCCGCCCCCAGGACTTGGGCCCGCCCCCTGCATTCTCCTCCCTGACACGCCCCGGCCACCTAGACACGCCCTGTCCACAGACACGCCCCGCCCCTTGCCCTCCCTGAGACCGCTTCTCTAGGGGATCGCTAGGGACACCTATTAAATGCGTGGAGCTGCATTTTAAGCGGCACATGGTACTTTCTTGGTCATTATAGAGGCTAAATATTGCCTCTCATCCTTCTCCGCTCGGCCCGCGCGCTCCGCCCGCCTAACCAGGCCCCGCCACCCCACCCCCTGCTCAGAAACTGGAATTCGATTGAGACAGCACGCTGGTGGGCGGGGCTCCAGCCTCACCGCACTGCGCCTGCGCGCGCCGCCTCTGACGTTACTCAGCTGCGCCCAGGCTCTCCTCGCGACGGCTCTCGGTCCAGGGGCACCGTCGCGGCCCTAAGGTTATCCCGGGCAAGTGGCCGTCGGGGTTCCCCGATGGAGGAGACGGCGCGCGCGGCTGCAGCCCCGGATGCTCGCACCTTCCCCTGGACGGCGGCGACGAAGGCGCTGGCCCTGCGCGCGCTGGAGAGCTCGGCCCCTACGGCCTGTGTGAGGGTGTGAGCGGAAGGGACCGGAGCCGGATATCGGAGCGGGGGAGCCGCGCCGTCGGCCTGCCGCCTGGGGTGAGGGTGAGGTCGCCCCTTGAGAGCAGCGCGGAGGGTCTCACGGGGGGCGAGCCTCCTAGTCTTGGGTCAGGAAACAGTCCTTCCTGGGCGCCTTTCTTTGCCCCCGGTTCTGAGAAGGAAGCGGCTTTCCTGGTCCCTTTGCCTCGAGGAACCCCGCCGTGCAGGGAGGGTGGCTTTTCGGTTCCGCAGGGCTCCGGCGGGGCCGGGGGCGGGCGTGCCCCCGAAGCCCGTGCCCGTAATTGCATTGTGTTGGGGTGCGCGTTAGAAGATGGCTTCGGCCCGCGCGGAGACGGCGGCCGTGGGACGAGCCTTAGAAGGCGGCCGAGGCGATCGGAACGCCGCCCGTGTTCCTTTCCGAACTTGTCAGCGCGGCGCGCAACTCGGTGCACGCTCCGTGTCGTGTTCGTGGCTCTTGCACACTTCGCGAGCTTTTCCAGTGGGTTGACTTGCAAGACTGCGTCTTCGTTCTGTTTCTAGACATTCTCTATATACCATATGGCCAGTTGGTACTCTTTTTTTCTTTTCAGTAGTAAGAGGAAATAGGAGAGAATAGAGAATTTTGTTTCATGGAGGCTAGGAATCAAAATTTTAAAAGTACTTAGTAACTACTCAGTCTTTTTTTCCTTCTTCGTTTTCTACTTTCCAGCCCAGAGCTTCTTTTGCTTGGGTTTAAAAATTTATATATTTTTTACAGAGACAGAGAGAGAGACAGACAGGAATGGAGAGAAATGAGAAGCATCAATCATCAGGGGGGTTTTTTTGTTTGTTTTTTGGGGTTTCTTTTTGTATTTTTCTGAAGTTGGAAACAGGGAGGCAGTCAGACAGACTCCCACATGCGCCCGGTCAAACTTTGCTCCAGTGGAGCCTCGGCTGCAGGAGGGGAAGAGAGAGACAGAGAGGAAGGAGGGGGTGGGGGTGGAGAAGCAGATGGGCGCTTCTCCTGTGTGCCCTGGCCAGGAATCGAACCCGGGGCTCCTGCATGCCGGGCCGACGCTCTACCACTGAGCCAACCAGCCAGGGCAATCATCAGTTTTTTGTTGCGACATCTTAGTTCAGTGGTCCCCAACCTTTTTTGGGCCACGGACCTGTTTAATGTCAGAAAATATTTTCACGGACTGGCCTTTAGGGTGGGATGGATAAATGTATCACATGATCAAGACAAGCATCAAGAGTGAGTCTTAGACGGATGTAACAGGGAATCTGGTCATTTTTTAAAAATAAAACATCGTTCACACTTAAATATAAATAAGATGGAAATAATGTAAGTTACTTATTCTTTCTTTGCAGACCGGTACCAAATGGCCCATGGACTGGTACCAGTCCGCGGCCCCAGGGTTGGGGACCACTGCCTTAGTTGTTCATTGATTGCTTTCTCATATGTGCCTTGACTGTGGGGCTACAGCAGACCGAGTAACTCCTTGCTCGAGCCAGCGACCTTGGGTCCAAGCTGGTGAGCTTTTGCTCAAACCAGATGAGCCCGTGTGCAAGCTGGCAACCTCGGGGTCTTGAACCTGGGTCCTCCACATCCCAGTCTGACTATCTACTGCACCACCGCCCGGTCAGGCCTCGAGTTTAAAATTTTAAATGACAGCCCAGGCCAGTTAGGTCGGTTGGTTAGAAGGATGTCCCCAAATGCCAGGGTGACTGCAGGTTCAATCCCTGGGCAGGGCACATCAGGGAAGTGACCAATGAATGCACAACTAAGTGGAATAACAAATAAATGCTTCTCTCTTCCTCTCTCTCTCTCTCTCTTTCCCCCCTTCCTTCCCCCCCCCCATCCTTTTCTCTCTTTCTCTTCTCTCTTTTGTTTCTCTAGGTCTCTCTAAAAATCAATCAATAAAAAAGTAGTTTAAATGACCCTAAAGGGTGTGTGACAATAAAGGGTGTTTATGAGGAAGTGAGAGTGAATGAGTCATCTCTATGTCTTTCAGCTTTTTTTTTTTTAATAAGAGGGCCGTATGAAAGATACTGTCTTGTTTTGCCTTGTGCAGATTTGAAGACTGCATCCTCTTGCCTCCAGTATCGGCGTTTCCCTGTCCTGTGATCAATGTGTGTCACAGGAACTGCTTAAGTATCGAACGCAATGAGCCACGGGCACGGAAAATATGACTTCTATATTGGTCTGGGTTTGGCTATGAGCTCCAGCATCTTCATTGGAGGGAGTTTCATTTTGAAAAAGAAAGGCCTTCTGCGACTTGCCAGAAAAGGTTCCATGCGAGCAGGTAGGTGACACCCCGTGTGACTCTGAAATGATGTCAGTGTGTGCTTGTGTGCTCAGGTGCTTTGACTGGAAGGGCACATCTCAGTCTGTTGTGAGTATATTCAAAATTTCAAACTGCAAGAGTTATCAATGTTCATAGAGACTCAGACATCATGTTGTAAAGTGCCCGAGCCTAAGTTCCGAGGGTTTACATAGAGCAGTGGTCGTCAACCTGGTCCCTACCGCCCACTAGTGGGTGTTCCAGCTTTCATGGTGGGCGGTAGCAGAGCAACCAAAGTATAAATAAAAAGATAGATTTAACTATAGTAAGTTGTTTTATAAAGATTTATTCTGCCAAACTTAGCGAAAATCTGACATAAAGTACTTGGTAAGTAATTATTATATGCTTTAACTTGCTGTAACTCTGCTTTATAAATTTTATAAAGTAAAGTTACTTCCCTACTTTATAAATCACCATTACTGTGGAACCAGTGGGTGGTTAGAAAATTTTACTAGTAACAGATATAAAAGTGGGCAGTAGGTATAAAAAGGTTGACTACCCTTGACATAGAGACACCAAGTCCAGATGAATTTTAAGGAGCTTTATTAAAGGAGGAGAGTTATTAAATATGCCAGCCGCATATGACTAACATGGGGCATTTGCAGACCCAGATCGTGTGTGTGTGTGTGTGTGTGTGTGTGTCCAGGCACAGCCCTTGTGGCAGGTTGTATACCTTTGTTCACACGCACAGGTTGGCAGGAAAAGGAGTGGGATGGGACACAATTCATTAGCAAGCTTACATTTGTCTATAAAACCTATAAAAAACATTTCTATGTGTCAAAACTTATAAGGTAACACAATAGCAAAAATGTTATTCCACATATTGAAAGATATTCCTAAATTTTCTAGTGTTTATTTGCCATTTCTTTGTTTAGAGGTGTATATATATATATATATAATACATTAATTACACGCTTTCAGGAGGGGATGGGAAGGGTGGTTTCCATGGCACTAGGGGATAAATGCCTGCAAATGGCTCATCAAATAAGAAAAGGTTTTTTCAATCTCTCACTTCCTGCTAGCTATTCACCTGCTTTCTTACAAGTGTGGGGGGAAGGACAGGAATGGAAATCTCCTTCCCCTCTTCATTTACAATACAGTGCTATCAGCTATCCTGGTTTGGTGCTAATCACCCAGCATAATATCGTATCCACAGAATCTCTCTGCAGGCCTACTCAAATTAATACAATGCTCTCTGAGCTTCCTAGTAGAAGGGAGCCTCCTACACAGTATGTTTCTGCAAGCCAGGAAACTTTCACATTTCTTTCCCTAAAATATTAATTTTGTAGCTTTTTGGTACTTTACTACAATCAGGGTTTGGTTTTTTTTTGTTTTTGTTTTTTGAGAGGCAGGGAGACAGACTCCCACGGGCGTCCTGACCAGGATGCGCCCGGCAAGCCCCTACCACAGTACTCTGTCCATCTGGGTTTGGTGCTCCATTGCTCAGCAACTGAGCTATTTTAGCGCCTGAGGCAAGGTCATCTTCAGCACCCCAGGTCAACTTGTTCGAACCAATTGAGCCATGGTACAGGAAAGGAAGGGGGGGGAGGAGAGAAGCAGAAGGTCGCTTCTCCAGTGTGCCTTGATCGAGAATCAAACCCAGGAAGGACTTCCACATGCTTGGCCGATGCTCTTCCGCTGAGCCAACTGGGCAGGGCACAGACATCAGTTGTGTAATGAGAAAAATAAGCAAAAAGATGTCAAAATAAGTGAACTACTCACTCCTATGATTATTATCAAACTGAGAATAGGGGCCAATGTCCCTATTAGCATTTAGCCTTTAAATTTTGATATATGTCCGCAGAGATGAAATAAGGGTCTGAATAGAACCAGAACCTTATTGAAAGCTAGAATCTTTTGGCTGTGATAGTAGAAATTTGATTTTTTTTTAATTTTATTTATTTTTTACAGAGACAGAGAGTGAGTCAGAGAGAGGAATAATCAGGGACAGACAGACAGGAATGGAATGGAGAAAGATGAGAAGCATCAATCATTAGTTTTTCATTGCGTGTTGCAACACCTTAGTTGTTCATTGATTGCTTTCTCATATGTGCCTTGACCGCGGGCCTTCGGCAGACTTAGTAACCCCTTGCTGGAGCCAGCGACCTTGGGTTCAAGCTGGTGAGCTTTTGCTCAAACCAAATGAGCCTGCCCTCAAGCTGGTGACCTTGGGGTCTCGAACCTGGGTCTTCCGCATCCCAGTTTGACGCTCTATCCACTGCGCCACCGCCTGGTCAGGCAGAAATTTGATTTTTACCCTAGGTATTTTTCCTGATGATCTTGAAGGCAGGAAGGAAAGAGAGGGCTTCTCTGGGTTGAAGAGTCCAGTTCAGTGAACCTCTGAAGGGCAGTGTAGGTTGTTTCCCCAGAAACAACGGACAAGTCAGGAGACCCTGGGGGACTCTCGACATGATGGGACCCCACTCTGACTGCATCGGGAGACCCTGGGGGACTCTCGACATGATGGGACCCACTCTGACTGCATCGGGAGACCCTGGGGGACTCGACATGATGGGACCCCACTCTGACTGCATCGGGAGACCCTGGGGGACTCTCGACGTGATGGGACCCACTCTGACTGCATCGGGAGACCCTGGGGGACTCTCGACATGATGGGACCCACTCTGACTGCATCGGGAGACCCTGGGGGACTCTCGACATGATGGGACCCACTCTGACTGCATCGGGAGACCCTGGGGGACTCGACATGATGGGACCCACTCTGACTGCATCGGGAGACCCTGGGGGACTCGACATGATGGGACCCCACTCTGACTGCATCGGGAGACCCTGGGGGACTCGACATGATGGGACCCACTCTGACTGCATCGGGAGACCCTGGGGGACTCGACATGATGGGACCCCACTCTGACTGCATCGGGAGACCCTGGGGGACTCGACATGATGGGACCCACTCTGACTGCATCGGGAGACCCTGGGGGACTCTCGACGTGATGGGACCCACTCTGACTGCATCGGGAGACCCTGGGGGACTCTCGACATGATGGGACCCACTCTGACTGCATCGGGAGACCCTGGGGGACTCTCGACATGATGGGACCCACTCTGACTGCATCGGGAGACCCTGGGGGACTCTCGACATGATGGGACCCACTCTGACTGCATCGGGAGACCCTGGGGGACTCGACATGATGGGACCCACTCTGACTGCATCGGGAGACCCTGGGGGACTCGACATGATGGGACCCCACTCTGACTGCATCGGGAGACCCTGAGGGACTCGACATGATGGGACCCACTCTGACTGCATCGGGAGACCCTGGGGGACTCGACATGATGGGACCCCACTCTGACTGCATCGGGAGACCCTGGGGGACTCGACATGATGGGACCCACTCTGACTGCATCGGGAGACCCTGGGGGACTCTCGACGTGATGGGACCCACTCTGACTGCATCGGGAGACCCTGGGGGACTCTCGACATGATGGGACCCACTCTGACTGCATCGGGAGACCCTGGGGGACTCTCGACATGATGGGACCCACTCTGACTGCATCGGGAGACCCTGGGGGACTCTCGACATGATGGGACCCCACTCTGACTGCATCGGGAGACCCTGGGGGACTCGACATGATGGGACCCACTCTGACTGCATCGGGAGACCCTGGGGGACTCGACATGATGGGACCCCACTCTGACTGCATCGGGAGACCCTGGGGGACTCGACATGATGGGACCCACTCTGACTGCATCGGGAGACCCTGGGGGACTCTCGACGTGATGGGACCCACTCTGACTGCATCGGGAGACCCTGGGGGACTCTCGACATGATGGGACCCCACTCTGACTGCATCGGGAGACCCTGGGGGACTCGACATGATGGGACCCCACTCTGACTGCATCGGGAGACCCTGGGGGACTCGACATGATGGGACCCACTCTGACTGCATCGGGAGACCCTGGGGGACTCTCGACATGATGGGACCCACTCTGACTGCATCGGGAGACCCTGGGGGACTCGACATGATGGGACCCACTCTGACTGCATCGGGAGACCCTGGGGGACTCTCGACATGATGGGACCCACTCTGACTGCATCGGGAGACCCTGGGGGACTCGACATGATGGGACCCACTCTGACTGCATCGGGAGACCCTGGGGGACTCTCGACATGATGGGACCCACTCTGACTGCATCGGGAGACCCTGGGGGACTCGACATGATGGGACCCCACTCTGACTGCATCGGGAGACCCTGGGGGACTCGACATGATGGGACCCACTCTGACTGCATCGGGAGACCCTGGGGGACTCTCGACATGATGGGACCCACTCTGACTGCATCGGGAGACCCTGGGGGACTCTCGACGTGATGGGACCCCACTCTGACTGCATCGGGAGACCCTGGGGGACTCGACATGATGGGACCCCACTCTGACTGCATCGGGAGACCCTGGGGGACTCGACATGATGGGACCCACTCTGACTGCATCGGGAGACCCTGGGGGACTCTCGACATGATGGGACCCCACTCTGACTGCATCGGGAGACCCTGGGGGACTCGACATGATGGGACCCACTCTGACTGCATCGGGAGACCCTGGGGGACTCTCGACGTGATGGGACCCCACTCTGACTGCATCGGGAGACCCTGGGGGACTCTCGACGTGATGGGACCCACTCTGACTGCATCGGGAGACCCTGGGGGACTCGACATGATGGGACCCCACTCTGACTGCATCGGGAGACCCTGGGGGACTCGACATGATGGGACCCCACTCTGACTGCATCGGGAGACCCTGGGGGACTCGACATGATGGGACCCCACTCTGACTGCATCGGTACACTCACGACGGCTCCTGCGTGTGTTGCATCCTGGTCGTGTTCTGTCAGTCAGCCTCTGCGTCACTTCTAGACTTGGTTCTGACCTCAGAGAAGACCTGCTTTGGCATTAAAAAAAAAAAAGTCACCTCTTTTCCCGTGCCATCTCTATGGCCAAACCTAACCAAGGAATCTTAAAACCTTAGCCTCTACTGGAATTTTGTAGACAGAGGAGAAAGTACTGGCATGTGCTCTGAACAGGCGTGCTCCGCATTCGTGGTCACTCCTAAGGCAGGTATGCCCATTGTCTGTGATGGATATGCTTGTTGGAGGCTTCATTTGCATTGACTTCTTCTTTTGGACAATGACCCAAGTGTCGACTGCTTGATTGTGTTAGCTTGGTTTGGATGAAAGTCGAGGAACAGTGTAGGCTGAGCATCGTGGCAGCCCCAGACCGTGAGCAGTGCTGAGTCTTCATGCCTGGTCCGCATAGGACCCCCTTCTCCAGGGTTCCTGCCTCGTCAGTGGGGCTGGCCCACACCTAAGTGACCTTCCTGCTTTCAGACAGATAGATACATTTGAACCTGGGCTACATGTTGACTGGCTCGTTTTCTTTTACTTTGTTTATTAAATCTGAGTTCAGAAAAGCAAAAAAGTCAAATAGAAGGATTGATTTAATCACTTCACTCAACATTACAGTACAAATGTAAACATTTTTAACATTTTCATGATCCTTATATCCCCTTTTCTTCACTTGATCTTAGCCAAAAGCCTGAGAAGGGATTTATAGTCCTAAAAGTAGGACCTGAAAAACCTCTTTATGTATGAAGGAACCTCTATTCAAAGTAGTAACGGTCAACAAATGAGATTTTTTTTTTTTAATTTTACTAGGGTGACCTCAATAAATCAGGGTACATATGTTCAAAGAAAACATGTCCAGGTTATCTTGTCAATCAATTCTGTTGCATACCCATCACCCAAAGTCAGATTGTCCTCCATCACCTTCTATCTAGTTTTCTTTGTGCCCGTAACCACCACACTCTTATCAATGTCTCTTAGTCTCGTTTTTATGTCCCACCTACGTATGGAATAATGCAGTTCTTGGTTTTTTCTGATTTACTTATTTCACTTCGTATACTGTTATCAAGATCCCACCATGTTGATGATCCGATGTCATCATTTCTTATGGCTGAGTAATATTCCAAGGCATATTGGAATATTGGAATATTCCAAGTACCACATCTTCTTTATCCAGTTATCTATTGAAGGGCTTTTTGGTTGTTTCCATGTCTTGGCCACTGTGAACAATGCTGCAATAACATAGGACTACATGTGTCTTTACGTATCAATGTTTCTGAGTTTTGGGGGTATATTCCCAGTAGAAGGATTGCTGGGTCATAAGGTAGTTCTATTTTCAGTTTTTTGAGGAACCACCATACTTTCTTCCATAATGGTTGTACTACTTTACATTCCCACCAAACAGTGAATGAGGGTTCCTTTTTCTCCACAGCCTCTCCAACATTTGCTATTACCTGTCTTGTTAATAATAGCTAATCTAACAGGTGTGAGGTGGTATCTCATTGAAGTTTTGATTTGCATTTCTCTAATAACTAATGAAGATGAGCATCTTTTCATATATCTGTTGGCCATTTGTATTTCTTCCTGAGAGAAGTGTCTGTTCATGTCCTCTTCCCATATTTTTATTGGATTGTTTGTTTGTTTGTTGAGTTTTATGAGTAACAAATGAGATGTTTTTAAATCTGTCATTGCTAAGAGTTGTCATAAATGTATAAGAGTCCAATAATCTTCCAAACAAGTGAAATATTTTTTCCTTCACAGGTCAGGGTGGCCATGCATATCTCAAAGAATGGCTGTGGTGGGCTGGACTGCTATCAAGTATGTATAGAGACTATTTCCAGAAAATGTTGTAGTTGTATATTGAAATATTTGCAGATACTATTGCCACTTCATGTTACTAGCAATTTTTAAAACTTTAACCTTTTTTTAATGAACAGAACTCAAACTATTTAAAATTTGTCTTTAAAAGTCATTTAACAGTTTAATGGCTTCTTCCATTTGAATAGGAAGACTTTTTTACCTATCTGATTAAAATATGTCTGACACGTTGTTGTGTTCACAGTTCTGCTCAATTTGAGGTGATCTTGAAAGTGAAAGGTCATAGAAAACACCGGGCTGAACTCCCCACCCCTGCTGATCTTGAGACACTGGGCCTTCAGAGTACCCGGATTAAGTTATACTATACATACTCTTTTTAAGCCTAAGGGCAGTTGTAGTAACGAGGTGGCTAATCTGACTATTTATTCAACAAATATTGATTACTTTAAATTGTATGTCAAGTATTGTTCTTGGTGCTGGAGGTATATCAGTCAAACAGAAAGATCCTTACCCACACAACATCCACATTTCTAGATCAGGGGTCCCCAAACTGCGGCCCCCTGAGGCCATTTATCTGGCCCCCGCCGCACTTCCGGAAGGGGCACCTCTTTCATTGGTGGTCAGTGAGAGGAGCATAGTTCCCATTGAAATACTGGTCAGTCTGTTGATTTAAATTTACTTGTTCTTTATTTTAAATATTTTATTTGTTCCTGTTTTGTTTTTTTACTTTAAAATAAGGTATGTGCAGTGTGCATAGGGATTTATTCATAGTTTTTTTTATAGTCCAGCCCTCCAACGGACTGAGGGACAGTGAACTGGCCCCCTGTGTAAAATGTTTGGGAACCCCTGGTCTAGATGGAAGACAGATAATAATGATAAACAAGTTAGAATGTTTCAGTGATAAGAGTTAACATTGGCTAAGAGCAAAATTAGGGAAGAGGTGTAAAAAGAAGGTTTGGTAGCTTTAAATTTTAGATGGGGGAGCTCGGGCAGGCCTCACTGAAGAGGTGATATTTGAGTCAAAGACGTGAAGGAAGTAGAAGCTGGGTTTTTTTTGTTTGTTTGTTTGTTTGTTTTTGTTTTTACAGAGGCAGAGATAGACAGGGACAGACAGACAGGAACAGAGAGAGATGAGAAGCATCAATCATTAGTTTTTCGTTGCGCATTGCGACTTCTTAGTTGTTCATTGATTGCTTTCTCATATGTGCCTTGACTGGGGGCCTTCAGCAGACCAAGTAACCCCTCACTGGAGCCAGCGACCTTGGGTCCAAGCTGGTGAGCTTTTTGCTCAAGCAAGATGAGCCTGTGCTCAAACTGGCGACCTTGGGGTCTCAAACCTGGGTCCTTCCACATCCCAGTCCGACGCTCTATCCACTGCGCCATCACCTGGTCAGGCTAGAGCAGGGGTCTCAAACTCGTGGCCCGCCCACCAATTTTGTGCGGCCCGCAGACTGGCCCACAGACTAATCCACGAAGTTTGATTAGTCTGCTCGCCGCACAAAATTGGTGGGCGGGCCGCGAGTTTGAGACCCCTGGGCTAGAGGCTGGTTTTGGGGGAAGGGCATTTAAAACAGGAGGAAACAGTCAATGTGAAGGCCACGAGGCAGGACCGAGCTTGGGCGATGGACGTATGTTGGCCAGCCTTCAGGGTGACCCCCAGAGCTTGTTGGCCCCGTGGTGCTAGGTCACTGCCCTCTGACACTGACAGGTGTCGGCCCCATGGTGCTAGGTCACTGCCCTCTGACACTGACAGGTGTCGGCCCCGTGGTGCTAGGTCACTGCCCTCTGACACTGACAGGTGTCCTCCCTGTGGTGCTAGGTCACTGCCCTCTGACACTGACAGGTGTCCCCCCCGTGGTGCTAGGTCACTGCCCTCTGACACTGACAGGTGTCGGCCCCGTGGTGCTAGGTCACTGCCCTCTGACACTGACAGGTGTTGGCCTGTGACCAGGTGCAGCGGACGTGCTGACGTGGGGCCCCTGAGACGGTTGGCTGAGGCTCTGGGTTTGGCCTTCACTGCTTGGCAGCCTGAAGGGAGGGCCTGGGCTGCAGCCAGAACTGGCCGGCCAGTCCTGTGAGTATGCCACCTTGGACCTGGGTCCTCCAGCCCCAGTCCACCCTTCTAGTGACTATAGCCTCTTAAAAAATCCTCTGTAGGAAGTACCTACTGACAGCCTCCTCAAGTCTTACCCAACAGAAACTGAGAAGCCATGAAATCTTTACTAGCAGAAAACATGGCTTGTGCTGTTATAAGCTGCCAGATGTCGGGGTGTTTTGATAAGCAGCACTGGATTACTAAGACCTCGGGCAGCATGAAAGAGGCAAGAATAGTAAGAGAGTGTATAGGGGAAGTAATGGAGTACATCAGCAGTAGTGAGGCCTTAGTCATGGGGACTTTGACTTCTGTGGTGGAGGGAAGTCACGGGCGACAGGATGTGACCCAGGCATAGACGACAGGAGCAGAAGCAGGGATACCGAGTGGAGGCTGGTGGAGTAATGAGGTGAGCGGGGGGACGGCATGGGCCAGCGTAGCGGGGGTGAGCAGGGGGACGGCGTGGGCCAGCATAGCGGTGGTGAGTGGGGAGAAGTGGGATTCTAGATGTGTCCTGAAGGTAGAACAGGAAGGATTTACTGAAAACAAAAGGCTGAACAGGGTATCAAAAGTATCCTCTTAGGCCCTGGCCAGTTGGCTCAGTGGTAGAGCATCGGCCTGGTGTGCAAGAGTCCCGGGTTCGATTCCCGGCCAGGGCACACAGGAGAAGCGCCCATCTGCTTCTCCACCCCCACCCTTTCCTTCCTCTCTGTCTCTCTCTTCCCCTCCCGCAGCCAAGGCTCCATTGGAGCAGTTTGCCAGGGCACTGAGGATGGCTCTGTGGCCTCTGCCTCAGGTGCTAGAATGGCTCTGATTGCGGCAGAGCGACGTCCCAGATGGGCAGAGCATCGCCCCCTGGTGGGCATGCTGGGTGGATCCCGGTTGGGCACATGCGGGAGTCTGTCTGACTGCCTCCCCGTTTCTGGCTTCGGAAAAATACAAAAAAAAAAAAGTATCCTCTTAAAGCATCAAAGAGCCAACACCAAAGTGAAGAATTACCTGCTAAAATCAGAAAACCGTCCCCCTCAGAGATGAGCTGGAGATATTTCTGCCCTAGGGGTCACTGCAGTCCTGGAGTAGGCAGCCGACACAGGGAACCTTTGAACCAGGCCGGTGCGGGTCAGTAGGGTCTGCTAGGGTGGGCACCACCGCGCGCTCTGAGCTGGTGCTCTGGATCGGCAGGCCCATGGGAGGGAGGAGGAGACCACAGGTCTGATCACTCGTGAGCACCAGGTCGCCTCTGGCCTGGGTCTGAGCTGCTAATGCTGTCTGGCAGCTGGCATAAGAATGCCAAAGTTCAAGCTTGGAGATAAAATATTCTCCTCTCCTTAAACCGTTTCTACAGTGACTTAAAAAAATAAAACGCCCAGGAGAGAAAAGGCACATGAGATTGTGAAATTTCAGCAAAAACAATAGGTAGAAACTGACCTGCAGGCTCACCAGGTACTGGGTGTGTCACAACCATGACACAGCGGCTCGCTACAGGTTCTAGTGATAAACTGGAAATTATTATGACATTGTGGATTTGCGAGAGAACAAAGAAGAAATTGCAGAATTGAAAAATGCAGTAATGAAATGGAAAGACTTGTGTGCCTGAACTGAGCGAAATGGCAGTGGTTTGGAAGAAATTACCTCAATTGAAGCGGACACAAAGGGGTGGAAAACACAGGTTAAGAGTATTGTGGAATTAGAGGGTTCGGTGACTGATGAGAGTCTCAGAGGGACAAAGAGTAGAGCAAAAGCAGTATCTGAAGAGAAAGTGGCTGAGACTTGGAAAACTGTCGAAAGTTATTAAGCCTCAGATTCAGGAAACCCAGGACGTACTCAGCATCTATAAACAGAAAACTGGCCCTAGACACAGCCTAGTAAAACTGATGAAAACTAAGAGAACGTAAATAAAATTTCTGTTCTGAGTGGACGTGTTCCTATCTGAGTTTTCTTTTGCCCATCTCCAGTGGGAGCTGGTGAGGTGGCCAACTTCGCTGCGTATGCCTTCGCACCCGCGACCCTGGTGACCCCGTTGGGAGCGCTCAGCGTCCTGGTGAGGTAAGGACACCACGTCTCCCACGCAGAAACCAGTCAGCAGCTGAGACCGCCCGACTCCATGTGTTCAGCGTAGTTTACGTTTAAGCAACATGGATAACTTTTAACTGCTATGTCGTAACGTACTTCTAAGACGTTACCTTCTGCACACAGATCAGCTGTCTGTTGGTGGGGGAAGAGCTCTTGTGACCCGTCTTGCCTGTGTTCAGAGCCAGCATGTTTTACTCGGATTTCAGTTTTTTAAAATTCCAGTTGCACTTGTCACAGCGCTTGGCATTTGACACGCATGCACTTGGCGGGTGGTGGCTAGTGAATGGGTTTCTGTGCCGACTAGGGAAAACCATGATTGGCAGGTCAGGTGCCTCTGGGGACTGGCCTGGGCACCTGTTCAGGAGCATTCCGAGGCTTGTCTGATTTCTGTTCCTTTAATGAGGAGTTCAAACAGCCGAGTCCTTATTGAAGTCTAGATTTTGGTTACTATTTCCCAGTTTATTGATGGACCATTTTATCTTTTCCCCCCCCAAGATTTTGTGTGTGTGTGTGTGTTACATGTAGATTATATAGTTTTTCAAGGTACTATAATATACTGCTCACAAAAATTAGGGGATATTTCAAAATGAATATGAAGCAATAAAAGCATTTTTTAAATTAAACAAGAACAGAAAAGCAAAAAAAACAAACGACAAGTCAAAGAAACTGGTTTGATTATGCAAATGAGATGCAAAACCAACTTGTATTTCATGGGTGAAAATGCACTAGACAAAAGGCTGAAAGTCCAGGAGTATCTGCACGTTCCCTGATTCTCTAGTTTTTGTGAGCAGTATATATGAAGGTGTGTTATACTATAGGTTTTTTAATCCTTATTTTCTGAACATTATACCATTATTTATAGGTTTATATTTTTTTATAGTTGGATAAAACTAGCTATAAAGTACTGGAAATAATAGGCAGATTATATAGAATTAAATGAACATGTGCGATGGCTGCATCCACTTATAAGGATAAATAAATGTTGAGCACATTTTAAGCATTGGTTTGTATGTCGCTCCATTTGTTGTAAATTTCATACAGACTTCTGATAGAGAGGTGCTAATAATTCTAGTGGTTCAGTGTGTGATTAAGCAGATATTTCCCCAAAAGCTTTTGTTTTATGATTGAAGACATTTTCTGTGCCTCGGCAGAAAGCCAGAATGTTTATACACACACCAAGTTTGAGTTCAGTGATTTAAAATCTGGATTGTGTTGATATTTAAAAATGAGAAACAAGTAGGTGATTTAAATCTTGCCCATCTCCCCGCCCCATTTCAGTGCTATTCTTTCCTCATACTTTCTAAATGAAAGACTTAACCTGCATGGGAAAATCGGATGTTTGCTAAGTATTCTGGGATCCACCGTGATGGTCATTCATGCCCCAAAGGAAGAGGAGATCGAGACTTTAAATGAAATGTCGCACAAGCTTGGGGATCCAGGTAAGAGGAGGAAAGCTCTATTTTTACTTCCCAATTTTGCTTTTTATTTTAATCACAGTTTTGTGCACTATTGCTAGGGCAGCAAAGGCGGCTGGTTTTTATTTGGACCACACCAGTCCTCCTTCCTGTTAAGTTTGGAGTCTCAGTTTTCTTAAGTCCTTAACCCAGTGGTTCTCAAACTTTTTGAAGTTGGGGCGCATTTAAAATCCTACAAATAATTGTGAGCACACTATATAAAATTTCTGAAAAACAGGTTATAATAATTCAGTCAATTTTTTTTTTCTGTATTTTTCTGAAGCCGGAAACGGGGAGACAGTCAGACAGACTCCCGCATGTGCCCGACCGGGATCCACCGGCACGCCCACCAGGGGGCGATGCTCTGCCCCTCTGGGGTGTCGCTCTGTTGCGACCAGAGCCACTCTAGCGCCTGGGGCAGAGGCCGAGGAGCCATCCCCAGCGCCCGGGCCATCTTTGCTCCAGTGGAGCCTCGGCTGCGGGAGGGGAAGAGAGAGACAGAGAGGAAGGAGAGGGGGAGGGGTGGAGAAGCAGATGGGTGCTTCTCCTGTGTGCCCTGGCCGGGAATCGAACCCGGGACTTCTGCACACCAGGCCGATGCTCTACCACTGAGCCAACCAGCCAGGGTCTAAGTCAAATATTTTTAAAGCTATATAAAGTCTAAGCGTACTTTTATGGTGATTAAATGAAAATATAAAGTTAAATTTATTGACATTAAAAAATATTTTTGTTACATTTTTTGTTATGCTTTTTAGAATTCATAAAAAAGGGGGTTAAAAATGACAAAAGATAGCTTTTTATATAGATAGATACGTTCTTAGTAAGATTTAGTAAATTTGGCAGGTCCCGGCATAAAAGTGTTAAGTTTTTTAATTCTTGTGTTTATGAGAAACATGAGCCTGATGCGTCCCAGTGTTTCTTCAATGTTTGGGTATATATTTGAAAGGCAAACTCTCATTTCTTTGTCGATACATTGAAGAATTCCTCTCTTTTTATTCTTAATTGTGTTGAGGGTAGAAAATCCTAATTCACATAAATAGGATGTTGAAAATTGTAGTAAAATGTTCAGAGCTTTTTTAGATATTGCCACATATTATAGAAATCCAAAAGGCTTCAAGAGACAATTTCTTATGTTTAATCATCAATCCACAATCAGTGGATAAAGCTGCCAGTTCTTCTGTGTAATGTAAACCAAAATCACTTGAAGCTTCCATGAATGGGTACCTAATACAATTGTATTGTTCAGTGTTAAGTGATGGAAAATGCTATAAATTAAACTCTGCCCATCAGCCTTCAAGTCCTGTTTTATTTATACTAAACTTTTGCTCACTTCCAGAATCAGATTCTTCAATATCACGCTTTTGAGAAATCTATCCATTTTATTTGGGTGTATTTATCTAAAAATAATGTAGCCTGACCTGTGATGGCACAGTGGATAAAGCGTCAACCTGGAAATGCTGAGGTTGCTGGTTCAAAACCCTGGGCTTGCCTGGTCAAGGCATATATGAGAGTTGATACTTTCAGCTCCTCCCCTCTTCTCCCCCCCCCACCTAAAATGAATAAATAAAATCTAAAAAAAAAAGTTATAAAAATAATGTAGTGATGTGTTAATAATAAACATAATGATGTGTTAACAAAAAGAGTGGTATTTCCATAATAAAATGGCATAATAGAGTAACTATATTTATTTTTATATCTGGGCACATGCCGCAAACCAGCGCAGCTAGTAATTCCAGGTCCCAAGTGGGAACAGTGCAGAATTAAGAAAATACGGGTGGGAGGGCCCTGTAGTTGCTGCTGGCAAGAACAAAGCATGCCCAAAAACAGCATCTTGCTTTATTTATACGGCTAAGTGGCCATTAGCAAATCAGTGAGATCTTTGATCATGTTTCCAGGGCAACCCAAGAATTTTACCAAGTGCAGAAAACCCCCACCATACATATCATCTTAACTTTACACCAAACAAAGGAGAGAAGAAACTTGCCTCCAGTCTTTCCGGGGAACATGGGGGGTAGTGTAAACAATCCAGCACCACAGCTTAACAGCCTTTTGCAACCTAATCAGGCAAGCGAGGTGGGGGGTTGGGCAGACTATCAGCTTACAGCCAATTCCCTACCCTTCTATCCCCCAAAAATCTAAACTCCAAAAACCCTGTTGGTTTTTTGGTCCCCAACAGGCACATATTTCTCTGGAAAACCATAGGGCGCACCTGGAAATCTTCTAGGGCAATGGCTTTAGGCGACCTTGGTGTTTTGGTCGTTCGATCCCCGCCGGGGTCGCAACCCACAGTTTGAGAACCACTGTTCTAGGGCACACCAGTGCGCCCTGGCACACTCTGAGAACCACTGTCTTAACCGTTTGAGTAAACGTAACCTGTCTCTGCCTCCTCCAGGTTTTGTGGTTTTCGCGACGCTTGTGGTCATTGTGTCCTTGATACTTATCTTTGTGGTGGGGCCGCGCCACGGGCAGACGAACATTCTGGTGTACATCACGATCTGCTCTGTGATTGGCGCGTTCTCCGTGTCCTGCGTGAAGGGCCTGGGCATTGCCATCAAGGAGCTGTTTGCCGGGAAGCCCGTGCTGCGCCACCCGCTGGCCTGGGCCCTGCTGCTGAGCCTCGTGGTCTGCGTGAGCACACAGATCAACTACCTGAACAGGGCCCTGGACATCTTCAACACGTCCCTCGTGACGCCCATCTACTACGTCTTCTTCACCACCTCCGTGCTGACGTGCTCGGCCATCCTCTTTAAGGAGTGGCAGGACATGCCCGCCACTGATGTCATCGGGACCCTGAGCGGCTTCTGCACAATCATCGTGGGGATCTTCCTGCTGCACGCCTTCAAGGACGTCAGCTTCAGCCTGGCCAGCCTTCCGTTGTCTTTGCGGAAAGACGAGAAGGTCATGAATGGCAACCTCACCAACATGTACGAGGTTCTTAACAATAATGAAGAGAGTATGACCTGCGGGATCGAACAGCCCACCGCCGAAAACGTCTCCCGGAGAAACGGAAACCTGGCAGCTTTTTAACCAGGGGTAACCCAGCAGCAAGCCTACAGCTCTATAAAACGAACGTGGGTATCGAATGTGTCTGAAAAAGCATTGTTCTCCAATTACGTTCTTTAGAGACAATCTTTTCTAAGGTATCACTAATTTGGACCAAGAAATTACTTTTCATATACATACTTAAATGATGGTAGCTCACTAAAATGACCTCAATAACCTGGCCAATTTTTGTCAACCTTGTATTATTGTAGCAGTATTTAAAATTTTCTTTCACCAGAATCTAAATGCACTAATGGTACAGTTTTAAGTCTATAAAAATGCTTTATTTTTTCATTGGTGAGGAAAGTCTGAAGTGTACCTCTGTCACCCCCTCCCCCCTCGCATCAATCCCCTGACCATTTTAAGGTTTTTTGATTAAAAAAAAAAAAATCCCACATTATCCCGTGATTTGCCTTACCTGCCAGAATGAATCATGTTTGGTGATTTTTAATTTTGAACTCATAATGAGAATCCTAAGTTCCTAAAGGCAACTCATTTATTAAAAACAAAGGGTGGAGAATCAGCCCTCAGACTGCTGCTCAGCTGTGGTCCGTCCCTGGCACATTTCATGGTCTTCCTAGGTGACCCCTTATCAGCCCCGTGAGAACGTCCTTCCTGTGTCGGGCTGCCCAGCAGTCCTGTCCTGCTACTGCTCCAACCCCTGGCTACCTGGAACTCGGATCCCCATTGTACATCAGCTCCTGTGCTTTCCAACGTATTCTCGTGAGTTCTGTTGTCACTTAGATCTTCTAACAGCTCTGGGAAATGAAGTCAGAAGACTAAGGTAATTTTTAAAATTCAGCTCACGTTCTAATAAAAAACAAATTGGGAAAAGTTCTAAGTCCGAATGCTTAGAACAGACTGCAAAGATGTTTGTTAAACCTGGCTTCTTTCGCCTGACCAGGCGGTCGCGCAGTGGAGAGAGAGTTGGACTGGGATACGGAGGACCTAGGTTCGAGACCCCCGAGGTCGCCAGCTTGAGCGTGGGCTCATCTGGTTTGAGCAAGGCTCATTGGCATGAGCAAGGGGTCAGTGGGTCTGCTGTAGCCCCCCGCCCCCGTCAAGGCACATATGAGAAATCAATCAATGAACAACTAAGGAACCGCAACAAAGAACTGATGTTTCTCATCTCTCCCTGTCTGCTCCTCTCTCTGACTCTGTCTCTCCCACAAGAAAAAAAAACCTGGCTTCTTTCCAAGTGGCTTAAGAGTTTGTCTAAAAACATCAGTGGGGAATGTTTACAGAAAATTTCAAACGTAGGCAAAACAGGTATAGTAGTCCTCAGGGAAGAGTTGGCAGTCTCCAGGTTCATGAAATAAATCCCCTTTTCTCCCAGTGTTGTTATTGACCTTCTTAAGGAGCCTCCCCCCGTGTAACTTGATACCACAGGCACACTGTCCCTTTGTTCGTGCTCTGCACCCAGGTCTGTGCTTTGTACACAGTAAAGTAAGAACCAGTGGTCCCAGCTTGGTGCGATAACTGCCCTCACAGACAAGGAGGACCTCAATCATAATCAATTCTTCATTACTTAACATCTCAAAGCCCTGGTCTTGTATATAAAGTGTGTACTACATTTTATTGGTTTGTAATTCTTATGAGAGTAGTACGAGTTATTTAACTTCAGTCATTACAGTAATTTTCCACAGTCTATGCTTCCATCATGGGGTGCAAACAAATACTTCCTTGGGATGCTGGTCCCACTAAGAAAACAAGTTTGAAGGTACTTCATAAAGAACGGTTCTATTTTGCCTAACTCACGGTCAGACACTGCGGGAGGTAATTCTCACTTTGTTTTCTGTAGCACGTGTGATGTCCCTGGGCTTCTACTCCAAAGCCATAGGGAAAAGTTCCTCCTTTCTCCAAGGCTGCGGGTAACCCAGACTCAGACCTCCTGGCTGGGCCCAGGCTGTGTGCTTGGACAAGCAGAGAAAGTACCTTGTCCAAGCCAGGGCACACAGTAAACGAGCGGCTGCAAGTATGTAGGTTTCGTTAGTTTTATTTCCATAATCGCTCCCGAATTAGATTTCGTTACAACTGATTTAGTAGAAACAGAGGAATCAAGCTCACTATTTTCTGCACAAGGGAAGGGAAGAATGACTTAGAATTCATAAGAAGGATCCCTAAACCAAAGCTAAATCATCAGTAACTTGAACTGGTAACGTTTATTACAATTAGCTGGTATTAAGTTTCTTGCATAAGTTCACAGATCTCCCCAGACATCACTGACCCTTTGCTGAGGGATAACTGGATGAACTCAGCAGAAAAAGATGATGTTCCATAGGAAAATGGAAAGGAACTCGGTAAGAACACAATGGCAACAACAGTCAGCGGCCAGTAGTCCCAGCCTTCTAATTACCAGAAAGCATATACAATTTTAGTCTAGAAAAATAAGCCCATTTTATAAAATTAAGCTTTCGGATGGAAAAGCATCTCTTTGAACAAAGGTACAGAAATACTGACAAATGGTCCCCAAGAGTCATACTAGTTTAGAAGAGAAACGCCAGAGTGTGACAGAACGCAGTCAGGCCCGGGGCTCCGCAGACACCGCCGTGCGCACGCGCTCAGCTCCCGGCCAGGGACTGGTGGATGGGCGGCTGGAAGCAGCGGGCGTGCGCACGCGCTCAGTTCCCAGCCAGGGACTGGTGGATGGGCGGCTGGAAGTAGCGGGCGTGCTCCACGGGCATGCGCACGCGCTCAGCTCCCAGCCAGGGACTGGTGGATGGGCGGCTGGAAGCAGCGGACGTGCTCCACGGGCATGCGCACGCGCTCAGCTCCCGGCCAGGGACTGGTGGATGGGCGGCTGGAAGCAGCGGGCGTGCTCCACGGGCATGCGCACGCGCTCAGCTCCCGGCCAGGGACTGGTGGATGGGCGGCTGGAAGCAGCGGACGTGCTCCACGGGCGCGCGCACGCGCTCAGCTCCCGGCCAGGGACTGGTGGATGGGCGGCTGGAAGCAGCGGACGTGCTCCACGGGCGCGCGCACGCGCTCAGCTCCCGGCCAGGGACTGGTGGATGGGCGGCTGGAAGCAGCGGACGTGCTCCACGGGCGTGCTCTCCCCGTCCCCGGACTTCAAGTACTTGTCCAAGATGGTGATGATCTCGTCGTTCAGAATCTGAAACTTGCGGATCCTCTCCACCATCTTCTTCAAAGGCTACGGCAGGTAAAAGCGAGATGTTTTACTCTTCACTTGTTCACACCTTCTATCTGTTTAAGAATGTCAGGACTTTCCGTTCCTCAAAAAGATTAGAGCAAACTACTGCCAGGCACACCACCTCTTTCAAGCCGCTTGTTGGAACAGTGACTGTAAATTGCATCTGAACACACTTCTCTGTGGCCCCTCGCTGTAGACTGCTTTGTAACGACGTGCAGAGCTACTTGACAGAGAGGTGGGCACTAAGAAGAGGTGCTAGGCGTGGGCAGCACACTGATACAGGTAACATGCTCTGGGGCAAAGAACAGGAATGGGACGTCATACATGTTTTAGAACTGCTGCAATTGGCCCTGGTCAGTTGGCTCCGTGGTAGAGCATTGATTGGCCCAGCATGTGGAAGTCACAGGTTCGATTCCTGGTCAGGGCACACAGGAGAAGCACCCATCTGCTTCTCCTCCCCACTCCACCCTGCTTCTCTCTGTCTCTGTCTCTCTCTTCCCCTCCTGCAGCCATGGCTCATTGGAGCGAGTTGGCCCTGGCGCTGAGGATGACTCCATGGCCTCCGCCTCAGGCACTAAGAAGAGCTGGGTTGCTGAACAATGCAGCACACACACACCCAGTGGGCTTGCTGGATGGATCCCGTTCGGGGCACATGCAGGAGTCTCTTAATGCCTCCCCACCTCTCACTGAATCAAAAAAACAAAAATAACTCTCAATTTTGGATGGGTGCTTTCACAGGCAGTCCTGCTATTAAGAGAACTGGGTAAAACATAAACAGAGAAAACCTTTATAAAGAACACTGCTGGTTCTTCTGCCTCTGCAGGAGGCAGAGCAGAAGCCAAGACTTGCTCAGGGACAGATGCCACCAGCAGTAGTGGCACGGGGAGGCAGCCTGGACGACACCCACGGACCTTCTAATTAGGCCAAGTCAGTAAAAGCCCTGGAGATGAGAGACGAATGAACACCTCGGGAGAAAAACAATCCAACAAGAGTGGCACATAAAACACCCAACACGCAAGCTACGGTTTCAGAGTTCTGGCTACCCAGGCGGCCTCAGGTACTAGAACTAAAAGATCTAGACTGAAATACATGGAATGTGGAAACTAAAAGAATGGCAGAAATTCAGTGCAAAAGGTAAAATTGTCAGATGTCACCAAGAGTTGAAAAGCCGAAAGAACTTTTCATTATGAATGATTGATTTTCAAAAGGAGAAACAGCATTTTGGACAGAGCTCAAGTGAACTCATGAACTGGACGTCTTCCAGGTCTCGTCCAGAGAGGCGAGGACATGGGGTGTGGGGGGCAAGGTGGCCCCTCAAAGACGGCCTCGTCCCCATCCCTACAACCTGGACATGCTGCCTTCCAAGGCTAAAGCGACTCTGTACATAAAGTCAGGCTAGACTTTAAAATAGGGAGAGGCCCTGGGTGGGTTGCTCAGTGGATAGAGCATCATAACCGCATGCGGAGTTTGCGGGTTGAATCCCTGGTCAGGGCACATATGAGAAATGACCAGTAAGTGCAAAATTAATTGGAATAAGTTGATGCTTTTCCCTCTCCCTTCCTCTCAAATCAATGGGAAAACAAAAAACTTAAAAGTTAATTAACATTATAGAGAGAACACCCAAGATTATCCAGGTGGACAAATTCTAATCATGAGCAGAAAACTTCCTCCAGTTGGGAGGCAAGGGAGATGCATCAAAAAGAGCTGGAAGTTGCCTGACCAGACAGTAGCGCAGTGGATAGAGCATCGGACTGGGATGCAGAAGAACCCAGGTTCAAGACCCCGAGGTCGCCAGCTTGAGCGCGGGCTCATCTGGTTTGAGCAAAAGCTCACCAGCTTGGACCCAAGGTCACTGACTCGAGCAAGGGGCTACTCAGTCTGCTGAAGGCCTGCAGTCAAGGCACATATGAGAAAGCAATCAATGAACAACTAAGGTGTCACAACGAAAAGCTGATGATTGATGCTTCTCATCATTCTCCGTTCCTGTCTGTCTGTCCCTATCTATCTCTCTGTCTCCGTAAAAAAAAAAAAAGAGCTGGAAGCACCACAGAGTCTTCACCCAGCTTGGCCAGAGGGGCCGTGTGCAAAGCATGAGAAGGGATGTGGGTCAGACAGCCACCAAGGAAACAGGGACCTTCATCCTCCAACTGAGAGCAACCAGGTCCAGCCAACATCCTGCAAAAAGCCTAGCAGCAGATTCATCCCAGAGTCTCCAGAAGGGAGCATAGCCCCCCAGACACACTGTTTCTGGTCCTTGTGAGACTCAACAGAGGACCCAGCTGAGCCATTCTGTCCCCAGACCTCTGGCCTAGAGAACTGAGATGGCAAATGGCTCTTGTATAAAACCACTCGGTGGCAAATTGATTATAGCAGCCACAGAAACTAATAAAACAGGGGGAGGGGTAAGGAGACCAGGGATAAGAGGTCAAACATCCGTGCAAGCCAAGTCCCGAAAGAAGAGGCCAGAAAGACGACACTATTTAAAAGAGAAAATGGATGACTCTTTTCTAGAATTCAAAGAATCCATAAAAACCACACACATACACAAAGCTCTGGAAAACAGCCAACAATCACACTCTTGACCCTCACAAAGGAAGCCAGGAAACTGTTCCAACAGGACAATGACCCGAAAATGTGGATCCCGTGGGGCTTGGAAATACGAGATAGGTATAAAGACCTTGAGAGGAGAATAAAAAAAATCGAATACTCTGGATTTCAGCCGCCAGACTGCAGTTCACTGCGGGAATGAAAAGTAAACCTCAGGCGGTGGCACCGGATGCACAGACACGAGCCAGGTCCCCAGAGAAAGAAGTTGTAATAAACAGAGAGCAAGCATTGTGTGTGTGTGTGTGTGTGTGTGTGTGTGTGTGTGTGTGTGGTGTGTGGAATGGCCCCGGGGGAGCGATTTCCCTTCCACGCACCACATTTTTGATGATCTCGTCTTTGCCGTCGTGTTTCTGGACTTTGAGCAGGTGGTAGCAGAAGTCGAGGACGGCGAAGCGCCGCTGCTGCCCGAGGAGGACGATGATCATGCAGCCCGCCCAGTGCAGCCCGTCGCCGAAGCACTGCCTGCAAACGAGCCGCCGTGAGCCCAACGGCCGAGTGCTCAAGGCCACGTCCCTTCCCAGCGCCAAGCCATCTGCCGGGAACAGGCCACGACGGAGCACTGGGCTGCCCGGGCATGTCCCTGTCATCGGGGAGCACCTCTAGCGGGGGGCTCCCCTGGCACCCTATTTCCTAAGCTGGTTCTAGATCACAGACCCTATTTCCTAAGCTGGTTCTAGATCACAGACCCTATTTCCTAAGCTGGTTCTAGATCACAGACCCTCCAGGAAGGACTTCATGAAGCTGTGTGGATCTATCTAGAGAAATACACACAGACAGTGTGCCTAAGGTTCCAGGGCTGACTCCCAGAAGCCGAGCCCCGAGTCACCTTCCTGCGCCCTCCAGTAGAAACCAGGCAGTGGACAGAGTGTCGGCCCGGGAGGCAGAGGACCCAGGTTCGAAAGTCTGAGGTCACTGGCTTGAGCGTGGTCTCACCAGCTTGAATGTGGGCTCGCCGACTTGAGTGTGGGATCATAGCATAGACATGACCCCATGGTCAATGGCTTGAGCCCAAAGATCACTGGCCTGCACCCAAGGTTGCTGGCTTGACCCAGGGGTCAAAGGTTCGGCTGGAGCCCTCTCCCTGGTTAAGGTGCATATGAGAAAGCAATAAATGAACGAAGGTGCTGCAACTATGAGTTGATGCTTCTGCTCTCTCTCTCTCTTCCTACCTATCTATCCCTGTCTCTCTCACTAAAAAAAATATAAATAAATAAATTAATTAAATAAAACCTGCCCCTCGCGTAGCTGTTTCAGAGCAAGCAGCTCGAGAAAATCTCCAGTCCGTTCTCAGTGGACTCTCCCTCCCGGGTGTGAACCTGGCGCCAGCCCCCACCTCCCTGCCCGCCCCCGAGCACACACTTACTCGACCGTGAACTCGTGCGTCCCCACCGGGATGCAGTACACAAACTGCATGGCACTCCACAGCCTGTGGAACTCGACGCACTCGTCCACGTGCATGACCCCATTGCTGGGCAGGGGCCCGCGCCAGATCGGGTCGTCCAGGAAGGTCCGGATCCGGGTCAGGATGACCTCAAACATCGACAGTCCGCAGCAGAGCCGTTCCTTGGTCAGCAGGTCCCCCTCCCGGGCTATGGCTATTTGCTGTAGGAAGGACAGGAGGTTAAGGGCCGTGGTGGGAGGCCGGGCTGCTGAAACCAAACTGCCTTCATTTTATTTCTGACTTCACTAGGAAATCATCTTAGCCGGCAGAAGAGGAATTTTAGAAATAGCAACCAAATAACTAAGTCAGCTATTGCCTATATGTCTTATAAAAGGAAATACAATTCACAGTCAAGAACAACTGTTAAGTACAGCTGTTCTTTTTTTTTTTTTTTTTTTTGTATTTTTCCAAAGTTAGAAGCTGGGAGGCAGAGAGACAGACTCCTGCATGCACCTGACCAGGATCCACCTGGCATGCCCACCATGGGGTGATGCTCTGCCCATCTGGGGCATTGCTCCATTGCAGCAGGAGCCATTCTAGTACCTAAGGTGGAGACCATGGAGCCATCCTCAGCGCCCAGGCCAACTTTGCTCCAATGGAGCCTTGGTTGTGGGAGGCGAAGAAAGAAACAGAGAGGAAGGAGAAGAGGAAGGGTGGAGAAGCAGATGGGCGCTTCTCCTGTGTGCCCTGGCCGGGAATCGAACCTGGTACTTCCACAAGCTGGGCCGACGCTCTACCACTGAGCCAGCCGGCCAGGGCTGAGTACAGCTGTTCTTAACCAGAGTAATTTTTACCACTAGTAGACACGGGGAGCTGCACGCAGACATTTCTGGTTGTAGCTCATTCAAAATTCCCAACCACCATGTGACGAGGTCTTATTACGAACCGCACTAGAGACCCTGGGCCTGAGTGGACCGGTCCAACCTCCCCGATGCCTCCGTGGTTCGGGCCACACCCAGAGGCTGTGAGCCCAGCCCCACCCCGCCCATGGCCTGATGCGGACACCCTACGGACAACGGTGACTGCCGGCCCAGGGTGTGTTACCTGAGGGGTCCCCAGTCTTTCGATCAGAGGGACCAGGTGCAGGGGTGCGTACTTGGACTCCAGTCTCTTCATCTTGGCATCGAGTCTCTCCCCCTCTGCAGGGGAAACACAGTATTTCACACTCTGTCTCACGTATAAAAAGGAAACCAACGTACGACTGTTCAGGTAACATGTTACAAACAGACTCGTTTACAGAACTGGCTTGTGGGAGATTTTAATTCAGTGTGACAAGAAGTGCTTTTCTGTTCGATATTCACATTTGAAAACCTACTGAAAATGCCATAATCAAAAGCAGAGAACAGGACAGTGAGCCCTCTGCATGTTCTAACGTGCCCCTCGGGGTAGACGCCCCACTTCTGAGACGTCACCACATCGTTTCAGCCTACCTAAATATTTTCAGTTTTCTGTGCGACTGAACTGTGTTACATGGCCAGTTACCCCCGGTTACGGCCGAACCGCTGGCTTTCAGCTCCCCGGCGACAGTTCAGCCCCCCCTGCGCCCCCACCCCCGCTGGAGGGACGAGCTCACCTTTCACGTGGACCCGCGGCAAGATGTTCTGAAAGGGAGCTGCGTGCAGCAGGTCGCAAACTTCTTCTAACGACTGGGACGGAGGCAGAGAAGCTCGTGTTAGGGAGTCCCCTCCCAGCGCAGAGGGACAGGAACCTGGGGTCACCAGCGAGGCCCTACTGACCCTGAGCAACATGGGTATGAACCGCACGGCCCACTCACATGAGGGCTTCTCCACTGAGAACCACTTGAAGGGTCAGCTCCACGTGGGGGAGTCGGACTGGTTATCTGCAGATGCCCCCCACACACTGTGCTAGGGTCAGCTGTTCATCTCTGCCATTCAGCGCAAGATACATAGTCTGAGCAGCACCGTGCACACAAACTGAGCACGCAGACCCTCTGGGGTGACTGAATTTTTAATTCCACTTTTATTTAATTTCTGATTAGATTCAAATAGACGCAAGTGAAAACCAGTGTCCACGGATACTGATGCTATCTGCTAGAAATGCCCGGGGGCACTTGCAGGACCCCTGTGAATGAACTGCCCACAGATACTGACCTTTTCTAAACTAGTGTTAGGAGGGCACCTACCCCACACAAGAATGCCACAGCTCTGGACCTGGCCGGGTTTCTAAGTGGGTTACAGCATCATCCCGACACACCCAGGTTGCAAGTCCCATCCCCGGTCAGGGCACAGACAAGAACCAACCAATAAATTCATAAATAAGTGGAACAGCAAATCGATGTTTCTCTCTGTCTCTCCCTTCCTCTCTCTCCAAAACCTATAAATAAATTGCTGGGGGGAAAAAAAACAACTTTAAATGAAAATATAAAAGAATATCTTCACGACCCCTAGGTTGGGCAGAAGTTCTTTAAAAAGATAAAAGCCCTGGGCCCTGGCCGGTTGGCTCAGCGGTAGAGCGTCGGCCTAGCGTGCGGAGGACCCGGGTTCGATTCCGGCCAGGGCACACAGGAGAAGCGCCCATTTGCTTCTCCACCCCTCCGCCGCGCTTTCCTCTCTGTCTCTCTCCTCCCCTCCTGCAGCCGAGGCTCCATTGGAGCAAAAGATGGCCCGGGCGCTGGGGATGGCTCTGTGGCCTCTGCCTCAGGCGCTAGAGTGGCTCTGGTCGCAACATGGCGACGCCCAGGATGGGCAGAGCATCGCCCCCTGGTGGGCAGAGCGTCGCCCCTGGTGGGCGTGCCGGGTGGATCCCGGTCGGGCGCATGCGGGAGTCTGTCTGACTGTCTCTCCCTGTTTCCAGCTTCAGAAAAAAAAAAAAAAAAAATGAAAAAAAAAAAAAGAAAAAAAAAAAAAAGATAAAAGCCCTGGCCAGTTGGCTCAGTGGTAGAGCATCGGCCTGGCGTGCAGGAGTCCCGGGTTCGATTCCTGGCCAGGGCACACAGGAGAAGTGCCCATCTGCTTCTCCACCCCTCCCCCTCTCCTTCCTCTCTGTCTCTCTCTTCCCCTCCCGCAGCCGAGGCTCCATTGGAGCAAAGCTGGCCCAGGCACTGAGGATGGCTCCTTGGCCTCTGCCTCAGGCGCTGGAATGGCTCTGGTTGCAACAGAGCAACGCCCCAGATGGGCAGAGCATCGCCCCCTGGTGGGCATGCCGGGTGGATCCCAGTTGGGCACATGCAGAGTCTGTCTGACTGCCTCCCCATTTCCAACTTCAGAAAAATACAAAAAAAAAAATGTGATAACCATTAAAATAAAAATAAAAAAGCCTACATTCTAGGAGTATTACTTTACCAAAAATCACCACTATCCGAGTGAAAAAACAAGCCAGAAAAATAGGGAGAAGTCTATGCAATAGGTGTACCACACAAAGAACTTCTGGACACAAGCTGTGGAAAAATGGGCAAAAGACACAAATGGCGCATTTCACAGACAGAAGGCAACTAATGAAGATGCCCACCTCCTTAGTCATGAGGGACAGGCGAGTAAGTCTGAACATATGAGTCTGTTACTCTCACTGTGTTCTCCAAGTTACAGCTGTCAGCTGAGTGGTATACGAGGGACAGAGGGACCCACCAAATGACACCACAGGGGGACAACCAGTGGAGAAGTGGGTGTGACTTCTTAGTGCTGGTGGTGGTGGTGCTGTCCACTGCGGTCAGCTTACAAGTAGAATAATTACAATTCAATGAAATTCAAGAGTCAGCCCCTCAGTCACACTGGCCACCGCCTCAAGCGCTCTACAACCTCCGATATGGAGCCCCGTCACTGCAGACGCGTCCCCTGGGCAGCTGTGCTATACTGCTACCTCTGTCACACACCTGAGGGCTCTGCCGTAGCAAAACGATGGAATAAACTATGTTTACAACGCTCACTCAAGGAGGAAAACGTTCTCCAATGAACCCCTACGCGTTTTTGTTTTTTCAAGGGTGGGAAACAAATCCCAATTTCAAGCAGTCACGAAGAAAAGGGGTGCTTTACGGGGCCTTGCCCACCTCCGCCATGAAATAACCCCAATAGATGGAGCCTCTTCTGTCACCTGTGGGGGTGGCTGGGGTGGGGCGTGGCCAGAGCCAGGCTGGGTGGACCACTCACCAGGCTCTGTTCGATGAGCAGGCAGAAGAGGATGGCGTTGCCCACTTCCCGGAGGTTCTGGAAGCACACTGTCTTCAGCTCTGCGTACTCCACGATGTCCTTCAGCTGGTGGTGGAAGAACTCCAGGATGCCTGGGGTAGAGGGTGGGGTGGGGCAGAGAGTGAGTGGCAGGGTTAGGGGGGGACACAGGAGGGAGCCAAACCCCGGCAAGAGAAAGCCTGCAGCTGACCACAAAACATTCTCTGACACTGCTGCCATGCCCACCACAGAGAGGGCCACACGTCCTGGGTACCAGCGTCTTCCCTGCTGTGGTGGTTTGTGGAGCGCCTGAGCCCCGGACCTCGGCTCCAAAACCTCCTCTCCATCACACCCTCCTTCTCCATCACACCCTCCTTCTCCATCACACCTTCCACCTTCCGGGGAGGCGCCAATCACAAGGATAAATGAGAAAGACCAGACCGTCATCGCCCGCAGATTATTTGGTAATATTTAAGATCCCTCCAGAGGCACCGACAGGAATGGGCTGTCTGGTCAAGGATGCCTGCAAAAGGCCAGTCGCTAACGCCCTCCCCAGCAGTGGAACCGGTGTGCTTTCTCCCGCAGCGTCGAAGCAAGAGGATGCGCCTCCACCCCTGTCCCCCTGTCCCCCTGTCCCCCTGTCCTGGAGGCTCTGGACATTGCGAGAAGGCACGAACACACAGAAGGCATGCAGGACTGGGAAGGAAGCCGGTCTTCATTAACCTGAACTAGACACATTCACTGCGAACCCACGGACCCTGTGCAGGCCATCAGGAAGCCACAAGCTGACTCTGGGATTGAGACGTCACACGGAAGACCTACGGCAGCCAAAAGCACCCCGAGAAGAACAAAGGTGTGGAGGTGTAAACCAGTTTCAGGCCCCGGGGGCCAGGCTGCAAAGACCTGACGCCTGGCCAGCCTGAGGCTGTCCCTTCCTCAGCAAGGTCCACGTGCCCTGCTCCGCCTGCCTCGTCCACCCCAGTCCTCAACATCGCCCCCCTGAGAACGCTGACCCTCTCAGGGGACGGGATGCTCCATCGTGTGTGTCAACCCACAGCAGGCATGCGTGAACAGGATAACAACACGGCTCCATCCACACAGTGGGACCCATGCACTGGGGCTACGCCAGCCCTCTGTGCTAACGTGAAGTGGTAGGAATGACGAGTGCCTCCCCCCGCCCCAGTCCACAGGTCTGCCCCAGGCCAGTGTGGATCTGGCCTAAATGGCTTTCCACGTCTCGTCACAATATGAGAACCACTATTATTATCCCAACCTCACTCCTCTACTTTCTTACAATGAACTGAAGTTGGACTCTGCTAAGCGAGGCCACACCAGTGGTCACCTCCCTTCACGGTGGCTGGATGGGTCCCCTCACCATCTCCTCTAACATTAACAGCTAGACCACCTGACTGCTCGCTAAGCATCTCTCAGCAGGACCCAACTGCAGACCCAAGTTGCCTAAGCAGGCAGCTGTCCAGCTTCCAAGAAGTATTATTAGATAATAGAGGAAGGAAGTTCTATTAAAAGACAAGGGTTCCTGCCCTGGCCGGTTGGCTCAGCGGTAGAGCATCAGCTCAGCGTGTGGAAGTCCTGGGTTCAATTCCTGGCCAGGGCTCACTAAAGTGCCCATCTGCTTCTCTATCTTTCCCTCTCTCCTTCCTCTCTGTCTCTCTCTTCCCCTCCTGCAGCCAAGGCTCCACTGTAGCAAAGTTGGCCCAGGCACCGAGGATGGCTCCATGGCCTCTGCCTCAGGCGCTAGAATGGCTCCGGTTGCAAAGGAGCCAACAGCCCAAATGGGCAGAGCATCGCCCCCTGGTGGGTATGCCAAGTGGATCCCAGTCGGGTGCTTGCAGGAGTCTGACTGCCTCCCCACTTCTCACTTCAGAAAAATACAAAAACAAACAAACAAACAAACCCAACAACAAGGGTTCCTGCAGGATGATTTTATCAGGATCCACACTGAGATCATTACAGCCGTTTATTTGGATGCCCCAAGTCCGCTCTGGTCAGGCCTCAAGGGCCTGGCCACCTCAAGGGCATATTTGCCTGAGGGTCCTACATCAAGAAAGGCTCTCGATGGAGGGGACACCTGAGGGGCACTGTCCCTCCTGAACACCCCACCTGGACCAGTGAACCCAGCATCTGAGCTCGCTGCCCCCCCCCCGGTTGGTGCCCGTCAAGGTCCCCGAGTTGTAGGGACCTGGGCACCAGCTTCTGGTTGGGCCCCCGGCCTCCTCCTACCCGGAGAAAGCAGGTCGGATTCCAATCAGAAATTCCCGATGGGCTTTCCTTTCCTGCGGCCCGAGGGCGGCTGGTGCTGCCCCCCCCACCCGCCCCCCGCAAGGCGCCCCACTCACCCGGGGACCCGTACTCGTGCCGGGGCAGGCGGCAGATCTTGGGCATGACCTCCATCAGCGTCTTCACGTACTGCAGGATGGTGCCTTGCAGCTGCGGGGGAGACGGGCTGGGTCAGCCGCCGGCCGCCTCTCTGTCCCAGAGGCCCTGAGCGGCACACAGGGCGGGGGTCAGCCTTGTGAAAAGTGGTCCATCGGTAAAGCACAGGGTCGTGAGCAGGACCGAGAATCCTCCTGGCTGGCCAGGGGAATCCCAAGCTCCACCAGGGTGACTTGGCACCGCTAAGGGCACACTCTGACACACAACGCCCCTTGAGAGAGGCACATGGCCGAGCTGATGACTGTGGGGGGAGGGCGGGGAGCTCTGAGGAGGGGATACCTTCCCCAGGAGGAGTCTGGATTCCACTGAGCTGGCAGCCGCTCCCACACTAGACCGGGTCACAGCCTGTGCACCAACCACCTTCCAAGGTACCACCCGTTATGGGGCAGAGGCTCCCCGCTGGGGGGGTCCTCCTGGCAGAACCTGGGTCGGTCAGGGGGTCCCAGCTCTGTCACACGACCCAACTCTTCTGCATTCTAGTTGGTATTTTTGACCCTGATCTACGGTGGTAGGTTTCTGTCCCCTTCTTAGAATTCTGTCAGTGTCGGCACTAACAATTGTATTGTCTTCCTCTGAAGGGTTGGCTACTTTAAAACTACACGGCCAGAAACCCAGCTTCCAGCTTCTCTTGATTAGTTTGGTAGGTCAGGGGAGAGACACCAAAGCCTGTAATTTGGCCATAAAGGATTTTAAAATTTTAAAAAAATGGCCTGACCAGGCGGTGGCGCAGTGGATAGAGCATTGGACTGGGATGCAGAGGACCCAGGTTCGAGACCCCGAGGTCGCCAGCTTGAGTGCGGGCTCATCTGGTTTGAGCAAAAGCTCACCAGCTGCCCTGGCCGGTTGGCTCAGCGGTAGAGCGTCGGCCTAGCGTGCGGAGGACCCGGGTTCGATTCCCGGCCAGGGCACACAGGAGAAGCGCCCATTTGCTTCTCCACCCCTCCGCCGCGCTTTCCTCTTTCTCTCTCTTCCCCTCCCGCAGCCAAGGCTCCATTGGAGCAAAGATGGCCCGGGCGCTGGGGATGGCTCTGTGGCCTCTGCCTCAGGCGCTGGAGTGGCTCTGGTCGCGACATGGCGATGCCCAGGATGGGCAGAGCATCGCCCCCTGGTGGGCAGAGCGTGGCCCCATGGTGGGTGTGCCGGGTGGATCCCGGTCGGGCGCATGCGGGAGTCTGTCTGACTGTCTCTCCCTGTTTCCAGCTTCAGGAAAAAAAAAAAAAAAAAAAAAAAAGCTCACCAGCTTGGACCCAAGGTCGCTGGCTTGAGCAAGGGGTCACTCAGTCTGCTGCGGGTCCTCAGTCAAGGCACATATATGGGAAGGTGGTCAATGAACAACTCAGCTATCGCAACACGCAATGAAAAACTAATGATTGATGCTTCTCATCTCTCCGTTCCTGTCTGTCTGTCCCTGTCCATCCCCCTTTCTCTCTGTCTCTGTAAAAAAACAAACAAACAAACAAAACAAAAAAAACTCAACCCCAAAAAGACAATTAAAAAATGAAAGAGTTACAATTAAGATTCCTTCAAGTTCTTTCTCAGTTATACAAGAGAAACACACGACACACAGAAAACTAAATGGCCTGACCTGTGGTGGCGCAGTGGATCAAGTGTTGACCTGGAATGCTGAGGTCTCCAGTTCGAAACCCTGGGCTTGTCTGGTCAAGGCACATACAGGAAGCAAGTACTATGCGTTGATGCTTCCAGCTTCTCCTCCCACCCCCCACCCTCTCTCTCTTGCCTCTCTCTAAAAATCAATGAATAAAATCTAAAAAAAGAAAACTAAATCCACAAGAGCCAATAAATACCATTCCTCCTTTCATCCCCTTTTCAGAAGGACCAATCTTCCATCTTTTTTTCTTTTTGACAGAGACAGAGAGAGGGACAGATAGGGACAGACAGACAGGAAGGGAGAGAGATGAGAACCATCAATTCTTCGTTGCAGCATCTTAGTTGTTCACTGATTGCTTTCTCACATGTGCCTTGACCTGGGGGATACAGCAGAGCCAAGTGACCCCTTGCTCAAGGCAGCAATCTTGGGCTCAAGGCAGCGACCTTAGACTTCAATCCAGCGACGCTGCACTCAAGCCAGCAACCTCAGGGCTTCGAACCTGGGTCCTCTGCATCCCAGGCCAATGCTCTATCCACTGCGCCACTGCCTGGTCAGGCTGTCTTCCATCTTGAGAGCACTATTTTCTCTACAAGTCTCAGGCAATGCAATGGTCCTTTATACCAGGGTATTGGGGACAGTACTTTTGCATATAAAGGGAACTATTCTCTTACAAGGAAGGCTATATGTGGGTACACACCTTTTTCTATGAATTAGTTTAAATAACATATACTCATTCTTTTGAATTATGAAAGATGGGGGAGAACCTGTCCAGGTAGCTCACTAGGTTAGAGCATCGTCCTGACATGCTGAGGTTTGGGGTTCAATCCCTGGTTAGGGCACATACAAGAATCAACCAATGAATAGCATAAATAAGTGGGACAACAGATGAATGTTTCTATCTCTCTCTCTCTGTCTCTCTCCCTTCCTCTTTCTAAAAATCAATATAAGAAAATAAAAAAAGGGAGGGAGGGAGGAAAGGAAGGGAGGGAAGAAAGGAAGGGAGGGAGGGAAGGAAGGAGGGAGGGAAGGAAGGAGGGAGGGAAGGAAGGAGGGGAGGGAGGGAGGGAGGGAGGAACCTGACCCTGAGATTGGTGTCTGGCGGGGCAGGAGGGGGGGGGCGGACGGGCACTCCTGTGGGACCGAAGCCCTCAACCTGCAGGATCTGGTGCCATCTGGCCAGACAGTGTCAGAATGAGCTGAATGACAGGACACCCGGCCGGCGACAGAGAACTGCTTGGCGGAGTGGGCAGAGAACTGCTGCCCACATCAGAGCTGGAAGCGGAACCCTTCACAAAGCGAAGGAAGTACATCGAGGCGACGTACCAGGCTCTTGACGACCTTCAGCAGCTCCTCCATGACTACTGCGATGCCTTGGTATCCGAGCAGCCGGCAGATGACCTGGAAGTGTGGGGGCCCCACGAAGTTCCGGTAGCTGCTGTAGATGCTCGAGTAGGCCAGGTTCAGAGCCTGGGGGACAGAGGACACACACGCATCAGACCTCCAAAGGTGACAGGGTGGCCCCTATGCACGCAAGAAGATGAAGGGTCAGCGCGCAAAGGTTCATTCAACACACAGCACCCTTAGGTGTGGCACGGGAGGTTACCCACGAACCGTTCAGGCTGCCCTTACTGGCAGGGATGTGTTCAACCTGAGGATATGAACAGCAAGCTTGCTAAAATAGGAGAAAAAAATTGGTTTATCAACATTTATTAAAATACCCATTTTACAAATGCCATTTCAAGGTCCTGAAATGAAAAATGAACACATCCTAGCACTTCAATGCTGCAACGGAGCTGGCCCCTAGTCCCCTGGGGACACCCCAAGGTCAGACCTTGGTGGGGCAGTGGGAGCTGTCTTCTGGGGATCACTAGGCTGGTGACAAATCTGGGGATCACTAGGCTGGTGACAAAGGTGTTCAGGATGGTTTTCTACAACTTGGAGAGGGTCTCCAAGTTGTCTAAGGACATGGGTGCACACAGCCAGGAAGCATCCACGCTATGCATTTGCCTCTCAGCACGTCTTTACCTGCACCCCACAAATTTTGATATATTTGCATCTGATCAGTTCAATGTCATTTTTTTTTTCATTTTTTCTGAAGCTGGAAACAGGGAGAGACAGTAAGACAGACTCCCGCATGCGCTCAACCGGGATCCACCCGGCACGCCCACCATGGGGCGACGCTCTGCCCACCAGGGGTCGATGCTCTGCCCATCCTGGGCATCGCCATGTTGCGACCAGAGCCACTCTAGCACCTGAGGCAGAGGCCACAGAGCCATCCCCAGTGCCTGGGCCATCTTTTCTCCAATGGAGCCTTGGCTGCGGGAGGGGAAGAGAGAGACAGAGAGGAAGGAGGGGGAGGGGTGGAGAAGCAAATGGGCACTTCTCCTGTGTGCCCTGGCCGGGAATCGAACCCGGGTCCTCCGCACACTAGGCCGACGCTCTACCGCTGAGCCAACCGGCCAGGGCTGTTCAATGTCATTTTAAAAATTTCCCTTGAGGCCCTGGCTGGTTGGCTCAGGGGTCAAGCATCAGCCCGGCATGTGGATGTACCAGGTTTGATTCCCAGTCTAGGGCACACAGAAGAAGCGCCCATCTGCTTCTCCACCCTTGTCCCTCTCCTTCCTCTCTGTCTCTCTCTTCCCCTCCCACAGCCAAGGCTCCACTGGAGCAAAGTTGGCCCGAGCACTGAGGATGGCTCCGTGGCCTCTGCCTCAGGCACTAGAATGGCTCTGGTTGCAACAGAGCAACGCCCCAGATGGGTAGAGCATCGCCCCCTGGTGGGCATGCTGGGTGGATTCCAGTTGGGCACATGCAGGAGTCCGTCTATCTGCCTCCCTGCTTTCCACTTTAGAAAAAAAAAATTTTTTTTTAATGTTCCCTTGAGACTTCCTCTTGATCCAGAGATCGTTCAGAAAGCTGTTCATTTCCAAGTGTTTGGAGATTTTTCTTACCATCTTTCTGTTATAGATCTTTACTTTGAGTTCACAGTAGTCAGAGGACATAACTTGTTATGACTTCCAGTCTTTTAATTTTTTTTTTTTTTTTTTCTGAAGCTGGAAACGGGGAGAGACAGTCAGACAGACTCCCGCATGCGCCCAACCGGGATCCACCCGGCACGCCCACCAGGGGGCGACGCTCTGCCCACCAGGGGGTGATGCTCTGCCCCTCTGGGGCGTCGCTCTGCTGTGACCAGAGCCACTCTAGCACCTGGGGCAGAGGCCAAGGAGGCATCCCCAGCGCCCGGGCCATCTTTGCTCCAATGGAGCCTTGGCTGCGGGAGGGGAAGAGAGAGACAGAGAGGAAGGAGGAGGGGGAGGGGTGGAGAAGCAAATGGGCGCTTCTCCTGTGTGCCCTGGCCGAGAATCGAACCCGGGTCCCCCACACGCCAGGCCGACGCTCTACCGCTGAGCCAACCGGCCAGGGCCAGTCTTTTAATTTTGTTGAGGTTTGTTTTATGGTCAGGAATATGGTTTGTCTTGGGGAATGCTCACTGGGTGCTTGAAAATAATGTGTGTTCTGCTGTTGCTGGGTGGAGAGTTCTATACTCGTCCATGGTTGATGGTGTTCAGTTCTTATTCATTGTCGTTTTTATTTATTCTATTTTTTTTTTTTTTTGTATTTTTCTGAAGTTGGAAACAGGGAGGCAGTCAGACAGACTCCCGTATGCGCCCGACCGGGATCCACCCGGCACGCCCACCAGGGGCGATGCTCTGCCCCTCCGGGGCGTCGCTCTGTTGCAACCAGAGCCATTCTAGCACCTGAGGCAGAGGCCATGGAGCCATCCTCAGCGCCCGGGCCAACTTTGCTCCAATGGAGCCTTGGCTGCGGGAGGGGAAGAGAGAGACAGAGAGGAAGGAGAGGGGGAGGGGTGGAGAAGCAGATGGGCGCTTCTCCTGTGTGCCCTGGCCGGGAATCAAACCCAGGACTCCTGCACGCCAGGCTGACACTCTACCACTGAGTCAACCGGCCATGGTTTACTTATTCTATTGATCACTAATGGAGAAGGATGAGTTCCCTAACTGTAATTGTGGACTTGTTCATTTCTCCTTTCACTTAGGTTAGTTTGCGCTTCAAGTGTTTTGAAAGTCTGTGGTTTGCTGCATAACCATTTTGGAACGCTCTATTTTCTTGGTGGCTAACCCTCTTTTGTCCTTATTCAATATGCCTGGTAATATTCTTTGCTCTGAAACCTACTTTATCTTATGTCAATACAGTTGCTCCTGCTTTCTTCTGATTCTAGTCTGTATGATATATCTGTTTCCATTCTTTTCCTTTCAACCTATCTAGATCATTCCTTTGAAGCAAGTTTCTTGTACACTCATATTTCCCAGTCCTCTCTGCCAATCTCTGGCTTCTAACTGCACCAAGACCAGTTACAGTTAAAACATTTATACAGCCTGACCAGGCGGTGGCGCAGTGGATAGAGCATCGGACTGGGATGCTGAGGACCCAGGTTCGAGACCCTGAGGTCACCAACTTGAGTGCAGGCTCATCTGGTTTGAGCAAAAGCTCACCAGCTTGAACCCAAGGTCGCTGGCTCGAGCAAGGGGTTACTCGGTCTGCTGAAGGCCCGCGGTCAAGGCACATATGAGGAAGCAATCAATGAACAATTAAGGTGTTGCAATGCGCAATGAGAAACTAATAATTGATGCTTCTCATCTCTCTGTTCCTGTCTGTTTATCCCTTCTATCCCTCTCTCTGACTCTCTACCTCTATAAAAAAAAAAAAAAAAAAAAAAAAACCACACCCCACATTTATACATAAAATAATGACTGATATTTAAAATCCTGCTTGAATTGTAAGAAGAACAGCAACACAAACGTAACATCTCAAGCCCGACCAGGCAGTGGTGCAGTGGATAGAGCGTGGGACTGGGACGCAGAGGACCCAGGTTCGAAACACCGAGGTCGCCAGCTTGAGCACAGGCTCATCTGGTTTGAGCAAGGCTCACCAGCTTGAGCCCAAGGTTGCTGGCTCAAGCAAGGGGTCACTGAAGCCCCTTGGTCAAGGCACATATGAGAAAGCAATCAATGAACAACTAAGGAGATGCATCAAAGAATTGATGCTTCTCATCTCTCTCCCTTCTTGTCTGTCTGTCCCTATCTGTCCCTCTCTCTCTCACACACAAAAAAATAAAGGAACCATCCCAGCCAACTTCTAAAACAGATGTCTGAGTGCCTGTGCCCTTGTGGTTCACAGATGTGAATCCCGGGTCCTTCGGGACTATAGGTGGGCATGGGTGGGCTCACTGCTGTGTCATTCAAGAAGCTGAATCCCAGCTGCCTCCCTGCGTTCCCGGTGGAAAATCACGCAGAGTGAAAAAAAACTCATAACCTTTACTACCAAGATGGACACAGATGCCTCCGGACAGCAGGATAGACAGAACAGAGTGGGTGAGGAACCTCAGAAATCTACCCCTCGGGCTGGTGAGACACCCCCACCCTCATCGAGGCTGTGCAGATCTGGGGTCAATCACCAGCACCCACCCCCCCTCAATGGCCAGACTTGCTGACTCCGAACCATCCTTTGCGACGCCAAGGCAGGGAGGAAGTGGACAGAGAATGGGAGAACCAGCTCAGTGCTCAGTTCCTCCTTCCCACTGACTTCCCTTTTCACCAGTGTCATAAAAATGTACTTGTGGGCCCTGGCCGGTTGGCTCAGCGGTAGAGCGTCGGCCTAGCGTGCGGAGGACCCGGGTTCGATTCCCGGCCAGGGCACACAGGAGAAGCGCACATTTGCTTCTCCACCCCTCCGCCGCGCTTTCTTCTCTGTCTCTCTCTTCCCCTCCCGCAGCCGAGGCTCCATTGGAGCAAAGATGGCCCGGGCGCTGGGGATGGCTCTGTGGCCTCTGCCTCAGGCGCTAGACTGGCTCTGGTCGCAACATGGCGACGCCCAGGATGGGCAGAGCATCGCCCCCTGGTGGGCAGAGCGTCGCCCCATGGTGGGCGTGCCGGGTGGATCCCGGTCGGGCGCATGCGGGAGTCTGTCTGACTGTCTCTCCCTGTTTCCAGCTTCAGAAAGATGAAAAAAAAAAAAAAAAACAAAAAGAAAAATGTACTTGTGTGCTCCTCCCTAAGAGAGGGATTCAAACTTTCCAAGTCCAGATGTGTTCACTGCCAATCTTTTACAGGGACCCAAGAAATGTCTATTTTCCTCGCCAAACTCTCCAGTACTCTCTGCTAACATGACATAAAACTTCTTTCGTGCCAAGGGGGATAAAATGCTACATTTTAGTGCCAGAAAGAGGGCATTAGACCATTTATTCTGATCCTTTTAAAAAAAAACAAAAACAAGCCCTGGCCAGTTGGCTCAGTGGTAGAGCGTCAGCCTGGCGTGCAGGAGTCCCAGGTTCAATTCCCAGCCAGGGTACACAGGAGAAGCACCCACCTGTTTCTCCACCCCTCCCCCTCTCCTTCCTCTCTGTCTCTCTCTTCCCCTCCCGCAGCCAAGGCTCCATTGGAGCAAAGTTGGCCCGGGCGCTGAGGATGGCTCTGTGGCCTCTGCCTCAGGCGCTAGAGTGGCTCTGGTTGCAACAGAGCAACACCCCAGATGGGCAGAGCATCGCCCCCTGGTGGGCATGCCGGGTGGATCCCGGTAGGGCACATGCGGGAGTCTGTCCGACTGCCTCCCCATTTCCAACTTCAGAAAAAATACAAAAAAATCCACAAATGATCCACCTCACACCCTTTCTGAGAGGTGGGAGAAGTGGGTGAAGTACATGAGCCTGAACTGCAGCACCTGCCCATTTCCAAGGTATAAACGCTCCCAACACGGCCCAGTTCAAGCTGCCACCTATAATGAGAGCAAGGCAAGCAACTGCGAGGGTAGAAATGAACGGTTTGCACTCCAGGGAACAGGGGATTGAGAAAGAATGGGATGTCTCAGGTCCAACTGCCCTGGCCCTGGCTGGGTAACTCAGTGGGCTAGAGCAACATCCCGATATGCCAAGATTGTAGGTTCGATGCCCAGTCAGGGCACATACAAGAATCAACCACTGAATGCATAAATAAGTGGAACAACACAATGATGCTTTTTTCTCTCCGTCCCCTCTCTTTAAAATCAATTTTTTAAGAAGTGCACCGATGCAGGCCATGTGAAATGGTAGTCCCCTAGCTCTGACTCATGCCCTGGCCTTGATTGTTCTAAGTTTTCAATTGCTTCCAGAGTCACTCGACCAGCAGCTCAGGGCGCATAAGAATGGGTTTTCTTCGGGGTCCACAAAGTGTGGGTGCCACCTGGGTGTGGGGAAAAGGCAGTGCCTGTTAACCGCCCGGGCCGTGTGTCCCACGGCTGGCAAGCGTCTCCTGTCTGAGCCAAGAGCCTTCGTCTCGCACCTCGCTTCTCAGAAGCAGGTGTCTCTGAGGACCCCTCTGCACGTGAGAAATCTTCAGCCCAGTGGGAGGAAGGCAAAGGGCAGTGGCGTGAAGCCCCCTGCCTGCAGCTGACCTGCTTTGGGGCTCTTGTCCGCCCCGCCACTCTTGCTGGCAAAGCCTTCCAAATCTGCCAGGCCGCCCCTCCCCATCCAGCCCAGGCCCCTCCCCACCAGGCACCCATCCACGCCCCAGTGCCCCGCTTCCTGCCACCCCACGAACCCTCCCCGCCCCACGGAGCCCCGCGAAGACTGCACTGCCCGAGTAGTGACCCCTCGGGGAGCTGCCCCCGCTGAGCCTCCAGACTGTGACTGCAACCAGACGCAGGTACAGGAATGACCACATGCTAAAAAAGCGACAGTCTCAGAAAGGGTGGGCGGCCAATGTCGCCTTCTTCACAGCTGGTCATCGTCAGAGTCGCCAAAACCCTGACCCAAACTGCCGGGAGCAGCCTGGCATCCTGCGTCCCCACGGCGAGGTCAGCCGCACCCCGTGCAGGCAGAGCCCGGGGACTCAGGCCTCTTCCCTACTTCCACCCTGTGACTTCCAAACACGGCTCCTCCACTGACCCACTGCCCGACTCCCAAGGAAGACCGCTGGGTCCTCCCTCTCCTTCCCCCTCCGCGTCGAGGTCACCAGCAAGTCCACTCACGTCCCTTCCAAAACACAGCTTAATCTGTCTATTGCCCTCCATCTCCGTCAATATCACGTGGTTGGTCCAAGCCAGCATGGCCTGCCTGGGCTCAGGGAACCCCCTTTCCACTGAGCATCGTTCTCTGCTCACTCCCTGACCCCCTTCAGACCTCGGCACCCGGATCCAGGGGTCTCAACTCCCCAGCCTGTCCACCGGCCCCCGGTTCCCCCCCCCCCCCCCCGCAGGCTGTAGCATCCAGATCCCCCTGGAGTGGGGCCGTCCCCGGAAGCCACTCAAAGTTCCGTGACAACAGTCCCTTGCCATGTCCCTAGGACTGCAGCCTCTCACAGGGACGCCCTGACCCCCCACACACACACACCAGCCCCCAGTGTGGCAGAAGGAAACCACGTCACTCTCAGCTCAAAATCCCACATATCCTTGCACAACACAGGCCGCATCTGTGTCTACCGACGCTGGTTCCCTGTTCCGGCCAAACATCCCTCCTCTTAACACCCAGCAGGTCCCGCCGACCGGCATCCTTTCTTCCCCGGCTGACAGGTGGACAACTTTCTATTTTTTTTTTTTTTTTTTGTATTTTTCTGAAGCTGGAAACGGGGCAGACTGTCAGACAGACTCCCGCATGCGCCCACCCGGAATCTACCCGGCACGCCCACCAGGGGCGATGCTCTGCCCACCAGGGGGCGATGCTCTGCCCCTCCGGGGCGTGGCTCTGCCTGGGGCAGAGGCCAAGGAGCCATCCCCAGCGCCCGGGCCATCTTTGCTCCAATGGAGCCTCGGCTGCGGTAGGGGAAGAGAGAGATAGAGAGGAAGGAGGGGGGGGGTGGAGAAGCAGATGGGTGCTTCTCCTGTGTGCCCTGGCTGGGAATCGAACCTGGGACTTCTGCACGCCAGGCCGATGCTCTACCACTGAGCCAACTGGCCAGGGCCAGACAGGTGGACAACTTTCAACGGCCGCACTCCTTCATCAGGTGTGGGGACGCCGTGACCAAGTCACCCGGGTGGCCCAAGGGCCCGTGCACCAGAGGCACCAGGCTGCTGAGGACACAGAGAGCCTAGGAGGCAGGCGGGAGGGAGAGAGGGGGAGAGTCCCAGCCTGCAGAGCAGCCCTCTTAGGTCACCATGCGAACCGGCTCAGTTCTGTGCCTTCCAGAAGGATGTCCTGCCCAGACCCCAGCCCTGCGCTTCCCACCACGGAGCCGAGGCCCATAAAGCCGCCAGATGCAGGTGGGCGGAGGGCCTGGTCCCCCACGCCCCACGTGGCCCACAGGTGACACCACATCAGAGGGAATGACTCAGAAAGCAGGTAGAAGAATGCAGACATGCCACACACACAACTTCCGAAGAGGAAACCCCGTGTCAGACCCGCCCCCCCAGGGAAAATGCCCTTGAGCCTCCCGGGCTCTTCTCTATGAGTGGGCGTAGCTTTGTGTCCTTACGATCATTCTGTCTGGGGGTTTTTAACTCAATAAAAGATAGCTCCCCACCAATCCATCAGTCAATCGATCATAAAATAAAAGAAATAAAACAAAATAAAATGCGGGTCTCATGGCCTGTCACTAGATCAACGCGATTGTCTGTAATGACTTTTATTGGATGAGTCAGTCCCTCCAGTGTTCTGGGTGTCTAATGAAAGTGCTTCTGCGACTTACTTCCTTAGGGTCCAGCTTCCTGGAAGTGAGAATGTGTAACTACTGTAAGCGTGGTCTGATACCCAAACCCATGTGCCCCCCCCCCCCCGCCGGCACACCTGCGGGGCACGTACTCGGGGTCACTCCACAGAACCGTCTCTGACAGGACAGGCCGGTGATCCTTCCCACTGACCCTCACATCTTCTCCGTGAGTGGGGAGGCTGGCTGGCTATTTCCACTTGTTTTTTTTCTCACCACATCGTGGGGGGACGGCTGTGCATTGTGTTTCCTGTCAGTCACAGTTTGTCTGTTTATCGTTACTTTAGACGAGGGCTTTAAATACAGGGCGGGGGGGCCGACGTCGGTCGACGGGTGGGAGGGACATGAAACACAGGAGTTTCCTCTTGTGTTACTGTTTGTCAATCAGCGTACTTCCCATATGGACAACTGGACGCCTACGTTGGCCCTTCGCCGTGTAACAACACTGACCCTTAGTAATCCGGCCCTGCCCCCTCGGCCCAGACACCCGTCTTCTCTCACCCGACAGCAGCGTCCTGCGGTTTTCTCTGCCTTGCGGTTTCCGGGTGTCACTTGGGATAAAGGCTGCCACGGAAACTCTCTCCCAGACGTGCCCCTGAGCCTCTTTCCAGACACTTTCCTGGCTTTCTATTTTTTTTAACCTTTAACTTTGACAAAGCCCTGGCCGGATAGCTCTCGGTTGGTTACGTTAGAGCATCATCCTGAAAGTCAGAGGTTGCTGGTTCAATCCCCGGTCAGGGCACATACAGGAACAGCTCCATGTTCCTGTTTCTCTCTCTCTTCCTCCTTCTCTTTCTAAAATCAGTAAGATACACATTACAATAAAGAAATAAATCTGCCAAAAATCTCATATTTTAGTGCCAGCAGTGAAGCCGGCACCAGCCAAACACCATCCCATGGCCAGAGGGCTGTCCCAATAGTATATCCCTTTTCAGAAAACAGTAACATCTTTGGATACATGGTGTGACATGTTTACGTTATCGTCACCAAATTGGTTCAAACTGAACTTCAAAACCGGTTTTGCTGTGAGCTGAAAAGTCAAAACACAGACATCACACCAGAAAGCCTACCTTGGATCCATGCAAATATTGGGGTTGTGCATTAGGCTGTTTGTCTCTTTGAAATTCTTGAGAAAATGGTAACACTGTCCGGACAAATCTAAATAAGAACAAAAACAAAAAATGTAACAATTCTCTAAAATTCAGAACTTTCCCATTGCCTGTCAGTTCAATGTTCCTCCCAGTTAACTGAAATAATCACCACACAGAAAAACTCAAGCAAGTAAACAAACAAACAAAGTGACTATGAATGAGATACTCTGAAGTCAATGTACCCAAATTTCACAAACAAAGAACATCAGGGAACCCTGTAAACACAGTCTCAACCCAGGGAGACAGCCTGGTCCATTGGCACAGAACTGTTTAAGACCAAATTCAACCCCTAGACATGTGGCGACGACCAGCACTTGCCCTTCCTGGGCCTCTGGACACAGCAGTGGTAACGGGGACCAGCCAGAAAGGCCGATGTGGACAGTGATGTCAGTTACTCAGAGCAAACAGGCAAAGTAAGCAAACCACATGTTATAACCACGTATGCTTAGCCAAGAGACTGAGGCTTGAGAATGGATTTGGAGCCACTGTGAATCAGATGCTTGGATTTAAATATTTTTAACTGACTTCAGCAAGAGAGAAAAGGGGAGAGAGAGAGAGAATAGAACACCAATTTGTTGTTCCACTCATTCATGCACTTCGTTGGTTGATTCTTTTGTATGTGCCCTGACCAGGGATCGAACCTGCAACCTTAGCACGTCGGGACAATGCTCCAATCAACCGACCTACCCAGCCAGGACCAAATGCTCAGATTTATAAGCATAAACATCAAACTCAGTTCACCCTTTTCAAACCAGACGGGTGATCTTAAACACATAAAATTTTTGTAGAGGAGCATAATAAGGAGAAACACGTGGACTTGCTAATAATTAAATCCTAAGAAACCGATTAACACAAGTTGCACTTTAATAAATAAAAAAGGATTCAGCCTGACTGGGCGGTGGCGCAGTGGATAGATCATCAGACTGGGACACGGAGGACCCAGGTTCGAGACCCCGAGGTCGCCAGCTCGAGTGCGGGCTCATCTGGTTTGAGCAAAGCTCACCAGCTTGAGCCCAAGGTCACTGGCTTGAGCAAGGGGTTTTGGTCTGCTGTAGCCCCCACCCCCACCCCAGTCAAGGCATATATGAGAAATCAATGAATGAACAACTAAGGAACCGCAACAGAGAATTGATGTTTCTCATCTCCCTCCCTTCCTGTCTGTCTGTCCCTGTCTGTCCCTCTCTCTGACTCTGTCTCTGCCACAAAAAAGAAAAAGGTCTCAATGGTTAAGGAACCGCCAGTGCATAAAACAGACGTGCACGTCTGAGGGGAGGCCATCGGCCTGCAGTGCCGAGCGCCTTTACCCATAAATATGTTGTCGAGTGTCTGGACTTTGTTACTCTACTTTAAAGAGTATTCAGTTTTGCTTTTTTTTTTGGGGGGGGGGGGCAGGCCATTAGAATCTGTTTGCAAGTCAGCAGATCCTTTCATGAATCTCAGGGTGGCAGCAGTCACTACCCCGAGGATGGGGGTGCCGAGGCAGCACCGTCCTAATCTGTCGAATGCCTGGGTACTCGGTGAGGCTTCTGCACTCTCGCGAACAGAGCCTCACAGGCCTCCTGGCTCCGGGTCGGAGTCTACGGCTCCCTGGCAGTCAGCTCACCCTCGTCTGTTCTTAAGGAGTTCCACCCAACGTGTGCAGAGTAACGTTCGAGCAAAGACAGAAGGGCCCCCGGGCGGGTTTCAGAGCCGTTTCTCCATTCTCCCGCAACGGCCCTGCAAATTCCTCTGTCTCAGCTGCTTGAGCTTCCTGTCTGTCTCCTCCACTCGGCAAGACATCCACGCTGTACCCCACGCCCTCCCTCAAAATCACTTCCCGGCAAAAAGCCAGGGGAGTCCCTGGGCTCCCCCCTTCTCTGTTCCTTGTTTCCTCGGGAAACGGCCACTGTCTGAGAATAGCTGTTCCATGAATCCTGTCCAGGTTTCCACTTGTTTAAGGCAAAAAAAAAAAACCCCACAAAATCCAAACCGTCACTCCGTTATCCCCAATAACTCTGAACGAAAAAAGACGGTATCTTGACTTTATCTAGTCTCAGTCTAATTTAGACAAAAATGTTGGGAAAATAGAACACTGAACTCGAGTTCTTCAGTTTGCTTCACCGTGGTAAGGACGAGTAAATCTGAAACAACTCTCCTCGTGTTTTCTGGAATTAAACAAATGAGCCGATAAATTAGGAGAAACGAAACCAGGGTCCTTCGTGTAAAAGGAAGTTACAGGAACGGGAAGGAAGAAGGCATGAATGGACCCCGTGGACTGGAATCGAAGATGTTGGCAAGTTCACGGCTTTGATACCCAAGCAGCGACCAAGTGGCAGTTGCATGTGCTCACACATTACGAGTCTGCGTCCCCTTAAAGAGAGAATCAGACGTCTTATCGCCAGGACCTCAGGAGGCGACTTATTCGGAAACAGGGTGGTCTGCAGACGCAGTTAGTTCAGATGAGGTCTGGGTGGTGTGTGGGTTGGGGGGTGGCCCCTTAAATCCAAGATGACTCCTGTCCTTCCTAAGAGGAGAGAGGACCACTAGCAGAGCTAAGAAAAGCTGCTCAGCCTCCCACGCAGATGCACACTCACCCTATATACTCACCCTCACATGTACTCACTCTCCCACACAGATGCACACTCACCCTATATACTCACCCTCACATGTACTCACTCTCCCACACAGATGCACACTCACCCTATATACTCACCCTCACATGTACTCACTCTCCCACACGGATGCACACTCACCCTCACATGTACTCACTCTCCCACACGGATGCACACTCACCCTTCTATACTCACCCTCACATGTACTCACTCTCCCACACGGATGCACACTCACCCTTATATACTCACCCTCACATGTACTCACTCTCCCACTCACCCTCCCCTATCCTGATACACACTCACTCTTGCACACTCACCCATATCACATGTACTCACTCTCGCACACTTACCCTCTCCCACAGACACACTCACTTACACACACCCTCTCCCAAACTCATATCCTCTCTCCCACACTCACCCTCCCCCATACTAACACATTCACCTTCTCCCACAGACACACTCACTCTTGCACACTCACCCACTCCCATACTCAAATGACACACACCTTCATTCACATCCACCCATTCACTCCCACTCACACAACTGTTTTCTTGCTCACACGCACAATGCACTCACACGAATGCACTCACATAATCGTGTGTGCACACACTGATGTGCACGCACACTCTCACACACTCAGACACCCCTGGCATGTGCTGACAGAGACCCGGGACCCAACTCGGTGCACAGACAACACACCTCACACAGGCAGAGGTCAAGGGAAGGCCATCCCGGGACTCAAACCCAGCCATAAAGCAGGACCACGGCAAATAGCAACTGTCACCATCTGTGCCACCCACCCACCCAGCTGGCCACTCGGTCTGGTTCTGGTTCTACACGGCAGTAAAATGGTCCTTAGACGGGAGGATAGCTCACCGATGGATCCTCACCCGCCCAACTTCCCAGAAAGGAACCAGGAGAAATGGTTGCCCACCACATGCCAATGTCACACATAGGCATTGCACATACCCTGTAGCCACTGCCCTGAGCTTCACAGGGCTCCACCCTGAGCCACATGCCAGCGCCATGGCTCACCATACACTATCCCGATGCAAAGCCAGGATCACCACCCAACGGATGGCCCGGGACTGCCCAAGTATTGTGGACAGGAGAACAGCAGGGAACAGAGCGAGGACAGGGACACAGAGGGCTCGGTGGAGGCCCCGAGACCGCCCTTAGGCCGGGGCGACTGGAGCCACCTGTGAGGGGACCTTCTCACCGGTTGGTGGAGCCGTTGTAGCAGTAGTTGGGCAGGAAGTCGTAGTTGAGTTCCCAGAAGACGTGGAGGGTGATTCTCCCGTAGGGCGCGGACACGTTGTGGTTGGCCTCCCGGAACATGGCGTCGAAGCTGTCCAGCGTCAGGTACCTGCTCAGCAGCTTGTGGGTCATGCGGTTGATTTCCAAGAGGCCGTCCAGTTCCTACGGGACCCCAAGGACAGGGGTGAAGACAAATGGGGGCCCGAGCAGCGGCACCATCAGGTGCAATTTATTCAAGATTGGGATTTATTCTTTGATGTCCACTTAGAATCGCTGACTATCAACAGCAGATACTAAAAGACACCTAGATGGGTCAAGCTTACTCAGCGCATACCCTTTAGTTTTTATGCAAAAAATGAACGTGTCATGTGTTCAAATGATCAATACGAACGGGAGTAAAATCAGCCGTAATTCCTGTGACTGGCCTTCGACAAATTGGCTGGGTCTGAGGATAGAAAAGAACACTTACGACTATCGATGTCAGGTCTTCGCTTTCAAACCGCCCAATAGCCAGTTCCAGAGACTTATACATGGCCATAGAGACACGCTGCGTAATCAGACGATTGAGGTCTATGGACCTGCCCAGGAGCTGGGGAAGCGAGAGGGCGGAGAGCGTGAGCCAACGAGCCTGACCCGTGGTGGCGCAGTGGCTAAAGCGTCGACCTGGAACACTGAGGTCGCCAGTTCAAAACCCTGGGCTTGCCCGGTCAAGGCACATATGGGAGTTAATGCTTCCTGCTCCTACCCCCTTCTCTTTTTCTCTCTCTCCTCTCTCTAAAATCAATAAATAAAATATTTTTTTTGTTTTTAAATATGAGACAGAAACAGACAGACAGATATGGACAGACAGACCGAAGGGAGAGAGATGAGAAGCATCAATTCTTCGTTACGGCTCTTTAGTTGTTCAGTGATTGCTTTCTCATATGTGCCTTGATGGGGGGAGGGGGGCGCTACAGCCAAGCCAGTGACCCCTTGCTCAAGCCAGCGACCCTGGGCTCAAGCCAGTGACCATGGGGTCATGTCTATGATCCCACACTCAAGCCAGCGACCCCATGCTCAAGCCGGTGAACCCGCGCTCAAATTGGCGGATCTCGGGGTTTCAAACCTGGGTCACCTGCATCCCAATCCGATGCTCTATCCACTGCACAACCGCCTGGTCAAGCTAGAAACTGTTTTTAAATTCTTAACACTTTATAAGGATGTCCCCCCACACAGTCACGTGACAGGACTGACATTAAAATCCAACGACGTGTTAAGAACACCCCACTATTTCAAACGCCAACTCCAGGTTTCGACACACCCGGGTGAGGCCTCGCTCACCTGCACATGCCTCTGCTTGAGCAGGGTCTCGTAGCGGTTCGACGGCGGGAGGTGGATGGTAGCCCCCTGATTCTTACATTCAGATCGTAACCGTTTATCGAGAAGCAAACTGGAATGAAAGGAAGATAGGGCACTGCTCGCTGGCCCTGAATTTCACAGGGAACGCCAGGTCACGTCAGCGGGGGTGGGGGGGGGTGTTCGTGCCCAAACCACAGACCACACGTACGCTCACCTTCCAGCCATCACCTTGTAGTAGGCAAAGATCTGGTCTGCCAACTTGTACACAAACTGGTCAAAGCACAGATTCACCTGACGAAGATGAAAAACACTGGTCTAGCCCACTACCTACTGTATGTACGGTCTAGCCCACTACCTACTGTATGGACGGTCTAGCCCACTAGGTACTGTATGTACGGTCTAGCCCACTACCTACTGTATGTACGGTCTAACCCACTACCTACTGTATGGACGGTCTAGCCCACTAGGTACTGTATGGATGGTCTAGCCCACTACCTACTGTATGGACGGTCTAGCCCACTACCTACTGTATGGACGGTCTAGCCCACTAGGTACTGTATGGACGGTCTAGCCCACTACCTACTGTATGGACGGTCTAGCCCACTACCTACTGTATGTACGGTCTAGCCCACTAGGTACTGTATGTACGGTCTAGCCCACTACCTACTGTATGTACGGTCTAGCCCACTACCTACTGTATGGACGGTCTAGCCCACTACCTACTGTATGGACGGTCTAGCCCACTACCTACTGTATGTACGGTCTAGCCCACTAGGTACTGTATGTACGGTCTAGCCCACTACCTACTGTATGTACGGTCTAGCCCACTACCTACTGTATGTACGGTCTAGCCCACTAGGTACTGTATGTACGGTCTAGCCCACTACCTACTGTATGTACGGTCTAGCCCACTACCTACTGTATGGACGGTCTAGCCCACTACCTACTGTATGGACGGTCTAGCCCACTACCTACTGTATGGACGGTCTAGCCCACTACCTACTGTATGTACGGTCTAGCCCACTACCTACTGTATGGACGGTCTAGCCCACTACCTACTGTATGGACGGTCTAGCCCACTACCTACTGTATGTACGGTCTAGCCCACTACCTACTGTATGGATGGTCTAGCCCACTACCTACTGTATGTACGGTCTAGCCCACTACCTACTGTATGGACGGTCTAGCCCACTACCTACTGTATGTACGGTCTAGCCCACTACCTACTGTATGTACGGTCTAGCCCACTACCTACTGTATGTACGGTCTAGCCCACTACCTACTGTATGGATGGTCTAGCCCACTACCTACTGTATGTACGGTCTAGCCCACTACCTACTGTATGTACGGTCTAGCCCACTACCTACTGTATGTACGGTCTAGCCCACTACCTACTGTATGTACGGTCTAGCCCACTATCTACTGTATGTACGGTCTAGCCCACTACCTACTGTATGTACGGTCTAGCCCACTAGGTACTGTATGTACGGTCTAGCCCACTACCTACTGTATGTACGGTCTAGCCCACTATCTACTGTATGTACGGTCTAGCCCACTAGGTACTGTATGTACGGTCTAGCCCACTACCTACTGTATGGACGGTCTAGCCCACTACCTACTGTATGTACGGTCTAGCCCACTACCTACTGTATGTACGGTCTAGCCCACTACCTACTGTATGGACGGTCTAGCCCACTACCTACTGTATGGACGGTCTAGCCCACTACCTACTGTATGTACGGTCTAGCCCACTACCTACTGTATGGACGGTCTAGCCCACTACCTACTGTATGTACGGTCTAGCCCACTACCTACTGTATGGACGGTCTAGCCCACTACCTACTGTATGTACGGTCTAGCCCACTACCTACTGTATGTACGGTCTAGCCCACTACCTACTGTATGTACGGTCTAGCCCACTACGTACTGTATGGATGGTCTAGCCCACTACCTACTGTATGTACGGTCTAGCCCACTACCTACTGTATGTACGGTCTAGCCCACTACCTACTGTATGTACGGTCTAGCCCACTACCTACTGTATGTACGGTCTAGCCCACTATCTACTGTATGTACGGTCTAGCCCACTACCTACTGTATGTACGGTCTAGCCCACTAGGTACTGTATGTACGGTCTAGCCCACTACCTACTGTATGTACGGTCTAGCCCACTATCTACTGTATGTACGGTCTAGCCCACTAGGTACTGTATGTACGGTCTAGCCCACTACCTACTGTATGGACGGTCTAGCCCACTACCTACTGTATGTACGGTCTAGCCCACTACCTACTGTATGGACGGTCTAGCCCACTACCTACTGTATGTACGGTCTAGCCCACTACCTACTGTATGTACGGTCTAGCCCACTACCTACTGTATGGACGGTCTAGCCCACTAGGTACTGTATGTACGGTCTAGCCCACTACGTACTGTATGTACGGTCTAGCCCACTACCTACTGTATGTACGGTCTAGCCCACTACCTACTGTATGTACGGTCTAGCCCACTACCTACTGTATGTACGGTCTAGCCCACTAGGTACTGTATGTACGGTCTAGCCCACTACCTACTGTATGTACGGTCTAGCCCACTATCTACTGTATGTACGGTCTAGCCCACTAGGTACTGTATGTACGGTCTAGCCCACTACCTACTGTATGTACGGTCTAGCCCACTACCTACTGTATGTACGGTCTAGCCCACTACCTACTGTATGTACGGTCTAGCCCACTAGGTACTGTATGTATGGTCTAGCCCACTAGGTACTGTATGTATGGTCTAGCCCACTACCTACTGTATGTACGGTCTAGCCCACTACCTACTGTATGTATGGTCTAGCCCACTACCTACTGTATGTACGGTCTAGCCCACTATCTACTGTATGTACGGTCTAGCCCACTACCTACTGTATGTTCGGTCTAGCCCACTACCTACTGTATGGATGGTCTAGCCTACTACCTACTGTATGTACGGTCTAGCCCACTACCTACTGTATGTACGGTCTAGCCCACTACCTACTGTATGTTCGGTCTAGCCCACTACCTACTGTATGGATGGTCTAGCCCACTACGTACTGTATGTACGGTCTAGCCCACTACCTACTGTATGTATGGTCTAGCCCACTAGGTACTGTATGGACGGTCTAGCCCACTACCTACTGTATGGATGGTCTAGCCCACTACCTACTGTATGTACGGTCTAGCCCACTAGGTACTGTATGTACGGTCTAGCCCACTACCTACTGTATGTACGGTCTAGCCCACTACCTACTGTATGTACGGTCTAACCCACTACCTACTGTATGTACGGTCTAGCCCACTACCTACTGTATGTACGGTCTAGCCCACTACCTACTGTATGTATGGTCTAGCCCACTAGGTACTGTATGGACGGTCTAGCCCACTACCTACTGTATGGATGGTCTAGCCCACTACCTACTGTATGTACGGTCTAGCCCACTATCTACTGTATGTACGGTCTAGCCCACTACCTACTGTATGTTCGGTCTAGCCCACTACCTACTGTATGGATGGTCTAGCCTACTACCTACTGTATGTACGGTCTAGCCCACTACCTACTGTATGTACGGTCTAGCCCACTACCTACTGTATGTTCGGTCTAGCCCACTACCTACTGTATGGATGGTCTAGCCCACTACGTACTGTATGTACGGTCTAGCCCACTACCTACTGTATGTATGGTCTAGCCCACTAGGTACTGTATGGACGGTCTAGCCCACTACCTACTGTATGGATGGTCTAGCCCACTACCTACTGTATGTACGGTCTAGCCCACTAGGTACTGTATGTACGGTCTAGCCCACTACCTACTGTATGTACGGTCTAGCCCACTACCTACTGTATGTACGGTCTAACCCACTACCTACTGTATGTACGGTCTAGCCCACTACCTACTGTATGTACGGTCTAGCCCACTACCTACTGTATGTATGGTCTAGCCCACTAGGTACTGTATGTACGGTCTAGCCCACTACCTACTGTATGTACGGTCTAGCCCACTAGGTACTGTATGTATGGTCTAGCCCACTACCTACTGTATGTACGGTCTAGCCCACTACCTACTGTATGTACGGTCTAGCCCACTACCTACTGTATGTATGGTCTAGCCTACTAGGTACTGTATGTATGGTCTAGCCCAGACGTGGCCAACAGTTTTTGCCCCCGGGCTAGATTAGAAAGAAAACTTTAACGGGCCGGATGAAATATTAAAATTAAAAAATGTTAAATACAAAACAATTCGTTTAAGTAAACAAAATTTTATTATGTAATTTGTTTATGAATAAATGTAAGTAATGTAGTACAACAAATTAACAAACTAATGTGACGTGTTGAGGTGCTTTGCATCGCCTATTATTTTTTTAGTATCTGGCTCTATACTTGTAGTAGCTATTCTTAACACAGCCTCCAAATGTAAATTATTCAATCTTGATCTTGTACTTTAATTTAGATTCATTAAAGAAAGTTTGTTCACAAATATAAGTTGAGCTGAAGATTACTGAAGATACGTAGTTTATGTCTAACGATTTAAAAGTATCACTTACTGCATTTCCACTGTGCGTTGTGCGGAGAATATTAAAAATTTAATTGCGGTCCGCATAAACTCATTACGCGGGCCAGATTCGGCCCGCGGGCGTATGTGAGCCATGCCTGGTCTAGCCTATATGTCTCCTGGGCTACAAGCCTATCTAGCACGCTACTGCACAAGACAACAGGAAATGAAATCAAGCATCAGAGAAAACGATGCCATCAGGAGCCACGGTGCACAGAGGACAGCAGAGGATGCCGTTGGCGTTACCAAGGTGAATGTTTGGAGCACACTATTTTTTTTTTTTTTTTTTGCGTAGTAGAAAGCCATCTTCAAAATAACAGGTAAAGAGAGTAGTGTGGAAAACACATAAACCAGGGACACGGCCATGTGTTATCATGATCAAGTTTCATGCTCTGTACGTTGATTGTATGTGACATCCTTTGCCAGGACGAGTGGTGCGGGGAATGTGTGTATGCGTCACGCACACGCGTGGGCTGGCGAGGGAGAGAAGCACGTCACCCCACAGCTCAGACTGCCCGTGACCAGTGCAGGCACAGAGACCAGTGCAGGCAGGCTGCATGGTGCCCCCCAAACATTCATGTGCATAGTTAATCCCACAGTGTAAACCTCACTGTGTCAGAAAGAAAGTCGGCTTCCTTGTCACACTCAGAAGGAAGGGAGTTGAAGAGCGCTGATCAAAGGCGCCTGGGGCTCTCACCTCTGCCTCGATCTCGTCATAGAGGAACTGCTTGTTGAACCTGGTGAGGGCGTAGTGGGCGCTGTCGTTGTACAGGTCCAGGGAGTAGAGGACATACCTGCAGAGGGCGGGCGGTCAGCCAGCCCCGCACACGGGGCTTCCCGGCACGCTGAGAACGACCGCCCCCGCTCTCCTCTCGCGAGAGGACAGTCAACGACTTCAGAGGCCCAGCTTGGCTCCTGTGAGGCCCCAAAAGCACCCTGTGCAAGGTCAGCTGACCCCACGGGCTGCACGCCCAAACTCAGGCCACTGGGCGGGTCTGGGTCCCTCAGCAGCTGCACCTCTCCCTTATCCTCTGTCAAAGATTTTTTTTTAATGTTTACTGTATTGATTTTTTAGAGAGAAGAAGGGAGAGAAAAGAAGACAGGAATATCTGTTCTTGCATGTACCCCTGACCGAGGATCAAAGCGGCAACCTCTGTGCTTTGTTTGGGACAATACTCTAATCAACTGAGCTTTCTGGCCAGGGCCTGTTTCAAAAATATTTATCACAAGGATGTAATGTGTTTTATAACCACAAAAACAATGAATGTCCTTATTTTAAAGACTGAACTATTTTTCACAAATAATCATGTACAACCTTTAAAACATCAGTGATTAGGGCCTGGTCGAGTAGTATATAGCTCAGTTGATTAGAACGTCATCTCAATACGCCAAGGTTGTGTGTTTGGTCCTCGGTCAGGGGACATACAAGAATCAACTGATGAATACATAAATAAGAGGAACAACAAACTGAAGTTTTTCTCTTTCCCCCTCTCCCTTCTTCTCACTCTAAAAATCAGTAAGAAATAATTAAAATAGCCTTGGCCAGATAGCTCAGTTGGTTAGAGCATCATCCCAAACTATAGAGCAGCGGTTCTCACCCTGTGGAAGTATTTTCCGATGGCTTTAGGCGACCCCTGTGTTTTGGTCGTTCAACCCCCGCTGGGGTCGCGACCACAGGCTGAGAACCGCTGCTATAGAAGTTGCCGGTTCAATCCCCCATCAAAGCACACACAGAAAACGATTCTCTCTCCCTCTCTCTCTTTAAAATCAATAAAATGTTAGAAATACATATACATCAAAGAAGACCTAGTTTATTTTCTGTTTGCTGTGAATGAAATCAGCATGCTACAATTGGAGAGAAAAAAAAAAAAATGAAGAAAATTAAAAATACCCCGACTGAACTGCCTGATTTAAGAAGAAAAATGAAGGCCAGGCTCTCACAGGCGACCACAAGCATGCACAGCATGGCTGACAGCCCGTCCCTATAGGTCCCACGTCTGGACAAAAGGCGACGACCAGAGAGCTCCCCAAAAGTACGGTCGCAGGGCCGTGATCCAGGGCTGCGGACTGACTGCGCGGCCGGCTGGGATGAGCCGCCGGCCTCTGCCGCTGCCGCTGCTGCTGCTCTGCCTCTCCCGAGCTGGGGACTCATCACAGATGCAGCAGCCACTCACCGCCCTGAAGACGGCCCGGCCCCTCCTCTGCCTGCCTCCCCCCTCCCAAAGGGCAGGGGCCGCCCCAGGGGCCGCTCACTCCATCATGGACGCCTCCTTGCTCTCCAGGATGTGGTCCGTCAGGATCCAGGGCATGGACATCTCGATGGGGAACTGGATCCTCCGGCCCATCGTCAGCTCCAGGAAGAACTCGCGGAACCACAGCTGGGAGAGGTCGCAGCACTGCTGCAGCGTTTCTTGGGGGGGAGGGCAGGCGACAAGCGGGTCAGGCTGTGCGGCGAGCAGGGCAAAGGCGCGGAGGAGACAGGCCAGATGGATGGGGACTTTGGGGATGGTGCCAGCTCCCTAGCAATAGGCCCTGAGCCTGGCGGGGGGGGGGGGTGTCCCTGTGAGCGGGCAGGGCCGCGCAGAGCCGCACACTAGGGACAGGACGCCCCCAGCAGGGCTGCAGGGGAAGCCACCCTGGACTGTGCACAGGGTCACCCACGAAAACTGGACAGAGTGAGTGCCCGGCCACCAGGGGGTCCGGCACAGACACCTGAGCCTAGGAACGAACCCCGTCCACCTCTGTGAACCCCCAGAGGGACGGGGAGGAAAGAATGATGCCCCTCCCTTTTTTTAAAAGGAAACATCAAACCAGGATTCTTTTATTTTTACTTAGGATTAAGATGCAGTGCTACCTACATCCTCAGGGCAGGTCTATTTAATGCAAAACAGAAACAGACTTTTTTTAAAAAGGCTTCTGTCCTGGGATGGAGTAAAAAAAAAAAAAAAAGAAAGAAAAAAAGAAAAAAGCTTAATATTTACGGCAAAACTGTAGCCTCCCAGCCAAGAGGGTAGCCCCACCCACTCTGACGCTCTGAGCACACAGCCGTGGACGCAGGGGTCGACAGGGATGACTCCACCGTGACAAAGGGCATCCCCCTGGCACTCCGCTCAAGGTGGCCAGGGTCAGTCACCCCGGGACGGGCCACCTAGGTCAGGTTAACCTGCTTCGTGACGCCCAGGACTACCTGGAAGCGTCCGTTTCTGCCACTGACCGCTGTCTTGGCCTTGAGCCAGATGACAGGTTGCATTCGCTGGTGTTTCAGACCTTCCCTCTTTGGGTTACAGAGACTTTGTGCTCAGGTTGAAGGGTCAGCTACAGCCCTCAACTCTTGTCAAGGCCACGTCACATGGAGGGAGCCCCCGGCCGGCCCGGCCCGGGCGTTGAGCGACAGGTGAGAGAAGGCCACGAGAGTTAGGACACACGTCATCGCCCAGGTGTGGAAGGGGACCACAGCCGGGGACCGGATGACAGGGTCAGGCACGCAGAAGCAATCTAGACGGTGTTAGGACATGCCGGGCTGGAGGCTGGGCCACTGGATCTCTTACCGCTGAAATTTATCAAGTGAGTGTAGAAGAAGGACTCGCGGTGGAATTTTTCTATGTCCAGTATGGTGGGCCCCTCAAGGCTACTTCTCAAAGTTTTCTTGGAACCACTTTTGTCTGCAATAAGGGACTCTAGCATGGTTCTCACCATGTAAAGCTGCACAATCCAAAGAGACATTCGTGGGGGGTGGGGAGGGGAGAAAATATACACGGTGCATTAGTTGTGCCAAAAACTCTGATAGACCACGGGGAAGTAGGGACTGCTCACAACACCCTGACCTGAGTGAGACTGGGCTGCCCCTCCGGCTCCCCTAAAGGGGGCCAGGGGTGCCCATCAACGTGGCCACGTTGCTGCCGCATGGGACAGCGCCCCCTGCAGGGAGACAGGCGCCTCGGCGCCGTGTAACATCAACAGAAGAAACAAAAGATGTCTTCTTACCACCAAAGGTTAAAAGAGGCGGATAGGCGTAGGAGTGTCTCAGAAACGCGTTAACCACATGCAACAGCCTTTCCATGCCCAGAGACCGGAGCTGCCTGAGCAGCTCAGCGGAGCCCAGGGACTCCGCCATGGTGCGCACCAGGTACAGCTAGACACGGACAGACACAGGGGGGGGGGGGGGCCGTTAGTCAGGATGCCACACGGGGCGGGGGGCGGGCAGGGGGCACGCACACAGGACGGGGGGCATGCACCTCGGACAGACCCAGGCTGGGCCTTCCTCCCGGACGCAGAAGATGTCTTTAGCAGCCAGCAACATGCTTTGCTGGTCATTCTCTCTAAGTGACTAGCAGAAGAGACGATGAAAGCCCCCACAGAGAGGTGACAAGCGAGAGAGGCCAAGGCCCCCCAACGAGAGGAGGAAGGCAGACAGGCACACGGGCAGATGTGAGTCAGAAGAGAGCCGCTTGGGGAGGAGGAGGTAGACGGGACCCAAGCATGAGAGCAAGAGAACAGTGGTGGTTGCTTCCGTCGGAGGACACACAACAGCTACATTTAAAAAAAAAAAAAAAAAAACCTCTCAAAAGTTTTGTATCCCTCGGAATGACGTGTTCCGGCCCCGTGTAAAAACGATGGCCGCGCACGGAAACGCCCACCCAGAAACACAGCCTGACTACAGACAGAGCATCACCCGCAATTTGGACACGGGAGTCAAGGCGGTCACGACTAATTAACTTCTGCATGCAAGTGACCCAACCCGACAGTTGTGCTCCCAGGGGTTGTCCTAGCCAACGAGTGCCCCAGACTCCATGAGGGCCAGGGACAGCGGGGCAGAGAAGGAAGGGAAGACCTGATCCACCCCAGCAGACAGAGGCCCATCGTTTCCCTCCCAGCCTCGCTTTCTGACCCACAGCCCACCCAGCTCGGGGCTGGCCCGCTCGGGGGAGGGAGGGGAGTGGCAGAGGCGGGGACGCAGGGGGACAACCACCTGTGTGCTGGAAGGTCCCACAGCGCGGCGCGGCACTTTGATGTCGAAGCCACTTTTGGGGTCCTTCTCGCCCCGGAGGGCCGGGTCATTGAAGGGCTCGTGCCCCGTCTCCCAGTCGCAGACGGTCTTCCGGATGGCTTGCAGGACGCTGAACAGTGGGACACACAGCACTGTCACCATCAGGATGCTGAGAACCATGGCCTCTTTTCATCTGCCGTGAAGCTCTCAGACATGAACTCTCGAGGGTGGGGGACGGGGGGACGAGGTCCTAGACCCCCCTTCAACAGGAAATTTAAAAAGTGGACTGTTGTCCTGGGGACACCACTAGCCCCAGAAGATCTGAGGTCGCTGCGATGTACATCCATTAGCCCAAAAACGATGTTTTATTATCTGAAGACCAGGTCATTCTAAGGGCTGCAAGACACCAGATCCCAAAGATCCGTTCACAGGGCGACTTCCCTGTGCTTGACTTCTAACACAAGCACGAAGTCACCTGCACAACCGCGGGACCCGGGCCTGCATCCCCAACTTATATAAAACACGTCCCCATCCCCAACGGGGCTCCACCATGCGATCACCCCTGGGGGCGCCACGCTCACAAGCAGGCACACCCACACGCCCCACCTGACAGCCTCGCAGGCCAAGTCCTTGGTGACCCCGAGCTGCTCCCAGACCTCGCTGCACACCCCCATGGGGTGACGGGGTGAACACCCCCCGTTACGGCAAGCATGAGCGCTTAACGCTAGAAACCAGACAACGTGCCGGGTGACAAATGACATCCTCAATAAAGCAACCGAATGAAATCAGCACCCCTCGCGAGCCCCTATAAGCTCGGTTTCGCAATGACGTCTCTAGAAGACAACTTCGGAAAGGCTGATCATGAGACGACCAGCTCACTTCGGTGGCCATAGATAGGCTCTTGGTAACATCTCCGCTGTCCCCGACTAGTATGTAGAAACAGATAGCAAAAAAAAAAAAGGAACAGAAGCAACAATACCAAGGACGGCACACTGAGATGGGAGGGGGAAGGGATGCTGGGCTACTTGTCCCTGCAGGCAGGCGTGGCGATCAGAGCCTCGGATAGATTTTGAGACAGCCCCATCTGCCCCGAGACAGACACACCGTTGTCTGTGGGTCTCTGCCCTGTGTGGATGCCGTGTAATTGATCTATTGAATGTTGCTCAGGTTAATCATTGGACCCACTGCCTTACATTGACAGGGGATTCACCCAAAGGAAGTTGGAGAGAAAAGTGCTGAATGTGGGCCGTTGACCGGCTGGCTCAGCAGTAGAGCGTCGGCCCAGCATGTGGAAGTCCCAGGTTCAATTCCCAGCCAGGGCAGACAGGAGAAGCGCCCGTCTGCTTCTCCACCCCTCCCCCTTTCCTTCCTCTCTGTCTTTCTCTTCCCCTCCCGCAGCCAAGGCTCCAGTGGAGCAAAGTTGGCCTGGACACCGAGGACAGCTCCATGGCCTCCACCTCAGGCGCTAGAACGGCTTTGGTTGTAATGGAGCAACACCCCAGATGGGCAGAGCATCGCCCCCTGGTGGGCGTGCCGGGTGGATCCCGGTCGGGCGCATGCGGGAGTCTGTCTGACTGTCTGCCTCCTCGCTTCTAACTTCGAGAAAAAAAAATAAAAAGGTGCTGAACGTGGTTATGAAAACGTCGATCCCACACCATTTAAACCCATGGCGGTACTGCGGCCTTGGACCTCCGAGCACGCAGGGGGGCTGACCTCTGAATGACATTCTTCTTCTTCTTGATCGCCTGCCGGAGCGGCTCACGGAGTGTGACCTGGGAGAAGTCCTGCAGGGCGGCGTAGACGGTGTGCCGGATGGCGTGGTTGAACACGCTCTCCATCCTGCCCATCAGCACCTGCAAGCCTTTGATCATGGCGATCACCTGCGGGGAGAGGGGGCTTTCTGGAGGGAAACCGGCCTCCGGTGGCTCCTGCTCGGGTGTGCTGGGTGCTTCTGTGCTGCTTCCTGGAAAGGTCCACTTTTTTTAAAAAAAGGCAAATTCTCCAATTCAGGTTCAAGTTGAATTTAAATTTCACAGCAATCCGAATGAAATGAAAAGACTACACATTAGCCTGACCCCTGGGGGTGCAGTGGATAAAGCCTCGACCTGGAATGCTGAGGTCGCTGGTTCAAAGACCCCGAGGTTGTCGCCTCTGAGCGCGGGCTCATCAGCACGGGGTTGCTGGCTTGAGCCGGGAAGCCGTCCACACGATCCCAAAGCTCGCCAGCTTGAGCCCAACAATCATTGGCATGATGAGCCCAAGGTTGCTGACTTGAGCAAGGGGACCCTGGCTCAACCCCACTCAAGGCACGTAGGAGAAGTGATCAACGGGCAACTGGAGACAAAGCAACCATGAGTTGATGCTTCTCACCCTGCCTCTCTTCCTGTCTGTCTGTCTCTCTCTCTCTCTCTCTCTCTCCATAAAAAAGGAAAAAGAAAGAAAGCCTATACTTTAAAACTTACGGGAAGTAGATCTTAACAACCTCTGTTCATCAAGAGGCTCCTGAGGACAGCGCAGAGCCCAGGGGCCCACGGCCCCCAGGCAGGAGAGCAGAGCTGGTAACTCAACAGCTCAAAGCAGGGGTGGCAGGGGAGATGGGAAGGACTCTTGGTTTTCAGATGCCAGGGCTGCTTCCTGCCCTCCCCGTGTCGTGGCTCCCAGGCCCCTGAGGTACCCCAGGGGAGCTGTCACAAAGACCAAGAACCCACCCATGGCTTCCTTTATACTGCTGTGACAACTGTGACCCACGCCCGGGGCCGCCCGACCCGGAAGCAGTGCCCGAGAAACAGGCAGTGTGCTCGTGGCTGGGCCTCCAGTAGGGGGGACCACGGAGGCCAGACTCCCCGGAGGCGGGTGGCCTCACCTCCACCAGGGCGAACTTCTCCTCGCTGGTGTAGTTGTAGCGCGTGGCTCGCTCGTACTCCTCCGCGTTATCGGGGCAGTCCTTGTTGGAGTACTTGTCCGTCGGGTGCACAAGTTTCCACGAGTACTGGGGTGGTCAGAGGAGAGGGAGACGCGCACATTGGCTGCAGAATGCTGAACTGCTGGTCAGGTGACAGACCCCCTTCCCCCGTTCGAAGAGGACACAGGGCAAGGGCTAGAGGATAGCTTCGTTCAGCTCCTAGGCAGCCCTTGCACGACCACGCCCTTAAGCAGTAAGCCCTAGAGAGAATAACATCTAGGCCTTAGCTGTGTTTCAGCTCCAAGCCCAGAAAAACAGCAAGACCAGGCAAGGGGCTCGATCAGGCGGTGGCGCAGTGGATAGAGCATTGGACTGGGATGCGGAAGGACCCAGGTTCGAGACCCCAAGGTCGCCAGCTTGAGCGCGGGCTCATTTAGTTTGAGCAAAAGCTCACCAGCTTGGACCCAAGGTCCCTGGCTCAAGCAAGGGGTTACTCGGTCTGCTGAAGGCCCGCGGTCAAGGCACATATGAGAAAGCAATCAATGAACAACTAAGGTGTTGCAATGAAAAACTGATGATTGATGCTTCTCATCTCTCTCTCTGTTCCTGTCTGTCTGTCTCTATCTATCCCTCTGTCCCTGTGAAAAGAAGAAAAAAGACCAGGCAAGGGGCAACCCCATGGTGGACATCAGGAACAGCTGCAATGACAAATGACCTCCCCCCACACCCCATCCAATCAGTAGAGACCATGACCCTGAAAAGCTGATGTATATTCTATTGAGGTCCTCCTCTGAAATCCCCACCTTTGGAAAAACAGATCAAACCCCTTAAAACCATGGACCCAGTGTGTGCTCACAATGCGTGTGTTCTCTCTACCTCTCTCTCTCCTCTCTCTCTCTGGAGCACACCCAAGCCTCTCCACTTCTCCTTCTTCCAGGTCTGTTTCCTCTGCTTTTCTTTCTCCTAAGCTCCAAGGGCCCTTCTGTTGCCTGGCTAACTGGTTTCTCCTTCTGCACGGTGACTTTCTACACAGACTTCTGCTTGTGTTTGAGTTCCCTGGTTCTGCCCTCTTTGCCATCCAAACTCAAGAACCAAGGCTGCTGACATCCGGTGCCATTCGCTGTTAACATTCCAATGGGCATGATCAGGGTCAAAGCACCCAAAAGGCCATCCTTCTAATATTGGCTGCATCTGAAAAATCTCAAACACATACACATACACACACACACACACACACACACACACACACAAAATCCATCTCCACAAAAACACTGCAGCCATAGGAGTTCAAGTTTAAGAAATATATCAGAGATATAAGAAATGGATCAGGTAAAAAGGCTCAGATATGTTACGTGGAAGGTCTAAGCCTGTAGGCATTTTATCTCTCCTTTAAAAAATATATATATTTGCCTTTCAAATGATCATGTCCTCACTGGACATAAAATTTGAATAATGAAAAATAAAAGAAAAATAAAAACCACTTATGACTTACAGGTGTCCCAATCTTCACATGACATCTGAAACGATTCTACTAAAGCCACAGAGAAGAAACCAGTGGCTGCAATACCAGAGAAAATGCTCTTCAAAGAAAGGGGAACTCAAAATGACTGTAACAGAACACATTTCATTCTAGTGATACATTGTAACAGATGAGGCCACTGACTGGAAACACACTCAATGAAATGTATGTTCAGTATGTTCAGTTGTCTCTGATTCAAATGGATACATAACCCTGTTGCCAGGGCCTTAAATAAAAAGCCAACTTGTGCTTGATCCCAAGGCCAAAGTTAAAGCAGAGAAAGCTACCATCTGGTCACCAAGTGAAGTGGGGGAGGGAGAGGGAAGACATTCTTCCGTTCCCTGGCTGCGGGGGACAGAGGGGGGAATGGCAGGGGGCCTACCACTTCCATCACGTGAGCACTCCACTGGGACAGCAGCTGGAGGCCCTGCAGGGCCAGGTCGAAGAGCTTCCGGTACTCAGCATCCGTCTTCTGAGCCTCCTGCCGGCCCGAACCCGTGACCACCTGGAGCATCGGAAGAGCATCACAAGACATCATCCCCCCATCACCTGCCGGACCCGGGCTGACCACGCCCAGTCTAGGAACCGACCCCAAAGGTACCATCACCAGAGTGCGGGTCAAGGGACCACACGAGCCTTCCCTTGCCACCAGAGGCGGGCAGCCACGGAGCCCCAAGGTCAAGGCCAGGATGTCACCCTCCCTCCGACCCAGAGGTCCCCGCACACCTCCTGGCAGCTTAGACATGGGACTGGACCAGGAAAGGCCACTTCGTTCATGGCCTCTCCTCACTCCTTTCTTTGGGATCCCTATTATGTTGTTCTGAGGAAAACAAGATGGTTTTGGCCCCGGCCAATTGGCTCAGTGGTAGAGCATCAGCCCAGTGTGTGGATGTCCAGGGTTCGATTTAAGGTCAGGCACACAGGAGAAGCAACTATATGCTTCTCCATCCCTTCCCTTCCTCCTTCTTTCTTTTTTCCTCATCCTGCAGCCACAGCTCAATTGGCTGGAGTGAGTTAGTCCTGGGTGCTGAGGACGACCCAATGGAGCTTCTGCCTCAGGCACTAACAATAGCTCAGTTGCTGAGCAATGGAGCAACGCCCCAGATGAGCAGAGCATTGCCCCATATAGGGGGCCTGCAGGTGAATCCTGGTCAGGGTACACATGGGAGCCTGCCTCTCTAACTCCCCTCTTCTCAATTAAAATTCAAACAAACAAACAAAAAAAAACAAGATGTTTTTTATATAAGCAAGGTTCATTGCGCTGCCCTGTCCGTTATAACGGACACCTTGGAAGCATCTGGTGCTAATCTGTGTTTCTCAAATCGATTCGAGTTAGTGTTTGGGGCCCGAGACCGGTGGTAGCATAGTGGATAAAGCGTAGACCCAGAACGCTGAGGTCACTGGTTCGAAACCCCGAGGTGGCTGGCACTGAGCGGGAGAATCGTCCTATACATGATCCCAAAGCTCACCACCAAAGGTCACTGGTGTAAAATGCCCAAGGCCACTGGCTTGAGAAAGGGGACACTGGCTCGGCCCCCTGGTCAAGGCATGGACAAGAAGCAATCAATGAACAACTCAAGTGAAAACAATTACGAGTCGATGCTTCTCACTCTCTCTCCCTTCCTGTCTCTCTCTCACACTCTCTCTCCCTTCCTGTCTCTCTCTCACACTCACTCTCTCTTACTCGGTCTCTCTCTCACACTCACTCTCTCTTACTTGGTCTCTCTCTCACACTCACTCTCTCTTACTCGGTCTCTCTCTCACACTCACTCTCTCTTACTCGGTCTCTCTCACACTCACTCTCTCTTACTCGGTCTCTCTCTCACACTCACTCTCTCTTACTCGGTCTCTCTCTCACACTCACTCTCTCTTACTTGGTCTCTCTCTCACACTCACTCTCTCTTACTCGGTCTCTCTCTCTCTCAATAAGTGAATAGAGAAGGTAGCGTTTGGGGACAGAGAAAGAAGGGGGACCACGCAGGCCAGGGCAGGCCGACCTCGCTGTTGCTGTAGCGTGCCAGCTCGGAGATGAAGCGGATGTGGTCCTCCCGGATCTGGACCATCTGCTCACAGATGTTGTACTGGGGGCTGCTGCTGGATGACGTGCACGTCCACCTGGCAGGGAGGGGACACGTGTCACCGGGAGGAGCGCCTGCTCAAGGCTGGGGTGGCCAAGGACGCACGTGGGACTGTCTCCCCGCAAGCTTGCCGGGAGATGGAGGCTCAGGGAGGAAGCCACTGGCCAGACCCCGTGACCCTGTTGTTGGGTTGGGGGGTGTCTCTGCCCATCTAAACCCTCTCATTCAGTTTTACAAGAGTCATCATAATTTCTCCTTCGTCACCAAGCCGCTTTCTAACAGGGTGTGTAAAGTCCAGCCTAGGGAACGCAGTCAACAATACCGCGATCACTATGGACAGTGCCAGGTGGGCAGTGGAAATATCAGGGGGAGCTCTTCGTCACGGATGATTGTCTGGGTAGGATCTGGTCTGTGGGGTGCAGTTCTGTAACCTCTGTGAGCTCCCTGCAAACATCCACGCCCTCTCTACCAGGGGGCCCAAAAGACATATTCTCTACCGGCACTGTCCAACAGAACTCTCTAAGGTAATGAAAAAGTTCTGTGTCGCTACTGACCAATACCACAGACGCGGACAATTAAATATTTGAAATGGGGCTGTCCTAAAGGAAATAAACAACATTTTTAAGGAATTTAAATGTCAACAGCCACATACGGCAAAGGGCTACCGTCTCAGGCATTCGGCTACTGATGGCTGAGAAAGTCAAAGGTGCTATCTATCACTAGGCAAGGAATCAGTGTCATAAAACCACAAAAAAGCCCTGGCCGGGTAGTTCAGCTGGTTAGAGCATCATCCTGATACACCCAGGTTGAGGGTTTGATCCCCAGTCAGGGCACATACAAGAATCAAGCAATGAATGCATCAATAAGTGGAATAATAAATCTGTGTTTCTTTCTCTCTCTCTCACTCTCCAATTAAATTTGAAAAAAATTTAAAAAGAAAAAACAGACTAAGAACATTGTAACCGGGCAGCTCACTCTCCTACCGAGACTTATTCTCCTCGTAGTGGGCGCTGGTCTTGATGTATCTGGCCAGTTCTATCTGCATGTCCCCAAACAGCGGAACCACCTGCAGCTGCTACATGCAGAGAAGAAAAGAAAAGAAAAAAATAAGGTCCTCAGGTATGTTTGGTCACCAAACACAGAATCACAAGAAGGATGAATCATGCTAATAATCACTGTCAGATGAAAGCTATCTCTCTGCCAGTCATTGAGTGCAAAAAGTTGTAAACGACACCTACGGTCACTTCAAAAACAAAACAAAAGAATCCATGTTCAGAAAACCATTTTGAAGATCAGAGGAAAAAACAAAATAAAACAAGAAGTTTGATGTGTTGCCAAAAGAGAACGTGCCAAGGGCAACACCATGAAAAATCACCAGGAAAACACCAGCTCAACTGGTGTTTTTCAACTGCCGGTCCACAGACTAGTCTGTCAGAAATCTCACGCCAGTCTGTGAAAGAGTTAACCATCACGATGTGGTATGAAGACTCTCCAGGCGTCCCCAAACTGCGGCCCCCTGAGGCCATTTATCCAGCCCCCACTGCACTTCTGGAAGGGGCACCTCTTTCATTGGTGGTCAGTGAGAGGACCACTGTATTTGGCAGCCCTCCAATGGTCTGAGGGACAGTGAACTGGCCCCCTGTGTAAAAAGTTTGGAGACCCCTGCTCTAGACCTGATGATCTTAGTCAAATTCGCTTATTGTCAGGGCGATGTGTTCCTTTACCGGTCCCCGAAATAATTCTATTTTCGCCAGTCCCCAAGTGTAAAATGATTAAAAGCCACTGAACTAAACCACAAGAAAACGCTAGCCAATAAAGTCGCAATGACATACCCAACCTCTGGGATGTCCCCCCTCCAACCCCTGCCAAAGCGACGGTCCCGTGTCGACGAGGAGGAGGAGGAGGAGCCGTGGGAATGCTCACCCGCTGCCGGTGGGGACACGCGTCAACACAGCCACATGGGAAAACTGCTAGGCTGTATCTGCTGCAAACATCTGTGCCCGGGACCCCCAATCCCACCCCTAGGTCAATGTCCAAAACAAAAAACAACCTCATGCCCATCTCAACGGGATGGACATGTGAGTTGGGGCATCACCACTGAATGGCCCACAACACCGCCATGAAAACCTAAGGACAATCGCTACGGGCTCCCAGGGGGATGGATCGAACAGTGAGCTAGCAGCCAGACAAGAGTTTGCTGGGTACGATCCCCTTTTTGCGGGGCTCACACCCAGCTAGAATCAGTGCACAGGGGAGAGGGGAGGAAGCAGACATGAGACACCCCCTCCCAACACGTTCCAGGATGCGTCATGGTCACAGCTTTACCGCCCCCCAAACTGGACAGGCGTCACTCACCTTAAAGAACTTGTCGATTTTAGACAAGTTGATTCTCTTCTTGGTGTCTAGCTTATAGATGTTGCTGATGCTCCCATCCATCAGATACAGACCGAACCCCATGACCTGGGAAAAGAAAGCACAGAACGGCACAGGACACTCAGACCCGCGAGTTTAATGACCCACAAGCGCTGACAGGCGGTCTGGAGTTCTGAAATGAGCCAATCCCATCTTTTCTTGAAAAAGCAATTTTTTTAAGGCTCCTTGGAAATGGAGTACTACCCGTTCACACAAAGCTGTTCTTCCCAGCCGTGTCCTTTGTTCTAGCTGGTTCACTGTCCGCCCCAAGCACATCAACCACCTTACGCCTTGTCAAACACAGTGCACAGTGAATACGGGTTTCCACAAGCGCCCACCATCATGGAGCGGACGGTGCCTGCTGGCGCTGACCCCTCCATGGCGCTGTGCAGTGGGGAGGGGTCTCAGCTCTCACAGGGAGGGCTCTGGGCTGGTGGGACACCATCATAGGTCCCCAAGGGCTGCCCTCTGCACAGGGGCAGATCAGAGGCCAGAGAACCTTCGCCTCCTCCCCATGAAAAATGTCACTGACAACCTTCCCAACTTGAGACACAATGACAGTGTAGAATATGGTGCCTGGCCATGTTTCTTGACCAACCAAAGTTTGCAGAGTATACGGACGCTCCTTCACGTACGACGTGCTTATGTCCCAATAAACCCATTGTAAACTGAAGATATCGTACATCAGAAATGCACTTAATACAACCAAACATCACAGCTTAGCCCCGCCAACCCTTAAACATGCCCAGGACGCTTACATGAGCCCACACCTGGGCAAAACCATCTCGTTGCCTCTGTCCAGTGTTATATTCATTCGCCCGGGGGGGGGGGGAACGTCAAAATTCAAAAATCAAAGTATGTTTTCTACTGAATGTTTATCACTTTTGAGCAAAGTTGAAAAATCCAACAAAAGTTGGACCATCCGGAACTGATTCCTAGGAATTCCATCCTTAACAAGGATGGTCTTGTACAGGTTCTGCTACAAGAGGCTTAATGTTGAGCCAAGTCCTTGATCCAGGACTTGTCACCCACAAACACCAGCTCTGTGGCCCGGGGGGTGACCCACTTGGCACTGGGGTGAAGCCCAGGACACACTCATGGGAATGCATGGAGAACCTGCAGAGCAGGCTACTGTGCACACACACACACACACACACACACACACACAAGTGTGAGAATAAGAAATGGTTGGTGCCTGACCAGGAGGTGGCGCAATGGATAGAGTGTCGGACAGGGATGTGGAAGACCCAGGTTCGAGTCCCCAAGGTCACCAGCTTGAGCGCGAGCTCATCTGGTTTGAGCAAAGGTTCACCAGCTTGGACCCAAGGTCACCAGCTTGAGTGCAAGCTCATCTGGTTTGAGCAAAAGTTCACCAGCTTGGACCCAAGGTCGCCAGCTTCAGCACAAGCTCATCTGGTTTGAGCAAAAGCTCACTAGCTTGGACCCAAAGTCGCTGGCTTGAGCAAGGTGTCACTCGGTCTGCTGTAGCCCCCCGGTCAAGGTACATATAAGAAAGCAATCAATGAACAACTAAGGTGTCACAATGAAAAACTAATGATTGATGCTTCTCATCTCTCCCTGTTCCTGTCTGTCTGTCCCTATATATCCCTCTCTCTGACTCTGTCTCTGTAAAAAAATAAAATAAAATAAAAAATAAAAAATAAAAAAAAGAAAAAGAAATGGTTGGCAAATGCATCACAGAAAAAACACAGCTCTTAAGGAGAGCCAGCCTGCCCCTCCCCCCGACAGGCCGCCCCTCCCCCCCCCCCCGACAGGCCGCCCCTCCCCCCGACAGGCCGCCCCTCCCCCCCCCACAGGCCCTCGGCAGTCGTCCCCACACACGTACTTTGAGAAGCATGTGTTTCTCGTTGGGCGTCAGGTACATCCTATTCTCGTAGTAATCCACACACAGGTTCACGATGTCAGCGAGGAGTTCCTCGTAACCAGAAATCACCTCTAGCTGCTGCTGCAGAGACTGAAAGAGGGGGAGACCCGTGCCATCAGCTGCTCTTGGTCCGCTGGACCCCGGACCCACGCCCTCCCCAGCCGTGCACCCCCGTCAGCCAGGGCGGTGAGACCAGGAGCCTCACCTGCGTGATCTTGTTGTGGTTGGCCAGGAACATGGACAGATTCTGTGACTCCTGGATGGACTGGGGGTCTGCCATTTTCCGTAAAAACTGAGCAGCCCTTTGAAAACAAACCAAAAATAAAGTTAATCAACCAACGTGCTTCATGATTTTTAAAAAAAATGAACATCACTTTTCTGTGGCTAGTTATCTGCAGAAATGCGGGTCTTAGCAGCTGGTTACAGCTTCTGCCTCCTCGGACCTCTCCACCCTGGACTCCCGCCTGAATAGCTCACTCCCCCGCGGTCCAGAGCTGACAAACTTCCTCAGAGAGGTGGCAGCGACACCTGCAGGACCTGCCTGCCCCTCACCAAGAGGCTCTCTGAGCCCAGCGCCAGAGCTGTGACCCCAGCGCTCCGTGAGCAGGGGATGGTCTCACCTGCGCTTCTGTCTTCCCCAAGGGTGCTGAGCGCCCAGCGAACACTGGAGGGTGACACATACCTCCAAGGAGGCATCATGGCACACGTCACCTGCCGGCCACCCCAGGGGCACGTATTCAACCATCCCAAGCCTGGCAAGTCACAGTCCCCTGCCAGCTGCAGCAACCTCAGGACCCCTGGGTTGTGCGCCCACCGTGCGCAGGGCGAGGCTCACCGCTTGTAGGCTGAGTGGTCGTTCTTCACGCTGCACTTCATGTTCTTCAGCTCGTCCAGCACCGCAAACATGTTGATGAACTTGCCCAGGGTGATCAGGTAGGCTTCGGACACGAAGTCCTTCCTCCTCTCCGCATGGCAGAGGCGCCGCACCTCCCCACAGAAACGCTCGATGGCATTTCTCTGCGCAGAGAAGGGAGGGGTGGGAAGGAGCAGAAAAACCGCTGTCAGTGAAGGGCCAGCTCCCCCACACCCCTGGCTTTGAAGACAGTATCTAGACTCACTCATAAAACACCCACCCAAGCCTGAAGGGGCGGTAGCGCAGTGGATAGAGCGTCCGACTGGGACACGGAGGACCCAGGTTTGAAACCCCGAGGTCGCTGGCTTGAGTGCGGGATCATAGACATGACCCCAAGGTCGCTGGCTTGAACAAAAGGTCACTCAGTCTGCTGTAGCCCCCCCCCCATGGTCAAGGCACATATGAGAAAGCAATCAACAAACAACTAAGGTGCTTCTCATCTCATCTCTCTCTGCCCTCCTATCTGTCTGTCCTTATCTGTTCCTCTCTCTGACTCTGTCAAAAACAAAAAAACAACAACAACAACAAAAAAAACACCTACCCAAGGGAGTGGATATTTAAAGCACTTTACCAACTATACCCCTAAAGTAAAATAAGTTCACTGATTATTCCAGTCAAGTTACTGGACGAAATGGCTCTAACAGAAATCTCTATAAATCTCTAGCTTTCAGAGGAAAAAGGGGAGGGCAGACATTTTTCCTCTCGACAACTTTTGAAACAAAAACTCATCTCCTAAGTTCCATGTTCTTCCTTTGCTAAAGGAATCGATAATAAACAAAAACAAAACTTCAGTCCTGGCCAGGTAGCTTAGTTAGTTAGAGCAGCCTCCCAATATGCCAAGGTTGTGGGTTCAATCCTTGGTCAGGGGACATACGAGAATCAACCAATGAATGAATAAATAAGTTGGACAACAAATTGACATAACTTTCTTTCCCTTCCTCTCTCTCTCTAAAATCAGTACATGAACATAAAAAGGAAACCAACAAAAATAAACTTCACACATTTCCAAAGCACACCTTTAAAAGCCAACACATCCCCCCCCTGCGGCCACTCTGCCTAACTGAGGGGCCTAAAGAAGCCAAGGCCAGCCCTGGCCAGTTGGCTCAGTGGTAGAGCATCGGCCTGGCGTGCAGGAGTCCCAGGTTCGATTCCCAGCCAAGGCACACAGGAGAAGCACCCATCTGCTTTTCCACCCCTCTCCCTCTCCTTCCTCTCTGTCTCTCTCTTCCCCTCCCACAGCCAAGGCTCCATTGGAGCAAAGTTGGCCGGGCACTGAGGATGGCTCTGTGGCCTCTGCCTCAGGTGCTAGAATGGTTCTGGTTGCAACAGAGCGACACCCCAGAGGGGCAGAGCATCACCCCCTGGTGGGCGTGCCGGGTGGATCCCAGTCGGGCGCATGCGGGAATCTGTCTGACTGCCTCCCCGTTTCTGGCTTCGGAAAAATACCAAAAAAAAAAAAAAAAAAAAGAAGAAGAAGCCAAGGCCAGGGCAAGACGACACCCACACGGGCAGTCAGAGCGAGGCTGAGAGAGAAAACACCTAGCACATACGGACCGAAAGCACCAATCGGCAGAAAGACAAACGCACTTGGAACTGAGAGCAGTCTTCATGAAAGAGAGGCAGCTTGGCCCTCAGGAGAAGTGAAACACAAAGGGGTGTGTTTATTCCCTCTCAGAACGACCTGTCCAAAGCTTAGTTCCCTTTGGTCTCAGAAGTTCTGGTGGCTGTAATGTACATGCCCTTGGTTTCATTGAGTTCATGGTGACAGGGTGGGGACAGGGGCACCGCCCTACTCCTCTTCTATTTAAACTCCTCAGAGGATGTCGCTGCTTTACCTGGAAGTACATGAAATTCATCAGCTTTGTGACCTCGGGCTCCAGGACCTCCACCGTTTTCTCATAAATTTCCACGCGGTTAGGCTGCTCGTTACATTTCACCTGGAAAGAAACAGGCATGACACGCAGAGGCTTCAACCCAGCTAGACCTGACAGAGGAGTGCGCTGTCAGAGTAGGGGACCCTGACTGCTGAGAGGCAGAATTCAGAAGGTGGGGTGGGGGCGGGTGGTCTGGCTGCCCTGGGCGGAGCTGGTGAGATAGGGGCGTGGTCTGGCTGGGCTGGGCGGAGCTGACTGATAGGGGCGCGGTCTGGCTGGGCAAGGCGTGTGGCCTGTTTAGGGTAGCAGGAGCTTTGAGGTGGCATAATCTGAGTGGGCAGGGAGGAGCTGATGTGACAGGGCACGCTCCTGCAGGGCTGGTGAGGTAGGGGCGTGGTCGGGCTGGGCTGGGCGGAGCTGGCAAGGTGGAGGCATGGTCTTTCAGGGCTGGGAGGAGCTGACTGATAAGGGAGTGGTCTGGGTGAAATGAGAAGAGCTGGTTAAGGTGTGGGCAGTGGTCTGGCTGAGCAAAGGCGGGGCAACAGGGTACCTGTGGGATGGCCCGAGAGCAGCTCCTCCAGGTGTACAACATAACAGCATACTCCTGGCCCTCCTCCAGCATCTCATTCTGCAAGGGCACACAGGACAATGCTGAGGCAAGGAGGGGAACAACCCTAACAAGGGCGAGGCCAAACTGCTACAATCTAGAGACACGAACTAGCCTGACTCTCCCTTTGAGGGACAAGCACCATGACCCGCATGTCAGTAAGAGACACGTGCTAAGAAGCTGATGACAAAGTGGTGCAGCCACGATGACCACCCGAAACACCCCCACGGTTACTGCAGGCTGGGGTGTCAGCACCACGCGGGCACCCTCTGTGCAGGGTAAACACAGCCCAGAATAGCTGCCACAGCTGCCACACCTGAGCTCCACTCAACCCCAAACAACCCAAGGGCAATGCAGACCTGAGGCTGGGGGCATGGGGTGAGAGAAGGGGCAGTGCAGCTCGGATGCACCTGGTCATCACACTGTCCCCCCAGCACCCCCTCGCTCGGAGGGGAGGAGAGCCTAATGCAGCTCTGCTGGCCCCAGCACGAAAGGAAAAGCTAAGCCCTGTTTCTACAGCTCTTGGCACCCAGTGGGGGACAGGGGACCAGGGGCGAGGAGTCCATAAGCAGAGGGTCACTGTCATAGCTCAGTTGGTTAGAGCATCATCACAACACACCAAGGTTATGGATTCAATCCCCAATCAGGACACGTAGAAGAACCAACTGGTGAGTGCATAACCAAGTGGAACAAACTGATATTTCTCTCTAAAATCAATACAGTTTTTAAAGATTTTATTTATTCTTTTTTTTTAGAGAGGGGAGAGAGAGAGAAGGGGGGAGGAGCGGGAAGCATCAATTCCCATATGTGCCTTGACCAGGCAAGCCCAGGGTTTCCAACCAGCGACCTCAGCGTTCCACGCTGACGCTTTATCCAGTGTGCCACCATAGGTCAGGCTCAAATCAATAAATGTAAAAATAAAAAATAAAACTGCCTTAGTGGCCTGACCAGGCGGTGGCACAGTGGATAGAGCGTCGGACTGGGATGCGGAAGACCCGGGTTCAAGACCCCGGGGTCGCCAGCTTGAGCGTGGGCTCATCTGGTTTGAGCAAAGCTCACCAGCTTGGACCCAAGGTCGCTGGCTCCAGCAAGGGGTTACTCGGTCTGCTGAAGGCCCGCAGTCAAGGCACATATGAGAAAGCAATCAATGAACAACTAAGGTTTTGCAACGCGCAATGAAAAACTAATGATTGATGCTTCTCATCTCTCTCCGTTCCTGTCTGTCTGCTCCTGTCTATCCCTCTCTCTGACTCACTCTCTGTCTCTGTAAAAAATAAATAAAATTTTAAAAAATTAAAAAAAAAAAAGACTGCCTTAGTGCCCACTCCTTTCACATGGTTCCCTTTGGTAAAAATGGTCAAACTAGCCCAGTCATTCTTGAAAATGTCAACTACAAGTTGATATTTTATTTGAGGATACTTTTCAAATGTTCACAACCTTTGATCCAGTTTCTACAAATCTAGCCAAAGGCAATAACTATGTATTTTAGGAAGATGTCCACTACAGCCTTTCTTTTATTGTAAGAAAGAAGGGATGTCAACATACAAAGAAATAGTTAAATTATGGACGTTTACAAAATGTTCGTGGAATCACGAAAACAAAACGGCAGTGATGCACTTCGCCTACACAATCTAAGTCAGGCGTGCAGGTGGGGGACACGGAGAGGGTAAAGGGGCTTCACATCATCAACAAAGGTTTTCTCTGGGCCACAGGCGGTAAATTTTCAGGAAAAGCGTGTCATTTTTTTTTTTTAATTTTTTATTTTAGTGAGAGGAGGGGAGGCAGAAACAGACTCCTGCATGTGTCCAACTGGGATCCACCCAGCAAGCCCAGTAGAGGGCATGCTCTGCCCATCTGGGAACCTTGCTCCATTGCAACAGGAGCCATTTATTAGTGCCTGAGGCAGAGGCCATGGAGCCATCCTCAGCGCCCCGGGGCCAACTCTCTCTAATCGAGCCATGGTGCAGGAAGGGAAGAGAAGAGAGAGAAACAGAAAGAGAGAGAGAAGCGAGAGGGGGAGAGGGGAGAAGCAGATGGGTGCCTCTCCTGTGTGCTCTGAGCAGGAATCAAACCCAGGACTTCCACACACCAGGCAAATGCATTACCACTGAGCCAACTGTCCAGGGCCATGTAATTTTGTTTATATTAAGAAAAAAAAAAGGCTTTTTTTCTTTTTTTTTAAAGACATTTCATTCACTCTTCTTTTTCCACAGTAGGTATCAGAATAATATCCGAAAAGGGTACATCACCTATTCGGAGGTGCCATCCCACCAGACACACACAGACGAAAACAGGGGCACGGGGAAGGAGTTACCATGCTAGAATGGACAGTCGCCTGCTCAATGTATCTTGCAATACCGGTGACAAAGGCATTTCTGTCTTCGAAGTTGGTGTTGAAATTGGGCTGGAAGGAAGAGAGAGAGAAACCATCAGGTGGGAAGTCAGCGTTGCAGGGTCCGCCTCGCAGTCACCCCGGCACCCACCTGGTAGAGGAGAGAGGACGGCGGCGGCTCGATGCAGGGTTGCTGGTCGGGCAGAGGCAGCTCTTCAAGGAGGTCTACGTTGGACAGAGCGTCCTCCAGGGTCACCTGGGCCGCCATCTCTTCCTAGAACAAAACAGAAAGCCACCTGTGCTGTGCAGAAGGGCTGGGGCACCCTGACAGTCCTTCCGGAGTGGAGGGAGCAGCCCCCGCTCGCCTGCCCCCTCTCGGGAGGGCGCTGGGAACGGCTGAGGGGGCCGCGGCCAGTCCCCAGGTGCTGGGGCGTCTTTCCCCAGGCTCACCAGCAAGGGGATCACTGTGCAGCCTCTCCTGGCCTCCAGGAGTGTCCTGAGGCAGGCACACAGGCCACCACACATGGCATCGCCTCTGTCCCCAGCTTTAATAAACATACTCTCAAAATCACCTGGACTTACGTCATGCCCTCTTTCCTGCATGACAACATCAAGAACCCATTCCATTCCCAACGGCGCTGGTACAGACCAGCTTCAGTCCCAGTCCCTTTCCAGTGACAGTTCTAAGTAAACCAAAATGTTCAGCAAATACTTTGTAATCCCTAGGGCAACCACCAAAAAAAAAAAAAAAACCCCACAAGAAACTATACAAAGCAATAGAAATTATAACTAGAACATATAGAATAAGTTATGACAGAATACTCAAAGTGTTAGAACAACTTGAAAGAAGGCAGGAAAAAGAAACAGCTTGGAGAAGATAAGGACCCCGGGCTGTCTGACAATGTAACTCAGTTCTGACACTGTGTCCTTGCAGATCGCATAGGCTCCCACAGGCTCAGTGCTCAGTCCCTGAGGACCCACCTGCACCCCCACTTCCGGAACCAGTTGCAAGTTACAGGTTGTTAACTGTGTACCTGTGCTTCTGACCAACAGGCTCTAAATCAGTGGTTTCCTGGGCTTGATTAATTTGCTAGAGAGGCTCGTATAACTCAAGAGAAATATTTTACTTATTTACCATTTCAGAACAGTTACCAGTTTATCTGGAAGGATATAACTCCAAGAAAAGCCAGATGGAGGTGATGCACTGAGCATCTGGGGGAAGGACAGTGAGTTCCCACGCCCGCCGAGGCCCCACACTTCCCTCATGTCCACGTGCTCATCAACCCAGAAACTCTGAATGAGCCCAGCCTTCTGGGTTTCACAAAGCCTTCCTTACTTAGTTCGACAGGACCGAATGAATCAGCAGCCACTGGCAAGGGATTCAACCTTTGAGAGCAGATGGGAGTAAAAGTTGGAAACCTCTTATCACAGGATTGGGTCTCCTGGCAACCAGCTCCCAATCTCAGGGGCTTTCCAAAAGTCCCTTCATTCACATAAAAGTGGATGTGGTTTGCTAAAACGATAAAGGTACTTTTATTGCTCTTATCACTGAGGGAATTCCAAAGGTTTTAGGTGCTCTCTATCAGAAACAAGAAAGGCTAAATAATACGGTTCTTATTCTAAATCACAATATCACAGGCCTTCATCAGAACCCAACCTTGATAGCGCCTTGATACACTCTGATCTCAGAACTGTGAAAAATAAAATTCTATTGTTTATAAGCCAAGGTGGGGTGGTGGCAGAGGCGGGTATCTTACAAGAATCAAATAATAAAATAATCTGTAGAAGTAAATGCCAACAGATCATGGTCTAAACCAGTGGTTTTCAACCTTGGGGACCAGTGAAAACTGGAGAATTATTTCGGGGACTGCTAAGGCAGAAATCACCCTGATTGTAAGCAAATTCAACTAAGATCATTGGGTCTTCTTATCTTCGTACAACGTCAGGGTGGTTAACTCTTAACTCTTTTAATGGATTGACACAAAATTTCTGGTTGACCGGTGATGGAAAAAGATTTATCTAAACACCCTAAGTAAAAGAGAGATGGTCAGAAAGGATAAAAGAAAAACCAACCCTGAACTCAACTATCATCCAACTACCATCCTGCTCTGAGCCTGACCGGGCAGTGGTGCAGTGGATAGAGCGTCGAATTAGGACACAGAGGACCCAGGTTCGAGACCCCCGAAGTTGCCAGCTTGAGCGCGGGCTCATCTGGTTTGAGCAAAAAGCTCACCAGCTTGGACCCAAGGTCGTGGCTCGAGCAAGGGGTCACTCATTCTGCTGTAGCTCCCCGGGCAAGGAACATATGAGAAAGCAGTCAATGAACAACAAAGGTGCCACAACGAAGAATTGATGCTTCTTCTCATCTCTCTCCCTTCCTGTCTGTCTGTCTCTATCTATCCCTCTCTCTGACTCTGTCTCTGTCACACACACACAAAAAGAAATGGGGCTTAAGCTATCTTCTGAGAAGTGTCATGAGGTGATTTCGTTGTTGTGCGAACATCACAGAGTTGTGCTGACACACACCTGGACAGCACAGCCTGCTGTGCACCTACGTGGTACGGGAGCGCAGCAGGCTAGCTGACTCCAGTGTCCCCACAAACACAGGTAACGCATTGTGCTACTACCTTCCAGCATCACCAAGGTGACAGGGCGCTTTCATCTCCATTATCACTTTACAGGACCAACGTCATTTATGCGGTCTGTAGTCGGCCGGAATGTTGGTATACAGCACAGGACTGTACAGATAGACAGCTACGAGGAACACCCTTCAAATATGTACAACAATACAGGTGGGTGGGAAGTCACAGGGCAAGAGACGAACCATGCAAGGCAAAAGGAAGCTGGAGTGAGTCTGTGAGCAGGAAACTTCAGAGCAAGGAAGCGATCAGGGATCCCGACGCCTGCTGCATAACGATAACAGGACCTCCTCCACCAGGGAGACAGAACAGCGCTCAATGCGGGCGCTTCTAACCGGACAGCTTCAAACCACAGCACACAGACACACAGAACAGAAAGGAGAAGGAAACCCACCACAGGAGGCGCCTGCCACAATTCTCGGCCACTGCCCGTCAAATAAGCAGGAACCCTGGAACTGAACACGAGAGGATCACATGGCCCTAACTGGCATTTGCAGAACACTCCTCCTAACAACAGCAGATCTGTTTGACGTGTTTCTAATTTAAAATGCATATTTCTTTTTTTTTCCCCCCCAAAAGACTTGGTATTTTTGCAAACAAGGAAGACAGCTTTTTTTCTTCTTTCATTACTAACTTCCCTCTATCATCACAACTTCCCGTTCCATGCACTCAAGAAAGAGGCGGCCCAGGACGGGGAGAGCACAGAGCTGGTCAGCTTGGCCACTGTCCTGCTGAGCCAGCATTGAGAGCCCCAGGGGTGTTCATTCAGGACACCTCAAAGCTGGTAGCCTCCAAGGGAAGAGAGAGAGACATTGATTTGTTGTCCCACTTATTTATGCATTCTTTGGTGATTCTTGTATGTGCCCTGACTGAGGATCAAATCTGCAACCTTCGCATATGGGGATGATGCTCTAACCCAGTGGCTTCTAACCTCTTTGCACTAGGGGGACCGTTGAAAATCAGAGAATTCCCTGGCCAGTTGGCTCAGTGGTAGAGCGTCGTCCTGGCGTGCAGGAGTCCCAGGTTCGATTCCCGGCCAGGGCACACAGGAGAAGTGCCCATCTGCTTCTCCACCCCTCCCCCTCTCCTTCCTCTCTGTCTCTCTCTTCCCCTCCCGTAGCCAAGGCTCCACTGGAGCAAAGATGGCCCGGGCGCTGGGGATGGCTCTGTGGCCTCTGCCCCAGGCGCTAGAGTGGCTCTGGTTGCAACAAGGCAATGCCCAGGATGGGCAGAGCATCGCCCCCTGGTGGGCAGAGCGTCACCCCATGGTGGGCGTGCCGGGTGGATCCCGGTCGGGCGCATGCGGGAGTCTGTCTGACTGTCTCTCCCTGTTTCCAGCTTCAGAAAAGAAAATAATAATAATAATAAAAATAATAATCTTCATACAACGTCAGGGTAGTTAACTCTTTTTAAGGACGAACACAAAATTTCTGGCAGCTGAAAAACACAGCACCAACTGAGCTACCCAGCCAGGGCAAGAATTTCCTTTCTTTTTGAAGCCACCCTTATAGGACAGCTCCTGGGATCAAAATTCAACCAATGGGCTGAAGACCTACCTGCCCGGTCCAATTGGAGCTGCAAAACCATATTCTCATTTGCATTTTTACCGACCAGAGTGGCTGCTCCATTCTGACCAATCAGGACAGTGCTCTTTGGACCAGCTAACCTCTGCAAATTGGGAGTTCTCATTTGCATAGAAAAGGACCAATCAGGGACCAGAGGCAGGCACTCCTCTCGATATAAGTGATATAAGTCGGCCTCACCTCTGCCTCAAGGAAGTCTACTTTCTAGTGCCTTTCTACTGCCCCGGCTCGGGCCTGTTTCACACATGAGCTGTCTCACAGGCTAGTTATTGCGTAATTCAGCTGTTTTCACCAAATAAAAGTCTTCCCTCTTCAACGCACCCCAAACTGGGAACTCCTGTTGGCACTGAATTATTGGTGACAACCTTCAGTTGACACTCCCAAACTTATGCCTGTCACAGGACCTCTGGTTCCCTTCCCTAGTCACCGCCTGTAATTGCTGCCAGCTCTCCATAGAGCCAGCTTCCCCCAGACAGGGGCACTGTGTCCGCCTAGTCACCTCTCGGCCCCTGGGACAGACCTTCAATGTACCTAAAGGATCAACAAGATCTTCTAACTAGCTTCCACAATGATAGTGTTCAACCCTGTCATCAAAATGACGGATTTTGAGTGGCACTCAGACCTGCTAATGCTGCCCCATGGGAGTTCACAGTTTACAACTCCAGCACATTCGTCTCCACTAGTTTACAGAGGGACAGGTACAGAGCTTTCCTCTGCGAGAGGTGGGGTCGGGGGGCGGGGGGGGAGAGCTGGTCACAGCAGGTGGCATATGGGGACACAGTGAGAAGGCTGCCGCCTGCACACAGAAGAGCGAGGAAGGAACCCACCCTGCTGACACCGTGATCTGACTTCAAGCCTCCAGAACTGTGCGACAATACCTTCCTGTCACATAAACCCCTGGTCTGTTCCCCAATACATTCCTGTCACATAGAGCCTCGGTCTGTTCCCACAGCCCCAGTCAAGTAACAAATCCAAGAACAAGCTGGGCAGATCGCCCATGCAGGGTCCCTGTGCCCTGGTGTTTTTCTGCAGAAAAAGCTGGGTCACAGTCTTGCTGGGGCACAACAAAGGCCCGCCGGCCCTGCTGGCGTCTTGGTCAGGAAGCAAGCGCGGCACCGGCCCGGGGTCTGCCACCCCCTCCCCACAGGAGGCAACGACAAGTGACCGCTCTCCTCAGCTACATCCTCAGTTCCGTCCTCGGACAACGAAAAGCCAAGCTGTCCTTCCTGGACTGAATGTCTATCAGCAGCACTTCCCAACCCACAGATTTGCTTCCCAGCCCTCCAGCTGGGCAAGTTATAAAACTGCCTTTTTAACAAGCCATCGACGAATTTATTTTGCCGCTTTATGAATTTTTACACAATTACACACTAAAGATCTCAAAGGAGGACACACTGAACAGACTTGGCTGCTCTTCCGGGGACCGTGTGAGTGTCCCCTGAGTCCCCTGCAGGAGTCCGCCGGTTCAGGGCACACCTGTGCTCTGGTGGTCTGAGTTGGGTAGCACTTCACACCCTGCTGGGTGTTGTGCTATGTACCACACAAACACTGCTTGTTACTTCACTGGGCCTGTGTCCCAGAAGAACACTGCTGAGTACCTAGTGGGCTCCCTCTGGCAGAATCCCAGCACGCCCAGAGCCCAAGCAGGAGCCGGAGGAGGGTCGGGGGTGGGGAGGAGGAAGGCTGTGCTGTGACACACCAGAACTTTCTCAGCCCAGTCACACCCCGGGGAGACCCAGCTGTTTCCTCTACCCACCCCCACAGACACACAGACACACACACACACACACACACACACACACACACACCCCATCCTAGGGTGAGGCCCAGGGGGCTTCTTCGACTCAGCCCGGAGCAGACACACCATCCAGTATCCAGAACTCAGGCTCAGCACTGTGTGGGGTGGGAACTTCAAACTTCAGCTGGCGTGCAGCCCCTGCCACTGTGACATGGGCCACAGCACGGGAACGCACTCATCCCGCCATGCACGGGGCCAGCAGCTCCCGAGCACGGCCAGCTGGGCGCCCCTTCCTGTTACCCCTTGTGTGGAGCTGACGTCTGGAAGTGATCAGTGCTGGGACCCAAGGACGGCGGTAAAGACAGGTGGGCCTCAGGGGCTGCAGGTGGGCCAGGGGGCAAGCGAGGCGTCCAGCAACCACAGGTACAGAGGAGGCCGGGCTCTAGCCCCGACTGCAGAGCCTTGTCAGCAGTCCACTAGCAGGGCAGTGCCCACCGGCATGCTGGAGGCCCCCCGGCTGTGACCGCCTCTCTCACTCCGCCTCAGACTCACCCTCCCATCTCAGCAACTTGTCCTCAGAGTCACCAGAGCCACAGAGCAGGGACCAAGCCACTGACTCCAGGGATGGGCACTTCATCCACTCGGATGGAGGCCAGAGGCTGATGGAGACATCAACGGAGTGACTTCCACACGGTGAAAGCGCAGGTGCTTGGAAGCCAGCCTCGGCCTGGTGACGGGACACGAGAAACAAGAGCCCAAACCCCAGAGAGTCCCACCCCAGGACAGGAGGGCTGCGTGGGGCCAGGGGCCAGGGCTACTCTGCGTGTCCAAGGAAAAAGGTAAAATGATTTCTGTAAAATCTAACAGTCATCACACACTTCCAAACAAAGAACCGTTAATAATAGAACTTTCTGACTGACCTGTGGTGGCACAGTAGATAAAGCGTCGACCTGGAAATGCTGGGGTCACGGGTTCGAAACCCTGGGCTTGCCTGGTCAAGACACATATGGGAGTTGATGCTTCTAGCTCCTCCCCCTCTTCTCTCTCTTTGACTCTCCTCTTTCTCTCTGTCTCTCCTTCTCCTCTCTTAAAAAAATGAATTAAAAAAAAAATTTTTTTTTTTTTTCTGAAGCTGGAAACGGGGAGAGACAGTCAGACAGACTCCCGCATGCGTCCGACCGGGATCCACCCGGCACGCCCACCAGGGGCAACGCTCTGCCCACCAGGGGGCGATGCTCTGCCCCTCTGGGGCATCGCTCTGCTGCGACCAGAGCCACTCTAGCGCCTGGGGCAGAGGCCAAGGAGCCATCCCCAGCGCCCGGGCCATCTTTGCTCCAATGGAGCCTTGGCTGCGGGAGGGGAAGAGAGAGACAGAGAGGAAGGAGAGGGGGAGGGGTGGAGAAGCAAATGGGCGCTTCTCCTATGTGCCCTGGCCGGGAATCGAACCCAGGTCCCCTGCACACCAGGCCGATGCTCTACCGCTGAGCCAACCGGCCAGCGCCAAAAAAAAAATTTTTTTTTAAATAATAATAATAGAACTTTCTTATTTTTAATATACTGCTCACAAAAATTAGGGGATATTTCAAAATGAGTAGGAAGCAATTTTTAAAAAAGCATTTGATTTTTTTTTATTAAACAAGAACATCAGAAAAGCAAACAAGCCAAAGAAAGTTCTTTGATTATGCAAATGAGGTGCAAAACCAACTTTTATTTCATTGGTGAAAATGCACTAGACAAAAGGCTGAAAGTCCTGGAATATCTGCACGTTCCCTGATTTCCTAATTCTTCCTAATTCTTGTGTAATATGATTTGATCGTTCTCCATTTCTGGGCAACATGAGTTCGGTGGGAGAGAAGAAAGGAAAGCCACCTCTGTTTGCCTGCAGTGCAGTTACACAGTCATACAGCCCTGGCCGGGTAGCTCAGTTGGTTAGAGCCTGGTCCCAATACACCAAGGTTGCAGGTTCGATCCCCAGTCAGGGCACATACAGGAATCAAGCAATGCATGTATAAATAAGTAGAACAACAAATTGATGTTTCTCTCTCACCTTTCCTCTCTCTCTAAAATCAGTTTTTTTAAAAATGGGGATGACCTGTAAAAGGTCACAAGGGATCTTACCGGGCTGATGGCTATGTTCTAAAACTGTATTAGGGCGATACCTTCTCAACTCCGTAAATCTGCTAAAAATAACTGTACACTTGAAGTCGGTGAATTTTAAAGCATATACATTTTACCTCAACAAAGCTGTTAAAAATAATTTTTTTGTTGAGGTATTTCATTGGAATTGTGTTAAACTGATAGCTCAATTCGGAGAAAACAGACATCTTCACTAGGCTGAGTGTTGCGACCCATGATTCTAGTATGGCTTCTGCATTTACTTGTTTTTATATTTATTTTATTTTACTGATTTCAGAGAAAGAAATGGAGAGAGAGAGAGAGAGAGACAGGAACATTGATCTGTTTCTATATGTGCCCTGACCAGGGATTGAACTGGGAACCTCTGATGATGCTCTAACCAACAGAGCAATCAGACCAGGGCATGGCTTATGAATTTATTTACATAAGATTAAACTTCACTCATCAGCCTTTTGTAGTTTTCAGCACAAAAATCCTGTACATATTTTATTAGAGTTATACCTAAGTGTTTGATCTTTTGAAGCTACTGAAAATGGTACTTCCTACAATTTTACTTTCTAATTGTTCACTACCTGGAAATAAGATCGACTTACATGTGTTGACTCGGGCTTTGGTGACCTTGCTAACCTTAGTTACTAGCTCTCCTTAGTTACTAGACTCCTTGGATTTTTTTTATGTAGATAATTAAGTCATCTGCAAATAGGGACAGTGTTATTCTGTCCCTATTTTTATTTCATTTTCAGCCATTATGGTGCTGGCTAAAGTTTTTAAATTATGTAGATGTAATTAATCCATTAACCCTGTAACTTCTAAAGGGGGACTAAATTTTAGTAGGAGAAAAAAAAAATGACAGTACATGGAATAGGTCAGTGGCTTGAAGAGTCTTCACACTCCAAGACATTTTTCTAACCTCTTTAGGACACACAGCATTTATAACCGTCCCTTATACAGTCCTTTTCTTATATTATCTCATTTCATCTTCATAACAGTCTAACAACAGGTACATTTCCCACAACCAAAGAAGGAAAATGGGCCAAATGTCCCTGCCTGGGCTCAGGAGATGATGTTGGAGCAGACGTTACCAACCGTCAACCCAGTGTGATCTCACCTGCCGAAGTCTCTCCTTCTTCCAGCTGGCTAGCTGGGCGGCCTCAGGAATGGAATAAGCCGACCTCTCTAGAAGCTGATGCCAGGACCCACACAGTCACACAGAGAGAGGGGCAGAGGGAACACTGGCCTGACTGGGTACGCAGCAGACAGCTGCTCCCTGAGCAAGCACGGTGCCTTTAAAGAATCCCAGGTGCGGCCTGACCTGTGGTGGCGCAGTGGGATAAAGCGTCGACCTGGAACACCGAGGTCGCCGGTTCGAAACCTTGGGCTTGCCTGGTCAAGGCACATATGGGAGTTGATGCTTCCTGCTCTTCCCCTTTCTCTCTCTCTCTCTCTGTCTCTCTCTCACACTCCTCTCTCTCTAAAAAAAAAATCAATAAATAAAATATTTAAAAAAAAATAAAAATAAAATAAAAAAAGAATCCCAGGTGCGTGATTCAGCAAGGACATGAAGGTCAGGTCCCAGGGTCTAACACTTTGGATCTAACAGCTTCTTTCTAGGAGTGTGCAAGTTCAGTGGTGGTGGGATTCAAAGTCTGGCACTGCCACTTACCAGACAGGCAAACTTGGGACAACATACTTCATCTCTCTCTGTCCATGTCCTCATCCACAGAGTGGCAATAATAATTGCACCTGCCTTTGAAGGCTGGGAGAATAATTAGTATGTCAAGTACTAGAACAGGCATGAGCACACTGCAGCCCACAGCCTGTTTCTGTAAATAAAGTTTTATTAGAACAAGGCCTCGCCATTCATTACATAACTGCCCTTCTGATGCAACAACAGGTCACGTGATGAAAACCACGTGGCCCATAAAGCCATACATACTGTCTGGCCCTTCACGGGATAAGTAATCCTGGCTTAAAACAATCCTGGAGCGCCTGACCAGGCGGTGGCACAGAGGATAGACCGTGGGACTGGGATGCGGAGGACTCAGGTTTGAGACCCCAACGTCACCAGCTTGAGCGCGGGCTCATCTGGTTTGAGCAAAGCTCACCAGCTTGGACCCAAGGTCGCTGGCTTGAGCAAGGGGTTACTCGGTCTGCTGTAGCCCCACAGTCAAGGCACATATGAGAAAGCAATCAATGAACAACTAAGGTGTCACAATGAAAAACTAATAATTGATGCTTCTCATCTCTCTCCGTTCCTGTCTATCTATCCCTCTCTCTGACTCTCTGTCTCTGTAAAAACAAAACAAAACAAAACAAAACAAAAAAACAATCCTGGAGCAAAAGTAGTACTGGCAAGGCCCTGGCCAGTTAGCTCAGTGGGTTGAAGCATCATTTCAAAATGCCAGGTCAGAGCACGTAAGAGAACCAATCAACGAATACACGGATAAGTGGAACAGCAGCAGATGTTTCTCTCACTCCCCCTTCCTCTCTCTTTCTAAAATCAATCAATAAATTTTTTAAAAAGGTTGGCCTGTGGTGGCGCAGTGGATAAAACCTCAACCTGGCCTGACCAGGCGGTGGCGCAGTGGATAGAGCTTTGGACTGGGATGCGGAGAACCCAGGTTCAAGACCCCGAGGTTGCCAGCTTGAGCGCGGGCTCATCTGGTTTGAGCAAAAGCCCACCAGCTTGAACCCAGGGTGGCTGGCTCCAACAGGGGGTTACTCGGTCTGCTGCAGCCCCACGGTCAAGGCACATATGAGAAAGCAATCAATGAACAACTAAGGTGTCGCAATGCGCAATGAAAAACTAATGATTGGTGCTTCTCATCTCTCTCCATTCCTGTCTATCTATCTGTCCCTGTCTAGCCCTCTCTCTGACTCACTCTCCGTCTCTGAAATAAATAAATAAATAAATAAGTAAGTAAATACCTCAACCTGGAACGCTGAGGTTGCAGGTTGGAAACCCTGGGTTTGCCCCTTCAAGGCACGTACAGAAGCAACTACTATGAGCTGATGCCTCCCGGTTCCTCTCTCTCTATTCTCTCTGAAACATCAGTAAATAAAATCTGTAAAAAAAAATTTTTTTTAAGTTTTAATGGGGGAGGGAATGCCTGCTAAGGAAAGGAATTTTAGGAGCAATGGAGCAGTTCTGTATCCTGACTGTTGGGCCAGTCACAAGACTATGACACATTTGTCAAAACTCACTGAACTGTGCCTGGCCAAGTAGTGGCGCAGTGGATAGAGGGTCGACTGGGACGCAGAGGACTCAGGTTCGAGACCCCGAGCTCGCCAGCTTGAGCGCGGGCTCATCTGGTTTGAGCAAGGCTCACCAGCTTGAGCCCAAGGTCCCTGTCTCGAACAAGGGGTCACTCGTTCTGCTGTAGCCCCCTGGTCAAGGCACATATGAGAAATCAATGAACATCTAAGGCGCCGCAACGAAGAACTGATGCTTCTCATCTCTCTCCCTTCCTGTCTGTCTGTCCCTATCTGTGTCTCTCTCTGACTCTATGTCTGTAAAAAAAAAAAAAACTCACTGAACTGTATGCACACCAAAAAGTGCCTTCCACTGTACGTAAATTTTAAAATAAATTCAAATACAAACACATACACACACAACTTGGAGTAAACGTTCTTTGAGCCACCTATCAGGATACAAACAGATGTGTGAACGCAGGAAATGTTTTCTGCCACAATTCCCTCCCTGTCTGTTTGGGGCACGGAGCTGACGCTGCGGGGGGGGGGGGGGGCGTGGAGAGGAACAGCCCCGTCTTCCCACTGAACTTCTGCACACGCCGACCTGCCGGCCGGAGTGCACTTTTCTTTTAGACGCGACTCTTTCTTTCGGAGCTGCGTACCCGCACTTCTGCTCCTGACACTAACGCGCAAGCACAGAGAGCGCACGTGTGGACCCCTCCCCAGGCCGGGCCCACTCACCCGCGGGGCCAGCGGTACCTAGACGGGACGAGTTGTCCCAGAACAGCGATCTGAGCTCCAGTCTGGCCATCGCTGCCGCTCCAATCACGGGGCTCTTTAAGGAGTTATGTTAGAAAATAGGCAAGACTCATCACCAGGCTGGCGAAGCTGCAGCGACACCCTGGCCGGGGCCCTGAGACCCTGCCCCACCGGGAAGGAGACGCCGCTAAGTCTCAGTCGCCCCCCCCCAAGACGCGCGGACCACGCGGGTCCGAGTGGAAGCTGCCACCGCGGTCCCCGCCGTGTGGACAAGGCGGGAGAGGAGGCCAGGGCCCGGACGTTGAACAAAACGCCCCCCAAACCGTGTCCCAGTCGCTCGTGGTCCATCCTTTCTTCTCTCTCGTTCTCCGCAGCAAACCCGGCGCACACGCCACGGACTCGCACCCGAATCCCGCAGGACGGTGCAGGCGGCGCGGCGCCGCGCCCCGACCGCCGCGCGCAACAAAGCCCAGGTCACCCGGAACCTGCAACACTGTTTTGATGGGCCGGACTCGCCCTCTTCCCTCCGAGCGCGGCCGGTCGCACGACCTCCGTACAAGCTGTCCTCTCCAGACTTTCCAACAATAAGTGCGACACGAGGCTGTCCCTCGCCCCCTCGCGCGCGGGCCGCGGGACCCAGGGCGAGCGTGCGGGCGTCGGGCGGGTCCCCGAGGCCGTCCCGCGGGGGAGGCCGCGCCGCCCTAGCCCAAGTCCTGGCTGCCCGCGGGGCCCCGGTACCGGTCCCGAGTCCGCCCGGAGTCCGCGCAGGGCCGCGGGGCGGGGCGGGACGGCAGCGATCCTTACCTGGGTCCGCGGAGGCGGCGGCTCAGGGGTCCCGCGCGGGCCCCGGGAGCGTCCTGCCTAAGTGAGTCACTCGAGCGTCTCGGGCGGGCCGGGAATGCTCCAGGAAACACCCGGCCTCCGCCCCTTCCTCCCGGGGCGGGGGCTCTCCCGGCTCGGCCCCTTCCTCCTGGCGCTCCTCCCTCCCGGCCCCGCGCCGCGCCCTCCGCCGCTGGCTGGACTGGAACGCTGTGGCTTCGCTGCGCCCCGCTCCGCTCCTGCTGCGGAAGGTGCTCCCCGGGGCAAAGTGCTCGAGGACCCCCTGCAGCCTTGTGCCACCGCAACTGTGCGCTCGCGGGACGGCGAGGCTCCGTGGGGTCAGGGCGGTGCGTGGGACAAGCTGCGGAAGAAACTCGGAGGGACCCCGGGAGCGGGCGCACCTGCGCTCCGCGGCCTGAGCACGGCCGGCGGCGGGCACCTGAGGCGACAAGTACCAGCCGCCAGAGCCCATGGAGGAAAAAGTGACTCCGACAGGTCCCTGCTGTGATCACAGACGTACAAACCCATTCCCCCCAACGCGTGCCCAGGCTTGTGGGAATGGCTCAGAGAAGAAAACTTCACATGTACTAGATTTCCCCCCCCCAAAAAAAAAAACACCCACAAAACTTAGAGGCCAATGGAGCAGCACATCCCACCGAAACGCTGAGTGGAGGGAGCATGTCAAAAGCATGCTTAGGGGGAAAATTGCCCCAAACTTCCTTCCTAATCGGCTGTCGCCTTCCCCATTCCGGGTTCCGATGGAGAACAATGAGGTTGGCGGCCCGCCGGGTATTCTCATCTGACTGCTTACACTAGGAAAACCATGAGAGGCTTAATTACCCGTGGTTGTTCTCTGGGTAATGCTAAATGACAGCACATGGATGCTGACTAGTGGTTTCATTCAATGCAGAGAACTTTTCCTACAAGCTTCCGGAGGTCTTTCAAATGCCTACAGGACATTAGCTTTGAGTACTTGCAGCTTCCCAGCCCACAAGTTATTATTCTTTTTATTGACAGAGAGAGAGAAAGAGACAGGGACAGATAGGGACAGACAGGAATGGAGGGAGGGAGGGAGACTGGACCATAAGTGTTTTTTTGTTGTTTTTTGTATTTTTCTGGAGTGAGGAGAGACAGCGAGACAGACCCCCGCATGCCCCTGACCGGGTCCACCCAGCATGCCCACCAGGGGGAGATGCTTCATTGCAACCAGAGCCATTCTAGTGCCTGAGGCAGAGGCCACAGAGCCATCCTCAGCGCCCGGGCCAACTTTGCTCCAATGGAGCCTTGCTGCGGGAGGGGAAGAGAGAGACAGAGAGGAAGGAGAGGGGGAAAAGGGGAGAAGCAGATGGGTGCTTCTCTGGTGTGCCCTGGCTGGGAATTGAACTCGGAACTTCCACAGGCTGGGCAGACGCAAGTTTTTCAATCAGCAGGCTGCTGCTTCTCTCTGCCCAGGGCTGTGTCCCAGTTACATTCCAAAGGTTTTGTATGGTTGCTTGCTTGCTTGTTTGAGATTGTCCGTGAAGTGATAAGTACAAATTCAAGGAATATTGAGATAATTGACAAATATTGTAACCTCTAGAACAATTAATAAAAAAATAAAATAAATAGCTAAAAATCTGAGAGAGGAAAGAAAATGGAATGTTAAAACATACTCAATCCAGAAAAGGCAGCAGAGAACTAGCAAAAAGCAGGCAGAACAAACAGTAACAAAGAGCAAGCCGGCCCTGGTAGGGTAGCTCAGTCGGTTAGAGCAGCGCCTTCCGATGTGCCAGGGTTGAGGGTTTGAGCCCTGGTGGGGGCACATGCAAGAAGGAACCAATGAATGCGTAAGTGGGAAGAACAATGAGTTGATGTTTTTTTCTCTCTCTCCCCTCCTCTCTCTCCAAGAGAATAATAAAACAAAGAAAGCAGGAGCGAAGAAATAATAAAGGTAACAACAGGCATCAATGAACCAAAAAACAAATGACCAGACAAGAAAATCCAAAGAAGCTGGCTTAAAAAAAAAAAAAAAAAAAGGAATGGAAATTTGAAATAGTCCCATATTCTAGAAAAAAAACCCCACTAAATTGTAATTTAAAACCTTTCCAGCCTGACCAGGCAGTGGCGCAGTGGATAGAGCATCAGACTGGGATGCAGAAGTACCCAGGTTCGAGACCCCAGGGTTGCCAGCTTGAGCGCAGGCTCATCTGGCTTGAGCAAAAAGCTCACTAGCATGGACCCAAGGTCACTGACTCAAGTGGGGGGTTAGTCTGCTGAAGGCCCACGGTCATGGCATATATGAGAAAGCAATCAATGAACAACTACGGTGTTGCAACAAAAAACTGATGATTGATGCTTCTCATCTCTCTCCGTTCCTCTCTGTCCCTGTAATAAATAAATAAATAAATAAATAAATAAACAAACAAACAAACCTTTCCAGCCTGACCAGGCGGTGGCACAGTGGATAGAGCGTCGGACTGGGATGCAGAAGACCCAGGTTCGAGACCCCGAGGTCGCCAGCTTGAGCGCAGGCTCATCTGGTTTGAGCAAATAAGCTCACCAGCTTGGACCCAAGGTCGCTGGCTCAAGCAAGGCATTACTCGGTCTGCTGAAGGCCTGCGATCAAGGCACATATGAGAAAGCAATTAATGAACAACTAAGGTGTCACAATGAAAAACTGATGATTGATGCTTCTCATCTCTCTCCGTTCCTGTCTGTCCCTATCTATCCCTCTCTCTGACTCTCTGTCTCTGTAAACAAACAAACAAACAAACAAAAATAAACCTTTCCACAAAGATCATCTCAAGCTACATAGCTTCACCAGTGAAGTCCCTATAAACGATCTGGAAGAAACAATACCAATATAACAAAGGTACAGAAATTAAAATAGTGTAGTCTTGGCATAAGGATGTACAAATAGGTCAATGGAACCATAAACAGTGAGGAAGAACCCTGACAGATGCTGAATGTTTGTGTTGCTCAAAAATTTGTGTTGAAACCTAATGACCACTGTATTGGTATTTGGCAGTGGGGCCTTTGGGTATGATTAGGTCCTGTGGGATTAATGTTTTTAGAAAAGAGACCTCAGAGAGTTCCTTCCAGAACACAGTTCGAAGAACCAGGAAGTGGGCTCTGACCTGCCAGATGTCTTCATCTTGGGTTTCCCAGACCAAGAAGAGAAAGCCTTTCAAAGGGGAAGGGAAACATTTTGTTATCTTTTAAATTTTTCACTTATTTATTGAATTTAGAGAGAGAGCTAGAGAAATGCCAATTTGTTGTTCCCACCCATTCATGCATTCATTGGTTGATTCTATGTGCCCTCACTGACAATCGAACCCACAACCTTGGTGTATTAGGGTGACACTCTAAATCAACTGAGCTACCGGGCCAGGGGTTCAAGGCATGTTCGATCATCCTTACCCGCTGTCTCCCCTGCTGTGGAACCGTTAGGAAAAAGCCCCTCAATGTTTGATTTCTCCCTTAGGGTGGAACGGAAAAAGTGGAAGTTCTTTGCAAGGCTCTGACTTTGCGGGCTGTGGAGGGGACTGTTTTCTGTCTGGTGTGACTCAGAGAGCGGAGGGGAATTCGGGGATCTGTTTGCATATCAGGCTGGAGGCGGTGGGAAGTGGTGGAGGTGGGTGCCACAGCATGGGGGGGGCGCAGGGGGGGTGCACACCAGTGGGAACCTGAGGCAAGGGATTGGGGTAGAGAAATGCAATAGAGTATCTCAGGCCCTATGGAAATAAGACTTTTTAAAAGACTTTATTAATTCCATTTTTAGAGAGGAGAGAGAAAGAGAGAGGGGAGGAGCAAGAAGCATCAACTCCCATATGTGCCTTGACCAGGCAAGCCCAGGATTTCGAACCGGCAACCTCAGTGTTCCAGATTGACACTTTATCCCATTGCGTCACCACAGGTCAGGGGGAAATAAGACTTTTTAAAACGCCACTGTGTATACAGGGGAATTGAGGAGAAAAAACCACAGGCACAGGCCCAAGATAGATACGTGACCAGAAGTACCCTGAGAAGACCTTCAGTCTTCACGTTGAACTCTCTCGTAAGAGGTCTCAGTACCCCCCCAACTGCCATGGAGCAGTCCACAAAGACTGGGAGAGGCACCCGTTTTTATCAAATGCACCATTTTTTTAAATTTGTCTTTTATTTGTGTCAAATGCCCGATGTTGAACAGATCACAAGATATACAAAAATGGAAAGAAATATGACACATTCGAAGGGACAAAAGGAATCTCCAGAAACTCGTCCTAAAGGAAAACACAGGCTTCAGACTTACTCAACTAAGACTTTGACCCAACAGTCTTCGTAGGGTCCGTGAGCTAAATCAGAACACATACAGAGAACCACAGGAAACCAGGGGGAAAAAAACCAGAAACAAAGGTTGACAGGTTGAGCTACAAACAAAATGAAAACAGCAAGAAAGGGGCAGACACTACAGGGATTCGGTTTTAGGACTGAAACTTGGAATCTGTCACCCTGTCCCAACAAGTGACATGGCAAATGCACTGAAAATTACCAGGGCTTCTTGGACCCATTAGAGAAGTAAGGTCACAGGGCAAACTGCTGACAGAAATTGCAGAGACAGGAGGAGACAGAAATCAGAACATTAGCAAAGCAGAAACCCCTGAACAGAAACTTCCACGGGAACCCATGTCAAGGTAAGAAAACCTAAACCAAAACTGACAGACAGCTGGAGGCTCAGGGTGAACCCATCTGAGAGTTAGAATCCCTGGAGGGGCCCGGTCTTGGATGGGTGTGCCCTTGATTTTTGTCTTCGGGAGCCTTACCATGTTCTCATAGTGAAGACAGGAGGAAAATCCCCATGGGCTTCCAGGAGGCAGAGGGGAAAAGGAACCATTTTGAAATAGGCCAGAGCACTCTGTTCTTGACAAAGCCTGTCCTCAAGAGAGCTGTCACAACACAGCTTATCCTACTGGGGTCTTTTCAGAGCGTGGCTATCCTCGGTGAAAGGAAATACTCGATGCCAGCCCTCTCTAGCCATCCTGTCCCCCAAACACCTGAGGAACACCTTGGGAAGGTCACAGTCCAGGGACACAGAGTCACTAAAAGACGTGAGAACTGCCCGGCCCGTGGTGGCACTGCGGAGACAGCATGGAGCTGGACTGCTGAGGTCGCCAGTTCAAAGCCCCAGGCTTGCCTGGTCAAGGCACATAGGAGAAGCGACTACTACCAGTTGTTGCTTCCTGCTCCTCCTCGCCAGTTTCTTAAATGAAAAAAAAAACAAACAAACTTGAACATGATGCACTTGCTGGGTAAAAGGAACAGAGGTAAATAGGCCGTCAGAGTGACATTTTGGGTTTATCTGTGTGGGACCTGAGATTGTTTTACCATTGGCTGGAGCTACAGCTGTCAGAGGATAACTCAGTTCATGGAAGAGGTCCGTTTCTGTATGGTGGGTGTGATGATGAGTTTTGCAATGTTATCAAGAACTTTTTAATGAAACCCAACTCCTCCATCCAACAGCTGTACGGGGGCTCAGGCTTCCATGAACAGCTCCAGGACCGTCGTGCAGAGACCGCCTGTCTGGGGAGGTGAGGTCGCGGGGCAGCATCCTCTCGGGACCTGGAGGGCGCCACGCAGCCCCTAGTGTGTGCAGGTCCCCTCAGTGAACCTCTTCTATTTCAGCAGAGAGCCTCGCAGCGGGGCGGCTACGGGAGGGGCTGTTCCCAGACAGGGTCGTCCACAGACGGGGGACTGAGACGGCGTCTGAGGCCAAATGGCACCTTATGTCAAGGTGGCCTTCACAGGGTTCATATTGATTGTAGCTATTTTCCATTTCTGGAACTTCCCAGGCACATAAATATACATTCTTCAGACAGCTGAATCGAAGACAAGCGTTGGGAAAGACAGCAGTAAAACTCTATCCAGGAAACTTCTGTGACCGGGAGGAATGTAAAGTGCTTTGAACAGATTTTTTTTTTTTTACAGAGACAGAGAGTCAGAGAGAGGGATAGACAGGAACAGACAGACAGGAACGGAGAGATGAGAAGCATCAATCATTAGTTTCTCATTGTGCATTGCGACACCTTAGTTGTTCATTGATTGCTTTCTCATATGTGCTTTGACCGCGGGCCTTCAGCAGACCGAGTAACCCCTTGCTGGAGCCAGAGACCTTGGGTCCAAGCTGGTGAGCTTTGCTCAAACCAGATGAGCCCGTGCTCAAGCTGGCAGCCTCGGGGTCTAGAACCTGGGTCCTCTGCATCCCTGTCCAACGTTCTATCCACTGCGCCACTGCCTGGTCAGGCTTTTTAACAGGTTTTTAATAATAACAATTACATTTTCAAAAATGATATAATTCCCATCTGAAGGTACCAATACCATAAATCTATGGCTTACAATAGAAAATATAAGTGTCAACAGCCTATGTACACAGTTGCAACATCAACACAATATTGTACACAGAACCCTGTCTACTACCCAATCAGCTTCAGAGGAGGCTCTTACAAACCCACTGTGTGGACAGCAAGCCAACAGTTCTAAAAAAAACCAAAATAAAGTGACTCCTACTTCTCCACCGCTCGTGGTGGGGATGGACGTGTATGGAGATGAAGTCCAAAGTCTTTATCATGTGGAGAAGTCTAGCTTTGTTCCATGCCGGCCATGAGGGACAGTGCGAGCGACTCCACTGCAGGAAGAACACAGTACAATTAAAAAAAAACAGGTTTAAAAAAAAAACAAAAAAAAAACAAAACAGGTTTAAATACTGAAAATGTCTGAGTAAGGCTTTAATCAATTCAAAAGTGAAAAGTCAAGACATTTTCTATTTCTAATTAAGATAGGAATTGCCCTGGCCAGGTAGCTCGGTGGGTTAGAGCATCAGCCCAATACCACAAAGGTTTTGGACCAATGGTCAGGGCACATACAGGAATCAACCAATGCAGGCGTAAATAAATGGAACAACAAATCAATATCTTTCTCTCTCCCTTCTTCTCTCTTAAAAAACGAATCTGGAGAGAGAAGATGGCAGCGGAGTAGGCGGATGCACAGACACCCAGCTCTCAACACCAAACTGGAATACAAATCAATTTAGAAAAAATCAGCATGAAAAACCAACACTGAACTGCAAGAACAGCTCTCAAAAACCAAGGAGCAAAGAGGAAGCCACAATAATCCTGCATTCCTGGATACAGTTTCAAGGAAGCCCCCTGCTGAGATCAGTTAACAAGACTATCACCTGTTAAGAAAACAAACAAATCAAGACTTCAAAGCTGCCCAAATCCGAAAGTGGATTACAAATAATAGCTGATACCAACCCACGAAGACCTAAAAATAACACAACTGAAAACTGGAGGCAGACAACACCAAGCCTAGACTCAATCAACTCTACAAATAAAAAAAAAAAAGAAGAAGATGAGAAAACAAAGGAGTGCAATCCAAATGAAACCACAAGAGACACTTTCGAGAGATGAACTGAGTGATATGGAAATAATCAAACTTCCAGATGCGGAGTTCAAAATAATGATTGTAAGGATGCTTAGGGATCTTAGAACAACAATGGAGGGGGAGTTTGAAAACCTAAATAAAGAAATAGCAAGTATAAAAAAGAATCAGTTGGAGACGACAAATACAATATCAGAAATAAAGAGCACAATGGAAGGAATTAAAAACAGGATAGATAGAGCAGAGGATCGAATCAGCGAGTTAGAAGACAACTGGAATGAAGGCATGAAAGCAGAGAAGAAAAGAGAAAAAAGACTCAAAAAGTCAGAGGAAACTCTTAGAGAGCTCTGTGACAACATGAAGAGAAATAACATCCGCATCATAGGGGTTCCTGAAGAAGAAGAAAAAGAACAAGGGATAGAGACTTTGTTCAATCATATCATAGCTGAAAACTTCCCTAAATTAATGCAAGAGAAACTCTCACAAATCCAAGAAGCACAGAGGACTCCATTAAAGAGAAACCCAAAGAAACCTACACCAAGACACATCATAATTAAAATACCAAAGCTAAGTGATAAAGAGAAAATATTAAAAGCTGCAAGAGAAAAAAAAGTTATCACCTACAAAGGAGCCCCCATAAGGATGACATCTGACTTCTCAACAGAAACACTTGAGGCCAGAAGGGAATGGCAAGAAATATTCAAAGTAATGCAGAACAAGAACCTACAACCAAGACTACTTTATCCAGCAAGGCTATCGTTTAAAATTGAAGGAGAAATAAAAAGCTTCCCAGACAAAAAACAACTCAAGGAATTCATTACAACCAAACCAATGCTGCAGGAAATATTAAGGGGCCTGGTGTAAACAGATAAAGTGGGAAAAGAATACAGAAAAAAAAAAAGAAAAAGGAATACACCTTTAAAGAAGAAAATGGCAATAAACAACTACATATCAATAATAACCTTAAATGTAAATGGATTAAATGATCCAATCAAAAGACATAGGGTAGCTGCATGGATAAGAAAACAGGACCCATACATATGTTGTCTACAAGAGACACACCTTAGAACAAAAGACACACACAGATTGAAGGTAAAAGGATGGAAAAAAATGTTTCATGCAAACGGAAATGAAAAAAAAGCTGGGGTAGCAATACTTATATCAGACAAATTGGACTTTAAAACAAAGGATATAGTAAGAGATAAAGAAGGCCACTACATAATGATAAAGGGAGTAATCCAACAGGAAGATATAACTATTATAAATATCTATGCACCTAATATAGGAGCACCCAAATATATAAAACAGACTTTGATGGATTTAAAGGGCGAGATCAACAGCAATACTATAATAGTAGGGGATTTCAATACCCCACTAACATCACTAGATAGATCCTCAAGAAAGAAAATTAACAAAGAAACAGCAGACTTATTGGAAACACTAGATCAACTCGATTTAATAGATATCTTCAGAACCTTTCACCCTAAAGCAGCAGAATATACATTCTTTTCAAGTGCTCATGGTACATTCTCTAGGATAGACCACATGTTAGGGCACAAAAGTGCTCTCAACAAATTTAAGAAGACTGAAATCATATCAAGCACTTTCTCCGATCACAACGGCATGAAACTAGAAATGAATCACAGCAGAAAAGCTCAAAAATTCTCAAACACATGGAAACTAAATAGCAGGGTGTTAAATAATGAATGGATTAAGAATGAGATCAAAGAAGAAATAAAGAAATTCCTAGAAACGAATGACAATGAGCATACAACAACTCAAAATTTATGGGACACAGCGAAAGCAGTGCTGAGAGGGAAGTTCATAGCACTACAGGCACACTTTCAGAAGCTAGAAAAAGCTCAAATAAACAATTTAACCCTGCATCTAAAAGAATTAGAAAAAGAACAGCAAGTAAAGCCCAAATGTAGTAGAAGGAAGGAAATAATAAAGATCAGAGCAGAAATAAATGACATAGAGGCTAAAGAAACAATACAGAAGATCAATGAAACTAGGAGCTGGTTCTTTGAAAAGGTAAACAAGATTGATGCACCTTTAAGTAGACTCACCAAGAAAAAGAGAGAGAGGACTCAAATAAATAAAATTAGAAATGAGAGAGGAGAAATAACAACTGACACAACAGAAATACAAAATATTGTAAGAAAATACTATGAAGAACTGTATGCCAAAAAACTAGACAACCTAGATGAAATGGACAAATTCCTTGAAACGTACAATCTTCCAAAAATCAATCTGGAAGAATCAGAAAACTTAAACAGACCAATTACACCAAAGGAGATCGAAACAGTTATCAAAAAACTCCCAACAAAGAAAAGTCCGGGGCCCGATGGCTTCACAACGGAATTCTACTAAATATTCAAAGAAGAACTAACTCCTATCCTTCTGAAACTATTTCAAAAAATTCAAGAGGAAGGAAGACTTCCAAACTCCTTTTATGAGGCGAGCATAATTCTGATTCCAAAACCAGGCAAAGACCACACAAAGAAAGAAAATTATAGGCCAATATCTCTGATGAATATAGATGCTAAAATCCTCAACAAAATATTAGCAAACCGGATCCAACAATATATGGAAAAAATCATACACCATGATCAAGTGGGATTTATTATGGGGAGGCAAGGCTGGTACAATATTCGTAAATCAATCAATGTGATTCATCACATAAACAAAAAGAAGGAGAAAAACCATATGATAATTTCAATAGATGCAGAAAAAGCATTTGATAAAATCCAGCACCCATTCATGATCAAAACTCTCAGCAAAGTGGGAATACAGGGAACATACCTCAACATGATAAAAGCCATCTATGAGAAACCCACAGCCAACATCATACTCAATGGGCAAAAATTAAAAGCAATACCCTTAAGATCAGGAACAAGGCAGGGGTGCCCCCTTTCACCACTCTTATTTAACATAGTCCTGGAAGTCCTAGCCACAGCAATCAGACAAGAAGAAGAAATAAAAGGCATTCAAGTTGGAAAAGAAGAAGTAAAACTATCATTATTTGCAGATGATATGATATTGTATATAGAAAACCCTAAAGTCTCAGTCAAAAAACTACTGGACCTGATAAATAAATTCAGCAAAGTGGCAGGATATAAAATCAATACTCAGAAATCAGAAGCATTTTTATACACCAACAATGAACAGTCAGAAAGAGAAATTAAGGAAACAATCCCCTTCACAATTACAACCAAAAAAATAAAGTACCTAGGAGTAAACTTAACCAAGGAGACTAAAGACTTGTACTCGGAAAATTACAAAACATTGATAAAAGAAATCAAGGAAGATACTAACAAGTGGAAGCATATACCATGCTCATGGTTAGGAAGAATAAACATCATTAAAATGTCTATATTACCCAAAGCAATTTATAAATTCAATGCAATACCAATTAAAATACCAATGACATACTTCAAAGATATAGAACACATATTCCAAAAATTTATATGGAACCAAAAAAGGACACGAATAGCCTCAGCAATCTTAAAAAAGAAGAATAAAGTGGGAGGTATCACACTTCCTGATATCAAGTTATACTACAAGGCCATTGTACTCAAAACAGCCTGGTACTGGCATAAGAACAGGCATACAGATCAATGGAATAGAACAGAGAACCCAGAAATAAACCCACAGTTCTATGGACAACTGATATTTGACAAAGGAGGTAAGGAAATACAATGGAGTAAAGACAGCCTCTTTAACAAATGGTGTTGGGAAAATTGGACAGCTACCTGCAAAAAAATGAAACTAGATCACCAGCTTACACCACTCACAAAAATAAACTCAAAATGGATAAAAGACTTGAATGTAGGCCATGAAACCATAAGCATCTTAGAAGAAAACATAGGCAGTAAGCTCTCCGACATCTCTCGGAGCAATATATTTGCTGATTTATCTCCACGGGGAAGTGAAATAAAAGACAGGATAAACAAATGGGACTATATCAAACTAAAAAGCTTTTGCACAGCTAAAGACAACAAGAACAGAATAAAAAGACAAACTACACAATGGGAGAACATATTTGACAATACGTCTGATAAGGGGTTAATAACCAAAATTTATAAAGAACTTGTAAAACTCAACACCAGGAAGACAAACAACCCAATCCAAAAATGGGCAAAAGAGATGAATAGACACTTCTCCAAAGAGGACATACAGATGGCCAATAGGCATATGAAAAAATGCTCAACATCACTAATCATTAGAGAAATGCAAATTAAAACCACAATGAGATATCACCTTACACCAGTCAGAATGGCGCTTATCAACAAAACAACACAGAATAAGTGCTGGCGAGGATGTGGAGAAAAGGGGACCCTCCTGCACTGCTGGTGGGAATGCAGACTGGTGCAGCCACTGTGGAAAACAGTATGGAGATTCCTCAAAAAACTGAAAATCGAACCGCCTTTTGACCCAGCTATCCCACTTTTAGGAATATACCCCAAGGACACCATAGAATGGCTCGAAAAGGAGAAATGCACCCTCATGTTTGTGGCAGCATTGTTCACAATAGCGAAGATCTGGAAACAGCCCAAGTGTCCGTCAGAGGACGAGTGGATTAAAAAACTTTGGTACATATATACTATGGAATACTACTCAGCCATAAGAAATGATGACATCGGATCATTTACAATAGCATGGATGGACCTTGATAACATTATACGGAGTGAAATAAGTAAATCAGAAAAAAAACTGAGATGAATCCATACATAGAAGGGACATAAAAATGAGACTCAGAGACATGAACAAGAATGTGATGGCAACAGGGGCGGGGGGGTTGGGGGAGGGGGGAGGGGGTGAAGAAGGAGAGAGGGGTTAGGGGAGGGGAGGGGCACAAAGAAAACCAGATAGAAGGTGACAGAAGACAATTTAACTTTGCGGGAGGGGTATACAGCACAATCAAATGTCAAAATAATCTAGAGATATTTTCTCTCAACATATGTACCCTGATTTATCAATGTCACTGCATTAAATTTAATAAAAAAATATTAATATTAAATTGCAAAAAAAAAGAAAAAAAAGAAAGTGAATTAAACAATTAAAGGTGACCTTTTTGGAGACACTTAAAAAAAAAACAAACAAAAAAAAAACGAATCTGTAAATAAAAATTTAAAAAAAAATGTTTCCTATTCCTTTTTTTTTAAGTGAGAGAAGGGGAGACAGTGAGTCAGACTCCTGCATGCACCCCCAACTGGGAACCACCCAGCAACCCTTGTCTGTGGCTGATGCTCACAACTGAACTATTTTTAATGCCTGATGCTAATGCGCTGGGACCAACTGAGCAATCCTCATCCCCCCAGGGGCCAATGCTGGAGCCACTGGCTGTGAGAGGAGAAAAGAAAGAGAATGGGGAGGAAGAGGGGTAGAGAAGCATCTGGTCACTTCTCCTGTGTGCCCTGACTGGGGATCGAACCTGGACATCCACACACTCCTCTATCCACTAAGCCAACCAGCCAGGGCCTGTTTAGCTATTCTTAACAAGTAGATCACAATGTGAATATGCAGAAACTGGAAAGAGATTAATACTGCATACTTTCCCAAAGAAAGCTGTGCTAAGAGTTATGACTTAGTCCTTTGTTTCTGCCGATTCAACAGCTCTCTCCCCCCAATTCAGCCTATAGATTTCTGCCTGCCGCATGGTATTTGTCAGGAAGCCTTGGGAGTTCTAAAGTTGCTAAAAATAAAAATAAAAAAAAATCCCCACCCATCTTTGGAAAAATAGTGACAAAGGTTACACATGACAGAAAAGTCTGCTGGTGTTCGTAATAGTCAGAAACCCACTCGTGTAACAATCACTATAACAGAAAACAAAACCTTCGGTCTCCCTGTGTTATATCGGATAGTCCTTCACCACACAGTCATTCAGAAAAAAACAACAACAACCAATTCTGCCACCTTCATCCAAGAACGCAGAAAAGCGGAAGACCTCAGCACAGGTACTCACAGTGGGGGAAGGACCCTCTGCAGACGGCTTTGTTCAAAATAGTGACAAGAAACATGTGGCAGTTTTTGAAGTCAGACTCCATTTTCTCTATAGATTCCATCCTAGAAAAGAAACAAAGTTTATTTTTTCTTTTTTTTCTTTTTTTGAGTCAGAGAGAGATTAGATAGGGACAGACAGGCAGGAACAGAGAGAGATGAGAAGCATCAATCATCAGTTTTTCGTTGCAACACCTTAGTTGTTCATTGACTGCTTTCCCATATGTGCCTTGACCATGGGCCTTCGGCAGACCAAGTAACTTGCTTGAGTGAGCGACCTTGGGTCCAAGCTGGTGAGCTTTGCTCAAACCAGATGAGCCCGCGCTCAAGCTGGTAACCTCGGGGTCTCAAACCTGGGTCCTCCGCATCCCAGTCCGATGCTCTATCCACTGCGCCACTGCCTGGTCAGGCAGCACTTGCCTTTCTAAACACCATACAAGTCAAATACACAGTTATTTTTCTCGAGTTTATCTGAAATACAACTTTACTGTAATCTAGGCTGATCTCTGGAATTTGCTTTAAAATAACCCAGTGCCTGCCTGACCTGTGGTGGCGCAGTGGATAAAGCGTCTGCTGAAGGCCCACGGTCAAGGCACACATGAGAAAGCAATCAATGAACAACTAAGGCAGTGGTAGTCAACCTGGTCCCTACCGCCCACTAGTGGGCGTTCCAGCTTTCATGGTGGGCGGTAGCGGAGCAACCAAAGTATAAATAAAAAGATAGATTTAACTATAGTAAGTTGTTTGATAAGGATTTATTCTTACGGACAACTGATATTTGACAAAGGAGGTAAGAACATACAATGGAGTAAAGACAACCTCTTCAACAAACGGTGTTGGGAAAATTGGACAGCTACCTTCCAAAAAATGAAACTAGACCACCAACTTACACCATTCACAAAATAAACTCAAAATAGATAAAAGACTTAAATGTAAGCCGTAAAACCATAAGCATCTTAGAAGAAAACATAGGCAGTAAGCTCTCTGACATCTCTCGCAGCAATATATTTGCTGATTTGTCTCCACAGGCAAGTGAAATAAAAGACAGGATAAACAAATGGGACTTTATCAAACTAAAAAGCTTCTGCACAGCTAAAGACAATAAGAACAGAATAAAAAGGCAAACTACACAATGGGAGAATATACTTGACAATACATCTGATAAGGGGTTAATAACCAAAATTTATAAAGAACTTGTAAAACTCAATACCAGGAAGACAAACAATCCAATCAAAAAATGGGCAAAAGAAATGAATAGACACTTCTCAAAAGAGGACATACAGATGGCCAATAGGCAGATGAAAAAATGCTCAACATCACTAATCATTAGAGAAATGCAAATTAAAACCACAATGAGATATCACCTCACACCAGTCAGAATGGCGCTCATCAACAAAACAACACAGAATAAGTGCTGGCGAGGATGTGGAGAAAAGGGAACCCTCCTGCACTGCTGGTGGGAATGCAGACTGGTGCAGCCACTGTGGAAAACAGTATGAAGAGTCCTCAAAAAATTAAAAATCATGACTTTGAGTGAGGGGTATGCAGCATAATCAAAGGTCAAAATAATCTGGAGATGTTTTCTCAGAATATATGTACCCTGATTTATCAATGTCACTGCATTAAAATTAATAAAAATAAGATAAAAAAAATACACTAACTGAAATGAAGAATAATTTACAGGAAATCAACAGTAGAGTAGATAAAGCCAAAAATCAAATCAGCAATTTGAAATATAAGGAAATAAAAAATAGCCAATCAGAACCACAAATAGAAAAAAGGATTTAAAAAATATATATAATAATAGCGCAAGGAGCCTCTGGGACAACTTCAAGCATACCAACATTTGCATCATGGGAGTGCCAGGAGAAGAAAGGAGAACAAGAAACTGACAACCTATTGGAAAAAACAATGACAAAAAAAACTTCCTTACCTGGTGAAGCAAACAGACATAGAAGTCCAGGAAGCACAGAGAGTCCATAACAAGATAAAACCAAAGAGGCCCACACAAAGACATATCTTAATTTAAACACAAATGGTTAAAAACAGAGAATCTGAAAAGCAGCGAGAGAAAAGCAGTTAGTTACCTATTATGAAGCTCACATAAGACCGTCAGCTGATTTCTCAACAAAAACTTTGCAGGCTGGAAGGGATGGCAAGAAATATTCAAAGTGATGAAAAGCAAGAAACTACAACCGAGATCATTCTATCTAGCAAAACTATCATTTAGAATCAAAGGATATATACATAGATTTCCAGATAAGAAAAAGCTAAAGGAGTTCATCACCACCAAATGAGTATTATATGAAATGTTAAAGAACCTTCATAAAGAAAGAAGAAGGAGAAAAAGAAGAAGAGGAAGAAGAAAAAGATTCAAAAATATGAACAACAAAGTAGCAATAAATTCATATCTATCAACAATTGAATCTAAAAAACAAAATAAAAAAACCAACCAGAGCAGAGACTCAGATACAGAAAACATTCTGATGGTTGCCAAATGAAAAGGAGATTGGGGAAAATGGGTGAAAAGGTGAAGGGAGTAAGTACAAACTGATTGTTACAGAACAGTCACGGGGATATAAAGTACAGCACAGGGAATATAGTCAACAAAATTCTAAATAGCTAAAATAAAAATCACTGCAGTGTACACCTGAAACTAATATAATAATGTATTTCAACTGTGATTGAAAAATAAAAAATAATTAAAAAAATAAATAAATAAAATTAAATTAAAAATCAAACTGCCTTTTGACCCAGCTATCCTACTATTAGGAATATACCCCAAGAACATCATAGCACTGTTTGAAAAGAAGAAATGCACCCCCATATTTCATGGCAGCATTGTTCACAATAGCGAAGATCTGGAAACAGCCCAAGTGTCCATCACTGGACAAGTGGATTAAAAAGCTTTGGTACATATATACTATGGAATACTACTCAGCCATAAGAAATGATGACATCGGATCCTTTACAACAACATGGATGAACCTTGATAACATTATATGGAGCGAAATAAGTAAATCAGAAAAAACTAAGAACTATATGATTCCATACATAGGTGGGACATAAAAATGTGACTCAGAGACATGGACAAGAGTGTGGGGGTTATGGGGGGGGGGAGAGAGGGAGGGGGTTGAGGGAGGGGAGGGGCACAAAGAAAACCAGTTAGAAGGTGACGGAAGACAATTGGACTTTGGGTGATGGGAATGCAGCATAATCAAATATCAAAATAACCTAAAAAAAAAGAAATTTATTGAACAAATAGAAAAGATGTGCCCATCTGAGCAAGCAACTAGTGCCAGAAATGGATACATTTTGAAGGAGGCATGTACTGCTTAATATATGTTTTAAGAAATGCCTTCTTGGCCCTGGCCGGTTGGCTCAGTGGTAGAGCGTCGGCCTGGCGTACAAGGGGTCCCGGGTTTGATTCCCGGCCAGGGCACACAGGAGAAGCGCCCATCTGCTTCTCCACCCCTCCCCCTCTCCTTCCTCTCTGTCTCTCTCTTCCCCTCCCGCAGCCGAGGCTCCATTGGAGCAAAGATGGCCCGGGCGCTGGGGATGGCTCCTTGGCCTCTGCCCCAGGCACTAGAGTGGCTCTGGAAGCGACAGAGTGACGCCCCGGAGGGGCAGAGCATCACCCCCTGGTGGGCATGCCGGGTGGATCCTGGTCGGGTGCATGCGGGAGTCTGTCTAACTGTCTCTCCCCATTTCCAGCTTCGGAAAAATAAAAAAAAAAAAAAAAAAAAAAAGAAATGCCTCCTTGAATGATTTGTCATTATGTGAATATCATACAGTGCACTTAAACAAACGTAATTGTATAGCTAACTACACACTTAGGCTATATGGTATATCCTAGTGCTCCTAGGTTACAAGCCTGTGCAGCATGTTACTGTACTGAACCACACAAGGTTAAATCGAGCACCAGAGAATATGATGCAATCAAGAAGATGACACAAGAGGCTACTGCTGTGTAACATGGCATATGTTTTACAGCAAAAATTGTATATAAGTAAAAATAGGATACTCTAAAATAACAATAAACAGTATAGTAAGTACATAAACTAGTAACATAGTCACAAATTACCATGATCAGGAATTATGCATTGTATATATATAATTATATATACATACTATATTTTTATATGATTGCCAGTACAGTAGGTTTGTTTACACCAGGGGTCCCCAAATTTTTACACAGGGGGCCAGTTCACTGTCCCTCAGACCATTGGAGGGCCGGACTATAAAAAAAACTATGAACAAATCCCTATGCACACATCTTATTTTAAAGTAAAAAAACAAAACGGGAACAAATACAATATTTAAAATAAAGAACAAGTAAATCTAAATCAACAAACTGACCAGTATTTCAATGGGAACTATGCTTCTCTCACTGACCACCAATGAAAGAGGTGCCCCTCTGGAAGTGCAGCGGGGGCCGGATAAATGGCCTCAGGGGGCCACATGCGGCCCGCGGGCCATAGTTTGGGGACCCCTGGTTTACACCATCATCACAAATACATGAGTAATGTGTTGTACTATGAATTTAGATGGCTGTGATGTCCTTAGTGATAAAACTTTTCAGTTCTATTATAATCTTATGCTGTATGTGTTCTGTTGCAGACCAGGGCACTGCGATACACTGCATGGCTGTTGTTTTCTCTTTCAGATGACAGGGTGGCCACAGCCAGAGGGAAGGGGGTGAGTGGAGGTGGAGGCTCAGGGGGAAGGGAGGGACAATGGAGGCAGAAAAAGACTTCGCTTGGGTCTGGGGGAGTGCACCCCGCAGTGTGTAGACGGTGTTATATCGACTTGTACATTTGAAATCTGTATGGTTTGGCAAACTGTCATCATAATAAATAAAAAATAATTTTTTTAAGAAAAAAAAATTTACTCTGCCAAACTTAGTGAAAATCCGACCTAAAGTACTTGGTAAGTAATTATTCTTATATGCTTTAACTTGCTGTAACTCTACTTTATAAATTTTATAAAGTCAAGTTACTTCCCTACTTTATAAATCACCATGACTGCGGAACCGGTGGGCGGTTAGAAAATTTTACTACTAAGAGAGATACAAAAGTGGGCGGTAGGTATAAAAAGGTTGACTACCCCTGAACTATGGTGTCGCAACGAGAAACTGATAACCGATATTTCTCATCTCTCTCCGTTCTTGTCTTTCTGTCCCTATCTGTCCCTCTCTCTGACACTCACTGTCTCTGTAAAAAATAAATAAATAAATAAATAAATAAATGAAATAATCCAGCATGTGTGAGCCGGGGGTAGGGAGCAGTGAACACAGAATGGCACTGGTCGCCGCTGGCAACGGCTGAGGCAGTGACGGGCGCCCTGGGCTCTCCCACCATTTTCTCTCAGCTTCCGTGTAGGTTCTAAGCATCCGTAATAGAAAACTAACAGAACCTGCACTACCAAACAGGACTGTCGTGTAAGGATGTTGGTCTGCCCTCCTAATTTAAAAGACTTAGGATTCTTCTTATGATTTGACCGCTCCTAAAGAATCACATAACCCCTGAGGCTGTCTTCGTGCAGGTGTGCCCATTCTTCAGTTCTTTCCTAAAATATAAGTGGTATGTGATGTGTTGCCATATGTAAAAAAAAAACAAAAAATACCACAAAAACCCGCAGGCTGCAGCCAATGAAAACACCCCCAGTGCAGACGCCCCCATGAGCCGCATACTCACTGCCAAGCACCCTGGCCCGCCTGCCAGCCGTCAGCAAACATGAGAGCCAGGTTCAGCACCTTCATGATGGCTTCCTTCACGAAGCTGACCTGCGGATCAAAGCCACAGACAGAATGTGGACGCCAGGCCTATGTCTGGACACCAGCCCCCAAACTTAGAGGGTACGTGGCCCTAAACAGGGGACACTTGAAGCCGGTCACACATGCGACACCGGCAACAGCGGGGGATTTTGGCGCACTCCGACCCACAGAGCCACGACTGTTTCCGGGGACGGCCATGAAATTCACCAGGAAAAAATTCACCATGAAACAGGGCAAGTCATGCCCACGGCTCTAAGGGGACGAAATGCCACGTAGGCGGCTGCGCTTCCTGACTAAGCACCGTGATTCCACACGTGTAGGTGAAATTCTCCAGCTCAGTCCAAGGGCGCTGGGAGGGCAGACTGGCACCATGTCTCTTAGATGTAACTTCTGGTACTACAGCCCCAATCTGTAACCTCACAGGATCTGGTCTTTTTATTTATTTATTTATTTTTATTCATTTTAGAGAGGAGAGGGAGAGACAGAGAGAGAGAGAGACAGAGAGAGAGAAGGGGGGAGGAGCTGGAAGCATCGACTCCCATATGTGCCTTGACCAGGCAAGTCCAGGGTTTCGAACCGGCGACCTCAGCATTTCCAGGTCGACGCTTTTATCCACTGTGCCACCACAGGTAAGGCAGGATCTGGTCTTTACCTAAAGAATGGTCTACGGCCCAGGGTCGCAGGCTTGAGCAAGGGGTTGCTGACTTGGCTAGAGCCCTCCCAGTCAAGGCACATATAGAAAACAATCAATGAACAACTAAGGTGCCGCAATGAAGAATTGATGCTTCTCATCTCTCTCCCTTCCTGTCTGTCCGTCTGTCTCTCTCTCTCTCCTCTCTCTCTCTCTCTAAAAATAAAATAAAATAGAATGGTCTATAGAACAGAAGCTTAATAACTATAACATTCCAGAGCAGAGAGACAGCCCCCTCCCTCCGGCCAGTGTCACCGCTGCCCCGGTGGACAAGTTCGTACGTGACATCTCAGGTTACCTTTTCTCTCAGCAGACATCGATCGTGGATGGTCGACAGGTATCTATAGTGAATTTTAATCAACTGATCTAAATCCTTGGCTTCCTCGATTTGATGCTGAAATTCCAGCCCTGTGCTATGCAGGATCTTGGAAGAGAAAGGTGGAAAGTTTACTCAGATTTTTTCTTGGTGAAGAAGTGTGGCCACACAGCGACTCTCTACCAACCTCCCCGCGGCTCCCGAGACCCTTCCGTCAGCAATGACAGCCGCAAAGCTGTTAAGTGACTGTTCTTAAGGACTCGGCAGTCTTATCCTAGAATGACGGTGGGGCCCCATTTTGGGGCCCGCCACCTGCCCAGGGAATGAGTGCCTCATTGTGACTAACACTCAGGACCGTTTCTGGTGCGGAGGGACACGTGTATCACACGCAGAGTCCAGTCCTCCAGGAATATGGCCACAGGTCAGACAGCCAAACCCTCCCCACCTGCTTCAGGCCTTCGCTCAAACTGGTTCTAAGACATGTGACCCGCATCTACTTCATAATGACGTCCTTCTTGTTTCGAAAGGAGAGTACACACGTCACTGGGCTGCACGTCCCCCTATGGTGCGCCACGCTGGTCTGACAGATTCTGGCTGTTACTAAACACTGAAGCTGTTTCTCAGGGACGGCTGTCACCGCTGATCAGATTGAAAGGGCCATGCAGTGCATTTGGAAAGCAATTCCTAAATAGGGGCCCTAGCTGTGCCCATCCCAGGGGGACACGAGGGACAGCAGACTCCGGGTGCACGTGCGCTGATGCATCTAAAAGAACACCCTTCCCGTCCCACTGCCGCTCTGTTTTGCAATCAGAGCTGTGACCTGGGCTCCTTCCACACTGACAGTCTGTGAACACTGTGTGGGGGCTGCTCTGTGCTCCTGACTGTTACAGTACAAGGAACTCTCCATGAGCAGCTGGAGACAGGCCGACGGCAGGCACGAACCCTGGTCATGATGTAGTTGTGCAGGCTGTTCACAAAGTGCATGAGCTTCACCCGCAGCAGGAACATCCGGTGGATCGGCTGTCTCTCCGGTCTCCTCTGCGGGCCAGGCGGGGCGGCTGCATCCTGCTCGCGTGCAAGCCCCTCCTGAGCTTGTGGTTTTCCAGCTAGTTCTGGGGAAGGGTCAAAGAGCCGTAAGGGTGGGGTGGGCGCCGCTCAGAGCCAACCCCGGTGCCACTCGATGCGAACCTCTGCGTGCTGTGGGGACCCCCACCTTCAGTGTCTCTGGAAGGGGGAGCCCTGAAAAGTCCCCTATTCCCTGGTAACCGTTCCCTGAGTAACCGCTGTCATCCAAAATGGAAACACCGAGTCCCACAAACCTGCCATTAAAAACTTTCACATGACCTAAGATGAATCGTTATCCTGGCTAAATTCCTAATCAAGTTACTGTTTTTCAGGCTAACTGTACGCACGATATCCGGCCTTCCACTCAGGGACATTAGTGCTGATATCTGCAAAACTTCCGGTATAATTATTATACGTGTCGTTTTGGTGCTTGTGTGTACGGGAAGAATGACCAGACCACCACCAACCTCTCCTTTCCAGGACTAAAATCAAATTAGAAAACAAATCTCACCACCAAACAGCAGGACATCCAGACTATATTTTGCCCACTTGATTTGCAGTAAGAGAAGGAACACCTGATTGTAAATTTTCTGACATTCGAGACTGATGACAATGTCCACAGGCCATGGGACCTATTTGAAACAAGGATGGGAAGTGAGAGCAGGAAGTCACCCACGACCTGCACGTTTCATTCTAACGGAAAACAGCACCCATACATGGGGGGGGGGGGGTCAGCACTCACCTTGTAGCTCAGGGTCAGGCCGTCCAAGATGTGGACTGGGAGCTTCTTCTTGGCTGTGTCCACATTTTCAAAACATATGGACAGACTAGACAAAGAAACGCCACTTTCAGAGCGTGACAATATCACGCTCAGAGAAAAAGGCTCCTTACAAAAAAAACCATTATCACTTGAACATTTACTTTATTAGCATCATATTCCAAGAAAGACACTGTCTTTCATGAAAGGGGTACAAACATGCCAGTCAAGGCGTGTTTTCTGGTGTCTACTCCCACAATTCCTGGCAGCAGAAGATAAGCCGCAACAGTGCTGACCCTTGTGAGGTCCCTGAGACCCAGCACTCCCTCAGGCCCCTGGAGACCACCGTGAGGGAGGCCAGTGCAGCTGGCTGGAGAGCGAGCCCGCTGGGGCAGGGAGGGGCCTCCGTCCCGGCCAGCACTGACCACGGTCACGTGGGCGAGGCCGGCAGAGGCCGACAGCCGCATGGCCCCACTCTCATCCCCTTTTGCTCAGTGCACAGTGGACAAGGCAGCAAACCCAATGCCTCTTTCTTTTTTTTAGCAAGCAAGAGACAGGAAGGGAGAGAGATGAGAAGCTTCAACTCGTACTTGCATCATGTTCGCCGTTCACTGATTGCTTTCTCATATGTGCCTTGACCAGGGGGCTCCAGCCGAGCCAGTGACCCCTAGCTCAAGCCAGCAACCTTGGGCTCCCAGCCATTGACCTTGGGCTTCAAGCCAGTGACCTCTGGACTCAAGGCTGTGACCACGGGATTATTTTGATGAACCCAATCTCAAACCCAAGCCGGCAACCTCGGGGTTTCAAACCTGGGACTTCAGCGTCCCAGGTCGACCCTCTACCCACTGCGCCACCACCTGTCAGGGTGGCTTTCTAATCTGTAAAATAACATCAGCAGGATTCACAGGGTTAGTGTGAAGAGTAAATAGGGCACGATCCACGAGGCTACACAGAGGGGTTTGCAGCGTGGGGGTCATCGGATAACACGGAAAATAAAAGGCGCCCCCCACATTTTACCGCGCGCTGTCTTCAGGGTGGCGCTGCCCCACCGCCTCCTGGAGCTGCACGTTAAGGAAAGACACGTTCTGCCAGGTCTCCTTCTCTCTTATTTTATCGAAAATCGATGTATAGAAGTCATACATGGTGTCGCCACCTTCCATTAGGAAGAAGTTCCTCATGGCCTGCAAGTACTCCACCAACCTGACGGGAAAGGGAAGGGGCCACGTGAGACAGGGCTTCTCCCGCAGGAACGGGGCTGGGCGTGCGCCGCCCTCCTCAGTGGCGTGGGTCAGTGGTCTACCCCGACCGCCACCGGGAACACGGCTCTGAAACACCTGGTTCCTCGTTTAAAAAAAACAAAAACAATCTTTTTTAAAGAAATAAAAATGTCAGATCATGCAGGACTGCACCCCCCCGCCACGCCCCCTCACCTGTAATCTTTCTTCAGCGTCTGCATGAGGGTCCCGCAGCACGCCAGGTACTGCCTGTCGATGTGCGGATAGAGACACGACCTCAGCGTCAGCTCAAACGTCTGGCAGGTCACCGACTCCGAGGACCTGTCCACGCATATGTCTCCACCAGCAAACTTCTCGTGGAAGTCACTCTGCTCCAAGTACAACCTTGGACACACACAACATAAAGAGATCAATAAAGTCAAGAGTCTTCTTTTAAGAACAGCTTTCGTGAGAATGCTCTTACACTCAACCGCCGGGGTAGTGAATGAACTGTTAGTCTTCAATTTACCAACTAGCGCAGGCGGAGGGCATCTTTTCCCTCCAAGTAGATGTTGAGTGGACCAGCTGTTCAGAGTTACACCTGCCCCTCGAGGGTCACGTACTTTAGGTCTTTGCAGCCACCAGGGCCACTGGCAGTGAGTGACGGTCATCAGATAACGAGCCACACTGTGGGCACTAAGCTCCCACAAGCCTCGAAGGGCCAAGGCACATTTCATGCACACGTGGGTGTGTCCGGCGCCCATTCGGGACCCAGACTTTTCAGCACATCTTCTGTTTGAGAGCCAGCCCTGCTGTGGGCCAGGAGCATGTGCGAACCTGAGGACTTCCACAAACGACACGGAGGCCAAACGGGATGATGACACCGAACGTGGTACCGTCCTGCGCGCCGTCCGTGAGGCGGGACAGGCCACAGAGCCTCTGATTCTCCAGGCGGTTCGGCCCCTCCCAGCAGGAACGCGCAGCCGCGCCCCAGGGCACCTACGGTGCCCGCCCCACCCTCAGCGGGGCTGCAGGGCGTCCCACCTGGCGAAGTTGATGGCCAGCAGCGGGTCGTGGACGTCGTCCAGCTCCAGGTGCCTCTCGGCGATGGACTGCATCTTGACGAGGTTCTCCGTGGTGGCCTGCCGCTCGGGGCGGGGCTGCGCGGGGGCGTCCTCTCCGCGGCGAAGGCGGGACTGCACAGACTCCAGGAAGAGGGCGTACAGGCTCTTTCTTTCTGCATCTGGAACAGAGAGAAACCTGTCAGGCTACCTGAGATTACTTTTTTTATTTTATTTTGCTGATAAAGGAAGAATTTATCGGCCGTGCAGGAAGAAAGTCGGAGAAAAGGGGCCTTGGAGAGAGGTTCAGGGGTCAGCCTGGGACGAGCTAGTGCTGCCCACCACTCCCCTGGTAGCAGGCAGCACAGGACGCTTTGAGTTTAGAAGGGGAAGGAGGACGTTCCTGGGGCGAAGAAGAGAAGGAGGAGGAGAAAGAGGGCGAAGGTGCAGACAGGGTCTGGAAGGGGGAGCACCAGCTCACTTAGTATTAACCACGTTCTGGCAAATAATATTAAGTAATGCTCAAAAATACTATGCAATTTGATCCAAATATAGCCTGGTATTTTCCCCCTGGGCTATGAAGCTTTATTCCTATTTTCTTACCTTTATAACAGAGTGCCACTAAACATTTTTATATCTGCAAAGTTCATGGTGAAACACTATCTGACTTGTGGGCTCTGGCCAGTTGGCTCAGGGGTAGAGCATTGGCCCAGCATGTGGAAATCTCAGGTTCAATTCCTGGTCAGGACACAGGAGAAATGCCCACCTGCTTCTCCCACCTTCCCCCTCCCTTCTTTTCTCTCTCTCTTCCCCTCCCACAGCCATGGTTCCATTGGAGAGAGTTGGTCCTGGGCGCTGAGGATGGCTCCATGGCCTCCACCTCAGGCACTAAAAAATGGCTCCAGTTGCAATGCAGCAACGCTGCAGATAGGCAGAGCATTGCCCCTTGGTGGGCATGCTGGGTGGACCCTGGTCGGGCACATGCAGGAGTCTGTCTCTCTGCCTTCCCACTTCTCACTTCAGAAAAATACAAAAACAATCAACTGTAACCTAATTTTTCTTCTGAACAAAGTACTGCCCTAAGCAGGACACTTGAAAATCAAATTACCACACTACTGCACAACACTTTCATCATAACACGAACAGGATTCAATTTCACTGGAAAAGACACTTCCAACTGAGGCCCTAGACAGCTCCTGACATATTATTATTCAGTCAAAAGAGAAATATTCCAGGGTCTGGCTGGGAGGCTCTGCCAGTTAGAGCGCTGACCCGGAATGCCACGGTTCCATGGTTTGATACCTGGTTGGGGCACACACAGGAGCGACCAATGAACGCACCACTAAGTGACAAGACAAACGAATACTTCTCTCTCTCTCCAAAACAAACAAAAACCTACAAAATCATTACACATCATGGATGGCAGCAGTGAGGGGCACAGTCACACCGGGCTGGGGGCGGGATGACAGGAGTGAGGGGCACAGTCACACCGGGCTGGGGGCGGGACGACAGGAGTGAGGGGCACAGTCCCCCCGGGCTGGGGGCGGGACGACAGGAGTGAGGGGCACAGTCCCCCGGGCTGGGGGCGGGACGACAGGAGTGAGGGGCACAGTCCCCCCGGGCTGGGGGCGGGACGACAGGAGTGAGGGGCACAGTCCCCCCGGGCTGGGGGCGGGACGACAGGAGTGAGGGGCACAGTCCCCCCGGGCTGGGGGCGGGATGACAGGAGTGAGGGGCACAGTCCCCCGGGCTGGGGGCAGGGTGACAGCAGTGAGGGGCACAGTCCCCCCGGGCTGGGGGCGGGATGACAGGAGTGAGGAGCACAGTTCCCCCCCCCCCGGGGCTGGGGGCAGGATGACAGGAGTGAGGGGCACAGTCCCCCCGGGCTGGGGGCGGGATGACAGGAGTGAGGGGCACAGTCCCCCGGGCTGGGGGTGGGGTGACAGGAGTGAGGGGCACAGTCCCCCGGGCTGGGGGTGGGGTGACAGGAGTGAGGGGCACAGTCCCCCGGGCTGGGGGCAGGGATGACAGGAGTGAGGGGCACAGTCCCCCGGGCTGGGGGCGGGATGACAGGAGTGAGGGGCACGGTCCCCCCGGGCTGGGGGCGGGGCACCAGGAGAGCACTCACCTCGGGCCGTGGCCTGGCCGGCGGAGCTGTCCCTCACCTGCAGGTTCTTGAGCAGCTGCATGGACTTGCCAGCCATGATGATCTGCTTCAGGACGGGCCGCAGGAAGGACACCATGGTGTGCTGCCGGCTGGGGGGCCCCTGGTCGCTGCCGGAGCTGGCGCTCGCATTGTCGCTCATCTTCTCCTCGTTCTCCGTCTTCTCGGAGACGCTGTACAGGGTGTAGGTTGCGTACCAGAAGTCTCTGTGATTCACCGGGACGTTTTTGTTCCTGTGGAGAGGTAGAAGGGTCTTTACGGGTTCATTTCCCCTTCGAGACACCTGAGTATCCGTTCTAGCTTAGCCACGTGACCCAGACATCCCCAAAAGCAGTGACGTCAGTTATCGCTAAAACAAAGCAGTGTCCGTGCAGAACAGGGCAGATTTTTATGTGACTTTGGTTTAATATGGAAACATCGAGAAATACTCTGAATGGAGGGGGTGAAATCTAGCTAAGTAGACAGGTTCCAGAATTTGGAATTAAACACAATGTGATTCGTTTGTTCATCTCCTGTGGGAGTGATCTCCAGACTTCCAAATCCGTCTTTTCCACAAAGATTCTGTTTCTTTGAGAGGACAGAGAGACAGACTCCCACATGAGCCCAGACTGGGATCCACCCAGCAAGCCTTCTACCCATCCAAAGCCACTGCTGATAACCAAGCTATTTTTAGCACCTGAGGTGGAGGTCCACAGAGCCATCCTCAGCACCCAGGGCCAACTTGCTCTAACCAATTGACCCATGGCTGTGGGAGGTGAAGAGAGAGAAAAAGGGGAGGGGGAGAGATAGAGACAGATGGTTGCTTCTCCTGTCTGCCCTGACCAGGAATCAAACCTGGGATACCCACACACTGGCCCGACACTCTACCACTGAGCAAACCGGCCAGGGCTCCACGAAGATTGGTTTTTTGTTTTTTTTTTTAAATATGGAACGCTTCACGAATTTGTGTGTCATGCTTGCGCAGGGGCCATGCTAATCTTCTGTGTATCGCTCCAACCTCAGTGTATGTGCTGCCGAAGCGAGCACTCCACGAAGATTCTTAACTGGCCTGTTTCTGATGATGAAACAGACTCCTACACAGAGCAGCAACCTCCCACAGAGCTGCAATATACAGTTCTATGTCACAGATTTTATGATTGCATTTCAGAAAAATCAATTCACTGAAGGGTAAAAAAATAAAAAAAGAGTAGCTAATCTGGAGAAATAAATACACTAGAGGCCTCTTCTGTAACATTTTCATACTTCTGTCTTCACTGGTGATTAATGTCGAAATGACCAGAGCCATCGGTGATCACCTGAATTCATTTTAGTGGAAGCACTGTGTATTAATTCCAGACCAGCTCTTCAGCCACACAAAAAAAACACACTGCCATTCAAAAGTGACATTTGCAAACGAAAAGCTGTGAACTGACATAAAACTGGGGAAAGAATGTTCCGGGGCCGGGCCCTAATGCCGTCCACAGCAGGACTTGCTGCCGGTGACCACACCGCCCGGGAGCCGCACTGCCCTCCCTCGGCTGTACCTGCCGCGGAGGACCACGCGCAGCTCTCCGGCCAGAGCAACGGCAGGTCCAGGTCGAGCACCCACGAGCCCCTGGGGTGCGCGCCCACAGCGGGACTTGCTGCCGGTCACCACACCGCCCGGGAGCCGCACTGCCCTCCCTCGGCTGCACCTGCCGCGGAGGACCACGCGCAGCTCTCCGGCCAGAGCAACGGCAGGTCGAGCGCCCACGAGCCCCTGGGGTGCGCGCCCACAGCGGGACTTGCTGCCGGTCACCACACCGCCCGGGAGCCGCACTGCCCTCCCTCGGCTGCACCTGCCGCGGAGGACCACGCGCAGCTCTCCGACCAGAGCAACGGCAGGTCGAGCGCCCACGAGCCCCTGGGGTGCGCGCCCACAGCGGGACTTGCTGCCGGTCACCACACCGCCCGGGAGCCGCACTGCCCTCCCTCGGCTGCACCTGCCGCGGAGGACCACGCGCAGCTCTCCGACCAGAGCAACGGCAGGTCGAGCGCCCACGAGCCCCTGGGGTGCGCGCCCACAGCGGGACTTGCTGCCGGTCACCACACCGCCCGGGAGCCGCACTGCCCTCCCTCGGCTGCACCTGCCGCGGAGGACCACGCGCAGCTCTCCGGCCAGAGCAACGGCAGGTCGAGCGCCCACGAGCCCCTGGGGTGCGTGCCGCCGCAGTCACCTCTGGATGATGAACTCCCGGGCGCGGTCGCACAGGTGGCCGTGCACGATCCACTCGTCCACCGTCTGCAGGTAGGGCCGCACCGTCTCCACCCAGAGGGAGAAGAGCAAGGAGACCTGTGGAGACAGCGTGCACAGCGAGCTCAGAGCACCCCCTCTCTGTGTGGATGGGGCCAGAGCCTTTTCTTATTTAATGTTTATTGTACTGCTTTTAGAGAGAGGAGATGGAGACAGGAACATCAATCTGTTCCTGTATGTGCCCCAACCGGGAATTGAACCAACAACCTCAGTGCTTCGCAACAACCATGCTCTCACCAACTGAGCCATCTGGCCAAGGCACGGCGTGCCTTCTTTTTGTTTTTGTTTTTGTATTTTTTCCAAGTGAGAAGTGGGGAGGTAGTCAGACTCCTGCATGTGCCCAACTGGAATCCACCTGGCATGCCCCCCAGGAGGCGATGCTCTGCCCATCTGGGGCGGTGCTCTGTTGTGGCCAGAGCCATTCTAGCCCCTGAGGCAGAGGCCATGGAGCCGTCCCCAGCACCCGGGGCCAACTTTGCTCCAATGGAGCCTTGGCTGCGGGAGGGGAAGAGAAAGAGAGAGAAAGGAGAGGAGGAAGGGTGGAGAAACAGATGGGTGCTTCTCCTGTGTGTCCTGGCCGGGAATTGAACCTGGGACTTCCACACACCAGGCCAACGCTCTACCACTGAGCCAACCAGCCAGGGCTATGACATGCTTTTTAAAACGGGGCCAGAGGTCCGTCTTTCTGAATCAAAGTGAAAAATTAAACATCCAAAACATATGTTCTAAGATCCTCAGGGAAAAACTCACCTACCTGTGGGAAGAGCATGCTGCCTGCGGTCCACACTGGGCCCCTCATGAGAGTGAGTGACAGCTGCCAGGGACAATGGGGACATGGTTTTCCCATCTATGTGGTGCACTTAGCAAGATGCTCAGTAAGAATGAGAAAATGCTCTCCTGCCATACTCCCGGCAGGGAAAAACAGCATGGCCAAAAGGAATTGGCCTCCTTCATACTGAACCACAGGACCAGAATGGCGAGCAGACAAAGGGACATCAGAAAAAAGTAGAAAATGTCCCTAAAATACACACCCAAACCAACCTGCAGCTTTCTAGTTCTAGTCTCTAGTGAGAGCTATATTCATTCACTCATTTTTAATGATTGATTTTAGAGAGACAGAGAAAACAAGGGAGAGCGAGGGGAGAGAGAGAACCATTCCTTTACTGTTCTACTTAGCTGTGCATTCACTGGTTGCTTCCCGCATGTGCCCTGACTGGGGAATCAAACCCACAACCTTGGCCTATCAGGACAAAGCTCTAACCAACAGAGCTACCCGCCTTGGGCTGTTTTAATTGTGGTTAAAAAGAAAAATAAGTAACATAAAATATACTATCAATCATTTTATAGCGTACAAGTCAATAGAGTTACGTACATTCGCACTGTTGTGAAGACAGATCTCTTCAGAATGTTTTTCATGCTCAAAACTGCAACTCTGGGCCCTGGCAGGTTGGCTCAGTGGTAGAGCATCGGCCTGACGTGCAGGAGTCCCAGGTTCGATTCCCGGCCAGGGCACACAGGAGAAGCGCCCATCTGCTTCTCCACCCCTTCCCCTCTCCTTCCTCTCTGTCTCTCTCTTCCCCTCCCGCAGCCAAGGCTCCATTGGAGCAAAGTTGGCCCGGGCGCTGGGAATGGCTCTATGGCCTCTGCCTCAGGCGCTAGAATGGCTCTGGTTGCAACAGAGCAACGCCCCAGATGGGCAGAGCATCGCCCCCTGGTGGGCATGCCGGTGGATCCCGGTCAGGCGCATGCAGGAGTCTGTCTGAGTGCCTCCCCATTTCCAGCTTCAGAAAAATACAAAAAAAAAAAAAAAAAGAATGTTTTATATTTTTAACATTATTTTTTTTATTAAAGATTTGTCTGCAAGCCAGATGCAGCCATCAAAAGAGTCACATCTGGCTCGTGAGCCATAGGTTCCCAACCCCTGCTCTATCCACTGCACCACTGCCTGGTCAGGCAGGACAAGATTTCTTTAAAAAAAAAAAAAAGCCTGACCAGGCGGTGGTGCAGTGGCTAGAGCATTGGACTGGGATGTGGAGGACCCAGGTTTGAGACTCCGAGGTCGCCAAATTGAGCGCGGGCTCATCTGGTTTGAGCAAGGCTCACCAGCTTGAGTCGAAGGTCGCTGGCTCGAGCAAGGGGTCACTTGGTCTGCTGTGGCCCCCTGGTCAAGGCACATATGAGAAAGCAATCAATGAACAACTAAGGAGCCGCACAAAGAATTGATGCTTCTCATCTCTCTCCCTTCCTGTCTGTCCCTATCTGTCCCTCTCTCTGAGACTCTCTGTCTCTGCCACAAAAATAAATAAATAAAATTCTTACCATTCTTTCTAAAGAAAAAAAAAAAAAAAAACAAAGAAAAATAACTGCAACCCTGCCCCATTCCACAGCTCTCCTCCCACCGTCCCTGGCATCTCCACTCTGCTCCCTGCCTCTACGCCTCTCACTGTTGTAGATGCCTCGTCTCATAGACTTGCATTTTTATTTAAGAAAGCGTTGCCACAAATATCTATGGGAGTCAGCAAAGTATTTTTCTTGCTGTGCTTTTATGTTTTGCTTTGACCTTCGCCTCATCCTTCACATAAGCCCCGTTTTCACAGAGAGCTAGGACAGCTGTCCAGCACCCCTCCAGCTAGGAAGGCCAGAGCCACCCACGTTAGACGGGACCAGGGGCCACATACGGTCTGCTCAGAGGCTTCTCCAACATCGTCGTACTCGAGGATGGCCTTGTACAGGGTGTTGAGCAGGTGGGACGCCCGCACGACGTTCCGCGTGTCTGGTGGGACCTCCGCGATCCCGGTGCTGAAGACTTTGTGCAGCACTTTCAGCTGAGCCAGCCGCGGCGACAGCTTGTCCACCACGATGGCCAGCGTTACGGTGGCATCTACAAACACCAAGGAGTCAGATGCATTAGCCGGGAGCATCACATCCAGAAGTGGTCACGGAGAACCAACAGGAGGACGCTGGGCTTGCACCACTGGGTACCCCAAGGGGCTCACTTTCCCAGAGAGAGAAAAACACAACTCGGCAGGAAAGTAATGTATGAAGGAACTAACAGAGAGGGAAGCACAAAAGCACTTCTCAGACACACAGACACTAGACCTCACTTGCAACAAAAGAATTAAAATGACAAATTCCCAGACTGCACTGGGGCTACTGTTTTAGGGAACGGGGGGACGGGGAGGGGTCACTGACTCTACAGGGGTGAGAAAGGCACAGCTCTGAGTCCTGAAGGTGGCGGTGGCTATGTGAAGCGACCCAGAGGACAAAATGTCACTGAACGGCACACAGATATTACGACCCTCTCCAACCGGACAGCAGGTACCAGCAGACCTGGCGGGACCCACGTCAAGTCTGCAGACTACTCATTGCAGCGGGCCACGTCAACGTCCTCATTCTGACTAACAGACTGCAGATGCATAAGGTGTTACCCCTGTGGGAGGCAGGCAGTGAGAACACAGGACTCGGCACTACGCCGGGCAGGAGTTGTAGACAAAAGTTCAGGAGGAAGAGCCTAACCAGGTGGTGGCACAACTGAGAAAGAGTCGACCTGGGGACTGAGGATCCAGGTTCAAAACCTCCAGGTCGCTGGCTGGAGTGCAGGCTCACCAGCTTGAACACAGGATCCTCAGCTTGAGCGTGGGATCATAGACATGACCCCGTGGTCACTGGCTTGAGCCCAAAAGTCACTGGCTTGAAGGCCAAGGCTGCTGGCTTGAGCAAGGGGTCACTGGCGTGGGTGGAGGCCCAGAGTCAAGGAACATATGAGAAAAAAATCAATGAACAACTACTGTGATACAACTACGAGCTGATGCTCTTCGTTTCTCTCCCCTCCTGTCTGTCCTGTCTGTCCCTCTCTCTCTCAAAAATGTAAAACATTCAGGAGGAAGAAACCAACGCTGCAGACAGCTTTAACCCGTCTCCTGGGTAAACATCAGAAAGTCTGCTCACACACAGCTGGTCAGGAGGAAGAAACCAACGCTGCAGACAGCTTTAACCCGTCTCCTGGGTAAACATCAGAAAGTCTGCTCACACACAGCTGGTCAGGAGGAAGAAACCAACGCTGCAGACAGCTTTAACCCGTCTCCTGGGTGAAGACCAGAAAGGCTGCTCACACACAGTTGGTCAGGAGGAAGAAACCAGCGCTGGAGACAGCTTTAACCCGTCTCCTGGGTGAAGACCAGAAAGGCTGCTCACACCCAGTTGGCAAGCATGTGGAAAAACAGGTGTTCCAATACACTGCCTGCACGAGTGGGAGGTTCCATCAGTAGCTCCTGAACAGTGTGGCGGGGCCTCTCAAATTCAAGCACGCTGTCACAACGCCCTCCGCCCAGCACTGCCAGTCAAAGGACGTGTGCCACAGGTAACCTGTGGCGCACGGGGAAGTGGTTACGGCGACAGCAACCTTGGCAATGGCAGATCAGACACAAACTCACATCCACCAGAAAGGAACTGGTCTGTGACGCATCCACGCAACAGAACACTCGGCTTGTTGCCCATGAGGCTCTTCCTGCACTTACAAGTTTTGGAGACCCCTCCAAAACTTCAAGGAGAAAAACGATTCAAAGGGGGCTGTTAACAGACTTCTCGGTATGCCCATGTGAACATGCACCGGTTGCATGAGCCTCACCTATTTCTGGGAGGGTGCACAGGAGACCTATGACACAGCTGCCCCTCTGGGGACAGGAACTGAGTATCTGCCTGCAGCAGAGGAGCTGGAAGAAAACTTGTCGCCACCTATCATTACTGTTTGGATTTTTTTTCTTTAAGCAAGAGGGTCAGACAAGGATAAACACACAGGAACAGGGGAAAATGAGAAGCATCAACTCATAGTTATAGCACCTTAATTGTTCATTGATTACTTTCTTATGGGTGCCTTGATGTCAGGGGTGGGGGAACTACAGTCTAGCCCAGGGGTCTCAAACTCAACTCAGCATGTGGGCCGTAGAGCAAGATCACAGCCATTCGGCAAATACAAGTAGGCCCCTAGGCTTACTTAATTTTATCCAAAATATTTTGAACTTCGTGGATTAGTCTGCGGGCAGCGAGTTTGAGACCCCTGGTCTAGCCAGTGACCCCTTCCTCAAGCCAACTACCATGAGGTCATGTCTATGATCCCACGCTCAAACCAGTGATCTCGCGGTTTCAAACCTGGGCCCTCAGCGCCCCAGGCCAACACTCTATCCACTGTGCCACTGCCTGGTCAGGCTATTTGGATTTTTAAAGATATGACTGGCTCATGATAGAAATTTAAAATAATTTCAAAAACATGAATGGATTCATGACCATGACTCCTTTGCCATGTCACTGTCAAACCTCCTATTAACTCATCACTCGCGTGGCACCCCGAGAATGAGCTAGGTGTCCGCAAGCCCCGGGGCAGAACACAGAAATACCGTTACTGATGACACACTTCTCGATCTCGGCTAGCTCTTCCTTGAACGTGATGAAGTACTTGTACAGGGCCCACATGAAGGCTTGGTACGTGCGGAAGGGGGCTTCCGTCAGCTTCTTCAGGGCGGAGCCGTTCCCAGGCGGCGCGTCCTGGGAGCTGTGGCCCATGACGTCATCAATGAACTCCTGGAGCCGGAACACCACCTGGCCGTACGCTGCGACCTGCTCCAACACGGACCGCAGACAGCTCTGTGGTCAGGGAGATGGACAGTCAGCACTGCCAACTATTAGAAGTCAGTCTTTGCAAGTATTCAAACTCATCCCCCGCCACAGTAAAGTATTTCTTTTAAAATTCATTTTTTCTTTTTATTAATCTTCTGTCTCCTCAGGGAAACACAGCACTGTTGAGGGTCTGTTACATCCCATGGAGACCTGCAGTCTTAAACCCAGCGTAACGAGCTCCTGGTTTTGGTCCCAGAAGGGCTCTTTGAAATGACCTACCATGACTGTTTTGAACAGTAGACAAGTTAGAACACAGATACTTAGTTTTGGATTCAAATGGCAGTGTGAGCATTAACTTCGACAGAATACAAAATTTCGGTGCATACATTGTAAAAAACACATTTTAGGTAAATGTGCCACGGGAAAAGAATAAAAGTCGATATACAGAATGACAGACAACAATAAGGAAACACAAATTAACACTAAAACATGAACATCACAAACGGTACTGAAGAATTCTAAGCCCTGTGAAGACGCACAATGTAATTTTGCCTTTTCGATCTTAAATATATCTAGCAGTTAGTTTTAACACTGGAAAACATTCTACAGTTACATACACACGGTTTACAGAAATCTGACTATTTAATTTATCTAAAATAAACACAGATAACTTACATGTGTCAAATGGGTCACTATGATGTTGTTTCTCACCGTCACCTTCCCATCGATCAATTGAAATATGAAGAGCTTTTTGACCCCAGAAAGTAACCTGAAATGAAATAAGAAATATAAGTGTACTTTAAGTCTAGAAAAATGTCATGCCAGTAATGATTAAGAAATTTTAATAAAAGACTCAGAATTGGGGGTAGGGGGTGGAGGGAGGCAACAAAGTGGTCAGATCATTCGAAAACAGAAGACATTAATCGTTTTGGTGGGGAGTGAGTGGAGGGAAGATAGTAAGGCAGACTCCCACATGTGCCCCAACCATGATCCACTTGGCAACCCCATCTGGGGCCGATGCTTGAGTAATGAGCTATTTTTAGCACCTGAGGTTGATGAGCTCAAACGGAGCCATCCTCAGGACCCAGGGCCACGCTTGAACCAATCAAGCCACTGGCTGCAGGAGGGGAAGAGGGAAAGAAGGGGGGGGGGAGAAGCAGATGGTAACTTCTCCTGTCTGCCCTTACTAGGGATTAAACCCGGGACATTAATACACCAGACCAACACTCTATCCCGAGCCACCAGCCAGGGCCTAATCTTTTCATCTGATTACCTTAACTCTCAACGTATTTCAGTATCATCTTAAAGAGGAGTTCAAAACAGTGTTGTCAAAGCACTGCCTCACATACGAGGTGGCCCAAGCAGATCTTCCCGGTTTTTTGGGTTTTTTTTTTTTATTAATTTTTAGAGGAGAGAGAGAGAGAGAGAAGGGGGAGGGAGGAGCAGGAAGCATCAACTCCCGTATGTATCTTGACCAGGCAAGCCCAGGTTTTGAACCGGCGACCTCAGCGTTTCCAGGTCGACGCTTTATCCACTGCGCCACCACAGGTCAGGCTGATCTTCCTGTTTTTAAGAAGGTCAACATTACATTTTCTGGCAGAGAGGACCAGAACCTGGAGATCTCAGTAGGGGTGGCTATGTATTTTCATTTTTTTTTTTTTTAACAGAGACAGAGAGAGAGTCAGAGAAAGGGATAGACAGGGACAGACAGACAGGAACGGAGAGAGATGAGAAGCATCAATCATTAGTTTTTCATTGCGCATTGCGATACCTTAGTTGTTCATTGATTGCTTTCTCATATGTGCCTTTACAACGGGCCTTCAGCAGACCGAGTAACCCCTTGCTTGAGACAGCGACCTTGGGTCCAAGTTGGTGAGCTTTTGCTCAAACCAGATGAGCCCATGTTCAAGCTGGCGACCTCGGGATCTCGAACCTGGGTCCTCGGCATCCCTGTCCGACGCTCTATCACTGCGCCACTGCCTGGTCAGACCGCATTTTCATTTTTGCATGAACACAATCTAATTGTCTCGTATCCTGGTCCCCTGGTATGGGGGACCTTTCACCAATATCGTCTGCCTATGATGAGCAGCAAGCAGCAAACCAGGAACCCTGCTTTGAACTCAGATATTAAAAAAAAGTGATGGCTGCCCTGGCCAGGTGGCCCAGTAGGTAAAGCGTCATTGCAGTGCATTAAGGTTGAGGGTTCAATCCCCAGGTTAGAGCATATACGAGAAGCAATCAGTGAGTACAAAGGTAAATGGAACAACTAAGCAGAACAATGAATTGATGCATCTCTCTCTCTCAATCAGTGGAAAAATTAAGAAAAAAGATGATGGCTGAATCTGATTAAATCATATCATTAAGTAAATATGCCAAATTCTCCATTTCCACAGTTGAATATGAAGTTTGGGCTTCCTGAGTCCCCCGGGGGCAAGTTCAAGAGCCCACTGCTGACTGCTTAGGGTTCATACCTGTGGGCCTGTTTCTAGTTTGCATGTGAACCCCCTCAACACTTCTCTTTCAAACACAAACACGCTGGACTCTCACTAATCAAGTCTCCGGACCAGGAATCGGGGTGACAGGACTCACCACAGGGTCTCCCGAATCACCTGGGTCTCCGTGACAGCGACCCTGTCCTCCGGAACGAACAGCGGGTCGCTGCTGTACAGGTGCTGGTCCCTGGGGAAGGCAAAGGGCACACACGGATGAGAAGGTTCCTCGCTTGGTAAGAGGACTTCCCAGAGAACGCATGCAAGTGAACGGGCATGTCACCGGGAGTCTGTAAGCAAATGAACATGGCAGAGTTTCTCAATGCCTTCCCCCTGCGTTTTCACGAACTGACTAACATACTCTCACCAAAGCCCTTTCGGGGCAAGTCCCATTGTTATATTTATTGCTGATTTAGGCTAATGTTTAAAAGATGTATCTTTTTTTTTTTTTTTTTTGGTCAAAACGGTAATGGTATTTTTTTTTTTTTTATTCATTTTAGAAAGGAGAGGGAGAGACAGAGAGAGAGAGAGAGAGGAGAGACAGAGAGAGAGAAGGGGGGGAGGAGCTGGAAGCATCAACTCCCATATGTGCCTTGACCAGGCAAGCCCAGGGTTTTGAACCGGCGACCTCAGCATTTCCAGGTCGACGCTTTATCCACTGCGCCACCACAGGTCAGGCACAACGGTAATGGTATTTTTATAGTAAGTTCATTCTCACCCAGCTCCCACAATGCAACAGTGCCCGGTTGGAAGGCAGTAGAATTAATGCCTCTGTCCCTCCCCCACCCAAGTGAGGTCAGTCACTCAGCCTCTGTCTGGACTCCAGTGGAGAAGGAGCCCTGTTTGGGGGCAGCACAAGGGTCCTGGGAAAGCCAGAGGGAGCCCCTCGGCCAGGAGTGCCCCATCCCACCAGCACCAGCTCCCACTCGGCACACGTGGGCACGTTTAGCAGGGAAAGAGGCACTCACAGGCCACCGGGGATATTAGAGGAGGCAGGTTGCCTTCTATATTTTCACTGTTCCAAGTCCACCCGAGACCCAAACTGGACGCCCACCGGAGGTTCAGCTCCTGCGGTCCCCCCCGAAGCGCCTTCCTCTAGTGACGCGTGACATGAAGACAGGAGTGTCTTACCAGACAGCCGCTAGGTTGGAGTGCAGATGCAAGCTGTGAGGAAGCCGCGGGCACCGGGCGGTCCAGTACTGACGGACCACATGCTGCTCCAGCCAGCTCCGGGCGTCCGGCGCGTCCGCTAGGGGAAAGCCAGTGCGATGCTGACGTGATGACGTCACAGCAAACACCTGACTGACTCTGCCACCATCTCTGAGCTGACGACCCCACTTATATATTCAATAGGAAAAGGCTCGTTAAAAGAGCAGCTACCTGAAAGCCCAGATCAAAAACTGGAAGGTAAGGAAAGTGAAAAGAAAAACAAAGTTGTCAGGATGCTAAAATCAGCTTTAACGACTTTGTGTCCTCTTGGTCAAGTTCAAGGACAGCGCACAGCGGCTGGTCATAGACCCCAGTACCTGGGGTTGTGTTGTGGCAGTGTGACCATGGGAAAACCACTAGACCGGACCTTTGTTTCCTCAGTTACAAAATGAGATATAGGATTAGAGGACCTAATCCAGTGGTTCTCAACCTTTCTAATGCTGTGACCCCGCAATACAGTTCCTCATGTTGCGGTGACCCCAAACCAAAAAATAATTTTGGTGGCTACTTCATAACTGTAATTTTGCTACAGTTATGATTCGGAATGTATTCTCATTACTTTAGGCGCCCCCTGTGTTTTGGTCGTTCGACCCCCGCCGGGGTCGCGACCCACAGGTTGAGAACCGCTGAGCTAATCTATAAGGTTGCTTCCAGCTCTTCCTAGAGGCTAGGAATTCACAGCCTTTCTCTGAAAACTGAAAAAGCAGACATCCAACCTGAATGTTAAATGGGATAGATCTTTTCCTGCTAATTACTCACTTCAACAAAGGCAATGCTTCTCCAGTAAAAAAATAAGTGAAGATGCCCTGGCTGGTTGGCTCAGTGGTAGAGCAGCAGCCTGGCATGTGGATGTCCTAGGTTTGATTTCTGGTCAGGGCACACAGGAGCAGTGCCCATCTGCTTCTCTACCCCTCCCCTTTCTCGCTTTTCTCTCTCTCTCTCTCTCCCTTTCTCTTTTCCCCTCCCACAGCTATGGCTCAATTAGAGTGAGTTGGCCCTGGGCACTGAGGATGGCTCCATGGCCTCTGCCTCAGGTGCTAAGAAGACCCCTAGTGGGCTTGCCAGGTAGATCCCAGTCAGGGCGCATGTGGGAGTCTTTCTGCCTCCCCCCCTCTCACTGAATAAAGAAAAAATAAAAAGGAAAATCTCATTTAAAAAATAAATAAACAAAGACATTTAGGAGCAACCAAGTTCTCAGAGCTACAAGAAAAGAACAGAATTGCTCTCTAAGTCCCATGCGGACATTAATTCTTGTAGTGCAATTTCTCAGGCGACCAGAGAAGAAAGATCATGTGACTTATAAAAGCTCTGTTTTATGAGGACGGCAGAGCTTACCACAAATATCTTAAATGATGGGGAGCTGACTCTCAAGGCCTGCCTGTCCTCCTAGAGCCCAGACGGGGAGCTGACTCTCAAAGCCTGCCTGTCCTCCTGGAGCCCAGACGGGGAGCTGACTCTCAAAGCCTGCCTGTCCTCCTAGAGCCCAGACAGGGAGCTGATTCTCAAAGCCTGCCCGTCCTCCTAGAACCCAGACGGGGAGCTGACTCTCAAAGCCTGCCTGTCCTCCTAGAGCCCAGACAGGGAGCTGATTCTCAAAGCCTGCCCGTCCTCCTGGAGCCCAGACGGGGAGCTGACTCTCAAAGCCTGCCCGTCCTCCTGGAGCCCAGACGGGGAGCTGACTCTCAAGGCCTGCCTGTCCTCCTAGAGCCCAGACGGGGAGCTGACTCTCAAAGCCTGCCTGTCCTCCTGGAGCCCAGACGGGGAGCTGACTCTCAAAGCCTGCCTGTCCTCCTAGAGCCCAGACAGGGAGCTGATTCTCAAAGCCTGCCCGTCCTCCTAGAACCCAGACGGGGAGCTGACTCTCAAAGCCTGCCTGTCCTCCTAGAGCCCAGACGGGGAGCTGACTCTCAAAGCCTGCCTGTCCTCCTGGAGCCCAGACGGGGAGCTGACTCTCAAGGCCTGCCTGTCCTCCTAGAGCCCAGACGGGGAGCTGACTCTCAAGGCCTGCCTGTCCTCCTGGAGCCCAGACGGGGAGCTGACTCTCAAAGCCTGCCCGTCCTCCTAGAACCCAGACGGGGAGCTGACTCTCAAAGCCTGCCCGTCCTCCTAGAGCCCAGACGGGGAGCTGACTCTCAAGGCCTGCCCGTCCTCCTAGAACCCAGACGGGGAGCTGACTCTCAAAGCCTGCCCGTCCTCCTGGAGCCCAGACGGGGAGCTGACTCTCAAGGCCTGCCTGTCCTCCTAGAGCCCAGACAGGGAGCTGATTCTCAAAGCCTGCTGTCCTCCTGGAGCCCAGACGGGGAGCTGACTCTCAAAGCCTGCCTGTCCTCCTAGAGCCCAGACGGGGAGCTGATTCTCAAAGCCTGCCCGTCCTCCTAGAACCAAGACAGGGAGCTGACTCTCAAAGCCTGCCCGTCCTCCTAGAGCCCAGACGGGGAGCTGACTCTCAAGGCCTGCCTGTCCTCCTAGAGCCCAGACAGGGAGCTGATTCTCAAAGCCTGCCTGTCCTCCTGGAGCCCAGATGGGGAGCTGACTCTCAAAGCCTGCCTGTCCTCCTGGAGCCCAGACGGGGAGCTGACTCTCAAGGCCTGCCTGTCCTCCTGGAGCCCAGACGGGGAGCTGACTCTCAAAGCCTGCCCGTCCTCCTGGAGCCCAGACGGGGAGCTGACTCTCAAAGCCTGCCCGTCCTCCTGGAGCCCAGACGGGGAGCTGACTCTCAAAGCCTGCCCGTCCTCCTGGAGCCCAGACGGGGAGCTGACTCTCAAAGCCTGCCCGTCCTCCTGGAGCCCAGACGGGGAGCTGACTCTCAAAGCCTGCCTGTCCTCCTAGAGCCCAGACGGGGAACTGATTCTCAAGGCCTGCCCGTCCTCCTAGAACCCAGACGGGGAGCTGACTCTCAAAGCCTGCCCGTCCTCCTGGAGCCCAGACGGGGAGCTGATTCTCAAGGCCTGCCCGTCCTCCTGGAGCCCAGACGGGGAGCTGACTCTCAAAGCCTGCCCGTCCTCCTAGAGCCCAGACGGGGAGCTGACTCTCAAAGCCTGCCCGTCCTCCTGGAGCCCAGACGGGGAGCTGACTCTCAAAGCCTGCCTGTCCTCCTGGAGCCCAGACGGGGAGCTGACTCTCAAAGCCTGCCTGTCCTCCTGGAGCCCAGACGGGGAGCTGACTCTCAAAGCCTGCTGTCCTCCTAGAACCCAGACGGGGAGCTGATTCTCAAAGCCTGCCTGTCCTCCGAGAACCCAGCATCACAGAGCGCACGGTACCTTCCCAGGAGCCGCGCGGCCCCGGTTTCCTGCTGCACTCCTGCTCGTCCAGCGGTGTCCTGTCCACCTGAATCCCAGAGTCCTCTCTGCTCAAGGGCTGCTGCTCCTCCTCGCCCTCACTTTCTTCAGACCAGTTCTGATTAGAAAAGGAAATCCACCTTACCCTGAGACAGCAGAACCCCTGAAGCTACTGATGTGAAAAGATCAGGAAAATTTCAGAAAAGGGGCAACAATACCAAATGATGCTTTTTCTAAATGTTCTGGAAAATTGCTAGGACAGGATGGAATTATGTTTTGTTTTGTTTTTTTTTTTGGTGGCAAAAAATTCCAAGAGCAACAGCCCTTTTTAAGGTTAAAGGGTATTTGAAGGGTGTCTATTCTGCTCAACTTCCTAGTGGTCGTGATGAGATGCAAAAGCGCGCTCAGTCTTCCGTAGTAAACTCCTCCACGTGACTGAACAGTGCTCCCTCCTGGTTCACTGCAGTCCTTACAGGACAGGAGGGCCCATGGAGAGCATCTCCATCACTTGGAATGTATTCACGTTTTCTTTTTTAACATTTATTTACTGATTTTTAGCGAGAGAGGAAGGGAGAGGGAAAGAGACACAGGAACATGAATCTGTCCCTGTGTGTGCCCCGAATGGACATTGAACCAGCAACCTCTGCACTTCAGGATGATGCTCTAACCAACCAAGTTATTGGGCCAGGGCAGAATGTATTTATATTTTCAACAGCAAAACTGCTGCGACTTACCGGTGTGTCGATGTTCGGACTCAGGTAAATTTCCTCACCTTCCATCAGGTATTTGCCCCAGTCAAAATCATCTTTCTTTTCTAAAATGTAACAGGAAAATCCGTTCAGCTTTACCAGATACATTTTATAAAAAAAGAAACATTGAAAACTAGAGGAACAAGTCTACCAAAACTCAAAATAAAATAAGAGTTGGAAAATGATTCTAATAGGTTTTCAATTTCTTTATCTTCAAAGGTAATTTTTCTCTGGCCCTGGCTGGTTAGCTTAGCCAGTTTGAAAATCATCCCAAAACACCAAGGTTGTGAGTTCGATTCCTGGTTAGGGCACATATGGAAAGCACAACCAATGAATGCAAAACTAAGTGGAACAACAAATCAATGCTTCTCTCTCTCTCGTTTTCTCTCTCTCTCCCTTCCTCTGACTCTCTAAATTCAATCAGTAAAAAATAAATATAAAGGAATTTTTCTCTTTATAGATTTGAAGGTAATACAACTTACAAGGTCAGACTTTACATTTTAAATGTAAATTTGCAATTGTGATTGCATCCCATGCAACAGAAATATTTCAGTTTCACCGATTCTTACAAAGATTTAGAAGAATTCAATGTGCCACAATCAAGCAAACAGAAGCAAATTTCTCTTTTATTTGTTACCTATGAAATCATCACATACCCACTTCTTTTTCTCTTGGGGTCTCCACATAGCTGCTGTTTGAAGGAGAGTCAGACAGACATAGGAGAAGGGACATTATGGAATAATGCACGTCCGTCTTGAAAACAAACAAACAAAACACAAATATGAGCCACTGAGAATGGTTTGAGCCAAGAAAATATAAACCTATGACAGGTATGTCCCCGTTTTTTTCCTGGGGACATGAATTGTTTCTAAATAGAACTCAATCTCTAAACCAGTTGTTTAAATTTATTTTTCAGTTACAGCTTCTATTCAGTACTATTTTGTGGGAGTTTCAGATGTACAGCATAGTGGTTAGACAGTCATACACCTTACAAAGTGGTCCCCCGGATATTTCTGGTACCCACTTGGCACCATATGCAGTTATGACAATATTACTGACCACATTCCCTATGCTGCATTTTCCATCCCTGTGACTATTCTGTAAACGGCGATTTGTACTTTGTAAACCCTCTACCTCTTTCACCCAGCCCCCCAACTTCCCCCCGCCTCTGGCAACCCCCTGGGCACTGCACATCCATCTGACTGACCCCCCAACAGAAACCCTGGACACCAAGGCTCAGATGAGCTTCCCTGGCTCGCAACACTTTGCGCGCGTTGTCACACATCGTCAGAGGGAGACTCAAGGGCATTCCCGTGCAGCTCCATGGAGAAAGAACCTTTAGAAAGTTGGTGCTTGGTTTCTCCTGGACCTTACTCTAGGCATCTCTCTCCTTCGCTCATTTTTTAAAATAATTATTTTATTTCACTTTTTATTTTATTTTACAGAGACAGAGAGAGGGATAGATAGGGACGGACAGACAGGAATGGAGAGATGAGTAGCATCAATCAGTAGTTTTTTGTTGCGCGTTGCAACACCTTAGTTGTTCATTGATTGCTCTCCCATATGCGCCTTGACCGCGGGCCTTCAGCAGACCAAGTGATCCCTTGCTTGAGCCAGCGACCTTGGGCTCAAGCTGGTGAGCCTTGCTCAAACCAGATGAGCCCGCGCTCAAGCTGGCGATCTCGGGGTCTCGAACCTGGGTCCTTCCGCATCCCAGTTCGATGCTCTATCCACTGTGCCACCGCCTGGTCAGGCTCCTTCACTCATTTTTAATCCGTATTGTTTCACTAAAAGAAACCATAAATGGCAAGGAGAGCAGCTTTTTTTTTTATTAATTTTGTGAATCCCTCTAGAGAATCGCTGAGCCTATGAGTGGTCTTGGGGACCCATGACTGAGTATGAAAGTTGCTTTCGAGAGCATCAAGCATCTGTTGAACATTATACAGGTAGTTCTCATTACCAAGTGCTGAGATGCTATTTCTTTTTTTTTTTTCTTTGTATTTTTCCGAAGTTGGAAACAGGGAGGCAGTCAGACAGACTCCCGCATGCACCTGACCGGGATCCACCTGGCACGCTCATGGGGGGGGGGGTCCTCTGCCCATCTGGGGCTTCGCTCTGTTGCAACCAGAGCCATTCTAGCGCCTGAGGCAGAGGCCACAGAACCATCCCCAGTGCCTGAGCCATCTTTGCTCCAATGGAGCCTTGGCTGCGGGAGGGGAAGAGAGAGACAGAGGAAGGAGAGGGGGAGGGGTGGAGAAGCAGATGGGCGCTTCTCCTGTGTGCCCTGGCCGGGAATCGAACCCGGAATTCCTGCACGCCAGGCCAACGCTCTACCACTGAGCCAACCGACCAGGGCCCTGAGATGCTATTTAAAGGACTCAAAATAGTCAGGCAGGGCTCTGATGTGTGCCAATCCCTGACCTAAATCTTCATAGCAAGTTGGGGCTGAGATGAATGACTGAGAGCATATTTTTCCTTTCATCTCGAGCCTGAGACATACTGGGTTTCACAGCCATACATAAGTCAGTTTCCAGGGTTTTCTGCTCTAGCCAGGGAACCACGATAAGAGAAGGAATGTTTAATCAACACAGAAACAAGTTGGCAACAGTCAGATTGGAAACGGCAAAACGTACAACAGAGATCTCACGCCATACTGCCCACCTTTATTGCCTGTACGCTCGGAAGTGGTGCGTTCAGAAACTCCTCAGTCAGTCTCTTCCAGATGGCAGCTTTACCGAGATCAGAATGAATGACGAATTTTTCATAAATTCTAAAATATATTTTTAAAATGAACCACTGGTAGTTATAAAGCTGTGTTCATAAAAAGATCTGTGAAAGGACATAGATTGCTGAATGTGTACGTATGTACGTACATATAAAACCGACTTACCCTTCTATTGTCTTTCCTACTTTGTGACTGTTGACATCCAAGAAACGATGAAATCTAGAAGATAAATGCCATTCTTACATCAGTCTCGTCATCTAGCCAAACAGATTAGTGTCACTGCCCTCCATGTCCCCAGAACACCCTACACTGAGATAAACTGATAGACCCAGAGAACAAACTGACCTTCGCAAGAGGGGAGTGGTTTTGGGGACCCGGTGAAAAGATGAAAGGGATTAAGCAGCACAAATCGGCATTTATGAAACAGTCACAGGGACATAAAGTACAGCATAGGGAATAAAGTCAATAATATTGTAATAACCATGTATGATGCCAGGTGGGCACTAAACGTATGAGGAGGTCACTTCTAAAATCATATCAATATCTACCACCATGCTGTACACCTGAAACTAATACCAAATGTCAACTGTAATTGGACAATAAAAATAAAGGGGGAGGTAGAAGACAATATAGAGGAGATAAATCGTGATGGAAGGAGACTTGACTTGGCGTGGTGAACATGCAGTATTATAGATATATAGATGACGTATTATAGAACTGTACCCCTGGAACCTGTGTGATTTTATTAACCAATGTCACCCCAATAAAGTCATTAAAGTTTTTTTTTTAATATAAAGAAAAAAATAACTGTAGCAAAAACACTATTTTACACAACCTATTCACACTCTGTTATGTTTATGTTAGAGCAGTGGTCCCCAACCTTTTTTGGGCCACGGACCAGTTTAATGTCAGAAAATATTTTCACGGACCAGCCTTTAGGGTGGGATGGATAAATGTATCACGTGACCGAGACAAGCGTCAAGAGTGAGTCTTAGATGAATGTAACAGAGGGAATCTGGTCATTTTTAAAAAATAAAACATCGTTCAGACTTAAATATAAATAAAACGGAAATAATGTACGTTATTTATTCTTTCTCTGTGGACCAGTACCAAATGGCTCACGGACCAGTACTGGTCCGAGCCCGGGGGTTGGGGACCACTGTGGTTAGAGTTCAGAAAGAACTGAGTTTATTTTTTAAAAATTGGCCTGACCTGTGGTGGCACAGCGGAAAGTGTGGAACTGGAATGCCGAGGTGGCCAGTTCGAAACACCAGCCTTGCCCAGTCAAGGCACAAACGAAAAGCAACTGCTACAAGTGGATGCTTCCCGCTACTCCCCACCCCCTTTTATCTCTCTCCTCTCTCTAAAATCAATAAAGTCTTTTTTAAAAATTGAGTTTATTATTTCAGAAATTTGGCGGGCTTTTACCTCACTGTCTAGTCTCATTGTAAAACGAGTAGGCATTGAGTGTGATCGTGAAGGTTGAAACTCAAGATGACTGATTTCGTTGTTGTTGTTTTTTTGGGGTTTTTTCTGAAGTTGGAAACGGGGAGGCAGTCAGACAGACTCCCGCATGCGCCCAACCGGGATCCACCCCGCATGCCAACCAGGGGGTGATGCTCTGCTCATCTGGGGTGTCACTCTGCCGCAATCAGAGCCATTCTAGCACCTGAGGCAGAGGCCACAGAGCCATCCTCAGTGCCCGGGCCCACTTTGCTCCAATGGAGCCTTGGCTGCGGGAGGGGAAGAGAGAGACAGAGAGGAAGGAGAGGGGAGGGGTGGAGAAGAAAATGGGCGCTTCTCCTGTGTGCCCTGACCGGGAATCGAACCCGGGACTCCTGCACGCCAGGCCAACGCTCTACCACTGAGCCAACCAGCCAGGGCTTAAGATGCCTGATTTTGAAAAACTGATTAGTATGCAAGAAGACTTCTACCGAAATTTAAACAGGTAGAATAGTGACACTGACTTTCTTTTTAGTAATAAAACCCCATTACAGGTAACGATCATAACCACATGGTCTATTTTACATCTTCCATAAAGAAAAACAGGAGCTTTGACCTCACCTGCGTATCTAAATTAAATAAATCTTGACATTCTATCAGAAGTTGTATTAGTTACCAGGTGGCAGGAACTGTACTAGACACTGGGAAAAGAAATGAACATCAGACCAAGATTCCTACTCTCTTGGGGAATTGACATTCTAGCTGGTGTGCAGATAGGAGGAGATGACAGAAGTCATCCAATGTGTTAAGGTGACCAACTTTTTTACAGTGAAAAGGACAAAAATAAATTGAAGAAAACAGAATTGTAAATAAAAGAAACATTTTATTCATTGCAACAATAATACACTATTATATGATAAATGCATAATAAAAGCATTTGTAATATTTTATATTGTAATTATGTTTACATGCCTATTAATTTTTAATAATAATTGTAAGAGCCTGACCAGGCAGTGGCGCAGTGGATAGAGCGTCGGACTGGGATGCCGAGGACCCAGGTTCAAGACCCTGAGATCGCCAGCTTGAGGGCAGGCTCATCTGGTTTGAGCAAAAGTTCACCAGCTTGGACTCAAGGCCGCTGGCTCCAGCAAAAGTTCACCAGCTTGGACTCAAGGCCGCTGCTGAAGGCCCGCGGTCAAGGCACACATGAGAAAGCAATCAATGAACAACTAAGGTGTCGCAATGCGCAACGAAAAACTAATGATTGATGCTTCTCATCTCTCCGTTCCTGTCTGTCTGTCCCTGCCTATCCCTCTCTCTGACTCTCTGTGAAAAAAAAAATTATAAGAAAAAAGTACCCATTTAGATACAAATACGTCACATCGCACGCAATAGATCGACTTTGCATTGATCAAATACGGGCAATGACACGAGTCTTCCAATATCAAAAAGAAGGACACTTTTCCAGGGAGGATGAAACTTACAAAAGAAGGACTGTCCTCCCTAAAGGAGGACGATTGGTCATCTTAGTTATGTTCAGCCCTTTGGGAAAGGAAAACAGAGACCGGGGTGTGAGAGACCCGGGATGGCCCGAGCAGGAAGTGGAGTCACAAGAATTCTGTTTTAAACAGGGTTGTGATCATTATTTGGCTCTCAACCTCACTGACTCATTCATTCAAAACCACGTGCTCCGTTGTGTATGCGCCCAGTGCAGCGCCCAGTGCAGCGCGGCAGACACAGACCCGCCACGACCCTCTCAGCCCGTCTGCGCATGCGCGCGTCACCGGTAATGGGTCCCCGGCACCACGACAGCGGGCGCGTCGGAGCTGTGCCCATCCCGTCCCGCCCCTTCCGGGCGTCGCGCCCCACACCTGAAGTTGGACCAGACGAACTGCTGGCACAGCTGGAAGTTGGGGTCCGCCTCGTCCCGGAGGCCCGCCACGTGGCGTACGAGCTCGCGCACATCGCGCTCCTGCTGTCGGTCCAGCCGGCTCCAGGAGGGCGGCCCCGGCCGTGCCATGTTCCTCCGACTCCCGGGCGCCCAGAGTCCTCTGGATTTTTTTTATTTTTTATTTTTTACCGGCTCTCGCGAGAGGTCGCGCTACTACCCCTCCCCCCCTGCGATGAGCGCGGAGAGTCTGAAGCTGCTCTCGCGAGAGTGCGCGCTGCGGCGGCTCCTGGTTGGGGACTGCAGTGTGCGTTTTCCAGACTTCCCCTGGGAAATCTAAAAGTGTCTTTGGAGGGTTAGACGTTTTTGTGTATCAGATTAATAATAGTCTCTGGGTAACGTTGGTTGATGGTTTAACTTCTGATATTTTGAGAGCAGCAGGTTAATTGTCAATCAGTGGAAAAATTAGGGGATATTTCAGAATGAATATGAAGCGATAAAACACCCCCTAATTTTTGTGAGGTGTATACTTGCACCTGCCTTTTCAGGCACGGTTACACAGCAGTTGTCCATCCTTCTCCAAGCGTGTTTCTCCCTTCAGAGGAGATCTCTAGCGATCTCTCAGGGACTCCATTGTCTGCGCGCTCCTTGGCATGGTCCACTTTAGGGCAGATGCCCAGGAGCCAGAGAACTTTATTAGCCTGGCAAGCCAAAGGTGTCATCTTTATTCGTAATTAAAACTATACCTTTAAACTGGTTCTGTTGTATCGCTCATAACCATTTTGCAACCTATTACACAGATTTCTTTTTTTTTTTTTTCTTTTAGGGATCTACTAGGTTTCTGTGTGGTTTATTGCACTGCATTCCTGTAGTAATGTGTGTGACGAGATAGAAATCCTGAGACGTTCTAAATTAAATGACAGAGTTGGATAGTGAAAGAGGAATAGTTGACCAGGTAATAATAGCTGTAGGCCCGCTGGCGAGACTGGTCACCTTCCTGAAAGTATGTTAGGGCTCTGAGTCAGCACCACTAGATGGGTCTCCGCATCCACATATGCATGAACTTACTGACTCTTTAAAATTTTTTATTGATTGATTGATTTTAGGGGGGTGGGGAGAGAGTCCTGGATATGCCCTGATCAGGATTCGAAAGGACGCTCTAATCAATCGAGCTATCCAACCAGGGCAAATGTGTCTTTTTTTTAAAAAAATTGTAAAAGAAATAAAACTATCATCCTCAGATCGGAGGCTTTCAGAATACTGTTCCTTTTCTGGACTCTGGCAGCAGCCAGCAGGTGAGCTCACTCTGATCATTCGTCACATTGCAAACTTCTGATTTGTGCACTTTTCTGTATATCCTACATCAATATAAATATTTAATTGTCTGAAGACCACAGGCCTAACCACAAACTCCACCGTGCCTGGTGTCGGGTTGGACCTGCCAGGCGGTAGAATGGTCCCAGCGCTCTGGCCCGTAGCGGGTGACCCATCCTCGGTTCTCACGCCGTAGTCCCAGGGGCCAAGCCTCAGAACCCGGACCGGAATCTGACGTCCTGAACCCGCGGGTGGTCGCTCCTCCCGGGTGGAGGGAGGACTGTCACAGCTTTTCCTTCCCCTCCAGGTTCAGTGATACGTGAGAAAGTCCCACTCGGGTGCTTTACCATTTTGCTTAACTAGCAGATTCCTGCAGACTCCAGACACGTCCCCCAGGAAAGCAACCAGAAGCAGCGCCGGGATCGCAGAGGGGAATGAATGAGGTGGGGGGGTTGGCCGCGGAGGCCTGACTGTTCGATTGCTTCTGCCTGGACGTCGAGCTGCGCGTGCCTGCGTCGGTGCGACTGGTGCTGCCTGGCGACGGGCGCGGGGCACGCCGGGAACGTCCGTCTGGCGGGAGGCAGCCGGCGCGCCGCGTGTGGGAGCAGGAGGCGGCAGGATGGTGAAGCTGACGGCGGAGCTGATCGAGCAGGCGGCGCAGTACACCAATGCCGTGCGGGACCGCGAGCTGGACCTGCGCGGTGAGGCCCGGGACGAGGGCGGGCCGTCCCCGGGGCCCCGCCGCGTGCGCCGAGGGCCGGAGCGTGGCGCGCGGGCCTGCAGGACCAGGCCCCAAAGTGGGCGGCGGGCGGCGTCTGCACGGTCCCGGCCCGGGACTCGCCGGGGCTGCTGCGAGATAAACCTGCCCGAGGTGGGGGCGGGGGGGGGTGGGGTGGGGGGACCTTCAGGCGGCCGACTTGCTTCAAAGGGGATTTGAAGCCTCAGAACCTGACCCACATCCGGGGCCTCCGTCCGAGGTGCGAGAGCCCGGGATGTGTCCCGTGGTTGCGATCCGTCAGTACGTCGAGGTGATGTCGTCAGAGGCTAGACCGGATTTCTAGCTGGTGAGGAAGGAAAGGAAGGCGGTGATTCCTCCCGTATTTCCTTCTCACTACCCAAAAAGCGCAGAATAGCAAAAAAAAAAGAAACTAATGAAAGACAGGGACACTCGGTATTAAAAGTCCGGGACGCACCGGAACGTCTTCCCAGGGACGTGGGAGAGGAGTCTCGGTGGCGCGTTTAGAGGTGACTTTCCCGTCGACCTCCCCCCCCCCCCCCGCAATGGAGCAGCGGGTCTCGGAGTCGAGAATTAGAAGTGAAAACCGAGTAAGCGGCTCCCCGATCAGTTAACGATTAAATAGGTTCACCTGCCACGGCCCGCAGCGCCTCCCCCTGCGATCTGGGTGTTTCTTCTGGGAGCCTCCCAGGAACCACGGGCCTCGTCGGGTCCTCCCCCGCCCTTGGTGGACCCCTTCGGGACCAAGGACAGCCCCTCTTCTCGTCGAGGGGGCCGGGTGTCTGGGGTCCCGTTCCGGAGAGCCCTGGCAGGACCCGCTGGGCTCCCCCAGTAGAGGCATACGCCCTCTCCCGGCTGCTTCTGCGGTGGGCCGCCGGCCGGCGGTCCCTGGGCTTCACCTGCCGCCGTTAGGGCGGCTGCGGATAATTTGACCTGTCTTGGCCAGATCTCTCTATTTTGGAAGACAGAGGAAGCCACATCCAATGCATTCCTTCGGTGAGGTTTGGGAACCCCGTGCTAGCCTTTGGGGTTTCCTCCGAATCTAGGGAGCTAATTGAGTAACAAAATAGGTGGCTACCGCTCTTGGTCCCCTCCGGGTGTTGGTGTATCTGCGAGTGACCTCCCTCAGACGGGATTGGGGTAGAGAGGGGTTCCTCTGGTCTAGGAGCTGGGTAACCGTTCTTACTATTCTATTGCCAAAAATTAGGGGATATTTTATAGCTTCGTATTCATTTTGAAATAGCCCCTAAATTTTGTGAGCAGTACTATATATATATGTATTTTCCCTTAAAAATATGGAACGCTTCACGATTTTGCGTGTGATCCTTACACAGGGGCCGTGCTAATCTCTGTATCGTTCCAATTTTAGTATATGTGCTGCCGAAGCGAGCAGAGTACTATATATTTTATCATAATGAACGGCTGTGGTAGTGCTGCTGTTTCTTATGCCTTTTCCTAGAAGACACAAAATCATGTGGTCCCTGCAAGTAAGTCCCACCTGCCCCTGTTGATAAGACCAGTTATTGTCAGTCTAGGTCACTGCAGTCATTCCTACAGGGAGTTTGGTTGGCTAGGGTGAATGTGGGAAACATCCGCATATTTTGGGGCATTTCCTTGGGTTGGCAGCATCGTCCTTCCAGGCTAATTCATAGGTTTGGGTTATGGCTTGAAATTCCTCTATGAGTCTTGTAGGGTCCTTTGAGAATGTACCTAGCCACGCCTTGCAGTCCCTCAGGTCTGGCGTGTGGGGCACAGGACCTCAGGTGATCCCCGCAGGCCTTCCTGCTGCCACCTGCAGGGGGCAAAGGAAGTCCTGTTCTGGACACAGCAAATTCCAGGAATATTGGGGTTTCTGGGTTTGAGTTTGTGAATGCAGAGGTAATACTGCCCGTCGTTTTAGGGCAAAAAAACTTCCTTTCGTGTAAAGGAGGAGGTTGGTAGCTAAAGGGAGATATGGGCATCCCCCACCTTCCCTAGCCCGAGTCTCATGGTTATTGCCTAGGGCAGTGGGCGGAAAACTCATCAGTCAGCAGAGCCAAATATCAACAGTACAAGGATTGAAATGTCTTTTGAGAGCCAAATTTTTTAAACTTAAACTGTATAGGTAGGTACATTCCTTATCGAGATAGTGTCCACACATGATATTTTGTGGAAGAGCCACACTCAAGGGGCCAAAGAGCTGCATGTGGCTCGCAAGCCACGGTTTGCCCACCAAGGGCCTAGGGGAAAACACCTTGAACCAAAAGCTGAATGAGGGAAGAGAGAGGGTAGAACAGATCTCTAACTCAACAGAGCGGAAAACTCTCAAATCTTAACACACATCTCTGCTTCCTGGGTCCCATCTGGGTATTTAGAAAGCTGTTGCCTTTTGCAGTGTCAAGAAAGGCATTTCAAAGATGCATAGGTGGAGAAGTTTAAACATAGTGGTAAGATTTTATTAGGGGAAATTAATACACCCTCCAGGACAAAGAAACAGGCTCTAACAGCAACTGCCCCAAGATTCCATATACAGTCATTCTTCCTGGGCCTGAGTTGGATCCTTCCCTTAACCAAACCAGTCTCATTTCTGGACCTTCCAGGGTACCACACCCTCTGTCAAATCTGAATCATTTCCCAGGCTGGATTCCACCCCTTCCTGTCGTCTTTTTGGCTTTTACTGGACACGTCTCAAAGTAGAAGCTCCTTTCCTTGGCCATCTTCATTTCCATTGCACGTGCAGAAAAGTTCTGCTGTGTCACCCGGTTTGTCCTATGCAAACCACCAGTAGAAGAATTTCCCTTTGCTCCCCTCTACATTCTGGCTACCAACAGTGCCTTCGGGAGACTTCCTAGCTGGCTGGGTCCTCAGGGCTGACGGCACAGTGGTCCCCTGGAATGTGCAAATAAGCGGGTGCATGCTGTCCTAGCGGGTCCTAGCAAATTAAGCTCAGTGGAATGCTGCCAGGACTGGAGCCTCTTGTTCCTCATTTATGCGCCAGTGTCTTGCGGTGTTAGGTAAACACTTTCTGAATGAATGACAGCGTTGAGTCAGATGACCAGGAAATACTGCTAATGTTGAATGTGCCTTTTAATTATATTAATACTTGCGTGCGTTTTTATTCTCCCCATTTCCCAGGATATAAGATTCCCGTCATTGAAAATCTGGGCGCGACCTTAGACCAGTTTGATGCTATTGATTTTTCTGACAATGAAATCAGGAAGCTAGATGGTTTTCCTTTGTTGAGAAGACTGAAAACATTATTGGTGAACAACAACAGAGTATGGTAAGTTCCCCGAAGAAGCTGGGGTCCCTGCTCCCGGCTACACCTACACGTTTCCCATTAAGAACAGGAAAGGGCTGCATTTTCTCCTGAGTACAAATCAGAGCTAAACTGGCCATTGGTCTGCTCCAATGACTTTCAACCTTTTTCATCTCATGGCATATGTAAACTAATTATTGTAATTATGCAGTGTGCCAAAAAGAAAACATATTTTTTTGCCAGTCTAACCATAAAGAATTAGGTAAATTTTGACTCATTCACACCAGACAGCTATTGTGGTGGGAGCTAATGTCCACTTTTTATTTGCCAATACAAGGAAAAAGAGGTCAATGCCCTGACTAAATAGTCAGAAAACCGCTGGTCTAGATTTATTTGCATCCATTCAGAAATCTGGTGTATTACATTCCTGGTAAGCTCATTTAATTAAAAACATGCAGCTTGTACATATTTGGGAAAAGGCATGTTTCGTGTGTGCTAACCATGCCCTTGCTGTGCAGCTGTGTGTCTTGTGCCTGAGCTGAAAATTTCTGTGCCGCCTGTGCAGAGGCCATGAAGCAAGATGGCAGTTCTGCCCAGAGTTTTTCCCGTTCTCAAGTTTCAGGAGATAGCGTGGTGACAGGAAGAGCCCCAGACAGCTTTCAGGAGGCATGGCTTCTGACATCACGCCACTTGTGTCACCCTGTGACCTCAGACAAGGTTTCCTCTTTTTGCCTCTGTCACACAGGGTGTTGGAAGGAATATCTCTAGAGGTCTTTCCACTTTGAAGTCCGAAATCCTCTGAGTGAGGACTTAGACAAAATTGTCAGCTTACTAGTCACTTCTTCTAAGAGTCTGTTTTGATTGTAGCCGTATAGGAGAGGGCCTTGACCAGGCGCTGCCGTGTCTAACGGAACTCATTCTCACCAACAACAGTCTTGTGGAACTGGTAAGTCAAACGGGGAGAGGTATTTAACGGGAGGAGTTAAAGGTACTACATCGGTTTTTTAGAGAGAGGGACAGATAGGGACTGATAGACAGGAAGGGAGAGAGATGAGAAACATCAATTCTTCATGTGGCACCTTAGTTCATTGCTTTTTCTTTTTTTTTTTTCCTTCATTTTTTTTGTTTTTTTTTGTTTTGTTTTTGTGTGTGTGTTTTTTACAGAGAGAGAGAGTCAGAGAGAGGAATAGATAACAGACAGGAACCAAGAGAGATCAGAAGCATCAATCATTAGTTTTTCATTGTGTGTTGCAACACCTTAGTTGTTCATTGATTGCTTTTTCATGTGCCTTGACCGTGGGCCCTCAGTAGACCGAGTAACCCCTTGCTCAAGCCAGCGACCTTGGGTCCAAGCTGGTGAGCTTTGCTCAAACCAGATGAGTCCACACTCAAGCTGGGGACCTCGAGGTCTCAAATCTGGGTCCTCCGCATCCTAGTCCGATGCTCTATCCACTACGCCACCTCCTGGTCAGGCTCACTTTTTTTTTTTCCTGTAGTTTTCTGAAGTTGGAAACGGAGGCAGTCAGACCCCTGCATGCGCGCGACTGGGATCCACCCGGCATGCCCACCAGGGGGCGATGCTCTGCCCATCTGGGGCGTCGCTCTGTTGCAACCAGAGCCACTCTAGCGCCTGAGGCAGAGGCCATGGAGCCATCCTCAGTGCCCGGGCCAACTTTGCTCCAATGGAGCCTTGGCTGTGGGAGGGGAAGAGAGAGACAGAGGAAGGAGAGGGGGAGGGGTGAAGAAGCAGATGGGCACTTCTCCTGTGTGCCCTGGCCGGGAATCAAACCTAGGACTCCTGCACGCTAGGCCGACGCTCTACCACTGAGCCAACCGGCCAGGGCCCATTGCTTTTTCATAGGTGCCTTGACAGGTGGAGGGGGACTACAGCAGACTGAGTGACCCCTTCATCAAGCCAGCGTGACATCAGGGTTTCAAGCCTGGGTCTTCTGCATCCCAGTCCGACATTCTATCCACTGTGCCACCACCTGGGCAGGCAAAGATACTGCATTCTTACAGAAATTTTGTTAAATTCGGAAAATTAGCTCATCCTTATTTTTCTTTGTCTTTTTATGAATTCTAAGGCCTGGGCCTGTTTCAGTTGCAAATATCTTTTTTCCACTCTGTAGGTTGCCTTCTGACATTCTTAGGGTGTCTGGACAGGTAACTTTCTCACTTTACTGTAATCCAATTTGTTGGTCTTTGTTTATATTGTTTCTAGTGCTTTTTTTTTTTTTTAATATTAGAGTGAGTCAGAGAGAGGGATAGACAGGGACAGACAGACAGGAATGGAGAGAGATGAGAAGCATCAATCATTAGTTTTTCATTGCGTGTTGCAACACCTTAGTTGTTCATTGATTGCTTTCTCATATGTGCCTTGACCGGGGGCCTTCAGCAGACCGAGTAACCCCTTGCTTGAGCCAGCGACCTTGGATCCAAGCTGGTGAGCTTTACTCAAACCAGATGAGCCCGCGCTCAAGCTGGCGACCTCGGGGTCTCGAACCTGGGTCCTTCCACATCCCAGTCCGACGCTCTATCCACTGCGCCACCTCCTGGTCAGGCTGTTTCTAGTGCTTTTGATCTGTTAAGCTTACCCTGCCCCAGAGTTGTAAAGAAACTTACCTATGAAAAATAAATAAATAAATAAATAAAATAAAATAAAAAGAAAGAAGCTCACCCGTGATGTCTTCTGAAATTGCAGAGTCCCGTATGGTGCTGCTCCCTCCAGGTCCTGAGTTGAGGTAGACCAGAATAGTGAGACATGCACCCGTGTTAAAAGTCTTACTACAGAAAAGGAAAAGGGGTGTAAGCTATCAGTGATTTTGTTAAATTGATGTTGAAATGATAATATTTTGGATAATACATTAAATAACATTAAAATGAGTTTTACCTGTTTATTTTTTAATGTAGTTACTAGGAAACGTTCAATGACATACGTGACATGCATTCAATTTTGTCACCGTCTTATTTATTTATTTATTTATTTATTTATTTATTTGAGAGAGTGAGACACAAGAAAGGTGATGAGAATGATCAACTCGTAGTTGCATCACTTCATTTGTTCATTGATTCCTTCTCATACGTGCCTTGACTAGGGGGCTCCAGTTGAGCCAGTGACCCCATTCTTTTTTTTTTTCCTGAAGCTGGAAACGGGGAGAGACAGTCAGACTCCCGCATGCGCCTGATCGGGATCCACCCGGCACGCCCACCAGGGGCAATGCTCTGCCCACCAGGGGGCGATGCTCTGCCCTTCTGGGGCGTCGCTCTGCCGCGACCAGAGCCACTCTAGGGCCTGGGGCAGAGGCCAAGGAGCCATCCCCAGCGCCCGGGCCATCTTTGCTCCAATGGAGCCTTGGCTGCGGGAGGGGAAGAGAGAGACAGAGAGGAAGGAGGGGGGGTGGAGAAGCAAATGGGCGCTTCTCCTATGTGCCCTGGCCGGGAATCGAACCCGGGTCCCCCGCACGCCAGGCCGACGCTCTACCGCTGAGCCAACCAACCAAGGCCTGTTTTTCAAATTTTCTGATTGAGTGATTGATTGTAGAGATAGGAAGGAAGGGGGGAGAGAGAGAGCAAAACATCACTTCATTGTTCCACTTATTTATGCACTCACTGGTTGATTCTTGTGCGTGCCCTGACCAGGGATTGAACTTGCAACCTTGGTGTGCTGCGATGATGCTCTAACCAACTGTGCTACCTGGCCAGACACCTTTGTGTTTCTGTTTGCCTGATGGTATCCCTTCTTTCTACTGTTTCCTCTTTTGTTTTTTCAGCTATGTGTCTCAGTTTTTGTTTGTTTGTTTATTTTAGGGAGAGAGAAAAACATTAACTTGTTTCACTTACTTGTATGCATTGGTTGGTTGATTTTTGTATGTGCCTGACCAGGGATCAAACCCCCAACCTTGGAGTATTGGATTGACACTCTAACCTACTGATAGCTACTTGGCTAGGTCTCAGGTTGTTTGTCTTTTTGGGTTCTTTTGTTTGTTTTTTTGCAGTTGGTTATCATTAGGCTATTGAAAAAGAAAGTTCCCTATGCGCAGTACAGCTAGTGCTCGACTTACGACCACAATTGGTTCCAACAGACTGGTCATAACACGCTTTGGTCGTAAGTTGAGTAGGCTCTATGTACAGTACTGTGAAATGATGTTATAAAATCTTGAATTCACCTGACCTGTGGTGGCGCAGTGGATAAAGCGTCAACCTGGAAATGCTGAGGTCGCCGGTTCGAAACCCTCGGCTTGCTTGGTCAAGGTACATATGGGAGTTGATGCTTCCTGCTCCTCCCCCCTTTCTCTCTCTCTCTGTCTCTCCCTCTCCTCTCTAAAATGAATAAATAAAAAGGTTAAAAAAAATCTTTAAGCCTGACCAGGCGGTGGCGCAGTGGATAGAGCATCAGACTGGGATGTCAGGTTCAAGACCCCCGAGGTCGCTAGCTTGAGCGTGGGCTCATCTGGTTTGAGAAAAAAAAAAAAAAAAGCCAACCAGCTTGAACCCAAGGTCCCTGGCTCCAGCAAGGGGTTACTTGGTCTCCTGAAGGCCCGCGGTCAAGGCACATATGAGAAAACAATCAATGAACAACTAAGGTGTTGCAATGCACAATGAAAAAAAAAAAACAACTAATGATTGATGCTTCTCATCTCTCTCCGTTCCTGTCTGTCTGTCCCTGTCTATCCCTATCTCTGACTCACTCGCTGTCTCTGTTAAAAAAAAAAATCTTTAAGTCATATTTTATCATAATTTTCTTTCATTATTGTTATATATCATAATCTTCTTTGTTCATTTTATGCCATTTGTATCATCTCTACACCATTTTGTTTCTTATTTTTACATTCGTCAGGTTTAAGTAAAACACTGCATTACCAGTCCAACTGGTTTAATATCTGCAAAGACAATTTCCTCTTGGTAGACATCTTGGGAGGGGTTTGATGAAAAATATCCAAGACACAAAACACAAATTGCTGTACTGAGTCTGGGATAACAGTTGAAATGGTGCACGCGGAAATGGTAGTGCTGCCGGAAGCTGGTCTGCACTGTCGTACGCCCAGCTGGGCAACGCTTGCGCTGCCAGATGCAGGGCAGTCGTGGCTAGCGATTGTGGTCATAAAGTCGAATGGTCGTGCCTGACCTGTGGTAGCGCAGTGGATAAAGCATCGACCTGGAAATGCTGAGGTCGCTGGTTCAAAACCCTGGGCTTGCCTGGTCAAGGCACATATGGGAGTTGATGCTTCCAGCTCCTCCCCCTGTCTCTGTCTCTCTCTGTCTCTCTCTGTCCCTCTCTGTCTCCTCTCTAAAATGAATAAATAAAATAAAAAAATTTAAATAAATAAAGTCGAATGGTCGTAAGTTGCATAAGTTGTAAGTCGATCAATATTTGTAGTTCTTTGTCTTAGGAATGCACCCACCCGTCATCCTTTTCTGCTCGTTCAGACCTTTGCCTCCCCCCCTTTTATGTTTTTGCTGTCACAAAGTATCCCTGTTAGTGCTATAAGTTTGTTGGTGATCTTATCTGTAACTTTGTGACATTTTGTTCTTTGTTTCAGGTAGAATAATTGCCTTGAGTATTTCCTGAAATGGGGGTTTTCTGGTAATAAATTCCCTTGGCTTCTGTCTGAAAACGTCTTAACTTCTCCTTCATAGTTAAAGGATAACTGGTGGACACGTTATTCTTGGCTGGTAATTCCTCTCTTTCAGTAATTTGAATACTAGTTTCCACTCTCTTCTGGCTTGTAGAGTTTCTGCTGAGAGGTCCCATGATAACCAGATGGGCCTTCCTTTATATGCTACTTTCGTTGCCTTGGCTGCCTTGGGAGTTGTCTTTCATTTTTGACAGTTTTAATAAATGCACCTTGGAGAAGGCTGCTTTGGGTTGAGGATCTAGCTCTCTCCATGGGTTTGGGAAGCTCTCACCAATTATTTGTTTGAACAGGCTCTCCTCCGTTCCCTCTCCCTCTCCTGGTATGACTGTTCTATTGCTCTTTCTGAAGGCATCTCTCTTCTCTCTGTTACTTCTAGATTTCTACCTTCTGTGTCAGTAATTCATTCCTCCTTGGGCATCTCTATGTCCTTTGCTCCCTCATCACTCTTTGCTCTCATTTGTTGAGTTCTTCCTCTCCAGTATTTTTGTTTGATTCTTTTTTAAAATTTCAGTCTCTTTGGTAATGTACTTGGTTGTTCAATTTTTTTTCTTGAGTGCATTAAATTGCCTGCCTGTGTTTTCCCACATATCACTAAGTACTTTTAGAACTTCAGTCTTGATTCTGTCATTTATATCCCAGTTTTCATGGGCTTAATTTTGATTTCTGGAGAGTCTTCATGTTCCTTCCGAACTGTGTCTCTTGCTCATTCACGGCATTGGTGTGAGGGGCTCCTCTTTTAGATCACTTCCTAGAGCTGTTTCTGTCATTTCCCAGTAGGTGGCGCTGAGTCACAGGTGTTAGCATTGTGCGAAATCCCGCAGGGGCCCTCACCGCTTCCGGGCCGTCCTCAGTGTACCTGCGATGCCGGGGTGGGGTGGGGTGGGGTGGGGTGGGGTGGGGGCTGTCTTTGTTTTCCCCCTGCTAGTGGTGACTTCAGGCCTCGTGTAGTCTCCCCTGTGCCCCGACTGGGGACCAGACAGCGCCAGGGTACCCCTGATGCACTGTGCCCCGACGCCCAGTGCCCAGGGAGGCGCGTTCTGGGAGCTGCGGGCTTTGCGTCTTTGTCTCTCTGCTTTGAGTGTGGACCGCGAGCCTATCACAGGCCACGGTACAACCAGCGGTGTTCCAGAGCTGCTTGTTCTCCCCTTCCCTGCCCCCGCCCGGGACCCTGCACCCAGCACCGCCCCAGGGGTTCACCGGTGCCCCCGGCAGCGGCAGCAGCAGCAGCAGCGAGGTCCTCTCCCTCTCCTCTCTGGGCGGGGGAGGGGGGTGCAAGGGGCAGGGCTGGAGCACGGAGGGGCAGCTGCAGCGAGGTCCTCTCCCTCTCCTCTCTGGGCGGGGGAGGGGGGTGCAAGGGGCAGGGCTGGAGCACGGAGGGGCAGCTGCAGCGAGGTCCTCTCCCTCTCCTCTCCGGGCAGGGGAGGGGGTGTAAGGGGCAGGGCCTGGAGCACGGAGGGGCAGGGCTGGAGCACGGAGGGGCAGGGCTGCGCACCAGCACCCTTCTGGTTTCTTGCCTCTCCCTGGAGTTTTCAGTTTTAGTTTTATATGTTTTCAGGTTATCACATTTGATGCATACCAATTGTAAGTTGTTAATTCCTTCCTAGTGAGCTGAACCCTTTTATCATTATGTGGTAATCCTCCTTATAGCTTATATTTTAATTTATTAGGATGGCATGGGTTCACAAAAGCATACGGGTTTCAAGTGTACACCTCAACATAACACCCTCTGCACATGGCATCATGTGCCCTGTGCTCGGGGTAAAGTCTCTTTCTGTCCCCATGTCCTCCTTTACCACCTCCACACCCCCCAGCCCTCCTTTCTGTGTCTGTTATGTACGGGGTCCTCGGGTGACGACACAGTTCCGTTCCTATGACAGTGATGTGACCTGAATTTGGGTGGAAGTTGAAACACACCCTAGCCTAAGTCACCTATCTTAACACAATTGTAACATCATCTAGAGCAGCGGTTCTCAACCTGTGAGTCGTGACCCCAGCGGGGTCACCTGAAACCATCGGAAAATACATAATGCATATCAGGTATTTACATTTCGAATCATAACTGTAGCAAAATTACAGTTATGAAGTAGCCACCAAAATTATTTTTTGGTTTGGGGTCAGCGCAACATGGGGAACTGTATTGCGAAGTCACGGCATTAGAAAGGTTGAGAACCACTGATCTAGACCATAAAAACAACTAAGCCACTGAAAAAGGAAAAGGACATAAATATAGTGTACTGTACACTGTACTGGTAGTAACAGAAAAATGAGTGTAAAAAACACTCCTTACCTTCATTCCTGAGGTTGGCTGGCACCCCGGAAGGGGCATTTAAGGTGGGAGAGAGGGACCCATGGGCAGGAGGAAGCTGGAGAGGCAGGAGAACCTGCAGCAGGTGCTGGAGACACGGGGTCAGGTGACTCAGGATTGCCTGAGGACCAGTCAGGAGACGCTGGAGATGATTCTACCTGTACGACAGGTGTTTCTTCTCGAGAAGCAGCTGATGTGGAGGGGACGGGATCTGCTGCAGGACTCTACCTGCTTACAGAATTGTTCCGGGCTAGTCTGGAACTAGTTTGCCCACGTAGTCCGTAAGTGCAACGCTAATGGCGTAAGCTGAAACACGTCTCAATTTTTTAGCCTTTGTGGGAGTGAGCATTGTAAACTTGAAACATTGCATGTTGAAACTGTCACAACCCAAGGACCCCTGTGTCCTGTGTATGTTTTTTACTTAATTCCTCCACCTGCTGTGATCCAGTTTCCTGCCCCCTCCCCTCTGACAGCTGTCAGTGTGTTCCTGTGTTCATGCCTCTGTTTCTGTTTTATTCATCAGTTTATTTTGTACATTAGATTTCATGTATAATATAAGGTCATATGGTATTTGTCTTTCTCTGCCTGGCTTATTTCACTTAGCATAATAATTTCCAGGTTCATCCGTGCTATCTCAAAAGGCAAGGTTTCCTTGTTTTTTATAGTTGTGTGGAATTCCATTACGGAAATACACCACTGCTTTTTTATCCACTCATCCACTGGTTGTTTCCAGATACTGGCTATTGTGACTAAGGCTGCAATGAAGAGGGAGTGTATACATTGTTTCGAATTAGTGTTTCGGCATTCTTAGGATATAGTCTCAAGGATATAGTCCCAATAAAGTGGAATTGCTGGGTCATAGGCAATTCCAGTTTTAGTATTTTGAGGTTGCTCCATACTGCTTTCCACAGAGGCTGCAGCAGTCTGCATTCCCACTAACAGTGCAGGAGAGTTCCCTTTTCTCCACACCTTTGCTAACACTTGTTTGTTGATTTATTGATGAGAGCCATTCTGGCAGGTATGAGGTGATACTTCACTGGTTTTAATTTGCATTTCTCTGATGCTAAAGTGACATTGAGTGTTGTTCCGTGTTGTTCTGTTGCTCTTTGAGGTAGGCCTGAAACGCTGTCATCTCCCTCCCAGGACTGCTGTCACTGTCCTGGAGGTGGTTTTGGTTGTTGCATGTTCATTTCCATTTGTTTCCAGGTAATTTTTTATTTCTTCCTTGATCTCACTGTTAACCTATTGATTGTTTAGTAACATGCAATTTAGCCTCCATATGATTGAATGTTTTTTTCTTATTTTTTTTATTGTAGATTTCTAGTTTCACACCGTCGTGGTCAGACACGATGCTTGATAAGATTTTAGTCTTCTTTTTTTTTGTTGTTTTTTTTTTTTTGTTTTTTTCTTAAGCTGGAAACAGGGAGAGACAGACAGACTCCCACATGCACCCAACCGGGATCCACCCGGCACGCCCACCAGGGGCGACACTCTGCCCACCAGGGGGCGATGCTCTGCCCCTCCGGGGCGTCGCTCTGCCGCGACCAGAGCCACTCTAGCGCCTGGGGCAGAGGCCAAGGAGCCATCCCCAGCGCCCGGGCCATCTTTTGCTCCAATGGAGCCTCGGCTGCGGGAGGGGAAGAGAGAGACAGAGAGGAAGGAGGGGGGGTGGAGAAGCAAATGGGCGCTTCTCCTATGTGCCCTGGCCGGGAATCGAACCCGGGTCCCCTGCACGCCAGGCCGACGCTCTACCGCTGAGCCAACCGGCCAGGGCCATGATTTTAGTCTTCTTAAATGTACTGAGACTTGTTTTGTGTCCTAACATGTGGTCTACTCTAGAAAATGTGCCATGAGCACTTGAATAGAATGTATATTCTGCCTGACCAGGCGGTGGCGCAGTGGATAGAGCGTCGAACTGGGATGCCAAGAACCCAGGTTCGAGACCCCAAGGTCGCCAGCTTGAGTGCAGGCTCATCTGCTTTGAGCAAAAGCTCACCAGCTTGGACCCGAGGTCGCTGACTCGAGCAAGGGGTTACTCGGTCTGCTGAAGGCCCGCGGTCAAGGCACATATGAGAAATCAACCAATGAACAACTAAGGTGTCGCAACGAAAAACTAATGATTGATGCTTCTCATCTCTCCATTCCTGTCTGTCTGTCCCTGTCTATCCCTCTCTCTGACTCTCTCTCTGTCTCTGTAAAAAAAATAAATAAATAAGTAATAATTTTTTTAAAAAAGAATGTGTATTTTGCTGCTTTGGGGTGAAATGCTTTGAAGATGTCGATTAAATCCAGTTGATCTAGTGTGTCATGTAAGACCAAGCTTTTCTTGTTGATTTTCTTTCTGGAAGATCTATCTATTGATGTCAGTGGGGTATTAAAATTCCCTGCTATGGGCCTGACCTGTGGGTGGCGCAGTGGATAAAGCGTCGACCTGGAAATGCTGAGGTCGCCAGTTCAAAACCCTGGGCTTGCCTGGTCAAGGTACATATGAGAGTTGATGCTTCCAGCTCCTCCTCCCCTTCTCTCTCTCTGTCTCTCCTTTCTGTCTCTCCCTCTCCTCTCTAAAATGAATAAATTTTTTTAAAAATTCCCTGCTATGACTGTATTGCTGTCCTTCTTCCCTTATGTCCATGAAAATCAACTTTATATATTTAGGTGCTCCTATATTGGGTGCATAAATACTTGCAAGGGTATATCCTGTGGTTGAATTGCTCCCTTTATCATTATATAGTGAATTTCTTTGTCCCTTACTGTAGTCTTTGTTGTTTTTTGTTTGTTTTGTTTTTTATGTAAGTGAGAGGAGGGAGATACTCCTGCATACACCCCAGCTGGGATCCAGCTGACAGCCCCTGTCTGGGGCCAATGCTCTGCCCATCTGGGGCCATACTTAGCAGCCAAGCTGCTTTTGGCACCTGAGGCAGAGGCTCCACGGAGCCATCATCAGTGCCTGGGGCCAATGCGCTCAAATCAATCAAGCCATGGCTACGGGAGGGGAAGAGGCAGGGCCAGGAGTGGAAAAGCAGATGGTTGATTCTCCTGTGTGCCCTGACCAGGAATTGAACCAGGGACTTCCACCCGCCCGGCTGATGCTCTACCACTGAGCCAACTGGCCAGGGCTATAGCCCTTGTTTAAAGTCTATTTTGTTAGGTATAAGGATTGCTGCCCCAGCGTTTTTCCCCCACAAGATTTAAGTTTAAGGAACTCATTTATTCCCCAGTGTGTTCAGTAGAAATGTATCAGGTGCTGGGCAGTAGGAAAACAAGAGACCAGATGAGTTCTTGCTTCAGCGGCACCGTTAGGAGCATCAGAGCAGGGAGTCGTGTCTGTCCTCACCTGTGGCTGCTGTTTTACAGGGCGACCTGGACCCTCTGGCATCTCTCAAGTCTCTGACTTACTTAAGGTAGGGAAATCACTTGTGGTGACAGCGAAGTCCTTTAAAATGACACCCTGACCAGCTTTGACCATATAACAGCCAGTCAGGAAGGAGTGCCTTCTTGCTGCACATCTGTACCTGAAACAGAGTGTTGCTGAATGTAAATCTTAAATGAAAAATGTCTTATACACTTAAAAAATTTATTTTAAAATTCATAAGTCTGACATTGAAGTTAAATGTAAATAGTAGTAGACTTATCGTTTTTTAAAATTATTTTTTAAAGAAGCTGACTTTTTTGTGTGTGTGTGTATTTTTCTGATGAAGCTGGAAACGGGGAGAGACAGACAGACAGACTCCCGCATGCGCCCGACCGGGATCCACCCGGCACGCCCACCAGGGGGGCGATGCTCTGCCCCTCCGGGGTGTCGCTATGTTGTGACCAGAGCCACTCCAGCGCCTGAGGCAGAGGCCACAGAGCCATCCTCAGCGCCTGGGCCATCTTTGCTCCAGTGGAGCCTTAGCTGGGGGAGGGGAAGAGAGAGACAGAGAGGAAGGAGAGGGGGAGGGGTGGAGAAGCAGATGGGTGCTTCCCCTGTGTGCCCTGGCCGGGAATCGAACCCGGGACTTCTGCACACCAGGCCGACGCTCTACCACTAAGCCAACCAGCCAGGGCTTTTTTTTTTTTTTTTAAGATTTTACTCATTTTAGAGGGGGGGGGAAGTGGGGGGTGGGGCAGGAAGCATCAACTCCCATAATGTGCCTTGACCAGGTAAGCCCAGGGCTTCGAACCAGCAACCTCAGTGTTCCAGGTTGACACTTTATCTACTGTGCCACCACAGGTCAGGCGTGGACTTATCCTTAACTTAAGGACTCATTTTTTTTTTTTTCTTGATTTGAGAGAGAGAGAGATATCAATTCGTTCAGATTGGCTGTACATTCATTAGTTGGATCTTGTACATGCCCTGACCAGAGATTTTTGGTGTGGATAATGCTGTAATCTGCTGAGCTACCCAGCCAGGGCTGTACTCGTTAGATTTTATTAGGATGAACCTGGTGACATGGGTGTGTGGACGGTATTGGCCTGAGTGCTCCTTCCCTTGCAGCATTCTGAGGAACCCTGTAACAAACAAGAAGCACTACAGGCTGTACGTAATCTACAAAGTCCCGCAAGTGCGAGTGCTGGACTTCCAGAAGGTCAGGCTGAAGGTGAGCCTTCTCTGTTGACCAAGTCGTCATCAGTTTGTTTTTGGTATTTGATATTTATTGCCAATTTTTTTTATTGCCTAATGCATTTTATTGGCTTGTAATAAAAATATGGGAAAGATAATGTTACATAAGATTGTTTTTCTTAGTGGAGTGGAAGCTGTCTGGTGTGGAGGGTATGGGCCCAGAGGTGGGCAGCCTCAGCCACACCGAGCCCTGTCTGCAGTAGGCTGCTCCAGGGGGGGACATCGTGTTAGCCACTTTTCAGCAACTCTCACAATTAGAATGGTTCCCTTTATTGGGAGCTTAGCTTTTTTTAAAACCTTTTTAGTTCTTTTTAAATTTTAATTACCTGATTTTAGAGAGAGAGAAAGGGGGAAAGAGAGATAGGAACATCAGTCTTTTTCTGTATGTGCCCTGACCAGGGGGAATCGAATCCGTAACTTCTCTTCGGGACGAAGCTCTAACCATGAGCTATCTGGCCAGGTTAGCTCATGGTTAGAGCTTAGTTTTTTGTTTTGTTTTGTTTTCGGCTTTTTGTATTTTTCTGAAGCTGGAAACGGGGAGGCAGTCAGACAGACTCCCGCATACGCCTGACCGGGATCCACCCAGCACGCCCACCAGAGGGCGACGCTCTGCCCCTCTGAGACATCACTCTGTTGCAACCAGAGCCACTCTAGCACCTGAGGCAGAGGCCACAGAGCCATCCTCAGCGCCCGGGCCAACTTTGTTTCAATGGAGCCTTGGTTGTGGAAGGGGAAGAGCGAGACAGAGAGGAAGGAGAGGGGGAGGGGTGGAGAAGCAGATGGGCGCTTCTCCTGTGTGCCCTGGCCGGGAATCAAACCCGGGACTCCTGCACGCCAGGCTAATGCTCTACCACTGAGCCAACCGGCCAGGGCCTCAACCTCCTTAGTTCTTGAGGAGCCTCTCCTTGAAACGGGGAGAGTGATCTTGCTTCAGGGAGCGTCACCAGAGGAGGCAAGACCACAGTGTCTCCTTTTGCCTTGAAATTGGCTTTTTGGTATTTTCACCAGCCCAGAATATTGCAGAAGAGTTTTCTTCCTGTGTTCTGAGGAATGCATCTAAATGCACGTGGTACCCCTATTTCCATTAACTCTGTGTGTGGTGTCGCTGTAGGAGCGTCAGGAAGCAGAGAAAATGTTCAAGGGCAAACGGGGTGCACAGCTTGCAAAGGATATTGCCAGGAGAAGCAAAACGTAAGATACGGATATCAACTTCACTCTACTTCCCCTTCAGAAACACTCTCTGTCCAGCAGCCTGCCTCCTACAAAAGTAACAGAGCGCCTGGGACTGTGCCCGTGGGAGATTGGCGTGATGCTAGTCGGTGACCATCAGCGGTCCGTGTGTCCCCTGAGATCCCGGCTAGGTTAGCAGAGCAAACATTTCGCTATTTGGTCCTCATGTGCTGCCATATATGTCCTGCTTTCTCTGGGAAGATGCTCTAGAGTGGTGTTTCTGAAGGAGACAGTTTCTTGTATCAGTTTGTTAACAAAGATAAGATACTACACTGGTTGAATTACTTTCAAAAGCTTTTGAAAGTAAGAGAAGCAATGTGCATGGGTCCGGATTTGACAGCTGTGCTCTTCCCTCCCCTCCCCAGTTTCAATCCAGGTGCTGGTCTGCCTGGTGACAAGAAGAAAGGGGGCCCGTCCCCAGGGGACGTGGAGGCAATCAAGGTAATATGTTAGAGCTTGGGCTGCAGGGAGCTGTGTGGCTCAGGACACCAGTTTATGTGAACCAAGTTGGAACATGACGGACTTCTCCCCACAGATTTTGGAATCCAGCTATATTTTTGTGTAACAGAAAACTAGCTTGAAGTTATTATCTGACCTGATTTTGTCCTGAGTTAATTAAATGATACAGTCGAGCCTGACCAGGTGGTAGTGCAGTGGATAGGGCGTCAGACTGGGATGCAGAGGACCCAGGTTCAAGATCCCGAGGTCGCCAGCTTAAGCGCGGGCTCATCTGGTTTGAGCAAAGCTCACCAGCTTGGACCCAAGGTCACTGGCTTAAGCAAGGGGTTACTCGGTCTGCTGTAGCCCCCTGGTTAAGGCACGTATGAAAAAGCAAGCAATGAACAACTAAGGTGTCACAACGAATAACTGATGATTGATGCTGCTCATCTCTCTCCGTTCCTGTAAAAAATAAAAATAAAAAAATAAATGAGGCAGTTGAGGTAGTTTTTTTCTGAGTAGCTCAGAAAAAAAAAAGTTTTTTCCATTGATTTCAGAGGAAGGGGGTGGGGACAGAGAAGCATCCACTTATTGTTCCACTTAGTTCCATTTAGTTGTGCACTCTTTGCCGTGACCAAGGGGCAGGGGTCGAACCTGTGACCTTGGCGCACCAGGACATTGCTTTATCCACTGAGCCACCGGCCTGGGTTGCCTTAGTTTTTCTTTCAAAAATTTACTGTTGTGTTTTTTTTTTTCTGAAGTTAGAGGAGGGGAGGCAGAGAAAGACTCCGGCATGCTCCCAACCGGGATCCACCCGGCACACCCACCAGGGGGCGATGCTCTGCCCATCTGAGGTGTTGCTCTACTGCAACCGGAGCCACTCTAGCACCTGAGGCAGAGGCCATGGAGCCATCTTCAGTGCCCTGGCCATTTTTGCTCCAATGGAGTCTTGGCTACAGGAGGGGAAGAGAGAGACAGAGAGAAAGGAGAGGGAGAGGTGTGGAAAAGCAGATGACACTTCTCCTGTGTGCCCTGGCCAGGAATTGAACCCGGGACTTCTACACACCAAGCTGACTCTACTGCTGAGCCAACCGGCCAGGGCAAAGATTTACTATCTCAAAGATCCTGCTTGATGACCAGTGAAGAATGCTAATTTTATAATATTGCCTCCTGAATTACCCAGTAACACAATTCCAGTAATTCAATTTGCTAACATTTTAGGACATGTGCAATGATTATTTTCTCTTCTATAAGGGGGCTTACATTTTTTACCAACTGTGGACATTTATGATTTGGTTTTTGGGTAAATTTTAACACGCCAATAAAATTCCTCCCCCACACAGAACTCTAATATTCTGACTGAGAAAGTTGCTGTGAATGCCTGAGGTGTTTGGTGACTAATGTGCTCAGGTGACACTGACTGTCCATCTGCACTGTGTCCCCTGCAGAATGCCATCGCCAACGCGTCCACTCTGGCAGAGGTGGAGCGGCTGAAGGGCCTGCTGCAGTCGGGGCAGATCCCGGGCCGGGAACGCCGCACAGGTCAGGAGTGCCATCTTCATCCTTCCGAGTCCCTGCTGCCGCCCCAGGGGTCCCACACCGCTCAGCTGCCCTGACTACAGCGCCTCAGTGCCATCCGAGTCCCTGCTGCCCCAGGGGTCCCATACTGCTCAGCTGCTGTGACCACGGTGCCTCAGTGCCATCCGAGTCCCTGCTGCCCCAGGGGTCCCATACTGCTCAGCTGCTGTGACCACGGTGCCTCAGTGCCATCCGAGTCCCTGCTGCCCCAGGGGTCCCACACCGCTCAGCTGCCATGACCATGGCTGTGAGCACGGTGTCCACTCTGATGGTCATGGAAGCCATTTAAATGCTCCTTTAAGATAAATGATTTTATATAATGGTATAAAATTGAAAGTCTGGACTTTATACCATTTGGAGGATCTAGATATTGACTAGCATTTTCGTTTTTTGGGTTTTTTTGTTTTTTGTATTTTTCTGAAGCTGGAAACGGGGAGAGATAGACTCCCGCATGCGCCCGACCGAGATCCACCGGGCATGCCCACCAGGGGGCAATGCTCTACCCATCTTGGGGTGTCGCTCTGCCGCAACCAGAGCCATTCTAGCGCCTGAGGCAGAGGCCACAGAGCCATCCTCAGCGCCTGGGCAAACTTTGCTCCAATGGAGCCTCGGCTGCGGGAGGGGAAGAGAGAGACAGAGAGGAAGGAGAGGGGGAGGGGTGGAGAAGCAGATGGGCGCTTCTCCTGTGTGCCCTGGCCGGGAATCGAACCCGGGACCCCTTGCACGCCAGGCCGACGCTCTACCACTGAGCCAACCAGCCAGGGCCACCGGTAAGATTTCAAGGGTCCACACTGGCAGCTGACCTTGACAAAACTACCAGTTTTGTCAAGTTTTAACATGGTATCAGAAAAGAATATTCATAACTGAACAGGCTAGTAAGCTGCTCCTCCCTTCCCTGACTGATGACACAGCTGACACGCCATGCGGCCACCATCAGTCAGGACATTCTGTAGCAGGCAGTGGGCAAGAGCTGGATAGCTTGGGTGACAGCCGCTCGTCCTTGTCACAGAGACGGACACAAGTACAAAAGAATGTCAGGCTCCTCACAGAATGTTTTTTTGGAAAATATTGTTAATTTTATAAAAGTACAAACATTAACATGTAGTGGGTTTATTGTTTTAACTAAGTTCTGATTGGGATCTGCATTCATGGAAGACCTGCGGTCCTAGATCACATTTGAGAACCGCTGAGCTAGGTGAAGGCAGAGGGCATCCCAGGGGAGGGAACGGCACAGACAGCACATGTGGTGGGAGGGAGCCTGGCGTGGCTGAACGGGCAGAGGTGCGTGCGCATGGAGCTCTGGCACCAGGAAAACGTGGCAGTGAGGATGCACGCGTGCGCGCCAGGCCGCAGGCACTGCGGGGCATGGGATGGCATAGGGACTGAGTTAGAATGGTGACGGACTTGGTAAGCTGGACTTGCATACAGCACCTTTGCGGTCTTTCCCTAAGGAGCTGACTGTCCCTTCAGTACCTCCCAGGAATAGACCGAGTACACTGAGTGCCGTGAGGGCAGCCTGCCCTGCCCTGCCCAGGGCCTGGCCCCGGAGCCTCACAGAGGAGGCACTCATACCAACTGAGCACGCTCTGACGCGCTGTGACTCTGGCTCTGTGTTCTCTTCCAGGCCCCACTGATGATGGTGAAGAGGAGATGGAAGAAGACACAGTCACAAACGGGTCCTGAGCAGCGTGGCCAGGGGCCCACAGGACGTCCAGCATGTCCACTTGGCCCCGCCTTGCCTTCTGAACCTGGAACGACAGCTTTGCATGTGTCAGCAAAGAGTTCGTGAGCATTGGGGAAATGTTTCAGACTGCTGCTGCTCGTTTTGTAATAGAAATTTTGAAATCTAAATGCTTGTTTTTTCTACACATAAAAATAAAGGACAGTCACTGTGCTGCCAGGTGGCATGTCAGCGGGCTGTGTGCGCCATGTGGTGTGGACACTGAGCTGGAGATGCAGGCGGGAGTTGTTTCTGACGCCTGCCGGTCCTCTAGAACAGGGATTTTCAACCTTTTTTGAGCCGCGGCACATTGTTTACATTTACAAAATTCTGGGGCACACCACCTACCGAAATGACACTCTGTTAGAATTTATTTAAAGTTTAAATAAATTACATTTATTTAAAAAAAAGTTAAATAAAAAAGGATAACCCCCTCATATATACAGTCCCATGTAACTCCCCTTATAAATACAGTCCCATGTAACATCCCTCATATATACAGTCCCATGTAACATCCCCTTATAAATATAGTCCCATGTATCCCCTCATATATAGTCCTGCTAATAGATACTGGAGCTTTCATCAAGGTGGTGGGTTCAAATCAATTTGGCAAATACTCTCCCTATATAGAGACTAGACAAAATCACTTTTAGAAAATGTTGGGTACCTGTGTAACATCATAAGTCCTCAGAGCATCTCGCCTGTCACATTGAGAAGTTTGCTTTCTAGGTAAGGATTCTGATAAATACTAGAGCTCTCCCTGAGGTTATGGGTTCAAATCCCATGGTCAGCTGGGTGCAGGGGCCTTGGTTCTGTCTGTTTTGATGGTGTATATAGAGATTTGAGCTCTTTAAGAAGATGACCCTTCAAGATGCCATATACAATATAGATAACATTGTGATGCATTGTATATCACCCTCTGCGGGGGCCTCTTTTAAAAAGAAAAAGGTCAAATATCTATATACACCATCAGGATAGACATAACCAGCTGAGGCTGAGGCTTCATCTAGTGGTGGCAACATTTACCTCCAGTCCTGACCAGGATTAGAAATCGGGACCATGGGGAGGAGTAGCAGCTTCAACTACTCACCAAGGCCACACAATGACAAGTGCGCGGCAGCCCGAGTGGGGACCTTCCTGGGTGTGGATGAGAGGCGGCCTACTATTGGTTCATCACTAGTGGTCGGGATGAATCCTAGAAGGTGATTGGTCAGTGAGTGTTCCCTGTGCCTGCACTCTTCCTGTCGCTGATACCTGGAGGGATTGTGAGGGAAATGTCTATGTTCAGGTGGAGGCGGCTAGCAGCGGGCCGTAGTTTGGGGACCCATGTTTAATTTCCCCACGGCACACTGGTTGAAAATCACTGCTCTAGAAAACACTGAGGTGTTGACATCTGTAGTGACGCTCAGGCTGCTTGGGTGCTGCCAGAGATCGTCAGTGAGACCCACCCTGCGCGTTTGTTAATCTGTGTGCAGGCTGACTAAGGGGCCTCACTGCGGGCCGCCAGGCTTCCACACACCGCAGGAATCCACAGCCTGGGAAGTTTTTATTTAATAGTGAGTCTCTGGTTTGAAGAGTCGGAGGGGAATGCAGACGATGGCGTTGGCCCCAAGTGGCATGTTTCAGTGTTCAGGGCCATCATGGGGGGCGGTTACAGCTGCCTCTGGGGAGTGGGCTGGCCAGGGCACGGTTTTTTGCAGCTGGATGCTGCCTGCATCTTCACTTTCTGTGGTCGAGCTAGGCTAGTCTGAAATGCCAGGTGGTGGGGGTGAGTGCCTCACAACCACCCCCAAAGCAGCCACTGTCCATGCTCCCACTGGCCCCGCACATCCCAGTGGCTCTGTGGCTCAGCTAGGGGCTCGGTTTCACCTATTCCCTTTTCCTTGGATAGCTTGGCTAACCCAGCACAGCCACAGGAAAGAATCACTAGAGGCTTCTCAGGCCTGTACTTACTGGCCTTTAACCAAAGCCACCTGGCTGGCCACATCCAAAGTCAAGGCCTGGGAAATAGACTCCTCTCACTTTCAGGCTATGGTCAGAAACTGACTTAATTGGGGCCAACCACTTATTCTACCTTGGTCAGTGATGGAATTTTGAGTCCTACCTCTGTCCTCTTAGCAAACAACACCTGAGCAAGTGTATTGAGTAATTGCTTGCTGAAATAACTGGTTCTAGGCAAGCCAGGTGAAGTGACACACCCTGATGAAGGGGACAAAGGTCACATTCTGGCTACAAAGAATGGGACCATGAGAACAGCAGTATAATAGGAACAAAATCCAGGGACCCTCACCAAGCCATTCTAATAACAAAACCTATTAAATTTCCATTAAATGAGCCATCTGTCATTCTGTGTGTACATATGCATACACACAAATGCACTCCACAATACAGTATACAAAGTTACTTTGTTATCGAATACATTTAAAATGTGAGTTGATGAGTTGTGTCGGTTTCTATTTTAAATCCCAAAGTCCCTGAGTAATAGGAAGTGCTCCCTATTAAAGAGATAGAAGCTAAATCTTACCATTTATTCCATCTTCATGATTCTAGACATTATAGGGCAGGGTCAGTAAGGCAGGCAAATGTGAGAATAGCTCCTATTTATTTCAGCATTTAATATTAGAGGTGTTTACCTGTTAGACTAGCTATTGTCAACAAGACAGGTAGTAAGTGTTGGAGAGGCTGTGGAGAAAAAGGAACCCTCATCCACTGTTGGTGGGAATGTAAAGTAGTACAACCATTATGGGAGAAAGTATAGTGGTACCTCAAAAAATTAAAAATAGAGGCCCTGGCCGGTTGGCTCAGTGGTAGAGCATCAGCCTGGCATGCAGGAGTCCTGGGTTCGATTCCTGGCCAGGGCACATAGGAGAGGCATCCATCTGTTTCTCCGCCCCTCCCCCTCTCCTTCCCCCTCCCGCAGCCAAGGCTCTATTGGAGCAAAGTTGGCCTGGGCACTGAGGATGGCTCAGTGGCCTCTGCCTCAGGCGCTAGAATGGCTCTGGTTGCAACAGAGCAACGCCCCATATGGGCAGAGCATTGCCCCCTGGTGGGCATGCCGGGTGAATTTCGGTTGGGCGCATGCGGGAGTCTATCTGACTGCCTCCCTATTTCCAACCTCAGAAAAATACAAAAAAAAAATAAAAATTTAAAAAATTAAAAATAGAACTACCATATGACCCAGCAATCCCTTTACTGGATATATACCCCTAAAACTCAAAAACATTGGTACATAAAGACACATGCAACCCCATGTTCATTGCAGCATTGTTCACAGTGGCCAAGACATGGAAACAACCAAAAAGCCCTTCAATAGATGACTGGATAAATAAGTTGTGGTACATATGTACTATGGAATACTACTCAGCCATAAGAAATGATGACACCAGCCTGACTAGGCGGTGGCTCAGTGAATGGAGCGTCGGACTGGGATGCCGAGGACCCAGGTTCAAGACCCCAAGGTCGCCAGCTTGAGCGTGGGCTCATCTGGCTTGAGCAAAGAAAAGAAACAAAAAAAAAACCTCACCAGCTTGGACCCAAGGTTACTGGCTCAAGCAAGGGGTTACTCGGTCTGCTGAAGGCCCACGGTCAAGGCACATATGAGAAAGCAATCAATGAACAACTAAGGAGTCCCAATGAAAAACTGATGATTGATGCTTCTCATCCCTCTCTGTAAAAAGTAAATTTTTTTTAAAAGGATTAAAAAATAAAAAAATGATGATACCGGTCATTTACAACAACCTGGATGGACCTTGATAACATTATACTGAGTGAAATAAGTAAATCAGAAAAAACTAAGAACTATATGATTCCATTCATAGGTGGGATATAAAAATGAGACTCATGGACATGGACAAGAGTGTGGGGGTTACCACAGGGTAGAGGAGGAGAGGGAGGGGAGGGGCACAAAGAAAACCAGATAGAAGGTGACAGAACACAATTTGACTTTGGGTGATAGGTATGCAACATAATCAAGTGTCAAAATAACCTGGAGATGTTTTCTCTGAACATATGTACCCTGATTTATCAATGTCACCCTATTAAAATTAATTTAAAAATATTAGAGGTGTTTGGGGTCTTTATGTAGAAGTTGAGTCATGTTTTGGTGACCAGAAATATGCCGTCAGAACTTAACCCTTGTGTATATCAGCCCACGGTAAAACTAGTTTCATAATAATGTTTCACTTAAAGTCTCTGTTTCCCATAACCTGTACCTTCCTTCATTCCTGCCTTGCACTGTGAGCTCTGAAATGTTCACTGCCACATCCCTGAAGCTCTGACGTTTCCCTGGATGACACCTGCTGTCAAGCCACTTTAACTACTAAGCTACTGTATAAAACCTCCCCCCAGGGATTGATTTTTACTAGTCATTTTCAACCTTTTTCTCATGGCACACCTAAACTAATTAAAATTCTGCAGCACACCAAAAAACATTTTTTTGCTGATCCAACCTGACAAAAATAGGTATAATTTTGGTTGAGTGGTAATAATTATCCTTTTTGCTCCAAAATGACTTAAAAAAAAAACACACAAAAACCGGCCTGACCTGTGGTGGCACAGTGGATAAAGCGTCGACCTGGAAATGCTGAGGTCGCCGGTTCAAAACCCTGGACTTGCCTGGTCAAGGCACGTATGGGAGTTGATGCTTCCTTCTCCTCCCCCCCCTTCTCTCTCTGTCTCCTCTCTCTCTCTTTCCCTCTCTCTCTCCTTTCTAAAATGAATAAATAAAAAAATAAAAACAAAACAAAAAAGCAGGTGCCTACTCACATATATAAGGATTTCTTTTTTTTTTTTTTTTAAATCCAACCTGACACTGATTCTTTTTTTTTTTTTTTTTTTTTAAGGTTTTGGTTGTTTTTTTTTAATTTTTATTTATTCATTTTTTAGAGAGGAGAGAGAGAGACAGAAAGGAGAGAGAGACAGAGAGAGAGAAGGGGGTAGGAGCTGGAAGCGTCAACTCCCATATGTGCCTTGACCAGGCAAGCCCAGGGTTTCGAACCGGCGACCTCAGCATTTCCAGGTCGATGCTTTATCCACTGCGCCACCACAGGTCAGGCTATAAGGATTTCTGGTACCAAGAATTAACCAATAGATGCAACCTTAGTATGTGGCGTGACCGATAAGATGCAATCCTAGCCTGACCTATGGTGGCGCAGTGGATAAAGAAAGCGCTGACCTAGAATGCTGAGGTCGCCGGTTCAAAACCCTGGGCTTGCCTGGTCAAGGCACATATGGGAGTTGATGCTTCCAGCTCCTCCCCCCCTTCTCTCTCTGTCTCTCCTCTCTCTCCCTCTGTCTCTCCCTCTCCTCTCTAAAATGAATAAATAAATAAAAAAAAAATTCTTAAAAACAAAACAAAAAAAACCCTGGGCTTGCCGGATCAAGGCACATACAAGAAGCAACTACTACACGCTAATGCTTCCAATTCCTCTCCCCCCTTTCTCGCTCTCTAAAATCAATAAATAAAATCTTAAAAAAAAAAAAGATGCAATCCTATTATATGACCTCTATATTTCCAGTTCAAGATAGGACATTCACACGGGATGGCTATTGTGCTTGCTGTTGTAATTGTTTATACATATTTGGCAATCCAAGGAAAAAGAGGCCAGTGCCCTGACTAAATAGTGCAGAGGTTGGGAACCTATGGTTTGAGAGCCAGATGTGGCTCGTTTTATTATTTAATAAAAATAATAATAACGTTAAAAATATAAAACATTCTCATGTATTACAATCCATTCATTTCCTACCACTCATGTTCATGGTTGTGGGTGGCTAGAGCCAATCACATCTGTCCTCCAGGACAACGCCTAATTTTTTTTTTTTTTTAAAGATTTTATTTAATTTTCAGAGAGGAGAGAGAGAAAGAGAGAGAGAGAGAGAGAAAGGGGAGGAGCAGGAAGCATCAACTCCCATATATGCCTTGACCAGGCAAGCCCAGGGTATCGAACAGGTGACCTCAGCGTTCCAGGTCGACGCTTTATCCCACTACGCCACCACAGGTCAGGCCCAACGCCTAATTTTTATTGGATAACGTGTAATGTACACGGGTCGTTGTGAGGTCAGGAAGTAAACTTCTCTCCTTTTAATCAAGTAGTCAGCTAGCTAATTGCAGAAACCCTTTCGACGAAGAAGCTCAAACTGGTGACCTCGGAGTCTTGAACCTGGGTCTTCCACATCCCAGTCCGTCGCTCTATCCACTGCGCCACCTCCTGGCCAGGCAGGTTACTGCTTTCTGAACACCCTGCTGGGAAGGTCCCGTGCGCTGTTCCCGGACCTGCCCACTTGCGGAACTTCGAGGCTAACCAGAGATGGACGCCACGGGCAGTTGGTGTTCAGGCTTCCAGTTGGGCGTTTATCTTTCCCACGCTGCTCGTAGACGTTGCCCTGGTGCCCTCGCAATGTTGTCACCTGCTCCTTGTTTTTCACATTAAAGTTCAATCAAGTAAATATGATCTAATTGTCTTTATTAAGTGAGCCATGACTTGGGCAGCATCCTGACAACTAGAAGGGCACTCCGAAGGGTTGGGAAAAAGAAGGAAGGTTTAAGGGAGCCAATATAAAACAAAGGCTGAGGCCTTGGTCTGGAAGTGGGTTCAATCCCATTCAGGGCACAGACAAGAATCAACCAATGAGTGCATCAATAAATGAGTGAAATAACAAATTGATGCTTTTCTCTCAAAACTCAAGCAATCAAGTTTTTTGTTTTTTGTTGTTTTTTTAAATAAAAAAAAAGTGCCTGACCTGTGGTGGCGCAATGGATAAAGAGTAAACCTGGAACACTAAGGCCTCCAGTTCGAAACCCTGGGCTTGTGTGCTCATGTGAGACGTGATGCTTCCTGCTCCTCCTCCCCTTTCTTTCTGTTTCCAAACAATAAATAAAATCTTTTTTAAAATTTATTTATTTATTTATTTATTTTTTACAGAGGCAGAGAGTGAGTCAGAGAGAGGGATAGACAGGGACAGACAGGAACAGAGGGAAATGAGAAGCATCAATCATTAGTTTTTCGTTGTGACACCTTAGTTCATTGATTGCTTTCTCATCATATATGCCTTGACCGTGGGCCTTCAGCAGACCGAGTAACCCCTTGCTGGATCCAGCGACCTTGGGTTCAAGCTGGTAAGCTTTTGCTCAAACCAGATGAGCCCGCGCTCAAGCTGGCGATCTTGGGCTCTCGAACCTGAGTCCTCCGCATCCCAATCCGACGCTCTATCCACTGCGCCACCGCCTGGTCACGCACAAATTTGTTTTTAAAAATTTTTTTTAAAAACCCTGGCCAGATAGCTCAGTTGGTTAGAGCATGGTCCTGAAGCACAGAGGTTGCCAGTTTGATCACTGGTCAGGGCACATGCAGGAACAGATGGATGTTCCTGCTTCTCTCTCCCTCCCTTCCTCTCTCTAAAAAGCAATAAAACATAAACCAAAGAATCTGTTGTAAAAAAAAAAAAAAAAAAAATTTAAGGCAGGAGTGGAGGGGGAGAGGGACCATTTGAGATTTGGCTCCCCAGTATATGTTGTCAGTTTGGCTCGAATAAATTCTTATAAAATTTAAAAAAAAGGGGGGGATTCTTTTTAGATGGGGGCGTCTTTGGGGAAAGGGAATGACTAATGGTTTTCACCATTCGAAGATTGCCACTTCTTTCTATGGTGAGGACGCAGAGGGATGGTGACTGTTACTGAAACAGCAATTAGGTCAGGTAATAAAACTAGGTTTGGTATCACGGGGTGGGGGAGGGCTATGGTTTTCTGCTTTAAAAATTATATTCCTAATTGTCAATGAGCTTTTGAGACTGCTAGGTACGGCTCACTTCAAAATATTCTTAAAAGCGCCTGACCAGGCAGTGGCGCAGTGGATAGTGTCGGACTGAGATGCGGAAAGACCCAGGTTCGAGACCCTGAGGTCGCCAGCTTGAGCGCGTGCTCATCTGGTTTAAGCAAAAAGCTCACCAGCTTGGACCCAAGGTCGCTGGCTCGAGCAAGGGGATACTTGGTCTGCTGAAGGCCCACGGTCAAGGCACATATGAGAAAGCAATCAATGAACAACTAAGGTGTCGCCACGAAAAACTGATGATTGATGCTTCTCATCTCTCTCCGTTCCGTCTGTCTGTCCCTAGCTCTCCCTCTCTTTGACTCTCTCTCTCTGTCCCTGTAAAAAAAAAAAAAAAAAAATCTTAAAAGCAAAACAAAAAAATTACTCAAATTTTACACCTAGAGGTTTTGATTCCGGAGGAGAGGAAAAATGAGTTAGCGGGACTTTCTCAGCCTAAAAGGCAACACCTGGAGCAGAAGCAGATTACTCCGTCAAGAGCGCAAGCACCCACCTAACTGTGGATTAGCTCAGTTATTTAGAGCACCAGTCTGCAAACGCTCAGGTTGCCAGTTCGAGCCCTGCTCAGAGCACAGAGAAGACTCAGGCGCTGATTGCATAAATATGTGCTACAAGGCCATGTTTCTCCTATTAATACCAATCAAGAAGAATCCTTTTTAAATAGTAAACAGTAATAAGGGCAGTCCCGTGACCATCTCTGGCCAATCGCGAGTCGCCAAAATGCCTTCAGGGCTATCCAATGCCTAGCCAGCTTCGGACCTCTGCCCGCCCCTCTGCCCCGCCAATCTCACAGCGTTGCGCCGTGACTGGACACACCACTAAAACCACGCCCCCGGCACGTATACGTAGGGGCGGGCCGGAAGCCGAAGGCCGGAACTGACGCGGCGGGGCCTCCACTAGTCCTAGGGAGCTCCGTCGGCCATGGAGCGGGACCCGGAGCCGCCTCTGTCCACGCGTCCCGCTCTGGAGAGCGAGGGGCTACGCTTCCTGCACGTCACCGGTGAGTCGCCGCGGGGCAGCGGGATGGCAGCGGGGTGGCAGTCAGGTAGCGGCGCCGCCATCTTCGGCGCGTCGTTCTCCGCTGTGCGGCCGGCTGGGCCGGGCCGGGCCTGGGCTCAGGCCCCTTCCTGCTAAACACACGGTCGGGTTGCGGTGGCCGGGCTCCGCTGGGCCCGCGCGTTTGTCTCCCGTCCTCGCTTCTCGCCCCTGCCCTGCTCATCCGCACCTTTCGTTCCTCCATGGAATGAGTGTGTCGGGCTGACATGGGTTAATCAGGGGAGGTCGGTGTCACCGGTGCAGTCTGCCCAGTAGTCTCCCTCCCTCCAGCACCGTCTCTGCTTTTCTTCTCCCACCTGCACCTCGCCCGCCGGTACCACCTGCGCTGGCCCAGGCTCCCCGCTTTCCCCGGGGCTGTGCGCTGCCCCGGTCCTCCCGCGCCGCCCCAGGCTCCCCGCTTTCCCCGGGGCTGTGCGCTGCCCCGGTCCTCCCGCGCCGCCCCAGGCTCCCCGCTTTCCCCGGGGCTGTGCGCTGCCCCGGTCCTCCCGCGCCGCCCCAGGCTCTCCGCATTCCCAGGGGCTGTGCGCTGTTCTTCCTTCTTTTCACTTCTCTGCTCCCAGGGGTGGGCCTGCTTTCGGCAGGGTTCTGGCTAACGGCGCTCTTCCTTGCAGTGGGCTCCCTGCTGGCCGCCTACGGCTGGCACATCGTCTTCAGCTGCGTTCTGCTGTACCTGGTCCTGTTGAAGCTCTCCCCACACCTACGGACCCTGCGGCGGAGGCGCTTGGACCCAGCGGCGGCCGCCCCGGGTTAGTACCTGACCACGGAGCCGGGGTGTCGTTGCGAGTCAGTGAGTGCCGCGAGGAGACCCATTCTATGCCTGACAACTGGTGAATGTGTGCCACTGATTTTTTTTATGTTTATTTTATTGATTTTAGAAAGAGAGGAACGTCCTGTATGCTTCCAGGCGATAACCAATTAAGCTATCTAGCTTGAGGCACCCTTGATTTTCTTTTCTCGGGTTTTTCATGGAGGTGGGAAATACTGCCTGGTGAGGGGTGTTGGGTCTTCATTCATTGCCGGGATGAATGAGATTGAAAACTTCACTCGTGGGGTCTGCTGACTGACTCCGAGTTGTTTCATTCTTCATGTTCACTATAATTTAATTACAACTTGCTCATTAGACCTGATTTCAGATTACACTGGTTTGTTTTAAAAAAATCATTCCCTCCAAAGTGGTTGCCTTTTCAGTGGTTAGAAGCTACATGTCTAAGGACTATACTCCAAAGAAACATTAAGTGCTTTGAGAATAGCCTAATTAAGCACAAGTTGTTCTTCACCTGCGTTACCATGGTTACTGAGGTTGGGGAGGAAAGCAGAGTCCTGAAAGTGGTCATTCGCTCCAACATGCCTCTCCTTTCCCATGAAACCCTGTGGTTCTGCCATTCCCAGTCTTTTTATATATATATTTCAGTGAGAGGAGGGGAGGCAAAGACAGGCTCCTGCATGTGCACCAAGCAGGTGGCAAGCCCACTAGGGGGCGATGTTCTGCCCATCTGGGGCATTGCTCTGTTGCTCAGCAACTGAGGTTTTCTTAGCATCTGAAGCACAGGCCATGGAGCCATCCTAAGTGCCTGGGGCCAAGTCGCTCCAATTGAGCCACTGCTATAGGGAAAGAGGGGAAAGAGAGAAAGGTAAAGAAGCAAGAGGGGGAGGGAGTGGAGAAGCAGATGGGCACTTCTGTGTGCCCTGACTGACTGGGAATTGAACCTGGGACATCCATATGCCAGGCAGCTCCTGTACCAAGGTCTAGGTTTTAAGTGATGTTTGCTAAGTATGTATCTCAAGTGTCTTTTTTTTTTAAATTTATCTTAGAGTGGATAGAGAAAGAGAAGGGGGAGGAGTAGGAGGCATCAACTCCCATGTGTGCCTTGACCAGCAAGCCCAGGGTTTTGAACTGGTGAGCTCAGCATTCCAGGTGCTGCACCACCACAGGTCAGGCTCCCAGTCTTTTTGATTGTTAGCCACATGCCCAAGAGCAAATTACAAAGTACAGTTGTAATAACCTGAGATGCAGGGTTTCAGGAACAGCACCCGCCATCTCTGTCCACAGGTGTGGTGATGGGATGGGCACATCAAAGAGGGTTGCTTTTAGGGAGCACTGCAGAAAGTCACTGTGTGTGTATGGTGTTTGGAGTGCAGTGTTGTGTTAAAAAGGTAATTAAAAAACTGCACTTCGTGGTTTCATTCTAAAAATGACCCAACAGAAATTCACACTTACAGTATGGTGTTGGGTCTGAACAGATGAGCAGATCGCTTCAGAGTAGACAATAACAGGTAAGTTGGGTGTTTTCTATGAGTGCTGGGGCAGAAGGATTTACTCCTTCCATGAAGAAGCTAAAGTGAGGCTAGTGACCAGAAAACTTGTTTCCTTGGCTGTGTTCTAGAATGCTGGTCGACCCAAAGACTGGGTGTTTGGAGATGTCCAGGCCATGGCATGAAATCTTGGTGTGTCCAGCAGAACACAGGACTAGAGTTTTGCACTTGTAACAGTGACATCGGTTTTTAACCTGGGCTAAGAACTATGGCTGTGGAGTGGTCTCCTACACCCCTAAGCAGCCAAAAATATGTAAATGTTTTCATCAGTTGATGTCTGTACTTTTTATATTAAATTTATAATATTATGGATTCTTTCCAGTCTAGACAAGTTGGTTCAGCTTAATTTTTTTGTTTCATTGTAGAACCTGATGCTGTTGTGAAACGACAAGAGGCTTTAGCAGCTGCTCGTTTGAAAATGCAAGAAGAGTTAAATGCACAGGTTGAGAAGCATAAGGAAAAACTGAGACAGGTATGATTTAGTTTACATACAATGCTTTAGAGCAGGGGTCTCAAACTCGCGATTGTGCGGCCCCTGCTTTAGAGGCTTTTTGGCATTTTTTTCAGTTGGTTAGAATTGATCACTTTTGTGTCCTACAGCAGACTGAGGAACCCCCTTGCTTGAGCCAGCAACTTCAGGGTCTTCCACATCCCAGTCCGACACTATCCACTGTGCCACTGCCTGGTCAGGCTTGACCACCTTTTTCATTGTGCAGTTTGTCACATCACAACTGTAGGTTCCTGTAGCACCATTTTTGGGTGTACAGGGGCCCAATGTGTATAAGAAATACCCACATTCATTCCATTGCCTTGATGCAGCCTTGTAGATAGCAGGGGTGTATTGAGATGATGCTTTTTATCAGCTGGGCCATCTGGTCAACCCCTTCGCCTCCCTCTCCCTCTCCAATTAGGATGAAACCTTTCAACTCACGTCCACGTGTCTTATAAATAAAACGGGGGGAAATTTTCCCAGAACCATCTTCCTTCCTCCCTTTTCTGGAAAACAGGGAGGCAAGTCAGACCACTCTAGCGCCTGGGCCCATCTTTGCTCCAATGGAGCCTCGGGCTTCTCCTGTGTGCCGCCCTGGCTAGGAGTCGAACCCAGGACTCCTGCTCTAACAGCTGAGCCAACTGGCCACGGCTGTTCTGTCTTTGAGCATCCCCTAACAAATCGTTACTTGAAAAACTGCATCTGGTATAAGCCTAGCACCCATATGAAAATATAACACTGCTAAAATTGTAATTAAAATGATTTGTGTATAAAAGCTGTCTAAATTCAAACTGAATTAACCCAGAAACGCCCCCCTCCTTTGCTTCAAAGTATAGAGTGTGCCAGGAAACCACTGGCGTTACATTTAAGAGCCAGCGCAAGCTAGCTCAAATATATAGTGACTTAGAATAATGAAATCCCATCTGCAACCAACCAACAAGCTATCGGCAACAGACACTAAGCCGCATATAATGGTCCTTTCCTTCCTCAATTGAAAGCTCCAAGAAGAGAAAAGGAGACAGAAGATTGAGATGTGGGACAGCATGCAAGAAGGAAGAAGTTACAAAGGAAATGCGAAGAAACCTCAGGTGAGTTCTGACTGGGCTATAATTTTAAGTGGATGTGTCTGTCTGGGTCTCCCCCCGCCTAAGTGCCTGTCTGTACACAAACAGGAAGAAAACAGTCCAGAGCCCTCTACTACTTCAAGCTTCATGAAACGAAAAGTTAAGAAGCCTTTGAGAGGAGGTGGTAAGTAACCCAACAACCTCACACAGGGATTTCTCCTGCTTGCTTTGTACGGGAACACTAAAGATTTGGATGGTTGTGTATGTGATGTGGGTTAACAAATGAGCCAATGGAAGGAAAAAGCATGGTCACGTTAAGCAGCCCCCTGGAGATGTTTAAGGTGGGGGGGAAAGCCTGCATTTTCTGGCCTATTTTCACAAATAAGTGAGATGACTAAAAAAACCACTGTTGCTTTTTCTCTTTCCAGGTTACAACCCTTTGTCTGGAGAGGGAGGTGGAGCCTGCTCGTGGAGACCTGGCCGGAGGGGCCCGTCGTCCGGTGGATGAGGCTAAAGTAGACCTTGCACTGCTGTCACTTTGACAATTTGCAAGGTGAACCTTTTTTTGTAAACCTTCAATTGCCTTACAACACTTTTTCACAGTGACTGGAAAAGCCCAGGGGTTAGGGTTACATATTTCTGTTCTTAATCTAGCAATCTTTATAACGGGAAAAGCACCTACGGACATTATATACTAACACATATTAAGGCCAAATGGCAGCTGCTGGTTCACACCTTCAAGCTTACAAGACTCGATACAAGTCTCCAGCAGTAAAAATAAGAGCTATAGTAGTGGACCCTTCAACAAAAATTTTAGGACAGTCTCTGTGACAGGTGGTGTTCAATGATGTCTTCCTTGTAAATGGTGAGCACACCAACAAGGATTACTGAAGCTGACAGTTGAAGGATTCTTTTCCGTATGGAATTTATAAAATATGCATTGTATCTTCAAAGATTTATATTGCACAGCAACCTTTTTATTAATTTAAAAAAAAAAAGCCTTCAAACAACTCCAATCAGGGCAGGACACCTATCAAGCAGCCTACCTAGCCCAGCCCTCCTTGTTCACACAGAGACCCACACATACACTTGAGGTCAAGTGGAACTGTGCAAGGCAGTGAGAATTTACAAGGCAGTGAGAATTTAAGAGCCATTATATAAAAACCAACCTGACAAGTTCCCCCCCCCACAGTAGGAAAACTTAGAAAAAGCCCTATGTATATGTGACAAGGCAACGGCAGTTAAGTGAAAGGCCATAATCCTATTTCAGAGTTGGCAGAGCTCTGGATTTGAAAAGCAACTGGGGGAAACACAACATATCATACCCACAGCAGTAGAGGGTGGATGAGGCCCTCTTAAGGCTGGAAGGGAGAGCAAGCACCTGTATAATGGTTCACTCCCACAGAGCCCCCCCCCTTCCAGGAGAAGCACCAGAAGCCCAATAAGCCAGGCTAAGCTACATATTCACCTGTCATAAAGCAGGTCCAAGGGGGCCAGATGAGTGACTCCAGGACACCCAGACTCCCAAACTTCATTACCTCACCAATTGTGCTCTCATCTGGCTCCAAGTCCTAGGACAATGGCCCAAAGGTGCACACCACACTCTAACATCCCTGAGCTCACAGGACGAGAGTATCCTGACCAACAGCTAGAGACTAAAAGCGGGGACCACAAAAAAGGAGCTTACTGGTAAGTAATAGAGGAAAACCTACAAGCTGTGACCTGCCACCCAAAAGGGCAGAGCTCTGGGACAGGGACTTGAGCACCTCAAGCCTATACACCCCAGGGTGGGACAGTTAACTGTTACCCATAAAGACCTCAACTCAAAACCTCAGGGATGCTCCCGCAGCAAGGATGTCCAAAGCACTGGGTGTTATTGGCTGTAGTGGGATGAAACCCACCACAGTGATGCTAGAGAGCTGTGACCACACCCCAGGGCAGGCTCACCTGGACCCAGCCATAGAACAACCCCCCACACACAGAGAAAATAGGGTTTCAAACATCCATGTGAAAGGGGAGCAGCACAGTTGGGTTTTGGGGCTATAGGCGTGTTATCTAGCTCAAACATCCGTTACCCACCTGACCCATCCACAGCATGCACAAACATGATGCCACACAGATAGTGTGTGGTTTCTGTGCAGTACCCCATCTGGGGTTATAGGTCAGCCACAGAACTGCCTCTCTTGTTTCAGCAGTGGGCTTGAACAAGCTCTGGAAGGAGCACATGGGCTGGAACATCTTTCAGTCACACACTAGGGCCCCCCCCCTCTGTTGCCAAACACCACACTTGGCAAAGAACTCGGCCATCTACCAACCCTGCTATGCTATGCACCCCCAGCAGCCGACCAAGTCATGCTTGTGCAGGAACTTTGCCACCATCTTTACCTCAAAGGTAAAGAGGACCCTTACTTATTCTTTTTCTGAAGCTAGAAAGGGGGAGGTAAAGTCAGACTCCCGCATGCGCCTGACCGGGATCCACCTGGCACGCCCACAGGGGGCGATGATGCTCTGCCCATCCGGGGCGTTGCTCTGTTGCGACCAGAACCACTCTAGCGGCAGAGGCCATCCCCAGCACCCGGGTCATCTTTGCTCCCATGGAACCTTGCGCCTGTGGGAGGGGAAGAGAGACAGAGTGGAGGAACAGATGGGCACTTCTCCTGTGTGCCCTGGCTGGGAATTAAACCCGGGACCTTCCGCACACCAGGCCGATGCTCTAACCACTGAATCCAACCGGCCAGGCTTCCCCCCCCAGTTATTTTTCCTGAAGCTGCAAACAGGGAGAGACAGACTCCCGCATGCGCCCGACTGGGATCAACCCGGCACGCCCATCACAGTGATGCTCTAGCGCCTGGGGTGGAGAAGCAAAAGAGCGCTTCTCCTATGTGCCCTGGCTGGGAACTGGACCCGGGTCCCCCGGCACGCCAGGTCGACGCTCTACCGTTGAGCCAACCGGCCAGGGCCCCCCCCCAGTTATTCAACTCCACTTCCCCTTACACATCCTTTTCAGGGTCAAACCCCACCAGATCACATGGCCCCCCAGAGGGTCCATGGCAGAGCACACCCACCACGGCAGCAGTGAGCATGTAATTGGAGCCGCCTTCAGTTGACTTGAGAAAAAAGAATTTCTGAAACCCTTCCCTGGGTTGATTCTTCCACAGTACTGGTGAGCAGGATCAAACCCGCAAAAATCCAACATATTGGGACCACCCTCCAATCACTGGAGGCAGGGGGGGCTCCAGCTTATCGTAGCATCTCTTGCACTCAACTGGAGAGGCCCATAGATGCAGTGCAGGTGGGCCTGCTGGGACCCCTTAGTTTCCAACGGAGCAGGAAAGTTGATACTTTAAGCTTCATGGACCAGCAAAGTAGGAAGATGGCAGTCTCATATGGAAGAGGAAGCTGCTCCTCTTGGAGGAGACGCCCTGGTGCTTGGCCACAGCTCCCATAAACTTTTAAGGGTGGCCCCCCCAAGCCCCCACGGCAATGGAACTGGGCTCAGGAAAATTTCCCGGCTTGAAAGCACGGACCACAGCAGACCTCACTCCAGCTGCCCAGTCTTTTCCAGGCCACAAAGCCCTGAACTTCAAACTTCCCAGCAGACACTGGATAGCGAGACCAGTTTGCACTCCCATGGTGGCTCTGCTACTGTAGCCCAAGCAGCCCAGGGCCCGTTCCTGCCCTCAGCTTGAGCCGACTTTTTACTAAGTGTACAAAGGAGGGTTGGGCGCCCATACTACCTACACATGGCAATATTCTCTCCTCACAAAGCGTGAGTTCCAGCTACGACGGTTGGGATAAACTCACCCAGATAGCCTGGCTGCTTAGAGACCTCAGGACACAAAGCTCCTCGGTTTCGGGAGAAGAAAATGACGGCACTTGTCTGCAGGGCCAAGCCGCAGGTCATGAGAGCATCCTGGAGCCGCTGCCCGCTCACCAATCCTCCCATACACAATTTCAGTACCTCTGCCACAGACCTCCTGGGTCCATGGTGGCAGAACAAATGGGAGCGATCTCGCCCCAGGAGAAAGGGTCACTTCCCACGGAGGATACTTCCTGGCAAACGAGCACCGAGTGGGGCCATGAGATCCCACTACATACACTCGCCTCCAACAGCCCAGTCCTCCCACGAGCCAATCGTGTGGCCCCCCATGGGGGCCCAATAACCCCATCAGGTGGTCGGATCTGGAACACAGGATGGGATGGGTGGCGAGGAACAACCTAAGGCCGCTGCTGAATTGGTATGTTCAAACCACACAGCACAGGGCGAGCAGACGGACCGTGGAGAAGACGCCAGCCTCGGCCACCGACATCAGGCTCAGCCCGATACATGGAGAGGACGGGTGACAGGCCGAGCCAATAGAGCGTCTGGTTCCTCCCTCGTGTGCGCAGGTTGGGGCCTAGATCTGCGAGCACAGGAGGGCCACAGTCATGGATGAGGAATGCTCTTAGGGGAGAGCTGTGTGAGCAACCGAGAGGGCTGTCAAAACCTCACTGCCCCAAAACTCACAACCCCCCCCAAAGAGATGCCTGACAGCAGCACCAAGTCCTCTGACCTGGGCTCACCTGCCACAGTGACTGGACGCGCCCTGCTCAAATTCTACAGAAAGGTTTGCTAACACTCCCTCACACTGGGGGGGGACCCGCGTTCTCCCACCCTGGTTTCACGTACAGCCCTATGGAGTCTGTCAACCCCCCACCAAAAAGCACCTAGTGAGAGAGCCCCAGGAAATTCAAAAACAGCCATCTTTTAGACTGCACATGGCATGTGCATGGAAAGCTACGCTTGTCAGCACTCCCCACGGGCTTCCATCCCAGAACATACTGGGGCTGGCAGGCATCAAACAACTCTTGTCCCGTTTTCATACAGTGGGGTTTGGTTCAGTGGCGGATGCTGATGCCCTTTTCTTAAGGCCCCCCCCCGCTTTTGCCGGGAGTTCGGGACAGTAATGCTCATGACCCTGAAAGGGATTCTCCACGCAAATAGACGCACTGCAGCAGACCTGATCACGACCGAAGCAACCCTCCCCCCCAGGACTCTCCCTGAGGCACTGCCCCATCTCTTACCTATTATTGCTACCTGATGATCTCCAGGGTGTGGATCCTTGTCCAAATCCCGAGTGGAGACGCCTCTGATGAATGTACCTGACTGCGGAGCATGGCCCCTACACCTGCGGGCTCCACAGGAGGCACAGGTTGATCCCCACACCATCTCAAGCCAGTCCCTAAAGTACGGTGAGAAAACCCAACCTAACTGCTGGACCCACGCATGCCCATGGCCTAGCCCGCCCCTCACACCTGCTCCCCCTTACCACCCCCCGCAAGACCCGTGCTGGCACCACAACACTACTCCAGCGTGGTCCACAAAAGCCAGTGTCTTACCATCAAAAAACCCTCCTCTTCCCGTTTACCTCCTGTGGGTCCTGGTGAACCAGTGAGTGCTATTTAACCCCTTCCAGGCGGCCCCACACTTGGGCTGGAATTGTGGCAAGAGTCACACCCTAACGACCTTGCAGGTAACAATCTCCGTGGAAGAGATGTGCTGACGCCCCCCCAGGTGTGATTGGGATGACCCTCATATAGCACGGCTGGCACCATGGAGCTCTCCTCCGCCAAACTGCAGGCACCTCGCTCTCATCCCTTACCCTGCGCCCTGTGTTACCGTGTACCGAGTCAAGAGGCTCTTCCCCACAAGCAGACTACAACCCCCCCACAGGTTTTTGTGGCCTCCTACACATGAGCTCCATTGCAACTCCTGGGGCCGGCCCCCCGCCTCAGAACAAACCCGGAAATAATCCCAGGCTAGGCACCCACGCAATGCCCAAAGCCAAATCGGATTATATATTGCTTACGCTTTACCCACACCACATGGATCAGCGCCCTTTCCGGAGTAAGCTGGCGTCTGGGAGCCAGGCACCCTTTCCTGTGGGCTCTCGTGTCTTACTGGTCCCGGTTGGCCCACCATTGTGGACTGGAAATGCGTGTGAAAAGCACAGCCCTAAAAAAGGCAATGCTCCATAAATGCATCATCCATGGCCGTGTATGACCTATGACCGAAAGGAAACCCTAACAACTCCCCAAAGCCCCTGGAACTCTCCCCCCCGGGCATTGCACGCACACACCCATCTCTCCTCATCTATTACCGTCTGCATCTCTGGGCTTAGAAACTTTGGAGGTGCTTTCCCACGAAGGGGCCTAACCAGGAACCGTGGCCTCCTGTCCTTGTAACCGATCAGATTTGAAAGGCCAGTTATCCACGCGTGCCCGCAGGCAATGCAGTCACACTCAGTGCCTCCCCACATCCAACCCGCAGTGTCCTGTGGAAAAGGTCGGTGATGGTACTGGCACGCTCTAGTTCCCTGCGGAGCTCTGGTTGGCTCTCCGCGGGCGGAGGTGCACTAGCAGGAGCTCATCTTCTGACCAGGGCTGCCCCACACGGGTCAGGAGTTGTAAAAACCATGCCCTATAAATCCTGCAAGTACAACCACCAAGAGCAGGTGCGGTGCCGACAGCGTGTTGGGACCGCCCCGTGGAACTCCTCGCGCTTTTGCAATCACCGCCAACACATTCCTTCACAACACACCTGGGTTTCTGCCTGAGGGTACGAACAGGGAAAATTCTATAGGTGTTTCCCACGAACGGGACTTCACCGCGCTTGCAACCTCCTACATGGGCTCCCAGCACCTCCTGAACCAGCCCCCCACACCTTGGAAGCAAGTTCTGGAACCCAATCTCATGACCAGCACCCAACGCATGCCCGAGACCGAGCCCTTCTCCCTAATGCTTCGCCGCACGATCCGCATCGACCCCATTTCCGGAGCGGGCCGAGGTCTGGGCGCAGGGTACCCCGCTCCCCGCCGAGCCCTGGTTGGCTCCCACGGGCGCTAAGTCCACTGGCTTGCACCCGGGTGGACCAATATTAGGCTGGGAAGAGCGTCGACAGGCACACCGAACACTCGATACAATCCCTCCCATAATGTGTGTGCGCCAAGGACACTCGGGAGTAACCGAGAGGGCCCTAACAGCTCCCACGACCCCATGGAACGCTCCCTCGCGCTCTGAGGCCACACTCTACCCTTACCGTTGCCGTACCTTCGGGGACACGGAGGCACCTCTGATGAACATTGCCTCACCGGCGACCGCCGCTTACTGGGGGACTCCAACATGCAGCGCGCGCCAGGCTGATACACACCTAGGATAGCGGGCTCAGAAATTAACCATACTTTTGGTGCCGGGAAACCACGCATCGCGCGACCCCAACATGCCGCGCCTTCTACCTAACACCTTCTGCAACACCCACGGTGGTTCCACCCCCCCTTGGGGAATGGGCCAGGCCATCTTCTGAGCACGCGAGCTTCCCGCTAACCCGTGGGGCATGTGCCTCCGTAGGTGCTGGTAAAACCCCCCCCCTTCAGCGCGGCCCTGGGTTAGCGGCTGAGGCCTTGCAAAACTCCCTTCTCGGGCCATGGTGGCCACCATATCGTACCTATTTTTCCTGTTGCCGTCTCCTCTGGACTTGGGCGGGAACTCTTTGTAAGCGCTCCTTGCAAAGGATCTTTCACAACCAGTGGACCACATCCCTCCCTACCTGTATAACTCCTTCCACAACCTAAGCTAGTCCCCGCATTTTGGGAGCAAGCCTCGGTATAATCTGAACTCAAAGACTAATAACACGCGTATCCGCGGGCGAAGCAGTTGCACACCCTTCGCCGCATACATTTCCCCCACACAGCACCCGCTCTTGTGGAACGGGCCAACGTCCGGGCAAGAGCTGGTCCTCCTTTCCTATCCCGCCTGTCCCACACCGGAGTTGGGAGTTGCGGCCAAGATCACAGCTCGTGACCCTACAACAAAATAGGCAATCTCCAGGGGCAGAATTCAGCGCTGACAGCTCCGCCGGTCCCCGGGAACTCTGCCCTCAGGCCCTGGAAGCACCCCCCAATCCCTTCCCTTACACCTAACTACTGCGTTTTCATGTACTCGACAAAAAGCTCCAATAACGCTTCCTTGAACGGATCTTCGGCACGGATTGCGGCTTTTTACGTGGGCCTCTACCCACGTCCTGGGCTCACACGTCCTGGGCTGGCTTCCCTCCACCTCGGGAGCAGCCCAAAAAAACGCAGTCCGGTAACCAGCACCGACGCGTTTCCGTGGGCGAGCCGGCGCGCCCCTCACACGTTTCTAAACCGCATTCTCGCATCACCTGCGCTGGCCCCACCTCCGATAGAAAGCGGCGTCTGACCACGCAAATGCTCCCTCGCGCTCCCCGCGGAGCACCCGCTGGCGGAGAAGCACTGCTGGATACTCGTCTACCGGTCCAGGCAGCCCCATGCGGGGAGGCCAGAAGTTCTGTTGGCCCGTGACCTTTACACAAGGACGACTTCCTGGGGAAGAAAAGCGCCCGACTAGGATCGGAACAAGCCCGATATCACCGCGGGCGCCCTGGAACTCTGCTCGGGGCACTTGAATCAGACCTCACTCAACTTTAGTTCATTTTCTTAACGAAGCGATATATCCCTTCTCTCTGCGTGTAAGCAGAACATTTCTCACCTCGGGAAAGAACCCGGCGAGATGAATCCCACGCGTGTGTCCGTGGCCGAATCCGTCTTACTCTCCTGTTCCGGCCCCCACCTCCGTGTGTCCGAGAGCCGTGAAGCACCCATCGGCTCCTGCGGGTGGAGAAGCACCGGCGGCTGGTGGTCTCCCTGCCCTGAGGGCGCGCCCAGATCTTGCCCGGAGGCGGCTGGAAAAGAAGAAACCTAAATAACTGCAGCTACAAATTCTCGCGAGCAAATGAAACTCCGATAGCCGGGCATGACCTGGAAGAACCTGATAGCACCTCCACCCTCCTGGAACTCTCCTTCGGGCAGAGCGGTCAGTTTTGATCCCTTGCCGAGTGCTCCGGAGGTCCGGAGAAAGGAAAATTAAAAAGCGGCCACCAGGTGGCGCCCGAGAGCCGGCGCAAACGTCAGCAGCGACAGATGGCACTGCCCAACCTCATCGCGTTCACCTCGGAGCGCGTCTTTTGCCCGGCCTGGAGCGGGTGCAAGGCGGTCGACGTGGACGTGAAAACGCCCGGAGACACGGGCACGAGCTTCCCAGAGCTGCACGGACTGCTCCTGGAGGTCTTAGCTGCAGCCAGGTGTGTACGGCAGGACGGAAACCCTCCAAGTCCTCAGGGGTCAGCAACGGACAAGTCCGTGTTATTCTAGAATTCATAACAGACCCTAACAGTTTTCTTCCCCCCCCCCGGGTTTTTTGTTTGTTTTGTTTTTGCCTTTCAGAAGATAACAGCCGGCTTCCCTGCTGCGCTCCAACCAGATCAGACTGGTCCCAGGGACTTTGCAAGTGCAGGAAGCATGCAAAAGAACCAACCACTAACCGGGCCAGGTGGCCAGGTGTGCTCAGACCCTGTCCCTGAGGAAAGTATTCCTGGCCAGGGCACACAGGGGAAGCGCTCATCTGCTTCTCCACCCCTTCCCCTCTCCTTCCTCTCTGTCTCTCTCTTCCCCTCCCGCAGCCAAGGCTCCATTGGAGCAAAGTTGGCTCGGGCGCTGGGGATTGGGGATGGCTCTGTGGCCTCTGCCTCAGGCGCTAGAATGGCTTTGGTTGCAACAGAGCGACACCCCAGATGGATGGACCATCGCCCCCTGGTGGGCGTGCCAGGTGGATCCCGGTCAGGTGCATGCGGGAGTCTGTCTGACTGCCTCCCCGTTTCCAACTTCAGAAAAATACAAAAAGAAAAGAAAAGAAAACATTGGAATCTCTAACTTCTGCCCTGAGGTCCTCTGACTCTCCAGTGTGAGCCCTACAGCTATGATCCTGGGAAGATCCCAGGGGACAAAACTTCCCCAACTGGCCTGGATGACCAATTACAACCCATTTACTCTGGCTGGTATTTTTCTTTAAAAATATATATGTATATATATTTTAAAAATTGATTTTAGTGAGAGAGCTAGAGAAACGCCGATTGGTTGTTCCACTTATTTATGCATTCATCACTTGAGTCTTGTGGGTGCCCTGACTGGGGATCAAATCCGCAATCTTGGCAAATCTGGGCAATGCTCTCTAACCAACTGAGCTACCTATGCAGGGTGATAGTTTTTATCTGATGGGGAGATTGACTCATTGCCCATGTGAGAGTAGGGATCCGAGGCTCGCAGATCTATTTAGGTGTCAAAATCACCTGGGGTGCTTGTGAAACCTAGAGACTCCAGCCCCACCTCCTCTTGTTTCTCATTCAGTTTCGAGATTCAGGGACTTGATTCTAGCTGACCCTTTTCAGATCAGGTCCTCTCATCTAACAAGTGTCACTAACCAGTGAGCCCAAAAAATCCAGGACCACGATGTCATCTTGGGAAATGCTTGTCCAAACAATGAAGAAAAATAAGTTACTGTTAACCAGAAAACATCTAATCATGACTGACTTTGGGCAGAAGAAAAACTGCTGCTTAACAGGAATAACCACAAGAGGGCGCCATCGTTGCAAAGTTCTAGCACCTGAGTGCGTTCTGTTTAATATAATCGTTTAAGAAAATGTTGAAAAGGGTTCTTTGTTTTTTTATATGTTTCAAGTTTTTTGTTTGTTTTTTTTAAGTGCATGACCCTAGCCAGATAGCTCAGTTGGTCCTCACACACAGGTTGCCAGTTCAATTCCTGGTCAGGGCACATACAGAAACAGATGAATGTTTCTCTTTCTCTCTCTTTCCTTTCTCCTCTGTCTCAAATCAACACAAATGTTTTAAAAATACAAAGCACTAAAGCCTTACGACCATGGAAGCTCCGAGAATTAAGTGCACAGAGGAGTAAGTATGAGACAACCTCCTTGGTTCTGAAAAGCACAGGCATTCAGATGGTTTGAGAAGGCTCACATCAAATCCATGTCGAGCAGTTGTACCAAATAAACTGTTCGTTTGACTCCATGGGCTCGGTGATCCAGACTTTGCTCATTCGTTTAGGGCTTTAACTTGCGGGAAATTGGTACCTTTTTTTTTTGGTGGGTTAGAGAATAAGATCACACTTCCAGATATCAAGTTATATTACAAGGCTATTGTACTCAAAACAGCATGGTACTGGCATAAGAACAGGCACATAGATCAATGGAACAGAACAGAGAACTCAGAAATAAACCCACAGCTCTACGGACAACTGATATTTGACAAAGGAGGTAAGACAATACAATGGAGTAAAGACAGCCTCTTCAACAAATGGTGTTGGGAAAACTGGACAGCTACCTGCAAAAAAATGAAACTAGACCACCAACTTACACCACTGACAAAAATAAACTCAAAATGGATAAAAGACTTGAATGTAAGCCGTGAAACCATAAGCATCTTAGAAGAAAACATAGGCAGTAAGCTCTCTGACATCTCTCGCAGCAACATATTTGCTGATTTTTCTCCACAGGCAAGTGAAATAAAAGACAGGATAAACAAATGGGACTTTATCAAACTAAAAAGCTTCTGCACAGCTAAAGACAATAAGAACAGAATAAAAAGACAAACTACACAATGGGAGAATATATTTGACATAGCGTCTGATAAGGGGCTAATAACTAAAATTTATAAAGACCTTGTAAAACTTAATACCAGGAAGACAAACAATCCAATCCAAAAATGGGCAAAAGAAATGAATAGACACTTCTCCAAAGAGGACACAAGGATGGCCAATAGGCATATGAAAAAATGTTTAACATCACTAATGATTAGAGAAATGCAAATTAAAACCACAATGAGATATCACCTCACACCAGTCAGAATGGCGCTCATCAATAAAACAACAGAATAAGTGCTGGCGAGGATGTGGAGAAAAGGGAACCCTCCTGCACTGCTGGTGGGAATGCAGACTGGTGCAGCCACTGTGGAAAACAGTATGGAGATTCCTCAAGAAATTAAAAATCGAACTGCCTTTTGACCCAGCTATACCACTGTTAGGAATATACCCCAAGAACACCATAGCACTGTTTGAAAAGAAGAAATGCACCCCCATGTTTATGGCAGCATTGTTCACAATAGCAAAGATTTGGAAACAGCCCAAGTGTCCATCAGAGGACGAGTGGCTTAAAAAGCTTTGGTATATATATACTATGGAATACTACTCGGCCATAAGAAATGATGACATAGGATCTTTTACAACAACATGGATGGGCCTTGATAACATTATACTGAGTGAAAGAAGTAAATCAGAAAAAAACTAAGAACTATATGTTTCCATACATAGGTGGGACATAAAGATGAGACTCAGAGATATGAACAACAGTGTTGGGGTTACAGGGTGGGGGGAGGAGAGGGAGGGTGTTGGGGGAGGGGAGGGGCACAAAGATCATGGCTTTTCAGCATTTGCCATATTCCCCCCTTACTCTACAGACAGCAAATATTTACGTATGGTGTTTCCACTATAAAGACTGCTGTCTTAGGGACAAATGCTGATAAACTATTTCAGCAGTTCCTCCTTCTTCAAAGACTTATAAGTAAACAGAGCTCCATGTTTCATACGACATACTCAAGCTCACTCCATGCTCCCTGGAGCTTTAGCACAAGGGAATGCCCCCCCCCTTTTTGTGGTTTTTTTGTTTGTTTGTTTTTGGGTTTTTTTTAGTATTTTTTCTTTTATTTACTTATTTTTTGTATATTTCTGAGGATGGGGATGGGGAGGCAGTCAGACAGACTCCTGCATGCGTCTGACTGGGATCCACCTGGCATGCCTACCGGGGGGGAATGCTCTGCCCATCTGAGATGTTGCTCTGTTACAACCGGAGCCATTCTAGCGACTGGGGCGGGGGCCATGGGGCCATCCTTAGTGCCCAGGGTGGATTTGCTCCAATGGAGCCTTGGCTGTGGGCGGGAGGAGGGGGGCCGGGAGGAAGGAGAGGGGAGGGAGTGGAGAGGTAGATGGGCGCTTCTCCTGTGTGCTCTGGCCGGGAGTCGAACCCAGGAATCCTGGACACCAGGCCAATGACTCCGACGGGTCTACCATATCATGCTTATTACTTAAAAAAAATTTACATTTCTTTTGAATGCTGATGAATAGGAGACACCAAATCTTTTTCGCCTGCAAACTACTACCTTCTTTATTAGATCTAGGTAATAACACTGTTCTGTCTTTTTTCCAAATAGCTCCAGATATATGGAAAAGATTTATATAGGCGGATGGGGATCCTCAAACCCCTCAGCGAGATCTTCTGAGAATGGCTCTTAAGATACCTAGAGGCAGAAAAAGCCCAATAGAGATCAGGGGGAACTACCAGCTTTTAGGATACACCCTTAAAGGCTCCAACACCCCAAAGGGGTCTCATAGGATGCCATGTGGGTCCTGCTTCAATAGTGGAAAGGAAGGTCATTGAGCTAAAGCCTGCCAGGCTTACACGCCTCTGCTGTGAGGAAACAGGGACACTGGAAGGTGGGCTTCCCCCTCGCTCCTCTAAGGGAGGGTTCAGTCTCTTCCAGCCCTGCTCCAGCCACCTATGACCTAACCTTGCCCAGAAAGCTGGGGTTTGCCACTGAAGGCTGAAGGTGCCCAGGGCCGTCGACCCCATCTACGACACTGTGGACGAGCCTAGGGTATTTCTTCCAAGAAGCAGGTAAACTGATCTCATTCGCACAAGGGCCACTTAACTATGTCTTGCCTGAATAGTCAGGTTTTTTATTCTTCCCTCAAAGATCTCTGTTGTGGGTGTTGATAGTCCTATTTTCTGCTGCTTTGCTTAATATATAGTGTTTCTTTATCCCTCCTACCTCAATGCCCCACTCATATTTCAGGCTGGGACCTACTCTTAATTTAGAGCTCTCTTTCCTCCTTTTGCCAACTTGTATTATGAATTTACCTCTGCCACCCAGCTTAGTGTATCCCAAGGTTCTCTTTGCCAGGCCACAGTCACAGAGCTCCAGGGAAAAGCAACCTGGTCTCAACTCTCCAGGCAGAGGAGAACAGGAGCTCCATATCCACGCATGCTGCAAATGGCTTTTTCCAGTCTACCTGAATCATTACCAGCTAGAAGCAGCGGTCATTGGGACTTGGACATGAGCTGCAAAGTATAGAATGGTGACAACAATTCCAGTGCCATGCGGACTTTTCCTGTGGGGAACTTTCCTGGACTCCTGCTCCCTGTGACAGCTCCTAACAGACTGAACTGTGGTTGGGGTGCATTTTTCAGGGATTTGGCATGGTGATGTGGTCAACTTGGACTTGGGGAACATGTTAAGGACACTACTCATTTATGGATTCTTGCTGTATTCGCCAAGAGTTTGCTTAAAGGCTCTTAATCACTGTAAAAAAAAATAGAGGACTGGATGAAGAAGATGGGGCACATATACACCATGGTATATTATTCAGCTAGGAGAAATGGTGACATTGGATCACTTATAGCGGAATGGTGGAGTCTTGGTAGCATTGTGTGGGGTGAAATAAGCGAATCAGAAAAAACAGGAACTGCAGGATTCCATACATTGGTGGGACATAAAAGCGAGACTAAGAGGCATGAACAGGAGTGTGGTGGCTATGGGGGGTGGGGGGAGGGAGAGGGGGAGGGGGAGGGGGAGGGGTACAGAGAGAACTGGATGGAGGGTGGCGGAGGACGATCTCTCTTCGGGTGATGGGTATGCAACATAACTAAATGACAAGATAACCTGAAAATGTTTTCTTTGAATGTATGTACCCTGATTTATTGATGTCATCCCATTAAAATAAAAATTTATTTATTAAAAAAAAAAAGAATAATAATAATGAAATCAGGTGGGTATTTTAAGTTATCCATTGGGAAACTTTGCTCACATCTTTCCTTTATATTTTTTAAAACTTGTATTTATTGACTTTAGTGAGAAAGGGAGAGAGAGACACACACACACACACACACAGCAACATCTATCTGTGGCCATATGTGCCCTGACTGAGGATCAAACCAGCAACCTCTGTGCTTCAAGATGATGCTCTATCCAACCAAGGTATTTGGCCAGGGCTCACATTTTTCCTTTCAGTCAACCCCCCAATGTTTCACTTTTATTGCTTGTACATCCTTGCAGTGTTTTTGTTACAAAAACACTAATGAAATTCTTACTCTCGTGGCTTCCTGCTCTGCACCTGTACCCTGTCTACCCCACAGACTGGAGGAAAACTTCTCAGAGGCAGGATTGCTGGGTCAGTAGTAAATGCACTTGCAATGTGCAATTTTGACAAAACTGCCTTTCAAGTGGGTTGTAGGACTTTGTTCTCCTCCCAGCGAGGACTGGCGGGGGGGGGGGCATGAAATGGCAACAGTAGCAAGGGGTGTGTGTGATGGTATTGTGGTGGCCTTTTTTCCTTCTTGTGAAACTTGCCGCGGCAATGACACTGCGGCAACAATGAGACATGTTTGTGTCACTTACTGTCACTGGGGCTTGCTTTGTGCAATGCTTTGAAGTGGCTGAGTTGCTTTTAGGGGAAGTCAGGACTCGAGGCACTGGTTGCCATGGTCCAAGAAAATAGTATTGACAGTAACCAGGGACCTGATTGCTTCATAAAATAGTGGGAGAGTTGGAAACCGCAGTGATAAGATACCAGCATCCATGGAGGCTGGCAGTTTTCACCTTCCTTCCTTCCTTTCTTTCTTTCCCTTCCTTCCTTCTTTCCCTTCCCTTCCCTTCCCTTCCCTTCCCTCTCCTTCCTTCCTTCCTTCCTTCCTTCCTTCCTTCTTCTCCCTCCTTCCTTCCTTCCTTCCTTCCTTCCTTCCTTCCTTCCTTCCTTCCTTCCTTCTTCTCCCTCCTTCCTTCCTTCCTTCCTTCCTTCCTTCCTTCCTTCCTTCCTTCTTCTCCCTCCCTCCTTCCCTCCTTCCTTCCTTCCTTCTCCTTCCTTCCTTCCTTCCTTCCTTCCTTCCTTCCTTCCTTCCTTCTTCTCCCTCCCTCCTTCTTTCCTCCTGCCTCCCTCTCTCCCTCTCCTCCTTTTCTTTTTTTTTATTTTATTTTTATTTTTTGTATTTTTTTGAAGTGGGAAATGGGGAGGCAGTCAGACAGACTTCTGCATGCACCCGACCAGGATCCACCTGGCACGCCCACCAGGGTCGATGCTCTGCCCATCTGGGGCGTCGCTCTGTTGCAACCAGAGCCATTCTAGCGCCTGAGGCAGAGGCCACAGAGCCATCCTCAGTGCCCAGGCCAACTTTGCTCCAATGGAGCCTTGCTGCGGGAGGGGAAGAGAGAGAGACAGAGAGGAAGGAGAGGGGGAGGGGTGGAGAAGCAGATGGGTGCTTCTCCTGTGTGTCTTGGCCAGGAATCGAACCCAGGACTCCTGCACGCCAGGCCGACGCTCTACCACTGAGCCAACAGGCCAGGGCCTAACCTCTTTCCTTTCTAACCAGAACTTTCAAGATCCCTCTCAAAAAATAACGCACATCACTAACCATCTTGAAAAGCCAGGCCCTGGCATTCAAGGGCATTATCTCTACCAAGCGGTACCCGGGGAGCGCCCCTCTGCATTCCCCCATGCACAGTTCATGAAGTGGCCTTTCAGCCCACCTGGACTACAAGGAGCCAGGAGCCGGCATCTCCTCAGCCAGGTGCAGGCAGGGCTGACACACAGCAGGCTGTGCAGCCTGGGCTAGCCGGGTGCTGTGGCCCCAGGGACGCGTCCTCTGTGGCTGGCCATCTCTGGCCCTGGCTGAGATCTCTGAACGACAGCCAGGGCCAGCAGAACAGCCTGGGAGCCTCTGGAGCAGCGAGGGGGCTCCTGGCTCCTGGCTCCAGGGCAGCGGCTTGGAGGCCCCGAAATGCTCCCCTGGGGGCTGCGTAGGGTGGCAGGCCCTGGATGCTGGAGGAGGGGTCTGTGAGAAAAGCCGGCTGACTGCAGGCCTTTTCTGACCTTGGGACTGCACCTGGCCATTTGCTGGGTCCTGACCACAGAGGACAGAGTCACCTGAAACCCTTTCCCTGCAGCCTAGAATTCCAGCTCAACAATGTGTCCTGCCTCCCCCAGGGACTCTCCCTGGGCATGCCCCCTGCCTCTGACTTCCACACGTTTAGTAACCCTTTGTGCCTGCCTGCTCCCTTCCAGAACCTTCCAATGCAGCTCAATCACCCCCCACCCCCCATCATGACCTCCCCCTAGCCCATCTCCACTATCCTTGGGGGGGAAAAGTCCCTGCTCCCTCCGCCTCACTCATGACATTTACGTTTATCGGGGGGCCACCAGACACCCTAACTTGGCCGAGATCACCCTGATCTCACAAACTCTATCCCGGTGTGCCCCACGGATCACCAGAATGTTCTAGAAATTGCCCAGCTCTGCTGAATCATGTCCGTCACAGTCAGAATGGAAATGCGCCGGCAGCAAAAGAGGCAGCAGGGAGATCGTGTTGGTCACTTGAGACAGAGCGGTTTCCCGGTGAGGGCACCAGGGCTGGTCCCCCTGCGGGGGCCGACCTAGCTGGTGGCACCTGAGCCCTGGGGCCCGAGGAGCAGTGACTTCCACCTGGGCCGCCCGCGTAAGGCCTGGGGAGCTCTAAGAACCCCTGGCAGCCCAGCCAAACCCCAGTCGGCAGGTTCATGTCTCCGGGACCCAAGACCAGGCACGGGCTCTCCGGGGGACACTTAGGGACACTGCAAGAGCTCTCGGGTAGGGGAGGCCACCCATGAAGACGGGTCACTCAGAGGTAGAGTGGGTGAGACCTCCCCCTCGCTCCCTCCACGGCTTTGTGAACCTGTTTCCCTGGTTCTAAACTAGAGAAAAGTCCCAGCACCTCCTGCAATGGGCCTGCTGAGCCCTGTGCCCCCTGCCCCGTGCTTTGAGTCCGGGTGCAGAAGGCCCCACCATCGCAGAGATGACCTGCCACCCGCTGGCAACCTCCGCCGTGGACGCCGTGATTGGAGGAATGGCGGCTTGTCCGCGCGGCAGGGTGCGGGCGCAGGGTGCCCCCGTGTGGCGGTTCCGCGCACGTCCCCGCCGTGGACGCCGTGATTGGAGGAATGGCGGCTTGTCCGCGCGGCAGGGTGCGGGCGCAGGGTGCCCCCGTGTGGCGGTTCCGCGCACGTCCCCGCCGTGGACGCCGTGATTGGAGGAATGGCGGCTTGTCCGCGCGGCAGGGTGCGGGCGCAGGGTGCCCCCGTGTGGCGGTTCCGCGCACGTCCTCACCTGCGCAGAGGGGCCCCGCCGGGCGGATGACTCAACCCGAAGCGAGCCGGCCCGTTACCAGGTTACCAGCTCCGTGGCTACGGACAGCCAAGCCTGGACCCCAGGGCTCACCCTCCCTCTGGCAGCCACAGGAAGTGCCCTTTCTGAAAAGCCCCAGCCCTGGTGGGGCCACCGTCAGCACGCTAGACCCCATGGGGTCCCCACCTTGGGGCCATGATGGTGAGGGCCAACCTGCTGAGCTGCAGCTCAGGGGATGCTGACCCCTAAGGTTTCCTCCAGGACGCTGGGAGCCAGCCCCCACAACGAGCTGCTCTACCCCCCCCCCCCCCGTCAGAACCAGAGTCACAGCCCAGAGTCCTTGTCGCTCCGCTCCTACTCTCAGTGACAGGGACAATTTGGGGACCAGCTGGTGCTAGACAGGGGGTCCCAGGTGCTCTCTAGCCCGCGCAGGGCTGGCGTGACCAGGATGTGAGTCCCCCAGCCCCATGCTCAGCTCCCATCAGAGAGGAACTCCGCATTCCGCGGGCACAGTCTAGCCACCCTGCTCAAGCTGCACAGCACCCCTGGCTCTGAACCTCTCACCTCCACAGTCCCCCGGGGCCAGCACCTCTGAGGCCGGTGACCCAAGGTCACCCGGGTCAGCCCTTTGCAACCTGCACTGAAAAAACATCCTTCCCATAAGTGACATCAGACCTGGGCACTCGTTCACCCAGTGGAACCTGCCCAAGGGCAAGCCAGCATGGGTGTGGGGCCCCGGGGCATGCCCACCCTACACCCCGAGACCCTCAGCACAGGCTCTGGGGGACAGAACGAAAGCCTCTGACTTAGTCCCCCGAGTGAGGAGACCCAGGCCTCCTGGCGGAGAGAGGCAGCAGGGGCTGGCCCGCTCCCGTACAGCCTTCCAGCCTCAGCCCACACTGGAAACCCGCTCCCGCTGGCTCCCGCAGCCCACGGGCCGCGCGCCGGCTGCCCCGGCTGGAACCCTCGCACGCCCCGGGTTTCTGCTCCGACAGCCAGTGATGCACGGCCTGCTCTGTGTCAGGGCCAATCCGTTCCCCCGTCTGTGTCAGGGCCAATCCGTTCCCGTCGGAGCCGACTTTGACTGAACTTGTGGAAAACAAAGACACCCTTTGTGCATGGCTTTTGGGAAGGCAGATGGAGGTGGGGTGGGGCTGGGGGCGGGAAAGAATTGCATTAATAATACGAGAGGGAGCAACCCCAATTATGTTTGGTCACTTCTCTGATGCATATGAAATAAAAAACCACTTTATGTCGAAAGCCGGTAGCGGAGCCAAGTTTCTCTGGCTTGGATGTGGAGGCCGGGGGCCCAGGGCTGGGCCGGGGGGACTGTCACTGGGCCATCAGGGGCTGCCGGGCCATCTGGAGCCCACTGGCTGGTCTGGCCCCGCTCTGCCCAGACGCAGCGACGTAAGACATGGCCCTGCGCGCTATTTTTCCAGCTGCAGGATGTCCAGCTTGTGCCGGAAGACAGTCACCCTTTCACCACTCAGGAGCTAGGGAGAGATGGCTGCTCCTCTCCTCTTCCTCCTGCTGTTCTCAAGGGTGTCTCTCCAAGTTTCTCTTCCCTCTCTTCCTGCCAACCAGGCAGGGACAGAATCAGAGGGACCGGCCCCAGGGCCCCTGAGGGAGCTAGGAACCACGCTCACTGGGGACTGCAGCTGTCTCGCTGCTCCTGCCCTCCACCCCCAGCCACCCCAGGAGCAGCGGCTGCTGGCTCCTCCCTTGCGGTTTCTTCACACATTCCCGTATTCAGTCAGCTGCTTGGTCCGTGCCCATGCCCTCCTCTTCTCTTTCCAGGCACACACTGCCTCCCCTGGGAAGCCCTCCCTGACTCAGCTTGCTCCTCCCTGCTCCCCCAACACTCAGCACAGGGCCCCCTCAGTCAACTGAGGCCCCCAACCGAGGACGCAAGGCATCCTTGTCCCTGTCCCAGGCCCTCGGTGGGCCGGGACCCAAGAGTGAGTGAATGAATAAGCAGGTCCCACTGGCCTTACTCCCTAACGGTACTCACAGTGGTCCAGACTCTTTCAGCTGAACAGTGCCTTCTGCAAGAAGAAGGCAGGTGGGTGGGAAGGGAGGGGACTTCTAGGTTCATGTCACGAGATGTCTGAGAACAGGTACTGTCCAATCCAGGGTCTCGGTCCTCCTTTTTCCAGCTTGGCCTTATGACAGGCATGGCTAACCCTCATGCGGCGGGGCTGGAAACGTCCATCCCGTCAGCCTGGCAGGCCTGTGGGAGGATGGCCCCTCTGTTCTCATGGCTTGGCAAGGTCTCTGCCCGGCCCAGGGAGTCCGAAGGCCGGCTCTCTCTCAGGATGGCGAGTGCTCTGGCAACTCTCGCAAGTCCGGGAGCCAAAGGGGCAGGCTCAGGCGGTGCAGGAGCTCACTGTGCCACCCAGGGTGGCTCAGGGCATAAAAAGTCTAACACAGTCGACGGCCACCCTGTCCTAAATGCACCCAATCGCATCAGATCTTGAAAACATCTAGTATAATATGCCGCATGTCACCTATTTATTTATTTATTTATATTTTTCCGAAGCCAGAAACAGGGAGGCAGTCAGACAGACTCCCGCATGTGCCCGACCAGGATCCACCCGGCATGCCCACCAGGGGACAATGCTCTGCCCATCCGGGGCGTTGCTCTGTTGCAACTAGAGCCGTTCTAGCGCCTGAGACAGAGGCCACAGAGCCATCCTCAGTGCCCGGGGCCAACTTTGCTCCAGTGGAGCCTCGGCTGCGGGAGGGGAAGAGAGAGACAGAGAGAGGAAGGAGAGGGGGAGGGGTGGAGAAGCAGATGGGCGCTTCTCCTGTGTGCCCTGGTCGGGAATCGAACCCGGGACTCCTGCACACCAGGCCGACACTCCACCACTGAGCAAACCGGCCAGGGCCCACATGTCCTTTATTAATAATGTGCCCAACATCTCCTTTCAAAAAAGACCCGAGGACACGTCACAGTGGGTTCGCTCCAGAGCTTCCTCAGGGGACCCACAGAGAACTGAGGCTGAGATGAGGGGAGCGACCCGCTGAGGGCCCCCGGCCAGCAAGACGTCCTGACAGAGCTGCCCGAACACAGACTCGCCTCCTGAAGGCAGAGGAGCCTGGCTTCCTGCTGTCCCAGGTAAAACCACGACCGAAGGAAAGGAGAGCCACTGCTGAGGCCCCTTCTGTTCAAGACCCTCATGTCACTCCCACTCAGCCCCCTTCAGGGTCATGTGGCTTCCGTCTCCTGGTGATGCTGGTCCTGGTGCCCCAGGCGCTTGGACGGAAGTGCGTGGCTGTTATTGTTGCTGTTGTTTTACTTACTAATAAAATTCTACCCATGCCGACACATACCTGCTATGGGTGGGTGCATGGACGTGAATAGCATGGACGTGTGACAGTCAGCTAGGATCTATCGCAGAAGGTAGAGCCACATGGCTTCGTGGAACCCACACATGGACCCATCTCACAGATTAGGAAACTGAGAGCCCCAGAGAGGCCAATTTGAAAACCCAGGGACTATCAACCAGGATGTGGGGAGGCTCTGAATGGGAGGCCCAAGAGACAAGGGGCCTCACACTTCCTGGTGGCCCCCTTCAGTCTGAGAGGAGGCGGGACTGGGTAACCAAGAACAGAGGCAGGGTTCACCACTGGGTAGGGGGCGGAGCTGCCAGTCAGCCACAGGAGGCGGGGTTAATGCTCCTGACCTGTCAGTCATTCTCAGGTCCAGGTAGGGAGCTGTTTTCGGTCTGGTCAAGACATTTCTTGAGGCTTGGCTGCCCAGCTGCCCTGGCCTTCATTCCTGGGGGCCTAGGGACTGGTCAGGGGCAGGGAGGGCCCAGCAGGACCTCCAAGGACAATGGTAGCCAGTGGCACAATGGGCCTGGCTCAGAGGGGCCCAAGCCAGGAAGCGGACAGCAGGGACCCCTGCAGGGCTTGAGGCGGCCTTTCCGAGGGCTGGCCTCCCTTTCTGGGGACCAAGGACAGGACTGTCATTCTGATCTTGCCCATACACATGTGGCTGGAAGTGGGAGGCTCCGATCTGAGATTTCACACCACCTCCATGCTGGGCAAAGGATTTCACTGCCTCTCTTCTGCTCCAAACCCAGGACGCCCCCTTCTGTGCTGGGTCCTCACTCCGTGCTGCCCCAGTGCTCCCCCTGGCTTTGGAGACTCTTCTCAGTGACCAAGACCCCCGCCCCCCCCCACAGTATTCCAGTCTAGAGATGGGGTCCAAGGGCTGGAGAGGCTACTGATCTCACCAAGGGGAAGGCCCATGACACCACAGTGAGACGGAAACCCCACAGACTCCAGAGTTCAAGTGAGGACAAGGGGGGAACACACAGGGGACCCTGCAATGACACAGTCACTATACAGCAAGCAGGGATTCCCTTCAGCAAAACAGTAACACCCACCTCATCAGGTTAATGGAATTTCTTTCTTCTGCTCCGTTTTGTTACAATTCAGTGTGTGAATGGTCACAGCAGGCCATGTGGTCCCCTAACAACAGCCGCAGTGTGAGGAGGTTGGGCCTCTTTCCTGGATTGGAGCATTGAAGTAACATTATAATAAAGATAATTTAAGCCAGCCCTGGGGAACCAAGAGAATTCGCCCCTCTGAGAGCAAAGAGGGGGGCCTTGTGTTGTCTGAGTCTGAGAATCTCTGGGATAAAACGCCCCCCCCCACCCCCCAGGGGTCAGAGGCCAACAGGAGACGTCAGCGGGAGACGTCAGCGGGAGTCCGAGGAGCAGACCACTCGGGGTTGGAAGCCACACTCCTCTACAGCTCTGACCTGGGGAGAGGGGCTGAGGGTCACTTTTCACCTTTGAAAAGCAGCGGCTCAGGAAAGCCTGGAGGTCCCTCTTGATCCCAACCCCCGTCCCCAGACGTCATTGTTCCCCAGGCAGGGGGTCTATCGCAGAAGATAGAGCCGCGTGGCTTCGTGGGACCCGCACATGAGACTCCAGCCAGGCTCTGGGCCCCATGGAGAAGAAGGGCGATCACGAGCCACAACCAGCCCTTCGCCCGTGGGTGCCCCTGGCCCCCGACACAAGCAGGAGAGGCTATGTATGGTTTGGCTGGGGGCTTTAGGGCAGGGGCCCCAAGACCCACCAGGGCCAGCTGTCTGTCCCACCATGGGACAAGCACTCTACCACCCAACACTCTCAAACCACAACCAAAGGGTGACCTGGGCCTTGCCCATGCCTGCCCCCCCAACGCGAGTCTCGCCTCCCAGGCCAGCCTGGGTTTGGGTGAGCACAGGGACCCCGTCAGATATAACCCAGAGCACTGGTGCAGGCGGGAACTAGGGATGGATTTCCAAAGCAGCTGAGCCCACCTGGGCCGATGCAGTCACGTGTGCCTGTCAGAGCAGCCGGACTCCCCGACCTGAGCTGTGGCCAGAGGTCAGTGAGTGCCCACGGGAGGCCCGGGCGTGCCATCCTCCAATGGGGCCGCCATGAGGCAGGTGAGCTGGGCCTGGGCCGGGCCCGGGAGGCTGGGCAGAGAATGCTGGGGTGTCCTCAGCGAGGGGCTGCGGTCCCCCGCCGGCCTGGCTCCCCGCAGGGCCCTGGCCTCCCTGGCCTCCCTAGCCATTTGGGGCACAAGGCCCAGGGTCCACCCAGTAGGGCAGGGGTCCCCAAACTTTTTACACAGGGGGCCAGTTCACTGTCTCTCAGACTGTCGGAGGGCCGGACTATAAAAAAAACTATGAACAAATTCCTATGCACACTGCACATATCTTATTTTAAAGTAAAAAAACAAAACGGGAACAAATACAATATTTAAAATAAAGAACAAGTAAATTTAAATCAACAAACTGACCAATATTTCAATGGGAACTATGCTCCTCTCACTGACCACCAATGAAAGAGGTACCCTTCCAGAAGTGCAGCGGGGGCCGGATAAATGGCCTCAGGGGGCCGCATGTGGCCCGCGGGCCATAGTTTGGGGACCCCTGCAGTAGGGCCTGGTGCTCTCTACTGACAAAGCACAGATTGGGTTTATTTTTTCTGGTCAGGATCACCCCCACCAGAACGAAGATCACTATTGACTGAACCAGCGGCCACTAAAAATAAATACTGCGACACCACCTGTGTGCAACCAGGCTGGGTCGGGCCACACCTAGGAGGCTTGCTCTCCCCTGGCCGGCCGCAACAAGGACACACACCTTCCTGCCTCCAGGTCGGGCCGGGCCCGGCGAGAGGACAAGCCCTGGGATGGGCCACATGCATCCACGTCCCCTGTGACGTGGCCGTTAGAGAGAAGGGCAGGAGGGGACCAGAGAGAGCATCCTCCCCACCAGAGCTCGGGTAGCCCCACAACCACAAGATGGCCTTCCTGCTCACACACCCCCTGGTGCGTTCCAGTCATGTGGACCCTGCCGGGACGGACCCCCAGGCGCTGTGGCCCTGGTCACCACCAAGGACAGAGACCACACGAGGGAGGCCAGAGGTCCTGGGGCAGGGCCACTGGGCCCTCCGCTGAGAGAGAGCCAAGGAGAGAGGCACCCTGGGGAGAAGGAAGTCTGCCCCACCCGTGACCCGCTGCTGTCTCCCGGCCCTGAGCCGTCCAGATGTGGCTCTTTGCTCAGAGGCCGGGTGGCGGAGGCGGGAAGGCCCACTTCAGGGAGCATCTGGAGAGAGGGGGACAGAGAGGGAGAGAGAGGATCAAGAGAGAAACGGAGACAGAGAGACAGGAAGTGGGAGGACACACACCTGGAGGAGAAAGACAGACATAGGAAAAGAGACAAGAGCCCCGGCCGGGTGGCTCCATTGGTTAGAGCAGGGGTCGGGAGGCTTTTCGGCTGAGAGAGCCATGAACGGCACATATTTTATTTATTTATTTATTCTTTAAAGTTCATAATCAGTTGACTTTTATTTTTTTTAATTTTATTTATTGATTTTTAGAGAGAGGAATGAGAGAGAGAGAGAAGGGGGAGGAGCAGGAAGCATCAACTCCCATATGTGCCTTGACCAGGCAAGCCCAAGGTTTCGAACCAGCAACCTCAGTGTTCCAGGTCGACGCTTTATCCCACTGCGCCACCACAGGTCAGGCAACGCCACATATTTTAAAATGTAATTCCGTGAGAGCCATACAATGACCCATGTACGTTAAGCATTATCCAATAAAAATTTGGTGTTGTCCCGGAGGACAGCTGTGATTGGCTCCAGCCACCCGCAACCATGAACATAAGTGGTAGGAAATGAATGGATTGTAATACATGAGAATGTTTTATATTCTTAACGTTATTATTATTATTTTTTAATTATTATTATTTTTTTGCATTTTTCTGAAGCTGGAAACAGGGAGAGACAGTCAGACAGACTCCCGCATGCGCCCGACTGGGATCCACCCGGCACGCCCACCATGGGGCGATGCTCTGCCCACCAGGGGGCGATGCTCTGCCCATCCTGGGCGTCGCCATGTTGGGACCAGAGCCACTCTAGCACCTAAGGCAAAGGCCACAGAGCCATCCCCAGCGCCCAGGCCATCTTTGCTCCAATGGAGCCTCAGCTGCGGGAGGGGAAGAAAGAGACAGAGAGGAAGGCGCGGCAGCGGGGTGGAGAAGCAAATGGGCGCTTCTCCTGTGTGCCCTGGCCGGGAATCGAACCCGGGTCCTCCGCACGCTAGGCCGACGCTCTACCGCTGAGCCAACTGGACAGGGCCATTATTATTTTTTTTATTAAAGATTTGTCTGCGAGCCAGATGCAGCCATCAAAAGAGCCACATCTGGCTCATGAGCCATAGGTTCCTGACCCCTGGGTTAGAGCATCATCCCGATATGCCCAGGATACAGGTTTGATCCCTGGTCAGGGCACATGCAAGCATCAGCCAGTGAATGCATAGATAAGTGGAACAACACATCGATGTCTCTCTCTCTCTAGCTTCCTTCCTCTCTCTATAAAATCAATAAAAATTTTAAAAAGAGACAAGAGAGAAAGAGACAGATAGATAAGAGAAAAAGGGAGAGAGAGATAAAACCTTTTAACTCTCAGACAGGCTAAGGATAGGGCCGATGCAGTGAGGACAGCAGCCCCTTCCAGACCCCTGGGCCCCTGAGCTGTCCCCTGCATGCAGCTCCCCCCCCCCATGTGTGAACGGAGCCCCCACAACCAAGGCCACCTTTCCCTCAGCTGACCATGCTCAGGAGGGCTTCCTGGGCGGGTGACCTTCCCCGTGGGGCTGAAGGAACCCACTGCTTGCCGGGAGCCACAACTTCAGGCGGGACTGTGACCTGAGGCTTTCGAGAAGCCCGTGACCGTGCTGTGAGGAGCCCCCATGCGCCCACTGCGTTTCTGTGGCTTTAAACGCTGTTACTTTGTAAAGACTTCGAACACACACCTCAATGTTTGCATCCTGTTTTGTCTGCTTCCCCGTTCTCCCTTCCTTCCTCCTTCCCTCCTTCTTTCTTTTCCTTTCAAAACTTACCGAAAGACTCGAAAAGCCACAGTAGCAAGAGCTTGCCTCTGCCTGGGCTCCCCTGCTGGGCTAGAGTGGCTCAGAGCGAAGTGTTTGTGAACAGGAGTGCGGGCCCGAAACTTAGAGCCGTCCTCACTGCATCGACCCTATCCTAGCCTGTCTGAGGGCACACCCCTCAACACTCAGACCTCAGAACCCTCTTACTGCCTAGGAGTCACTGAAACCGAGAACCCCAAGTGCCAGGGTGGCCAGCTGGAGGGAGCCAGCCGGCTGTGACATCTGGGACACGATGTTCTATAGGCTTGTGATTCATTAGTTCTGGTTAATTTGTTTGCCTGAGGACAGACTTGGCTAAGAAGAATGGTGCTCTGGTGTATTTAAAAAAAAAAATTTTTTTTTAAATTGATTTGAGAGAGAGAGAGAGAAAGGAAGGAAGAGAAACATCAATTTGTTATCCCACTTATTTATGCATTTATTTCGTTGAATCTTGTATGTGCCCTGACTGGGAATTGAACCTGCAACCTTGGTGTATGGGGACGGCGCTCTAACCAACTGAGCTACCCAGTCAGGGCCCACGTAGCTGCTTCTTAATTAGCTAAAAAAGAATGCCTCTCAGGCGTAACGTCACCAGGGGCTCCCATCTAGACGCACACTCCCTCCGTTCCTTCCACACCACATCCGCAGTCGTTCACTCCCCACAGGGAGCCCCACCCAAGGGCAAAGCGAGAGAAACCCCAAGTCAACCCAGCTTCCAAGAGCACGCGCGCGCGGAGTGACACTGCAGCCACGCTTCCTCATGCTTTGTGTCTGGGAACGTGAGGCCAGGAAAGCCTCATTCAGGGCTCGCCCCTGCCGAGCACAGACGGCCTGGTGCGAGAGGACGGACAGCATCTCCTAAGCTCTGCACCTGATCCTCTTCCCCTCGTGCCCTCGGAAACCTCGTCTCCGGAGTCACAGGTTACCAGGCTCAGAAAGTGTCCATTTTCATCCTGGCCGATAGTTCGGTTGGTTAGAGCAGCGGTTCTCAACCTGTGGGTCGCGACACTGTGTTTTGGTCGTTCGACCCCCGCCAGGGTCGCGACCCACAGGTTGAGCACCGCTGGGTTAGAGCATCGGCCAGATACGCAAAGATGATGGGTTCGGTCCCCGATTGGGGGGCACACAGGAACAGATTGATGTTTCTGTCTCTTTCTCTCTTCTTTCCTCTCTCTCTCTTTCTCTCTTTCTCTAAAATCAATCAATAAATTAAAAATAATATATATATCTTTTATTAAAAAGTGCCCATTGTCTCACCATCCTCCAGATTCATTAAAATCCTTCTGCACGCACAGACCAGGGAACAGGCCTGAGAAAAATATCTATTGGCTTTAAAAACAAAAAAATGGTTACGGGTTTCAGATTCCACTTTATATCAGCCAGGGTTTAGTTACAGGAAACAGAAACCACTCGAACGTTTTAGGGGGGAGGGGGAGAAGTTTAGAAAGGAAATTAGGGGCTTACAATTTTATTGAGAGGGCCGGAGGAGCAGGCGTGGGCCAGGCACATTGGAGCCATGCCCAGAATTATGTCTGGGGACCAGCTGGCCGGGTGTGGCCATCTCGGTTTTGTTATCCAGGCGGAGGGTCAGGAGGTCACCACGGCTGCCTCTTGACCCCACAAAGGGACTGAATGGACACACCATGAAAGGGGACACTACCTCTGCCGCTTTGCCAGCCAAAAGCAGCAAGAGGGGGGCCCTCAGCCTTGAATGGTAGTGGCGTGCAGCTAATTGGCAGAACCGGGCGTGAGCAGAAGCTGGTTCACCCCAGCCAGAGTCCAACTCCACGCTCAGTGACATCATATAAACAGCCTGATAGAAACTGACCACGGTGGGAGTATTTATACCGTGGAAATCAACAAGCACTAAGAGGGTGCACTTTTTTTTTTTTTTTTTTTTAAATAAAGCAGATTGCTACATCTTTATCAACGGGCAGAACCCAGTTCAGGGTTAGAACCCTAGCTGCAAGGGAAGCAGGCAATGTCATTGTTCCCTTTCTTGCCTCTGAAGAAACACAAAAAGGAGGGTGGAAAAAGATGCTATCCGTCGCCAAACCAGCATCCATGACACATGGTCCCTGGGAATGTGTCTTGACAGGGACCCTCACACATGTGGGAAATGGTGCGTAGCTGATGATGAGGCGTGGTTGCTAGTAATTGTACCAAAGCAAAACTTCTCAACACCAATGCCTTTCAAGCAACGCTGGAGTTTATTAACCCTCCAGCCAGAAAATGGGCCAGATGACAAAAATACTGTGCTGGTTGTCAAAGAGGGTTTTGGAAATTGTTGTTGGTTGTGTCTTTCCAAGGATTGTAGGGGAAATGAATGCTCACCTAAGCAGTTCATTAAGGAAAGAGGCGGCTAACAAGGTCAAGGTTACAGTGGCAACGACCACGATCATTAAATGTCGTTGCTGTGTCCGCTGCAGCACAATGAGACCTGAGGGGCCACAGTCTTGGAGGCAATTTCTGGGACAGACCAACTGTTTACCAGGAACAAGGTGAAACACATCCAAGACGCATCCGACAGTGCATCTGCGGCTGTTAACTAGACAGACAATGTCACACGGTCTCACGCCCCAGAGGAGCCGGACTCGGGCCAGTCAGCCCCACGGCAGCAAGCGTGTGGAGCGGAGGCTGGACCGCAGCCCCCGACACTGGGTCCCGCTTTCTCTCCGTGGCCGGCGGGAGGGTCTGGTTCCAAAGTGTCCACTGCGCAGGTAGTCTAATTCTTGTTTTGTATGGTATTTTAAATGGAAAACAGCCTGACCTGTGGTGGCGCAGTGGATAAAGCGTTGACCTGGAAATGCTGAGGTTGCCGGTTCAAAACCCTGGGCTTGCCTGGTCAAGGCACATATGGGAGTTGATGCTTCCTGCTCCTCCCCCCCTTCTCTCTCTCTCTCCTCTAAAAATGAATAAATAAATAAAATTAATTTAAAAAACCAACTTTAAATGGAAAACAGTCAAATATGGAAACGACCTGGGCTGAATTGTGTTCTCCCCCAAAATCCGTGTGTTGAAGCTCTCAATGCCAAAGTGATGGTGTGTGGAGACAAAATCTTTTTTTTTTTTTTTTTCCCTGAAGCTGGAAACGGGGAGAGACAGTCAGACAGACTCCCGCATGCGCCCGACCGGGATCCACCCGGCACGCCCACCAGGGGGCGACGCTCTGCCCACCAGGGGCGTCGCTCTGCTGCGACCAGAGCCACTCTAGCGCCTGGGGCAGAGGCCAAGGAGCCATCCCCAGTGCCCGGGCCATCTTTGCTCCAATGGAGCCTTGGCTGCGGGAGGGGAAGAGAGAGACAGAGAGGAAGAAGGGGGGGTGGAGAAGCAAATGGGCGCTTCTCCTATGTGGCCTGGCCGGGAATCGAACCCGGGTCCCCCACACGCCAGGCCGACGCTCTACCGCTGAGCCAACCGGCCAGGGCCGAAACAAAATCTTTAAGGAAGTAAGGTGCAATGGGGTCTTAAGGGTGAGGCCCCGAGCCAACAGGACGGGTGTCCTTTTAAGAAGAGAGAGAGAGAGAGACCTACAGCTTGCGCCTCTTTCTTCCTGCCGGGGGGGGGGGGGCACAGCCAGTCAACAGTGTCTGCAAGCCAGGAAGTCAGCCCTTGCCCAAAAGCAACCCCATGGGCACCTTGATCTTGGACTTCCAGCTTCCAGAGCGGTGAGAAATTATATGCCTATTGTTTCAACCACCCCCAGTCGGTGGCATCTTGTGTCATGGCTGCCTGAGCTGGGATGACACAAGAGAACTAACTGGTTAAATAAATCCCAGTGTGTCCACCCGAGGCCACATCGAATACCACGTGAAAAGTGACCCTTGGACGTTGTGTTAACAGCGACACCAACTACAACGCTGCCATTACAATGTAAGAAGCAGCTCTATAAGAAACCTAGATCATCCCCATGATAGGATCAATTAAAAAAATAAAAATAAAAAGGGGCAGGTACAAGCCCTTATGTAGAGTATGCTGCCATTTGGGGTAAGAGTGACCATAGGAATCTACAGATGTGTTTGCTCAACGAAGTTAAATGACCTCAGTACCCCCCAGGGACACCAGGCTGGGGGGGAAAGACATCGTCACCATATGCCTTCTGGTACATCCTGAATTCTGTACCATTATGAAGATATTGCCAATGCAAATGTATTTTACGTTTTAAAACATGGTTGCAGGAGTAATGATACTCTGGCATCGGGACGTGGCGTTTGGCCCGGGGAAGACGTACCAGACCACAACCTCACGCTCCTGCTTTGCTGCAGGAATTAACCCTGAACTTCAGGGCAGGCAGGGGGCTGGGGCACTGGTCTGACCTGGGGAGAGTCACTCCCCCCCTCCCTGTGGCCCCAGCGTCTCCATGTGTGATCACCACCCTGCCGGAGGGACAGACATAGCCTAGGCACGTCTGCACACACCCAGGTGCGAGGCGAGCTCTCTCACCAGGAGGCAGGGGTTTGGGGGTTCATATGGCAACACAGCCCAGGTCGGACCCCCAACCAGATGCACCTACCGACCCTCGCCCGCCCCAGGCGTCCACAGAGGGGCCACTTCTGTTCTCCACGGGACAGAGGACCATCGGGTCACGGTACCAGTGCTCACCAAGGGTGTGGAGCGGCTGCCAGGTGTGTGTCCTGGCCCGCCCCTCATTGTCACTGTGTTGTAAAGTACTGTTTCGCCGGGTTTACGTAGAGACACCAAGTCCAAATGAATTTTTTTTTTAAAGAGAGACAGAGAGAGAGTCAGAGAGAGAAATAGATAGGAACAGACAGATATGGAGAGAGATGAGAAGCATCAATCATCAGTTTTTTGTTGTGACACCTTAGTTGTTCATTGATTGCTTTCTCATATGTGCCTTGACCTTGGGGCTACAGCAGACCAAGTAACCCCTTGCTCGAGGCAGCGACCTTGGGTCCTAGCTGGTGAGCTTTGCTCAAATCAGATGAGCCCGCGCTCAGGCTGGCGATCTTGGGGTCTCAAACCTGGGTCCTCCACATCCCAGCCCGATGCTCTATCCGCTACGCCACCGCCTGGTCAGGCAAATTCAAATGAATTTTTAAGGAGTTTTATTAAAAGGAAGGAGGAGATTTATTAATATGCTGGCCGCATATGACTAACATGGGGCAAAACTGACCCAAATCGTGCTATGCAGAATATACCCTTGAACACACACAGGTTGGCGGGAAAAGGAGGGAGGGCATGACATAATCATTATTAAGCTTATAAAATTCACCTATAGGATCTATAAAAACATTTGTACATATTAAAACTTATAAGGTAACACAATAGTGAAAAATGTTGTTTTTCATATCAAAAGACATTTCCAGGCCCTGGCCGGTTGCCTCAGTGGTAGAGTGTCGGCCTGGCGTGCAGGAGTCCCAGGTTCGATTCCCAGCCAGGGCACACAGGAGAAGCGCCCATCTGCTTCTCCACCCCTCCCCCTCTCCTTCCTCTCTGTCTGTCTCTTCCCCTCCCGCAGCCAAGGCTCCATTGGAGAAAAGTTGGCCCGGGCGCTGGGGATGGTTCTGTGGCCTCTGCCTCAGGCACTAGAATGGCTCTGGTCGCAACAGAGCAACACCCAGATGGGCAGAGCATCGCCCCCTGGTGGGCATGCCGGGTGGATCCCGGTTGGGCGCATGCTGGAGTCTGTCTGACTGCTTCCCCATTTCCAACTTCAGAAAAATACACACACAAAAAAGACATTTCCAAATCTTTCAGTGTTCATCTGCTATCCCTTTGTCTAGAGGTATATACATTAACTATACGCCTTCAGGATGGGAGGGGGAGCCGACATGGTGCAGGGGACAAGCGTTTGTGAGTGGCCTGTTAGAGGAAGAAAGACAAGGAGAGGAAAAGGGCTCGCTTGATCTTTCTTCCTTCTCCCGCACCTGGCTGGGTGTTTATCCTCTTCCTCACAGGTGCGGGGGAAGGGAGGGAATCCAAATTTCCTCTCCACTTCCACTCAAAACCCAACACAAAATCTCTCTATTTACAACACAGTGCTGTCGTCCATCCTGAGCTGGTTTAAATCACACACAAGTATAGAAATCATATTTACAAAATCTCCCTGTATGCTTAGCCCAGATGATAAAATGCTCCTTACGCTTCCTAGTAAAAGGGGGTTTCCCACACAGTAAGTCTCTGCAAGCCAGAAAATTTTCACATTTCTCTCGCCTCATTCTCTACAGAAAGGAAAGGACAAGAAACCTGACTCTTCCTCCTAAAATATTAATTTTTGCAACTCTCTGGTACCTTAACCACAGCTGCTCACGCCAACCTCAGTTCCCTCTGAGTGGCGCTGTGGGGACCGCAGGGGACGCAGCCCAGAGAGGGGGCCACACAGAGAGGCTCAGCAACGCTGTGCTGACTTATACTTTCTGGTTTCTCTCTGGCCGGGAGAGGCCACCACCGCTGCTCGGTGGTGTCCCTGTGACTAAACGTCGTAGAGACCTGAGGGTTTGTTCAAAGGAACAGATGGCCTATTAGGACAATTAGGAGAGGGCAGGGTCCCTCTGAAGCGGGTATATAGATGCCTACGGCTGGCCTGTGGGGTCCAGTTCGGGAGGTGGGCCAGGCAGCCTGGGTGTGCCCCTTGAGACGGCTGCCAGGGGGCGGGGCCCTGCTCACCCAGCCCCAGCACCAGGGGGCCTGGGTGGCCCACAGAAATTCTTCATGTCTTCATGAAATGGTCTCCGTGTGCTCTTTCAAGAGTCCTCATGCTCACTGACCTTCCTCTACCTGACCCCTGACGCTCCTCCACGCCAGCCCCGAGTGCTCACACGAGGGGCCTGACCTTGGCAGTGTCCGGACACCCCAGGGCCTGAGTCCGGCCCAGCCACAGCTGCCGGGCGCTGCCCACTCCTGCCCCACCAGTCAGGGCCTCTCAGCCACCTTTCCAATCCCCCGACCCTCGGCCGTGCGGTAGGAGGGGCCACTCAAGTGGCAGCTGCAAGCTCCCAGGTGGCCTTGGTGGGAATGGGCAGGGGCTGCCCACTTGGGCCTGGCCTGCCCGCCCCACTTTGCATGACTTTCTGTGACCATCCCATGAGCCCCTGGGTTTGTACACACTGTTCTTAGAAGCTCCCACGGCCCCAGAACCAGCTGGTCTCCGAGGAGTGGGCCCAGGACATGGGTACGGGACTTAGAACCGAGAACCTTGTTCTTGGGGTGCTTGCTGCCAGGGAGGCGACCCGGATCACTGCTCAGAAGAAAGGGGCTGCGGACCGGCAAGGTCCCACAGGGCCGATGATACTCCAAGCCTCTGGACTCCCCATGTGGGCTCTTCGGAGCGAGAAGATTTCCGGTGGGTCAGTTCCAAGGGAGGACTCACCAGGGTCCTTTTCCTAGTCTTGGTCTCACTGCTGTGGTCAGGCCCTGACACCTGGATGGCGAGTAATGAATGTCAAGTGCACTGGACAAGGCCGGATGCAGACGAAGAACTGCCCACCCCTCTGGCTGACCGGCCAGACCCCACCACTGTTCAGTCCTGCACATCAAACTTTGGATCGGTTTCAGTACAACCTTCCCCGAGGAGGGCGCTTTGGGAGTGCACAGAGGTTTCCGGGAACAGGCTCTGGCTGCGCGGTCCTGACCCTGAGGTGCCTGGGCCCCGAGGCTGGGGGGAGGGCCACCCTGTCCTGGGCCCCGAGGCTGGGGGGAGGGCCACCCTGTCCTGGATCCCGAGGCTGGAGGGAGGGCCACCCTGTCCTGGGCCCCGAGGCTGGGGGGAGGGCCACCCTGTCCTGGGCCCCGAGGCTGGGGGGAGGGCCACCCTGTCCTGGGCCCCGAGGCTGGGGGGAGGGCCACCCTGTCCTGGGCCCCGAGGCTGGGGGGAGGGCCACCCTGTCCTGGGCCCCGAGGCTGGGGGGAGGGCCACCCTGTCCTGGGCCCCGAGGCTGGGGGGAGGGCCACCCTGTCCTGGGTCCCGAGGCTGGGGGGAGGGCCACCCTGTCCTGGGCCCCGAGGCTGGGGGGAGGGCCACCCTGTCCTGGGTACTGAGGCTGGAGGGAGGGCCACCCTGTCCTGGGTACTGAGGCTGGAGGGAGGGCCACCCTGTCCTGGGCCCCGAGGCTGGGGGGAGGGCCACCCTGTCCTGGATCCCGAGGCTGGAGGGAGGGCCACCCTGTCCTGGATCCCGAGGTTGGAGGGAGGGCCACCCTGTCCTGCGGAGGAGCCGGGACACCTGCCCAGAATTTGGGGACAGCCTAGGTTGAGGCACGGCTTCACAAACGTGTGTCGCGATCTTGTAGCTCCAGGTCACTGCCCACTCTCAGGGTGGGGCAGTTAGGGGGCGATGTGTCACCCCTGGCAACCTCGAGGGGGCTCCTGGGGCCTCACGTGGAGCTCCCACCGTCTGCTCCCGCACAGAGGTCCTTACACCGGGGGGGGGGGGCAGCAGTGGTCCTCACCGTGGTTCGTAGGGAGAAGGACATGTAGGTTATGATCATGACATTGGCTCCGTTAACACAAAAGAACATCGCAAGGCGACTGGAGACGGACCTGGGCTGCCCTCTCCCTCGTTACACTGAACTCATGCTGGCCGATGTCGACGTGGTGTGCACAGTGCTCTGCTCGGTGTCGCGTGAGCGCCCCACAGAGACACGGCGAAGGGCCGCAGCAGGGAGCCCCGAGGGGTCCCTCTGATCCCTCCTCCTGGAGGGGCCCCGGTTGCCCGAGGTGGGCTGCGGCTGTCGCCCACCTGCTAGGGCTGGTCCAACCCAGAACACCCGGAGGGAGGCCTGTGGACAGCTGGGTGACCCCCACCCAGGGCCACAAAGCCAAGGCGGGGCCCAGGCCGGCCCGCCACCAGCCTTCCCTGTGGCCCCACAGCCCCAGGCTGCCAAGTCTCTGCCCCACACGAGGATCAAACCCGGGAACCCCCGGGTGTGACCTCACCTGCAGAGCAAGCAGCCTGGCCAAGGCTGCCTTTGCGCCTGGGGCTTCCCCTCAGCGGCGCTCAGAGGGCGGCCGGGGGGCCTGGCCGCAGTCCCAGCTCTTTACTCCAGGGCTGGACCGAGGGGCCGCTCAGAGGGGGGCAGGAGCCCTGGGCCCAGGAAGTGCAGACCCCCTGCCCCACGGGGCTGGGTGAGGACTGAAGCCGTGAGTAAAGGCCTCGCTGGGCGTACAGCCAGGGCCCACTGAACGCTCCGCTCCCCACGATTACAATGTGTCCCCTTCCCACTCTGACACTCTCAGCAGGAGGTTTGGAGGGTTCCTGGAACCTCACAGGCCTGAGTAGAGCCATCCTGGACAGGGGGGCTCTGGCTTGTAAATCCAAACGGCTGTGACCTGCCCCCTCCCCACTGCCAGGAAGGGAGGCTTCACCTGAGGCTTTGGAAGACTATCATCATGCACACACACACACACACACACAAACACACACACGTCAAGGTGCCAGACAGCCAGGAGGTGTGAGGCCTCCAGGGAGCCACCTTTTACAAGCCTGTGAGCAGCCACGGGGACTCAACTCCAGGCAGGCGGGTGGTAGGCAGGCAGGGCCAGGTACATACACCCTGGGCTGAGCTGGTTGGCAGCTTCTCGCTTCTGGTTATTAAAAAATCAGATCCGTTCTTTGCAAATGTGGCTTGAGGGCTAAGTGGGCCAGGGAGTTTGCAAAACCATCTCTCCCCGGCAAGGTAACATTGGCCCGAGTGTTCGAACCAGATGAGTCAACACAGGTTTCTGAAGACCCAGGTGCTGGGCTACATTAGAAGGACAGACAGGCCCACCGTTCCATCAAGGTGTGTGTACGGTGACTCGCCTGGGCCCCTGCCAGTCGGTTCATAGGACGGGCAGGGCTCCTGCCGTCACGAGCCTGGTATTCAAGTGGAGGATCACACAAAGAAATGGGCAAATACACTGCTCACAAAAATTAGGGAATATTTCGCCCTGGCCGGTTGGCTCAGTGGTAGAGCGTCGGCCTGGCGTGCAGAGGTCCCGGGTTCGATTCCCGGCCAGGGCACATAGGAGAAGCGCCCATCTGCTTCTCCACCCCTCCCCCTCTCCTTCCTCTCTGTCTCTCTCTTCCCCTCCCACAGCCGAGGCTCCATTGGAGCAAAGATGGCCCCGGCGCTGGGGATGGCTCCTTGGCCTCTGCCCCAGGCGCTAGAGTGGCTCTGGTCACGGCAGAGCGACGTCCCGGATGGGCAGAGCGTCGCCCCCTGGTGGGCATGCCGGGTGGATCCCGGTCGGGCGCATGCGGGAGTCTGTCTGACTGTCTCTCCCCCTTTCCAGCTTCAGAAAAATACAAAAACAAACAAACAAACAAAAAAACCAAAAAAAAAATTAGGGAATATTTCAAAATGAATATGAAGCTTTAAAAAAAAAGCATTTGATTTTTTTTTTAGTAGACAAGAACTTTAGAAAAGGAAATGACAAGTCCTTTTCTTGTCATTTGTTGTTCAACTATGCACATGAGACGCAAAACCAACTTTTATTTCATTGGTGAAGATGCACTAGCCGAAAGGCTGGAAGTACTGGAGTGTCTGCACGTTTCCTGATCCCCTAATTTCTGCGAGCAGTGCAAGTGAAATCGTTCCCCATCAGTAAGTGCTCAGGTACTGTGAAGAAAACAGAGGGCCTGAGGTGGTGCTGCTGGGTGATTGGAGGCCTCGTGGACACCACGCTGAGTTTGGAGGACTGGAGAAGGATCCAGTCAGGGGAAGTGTCAGGAAAAACGGCACAGACAGGGAGCAGAATGTGCCAATGTCCTGAGGCAGGAGAGAGGTTGTATTTGGAGGGAACAGTGAGTTTGGAGGACTGGAGAATGAGCCAGTCACGGGAAGTGTCAGGAAAAACAACACAGACAGGGAGCAGAATGTGCCAATGTCCTGAGACAGAAGAGAGGTTGTATTTGGAGAGAACAGTGCTCTGGGGGAGGGGGTCGGCGGTGAACAGGTTGGCAGGGGTCACGTCAGACCAGTCACATCTGCAGAGGTCACAACATGGTGACCTTTCTCCATATTGACTATGAATGAAATCACACTTACAATGACATTGGTACCAGACTTCTCCTAAGCACCCCCCCTCCAAAAGTGTTCCCCCTTCTGCATATTATTATGACTGGCACTGCCAGGACTATCAGTGACCGCACGCATGTTGAGCATTGGTCTCGGTGTCGTGGCGCATCACAGCGGCAGAGCAGGACTCGGGAGCGGAACACCAACATCCCCACAGGAGCAGCTCGCATACAAGACAAGCGTTCAGAGCAGCACCCACAACAACAGAAGGTACCACGTGACCCACTGACACACTCACGGTCAACCATCAGAACCCCTCTCCATGATGCCTCGGGGCAAGAAATATCTGTTTTTCAATATAATTTTTTTTTTTTGTATTTTTCTGAAGCTGGAAACGGGGATAGACAGTCAGACAGACTCCCGCATGCGCCCAACCGGGATCCACCCGGCACGCCCACCAGGGGGCGACGCTCTGCCCACCAGGGGGCAATGCTCTGCCCCTCCGGGGCGTCGCTCTGCTGCGACCAGAGCCACTCCAGCGCCTGGGGCAGAGGCCAAGGAGCCATCCCCAGTGCCCGGGCCATCTTTGCTCCAATGGAGCCTCGGCTGCGGGAGGGGAAGAGAGAGACAGAGAGGAAGGAGGGGGGGGGTGGAGAAGCAAATGGGTGCTTCTCCTATGTGCCCTGGCCGGGAATCGAACCCGGGTCCCCCGCACGCCAGGCCGACACTCTACCGCTGAGCCAACTGGCCAGGGCCTCAATATAATTTTTTTTTAAAACTTAAAAGCAACAACAACCCTGTCTCTACAAGTAAGTCACGTGGGAACACACTCCCGCAGTGCAAGCCCAGTGAGACCCAAGTGCGGGGAATAGGTCTCCCTGTCTCCCCCCCCACACCCCAGAGAGGGAATGCTGTTCGGGAGGCGGTTGCCCAGGGTGCTGGTGGCCAACACCCATGCCCTCCCCCTTTCTTGGGGTGGCTGGGCAATTCCCCAACACCCTGCACCCAAGGCATTAGCCTCCATGTTCTGACGCCCCCACAAGGTCCAGCTTCCTCCTTCAACCCCCCCCCAGGGACCAAACCGCAAACACCCGGGGGCGGCTTCCCCTTCCTGGGCTGGGGTGGGAAACCTCCTGGGGAGGTCGCAGCTGCAGAAGAAAAAAGCCACACATTCAAAACAGAATGAGGAAGACACTGGCTCCTGTTTTCTGCAATTGTTCACCTTTCACACCCCCTCCCCCGTAAGTGTCTCTCTGGACCTTGTGTTGGGGGGGGGGGGGCAGGGGCTGAGTCTCTGCCCTAGGCTGCCCCAAGGTGTGGGTGGGGGTGTGAGGAAGGCTGGACATCTCCCTCACAAGTATCATTTCTCTTGTGAAAGCCTCACCCTGTTACACAAGGTGCAGATGGTGAGTGTGCACTACAGAGGGTCTCAGGGCAAGAGCTGTTTCTGTCGTCACCAGCAACAGAAACCGAATTCAAACTGGCTGAGGCAGAAAGAGGGTCTGTAGACTTTTGTGGCAGAACATTTAGTGTATTAATTAGCTCCAGGCATGGCTGGATCCAGCAACCAACATTGTTCTTTCTTATTTTTTATTTTTTTATTTTTTTGTATTTTTCTGAAGCCAAAACGAGGAGGCAGTCAGACAGACTCCCGCATGCGCCCGACTGGGATCCACCTGGCACGCCCACCAGGGGGCGATGCTCTGCCTATCCGGGGCGTCGCTCTGTTGCAACCAGAGCCATTCTAGCGCCTGGGGCAGAGGCCAAGGAGCCATCCTCAGTGCCCGGGCCAACTTTGCTCCAATGGAGCCTTGGCTGAGGGAGGGGAAGAGAGAGACAGAGAGGAAGGAGAGGGGGAGGGGTGGAGAAGCAGATGGGCGCTTCTCCTGTGTGCCCTGGCCGGAAATCGAACCCGGGACTCCTGCACGCCAGGCCGACGCTCTACCACTGAGCCAACTGGCCTGGGCCACATTGTTCTTTCTTACTTTCCGTCTTCACGCTCCACTGTCTTGACTCCTCTTCCATTCGTGTGAGTTGGTGGAAGCGTGCAGAAAGAATTCTGAAGCCACCTGCCCATGTGGCTAAGAGGAGGAAGGGCCAGGAAGAGAGAGGAGCAGGTCACAGAGGGGACAGGTTGACCGATCTCCAGAGAAGTCCTGAGTAGACACACATGTTGGCGTCAAAGCCGTTTCTGGCCTGGGCGGCAGTCCCCTCTCAGAGGAAGGGGAGCTTGGGCGCCCCCCCACTCCGGTGTGCTGACCGCAGAACCAGGAGCAGACATACAAACAGCTCGCCGCCTCTTCCGCTGGCGGAAGCCAGACGGTGTCCCTGGGGCCTGGCCAGGGACCGGATCCAAGCTCCGGAGCCACCAGCAGGGACAAAGGCTGAGCCATCCACGCTGTCCGTCCGGGCCAACACCCGCCGGGAAGTAACAAGAAACCCGCTCTGGGAATGCCAGAGCTCTGCTCTGACCCTCTGGCCACAGATGACCACTTATCGGTCCAGGGGACAATCCCGAGAGGCCGGCCTCTCCACCACGTCCCTGGCCACTGGGGCCACAAGGCCGTTCCTGTACCAGACATGGCAGCAGAGGTGGGGGAGGCCAGCAGCTGTCCCCGGCTGCAGCCAGACCAGGAGATGAGCATCTCCTGGGGCCTCTCTCTGCTTGGAGCTCTCCAAGGCCCAGAGCCAGCTCTCCCCAGGGTAATGAAGAGGCGCGGGAGCGCCAAGCCCCAGGGACCAGCTCCCTCCTCCCCGTCCCAGGTGAGTCCAGACAGGTGGCAGCTGGAATTCTACAGCGGAAGGCGGCCCAGGGGCCAGATGGCCTTTTATGTTCCTTTGGGGATCCCATTGTTGGCAAAGCGATCTGTTTGGGAGAATGTTTTCAGAAGGTTGGTGTCTGTGTCTGTGGTGCTGACCTTTGGCCTTGGCCGTGTCCCCTGAGGGTCACCGCCTCCACAAGGTATCTCCCAGCCTGTGTGTCAAAATCCCCTCAATTTATCTGCCAAGAATCTCAGGTTTCCTTTTTTTCTTCCACGTCCATTTTTTTTTTTTTTTGCTTTCTGTTAAAAAACCTTGAACAATACTGCTACAGGTTGAACTCCATCCTCCCCAAGTCCATGTGTCAAAGTCCCAACCCCTAGGACCCCCACCCAACCTGTCACCTTATTTAGAAACAGGGTCACTGCAGACATTAGGAGTTATTGCAGGGTGAGGTCACGCTGAAGTGGGGTGGCCCCTGATCCAATATAACCGACGTAATTATCGAAGGGAACGAACGTCTATTCTAGACACAGAGACGCACACAGGGGGGAGGGGGAGGGGGAGACAGAGGGAGGGGACGGCCGTCTACAAGCCGAGGAGAGAGGCCTGGTCCCCTCGAAACCCTCACAAGGAACCAGCCCCTCTGACACCTTGGTCTTGGGCTTCAGCCTCCAGAAGAGCATGACAATAAGTTCCTGTTGGTTAAGCCCGTAGTGTGGCCAGCAGACAGCCAGCAGGTGGAGACAAGAAGCTCCCAGCTCGGACCAGAAACCCGCAAGAATGAGCGGGACAGGGGGCTGCGGCAGAGTGAGAAGACCTGACCAGACTCGGCCTAAGGTGCCCCCGAGGGTGACACAGCCACAGAACATGCAAGTCTGCCCCGGGAGGGAGGAGGTGGCATTCCAGGCACCAAAGTTTTAGGAAAAGGATTTCCTGTCTCCTCCCGGGCAGGGAGGGAGGTGTGAACTTGGATTCGAGCTTGGAGGCAGCCCGGAGGGCTGGCTGGCGGGCGTCAGGTCCAGCGGAACTTCAGGGCAGCCAGGCGGGGATGTCTGGGCTGGAACCAGTGTCCTGTCTAAGCTGAGGAGGACAGATACGGTTTACCTTTCTCAGGGAGAAAGGTCTGACGGGTTGGAGGAGCAGGAGACGGGCAGGCCCCGCCGCCCCGTAGGGAAGGGCCGCGGCGGCGGCGACTTGATCCAGGAGGGATCGAGGGATTTGATGACTCACCGGATATGGTCTGCTAGGCGTTTCGAGCAGTTGCCGTTTCTAGGTGTGGAGAGGGTGTGAGGGTGACACATGAACTGAAACAGTCAGAAGAACCAGAACCGGGTTCTCAGAATTCTCCTCATCAGTCCTGTGAGACGATGGGAACTGTGCCCACCTGAGAGGGGGGAGCTGGGATCCGGCACGGGTAACTTCTCCGAGGTCAGGGTGACTGGCAGATTAGCGCAAGCCCTGGCCAGGAGAGTTGATCCAAACCTGTGCAAACCAGTGCTTTGCTTATAAATCCAGAAAGAAAAAGAAAGAAAGAAAAGAAAAGAAAAGAAAGAAAGAAAGAAAGAAAGAAAGAAAGAAAAAGAAAAAGACTGATTGGAAGCACTTGCCACTTCCTGTGGTGTAAATACTCCCGTCTCACCCATTGCAGGCCCCTGGTGTGCTGTGGCTGAACCTGGAGCTGGGAAGAGCTGTGTGCACAAGAGACTGTCACGAGCCAGGGCGAGGTGGGCCAGCCGACCACCGATTCAAACCCAGGTCAGCCTGGCACTGAGACCCCCTACTCCCTCACAGTGACACACCAAACAACCCACAATGAACCCAAGTGTGAAGCCAGCAGCCACGGCCACCATCACAGCCGCCTGGCCCATGCAGGTTCACATTAGATTCGGACAGACGGTAACGAAACAACGGAGCCACGAACTGGTGGGCCATCATCTTTAATCCTAGCTTGCACCCAGCGGGCAAGTAAAAACACACACTGGGCTCCAAAACCCACTCATTCAGTGCTCACAAAGCTACTGACTTATCCGAGTTTCCTAGAATCAAAGGTTTCTAGCTCACTAGTCTCATTCACCTCTGTTCCCCATCTCCTTCTCTCTGCATATACTGGCTTCTCCTTCAGCATTCTGCCATCTTGGCTGCTTCTTGTCTCCTCCACATGGCCTCTCTCTGCTCTCCTCTCTGCTCTCTGCTCTCCTCCTAGAACATAATCACTCTTCCCCTGGAACAACGTGATCTCTTCCTTTTAAAACCTTTTGGTGTGGCCTGACCAGGCGGTGTCACAGTGGATAGAGTGTCGTACTGGGATGCGGAGGACCCAGGTTCAAGACCCTGAGGTCGCCAGCTTGAGCGTGGGCTCATCTGGTTTGAGCAAAGCTCACCAGCTTGAACCCAAGGTTGCTGGCTCGAGCAAGGGGTTACTCGGTCTGCTGAAGGCCCACAGTCAAAGCACATATGAGAAAGCAATCAATAAACAACAAAGGTGTTGCAACGCACAATGGAAAACATGATTGATGCTTCTCATCTCTTTCCGTTCCTGTCTGTCCCTGTCTATCCCTCTCTCTGACTCTCTCTCTGTCTCTGTAAAAATAATAAATAAATAAAATTAAAATCTTTTGGCGTGAAAGCCCTCCCCTGACACATATTAACATAATCACACCCATCCCAAGCAATCACCTGGGCAAAAGGCTTCCACGTGGGCAGCGCCATCTTTAACAAAGTGAGCATAATATATTTTATCTGCCCAACACCAAGTCTTCCTGCTTTCACTCATTGCCCATCACCCTCACCCTGAACTCTCACAGGTTTATGGAGACACAGATGGGCGTGTCCAATGGGACACAGGACAATATATAACAGCAAGTAGATTCAGCCTCCCTCCTTCTGTCCTCAAGCCCAGGGTCCGCTATCTCAGGATGCTCAGTTTAGTGACTTCTGCTGGAGCCAAAGTCAAGAGGCAGATGTCGCCGAGAGGGACGTTTCGCTGAGTGTGTGCAGGAAACACCCAGCGCTCTGCTCCTGTCGGGTGTTCACGCTCACCAAAGGAGTCGCACTTGGGCCAGATCCCCGCCCCAGTGGATCGGACTCCCGCTCACCATTCAGAATGCCGACACACGATTTCTTGTCCCTGGGAGGAAGCATTGTGTCTGGAACCACAGTCTGCAAACAGACACCATTCGAGCAGCATCTGTCTTCAGCACTGGTGACGCGCCCTCCCCGCAGACACGGCATGGGACAGTGTGGCACAGTTAGGATGGAGCCGACCAGCGTCCCTGTGGGTATTTTCTCCTGAGCCTTGTGGTGTGTGGCTATCTCCTTTCTCAGTGGGGACCGACGGCTAGGGAGACAGAAGGCAGACACCACGGAGCCGGAGTTGGGGTAAGCAGGACCCTACTTAGCCATGCGACCAAAAAAACAGCGAAACCAATTTCACCACAGGCTAATGGATACAAACACACCCACGGAAGCTCCTCAGCATGACAACAAAACGACGTTGGACGGAATGACATTCTTTTTTTTTTTTTTGTATTTTTCTGAAGCTGGAAACGGGGAGAGACAGTCAGACAGACTCCCGCATGCGCCCGACCGGGATCCACCCGGCACGCCCATCAGGGGCGATGCTCTGCCCACCAGGGGGCGATGCTCTGCCCCTCCAGGGCATCGCTCTGCCGAGACCAGAGCCACTCTAGCGCCTGGGGCAGAGGCCAAGGAGCCATCCCCAGCGCCCAGGCCATCTTTGCTCCAATGGAGCCTCGGCTGCAGGAGAGGAAGAGAGAGACAGAGAGGAAGGAGGGGAGGGGTGGAGAAGCAAATGGGCGCTTCTCCTATGTGCCCTGGCCGGGAATTGAACCCGGGTCCCCCGCACGCCAGGTCGACGCTCTACCGCTGAGCCAACCGGCCAGGGCTGGAATGATATTCTTTGAGGACCTGGTGGCGTCCCACTTGGCCACCCAGTGGCCCCAAGTCCCGGGCTCTAAACTAACTGACAGCCAAATGCCACCTTCGGATCTAGCCATGTGCTTTGGCTTTCAAGTCTCATGGAAACCAAATAATAAAAACAACTATAATTCATAGACGGGGGGTGGGGTGGTGGTGTGTGTGCAAAAGCAGGTTTACAGCTGTGAGTGTGCAAAACACAGTTTATTATTGTTTCTTGTTGTCTTATTTATTATAATCAACCTACCTTTCCCACTCCTGTATTATTTTATAGCTGGTATTATAAAATATATAATGAATCCTCAAAACTTATCCAGAACACAGGTAAGTGGCCAGCTGTTTCAACTTTGAATCGAATGAGATGATTTTTTGAATGAATGAATGAACGGAAGGAAATGAATTTCCGTCTGTGTTCCCATGGACCCAGTTCCCACAAGAAAATGCAAACCGGCTTCTGGCTGCACGGAGGGAGCTTGGGAGCCTCCGGTCCTGTCTATGTGTCACACACACCCCCTCCCGCAATCCGCCACCTCCAGAAGTCTGGAGAGAGCTGCTCTCATCTCAAAGCCGGCCACCTCTGCTCCCGGCCCTGCCCTTGGGTCTCCCAGGCGGAACGCCTGTGGCCAGGGAGTGGAGGCCATCTGTCGGGAACTTGCCTCTCCTCCTTCCCTGAGTCACCCGTCGTCTGTCTGTCTGCCCTTTCCCCTCACTTGGTCATGACTCAAGTTTTGCAGCAACAGAGCTGGGTCAGTGGCGCCATCTGCGTGTCCACGGGACGTCGCCAACCACGGCACTGGGCGCGACCTTCCCGGAAGATTTCTTGAAGGTCATTTCGCAGTTCGGGTTTATTTTTAAAAAAGGGTTTTTTTTTTTTAATTTATTTATTTTTTATTAGAATTGCTTAATAGGACAAAACGTCAATGCTGACTGAGTCAAATACCAAATGACTTAGTGTGAAGTTAGGGAGCAGCCAGACGTCCTCCCCCATCCCAGCCCTGGAGGAGAATGACCCAGTTCTGGACATCGACCCGGTGATCCAAGGATGTCGGGAGGGTGACGTGCGCAGGATGCTCACGGCGGCGTCCCGCAGACAGAACCAGGGGACACGCGACAAGGGCAGCGGCAGGGATGTTTTCAGCTCTAGGAAAGAAGGAAGCTTTCGATACAATTTCAAAGGGTCAGGAAAGATTTTTTTTTTTTAAGGGTAGATGGAAAAAGGAAGATGCCAAATTGTATGCAGACGTTGCATCCTACTATAAATGTGTTCCAGGAACTCCACTGGGGTGTGCCCGGGGGGGTGGAGCAGGGTGGGGCAGGGAGCCAGACAGCGGGGGCCTTTTCTTCTCTTCTGTTTTCCCCAATATCCGTGGTTTTGTTTCGTGATGACACCATCATGGATGATGGAAGGAACAGACTTCTGTTAAAAATCCAAAACGCAGGCCCTGGCCGGTTGGCTCAGAGGTAGAGCATCAGCCCAGCGTGTGGAAGTCCTGGGTTCGATTCCCGGCCAGGGCACACAGGAGAAGCACCCATCTGCTTCTCCACCCTTCCCCCTCTTCTTTCTCTCTGTCTCTCTCTTCCCCTCCCACAGCCGAGGCTCCATTGGAGCAAAGATGGCTCGGGCACTGAGGATGGCTCTGTGGCCTCTGCCTCAGGCGCTAGAATGGCTCTGGTTGCAACAAAGCAACGTCCCAGATGGGCAGAACATAGCCCCCTGGTGGGCATGCTGGGTGGATCCTGGTCAGGCGCATGCAGGAGTCTGTTTCTCTGCCTACCCAGTTCTCACTTCAGAAAAAGACATTTAAAAAAAATAAATAAAATAAAAATCCAAAACGCTTCGTTCATGGCGTGGGATTCCTCGAACGCAAGTATTTAGAGACAGTACTGTTCCCAGCTTTCAGAAGGTAGGCTCAGCACAGGAGTGAGATGCCCCCCTCCCCACCTTGACCTAGGAAACAGGAGGTCAGCATTTGCCTGAAGAAAGCCCCAAACTGAACACAGAGTGAATGAACCCGAAGGTGACTCCGAGGCGTGGCTAGAAGTGTGTGCTCTCCTCCCATGAGCATGGGCGTGCCACACCTCCCCAGGTGTGTGGCTGGCGTGGGGTGACGCGAGGTGGTCAGTGAGCGAGAGGAGAAGAAGGGGGGGTCCCCCAGGGGCACCCCTCACTGGCCGGATCATGGCAGACTACTGGCTCTAGGAGGAGAAATTCATCAGGACGCAGCGGCTTCCTCGGGCAGGTTCCACAGCGGGCCCACGTCCCCGTTAAATGACCCGGTCGCTCTCCCATTACCTGTTCTCATTAGAAACCGGTCACGCATAAGTGACGCCTCTCAGCCACTGTCAAGGAAAGGTGACCAGGATGCTCCTTTCAAAGGACCCAACTTTACTTTGTGCCGGCAATCGGCAGTCTTCAGACTGGAAGACTCCCCCCACTCCAACCGTAACCGAAAGAGAATTACTGGTAAATAAAATGCATGAAAAAGTATCTCATAATAGGCCTTTAAGTGGTTTAATTGTCCCGGTGACAAGCTGGTTACTAATCTGGTTGGCTTTATGGTTTCCTGTTGAAGATTTTTACACCCATCTCCTCTATTCCCCACCCCCCTCTCTCTCCTGCAAAATAACCCACCTGAGGTATAGCAGAACTAACATGAGCAGCTTTTTTTTTTCTATGGGAAGGGGTTGCTGTCATTTGACCCATGCCCTTACATTTCTCATTGCGCCTATAAGAAGGCAGACCAAGCCGAGTGGGTGCTGATGGCCTTTTGCCCTGAGTGGAACAGAAGAAGACATGTTCAGAGGACTTTGGAAGCACCGTGAACTCCATGGAGACAGACAGGTACAGCTCTGGGCGGTCACTGTCACAGACAGATGCCCTGCTGGTCCCCCACCTGGGTCACGGTGGCACATAAGCGCCTTTGCAGCCGAGATTATAGCAATTCATATGCAGCAACAGCAGCGCAGCCTAATCCCCCAGGGTGGGCACCTGCGCAGGTGTGGCCCAGCTGGCCCGGCTTCCCTGGGGACAAGCGAGCTCAGGGGACACCCTGCAGGTCTGGGGCCAGCGCAGGTCCCCCCTCAGCGGCTGCAGACAGTTCCACAAGTGTGCCACCTTCCCGGAGGACAGGCCTGGAAAGCCAAGAGGCCCAGCATTAGGACACGCCTCTGAACATCACCCTTAACCCGGCACGGTCCTCGAGGGGTGGGGGCAGCTGCAGGGAACTCACGCCTGCAGGACCCAGGACTGGAGCAGAACAGGACTGTTCTTTAGCTGGGCAACCCCCGCCCCGACACATGGTGTGAGTGTTCCGAGCCCGTGGGGGCAGGCGCGTGTATTAGTCACATCCCGTGTCAGCACGGCCTGCCGAGTGTGGCTCAAGGGCTTTGTGACATAGGATGTGGCAGAGGGCTGGGCAGGAAGGTGGTGCAGACAGACTCTGTCTACAGGAGTCAAGAGCTTGATCGGCTGGATGAGGGGAAAGGCTAGTTTCAAAGGCTTCAGAGCTGCCCGGGTGTCCCGGGCTGGGGAAGGGACCAGCAGCAGGGCCACCGCATGGTCACCAGCAGCATCTGCCCACTTTGGCACTCTGCGCTTGGGGAAAGGGAGCCCCCCTCCCTCGCTCCCAACGTCTGACTAACTACTTGGCAGCCGAGAGAGAGAGTGTCCCATGACCTGCTTTCTGACCCACGGCCCCGTCTCCGAGCACGAAAGTCCTGGAGAGCTGTGGTCCACATGCACACCAGGTCCCGTGCTGGCCAGAGAGGCTGAGCTGGGAGAGCGATCTGCCATCCAGGAGGGAGTGCAGACCAGCGCCTGCCCCCTCTGGTAGACACTCTCCTTGGTCCCCTCCCCCCAAGCCGGGGCAGAGCTCCCACACACGTGACCACAGTGCCCAGAAGTCCACCCAAGCATACCCACTAGGTCACCAGAGAGCCGGGTCCCCTCCCGTCTCCCAGCTGGAGGCTAGTGCAGCTCTCCATGCCTAAGCGAGCACGTGGTCCCCTCTCATTTGTGGACGTTGAAAATGCCATCCACGCTGGTCTCTACGCAGGTCACACAGACCTAGGGGTTCCCTGCAGTGAGGGCCGGAGGGCAGGGGTAGGGGTGGGGGTGGGAGTGAGGGCAGATTCCAGTTCATGCCATTCTGCCTGATGATCCCGTCGCCTCTCTCAATCGCCTTCATGCATTCCTCGTGATTTTTAAATATTAACAGGAGCCATCGGTCTGTGGGGTCACGGGCCATGCCCTTTCCTAAGTGCTCTCGTGCATTTAAAATAATGTACACTAAGAAAAAGTATCAAGTAACCAGTGGAGCAGGAGGTGTATACTAGAAAGCATTCTGAATGTAAGGGAAGAAGGAATTATCTCCAGGTCGTGAGTGTGGGGACCCCGGGTCCCAGCCCCATGCAGCGCTGGGCAGACCCTCAGACAGGGGTTCACCGCTGGAAGGAGTATACGGGCGGGGGCGAGGAGGCACAAGGGTCCGAGGTGTGGGGTACCCGCGGTGTGCCAAGGCCTGGTCTGTCTTTGGGGAGGGGAGGTCCAGTGAGGACAGCCGTTTCCCATGACCACGGAATTGAGGGCAGCCCTTGGGGCTCTCTGAGCAGCACCGGAGTGGCTGGCAGGGACAAGTGCATTATGAGAGGGGGCAGAAGAGCCAAGGAGAACGTGGCCGGTCCGCTTACTGAGGGAGGCTAGCACAACGTGAAGGCACCAGCTACGTTCAGTATAAGAAACAGCGGCCCTGGCCGGTTGGCTCAGTGGTAGAGCGTCGGTCTGGCATGCCGGAGTCCCGGGTTCGATTCCCAGCCAGGGCACACAGGAGAGGCACCCATCTGCTTCTCCACCACCCCTCCTTCCTCTCTGTCTCTCTCTTCCCTTCCTGCAGCTGAGGCTCCATTGGAGCAAAGTTGGCCTGGGCGCTGAGGATGGCTCCGTGGCCTCTGCCTCAGGCACTAGAATGGCTCTGGATGCAACAGAGCGACGCCCCAGATGGGCAGAGCATCGCCCCCTGGTGGGCATGCCAGGTGGATCCTGGTCGGGCACATGCAGGAGTCTGACTGCTTCCCCGTTTCCAGCTTCAGAAAAATACAAAAACAACCCCCCCCCCAAAAAAAACAAAACACAAAAAGAAACATCAGCAACACACAATAGTCATGAGACCTCAGGGAACCAGAACTGCATAGAATGGTCTCCAGGGGTGTGTTCTGGAAGTGTGCTGAGCTGATCTGCGGAACGACATACTTGGACTTAGAACATTTTTAGCTAATGACGGAGATGTTCAGACCTGAAACTGCATTTCCACGGCATGGCTCTTACCTGGACCAAATGTGCTCCCACAGTAAAAAACCAAAGGTCACGCCTGACCAGGAGGTGGCGCAGTGGATAGAGCATCAGCCTGAGATGCGGAGGACCCAGGTTCGAAACCCCACGGTAGCCAGCTTGAGCACAGGCTCATCTGGCTTGAGCGTGGGATCATGAACATGGCCCCATGGTCACTGGCTTGAGCACGGGGTCACTCAGTCTGCTGTAGCCCCCCCAGTCAAGGCACATATGAGAAAGCAATCAATGAACAACTAAGGTGTGCAATAAAGAATTGATGCTTTTCATCTCTCTCCCTATCTGTCCCCCTTGTAAAAAACAAAACAAAACAAAAATGGCAGGCCACGATGGACACTCGTGTTGTCAAGATGGCAGAGTGAGATTTACCTGTTCTGTGTTTGTTTCACTGAAAAACGCAGCAGGTTTGGGAGACTCTCGGGCTCGGCATCGACAGGTCCTCCAAAACCAGAGGATGACGATGGGAACCAGGGCCTCAGGGGTGGCTTGAAAGACAAGTGACTCTAAAGAAAGTGGTTGAGCCCTAGCCGGTTGGCTCAGTGGTAGAGCGTCGGCCTGGCGTGCAGAAGTCCCGGGTTAGATTCCTGGCCAGGGCACACAGGAGAAGCGCCATCTGCTTCTCCAACCCTCCCTTCCTCTCTGTCTCTCTCTTCCCCTCCCGCAGCCGAAGCTCCATTGGAGCAAAGGATGGCCCGGGCACTGGGGATGGCTCCTTGGCCTCTGCCCCAGGCGCTAGAGTGGCTCTGGTTGCAGCAGAGCAACGCCACGGAGGGGCAGAGCATCGCCCCCTGGTGGGCGTGCCGGGTGGATCCCGGTCGGGCACATGCGGGAGTCTGTCTGACTGTCTCTCCCCATTTCCAGCTTCAGAAAAATACAAAAAAATACAAAAAAAAAAAAAAAGTGGTTGAGAAGTTGATCCCAGACACACTGGAAAAGACATAGGGAAAAGACGGCCCACCCTATTCATCTGCTCCGTGACGTCTCTGTTAGAAAAGTCAAAACGCTGAAGGTGCCCAGGTTTGAGCTGGGAGCCCTCAGGGAGCCTCTCGGTGAAAGTCCTGGTTCTGGAAAAGCTACTGGGGATGAAGACAGGTGCTGAGATGGACGCCCTTGGTGGACATGAACCCCCAGGCCGAGCATCTGTGTAAAACTCGGACTTCTAATGGTGACAAATAAAAAATCCTATGTATGGGGGAGAAAAAGAATTCCGTCCAATGTCTCATGCCTACCCAGAAAGGGTCTGGGATGCTATCCGAGTGGACAGTGGGGAGTCCTGTGGCCCCGGAGGACATGCCCAGGGGCCCGGGGGTGCTGTAGGGAGAGCTGCAGACAGAGGCTCGAGCAGGAGAGACTGACGACCCCGCCGTCTCGGAGCTGTTTGGCTGCAGGAGGTTCCTGAGGGGGGGCCTGGTGTCCATCCCCCTGGGAGGAGGGGCCACGGAGCGTCCTCAGCACCTGGGCCAACGTTGCTCCAATGGAGCCTCGGCTGCGGGAGGGGAAGAGAGAGACAGAGAGGAAGGAGGGGGGTGGAGAAGCAAATGGGCGCTTCTCCTGTGTGCCCTGGCCGGGAATCGAACCTGGGATTCGATTCCCAGGCCGACACTCTACTGCTAAGCCAACCAGCCAGGGCCTGAAATGTTTTTTTTTAATTTTTATTTATTTATTTTTAAATGTTTCTTTTTTAAAGCACGCATGTACACAACAGACAGGGACAGAAAGACAGGAAGGGAGAGAGATGAGAAGCATCAACACATAGTTGTGGTGCTTTAGTTATTCATTGATTGCTTTCTTGTATGTGCCTTGGCAGTGGTGGGGGTGGGGGTGGGCTCCAGCCGAGCCAGTGACCCCTTGCTCAAGCTGGCGACCTTGGGCTCAAGCCAGTGACCATGGGGTCATGTCTATGATCCCATGCTCAAGCCAGCAACCCCACGCTCAAGCTGGTGAGCCCGCACAAAACTGGCGACCTTGGGGTTTTGAACCTGAGTCCTCAGCATCGCAGGCTGATGCTCTACCCATTGCACTACCACCTGGTCAGGCTAAAAATCTTTTTTTAAACTTTTGGGTTATACAGCAATTTTACGCAGTTTATCCGACAGCCGATCTACCCTAAAGCTCTGAGCACACTCATGATTGCAGCCTCACATGGGCACTTGTTAAAATGCAGATTCCAACGGGCAAGGGGCCCAGAGGGGGTGGGGCTCAGACCTGGTTTGCAGACCCTTGTTCTAGAGATGACAGTCACCAAAGGGACAAACAAGGACAGATCACTGCAGGAAGAAGCCCTTGAAAAGTTGGTTTCATTTCCCTCCCAAACTGCAGTCCACAGAAACATTCCCTCAAATAAACAGAAAAAAACTTCATGAATCTGTGGGGTTTTTTTTTTCTCTTTACTTCTCCAAATGTAATACAATTCTTCAGCTAAAACAGGAGCAAATGAGACAAAAATGGCTCTGAAAAGTCTGATAGAAAAATACTGTTCACTGGTTTATTTTTCCGAATGAGCGACAGGCTATTTACAAATAAGCGGATCTCCAATGATGGGTTGTAACATGGCAAAGTCTGGGACTGTTTGAAAGCTAAATGAAGAAAAAAAAAAAAATTTTAAGGCACATTGGATCTGTGAGTTTAACACAAACTCGCCGGTACAATGATAGATTCGTTTTGTTTGTTCCTAAAATACGTGAGCACCAAAATTGTCAAAGAACACTTAATATTTAGTAAAAGAGTGAGGAATGTAAAAAGGAGGGTTTGGTGGAGGGGAGAGAGTTCTTCAGGAGGAAATCTTTGGAGATCAGTTTACTGCAAATAAAACACACTAAAAACATTCCGATACACATAAATATACTAAGAGCTAACAGGTGCTTAGGAAAGGGCAGCACGCTACACGATGAATATTAAATAAATTAAAGGTATTCCAGATGCAGGAGATAAAAACAAGACGGTGATCAGAGACTGGGAAGGGCCCCTCTCTGCCCATGTGACGCAGACAGGACGACATGAACAAAAATGGATACAGTTTCCCCCCAACGCTCCCATCAGGGTGGGTTTAGTTTCTGTTTTAGCCCAAATGTAACGTTAGATGGATCGCCTGAATTCTTCTTTGCCATTCTAAAGCTTAGCATTTTAGCCTTTAAGGAGAAGGGTCAGGGAAGAGAGGAAACACCAAATCCTGTTTGGAACTTAATGCCGGGTCCGTCTGTTGAGGCCACAACGAATGACAAGATTGGCCGTCCTGTCCTTGTGCCTCCCTGGTCCCCTCGGCTTTGAAAACCCTACAGGACCACAGGGAGCACGCAGACACGCGGAAAGCCGTCCTGAACACAACGGGACCACTGTCACATTTCCTTATTTTACAATGGGAACACCAAATGGCTTAAAACAACAACAACAACAACAACCAAATCTCTGTTAAAAAAAAAAAAGACAAAAGGTAGAAACTGTGCAATGTTAACAAGTGACAACAAAACATTGACCAGAGTTACAGTGTTTTGTTACAATAATACTTTGCAGGAACTCAGGTGTTCTGCCCTAGGACTTGTAGCAAAAGGGGGTCTGAAAAAGAAACGTAACAATAATAATAATAGTCATAAAAAAAGAAGTTCAGTTCATTAGGTCCATTTCAAGTCACGATTAAGCGGGTTGCTACTTCACGTCCAGCAAGAAAAGGGTGTTGTTCAAAGGCAAACACGATCACGTTGTTGTTCAAAGAGCTCGACCTTCCAGGAGTCCTCGGTTAAGAAAGTCACGTGTAAAATATATCCTTGCGTGGGTTTTTCGAAAAACTGATCGTACAAAAAAAAAAAAATTTTTTTTTTCCTGAAAAATAAATTAGATAATTAAAAACGTCCAGGCCAGGGGGCCCGACATCAGGCTGTCCTCACCGAGCCGTTGTGGTGGCCGCTCCTGCTGTAGCCCGGGTCGTTCTTCTGCAGCCACATCTCGGCCAGCTGCTGGGTGGACCCGTAGGTGGAGGCTTTGGAGCCCAAGCACATCTTGTACTGCTTGGGGTCGAGGTTGGGGTCGCAGAACACGGGGTGGTGGATGTGGACGACCCCTACTTCCTGGCTCCGGAACGTCTTCAGGCCCGCCTGGACCACCTTGTTGAAGAGGTCCACGTCCTCCAGCCCCCAGCCTTGGATGGACACGTCGAAGCCGCCCACGCGGACGAGGTCTCCCTTGTAAATGCAGGTGATGCCGAACCCGTAGTTTCTCCAGAAACCAGTTTTCTGAGTGAAGGCAAAACGGTTGTCACTGGGGATCTTCCCGTTGTACACAATCTTTGGGTCGTACTGGCTGAAGATGATGGGGAAGTAGATCTGCTGGCCCAGGACGGCGTTGGCGCGGCACCGCTGCAGGAACTCGCCCGTGAACACGAGGTCCACGTCGCAGAAGAAGAGCAGGGACTCGTTGTTGAACTGGGAGGACCCGACCTCGAGGGCCAGGGCCCTGGAGAACTCGCCGGACACGGGCAGGATCTGCATGTCGGCCCGCGGGTACTTGCTGCGGTAGTCACGCATGAGCTCGACCTGCCGGGCCTTGTCCGGGTTGGAGTCGGAGTTGAACAGCAGCACCACCAGCTTGACGTTCTGGCTGGGGAGGAGGCACGTCTTCTCGTAGTGGCCCATGAACCTCACGAACATGTCGAAGCGCCCGGACAGCGGGATCAGGATGTTGATCTTCTTCTCTCTGGGCTCCCGGTGCTCCGCCCGGGCGCCGGGCAGCCGGAAGGGCACGAGCCTCTTCAGGGAGCTGGAGAGGAAGGACAGGGAGCCGGACTCCTGGTTGATCCGGCTGGCCAGCTCCTGCGCGTCCAGCGCCTCGTGCTCCACGAACTGGATCCTGCTGAAGGTCTGCTGCAGGTAGGCGTGCCTCCGCACGGGGACCGTCATCTTCTTCCCTTTGTGCTTCTTGTAGAGGAGCAGCAGGTCCAGGATGTACTCGGCCCCGTACAGGGGGTTCACGCGCCGGTAGCCGTACTGGATCTCCTTGAAGTCGATGACGCGCCCCCTGGTCTTGGCGTTGGCGTTGATCATCTCCATGACCTGCATGACGATGTCGTCCAGGGCCTCCCGCTGGGCGGAGTCCATGCCCCGGCGAGGGGGCTGGCCCTCGGCCGCCGAGTACAGGTGCTTCCCGGTCAGGAACTCCCACTCCAGGATCTCCTCCCGCTGCCGGGGCTGGAAGCGCGTGAAGGAGGGCGGCACCCCCAGCTGCAGGTCCTCCTTGTGCGCCTCGGTGTTGCTGTAGCGGCTCATGAGCACGATCTCGCGGTGCAGCTGGAGGGTGCGGTGCCGCAGCTCGGCGATCTTGCGGCTGAGCACGTAGCTGTGCAGCCGGTACTGGTAGGGCGGGTTCTTGTTGGGGTGCAGGGTGATGGCGCGGTGGATTTTGCTGTTATGGAGATCTCTGATGTACCCCTTTTTGTTCTGCTCGTAATTCTCGTAAAACAGCTGCTGCATCTGTTCAGGGAAAGAAAAAAAAAAAAAGCTTTTTTAGTACAAGGTGACCGAGGGCTCCCCCTCTTCTTCTATTTCCTGACATACTTTAAAACACAAAATCGAAATATCGGAAATCTTTCTACCTCAGCCATGGCATGCCAAAGGCCCCCAGAAAAGTCCGATCGATGGCAGTCCTGTGAGGGGGGAGGGTGAGCAGCTAGGAACTGCGTCAAGAAACAAGTGCTCCTCAACCATCAGAGTCGGCCAGTGTCACACCGCAGGCAAAGAGAGCGTGAAGTGCTTTCCCACGAAGAAGCGTGAGCTTGAGATCCCAAGGTCGCTGCACGCGTGCACCCGGACGACCCTTTCTGCGCCTGCTGCCCAGGGCGGCAGGCCCTCCACGCAGGTGGGAGAGCATCTCCCTGCTCCGCACCAGGCCCCCAGCACAAAGCCAGCGTGGGGGGGGGGGGGCGCTCAGAATGTCACACAAGAGGGCTTCACGACCCCACCCGACCCTCCCTCTGTCCTATGACACGGGGGTGGAGGACAGAAGCTTGAGCTCCGACAGCAGAAACGGTCTGTTCCCTCAAGTTAGACAGAACACCTTTCATTCCCTGTGCACGTTCAAGCAACGGGGTGGCGATCATCTACGTCTACAAAGCCTTCCGGAATGAAGAATAAAAATTTTCAAAACAGGTGAGAGGAGTGTGGGAGAGTGGCATCTGACAAATCAGTCCTTTACGGTTCGGTTTTGTCTCATCCGTGCACTGTTACATATTAACTCTTGAGGAGGGTGACGAACTTGGACCAAGCAGTTTATTTGCCTTTGGATTCATATAGACATATACAGTGTGTCCGTCAAGTCATGGTGCACTTTTCACCGGTCACAGGAAAGCAACAAAAGACGACAGAAATGTGAAATCTGTACCAAATATAAGGAAAACCTTCCCAGTTTCTGTAGGATGATGTGGCAGCATGTGCACATGCGCAGATGATGATGTAACACCGTGTATACAGCAGAGCAGCCCAGGGCCATGCCAGTCGAGATGTGGACGGTACAGAGGAAAGTTCAGTGTGTTCTGTGGCTCACTAAACTCGAGTCCGTGACCAAAGTGCAACGTGAATATCGGCGCGTTTATAACAAAGCGCCACCACATAGGAATAACATTACTCGGTGGGATAAGCAGTTGAAGGAAACCCGCAGTTTGGTGGAGAAACCCCGTTCTGGCTGGTTCGAAACCCTGGGATTGCCTGGTCAAGGCACGTATGGGAGTTGATGCTTCCAGCTCCTCCCCCCCTTCTCTAATATGAATAAAAAAAGAAAAAAAAAAAGAAACCCCGTTCTGGTAGGCCATCAGTCAGTGACGAGTCTGTAGAGGCCATACGGGATAGCTACCTAAGGAGCCCTAAAGAATCTGTGCGTGAACCCACATCGAACTGCACTGAATAGGTATGAAACTGGGAGAGTTTTCCTTTTATTTGGTGCAGATTTCATATTTCTATCGTCTTTTGTTGCTTTCCTGTGACCAGTCAAAAGTGCACCATGACTTTACGGACACACTGTAGTTCCTACTTAACTGTTTCCATCCTATAGAAACAAAACTCCAATTCTGCTATAAATAAAAATAGTTTAAGGATATGAGATTCCTAACAGCTCATTTGAATAACTCCAGGGTAACAAACCTGTCAAGCTTTTATTTTGTTGTTGTCATAAAAAATATTTTTAGTACCAAGTTTAGAATTTAAGAGCATTGGATTACTATAAACTATTTCAATAATCAATACTTTGGCACAGTTTTGGGAAGAATATTACAAAACAAAGTTAAAACGTATCACAGAAGGAAACACACATGGACACATATGGGTTATTTTTATAGTCACAAGGTTTTCCCTCCTTAAAAGATGCACTCTGTACCATGAATGGTGTGCCTTCAGTATCCAGTGTCCACAAAACAGCCTTCATTCTTGTTCCAAAAAAGTACCCCCACAGTCTTGGACTCCAGCAAAGCCCTCTCCCCAACTGTGAGATGTCCTGAGACTCGGAGTCATTCCAGGGTAAATCTGAGAGGGGCTTATAAAAGTCAAGGTCACACTATTCCCAGGAACTTCCAGCCCAGCTGGGAAGAACCATCAACCACCCGCATCTAATCTTCTGTTAACAAATACCTTCCACGGTCTTCATGAGCAAATGTCCTTCCAGCTCCTCTGCCGTGAGAGCCAACAGCCTCCTTAAATCACGGCTTTTACCATCAACTGCTTACAATAACGTCCTTCATTAAATACATAGTTTTGCCCCGGCAATGAACTTATCAGCGCTCCACATCAGCATCTATGTCTAATTCTAATTTGTGCAGGGCTGCCATCCATGGCAGAGAATTTGTTTTCTTATTCTTTCATCCTGAAAATTAACTCAAAGAAAATACGGGGTTGTGCAAACGTCAAGACACCCGCTGTAACTGGCGGGAGTTTCAAAGTCACCCTCTTCACAAGTTTGAAATATTGAAATGAACATCCACCTACCCAGACAGGTAGGGATTCCTGGTAATTTACTGTGTGAAGCAGGACCTTTTGAGACGAGAGAGGAAATCTGTTCCTAATTAGGCCAAGACCACGGGCACGGACTGGGCTTGTCCTGGCGCTCAGGACAGACGGTCACCCTCCTGGTCCCTGTTAGGTCTCTCCTAATCAGTTCTGGGTAGGCTTTGCCACTTTTCATCCAATTAAGATCAAGGATTAGCCCCTTTGTATTTTAAAGACACTAAGAAATAGTAAAATTCTTAATGGGGGTTATACTGAGTCTCTGGTGGTCAAAACGAGAACTCTGTATGCATGTGCCTTGAATGGTCATTGTCAAGTTCTGAAATCTAAACACCTTTCAGAGAAGTCTGACGCGTTTCAAAACAATGAAGAATTAAGCTTGGCCAAATGAAACACACAAAGAAGAAACTATTGGTAGTAACTTAAAGACTTCTGCATGAGACAATAAGCAAAACTGGTCAGGCTGAGATCACTCTGAGTGTGCAGGTCAGAATGGTCAAGGATGATAATGGGAGAGGACTGAGCCCTCATCCGTGACCAGAAAACAGCATCTGAACTCCTGCCTCTGGTCCTTGCTGACGTGTGGCCTTTGGGGGGGGGGGGGTCCTTCAGCTTTCCGACATCACCTGTTGTTTCTCACGGGTAAGCGACCTGGCAGCATTATGGAGGAGGGATGTACGCAGAACTACCATTAAACCAACAAGGTCTTACGCAAATGGCACCAAGTACTGGACACTCACATTAAATAAAGGCAGGGCGAGTTCAAACAGTCAGGTACAAAGGAAGGACAGGCCTGGGAGTGGGCAGCAGGACAAGCCCTAGACCCGGGCCTGCTCATGAGCAATGATGCTGCGACGGGCTCTCTCTGAAGGCGGCTCTAACACCTAAGGCGCAAGAGAGGTGACCTGATAACAGTGACCAACCCGCCTTGGAGGTGATGGCATCCCTCATGCACCCTAGGAGGCAGTCAGTGCTTCCCACATTTACGACCGGGGGGCTCACGGCCGTACTGCACCCTAGGAGGCAGTCAGTGCTTCCCACATTCACGACCGGGGGGCTCACGGCCGTACTGCACCCTAGGAGGCAGTCAGTGCTTCCCACATTCACGACCGGGGGGCTCACGGCCGTACTGCACCCTAGGAGGCAGTCAGTGCTTCCCACATTCACGACCGGGGGGCTCACGGCCGTACTGCACCCTAGGAGGCAGTCAGTCCTTCCCACATTCACGACCGGGGGGCTCACGGCCGTACTGCATCCTAGGAGGCAGTCAGTGCTTCCCACATTCACGACCGGGGGGCTCACGGCCGTACTGCACCCTAGGAGGCAGTCAGTGCTTCCCACATTCACGACCGGGGGGCTCACGGCCGTACTGCACCCTAGGAGGCAGTCAGTGCTTCCCACATTCACGACCGGGGGGCTCACGGCCGTACTGCACCCTAGGAGGCAGTCAGTGCTTCCCACATTCACGACCGGGGGGCTCACGGCCGTACTGCACCCTAGGAGGCAGTCAGTGCTTCCCACATTCACGACCGGGGGGCTCACGGCCGTACTGCACCCTAGGAGGCAGTCAGTGCTTCCCACATTCACTACCGGGGGGCTCACGGCCGTACTGCACCCTAGGAGGCAGTCAGTGCTTCCCACATTCACGACCGGGGGGCTCACGGCCGTACTGCACCCTAGGAGGCAGTCAGTGCTTCCCACATTCACGACCGGGGGGCTCACGGCCGTACTGCACCCTAGGAGGCAGTCAGTGCTTCCCACATTCACGACCGGGGGGCTCACGGCCGTACTGCACCCTAGGAGGCAGTCAGTGCTTCCCACATTCACGACCGGGGGGCTCACGGCCGTACTGCACCCTAGGAGGCAGTCAGTGCTTCCCACATTCACGACCGGGGGGCTCACGGCCGTACTGCACCCTAGGAGGCAGTCAGTGCTTCCCACATTCACGACCGGGGGGCTCACGGCCGTACTGCACCCTAGGAGGCAGTCAGTGCTTCCCACATTCACGACCGGGGGGCTCACGGCCGTACTGCATCCTAGGAGGCAGTCAGTGCTTCCCACATTCACGACCGGGGGGCTCACGGCCGTACTGCATCCTAGGAGGCAGTCAGTGCTTCCCACATTCACGACCGGGGGGCTCACGGCCGTACTGCATCCTAGGAGGCAGTCAGTGCTTCCCACATTCACGACTGGGGGGCTCACGGCCGTACTGCATCCTAGGAGGCAGTCAGTGCTTCCCACATTCACGACTGGGGGGCTCACGGCCGTACTGCATCCTAGGAGGCAGTCAGTGCTTCCCACATTCACGACCGGGGGGCTCACGGCCGTATGTTCAGCAACTCGCCTTGCGCCCCCGTCCCTTGGCGGCTGGCCCGGGGCTGGCCCTCAGCTCTGGCTCTGGACAACAGGAGGAGCCCCCCCAGCGGGCACGGCTCTGGGCCCAGGGTGCACGCTGAGGCCAGGGGGAGGCAGCCCGCTCTCCTGGGGCTCACACTCGGGGCCTCGGGGCGGGACAGGCAGTCCCCAGAGAAGAAACACCACTGAGACGGCCATCAGCGGTTTGAGGAAACGCAGAGAGGGGAGGGTGCCTCTCAGGTGCTCGGGTCGGAAAGCTGACCTTCCCCTCCAGAGGACATCGGAGCAGAGCCTCAGGGAAGCGGGGGGTGAGGGACGTATCTGGAGGGGGGGCTACATTCACTTCTTCATCAGACACAACTCACCTCGCTTTGTGCAAGGGCCGCACAGAGGAGCCAGGGGCAGGCCCAGGGCTGGGCCTCCCCGCCTGGAGCTCTGTACCCCGAAAGCCAGTCCACATGTTTGTCCATGGTCTGCCCTGAGGGTCTCGGCAGGTCCTTCCTGTGTGTAGTGAGTGTGTGTGTGCGGCACGCACGCACACATGGGTACATGTGAGTATTCTGAAGGCATAATCAATAAGAAAGGCTGGGAAGCTAGAAATGACTCCCCCATCTTTCTGAGCAAGTAGGAAGCCTCCACGGAACCAGATTTTGGTCTGAAAGCAGAAGAGCAAACAGAAGAGCGGGCCAGGCCCCTCCTGCAACGTGAGCGCTCCCGTGACAGCACCGCTATCCCCAGTGCGATGACAAGAACGACAGGGAAAACCCTGTCTCTAGCTGTGGGGGAGGTCGCAGGAGGGCCAGGCTGGCTTTGTGAGTGGAGGTGTGTGTGTGTGGGGTGCCTGGTCTTCCACGGCGGGGGGAGGGTGCCAGCAGAGAGAGGTCCTTCCAGGGAGGCGGCCCTTTGCATCCACACAGCCCGCCCCCCCCACTTCCTCCCCCCCCCCCCCCCCCCCCCCCGCCTTACAGGCGGCAACAGCCGCTGCCCTGGCTGGGCCCCAGCACGGAGCACGACCCGAGTGGCAGCCTGGTCCTCTCTCAGGGTGGAAATGACTCAGGGCCCAGTGCTCTCTCCCAGTGCCCTCGGAGGAGGGGACTGAGCCTTTGGCAGCAAAGCTATTACTAGTGACGGCACCTAAGTGATCCTCAAGTTAGGAAAACGGAAAGAAAACCATTCCTCAGCGTAAGGACGGAGGGCCCTTGTTTTACTGGTAACGTTGAGTAACACCTGGGCTTCCAGTCCTCAAACCAGAAAGCAAACGAAATGAAAATGTCCATTAGGGAAAAGCTATCTTTGCAATGTCAGTGGGCTCACAGCCCTGCTCGTTTCTTACCTGTTCACAGGTACCAACAGATCTCCCGTGGGCACCTCAGATGAGAAACAGCCAGGCAGGCAAGGGAACAAAAGGATACAATGTCGCTACTGCACTTGAAACAGCTTCTGAGTTAACCACGCTCTGAACCCCAAGGGCTGCAGCAGAGACGCGTCTAGCCATCGGTTTTGCCCTATGTTCCTTGTTTCCTATCCTTAAATATAATCAATAATCAAGCACTGGGAAGAGAATTTGAGGGTGCTGCTTTTAAACATCTAACGCAGTGGGATTTAAAAACTCGCAGCCAGAACTTTCTTCTCGGACCAGAACCACTTGGGGTGCTGGTCTCCAAGTCCTTGCAAGCTGCCTTCCCCTCACCCACTTTGCAATCTTGCCTCAGTTTCTAAATCTAATCGCAACCCCCTGGCTGCATGCGTGTGGCTGGCAGGGAGAGCCGGGAAGCGTGGGGTGTCTACTGGTGCCTCTGCCAAGTCAAACTTCTGTCTTAAGAGTACATGTCTGAAGAGGCTGCCAAGAAAGATTAGGTCTCATCTATTTCTTTGCCCCGAAATCTCAAACCGATGCTACAATACATGTCTTATAATAAAGACCAGCGACAACGGAATAAACGAAGGGGAACTTCACGAACCGGGTGCACTTTTAACGTCCAGCATTTCGTGAGCCTGTGTCGTACGCCATCGGATTCTTAAAACGCTGTCTTGTAAAAATATTGACATAACTTAGGGTGATTAAACTTTTTTTTTAATTTTAAAGCAACATATGTTCATTATAAAATACTGAACAGATGAAGACTCGCTTGTAAATGTACTCTTGCTGACATTTTAAAAATGTTCTCAGGTACGTAGTCATGCATAAGGTAAAAAAGAAACCTTGTTACTCTCTGCAGATTAGATACAATGTGGAGGGACGTATAGGGATAGCAAGTCCTCACCTAACATCATCGGCAGGTCCTGCAACTGTAAGCAAAATGGTGCATATATAACAAAACCAATTTTATCCCAGGCTAATAGATATGGATAAGAGTTAAGTCCCCACGGCATCTCAGCAATGTTACAATGAAACCATACCTGGGTAATAATTCTCTTTCTGACCACCTTATTTCCCTGAAATAGTAAACAATACTAACTGCTAAATAGAATCAAGCTATTCTACTATTTGTTGATCAGGACCTTCGCCAAAGAAAAAGAGACACCAACATCCTGAACTATAACAAAAGCGAAAGCGGAGTTGCCGAGGACGAGTGTCCTGCCACCCTGGAATCCCTGCCCTGGGCCGTCTGTCACTCACAGGACAGACGCACGCTGCCCTACCCCGCCTGTCTCAGGTGTCTGCTGCAGCGTCCAGCCCCTTGTAAGTCATAAATTATAAATTTGCGGTATTAACACACAAGCCAACGAACAAGCTGTGATTTAAGCGCTGCGCTGCAGGATGACACCGCATGAGAAATGCGGCCACACTGTTGCCCTGAGTGGCATTTTACCTGTTGTTTCACGCCTGCCCCGGGGAGCCCTCCTGTTATCCCCATTTTCACAGGGAAGCAGAACTTTGAGAAATTGGCCAAATGGACGCGGTGACCACAGCAAGCAGAGACCTGGAACACTCACATCGGCACTGGGAGTGGGGGCTGGACATCGTGGCCCCTGGGGCTAACACCGGGCGGTGACTGGCTAGAAGAACTTGCTTAGCTGTTGTCTCTGGCTGCTTTCGGTGGCACGGGGGGACCGCAGAGCCCACCAAGCCGAAAATATTCACAGTCTGGCCCTTGGCAGAGAAAGCCCGCCGGCCTCTGACCTGGAGCCAAGCACCAGCCCGATGCCCCCACTGACCGGATGCCAGCCAGGCACGTGCCCACCTTGCCTGAACAAACCCATTCCTGAAAGTGGCGATGGCCTCCCCCCACCCCCAGTCCCCCGTCCAGGCCACAGCGGGGGTCTCCCTGCTGCCTGACCAGCTCAGGCTGTCGCAGCTTCTACGTGACACCTGTGCAGGACCCCTCTGCCTTCCCCCCTTGCCAATCCTAACCGAACCCTTCACACACACACACTAAAAAAGCAACTTCAAAACGAAAGCTTTGCAGATGCTCTTCAAACACAGTGCCTCGAGCTCAGGGAGCCACACCCCCCAGAGGTGGAAACACGAGGCATCGGTTTTGGTGTGTCCTCTATACTTTTGTGGCATGTGCCTGCTCCTCTTTGGTTTTTGTGCATAAAAGGCAGTTTTGAGAAACTAAAAACAGACCTCACACTCCCCGAAATAGAAGCCTCCCAGACTGCGGGTGGTGGAGCACGCCCCGTTTCTACCTGCGTCCAGCCCATGCGGCAGCCGGGCAGGTGTGAGTCACAGGGCTCCCGGACATGTCCTGGCGCCCGAAGAAGGGACGAGGCAAAGCGCCTTCGTTCACACAACTGGAGGTCTAGGAGCCTCCCTTCCTCACCCCCGCTGACGGGCCAGGCAGAGGCGGACAGCTGTGCAACCCGCCAGAGCAGGAAATAACTGTAACTGCAAACACTCGTCACATTCAGGTGACAACCCGGGGGGAAGAAGATAAAAAAGGTTGTCCTGGGTTGTCATTTCACAAGCCAGCTTAGGTCGAGAATGCTCTTTTGGTTTTTAGAGGTTCTGATGTAAAAAGTAAGAGGTTTGGCAAAAAATAAATGTGAGCTATGAACAAGATCATGAGGGAAGCAGGCGCTGTGGCCTCAACCGGGACGAGGGGCTGGGCTCACTGGGCCAACCGCGGGCTCTGTGCCCTTGGGCGGGTCTCGGTTTAATGAGGAAGTAACGGGCGCTGAACATGCAAGTCCCTCCAGGGTTACAGTTCCCGGCGAATGAATAGTATGGGCAAGATCAGGGGGCTCCCTGGAAGATCACTCCTGAGAGCCACAGACACAGGCGCTGGCGAGGGTCCCGATGTTCCCTGTCCCCGCCCCGCCCCCTGCGTCTTCCCGGAGCCCTCATCATTCCCACCTGGCTGCTGCGGAAACCTCTCCCCTCTTTCCTGCCCCCCCTCCCCTTTCCTTAGTCCTGGCGGGTGCTGTCTCAAATATAGAGCTCTCGTTGGGTCACTCACTGGCTGGCAATTAACACACCCAGAGCCGGGCTGGGGGTCGGTCTCCAGGTGCCCCCCTGTTCCTGCCACCACCAGCAGGCCAGGAGCCAGGGCAGCTCTGTGGCTGGGCCCGCTGGGCCCTCTCACCGTGAAAGGTCAGTCCTGTCCACCCAGGACTCGGTCCTTCCCTGAGCCAGGGCCTGTGGCGGGCTGTGCATCGTCTGTCTGCGCTGTCCCAGGTCTGGGGCCCTCCTAGGACGCCGCAGGGTGTGCAGCAGGGAGGGGTACCCGTGTGTGTTGGGGGAAGGTAGACAGGGAGAGAAGGTAAGTTCCCCCTAACTTCTCTTCGGAGCAGCGCCTTTCCACAAGGAACAGAGTGGAGTCATCTGAGTTTCAGACAGACATCCCTCGGACCCCCACATAAAGAGCATCACGAAGCCGGTGTTTGGAGAAAGGGACCTCAGGGGGGCTTCCTATTCCTGCCCCCATCAGCCCAGGCCTTGCTCCTTAACGCCCTTCTCGGGCAAATCCAATGCACGCAGCGGGCAGGGACGGGCTCCTGTCCCAGCAGGACAGCAGGAGCGGAGTGGGCAGCAGGAAGGCTGTGGGTCAGGGGCCCTGCGCCACCACTCAGGGGCAGCTGTGAGGGGCCAGGTGGAGAGAGTGCAGGAGGCTGGCGGGACCAGGGGCAGGGGAGGCGGCCCTGGCTGGGAGGGGCTGCCCTTCTCGTTTCATTCCAGGGATGTCTTCTCAGAGATGCCCTGCCAACCAGGTGGAAGGGAGAGGAAGGAGGACTGTCACCTCCCGCCTTTCCTGACTGGAGCCCACAAGGGGACTGAAGGCTGCCTTTGTGCCCTCCCTGCAGTGACAGAGGGGTGAGAAGTGATCGCAAGTCATCTGCGGGCCATCCAGGGCCATGTCCACAGCCAAGGACGACCCTCAGACCTCTGACAGCACCTGGCTTTCTATCCGAGCAGGTGCAATGGGCCAGCCAGCACCCGTGAGCTTCAGCAAGTCCACAGGCTGCTTGTGGCCAGCTCTCATTGGCCCGCCTCCAGAGACGGAGAGGGCGGCAGGCCTGGGAGGGTGAGGGGGCCCGAGGGCCAGGGCATCCGTGACCCCCAGCAGCACTCACTGACCCCAATTTAGAATGTTGTTGGTTTGTTCCCCCTTTTTCCTTTAAAGAGGATGATTTATACACAGTTTGCATGTTTAGGTATTTTGGAGAAGCGGTTAAGATTACAAAGTGAAGACCAATAATTACAAAGGCTCCAGAAATCGTTCGGGGAGAAGGCCAGGGTCTTTGGGTCTATAGTGTGTGTAGACCTAGATCCCGTGTTCCTAAAAATTCCCTTTGGGCCACTTGTTCCATAGGCCCAAGCCATACGTACACCCAAGAGTTGTGGGTGACACAGGACAAAGGAAACACCATTTAATTTCAAGGCAAATGCTTCAGTCACTCCAACTACTTCTAAGAAAATAAACAGGCCCTGGCCGGTTGGCTTAGTGGTAGAGCGTCGGCCTGGCGTGCAGAAGTCCCGGGTTCGATTCCCGGCCAGGGCACACAGGAGAAGCGCCCATCTGCTTCTCCACCCCTCCCCCTCTCCTTCCTCTCTGTCTCTCTTCCCCTCCCGTAGCCAAGGCTCCATTGGAGCAAAGATGGCCCGGGCGCTGGGGATGGCTCCTTGGCCTCTGCCCCAGGCGCTAGAGTGGCTCTGGTCGTGGCAGAGCGATGCCCCGGAGGGGCAGAGCATCGCCCCCTGGTGGGCAGAGCATCGCCCCCTGGTGGGCGTGCCGGGTGGATCCCGGTCGGGCGCATGCGGGAGTCTGTCTGACTGTCTCTCCTGGTTTCTAGCTTCAGAAAAATACAAAAAAAAACCCAAAAACAAAAACAACCCAATTATCATAAACCCCCATCTTACGCTGTGGAGCACGCAGATTACCATCTGGCGGAGCTAAGAATACCAGAATTTGACCGACATCTGCACAGTTCAGGGAAGAATGAAATGAGTGGGGGGTGGTCCGAGGAGGGACAGGAGAAAGCCTCCTCTCAAAACATCTCCCCGTAAAAGACGCATTAACGGCAAAGAGGAAAACAGTAACGCTGCAGTGGAGGCTTGGCAAGCACCCACAGGTAATCCTGTCCGTTGAGGTCACAACGACATCACGCGCCTCCTGATGTGACATACTGAGAAGGACACCCATTACTTGGCCAGGGACACTACAGATGACAATGTCAAGGTCGTGAACGGCCAAGACAAGGTCAACATGAAAGGACACTTAAGAGACTTGTCATCTACATGCTGTGTGTGACCTTGGAACAGAGGCAGGGTTTTGTTTAGTTTTTCTTTTTTCTTTTTTGCTATGAATGATGTTATTAGGAGCTCGTGAAATATAGAGTATAGATTAGATAACAGTATTATGTCAGTATTAATTTCCTGACTTTGTTACGCTGGGTTTCTGTAGGTGAAAGTCCTTGTTCTTTGGGAAGGACATGACAGAGTGTGTAGGGTTAGAGGGAGGCACTGTGTCTGCAACTTACTCTTGGATGGTTCCGGGGAAAATGACACACACACAGAGGAAGAGGACAGAGCCACGCAATCAACATTAACCATCAGGAGATCTGGGCGGCCAGAACACGGGAGCTCTGGGCACTATTCTCGAAATCGCTCTAAGTCTAAAATGATTTAAAAATAAAAATAATTATCCCCCCAAAGTGGTTAAAAATGACAGTGATGGTTTTTTTGCGACACTCCATTAGCAACAAATAAGTCATGCAGTGATGGTAAGAGACTTCTCACAGGTTCTTGAGCTGTTCAGAGAGACTCAAAGTGGTCAACAAGAAGGCTTGTAACCTGAAATCTGGTTTAGGAAGCCGAAGGTTTTAACAGTTTATCTTCTGGATTATTTTCCTCTCTTTTTCTTTTCTTTTTCTTTATTAAAGTAATCCACATAGCAATACCTCATTACAGTCTTTGAGGTTTCCTGGACAAAAACCCATTACTATTCCTGTCTCTAATTCCTCCTTTTTGCCTGCTGTGCTGTGAGTATGACATCAGTTTATTATAACCAATAATTTACAGTGCCTCCCGTCACTAAATTACCACACACACACACACACACACACACGAATGATTCACAGGGGAGGAGAGACCAGTGAGGACGCCTCAAACCAGCACACTCATCAGTCGCTGAAGAAAAAGCCGGGTCCTCCTATTTTCTCATGTTAGAAACAGAGTAGCTGCCCGTCTACACAGAGTCCAGTTTACGGTCGGCTGGGGAACAGACACGGCTGCCCCCCAGCTTCCGCCTCTACGTGTGGAAGGCGCCCCACTCAGACCTGAAGGGCCCGGTGAGGACCGAGCTGTCAGGAGGCTGAGATCAATGTGGCACGTCTACAGACGTAGACGTCAGCATTCGCCATTCGGACGTGCAGACCCGCCAACCCACACGCGTCTACTTGGCTCAAAGTGACAACCTGACTTTGAATGTCGTTGAATGACTTGCTGTGGTTCCCAGACCCCCGGTGAGGTGCTATGGTTTTTATTTCAAGTACCTATAGCTAGTAATATGCTCCATTCTTACAATAACAGTATTTAAGGGTATTTGATCTTTCTCTCTGTATTTTTAATTGGTAGCCTTTGGGGGGGGGAGGAAGGGGGAGAGAGAGAAGCATCAACTCGTTCTGCTTTAATTGCCATCCATTAACTGCTTCTCATACATGCCTTGACTGGGATCGAACCAGTGACCCTGGGGTCAAGCCAGCAACCCCGAGCCAGCAACCCAGGGCCCAAACCAGTAACCTCGGAGCTCCAGGTCAGCTCTCTATCCCCTGTAACACCACTAGCCAGGCCCAGGTGTTTGTTTTAAAAGAGTCCTATGACCCATTCAAGAAAGCAACTGACCACAGACACAGGGTGGGGGGCAGGCACGTGTGGAGGACCTCACAGTATCCTGGGGTGAGGGTCGGTTTGCAGCCCCTGCATGCATTCATTTATAAACACCAGCGAGCTTATCCAGTCACAAGGCTCTGATGACGGCAGCCCGCTAGGTGAGAGGGTGCCAAGTGAGACTTGCTTCCCAGGAAGGAGGTTTGGAACAGAGAAACGCTTATGCGGGCTGACCTCATGCAAGCAGCACTTCCAAAAAGTACGTGACTATGTATCAAATCATTCATTGAAAGAATATGGTGCTGGGCAGAAAGAGAGCACGGGGAGCTGCAGAAGCAGTGTCAGGCCACATCGGTGAGCTGGCTACAGAGAGGGCAGGGAGAAGACACACTGTTACAACCTGCGAGAAGAAGCCCGTGGCCCTCTCGCACCTTCACACACCCCTGGCTACAGAGAGGCCGGGGAGAAGACACACTGTTACAACCTGCGAGAAGAGGCCCGTGGCCCTCTCGCACCTTCACACACCCCTGGCTACAGAGAGGCCGGGGAGAAGACACACTGTTACAACCCGCGAGAAGAGGCCCGTGGCCCTCTCGCACCTTCACACACCCCTGGCTACAGAGAGGCCGGGGAGAAGACACACTGTTACAACCCGCGAGAAGAGGCCCGTGGCCCTCTCGCACCTTCACACACCCCTGGCTACAGAGAGGCCGGGGAGAAGACACACTGTTACAACCTGCAAGAAGAGGCCCGTGGCCCTCTCGCACCTTCACACACCCCTGGCTACAGAGAGGCCGGGGAGAAGACACACTGTTACAACCCGCGAGAAGAGGCCCGTGGCCCTCTCGCACCTTCACACACCCCTGGCTACAGAGAGGCCGGGGAGAAGACACACTGTTACAACCCGTGAGAAGAGGCCCGTGGCCCTCTCGCACCTTCACACACCCCTGGCTACAGAGAGGCCGGGGAGAAGACACACTGTTACAACCCGCGAGAAGAGGCCCGTGGCCCTCTCGCACCCTTCACACACCCCTGGCTACAGAGAGGCCGGGGAGAAGACACACTGTTACAACCTGCGAGAAGAGGCCCGTGGCCCTCTCGCACCTTCACACACCCCTGGCTACAGAGAGGCCGGGGAGAAGACACACTGTTACAACCTGCGAGAAGAGGCCCGTGGCCCTCTCGCACCTTCACACACCCCTGGCTACAGAGAGGCCGGGGAGAAGACACACTGTTACAACCTGCGAGAAGAGGCCCGTGGCCCTCTCGCACCTTCACACACCCCTGGCTACAGAGAGGCCGGGGAGAAGACACACTGTTACAACCCGCGAGAAGAGGCACGTGGCCCTCTCGCACCTTCACACACCCCTGGCTACAGAGAGGCCGGGGAGAAGACACACTGTTACAACCTGCGAGAAGAGGCCCGTGGCCCTCTCGCACCTTCACACACCCCTGGCTACAGAGAGGCCGGGGAGAAGACACACTGTTACAACCTGCGAGAAGAGGCACGTGGCCCTCTCGCACCTTCACACACCCCTGGCTACAGAGAGGCCGGGGAGAAGACACACTGTTACAACCCGCGAGAAGAGGCACGTGGCCCTCTCGCACCCTTCACACACCAGTACGACCGACAGAGAAGGGTCTGTTCCCACAGTGTGAGGGGCGCGGCCCAAGGCAGCCCTCTGATAAATATTCAAGTCCTTTCCTCATCTGTAATCTTCAAGAGCCACGCAGATCTGTGCTATGCTCTACGATATTCGAGTCTGTCTCGCTGTACAAACATCTCTCCCTCTCTCAATCCTGACGTGGACCGAACACACTGTCAACCTGAGCCGAGCCTGTCCCCTGGTGACTGAGTGCCTCCCCTCTCCCCAGGCACATCGACACACACAGTAGGATCCCCTCCAGGAGTGAGCTGGTTCTGAAAATGACAATTTTACCGAAGAGACGCAAGACCCAGACCACAGAAAACAAAACCAAAAGTAATGAAACAAAACTAAAGGGGGGGGGGTAGGGGGTGCAGAGGGGACCTAAAGAAATCCAGCCTGTTTCTCAGAATGACTCCGCTCCTGCCAAATGGTTTTTATATAAACACAGCATTTACAGTCAAAAAGAGAAAGGAGGGGAAAAAAAAATCACTACCTAAAATGGGAATAAGAGGCTTTTCTTTTCTATCTCATTTTTGGGAACAACAACAACAAAAAAGAACAGTCTTTGCCTAGAAAAAGAGGAAGAAGTTACACCCATACAGAATTTCAGAATGGGAGGAATTAGTGTCACCACGGACTTCTCCTCTTTGCCAGCGAACAACGGCATCTGCTCCGACTCTGGGGGAACAGGGAGTGAAGCCGGCTGGCGGTCGGCGGCCGGGGCCTCTAGTGCTTGATGAACAATTTCATGTCCATGTCGGCAGAAAGTTTACTGAAACCTCAAGGTGCCTTTATCACGGTCCCCTGTGTGTGTTAACTGATCAAACATTTAAGTGCCTAATACATGAGCTTCTACAAGGAATACAGGCATTACCTTGATCCAACCAAAAACAGAACAAAGCACACTCACGAGCCGTTAGAATACCAGAACAGTCCTTCCAACCACGTATGACCTGGATCTAGTCAGGAGGAGACAGAAGATGCATCCTAACGGATGGACAATCCCACCCGCCTGTAACTGTCCAAGGTGTCACGATCTAAAACTCAGCCAAAGACTGAGGACCTAGTACAGACTGAAGGTGCCCAGAGCGATGTCACACTCTGAACTTTGGAAACTCCATCCAGTTTAATAAAACTTCAATTTAAACAGATTTATTAAAAGAAATAGCAAAGAGATATGAACCTGTATGCTATGCAGCCTTTTCTGTTTTAAGGGAAAAGAGGATTAAGTAAAAAACCTTCAGGCCCTGGCCAGTGGCTCAGCAGTAGAGCATCAGCCTGGTGTATGGAAGTCCCAGGTTCGATCCCTGGTTGGTACACACATAAAAAGCGACCATCTGCTTCTCTCCCCTTCCCTCTCTCCCTTTACCTCCTGCAGCCAGTGGCTTCAGTGGTTTGAGTGTCGGCCTCAGGTGCTTAGGATAGCTAGGTTGATTGGTGTACAGGTCCCAAATTAGGTGGGGGGTTGCCAGGTGGATCCCAGTTGGGGTACATGCGGGAGTCTGTCTATCTCCCCTTCTCTCACTTAAAACAAAACAAAACAAAAAACCCTTCATCACTGATCCTTAAGAGACTGGAAATTGTTATACAAATTTAATGTTCCATGAGGCAAAAAAACTATTAATGAAAAACCTCAAATACAAAACCAGTTGCTATGCAACAACAAAGAGAGATGTTTGCACAAAAGCGACAAAGGAGAAAATACAGTAAGAATTAATCTTTCTGTATTTTCTATGTTAAATTTCCAGGATAGCTCATTTATATTTATCTGTCTGTCCATCTGCCTATCCATCCATCTAACCATTCGTCATCCATTCATCATCCATCCATCCTCCATCCATCCATAATCCATCCACCATCCATCCATCCATCCATCATTTGTCCATCCATCCATCATCTATTCATCATTCATCATCCATCCATCCATCCATCCATCCATCCATCCATCATCCACCCATCCATCCATTCATCCATCCATCCATCCATCCATCCATCATCCATCCACCCACCCATCCATCCATCCATCATCCATCCATCTATCATCCATCCATCCACCCATCCATCCATCCATTCATCTATCCATCATCCATCCATCATCCATCCATCATCCATCCATCCATCCATCATGCAATCACTCAATTACCAGACGCCAACAATGTGTTAGGCTCCATACTAAGAACTGAGGGCACGGGGCACAAACCTTGGGAGCTGGGTCAGTTCTGTCCCAGTGTCTCACCCTGGTATTGACAGGCTAGTGAGCAGCAGGAACCACCGCACTGCCTCCATTCCGGGTTTTCCCATCTCTCCGTCTCTGGTATGGATGCTACCGACCACTTCTAAGAAAGCACTCTGCTGTGGCTATCAGGTGGCAGGGTGTTCTTTCTCAAGGGCACACAGCACACAGGCGTGTCTCACACTGCACGGCATCTAGGCTCAAACAGGGTCACATTCCCACTCCCCACTGCCCGACTCGTGCTCGGTTGAGCCTGAGTTCTCACACACTGCTGAACCAATCATGAGCCTGCTTGCTCTCCACAGCTTTTCCAGGGTCGAGCTCAGAGGGGAAAACAACTCTGTGAAGCACTTGTCTGAGCGTGGAGAGGGAGCAGATCCCAGGGCCCTCCTGTCCCTCAGCTCCGGAGGCATCTCCGGGAAGACTCTACAACACAGCGCTGCCATGACACTAACACGGCCGTGAGTCTGCACTGACCCCACCCACGTTGTTCGGTAACCGCCAAGATCCTAGAGAAAATTCACCGTTCTTACATCTGTCATATACGGAATGGTTCTGATCTGTGCCTGGCTCCCCTGGATGGACCAGGCAACGTGAGGGGGACATGAACATCTCCCCCTGAACGAACAAACTGCGGAAATCTTGACTCTCTCCGCTCTGACTACCTTACATTACAGAAAGTTCGGCTTTCCCGTGAAGGTCTACTTGTTCCCCTGTTAGCTAACCAAGTGAAAGACTTTGTGTTGTGATTGTCAAAGCATGAAGGCATTCTGCACAGAACAGGTCACATAATGGAAGCCCCTATCCCCTAAAAACCTGCCCAGCTGCACTCAGTCTAACTTCCAGTCTAACTTCTTGCCCTGCAGTCAAACGAAGCTCCGGGGGTTCTCACAACAGGCCGGAGAGTCCCACACTTCTGGGACTTCACACTCACTGTTCCCTCTGAGCGATGCCCCGCCCTGGTAAGGCTGGGCACCTCCGCCTTCAGTGGGTCAGCAAGGTCCCAGGTACTAGCCACCCACGCGCCCACCCAACCCCCCGTCTGTTTCTGGTTTCCCAGGATGCATTGTCACCGGCTGTTTGTCCTTCTCCCTGAGTGTGTGAGTGGCCACACGCTCTCTCCTTTGTGGCACGACAGGCTTCTCGACTGCAAGTCCTCGCCTCTCTCTCCTGCGATCCTCCGCCCGGCTCACAGGAGGGATGCTTTCACGCTGACATGAATCTGCACTGTTTCCATCAGACAGTAAAAACGTCCCCTGAGAAAGTCCGGTCTCGGCGAGGAGTGCCTTCAGTGATACCAGCAACACCTCGCTTCCCTGTGAGGGTAAGAGGCTGAGGCGGGACGCAGGGAAGCACCTTCGCCGGGGACGTGGGAAAACGGGAGCGGACTGGCTGCAGAACATTCCGGGCCTTCCGACCCGCCGCCTGCACCCTAGCCGCTGGCTCTGCGCCTCGCCTCGGCCCCTCCCCGCCTGCAGCTGTGGAGCCTGTCCTCATCCTTGGACACCACCTCCGGGAGGGCCACCTGCCGTGCGCACACGCAGATCTGTGCACTCGGTCCTCGCGGGAGCACCGACGCTGGGATTCACGCAGGGAACCACCGTGCCCTCGCGGGGACGTGAACTCTGGGCACATGCGAATTTGATAACTGCCAGCGGTGCCGAGTGTCAAAATGACCCACTGAGGTTTGCACACCCCTGTCTCTCCCATCAGAAAGCCCTGCAGGGGGAGGGACGGGTGCAGGCGGCTCACCTTGCGACCCTGCCCCGCGGTGCCGTGACCGCGACAGGTATTTAATGATGACCCGCTGGGTGACCACACAATGAAGAAGTCACATGTGTCTTTAAGTAGGACATGTGGAATATGACTGCCTTCCTGTTGCCATTCGGATCTGTCCTAGAAGCTCGGCCGTTACTGTTAAGGTGGAGTGTGCCATATGAACGTTCCCGATGCCTCAGGCACAGAACAGCCGGGGTGGGGGGTGTGGACACAACACACTCAGCCCAGTCTCAGAGCAGATCAGTTCAGCAGGTTCCCACCGCCTCGCTGTCCTCAAAGCAGAAACCTGCCCAAGCAACATTGTTACTAAAACGCTAGGATAGAAAGAGCCACTTGCCCTCCCACACTGAAAGCGATTAGAAACAAAAGACCACATTCAAGCGCCTCTGCTGGGGCTCAGCTCTAAACAAGGCACTGAGAACTCCTGCTCAGGCAGAAATGGGCCACGCTACGGGACCTGCTCCCATCCAGAAACAAGGCCGACGGCTAGAGAGGAGGAGAGTGGCAGCTGTCATGGCGGTGGGAACGCAAGACAGCTCAGACACCTGCAAGACAGGCCGGGAGGTCCTCACCAAGCTCAGTGGAATCTGACCACACAGTCCGACCATCACGCTCCTATATTTACCCAGTGGACTTAAAAATCTATGTCCACAAAAAATCACGCATGCAAATGTCTTATAGCAGCGCTAGGCATGGCCACGAAAACCAGAAACAAGAGGTTTTCCGGTCGAGGAATCAACTGTGCTCCATCCAGACAATGGGACACTGTTCAGCAAATACAAAGAAACGAGCTATCAAGATGCAAAAAGACACCCTTGGATCCTGAAGGCACGGCCATTTGTGTCATAAGAAGCCAACAGGTAGGTGGCCTGGGTACACGCTAAGGTTGGAACGCCCGGGGAAGTACGAGTTCTGACACAGGAAGTGGGGGGCCCAGGAGCCACGGGACGCGCAGGCTGCTGGACCAGGGCCTGCACCTGGAGAAACGCTGCTTCAGACAAGCAGAGCAGGCAAGCCAGGGTTTTGAACCAGCAACCTCAGTGTTTCCAGGTTGATGCTTTATCCACTGCGCCACCACAGGTCAGGCCTCATCAGTATTTTTCAAAAGAGAAATCTCTGAAGTGTCAGGCACCCGGGAAGAATAGCTTCTGGCGAATTTCTTTCTCTCCCAGCAAGTGTTCACAGAGAGAACACAGAAACGGAACCGCGTGGGGGGGGGGGGGAGGGCGGATGACCAGGATGGGCGTCGAGCTGCGAACGCTGAAGGGTTCTTTATCGCCGGGGGAGAAGGTCTGCTCACGGCCCCACTACAGACTTCTCACAGTAATGACACGGTGCGTTATGAGCCTGCTCGAACGATAAGCCCTTCTGGGGGCGTGCCACTCCGCAAGCCTCTCAAACAAAGGCCTTTCTGTCTTGGATTTCCTAGAAGTCCATAAGCTAAAAATCACAGCCTGCACAATAGCCACTTAGACGCACAGAAAGCCCAGTCTTCTGAGGCTCCCCCGGGGCCCCCAGCAGCAGTCAGCAGGACACAGTGGCCCGACACAGCCATGCTGTGTCCAATTAGATCACTGCGGCCTTCCTACAACTTTTCATTTTGAAATAATGTTTAAAAAAAAAGATGAACAGCACAGCTGTAGAGACAGTAGACAGAGTTCCCATCTCTTTCCCTGCCACCTCTCGCATGAACATACATCACCACATGACTGGAACAAAATGAAAAAATTTACGCCGGCCTTGGCCGGGTGGCTCAGTGGATAGAGCATCGTCCCGGCGCATGGAGGTCTCAGGTTCAATCCCTGGGTCAGGGCACGCACAGGAAGCAACCAGTGAGCCCTGGCTGGGTAGCTCAGTTGGTGAGAGCGTCATCCTGAAGCACAGAGGTTGCCGGTTTGATCCCCGGGTCAGGCACATATAGGAACAGATCTGTGTTCCTGTCTCTCTCTCTCTAAAATCAATACAGTAAACATTAAAAAAAAAAAAAAGTATCCAATGAATACACAACTAAGTGTAACAACGGGTTGATGCTTCTCTCTTCTCTCTTAAATCAATGGAAAAAAATTTTTTTCCCTAAAATAAATTACCACTGACACAACACGGTGAACTGAACTGGAAGCTTTATTCAGGTTTCATCAAATTTTCCACTAATGTCCCCTTTCTCTCCTCATCCAGGACCCCGTGTGTATCTGGCTGTCACGTCTCCTCAGCCTCCTCCACCTGGGCCAGGTATTCGGCCTCTCTCGGCTCTTCATGACCTTGGCACGCCGAAGGGATGCCAGTGGGTCATCTGTGGACCCGTCCCTCTGCCTGGCTTTGTCTGCTGTCTTCTCGCTAGGGGACGAGACGGGTTTACGACTCTGAGAAAGGGAAGCGGCAAAGCGAGAGGGCGCCTTCTCAACCCGCCACATTCCAGACTGCGTGATACCAGTGACTTTAATACCGCGGACGGGAGGGTGCGGCCTGCCAGGGCTTTTTCCTACGACAGAGTTAATATTTTTCCATTCCCTACTCCATTCATTAAAAGTGAGTCACTAGGTCCAGCCCATGAGCAAGGGGAGGGGGGGGTGTGCAGCTCCACCTCCAGGAAGGAGTATCAAAAAAATTTTTTTAAAAAAGTGAAATGTTAAAGGCACCTCGGTCATTAATCAACACTTTGTAGCTACCTTTTTTTTTTTTGTAGCTACTTTTTTTAATTGAAAAAAATTTTGATACGCAAATCTCAAGTTAGGGTTTGTGGCAACTAATAATAGCTGAGGCTTTAAAAAATATATATAAAAAGCATGTAGGAATGAGATCAAGATTTATCACCAGACTGCATGAACCCAGACATTTGTGCAATCCACTGCAGAGACAAAAATGTATTTAAAATATCACTCAGTTTTAACTTTAAAAAGTGCTGGTCGGTTTCATTCCTGGCCAAAAGCGACTTGTATCCACTGTCCCATGTGACAGAGCTTCCGCCCCTCGTTCCTAAGAATTTACTGCTGCCCAGTGCTGGTCACTGGCTTTTTTGCTGGTTCTGAAGGTCACTGGAATTAACATGGCCCAGAGGAGGGGAGACACAGAAAAATACAATAAAGCATTAGCTTCCCAGACGTTTACGATAAGGGGACACGGGAGCCTCGTCTGGCTTCCCTCCCAGCTGGGCTGTAAGTTACTCACTGGAAAGACCAAGGTCACAACTTCCTTCCTGTCTGCTCCGCTACCCAGTACTGAGCTCGGCCCAGGCCACGGGCTAACGATGATGCCAACCAGCCACGCCGTAACCTTGGTCTCTACCGAGAACACCACTTGTTCGTAAGAAATGGCGTAAGTGCGTACACGGCCTGGGTGGTCCCTAGAATGTGAGCCCCCAGACGGCGTCCCGAGAGAAGCCTGTGGCCAGGGTGGACTGCCGGACTCCGCCTGCCCTGCGTCTGGCTTGGGGTTGGAGTCTGGGAATTTGCTCTGTAACCAACATCTCAAGCAATTCTCTTTCAGAGGGTTTCTCTTCGAGAAAGACCCACCTGGTGTGCGGTGTCTGGGCGACACTAATACTTGCAGTGCACACATGTACACACCCAGACCGGACACACGTCTGCGGAACATGCACACAACAGCAGGACACACGTCTGTGGAACATGCGCACAACAGCAGGACACACGTCTGCGGAACATGCACACAACAGCAGGACACACGTCTGCGGAACATGCACACAACAGCAGGACACACGTCTGCGGAACATGCACACAACAGCAGGACACACGTCTGCGGAACATGCGCACAACAGCAGGACGCACACCCTCCTCAGGTGTGCGCCAAACATTCTCCAGGGCGGATCGCAGGATAGGCCACAAAACAGGCATTATCTGTAAGCACTGAAACAATAGGAAGTATGTGCCCCGACCCCCTGGCGTGGAAGTGGAAGTCCTGCACAGCGGCAAGTCTCGGAGTGCGTGCTGCTCACGCCTTGCTTTCTCTCATCTCTCACCCCCTCCATGTGCTCCCCATTCTCTGCAGAGATGTCCCGACAGCAGCGCCCTTTCGGGGTGCTGGGCTCCCCATTCTCTGCAGAGACGGTCCCAACAGCAGCGCCCTTTCGGGGTGCTGGGCTCCCCATTCTCTGCTGAGACGGTCCCGACAGCAGCGCCCTTTCGGGGTGCTGTGCTCCCCATTCTCTGCAGAGACGGTCCCGACAGCAGCGCCCTTTCGGGGTGCTGTGCTCCCCATTCTCTGCAGAGACGGTCCCGACAGCAGCGCCCTTTCGGGGTGCTGTGCTCCCCATTCTCTGCAGAGACGGTCCCGACAGCAGCGCCCTTTCGGGGTGCTGTGCTCCCCATTCTCTGCAGAGACGGTCCCGACAGCAGCGCCCTTTCGGGGTGCTGTGCTCCCCATTCTCTGCAGAGACAGTCCCGACAGCAGCGCCCTTTCGGGGTGCTGTGCTCCCCATTCTCTGCTGAGACGGTCCCGACAGCAGCGCCCTTTCGGGGTGCTGCTCTTTCAGAAGCTTGGACAGTAAGTCACTAAACCTGCAGGACGAGAGGAGAAGGCTCAGTGTAAGACCGCTGGGGCTCTGCTGGAAAGGCCGGCAGTGTTGGCGGTCAGCTCTGGAGCACTGACCCCAGCCTGTCCGGAGCCCGCCGGGTTCTGGAGCAGGCGGCAAGGGTAGGGAAAGTGCCACCACACCACAGATCAGCTCCATGACAACATGTCGTCAGGACACATTATTTATTTTATTATTAATGGAAAAAAGAAATCCCAGGCTTCTGATGTAAGGGTGCTGATGATGCCTTTGTGAGCCGGTCTGACGTGACAGACGACCCTCCCCTTCCACACACTGCCTCAGCGCCCGCCTCCCTCGGGGCTGCGCCTGTCCGCGGAGAGTGCCCCTGGCCTCACCCTTCCCTGGGCCACTTCCTGTTTCAGAGCAGGGTCACGGGGTTTTCCATGTTTACAGTTTTCAACGATTTCATGAGCATATCCCGGTCTCCTCGGGTAGACCTGAGCCCTCCAGGGAGAATACGGGACTCATGTTTCAGTTTCCTTCTGTGAGTGCCTAGCCGTTCAGAGAGTGACGCTGGGCATCTATGTGTGCGTGCCAGTTAGCTCAGGGCACCGCCATCGCCGCGGCCCAGGCGCGTGCTAGGGGCACCCGGGGAACAGCCCCTCGGGCCCTGGGGTTGGGGGCGCAAGTGGTCGGGGGTCCGGGCAGCGGGACCCTCCGGGCCACTCAGGCCGCAGTGTGTGTGCCGTGATGTGAAACACGCTGGGAAACACTGGGTTCCGGGGATCAGGCACCCCGTGGAGGAGAACTGGCCAGGGCCCTGGACGTCCACTGAGGAGACGAAGCTCTCCGCATACCAAGTGGAAAAGCTGCCAGGACAGGTGGGTAAACACCGGCAGGATGCGGGTAGTATGCAAACTCAGCGACCTCTCGTGCAAACGGGGGTCAGACAGACAGATAAATGTCACTGCTTGCTGGAGACACAGGTGGGAAGACCTGCCCCTGTAAACCCTCTGCATGTCGCTATTCCAAATCTGACGGCACGAGCTACTAAAAAGTACATTTTTTGAAAGCGTCAGACCTACCTATAGCTATCTTCAACTTTCAGTAGCGCTGATCACTTTCTATGCAAAACACCTTCATTCCCGGTCAGATGGAGCTGGAGGCGGACGGCCCGGTGGTGCTCTGTCCGTGGGACTCCACGGAGCTGGACGCACGCCTCTGACCCTCGGCGCACTCCCCACGGGTATGACACCCGTCCAGAAAAGTTAAAAATAAAACGAATGGGATACTCAGGTCAATTTTCATTCTGCTCCCTCGTACTAAAAGGGGAGTACATACAGTATTTCCAATGTTTGCCTATATAAATGATTGCTTCAAATTTTTTGATCAAGTTTCTCAAAAGAAGTCTCACAGAACTTGAGTTATTGACGGCAACCCTGTGTGGTGAGGAGGACCCGGCTCGCAGGGCCTGTCCCCGCTCTTCCGGTGCTATGACCAGCCCCAAGGTCCACTGAGCCTTGAGAAGCATTCCTAACAACCCCCTTCTGGTTTACTAGGATTGCATTCGGTTTCTCCGTTATGAAAACGAAGTGCTTAAAGCCACTTACAGAAAATGGCAAGGAGGTTGTACAAGGCACAGAGAGGGGCCGTACAGACATGAGGAGGCTAACGGACAGGACAGTCAACAGCAGAACCAGGGCTGGGTCCCGTTACGGAGAAGGGACACTGGCAGGGGACCTGCCCGGGCCAACCTGCGTAGGAGAAGGGAAGGTAAACAGCGGGTTACGGTGGCCACGTTACAGCCACTCACGCTGGGGCTCCAGAGAAGAATTTCCCTGTTCTGAGTCACAACACACTGATGCTACTTAAAGGGCCACAGTGAAAGTTCCCCTCCAGTGGTGGGAGGCCGGTCCCTGTCCCTGTCTCTGACCTGGGGGAGGGGACACACTCAGGAACACAGAGAATGACGCTGTAAGTGGAAGAAAACAAATCAACAGGTTCGTCTGGGCAGAGAATGCATGCGCCTGGTGCCTCTCTTTTTCTCTTTCTGGGACATTTCTGTGAAATTACAATCGTTACCAAACGGAAGTTTGAAAAAACTTTGTATTAATAAATAACCACAGAAAAGAAGCAAAACAGGCCTAGAAAGAAACCTGGGTTTTGAGGACGACAGGGGCTCCTCACGAGCTGTTTTAATTATTGGAAGTGCAAGCTCGAGGCATTACTGCAATTTGCAAAAAAAAACAAAAACAAACCCCAAAACCCAAAAAACAACTTTCTGGCTAGGTTCATAATAAAGCTAAATAAGCACCTTCCAAGACCCAAAGCTTAACATAATTGCATTCAAGATAAGACTCCACCTCAATAATTTCTCATAATGTGAGTCTTCATGGAGGACCTAGCTTTAAGGAAGTTTAAATAAAAGTTCCTCATCCATCTGACAGATTAATCTTGCCTGACTGGTGAACACTATGATAAATCCTAAAAATGACTTAAGTTAGAAGCACTTAAAAGCCCTACGAGGGGAAAAAAAAACAATAAAAGGAAAGAAATCAACAGTCTAATGAAATGATAAATGTCCCAATAGACAGAATTCTTAAAGACGGTAATGATGAAGACCTACACGTGAAAGGCAAAACTTTAAATTTACAGAAAAAGAGGAGAAAATTCCTGTGACCCAAGGAAGGGAAGAACTTCTTTTTTCCCTTGAATACTTATTGGCATTTTATTATTATTTTTAAACAAAATTTACTAGGGTGATACTAGTTAACATAATAATACAGGTTTCAGGCACTCAATTCTACAACACATCTCTGTGCACCATATTGTGTGTTCATCCCCCCCTCCCCCCAAGGAAGAGTTTCTTAAACAAGACACAAAACCCACAAACTGTAACAGGAAACGAATAATAAATTAGACCACATTTAAATTCACAATCTGCATGCAATAAAAATACCACGTTTAAAGTGAAGAGACAAGCCACATCCTGGGAGATGTTCCCCAACACAAGGAGGGGGACCCAGCACAAACCCTGAGGAAGCAAGCCCAGTTTCCAGAAAAGCGTTGAGGTCACCAGGCATTTAGAGACCTAGAAAGCAGCAGGGACGGCAGGGAAGCTGATTGCCCAGGTTCTCAGGACAGGCTCCTGGGGACAGGGCCCTACCAGGGCTGGGAGCTTCCTGCCCCGCCAGAGCTCTTTAGGCGGTGAAGGTCATTCACCAGATGCCTCTAGTCTAAGAGAGGACGACTCCAAGAGCAGACAGGAGGACTGAACATTCTGGTGACGGCATCGCTGCGAGAGGGTCAGAGCCTGCACACTGTCTCCTGACCCCTCCAGCCCCGGACACCACGTGCTGACACTCACACTGGGTCAAAGCTCTTGATAAACTCCAGACGCCGGCTTGACGGGTGTCTATCTAGCTACATATAAGATATTAACAGCATGGCAACCCTGAGACACATTATCTTTAAAAATTCTCTCTCAAATGCCTGCCTACAATTGCTGCAGAAAGGCTAGCTTCTCAGAGATCAGGCGCAGCCAAAAGCCTTCCAAAGTCCACAAGGCATTACATGTTGTCACCGTGAGGAAACATGAAGGTTAGAACGACTTCATTAAGGGCGGGGGAAATGCAGAAACACCGCCAGTTGCATTCTGCTGAAAACTTGCCCCTTCGTTTTAAGATGGTTCACTCAAACCACGTTTAGGATTTAAAATGTATCTTTTTATAATGAGAAACTACCGGGAGACTACTTTCCGAGTACTTGATTGACAGTGCCCACTCCCCTACTAAAAAGTTCAAAGGAAAAAATCAGTGAGGAGGAGACATTTAGAAGCAAGTCTGGGGGGAAGACAAGTACCAGCAAGAATACTTTGTCTTCAGTCACGCACTTTGGACAATTAACTCAGAAGGAAAACTAACAATTTACATTGGGAAAAGTGTGCTGCTTTTTCTTGGACACAAACATCTAGCCGTTTCCCCTGCCCCTTCACAACAATCAGTAGTTGACCAACCTGAACACAAAACCACCTAAATAATTTTTTCCACCCCGACTCATATCAGATCCTGCGACCACAGCAGGAGGTACACACGCCTGCCCGTAAAAACAAGAGCAAAGGCAAAAGCTAGCTCACCATCGCTAGAACCATTCAAGAGAAAACAGCAACAAGGAGGCTTCCTTCAAAAACCTGCATCTGGTGTGTCAAGATAACTCAGAAACTGCCTAACTGCCACCTATTCTGAAAGGACCAACTGGATGGCAAACTTACAGATTCCACTAGCTTTCTAAACAGTCAAGGGTTACAATGACTGCAAAGCCCAAGGCTATTAGATTTTTTTTTTGTACATTACTCATTTTATGAATTCAGAATGTGGACGTTTCTCAACTGTGTGGGTCAACATGACCAGAGGAGAAAAGTCAGGCTTTTGGGAGGAGAGACAGTGAAGAACACCCCCACACTGTTGCAATCATCTCTGAGGATTTAGCAGAAGTGACCAGACGCATTTTCTGGGTAATCATAAAAATTTCATTGCAAGCTGCTGCAAATTTGGGGCCCACATGCCACCTAGTTATTAACTAAGGAATCGAGACAAAAGTATAGAAGGCATGTTCTGAACACCAAGAGAAAAGCAAACAAGGGGGAGTTCCAACTAAAACATGAAGGTAAAGTGTATAACAGAACCAACCTGGAGACTTACAGAGTGTATGATCACTAGCTTCCTTACGATGGGTTCAGAGCTAATGGCAACAGTAACAGGCTGGTTTCTGTTCTTACCTCGTACGACCAGACGCACTGCACCCCCGCAAACCTCCGGACGCATCTTCCCACCTCCACGTCCTCGTGGGTGGTGTACATCTCCCGCAGACACTTGCCGATGTGGGGGACCATCCTCCGGAGCACCTCCCGGCTCAGGATCACGCCGGGCCCCCCCATGCAGAAGTTCTCGCCGGGCTCGAGGGCCAGCTTCCCCATCTCCTCCGTGGTGCCCAGGCCCGTCTGCCCCAGGAACAGGGGCTCGCTGCTGTTCAGGCTCCTCAGGAAACTCTCCAGCCGGTCCCCTTTAATGTAAACGTCGTCGTCGGCTCTCATGAACCATTCGTACTTGTCCAAATAGTGGTCATGCATGTACTTGAGCATCATAAAGGACTTCTTCTGGGGGGGGTAGGAGTCGTCCACGCCCTGCAGTGGCACTACTGGGATCGGAATGGACGTATCGGAACCCTCACTTGAGAAGAACTCCACTTTCCCAGGAATTGTCTTGGACCACGTTCTGGAATGGAAACACACGATCAGTGAGAGCGCGTTAGGCCAAGCCGCTCATTTCCAAAGTCACATATCTGCTCGCGGTGAGTCACTGTGTGTTCATAAGGAATCTGAGTAGGAGCTACTTGATCACCTTGCTCCCCCTGCACGGAAAGTCACGCTGCTGGGCGGGGCAAAGCCCGCATTCATTCCAGAAGAATCCCAACCAAAAAGAACGACAAAGTGTTAAAGCCGTCCCCGCAGAAGACCACACCGCCAGGCCACCAAGGTCTGGATAGTCACTGTTCCCTTTCTGACACGATCAGCTCCCTAGGTACAAACTCCTCCCCTCTGTGCAACAAAACAATCAAAACTGCTCGTTCAACAAATACTCTCTGAATGCTCATCAACGAGCACGAAGTATGTGCTCGGCCAGAGAGAGGCAGCGTGACCCACAGAGCTGACATCAGGAGAGACAGACAGATGCTCACCAAAGTGGTCTCATGAGCGTACCTATTCTCATCCACCAAGACAAGGCTCTGGAAGAAAGGCTCATGGTGCTGAAAATGTAAACCAAAGACCCCAACTGGACACACAGACCCAGAACGTAGTACAGCAGGGGGATGTCACGAGGGCAGGGTGGAGGTGACCTGCAGGGCCTGGCGGACCCCTGGAGATGCAGACCTTTCTGCTCTAACAGCCATGGGAAGCCCCTGAAGAGAGGGAGCAGAGGGAGGTAAAGGGTGGGGCGTCCGCACCCCCGGGGTGGGCTAGAGGTGAAGGAGCCCCAGGAGCCCAGATGAGTCCCAGGACGGACTGACTGCTCACGCCCCAACAGAGGGAAAACGGGCGAGCAGCCAGAAAGAGAGTCCTCCGCTGAGCAGCGGGTGCAAGACATTTTTCCTTACACTTTCTTCATGCTGCGTATCAGGAGCTGAAGTGGTCCAGCCACAAAAACACACGTATACAGGTGACTTCTAGGAAAAAACATCTCCTAGAGGGTGAGTCAATTAGTAAATTTAGCCTTAATAAGGCAAAAAAAAAAAAAAAAAAAAAAAAAAATACCATTCCCAGAAAACATCCTTCCCAATATAGTTCTATCTTACTTCTTAACTGTTATGATTGGATTTATCAGGGGGACAAGTGACTTGAAGGATGAAAACTACATGTGTCACTAAAGGGAAGTCTGAGGGGGGAACCCATCTCTGAAGAACGCACACAGAGACAAGGAGAAGGGGGGACGGGGGGAGGGTAAAGGGGACCCTCAGCTTTTACTCTGTGTACCTTTATACTGAGTAAAACTGTTACAAGCATACTACATTTTTTTGGGGAAAAAAATTCTAATTGTGATAAAATACACACAACCACTCTTTAAGTACAAAGTTCAGTGGCATTATAAACACAATCACATTAATCTGCAACCATCATCACCACCCAATCCTCTAGAAGTTTCCTCATCTTGCGAAACTGAGTTTTCTAAAGCAGGCATGTGACTTTGCAGTTTGTGAAATGATCTGCAACAAAGCAAATGACTACTGGCTTTAAGTTCTCCTTGTGACCCAAATACAAAGCCTGGAATGTGACTTCACACTTAATGCATTCAAAGCAGGGGAAAAATTCAACGGGACGGAACTTTTTTGTCAGACGGGCTTCCGACAGAATGTTTGAGGATTAAACATAGGTCGTTTTTCATCTAATCCCGGTTGCCAACCATGAGATGCACCACTATTGTATGTACCAATAACTGCCAACTGCAACCACACGATGCCAACATACATCTGGACCTCAGAAATGTTAAAATGTGGAAAAAAAAAATGTGTATCTTAGAATGGATGGAATATAGTAGTTGTAATGCCTTCCCCTTAATTTAATACCTATGGGTTTTAAACGTAGCCTTAGGTCACTTTTGGAACGTTTTAACAGAGAGTTTGGCATTTACGGAGTCCAATGGGACCACAGGTGCTGTACTAGGTACAGCCCTACAATTCACCAACACTGTCCCTGAAACAAAGTATGTACAGTCAACATTATAGGAATGGACAATTAATTTAAAGAGAAACCAAGCCCACCCATAAAGAGAATGAATTTTGAGAACGAACCACGTAGCGAGTACAATAAACTAAGCACAATCTCCTGACAGTATCATCCGACGGGGAGGCAACGTCCCCGGCTCAGGAAGTCAGTGATGACAAGAAGCATCAAGAAGACCCTGATGGCAGTTAAGGAGTCCCTGACGCCTTCCTTTAATGTAGAGATAATTTTTGCACCTGACCAGGCGGTGGCACAGTGGGTAGAGTGTCGGACTGGGACACAGAGGACCCAGGTTCAAAACCAAGGTCGCCGGCTTGAGTGCAGGCTCATCCAGCTTGAACATGGGCTCACCAGCTTGAGCGTGGGGTCGCTGGTTACTGGCTTGAGCAAGGGGTCACTGGCTCTGCTGTAGCCCCCTGGTCAAGGCACATATGAGAAAGCAGTCAATGAACAACTAAGGAGCCACAACAAAGAACTGATGCTCCTCACCTCTCTCCCTTCCTGTCTGTCCCTATCTGTCCCTCTCTCTCTCTGTCTCTGTCACACACACACACACACACACACACACACACACACACAAGAAATAATGTTTGCTTTGCAGTCCCAATTCTTGGAAGACATAAATAGTTCCAGTGCTTGGCCCGTCATAGAGGTCAGTGAACACTGCCCACTCGTGTGGTCTAGGTGACTTAAAGAGGGTGTGTGTGAGCGTGTGTGCATGCGCAAAAGGGCAGACATTATTGTCTCTGTCTCTGAGAAATTTCTAGGTGAGCTCCTCATCACTTTCTATAAGCCACACGAACTTTTCCTACCATTCCTATGTGCAGAGGGAAATCGGCTTCATCAAACCACAAATAGAAAACGATGAAGAGGTAAAACCCACAGGAACATGGGAGATGGAACAGACGGCCACTCGTGGGACCCCTGAGACAGAGTTTACAGAGAAAGGGTCTGCATTATCTCACCACCGACTTCAAAAGGCTAGGAAATGAAATCCACTTAACTTGAGCTTCTACCCAATAGCTTCTCAACTAAAATGTGATGAATAAGGCAGACCAAATTCCAAGTAGTGTTAAAGCAGCTAACCCCCAAAGCCCTTATTAAAACCCTAAAGCACCGTGGCATGACCTGGGACACGGGGTAGGCAACACAACGCCTGCCTTCAGGAGGACAATCTACTAAAGACACAGTGGCACGAGGCATGACCGCAAAGAGCGAAGGGTTCTGGGATCGGGCCGTCAAGGGGAGCATCTTGGGCTCCAGTTTGGGCAAGTTCCTCTGTGCCTCACTTTCCTTACCTGTAAACCAGGGATAATAACAGTCCCCACCTCACAGGGCTGTGAGGGCGACATGCTTGGAAGTCAGCCTGGCATGCAGTGAGCATTAGGGAGGCGTGACGGATTAGCCAAGATGGGAGTCTGTCTGCAAAGAAAACGAAGGAGTGGAAGAAAAACTGAGGAAGACGGGAAAGTGGGGACAGACTGTGGGGACATCAGTCTCCAGGGATGGCCCATGGAAAATACCTCTTCTCACATTTCTGTCTAAAAGCCGGACCCTCGGGCTGTGGATCAGAATTCTGTTCCACTGTTAACCTCGGGCAGTGCGAGGGCCCACATCTCACAAGACTGTGAACTCGGCAAGTGTTTCCCCTAAAACACCGGAATCTGTCCTACGTTAGACGGAGGCTCAGAGCCTGAGCCCGTCTGGTCCGGCCACGTGCCCCGCAGACAGACACAGGGACGAGGGCAGCCCTCCAAGCACAGCCGTCACCAAGACAATGAATGCCTAAACTATGACTTGAAATGATGTCACTGTCCACGAAGAGAAACCAATTAATTTCAAAAGCAGACAAACCTAACCTCAAACCCTCCTTTTTAAAAAACGCCCTGCCGTTCTGTGGAGCTCCACCCAACCTCCCCTTCCTTTTTAGGTAATCCAGGGAAAACCGCTGGTTGCCCTGTTCTGTTCTTAAATGGCTGGTGGTTTGAGGGAAACCTCTTCATCTGAAGTTTCTGTCAAGTCCTCCAATCTTAAGAAATGATGATCTTCCCCCTTAGGGTACCTTTCGTTTAAATAGCACCACACAGCCCAACTAGGTGGTGACGCAGTGGATAGAGCACTGGACTGGGTCATCAAGGACCCAGGTTCGAAACCCCCAGGTTGCCAGCTTGAGCGCGGGCTCATTTGGTTTGAGCACAAGGTTGCTGGCTTGAGTGTGGAATCACAGACATGACCCCATGATTGCTGGCTTGAGTAAGGGGTCACTGGCTCTGCTGTAGCCCCCGGTCAAGGCACATATGAGAAAGCAATCAATGAACAACTAAGGAGCCGCAACAAAAGACTGATGCTTCTCATCTCTCTCCCTTCCTGTCTGTCCGTCCCTGGCTGTCCCTCTCTGTCTCTCGCTTAACAGCACCACACAAAACGCTCTGAACGTAAACCCCGATTCGCCATCCAGGGAAGCGGGGATGTGTGTTAAATAACGTGAAGGAAAGGAAGGCCCCTCAACTGAAGCAGGGAGCCGCCCCCCCACAACCGGAACAGGCCAGCACCTTAGTCTTCACAAGCCAATGTCAACGTTTGCCATCCACATGTTCGCTACTGGGAGCGGAGAGAGCCCTCACTTCACTGAAACCACAGAACCCTTGCACAGGCCCTTCCTTGCCAGGGGAGCTCGGTTTTCAACAGCCTCGATCGTCCAGCTCTTGCGAGAGCACAGATAAGGCAAAACTGCAACTGGAGAGCACCGGGCTGACTTCCATTCCGCCAGCCGGTCTCAACGCCACCTTGACACCCAGGTTAAATCTCAGTGGGGCAGTGAGGCAGCGTGAGCGCATCAGCATCGGCCAGGAATGCCTTGGGCGGGCTGCTGGCACCTAACAACCACCTCCACTTCCACGCAGTGTCATCTCAGAAAAGACTCCATCTGATACACTTCTGTGCAGAGCTACCCCGATGGCACGACTGCTGTCCTGGGTAGTGAGCCAGTGTGCAAAGCAGACAGCAGTCTAGACTTGTGATGCAGATAACACGAAGAGAAGAAAAGTACATTCATGGGATCAAAGAACGAAGTGTTGACTCTGGGTGGGTTTAGATGAAGAATCAGAAAGGATTTAATTTTCTTCTCTGGGTTTTTCTACATCTTTTAAATTATCTGCAACAGAGGGCCGTTTTTAGAGCTAGAAAAATAATTCGTCTGTGGGGGGGGGAAGGTTTTAAGCTAAAAAAGCATCTAAAGAAATGAAAAGATTAGGCAACAAAAAAGTTCACTAGTACAGTAAAAATATTTTTTACCCTAGCCCCCTGGTTGGCAAACTGCGGCTCGCGAGCCACATGCGGCTCTTTGGCCCCTTGAGTGTGGCTCTTCCACAAATACCTTATCAAGGAATGTACCTACCTATGTAAATTAAGTTTTAAAAATTTGGCTCTCAAAAGAAATTTCAATCGTTGTGCTGTTGATATTTGGCTCTGCTGACTAATGAGTTTGCCGACCACTGCCCTAGCCAATGGACAAAAACTGAAAGAAAAAAAAAAATAGAGTAAGATTGAGTACTTTCTTTTGGAATTTTTTAGACTTTAAGTTATAACAAATTTTACAGGTAAAAAGGGGAGATTTTCCCAAAATCACTATGACACACGTCCTCTGATGGTTACAGTGATACTTCTGAAAGGACCCATGTTACTTTGGAGTCAGGGAAGGGAGGGAGGAAACAGCTTTACTCTGCAGGGCTGACAGAGATCAGGAGTTGAATGTACCCTACGTTTAATCTTCTCCCCATTAAAGAAAAACACGTAAGACAAGTTAACTGAAATGCATCCACGATGAAAAAAATTAAGCAAGACAAAGAGGCCAAAGAAAAACAACGGTAGGGAAGCAGAGTGGCAACGTGCGGAGGTGGCTGTGTCACCGTGGGGCCACTAGCTCTGCTCTGCGCCCACGGCGCTCAGGTGAGGAGACCTGCTTGCTATCACGTGACCTCCACGTCTGCGCATGGTGGGCCAAACGCAGCTACAGATCTCCCAGCAGGCACTCAAGAGGAAGTCACAAGGCTGCGTCCCACTGTTCAGGGTGAAGTGAAGCTACTCTAGATCCGAGGACGTGAAGTTAACCCCCCTCCCCCCGTGGGAGGGGGTCAGGATAGAGAAAGCAGGGCATGTGCAGAGGACGTGAAGTTAACCCCCCTCCCCCCGTGGGAGGGGGTCAGGATAGAGAAAGCGGGGCACGTGCAGTGAGTGGTCTCACAGGAAGCACAGGGCGGCAGAGAGGGGCTTGAGCTCCTCCTCCCAACACAGCCCACACAGGTCGAGGCTGTCGGGCAGGGCGGCCATGAACTGACCCCAACCGGGCCTTGCGAAGACTCTGAGGCGGGTCTCCCGAGGCTGCAGAGGATGGCTTGAGGCCTTGTCTGGAGCCAGAGGAGCTGAGGAGCAGGCTTGGGCAGGATGTCATGGGTGTGACCGGGGCCGTTCCTGTTCCCCGTTCCCTGTCCTGACCCCGGGCGCAGGGGCGGCTCTGCCATCCGCGGCTCAGCAGCAGAGCTCTCCTTCCCTGTGTATGTTTCCGGATGTGTGTGGTTTTCTCTTAAAACCTTTAACTGTCTGTCTCATTGTGTTGGGCCTCATGACATGAGCGAGCTCAAATTCTTTTTGAAAGCAGGTAAAAAAAAAAAAAGTTGGGAACGTGTTGGAAAAGGAGAAATCAAATTATGCTCACTCCTGTGACCTTTTTTCCCTCCACGGGTGGGTGGCTCACAGCCGCCCACGTCAACCCTGGCTGGGCACTGGCCCGAGGGCAGTCCCCAGGTTCTCAACAGCTCCCAGCCACTTACCCTCTAAATCCAGGTTCAAAGCAAACAGTGAGAATACTCATCAGCAGTGACTACAGACATGCCCTCTTGGAAAGGCTAGAATGAAAATTCGGAGTCTTAGGACAGAAGGCAAACGCTGATCTCGTAACCCCCATTCCCACAGCTTCAGTGCAAACACAATTAACTCTTAATTGTTCACAAACACAATTCGTTTTCAAATCTAATTCTAAGCAAAAAAAGGAAGAAAAACAGTATTTTCTAATGCAAACAATAAAAGTACCCTGACTCTACTTTGGCGAACCCCTTCCTGAGTCCATCTCCCAGGACATCCGGCCACTGGAGGGCCAACGGCATGCTCTGGGCAGTTAGCGTTCACGTGCACACCGGCACGGCGCTGAGGGTGTCAGACACTCAGCCCCATGACAGCTCTGCGGTGCTGGTCAGGTCTCCTCCCCATGTCACAGATGAGGACACAGTGGCTCAAGGTCAGATAAGTAATTCGCCCAACATCATACATCATAGAGCTAAATAAAGACGCAAGCCAGAACCCCACTGTGCTGCCCGCCGGGCCAGGCTCCCGGTGTTCCGTCACCCCGTGTCCTCCGCTGTCCCTCTTCCGCTGATAAGGCCGAGGACACAGTCCTCGTTGGAAAGGAGAGCGGCCTCACCACCCACTCTGTGTCTGCCTGGCCAACACCCGCCTGCTCAGGACGCCTCTTTAGGGTTCGGGCTGAATTGAACTGAAATGCCAGGAGGCCTTCACGGGACATCAGCTCCTGAAACCTTCCCTCTGCGTCTGGCCCCAGATCCTGCCCGGTCGTTTCCCGGCCCTGGGGTGGGAAGCCACAGAAGGAAGCCTATCGCAAAAACCCACCTTTGCCCTTTGGTTCAACTGACAAAACCAGCATTCAGAAGGCATTGTGATCTACATTTTCAACCATCCTCAGGGTGGTGGGGGGTTTGTAGGCCCCGAGACATCAACTCGGGGAGCTGACTACGGCTTATTTTTCATCGCACGTACTCGGCTTCAGAAGCGACCCAAAATTCAAGTGAAAAGATGGACCACCTCCCTGCTCTTAAATCATCATGAAGTTTCTTGGTCCCTCAACTCCATCCAGAACCAAAGCCAAAATGACAACGGCAGGGGAGACACCGGGCCCCGTTAGCAAGGCTGTCACCTGATTCTCCCAAGTAATCGCCCTGGAAGCTGTGACGTTCCGGTAACTGAGGAAAACGTAATTACAGTCACTGCAGAGACGTGTTTATCCCTACGCTTCCGGACAGGATTAACTGTCACTTTACTGAAACAAGAATGACCCCGGACAAGTTCCCAGGAGCCCAGAGCCAGCCGGCCATCTGGGCCCAGCCGCACTGCAGTTGCCTACGACTCAGACCGCCCTCACATTTCCTCCCGAGAGCTGTCATCTCCTCCCCTCGCTGCCTTAAAAAAAATTTTTTTTCTGTGCATTATTACAAAATAATCACTCATTGTAGGAAGACTCAGAAAACAGAAAAGTGCTAAGGAGGATATGAAAAGTCACTGGGCACCATGCTGGGAACACTCACTTCTTCCTCTGCGGCGCTGCGCGCACACACGTTTATTTTGTCTGACCTGAAGCGAAAGGCGGCTCACGCTGGGCGCACGGCTTTATCATCTACTCGCACTTAAATATACGGGGACCCTCTCCTCGTGCCAGTACCTCAGCCACAGTTTTCTGGTGGTTGAGAAGTGGATCCCGGTGTGGGTAACTCAGCCAGCTCATTTGGAGTCCACAACTCCTAGGGCCAGACACCAAAGACCTTGGACCTTTCTGCGTCTTGGGGGATATCTTGACGTTCCTTTGGGAAAAGTTTCTAGAAGACTTGCTGGGTCTCAGATCGCCGCCCCAGTGAACTGTCCTTGTCGTCACCTTATCCATGACTTCCTGCTCCTCCATGTTTCTGGGAACCTCACTCAGCCTTCAGGACGAAGCAGGAGAAAGGGGCAGGAGCGAGGGGCAGAACTTCTGTGAACCCCTTTGTCACTCATCAGTAGCCCCACAGTAATTAGTGTGGGTATCCTGGGACCCCCATCAGCCAATATTACCCATCTCCTTCCCTAAACAATGAAACGCCCAAGGATAGGATTAGTTATCTACTTTCAATAAATAGCAACTTTGTTTAAGGGCAAATGTAACAATGTCCATGGGATGAAAATGATCAGGTATCACCTTCTACTGACAACCACAGCCATCCGGGGGTAACTCCGACTGTCTGACGCAGGGGTCCCCAAACATTTTACACAGGGGGCCAGTTCACTGTCCCTCAGACCGTTGGAGAGCCGGACTATAAAAAAACTATGAACAAATCCCTATGCACACTGCACATATCTTATTTTAAAGTATAAAAACAAAATGGAAACAAATACAGTATTTAAAATAAAGAACAAGTAAATTTAAATCAACAAACTGACCAGTATTTCAATGGGAACTATGGGCCTGCTTTTGGCTAATGAGATGGTCAATGTCCGGTTCCATATTTGTCACTGCTAGCCATAACAAGTGATATGACACGCTTCCGGAGCCGTGACGCATGCATCCCGCGTCACCAGAAATACTACTGTACGTGACGCCGCCACATATAGTACTCCAGGACCACCATACAGTAACTCCTCTCACTGACCACCAATGAAAGAGGTGTCCCTTCCGGAAGTGCGGTGGGGGCCGCAGTTTGGGGACCCCTGGCTCTGAGGGCATCAAGATCTGGAACCAAGACTTCTAAACTTCTAAAACGAGACTCGTTTTCAAGAGCACATTTTTCATTAGTCTTCCTGCACAGGTAATTCATAGCAGAAAATGGGTTGTGCCCAAAACGTTCACTTCCAGGTTGGTTCCCTGGATTATGGAAGTACATTTTTGTACTTTTGGTAGTACATTTTTGTCAAATTGAATCCTATCTGAGAAACAAGCATTGCTCTAGAGCAGTGGTCCCCAACCTTTTTTGGGCCACGGACCTATTTAATGTCAGAAAATATTTTCTCGGACAGGCCTTTAGGGTGGGACAGATAAATGCACAAAATAAAATTATGTGACCAGCGTAAAAACTGTGGTATTTTTTTTATTTTAATTTTTATTTATTTATTACAGAGACAGAGAGAGAGTCAGAGAGAGGGATAGACAGGAACAGACAGACAGGAACGGAGAGATGAGAAGCATCAATCATTAGTTTTTCATTGCACATTGCGACAACACATTGCTTTCTCATATGTGCCTTGACCGCGGGCCTTTAGGAGACCGAGTAACCCCTTGCTGGAGCCAGTGACCTTGGGTCCAAGTTTGTGAGCTTTTGCTCAAACCAGATGAGCCCATGCTCAAGCTGGCGACCTCGGGGTCTCAAACCTGGGTCCTCAGCATCCCAGTCCGATGCTCTATCCACTGCACCACCGCCTAATCAGGTAAAACTGTGGTATTTTTAAATATAATTGTCGAACTTACGAGACAAGCGTCAAGAGTGAGTCTTAGACGAATGTAACAGAGGGAATCTGGTCATTTTAAAAAATAAAACATTGTTCAGACTTAAATATAAATAAAACGGAAATAATGTAAGTTATTTATTCTTTCTCTGCGGACCGGTACCAAATGGCCCACGGACCAGTACCGGTCCACGGCCCGGGGGTTGGGGACCACTGCTCTAGAGTGTTTCAAGATAAACCAGGTTTCCTGAATTCAAGGAACAAGTAAAGGAATGCTGAGACTCTGCCTACTAAGGTCGGTAAGAGGAACGCTCCGTCTTCAGTGGAGACATTCAGAAGAGGCCAGAAAGTGACCGCACCTCTTGCAATAAGATTCCCCGTATCTAGAGCTAGTGCTTCTCAAACTTTCTCCCCACAACTCCCTCCATCTCTCACAGAGGCCTTTATCACTCCAGGGCGAAGAAGGGAAGCCATCCACCTCTTTCTTCTAAGAAAATAAAGAAGGAACAAAAACAGTTCCCCTTCTTCAGCCCAGGGCAGCTAAGAACCAAGACAAATAAAAAGGTGTGAGGTTAGCTTACTTCTCTGAGCATAAAAAAATGGACTAAAAAGCTAAGTATGGCCTGACCTGTGGTGGCGCAGTGGATAAAGTGTCAACCTGAAACACTGAGGTCGCCGGTTCGAAACCCTGGGCTAGCCTGTAAGGCACATATGGGAGCTGATGCTTCCTGCTTCTCCCGGCCTCTTTCTCATTCTCTCCTCTCTCGCTCTCTCTCTCTGAAAATAAAATTTTAAAAAGGCTAAGTATGTATGCTTTTTATCAAACCATTAATTTAGAGAGAAAAAAAAAATCTCAATAGCATCACAACTCTCCCGGCAAGAACAGGTGAAGTGTAGCCAAGAAATGTCTGCGACGGAAGCGTAACAAAGGGGCACTTGTCTACCGGATATTAAAATATTATTCAACCTCCAATCATTTCGATGGGTGGTACTGGCATGAGAACAGACAGAAAGATCAATGAGACAAAACAGGAAGTCCAGAAACGTACCCAGGAATTCCGAGCACGAGGAAGATGGCATTTCGGTGGGTGGGGAAGTGGGATGGGGGACTTGTTTAACAGATACTGCTGAAACGTGAGGCTGAAACATTTCTACCCCTTCTAGAATTAGAAAAGAAAAAAAGTTTCACTTTAAGAAATCTCTACTGGGCACTTTCTGAGCTTAGGAAAAATAAATAAAAAGAACTAAAATTAAAAAGGGAAAGACCTGGGCCCGGCCGGGTGGCTCAGTGGGTAGAGGGTTGGACCGGTGTCCCGAGGTCACAGGTTCTAGCTTCGGTCTGGGCACATACATAGGAGAAGCACAACGAGTGCACAACTAAGAGGAACAACAAGTTGATGCCTCTCTCTCTCTCTCTCTCCCTTACCCCCCCAGCTTCTCAAGTCAAAGAAAAAGTTTTTTTAAAAAAGGGAAAAGACTAAACTACATGAAAATTTAAGTTTTGTGTATCAAATGACAAAAAAAAGTGAGAAAAATGTGGGAGAATACGAATTGCAGCTACTTATGAAAGACATAAAGAACCCACAGGTTAGATGACTAGTCACTAACCAGCATAAAAAATTAGCTGGGAAGAATCAGGGTACCATTTTAAAATGAAATTAACATGCCCTGGCCGGTTGGCTCAGTGGTAGAGCGTCGGCCTGGCGTGCAGAAGTCCCGGGTTCGATTCCCGGCCAGGGCACACAGGAGAAGCGCCCATCTGCTTCTCCACCCCTCCCCTTCTCCTTCCTCTCTGTCTCTCTCTTCCCCTCCTGCAGCCGAGGCTCCATTGGAGCAAAGATGGCCTGGGCGCTGGGGATGGCTCCTTGGCCTCTGCCCCAAGCGCTAGAGTGGCTCTGGTCGTGACAGAGCGACACACCAGAGGGGCAGAGCATCGCCCCCTGGTGGGCGTGCCGCATGCGGGAGTCTGTCTGACTGTCACTCCCCATTTCCAGCTTCAGAAAAATAAAAAAAATAAAAAAAAATAAAAAAAGAAAGAAATTAACGTGAATACAGATATTTTGCAGATGAGTCCAAACAAATCGTTTTGATTATTTGCAGAGCTCCAGCAACCCAGAACCTTCAAAGAATCTTAGTTTAAAGATTGCTTCAGATGCAAATCTTCTCTCAATTTCTTTTTAAATCCATCACACTGATGAAGCTAAGGATACACCCAACCTGTGGGTCTGAATGCTTTCTGAAAACTCTTCCTGTGCAAAACCAGCTCTCTGTTAACTCACCTCCCTCCCCTAACTCTTTCCGCCTTCTGGTCTTCCTCAGCTCGATAAACGATAAACGACGCAACCACTTTGCCTGCCGCTCAAGGCAAAATCCTAGAAGTCTCCACTAATTCCTCTGTGCTTACTCCTCAGGAGAGTTCGTCGGCCTGTCTGAAACTCTGGCTCCACCCAGTACAAATCCAGCAACCGTACATTCTCTCCATCTGCACGATGCCCACACTGGCCTCAGCCACCCTCACCTCCACCTAGACCACTCCCCAACAGGTTCTCCATGTGTGAGGCAGGCTTCACTTTTGAGAACATAAATGCAATCACCTCCCTTTCCTGCTGAAACCCTCCAAGGGCTAATTTTGTGTATCAAACGACGGCCTTGACGCTGCCAACCCCCTTTCCGAGCTGGGGCCCCTTGTAATTCACCAGCTGTCCCCTCTGACTTGTATGTATGCTCATCGCTGACATTCACAACCGGTTCCTCCTGATCAGATCTCAGCCCCGAAGCCAGTTCTCTGAGGTCTTCCCCAGCCAACTACAAGATGACACCACCCCACCCTGCCCTGCTCTGCCCTTACCCTGTTCTATTTTCTCCACAGTCCCCACCACAAACTAGCATAAAAACCCTCTTTTTGGTGTCTGCCTCTCCCACTGTCACAGCAGCTCCATGACAACAAGCATCTCTACTCTTGTGTCCCTGATATCCAAGAGTCTGGACTGAGAGAGGCCATGCGGGTCCTTACTGAACTAAGGCACACATTCTAGGTGTGTGTATCTGAACGTTCTGAGGAATCAGGACCGCTCCTGTGACTTGCACCATGCTCTAAGAAGTCGGCCCTGGATGGTCCCTGACCCGCCACACTTTGGGCTCTGTTTTGCTTGTTTTTAAAAACTGGTTTCGTGCCTGCTCTCAGCTGTCATGGCATCACTAACAGCTCTGGGTGGCCCCCGCCCTACTTCAGCCACATGGTAAGTCTGCAAAAGTAAAAGTCCTCAGGGACGGGGCTGTCCCATCATGAAATGCACTAGCTCCAGTTCAGAAAGGCATATCTCCTTGAATTTTTCAAAGGTTTTCTTAAGCTTCTTTCTGGACTTCAGACAGTTACTATCCCTAGACCTCCACTCTGACATTTTCAGCACCGTCACATAAAAGTACACCTGTGTGCTTAGTTTACCAAAAATGTTGGCATCTCCTCCAACCCAGAAGCCAAATAATTATTGTATTAAAACAAAACAAAAAAAAATGAGAAGCACTGAAATTATTTCTAAGGTAAAGAATGAATCTGCCTTTTAGGGGAGATATAGAGCTGACCCCCCCCCCCCAGTCAAATCACAGTTCTACCTAGGGATAGAAGATTCAGGCTGACTTTTATACTTGAACTGTGCATGAGATTTCCGGCCTAAGAGCTGACCATGGACTTCTGGCCCAGGCTGCAAAGCGCAGCAAAATCATAATCATAAATTACACCCTGTAACCTCCATCCCAAGTCAGGTCCGCCTCAAACTTCCTGAAGGCTAAAATCGTCTTGTACCTTCTCTGGCAGCCAACCTAAACACAGGGTAGACAGCTGAGAAGCAGAGGGCCTTAACCAGCCAGGGTAGGTGCACCCCCAGGCTTTAGTAACTGTAACTCCTTCTGATCAGAGAGACAAAAGGAAAAGGTTGTAAGATCCTTGACAGAAAGACTGGGTAGGATACATTGTTTCCCTCCTAAGGGCTTTCCTTTATGGGAAAGACAGAGTTGTCACAAAGAGAGAAGATAGGATACAATGTTTCTGAATAAGGGCTTGCCTTTATCAGAAAGGCAAAAGTTGTCACAAAAAAGGGAGAGGAGGGAACAGAGGGCAAAGTGTTTCCACTTTCCCCTAACAGCCTGAAAGAAAAACAATGGGATAAAATTGCACAGAGAAAGAGATGAGATATAAGATTTGGAGGGAGGCCAAAGGAAATCAAGCACGGGCATTGGGACAAGATCATCTTCCAGTGTGAAACGCTAGGTTCAGTCTGCTGGTTCAACAGAACCCCTATGGGTTCCTATACACTGATTTTGTATCCATGGAACTCTATTTGTTTGTGGGACAAGGGGTCACCCTATCTACTACTACATGAACAAATTACTTTGATAATTGTCATGGATGTTGTACAATCACAGGGCTTGTTACGAAATTGCAGTCATGAGGGTTTACCCTCTCCCCCCAATTTACTTTTTAAAACCATGCTTTATTACAATTTATATAGCTCATTCTCAATTACTGATGTGGATATTTCTCTCCTCAAAAAGCACAACATACATATAATTCTGGGTAATTCACGGTAGATCTGGTGGAGGGTGGGGTGGAACCCAACACCTTGACCTGCAGGTTTCCAAGTAGTGATGTTAGTCTGAATTTAAACTAAGCTTTTCAGTCACCGAGGAGCCTTCTGGGCAGAACCTGAGCCCTGAATTTAGACCAAACCCTAATGGAAACACAGGGGTCAAGGCGCTGAAAGGGCAGACATTTCCCTCAGCCCTTTATCTTCTCTTTTCAATCCTTAACATCCTCGGGGCTCCAGATAAGCTCTCCCTCTTACAACACCTAGCGTCTGAACATTCAGACCTGGGCTGCTTTTAAAAGCTGAAGTTATAAAGGGACTGGCAGCAGAGGAAGAACCAGCGGCAACCCGCCTGGCCTTGCTCAGCACTGCCTGCTCCAAAAGCTCATTCCCTGATGACCTCCCAGCACTGGGCTGTTCTTCAGCATTTCTGCGCTTCCCAGACGGGAGAGGTTTCCATTAAACCCCTTCATGAACCTACACACCCCTCTTCTCTCTCCCGTTCACTCCAGCACAACCCTGAATTCCCAAATCATGTCCCTTCTAAAGACGACTCTGGCTAATCCCTCTGCTAATCCAGAACATGATTCCAGCCACTTTTATGACTCATCTGGCCAATGAGAGAGCCCAGACACTGGATAATATCACTAAACTGAGCTAGTTAACACCAGGTCCGTCGGGGGTCAGGAACCGCTTTTCCCAAAGGTTCTCTCTCCATTCACGGAGCAGAATGGTGTTTTCTGCGTGTAGTGGGCACCCCCTTTCATCAACAGAAGTGCTGCCAAATGTGAAACCTATATGTATGCTACAGAAAGTGTCCAACCAGGTTAAGTGGCGTGGGCTCTAGCGCTGCAAGGGCAAAGGGGTCGATTTCAGAGAATGGAATAATAACGACCATTGCCATCACTGATCACAGCTAAAGGTTTTTCTAACAGCCTTATGAGGGAGACAGCGTCCAGTCAGGCCCATTTCACAAAGGAGGTCTGAACAGGGAGAGCTGAAATGCCTCGCACAAAGTCAGGTGAGGACCACCGCCCGGAGGGAACAACCTGGTCTACCTGGCCCCGAAGACCACGCTCCCGAGTGTGGTGCTTCACGTCCATCACGCCTCTGATCTCTGCTGCCAATGCCCCGCATCACCCCGGGGGCTGACGCCTCGGCTCTGGGAACCAGGCGAAGGCAGGAGCCACGGGAGGCTCTGCAGGGCCGCCCGCCTGCGTGCTGGGTGCAGGAGGAGGCGCCGGCGGGGCAGGGGCTCTCACCTGTAGACGGCCACGGCGCGGGTCTGCAGGTATTTCTGAGCGGTCATGACTCCCACGAAGAGAAAGTTCCTGTCGCGCGGACCGCCCTCCGGGGCCGGCCCGTGCGGCCAGAGCTGCGCCCCGCGCGCATCGCCACGCGCCCCGCCGACCTGGGAAGCTGCCGCCCCCGCCGCCGCCGCCGCCTGCCTGGGCTGGCAACCCTCGGGGCTGGCGCGGCGCCGCGGGCCCGCTCGCTTCAGCTCGGAAGCGCGGGGCAGGACGAGCCGCGAGGCCAGCACGAACCCCAGCACCAGCCCGAGCAGCACGCTGAGCCAGGCGCGCCGGCCGCGCGCGGCCATGTCCGCGCCGCTCCGCCCGCCGGGCCGCCGCCGCCGCCGCCGCCGCCGCTGCAGGCACCGCGCGCCCTCGGCTCGCCGCCCCCGCCCGCGGAGGCCAGCCCGCCCTAGCGCCGCGAGGCCCGGCCCGGGCAGCGCCGCGGCCGCCGCGGGCCCGCCGCGCCCATCGCGGCCCCCGAGCCGCCCGCAGGCCCCGCGCCGGCGCTTTGTTCCGCACGCGCACCGCCACGGCCTGCGCCTTTAAGAGGGGACCATGGCCGGCGCGCGCCGGCGGCGGCTCGGGCGCAAGGCGGCGGCAGCCACGGCGGCGGCGGCGGCGGCGGCTCCTCCCGCTCGCGCGCGGGGGCGCGGGGCCGGCGCAGCGGCGTCTGCAGTGGCGGCCGTGTCCGGGCCTCCGCCCCGCCCCGCTCGTGTGCTCCGGCCGGCTCGGCTGCGATCGCGCGGCGCCCGTCCGCGTCCTCTTCGTGGCCGGCGCCTCCGCTGCACATCCTCCGGCTCAGCTCGCCATTGCAACAGGAACCCCTCACGTCACGCACGGCGCGTTATGAAGCGGCCGCGGGCGGCGCGGCCTCGTGGCCCCTCTCGGGATCCGTCCGCGCCCTCCCATTGGCGCAGAAGTGAATGGGGGGCGGTTCACGTGGACAAAGTTTGACCCGAAAGAAAGAGAGAGAGAAAAAAAAAAAAAAAAAAACGCACCCGGCGCGCACGCGGCGCCCCACCCGCGCGGTCGGTGGCGGTGTCGCCGGGCGGGCGGGCGGGGAGGGGGCGTGGGGCCGGGCTAGGCGCCGGCGGGGACCTGGGACGCGGCTACCCCGGCTGCGGCCCGCGATCCCGGCGACCACGCCCCCTTCTGACCCGCTGCGTGGCTAACGGGAATCGGAGGAGGGATTTTTGAAGAAGGGGCTTCTTGGTCCCCAGACTCTCCCTGCAGAAACTGTCCTCGGATAAACCCGCTGCCCACGCCCTGCCCTCCCGCGGGGCGGACCTCGCCGCCCCGGCCACGCGGCCCCGCGTCGTGCCGGTTCACACTGTCCCTTTGTTCCTTCCGCGCTGCCGGCGGGATGGGCACGTATGGAATAAACAGCCCGGGAGCCATTTGGGACGTGCACGCTTGGGGCGGGAACTAGGAGTTCAGTGACCTCGTTCCCTGCCGCTGGTTTCTTTTTTTAGTTGGATTTATTGGGGTGACACTGGTTAATAAAGTTGCGTAGGCTTTGGGTGGCGTTCCATTCCATAATGCATCCTCTGTACACTGCATGTGCTCACCACTCCAAGTCAAGTCTCTCTCCATTGCCATTTATTCCCTTTTACCCACTTTCCTCCCCCACCCACCCCCTTTCCCTAATCCCCACACTGTTGTCTGTGTCTAAGATCCTTTTATTTTCTTTGTTTAATCCTTTCACTTCAGTCACACAGCGCCTCTCTCCCCAACCCTCTTCCTTTCTGACAGCTGTCAGTTTGTTCTCTTTATCTAGGAGTCTGTTCCTTTTTTGCCTGTTTATTTTGTGCATTGGCTTCCACATATAAGTGACGTCATATGGTACTTGCCTTTCTGACCGGCTTATTTCACTTTAGCATAATCTCCATTAGTTACTAAGCTTTTTTTTTTTTTTTTTTTTTTTTTTAAACAAACATAATGTTTCTAGCTCCTAACAGTACTAGCTAGGGTTTAATGGATGTTGAACAAATGGTATGTGATGTTCACACCTGGGTGTCAAGTCCTACTTTTATTAACATTCCACATGGGCAGATAGTCGGCTGGTACTCTAACCTAAATATGTGTTAACATTTTAATATGGTCCATAAGTAACGCGGATACCTAAAGATAGGATTTACATTTTAAATTTTACACATCTCTCTCTTTTTTTTTAATTATAAAAAACCTGGTAATAATTTTTAAAATCCTTTACATAGACTTCTTTTAAGGAACCACGATGGCAGAGGAGGGAGTTATAATAAGCCACCCTTTATGAATGCTCTGTTCATTGCTTTCAGAGGAGAAAATCCTTAATGACCATTTTACTAACATTACCAACTTCATCTCTATTAACCCAATACATCTTTGCTTTATTATTAATGCTGATATTGAAGGTCCACATTAGCTAATTAACTTTGCTCAATATTTCCATTTGCAGTACTTCCAGCCACATGCGGGACAGAGCCTGTGATGATGACTTCAGTTCTGGCCCCAGACCCTTGTGGGTCTGGTGCTGGCTGTTCTAGAATGTTCTTCACATTTTTTTGATTGCTTCCCAGCTCTGTCCATTCTTTCTGTCAGATATTGATTAGGGCCTTGATTAGGGTCTGGTGCCTTGGTGGATAGAGCGTCATCTTGGCATGCGGAGGTCATGGGTTCGATCCCTGGTCAGGGCATATGTGAGAAACAACCAATGAGTGCACAACTATGTAAATGGAACAACTAAGTGAAACGAGTTGATGCTTCTCTCTGTGTGTCCCTTCCCCATTCTTTTTCAGATCAGTGGAAAAACTAAGCTATTGGTTTGGTATGGGTGTGTTTGTCATACAAGTGTGTATGTGTGTGTGTGTGTGTGTGTGTGTGAGAGAGAGAGAGAGAAAGAAGAGAGGAAATTGAGCACCACTCTGTGTGCTGGCAGGAAGGGCTATGGCTATGGTCTTAGTAACTCTGCCAGCACAGGACTACTGGGAAACAGCCAGGAGATAATGTCCCTGCAGAAGCCAGGGACCCCGGTTAGCGTCTAGTCTAAGATTCACTCTCTGTGTAGTAAGAGAGGTTTGCCTTTCCCATCCGTTGCCAAGAAATGCTATTCATCGCGGGCACAGTACCAGAGTTGCCCCAGATGGGAAGAAGACAAAGCTTCCATTCCACAGGAGGGGAGAGGGAGGTCCGCCCTCTTGGAGCCCAGGCACTGGTCAGCTGGTCCACAACCTCGGTACCACCCAAGGGCTCCCCACAGCAGTGGTCAGGCCTTGAAGGCTCATGGAGACGCTCCAGGTGGGCCGCTCAAACTCTCCTTGTTTGACCTGAGGCCTCATGAAGCATAAAATCGCTTGGGGGAGGGAGGGGCGGGAATTCAAGCTGCAGAAGAAGGTTTAAGCCACAAATTGGGGCAGCAGAAATTCAGATCCACACATACAGGCGGTGGAATGCAAGAGGCCAATATTAACCTCATAAAAACTGCTAAATGAACCCCTTTCGTGGATCATTTGCATACCCCCGCTATGATTCCTATGTTGGGTCACAAATACACTTTATTGTCTCCAATTGCTAATTGCTAGACATATACAATGTTTCCAGTTGTACCTGGTGTGGGTAGCTCAGCAGTGAATAGCTCCATGCCTATGAACTTTCTTTTTCTTTTTTTTGAAATATGAGCATGGCCCCACGACCCCATAAGTTGGGACATCTGGCTCCAAAACTGTTAGAGGATAAATTTCTGAGGCTTTCAAGTCACCAAGCTTGTAGTAATTTATTGTAGCAGCCTCAGGAAACTAACAGAGCTCCAGAAAATTAAATGAAGAAAATCTGCCAACAAGGGGAGGCCAGTTACATTGAAGTGAACTCTGGGATTGTTGGCAGTTTGAGATCAGCCAGCACTTTAATGGGGGTGAGGATGATGACTTAGGAGGAGAGAAAGGTTTGGTGAATGGAGTGACAGCAAACTGCAGGAGGTGGGCTATAGAACCCCAAGGTTCTGGGGGGCACCAGTCCCCAGATGTTTGATTTGAATTTCATTCATCAGATATTTCTATTTGCAAATTGTCCTGAAAAGCTCTCTTCCTTTGTCTCCCCCACAAAACACACACACACACACACACACACACACACTCACACTCATTCAACGCACCAGCTATGTATTTTACAAAGTCAGTGCCTACAAACACGTTACTTTGTGCAGAGAGGTTAAACGGACTTCGTGTAAACCTTAGAATAAAGATTTCTGCCGGCTCCTTGACAAACTTGTTAACAACGGTTGTCATTTGCTACTCACTGTCTTTCTCAATCAGAATTTTCTTAACGGTTATATATAGCCAGGAGGGAGGGAGGGAGGGGGTTTCGTGCCTGTCCATGAGGCTACTGGGCGGGTGGACGGATTTTGTAAATTAAGCCAGAGTGTGGACGGATGACTCAGGCCTTCTGGATTCTAAGAGAGAGAAAGAAAAAAAATAAAACAAAAAACACATGCTTTAGAAAAGGTTGGGGGGGGGTGGTATCTGCTGCAAGTTCCCTCCCACCTTTATGACAAGGGCAAGGTTTGTCGCCTAACGGCTGAAAGGAGGCCACCCTGGGTAAGCGCTCAGCGTTCTGCGTGGCGAGGTGTCGGCCACGCTGCCACTTCCTCACTTTGGCTGTGAGGTCCATTGGCAATGCCCAGTGGGTCTGGAAATGAAGTTGCCTTCAATTTGGAATTGATTGAGCGGGGCCTCCTCGGTTCCTATTAGCATGTGGGGCTTGGGAAAGAGCTTTTACACAACGCCCCTAACGCTGGCGGGCGATCAACAGTCTAATTACCGTCCAAAGCAGACCAGGCATTTGCAAGCAAAACCTCCTGTTTTGGCACAAGCGGCCTGGATTTTCCGTGTCAGACCTCTCTTGGACAGTAAGGGGGATGTATGCTTTCAATTTACCAAGGGATCTCTTGAACATTCAAATGCAGTCTGTGGGGATGGGGACTACCTCCCCGGAGCCTGACTCCTTTGCATGCCACCTGGGAGAGCGTTCTGGGTTTTACAGTTTGAAGACAATGTTCCCAGGGGTCCTCCAGGTGTGGGCACCTGTGCCCCTGCTTCTCCTCCTGGCTCCAAGCCCACAGTAGACATCACCAATCTATTACACACACACATTCTCTCTCTCTCTCTCTGGCCCGCATGCCTTTTCTGGCTCTTGGTGCTTGTTTGCCAACTTGGGGTATATTATTCAACAGTGACTAAGTGCCAGGCACCGAAATAGGTGCTGGGAAAACAACCGTGAGGCAAAAGAGAAAGAGTCCTGGTTCTGGCGGAGTTTAATGCTATGGCGTGGGGCAGGGCAGGGCAGGGGAGAGGGCAGCATGGTGGTGGCCCTTGGGAATAAGAACACAATTTCCACCAGTCTCTGCCCTCACCTTCACTCTGCCATTGGAGTGGCCTGCTGGCCCATAACCTGTCCTCAGGGTCCCCAGGGGGGTGTTCATCCACAGGGTCAGAGGACCACAGGAAGATCCTGAGTGGTTGTCTCAGCGACCTGCTAATTAGGTTTGTAGCAAAGAGAGAGCACCTTCTACTCCTCTTCCCCTCTCGGGGGCGGAGAGGGGACTCGGGGCATCAGCGGCACTCTCTAGCCACTCCTGAGGCTTCGGACTCTCCCCACGGATGAAGTTTCAGCTGGAATGTGGACTCTGTTGTCTTGAGGCTTCAGAGGAAACTTCTACAATATTCAGACGGACCGGGCTCTCAGCACTTGGACCACAAGCTGCTCCAAGCTGCTCGAGCAGGTCCATTCTGGGCAATTCTGGGGGCAGGAGGAGAGGTCCCCTGAACCCTTCCTTGTACCCACATTCCGCCCTTTGCATCTCAGTGGTATATGGGAAGGCAGGAGCTCCGGGCTTGGAAATACTCATCCCAGGCAGCTGCGAATCCTGGCCCCGTTCCTGACAACCTCGAAGTTTGTATGTGTCCCACTTTCCTTGGCAAGGAGGCCTGCGGCCATCAGGGCGGAGCAGGGCCAGCCTTGCCGGTGGGACCTGGCTAAGCGAGGAGCCACGGTGCCCATGCCCCAGTGAGGAGAGGCTGAGGCTGTGAAAGCCACCAACATATACCCCTGGAGCCTGTGTCAGCCCAGCGTGAGTCCAGTGGACCTTAGCCGTCCTCCTGAGAAGTGTGACCATTTTGTCTGAGGAAGACAGCGGCTCACCGCCTACCGCCCCCCCCCCCCAGCCTCCAACAGTAGCCAAGGAGCCTTCCCGCTGCCCAGCTGTCTTCTGCCCAGCCGGGGGAGCCATGCCAAGACCCAGCTGTGGCGGAGTCTGCAGGTTCCGACGCCATCCAGGTGGAAGGGTCTTCACACAGCCAGGGTCCGGGCTCGACAAGGAGAAGGAGCCCAGTTTTTTCTCCTTGAAGATTCCAGCCAAATCAGGCTCATGGAAGCCCTTTGCTGAATCCCAGGAGAAAGCCTTTTGCCTCCAATCCCCGAAGGGGAGGATGCTCGTGGGTTCTCTTCCAGTGGAATTTGGAGGGAGGCCTGGACCCGAGCCTGCCACTCACCATGTGATCACAGGCAAGCCACCTACCCTCTCTGAGCTTGGGTTTTCTTGTTTGTCCAACAGCCACACCCTGAGCCGTGTTCCAGCGGCCAGGCACACACAGCCTTGGGGACTCACTCCCCTCCGGTGCTGGTCATGAGCGGCATGACTGTCACACAGGTAGTGACGATGCCAGGGACTGATTCTCTTTATTCCGCTGGAAGACCCCCCCAAATCCCTCAACCAGAGAGGTAGCACCCTCCATTCTTGGAGCTCAGCCCCATGACCACCATGTGCAACTTTTGACGAGAAGTTGCATGGATGCTAATTGGCAGCGAGCACACTTGCTTGCATGTGTAAAATGAAATTTCCACAAACTCATGAATCATGAGAAAATAAGTAGTTAGCCCTGGCTGGGTAGCTCAGTTGGTGAGAGCATTATACCAATACACCAAGGTTGTAAGTTCAATCCTTGGTCTGGGTGTACATAAGAATCAACCAATGAATGCATAAATGAGTGGAATATCACATCAGTGTTTCTCTCTCTCTCTCTCTCTCTCTCTCTTTCTCCTCCCCCTTCCTCTCTCTCTCTAAAACCAATAAATTTTAAAAAATCTTTAGAACAAAGAGAAAATAAGTAGCATCTTCCCTGAATACCTACAATGTCAAGGTGTTGACCAAAGGCCTGATGCTTCCACAGGCTACAGGGATGAAGGATGGGGAAGAGGGTCTTCCCAGGCAGTCCCCGGAGACTCCTCTGTCCAGACTGACTGCCCGGGCCCCAACCTCAGGCAACAGTAAAGGGAGGCTGGGCCTGTGTCCGCTGCTCCTCAGCCCACTGGCCCTGGGCATGGATACATTGCAAAACTACACTCTTCTGTTTTGACTTCCTCTTGGGTTCCCAGAAAGTTTATTTACGGAAGTTAAGATTGCCTTGTAACTTAAAACGAAACGAAACAAAAAAGATTTTTATTATGGTAAAACATACACAACACCAAATTTACCATTTTAACCGCTTAACTTAAAAAAAAAGCGTACAATGTCATGTCATTAATTCCCGGTGTGTGCACTGCCGGTATTGCACAATCGTCACCACCACCTGTCCCCAGAACTCCCAATCTGAAACTCCATATCTGTTAACCACTAACTCCCCATTTCACCTCCCTCTAGACGAGGGGTCGGGAACCTTTTTGGCTGAGAGAGCCATGAACACCACATATTTTAAAATGTAATTCCATGAGAGCCATACAACGACCCATGTACGTTACACATTATCCAATAAAAATTTGGTGTTGTCCCGGAGGACAGCTGTGATTGGCTCCAGCCACCCGCAATCATGAACATGAGCGGTAGGAAATGAATGGATTGTAATACATGAGAATGTTTTATATTTTTAACGTTATTATTATTATTTTTATTAAAGATTTGTCTGCAAGCCAGATGCAGCCATCAAAAGAGCCACATCTGGCTCATGAGCCATAGGATCCCAACCCCTGCTCTAGACCCTGATAATCTCGAGTTGATTTATTTCTTAATAAATGTGCTTCCTTTAGATACCTCATGTAAGTAGTCATTGTGACTGGCTTATTTTCTTTAGCATAAGATCCTCAAGGTTCATCTATGTTGTAGCGTGTCTCAGAATTTCCCTTTTTTTTTGTACTTTTCTGAAGCTGGAAATGGGGAGAGACAGTCAGACAGACTCCCGCATGCGCCCGACCGGGATCCACCCGGCACACCCACCAGGGGGCGATGCTCTGCCCCTCCGGGGCGTCGCTCTGCCACAACCAGAGCCACTCTAGCGCCTGGGGCAGAGGCCAAGGAGCCATCCCCAGCGCCCGGGCCATCTTTGCTCCAATGGAGCCTTGGCTGCAGGAGGGGAAGAGAGAGACAGAGAGGAAGGAGTGGGGGTGGAGAAGCAAATGGGCGCTTCTCCTATGTGCCCTGGCCGGGAATCGAACCCAGGTCCTCCGCACACCAGGCCGACGCGCTACCGCTGAGCCAACCAGCCAGGGCCAGAATTTCTCTTTTTTAAGGCTGAATAATACTCCATTGTCTATGTGTTTTTATATATTTATAAAACCATTGTATATGTCTTGTGTATCTATTCATCTGTCCATGAATACTTGGGTTGTTTTTATCTTTTAACAAATGCAGCTACAAGCATGGGTATATCTCTGTCTGAGTGCCTGCTTTCACTTCTTTTGGATGTAATTACTGGATCCTATGGTAATTCTATGCTTAATTTCTTTAAAATAATTTTGATTTGAGAGAGTGAGATGTTGATTTATTGTTCCACTTATTTATGTAGTCATTGGTTAACTCTTTTTTTGTGTGTGACAGAGACAGAGAAAGACAGAGAGAAGGACAGAAAGAGACAGACAGACAGGAAGGGAGAGAGATGAGAAGCATCGATTCTTTGTTGCGTCACCTTAGTTGTTCATTGACTGCTTTCTCATATGGGCCTTGACCGGGGGCTACAGCAGAGTGAGTGACCCCTTGCTCGAGCCAGCGACCTTGGGCTCAAGCTGGTGAGCTTTTGCTCAAACCAGATGAGCCTGCGCTCAAGCTGCGACCTTGGGGTTTTGAACCTGGGTCTTTCGCGTCCCAGTTCGATGCTCTATCCACTGAGCCACCGCCTGGTCAGGCCACTTGGGTTGTTTTTATCTTTTAATAAATGCGGCTACGAACGTGGGTATACAATATCTGTCTAAGTGCCTGCTTTCAATTCTTTTGGGTATAATTACTGGATCATATGGTAATTCTATGCTTAATTTCTTTTAAAAAATTATTGATTTGAAAGAGAGAGAGAGAGAGAGAGAGAGACATTGATTTGTTGTTCCACTAATTTATGCAGTTATTGGTTTATTCTTGTTTGTACCCCGACTGGAGTTCAAACCTGCAACCGTGGCGTCCTGGGACATCGCTCTGACCAGCTGAGCTACCCTGCCAGCTGGCAACATTATAAACATCATACTATGTTTAATTTTTTTGAGAAGCCCCCATACTGTTTCCTCCAAGTGGTCGCACCATTTTACATTCCCACCAACAGTGCACAGGGGTTCCAGTCTCTCCACATCCTCACCAACACCTATTATTTTCATTAAAAAAAAAAAAAAAATAGAATAGCCATCCTACAGGGTGTGCTTTTGTGCCTCTTCAACTTTTTAGAGTGCTCATCTCCAATTTTTAAAAGCCTAGCTTTCGTTTATGCGCACAACGCTTTTTTTTTTTTTTTTGCATTTTTCTGAAGCTGGAAACAGGGAGAGACAGTCAGACAGACTCCCGCATGCGCCCGACCGGGATCCACCCGGCACGCCCACCAGGGGGCGATGCTCTGCCCATCCTGGGCGTCGCCATGTTGCGACCCTCCTGGGCGTCGCCATGTTGCGACCAGAGCCACTCTAGCGCCTGGGGCAGAGGCCACAGAGCCATCCCCAGCGCCCGGGCCATCTTTGCTCCAATGGAGCCTTGGCTGCGGGAGGGGAAGAGAGAGACAGAGAGGAAGGCGTGGCGGAGGGGTGGAGAAGCAAATGGGCGCTTCTCCTATGTGCCCTGGCCGGGAATCGAACCCGGGTCCTCCGCACGCTAGGCCGACGCTCTACCGCTGAGCCAACCGGCCAGGGCCTATGCGCACAACGCTTTTTAACATGTCCTTTAGAGAAAAATAGGAAGACGTTCCTTTGAAACGGTCCAACAGGCCGTGCATCGGGGCTGGGGGAGGGGAGGGCAGCGCAGCCCTGGGTGTCCTGGTAGGAGGTCAGGTGTGATGAGAAGGTGCCCGCCCCTGGTCAGCTCAGCTAGCCTCCACAGTTGCCCAGGGAGATGCTCAGGACGAGCGAGTGGAAGGAGATCTGTCGCGGGGTGGATGCTGACTCGGTCTTTGAAACCAGGGCTGCTGGAGGTCTGCCACGCTCCTCTCAACCCCCTCACTCACAAATCTGAGGTCTTGTCCCACCCAGCTCCACGAGGGCTGCCCTTGGGTCTGATGGGACAATTCGGAATCATGACAAACGCCCCTCCTTCCTCCCAGACGCGCACATGGAGATTTCCAACCCCTCAGGGAGCAGAAAACACGGCAAAGAGGTCTACCTCTCGTCATTTTCTTCCACGGAAGGACTGAACGAACGGACGCGGGCTGGACGTGGGACGTGTTTGGTAGCAGGTGGGCCCTGGGCACCGGGTCTGGGAACCGGCCGACTCTCTGCCTGCACTTGCCTTTTCAGGCCGTTTGCAAGGAGTGCACTGTCCTGGAGCAAGCAATATTTTAAAAAGCAGATTTGGTTCAGGCTTAAAAAAAAAATCAAAACTAAACAAACATCCTCCCCCCCCCCTCCCCGGGCTGCGAGGAACAATGTTTTCCCAGGCTTGAGAGCCAGCCGGCCCTGTGGCCACGTTGCCCCTGGTGACGACACACTTTGTGTTGGCGGCTCCTCTGGGCCTTTGTCTCCACAGTGGACGGTGGGGGGTTGGGAGAGAAGATCGTTTCTTGCTGCACAGTCTGGGAGGCCAGACCCACACCTACCTTGGGGAGCTTCTCGTTTGCTGTTTGAGTTGTGGGGTTCCCAGGGTCAATGAAGGCGGCTGCTTACCACCCCGGGCGTCCGTCCTGTTGTTATAAAGTACTGCAGCCCAGATTCTGAAAGGCACTGTACCTCATTTCATGGAGTTCATGTAGAGACACTCAGTCCAGATAAATTTTGAAGAGTTTTATTAGAGGAGGAGATTTATTAAATATGCCGGCCACATATGGCTGACATGGGGTGTTGGGCAGATAAAATATATTATGCTCACTTTGTTAAAGATGGCACTGCCCACGTGGAAGCCCGTCGCCCACGTGATATTAATGTGTGTTGGGGGTGGGCTGTGGGCAGGCAGGATCCTTGTAGTCTGGGGCTTGGTTTTAGGACGAAGCCTTTCCTACCCTTTTTGATGTGGGGTGGTGCAATCCCATATGGCTCAGATAAGTGACTTTGTATCACAGACTTTCCTATTTTGTATATTGGATTAAAAGTTTTGATTTCTGCACTATAAAGTGGGGCAGACCAGGAGCTTGCTCTCTTGGTTCCTGAGATTAGCATTAGAGAGGAGAGCAGAGAAAGGCCGTGTGGAGGAGACCAGGAGAAGTAGCCAAAATGGCAGAGTGTTGAAGAAGAAGCCAGTTTATGCAGAGAGAAGGAGGTGGGGAACAGAGGTGAATAAGGCTGGTGGGCTAGAAACCTTTGATTCTAGGAAACTCGGATAAGTCAGTAGCTTTGTGAGCACTGAATGTGAGTGGGTTTTGGAGCCCAGTGTGTGTTTTTACTTGCCCGCCAGGTGCAGGCTAGGATTAAAGCTAATGGCCCACCAGTTCTTGGCTCCATTATTTCTTTACTGTCTGTCCAAATCCAATGCGAACCTGTATGGGCCGGGCACTGTGATGATGCCGCCCACGGCAACTGGCTTTACACGGGGCATCTGCAGGCCCAAATTGTGCAGTCCCCAAAATAGTTCAGGGGCTGCTTATACACCCTTGATCACACACGGGCGGGGAGAGCATGACCTCATGGTATAAGCTGGCAACATTTATTTAGGGGATACACAGAAACATTAAGACTTTTAAGGTAACACAATCAAAGATGTTTACAAATCTTTCAGGGTTCCTCCTCCCTCACTAGCCTAGAAGTATTTTACCCTCAAGATTCCAGGAAAGGGAGGAACTACAATCAATGCAAGGTGGTATGTAAATTCTGTCTCCTATTGAAAGAGAAGAAGTTTCTAGGTTAACCTTTATTTTAGATTTAAAACTGAATGACCCATTGTTCTTGCAAGCCAGAAACTTCTACATCCTTCTCCCTCCTCTCCCTAAGGAGGGACGGGACAGGAAAGCCTGATAGGAAAGCCTAACCTTTCCTCCCAGAATATCAATATCAACTTTTAGCTTTTTGGTACCTTACAACACTGTCTGTCGAGGACCACTCAGACCCCCGCCCCTGAAGCTGAGAGCACCTGTCTAAGCTTCCAGCTCCCTGCCCAACCTCCATAACTACAGGGACCTGCCATTCTCTTCCCCTTTCCTGGAAGCTTCCATCCATCCATCCATCTATCCATCTATCTCTCCATCTATCTATCCATCATCCACCCACCCATCCATCCATCCATCCATCCATCCATCTATCCATCCATCTATCTATCCATCATCCATCCATCCATCCATCCACCCATCATTCATCATCCATACATTCATCCATCCATCCATCCACCCATCATTCATCATCCATACATTCATCCATCCACCCATCATTCATCATCCATCCATCCATCCATCCATCATCCATCCATCCATCTATCCATCTATCTATCCATCATCCATCCATCCATCCATCCATCTATCTATCCATCTATCTATCCATCATCCATCCATCCACCCATCATTCATCATCCATCCATCCATGCATCATCCATCCAGCATTCCATCATTCATCACCCATCCATCATCCACCCATCCATCTATCCATCATTCATCTCATGCATCCATCCACCCTCCATCCCAGGGGTCCCCAAACTACAGCCCGCGGGCCACATGCGGCCCCCTGAGGCCATTTATCCGCCCCCGCCGCACTTCCGGAAGGGGCACCTCTTTCATTGGTGGTCAGTGAGAGGAGCACGTTGACCATCTCATTAGCTAAAAGCAGATCCATAGTTCCCATTGAAATACTGGTCAGTTTGTTGATTTAAATTTACTTGTTCTTTATTTTAAATATTGTATTTATTCCTGTTTTGTTTTTTTACTTTAAAATAAGATATGTGCAGTGTACATAGGGATTTGTTCATAGTTTTTTTTTTATAGTCTGGCCCTCCAACGGTCTGAGGGACAGTGAACTGGCCCCCTGTGTAAAAAGTTTGGGGACCCTAGCTCCACCCAGGCATCCATCCATCTCCATCCATCCATCCATCCATCCACCCCTAAGAATCCAGGCCAGAAATCAAAGGCAAACGGAAGGCCTGTGCCCCCCTGCTCCAAGTTCACCATTCCACCGAGGGAGGCAGGGGTGGGCTTTTGGCCCCTTGTGAGGCCTAGCTCGCCGTTGTAACCCATGACTTGACTCTCCACTCACCCACCAGGATCAGAAACACCACGCTAACCCAGCCTGGGAGCTCAGCAAGGGACAATAGCCAGCTTTCAGCCACCAGTGCCCACCTCCGGCTCCTGTGGGCCACCGCTGGCCCCAGTAGCCTGGGTGTTGGTGTTTACATACATCCACAGTCGGCCACAAGGGTTCCTTCTTCCCCAGATGGGATCATACTCGGGACTATTCCGTAAAGTAAACTCATCAAGCCCACAAACTCTTCTCAGAGGGCCAGGAGCCCAGGGCCGTTTCCCGCCGGTCTTGTCCAGGTGGGGCTAGAGAGACAGGCAGGAGGGTGGGGGCTCCCCCTGGCTGTGGGTAGGGGAACTGTTTCTGAGAGCCTGGTGAAATTGGGGGGGGGGTGGCCGTCAGGAATGGGGGGTGGAGAGGCCTCCATTAGCTCCCTTCCTACCCCTGGACTCCAGGGAGGGAGAGAAGCTCATTTCCCCAGCCAGGGCCCACCCTCTTGTCTCTGTTGAACATGTCCTTCCTCCAGCTTGGCCCCTGACCTTGACGCAATCCCTTCTTGAGAAACGGGGGGCTGAGGGAAGGGAGGAGGAGGGGCATGTCCCACTGGATTCTGTCCACAGCCATCCCTGCTTTGAGCCACCAGAATTCCTCCTTGTTGCCTGGGGAATCAGGCCCCCTCAGCTCTGGCCCTCGTGACAGGGACAGCCACGTGTAGGAGGTGAAGAGGAGCGTGCCCAAGGCCACCCTGGCTTTAGCGGACGTGGACAGGACGACGGCCCTGGGCCCTGCTTGCGCCACGCTGGGGGAAAGCGGTGCCTGTGAGCTTGTGCGCATGCGTGTGAGTGACACAGGCTTTCCGCCCAACCACAGGCCCGGAGGGGTGCGGGCGTTGGCGACAGCCTTGAGGGTGACGCGGCTGATGGAGGGCCAGACGGACAGTCCTCTCATTGGTGTGAATGTGCTCCCTTCAGTCTCATGTCTTAAAGGACGTGTTCCAGAATGAGCCTGTCACGCTCCTCTCCTCTTCTTCATCTGCGGCCTCGGCCATGACGTCTTGTTACTTGTGCTCTACCTGAACTCGACCCTCAGGGAAAGGTGTTAGCAGATGTCTTACCGATATTTCCAAAACAAAAAAAAAAAACAGGAAGAGTTTGCTTTTCACGTCAGGCTGTTTCACAGGAGCAGAATCACTCGTGTTTTCCGAGTGGCTCTTGGACAGGACGTGTGTACCCCCCGGAGTGCCCTTCCCGGGCGGGGGTGGAGTGAGACACGATGGGCGGGGGGCGCCTGGGAGGGAGTTCTGGCTCTGGATTGGGGGCTGGGCTGAGGTGGTCACACATGTGGCCCCGTTCTTGGACCCTGATGGGAGAGGGACCCTCATTGCCAGTCTACGAAGGAGAAGCCGGGACCACAGAGAAGGGGTCGCTCACTCGGGGACGAGGGCTTCAACTTGCAGGACATCAAAGCTGACCTTTGGGTGACTGGGATGCAACCCTGTACCTCTCTGTAACTGGGTGGCCCAGGGGACATAACTACAGTCATGTGCTGCTTAGCAACGAAGACAGGATGTAAGAAATGTGTCCTTTGGCGATTCTGTCATCGTGCAAACATCACAGAGTGCACGTACGTACGCACACCTGGGTGGTCCAGCTGCTGCCCACCTAGGCCGGGTGGTCTAGCTCGCTCCGCGGCTCTCAACCTTTTAACACTTGGGGACCAGTAAACACAGGAGAATTATTTTGGGGGCCGCTAAGCAGAAATCCCCCAGAGCATCAGTGAATTCGACTGAGATCACTGGGGGTAAGGTGTTTATCTAACATCAGGGTGGCTAACTCTTCCGTGGACTGGCATGGAATTTCTGGCAGTTGGAAAACCCTGGTCCAGCCTGTGTCTCCTGGGCTCCAAGCCTGTGCAGCGTGTTACTGCATTTGAATATTACAGGTGGAGGTGCAGCCTTCCTGGGGTTCAGGGGAGAAGTCCCTCCCCACCTGGCTTACCTTCAGAAAGAGGCCTGCTCACCACGCAAGCGGTGCAGAGGGGAAGGTCGTCCCCAGTGGCGACCGGTGCCAACCAGGCTCCCGGGCAGCTTTCAGGATATTTTCCCGGTGTGTGCACGCACAGCTAGCCGGCCATGCAACGTGTTTTACACAAATAGTAACTCTATACACGCCACACCGCAGGTTGCTCTTTAGAAAACAACAACAACAACAATGCGTTGATTATACCTGGGAGAGCATGGCAGCCCAGCCCAGGAGCACGGCCTCCCCTTCTTGGAAAGGCCACAGAGAGGGGCACTGTGCCACGGGCAAGCCATCTGACGACGTCCCCCTGGCTCGAGGCGGAGGTTGTCTCCTGTGTGGGGTCATTATAAATGGTGCTGCAAGGATGACCTTGTTTTTCTGCGTCTCTGGGCACTGGGACAGATATTTCAGGAGCAAATGAAGATCGGAGACTGCCGGGTCGAAGGGTATGCACATTTGAAATTCTGATGGACGTGGCCCCCGATGTATATTACCTCCCCGTGGGTCCATCTTCCATTCAGCAAGACAATCAGATTGTCTAACACCCATGTTTAAAGCGGCAAAGAGCAACAGAGACACACGCCAATTATGCCGTGCTTAGCCGGCCCCGAGCTACCCCTTCTTCACCACCTGCCAGCCACACCAGACTCCCCTTGGTCCCTCCATCACACAGCCACTCATTCCTACCCCAGGGCCTTTGCATGTGGCTTTCTTTCCTTACTGATAGGTACATACTCGTTGTATCCAAGGCAAGTGACCTCTCTTTCACGTGTCGCAAAGTTTTTCTTCCCAGTTGACTTTTTTTTTTTTCCACTTTGAAATGATGTTTCCATTTCTGTTTCTAATTGTTGCAGTCAAGTTCATGAACTGTTTCCTGTATGGTTTCTAACTTCGGTGATGAAGTGCTTCCCTAAACGGGGGCTCTGTGAGGCCAATTCCTCAGGCAGCTTGGCCCTGGGGATGGGCAAGGTGGGGTTAGGACAGGGACAGAAACAGGAAGGAGCCAGGTCCGACAGGGGGCTGCGACTGCGTCTTTTTTTAAAGATTTTATTTATTTATTATAGAGAGGGAAGACAGAGAGAGAGAGTGAGTGAGAGAGAGAGAGAAGGGGAGGAGCAGGAAGCATCAACTCCTATATGTGCCTTGACCCAGGAAGCCAGGGTTTTGAACCAGCAACCTCAGCATTTCCAGGTTGATGCTTTATCCACTGCACCACCACAGGTCAGGCTGCGACTGGGTCCTAGAAGCCCCGTCTGGCTGCAGGTTGTACAAAGAGCGGGTCTGGTGTGGGGGGAAGGCGAGGACCCCATCTGCATTTGGGTGTGACCTGGGCAGCCGTGGGGTCCCGGGATGAGGCGTGGTGACCAAGCCCCTGCTGAGGGACAGGGGTGGGGTGGGGGAGGGGGAGAATGGCGCTGAACTGGGCAAGATCTTCAGCTGCTCTGGGCCCCGGCGCCCAGGCCAGAGAAAGGAAGTGGAGAGAGATTGGCGGCTTGGCCGTCTGTGCCATCGTGCCCTGTGTCCAGGCAGCCAGAAGCGGGGGCAGTACAGCTCCGCTCCGGGTGAGTGGGTCTGAGTGGGGCGCTCCTGTGTTGTTATCCCAAGCATCCTCAGTCTGCAGACCATGACTTCATTTTGGAGAGTCAGTTTATGTTCAGATAAAAAGAGCCCCATTTGCCCACACACCCAGGCAAATCGGATGCTTTTGATTTTTCACAACTTAATGTTGGACGGAGGTCCACGCTGTGCTGCCCCCCCCCCGAGGGGATGACCTCACATTCAAGCTCCTTTTCTGGGTGGAGCGGCCTCCCACGGTGATATGCGGCCACCTTGCGCGTGGGTGCGTTTGCACACATGATTTATAAAAAAAAACCCCGCTGCTGTACCCATGAGTCCCCCTCCCCCGGCACAGACACACCGTCCGCGAACCATTCCGCTTCTCTCTCCCGCTGGACACGTGTGTCGCCAACGTCGAACACACACATAATTTGCTATATAAGCCCCATAGGATGCAAGTTCACAACCCACAGCCCAAACTGCCGTGATATCACTCAACTTCCTGAAGTGATCAACAAGATGGCGGTGTGCAAACAAGCAGGGTCTGTGCACCAGCTGTGTCCACGTTTATTTGACAAAAGCCCCAAACACAAGGTCCTTTCCCCAATCCCGCTGACTGTGTCCTTCCTTCGGTCGGTCGGAGGGACAGGAACTGTGAAGGCTGTGCCGGCCCTGAGCGGGCTCGTGGCTTTGGGGCTGTGTCCGTTTAAAGGGACTCATTCATTCCCCGGGCTTGGGCAATGCTCCTCGCCGAGGGTCCTTCTGGGGGTTTCTCGCATGGAGACTTTCCCCGAGCAGGAGACATCCGATCTCAGCTTCCCCAAGCAGGGCCCCGGGCCCTGGGGACCCAGAGAGCTTGTGAAATGTGCTGAGAACCGGGGGCTACCAGGGGAAGGGGCAGGGGTCACGGTCCTCCTCCAGCCGTGCTCCCCAACCGAGAGCATCTAGTGTAATTCCATCCTGGACCTGGGGGTGTGGGGACAGGCAGGCCCTGAACGGCCGGCCGGAAGGCCCAGCCTCCCCTTTCCTGGGCTCTGCCTCCCAGACCAGAACAGGGGCCCCCTCTCCTACTCTTGGGAGTGAACAGGCGGAGGAGGCAGGGGCTCTTCCCGTCTTCCCCTGGGCTGTGAACCCAGCAGTGGTGGTGTGTGGGGGGGGGTAGAGGGGTGGAGAGACCCAGGTAACTGCTCTGGAGAACCGGAGAATCCCGAAGCCACTGCCAGGGTGGGAACATCTCAGCACTTCTTAGCAGCAAGTTGGTTCATGGGAGAACCCAGCCCGCTTTCTGGGTCCTCCGAGGGCTGCAGGCTGCGGGTGGCGGGGCCAGTCCACTGGCCCGGGCCAGCCAGGTCCGAGGGGATGGCTGCAGTGCAGGCATTACCTTCTCTTGCGCGTGCAAGCCTCCAGCCTGCCCAGCTCCTCGCAGGACTGGTAGAAGACCTCAAACTCTCTGGTGCCCCAGCCTCGCCAGACAGCTAGGCACCACTCCGTGTTTTCATTCTCAAAGGCACACACCACCCTGTCCTTTGCCACCACAGCTGCGTCCATGAGTACCCTGCAGAGAGGGGGAGGGGTCTGAGATAACCCAGCAGGGGTCCCCGCTCCAAAGGGGGGGGGGCGGTGAGGGCTGGGATTCTGGCCCTGCGCCTTCTCAGGAGGACAGGGCGTGGCGAAGACTTGCGCATCCCGGCCTGGCCCCACCCCGCCCATGCGCTCTGATGCCCTTTGGCTCCCTGGCGGTCTGGCCGGTGGGCGAGGCTTCCTAGCATCTAAAGAAGGGCACAGGGCATCGGTGCAGGTTCACAGGGGTGGCTTGGAAGGGCCAGACTCCTTGGAAGGAGACGGATCCCATCACAACAGGAATCTTCTGGGATGTGTCCTGCAAAATGCCATCAACTCTAATTTCCGCTCGTCAACGGCCCCTGGCGGATTTTGACTTGGACTCAGTGCCCTCACCTCGTGCATGATTCTTTTCCCAATTCTGAGTTCCCACAGGCTCAGGACACGCACGGGAACAGCATAGGCAGAAAACCTGCAACACGTCCTAACCGTCTATACTTTTTTTTTTTTTTTGAGGCAGTGGAGTGCTTTGTAGGACCTGTGCTTACAGTTTTCACTGGGACCCCACCAGGCTGCGCAGCCCACCTCTTCTCGTGACGCTCGGCACGCCCTGCCTGACACGAGGCTGGCATGTCAGCCAGGATGCCCAGGACCCCCAGCCCCTTCAAGGTCTTGCACGCATGGTGGGCACTCGCCAGCTCTTTGCGGAGGGAATCAGTGTCTCAGGCTGTGGCCCTCTGTTTGATTGGCGGCCAGGCCACCTCTTCCCTGCAGGGACTGAGTGTGCCTGGCTCTTGGTGAATCTACTTTTGGGGGGCACATAGGGGAAATCGAGGCACACTGACAGCGGGCTCTCTGGGGTGCCCAGCCCTGGGCTCTGCAGACCCAGCTGTTCCTTCAGATGCTGCACCTGCGACCCGGGGACGACCCCCCCCCATTCAGAGCTGTGGCCCACACTCAGCCGGGCTCAGCAGCAAACGCGGATCTTGTTTCTAGAATCACACGCAGGGCAAGGGGGGCTGCTGTGCGGACAACTCCCCAGTCATCGCCCTGCTCCGGGGGAAACAGGCCAGGTGGGATTTCTCCAAGAGGGAGGTTTGGGTTCAGGACACAGAGTGAGGGGTTGCAAACATTGCTGTCTGCCAGCCTCCCATCTCCACAGCCGGGCAGCACAGGTCCAGTCTGTCCTGCCCAGCACGGTCCTCACAGGGGCTCTGGCCTACATCTACCTACCTCCTGGTAGGACCCCCCCCCTCAGGGAATGGGTATGAAGCCCCTCCTGGTGCTGTCTGGGCAGGTGGGACACTTTGGTAAGGGCTCCCCTGCTTGGTGGGCAGGACGAGTCCCTTGTATCGCCATTTCAATTGCAGCTGTGCTTGGGTCCTGGAGAGATGCCCCAGCCGGGGCCCTTGGTCAACAGGTGCACTGGGCTCCCCCGAAACAGGCCGCCCGCCACGACCAGCAGCTGACGCCTGGTTTCGCCGGTATTGGCTGACCTCCTGGGGGCTGTCTGGAGCCCTCCACCTGGCCCCCTATCTGCCTTACGCCCACGTTGGCGACTGTAACGTTTATCTGTGGAGGGCAGGAGGGAGGGCGGCCACTGTGCAGGGGACGTGGTGGTGGGGTCTGGATGCCCCACGCGGCAGCCGGGGTCCTAACGGGTCGCCCCTCGCTCGGTCTTACCCCCGCGGAGTCAGCTCCCGGGCTTTCAGGACGGCGATGACGCGGCCCTGCTGGGCGCCTGCATCCTTCTCCAGGCCAATGACGATAACATCTCCACCGCGCCTGCGAAACCAGAACTGTGAAGGGGAAGCGCTTTGTCCAGGGCTGCGGTCCCGGGGGGGAAATGGAGTCGGCCTGCAGAAAGGCCGGGCAGCAAATGTGCGGTTTCTGTCGGTGGATTGAATTGCAGAGGGGCCACCGAGGCCGGGCCGACCGGCACTTTCCCAGGAGGAAACCCGATCGCCCTCGGCTGTGCCTCCCCTTCCCAGCGCCAGAGCCCGCAGGCAGGCAGATGAGCTCTGGTGCAGCCCGGCCCAGATTTGCTCAAGAGATTCCCCCCCCCCCCCCCCAGACTCCAGGACAGCGAGAGCAGGTCCCGAGGGATGGGAGCAGCATCTCAAAGCATCCTTCATTCCACCCCCAAAGGAGAAGAGCAGGCGGGGGTGGGGGGATCTGCGAGATGGCGCCCCCCCCCCAGCTGGGAGACCTACCTGGGGACCCAGATGACGTCCCTCACAGCAAGGACCTTCACGGCCTGCAGGTGCTGGCTGAAGGCCTCCCCGTCCACAGGGGTCAGTTCGTGCTCTGACCTGTCAGAGCCGGCTGCAGGCTCAAGCAGCTGGTCGGAGTCCCCGCAGTCGGTGGAGAAGGGAAGGCTGGAGGAGCTGGCCGGGGAGCAGGGCAGGCTCGAGGGGGACAGTGGGGCCCGGCAGGGCAGGGAGGAGGAGTAGGAAGACATGGAGCAGTAGTCGGTCAGCGAGTCCTGGTGGGTCAGGATCTGCATGCCCAGTTCCTTGCTATACATGATGCTCACGTCCGCGATGGAGTCCCCCTTGGGCTCCTGCGGGCTGGCCAAGCGGCTGTCCAGGGGCTCCAGGCCCAGCGGGTGCACAGGAAACATGTCCCTAAAGGGGTTGGGGTCTCCGCAGAAGTACCGGGCACACAGCTGGTAGGTGGCCGAGTGGTACATCACTAAGGAGCTGGCCCTGTCGTCCAGGCACCAGACCACCTCCTCTCCCCTGCACTCGGAGCTGCACACGACCGAAGCGACCACGGAGGGGGCCGCGTAGGGCTCCAGCCGCCGGCTGACCTCCAGGGCCGCGCAGTCGATGACCAGCAGGCCCGGTCCGTTGCTGTACCAGACCTCGGAGCCGCTGTTGACCACCTCCATGGCCTTCACGGGGTAGGGGTTCTGCCGCACGTCGTCGTCCGGGATGCTGAACTTGGACCGGTTGGCCGTGTGCGAGCACAGGTAGGAGCAGCTGTCGTCCGGGGCGCCCCGCACCACGGAGAACAGCGCCACGAGCCCATCGGCCAGGCCCGCCAGCACCAGGTAGGAGTTCTGCGGAGAGACGAGGGACGAGGCTCCCAGGACAGGTCCGAGAGGAGTCACGCCCACCCTCCCTCCCTGGGTGCCGGCCTGGCCCCAGGATGGCCACGTCCCATTCACCTCCGGGACCCCCGCCTGGCTTCCTGTCCCGGGAGCCAACACGTGCCTGCTGAACTCATTCTTTTTTGTATGAGAGAGAGAGAGAGAGAGAGAGAGAGACAGGGACAGACAGGAAGGGAGAGAGATGAGAAGCATCAGTTCTTCATTGTGGCTCCTTAGTTGTTCATTGATTGCTTTCTCATATGAGCCTTGACTGGGGTCTTCAGCAGAGCAAGTGACCCCTTGCTCAAGTCAGCAACCTTGGGCTCAAGCCAGTGACCTTGGGCTTCAAACCAGCAATTATGGGTCATGTCTATGATCCCATACTCAAGCCAGTGTCCCTGTGCTCAAGCTGGTGAGCCTGTGCTCAAGCTAGTGACCTCAGGGTTTCAAACCTGGGTCCTCTGCGCCCCAGTCTGACACTCTATCCACTGCATCACTGCCTGGTCAGGCTCATTCTTAAAGAAACCACTTCCAACTCAGCCTCTTGTGGAAGCAGACCCCGGCAGGCAGCTGTGCCCACATGCCCAGCTTCCCAGATCCACTTGGAAATGCCTGGGTTCCAGCTGACATTGATTTTCCTTGGGGCACCCCCACCTCCACCAGGAAGCAGATGCTCTTCTGCAGCCACCAGAGGGTCACCGCCAAGGGGCTGACTGTTGGGCCCACCCCAGGGCTACCGGAGAATCTGCGGGAGGCTGGGGGCAGGACACAGCCTGTCAGCCTCGCTGACCTGGTGGGGCTGGGGTTGGGGAGGGGAGATTCAGGAGGACAAAGCCGGAGCCGGGACAGGAGGACAGAGCAGGGGTCCGGGCTTTGTGCCAGCAAGGGCGAACTGCAGAAAGCCACCCCACCCCCACCCCCATTGCTGGGAGCTTGCGCTGTCAAAGGTAAAGAGCAAACCAGCCTCTAGCGCAAGAGCGAGGTCAGTAAGCCCTAAGGACGTTGATCGAAATCCATCTTCAGGATCCTCGGCGAGAAGGCAGCCAAGGCAAACAGGAGCTCCGACCATCTGAGTCCCAGCTCAGGCCTCGGCCGGCCAGGCCAGGCCAGGCAGCGAGCTCCGTGTCCCGGCTGGGTGTGAGCATGCGCGTGCAAGAATGCAGGGGTCCGCCATCTGCGGGCCTCTGAGGGCAGGTACTCGAGCAGAGAGAGAGAGGCTCCGCACAGAGCCGGCTTTATTCCTCCTGGTGGTACGGGCGGCGGTGCCCTGGGCTCGGGGGCTCTGGCCAGCCAGGGCCTTAAATAACGCTTTGTGCCCGTGTCCTCCTGCACTCTGGTGCCGACCGGGTCCCCCAGCCGCCCGGCCTCGCCCATGGGGGCCACAGTCATAAATGACTGACTCTAAGGACAACTTCAGACTTTCTTTTTTAAAGAAACTGCGGTGGGGCGGAGAGACGAGTGTGTATATTTCGGGGCCCTCGGGAAGTTATAATAAGGCGCATGTTGACCGAGCGCACAGGCCTGGAACTTTGGGTACGTCAGACCTGAGGAATCTTTTCCCCAATCTTTTTTGATTCCCATTTTACAGATGGGAAAACTGAAGCTGGATGTCAGGCAACACATTCTCACAGATCCATCCCAGGGGTGACGCCTTGTTCCTGTGCTGTGATTGGGGGTAGGGGTGGGGCGCTCAGGGCAGACAAAGGGGGCCGAACATGGCCTTGATTCCAGAGGTCAGAGAGAAGCCTGAGAATGTCGCTAAGGGGTGTGGGTGAGCGTGGGGGGCAGCTTCTCAGAGGTAGAACCCTGGCCTTCACCTTGAGACCACATAGGAGGTCATCTGGGAGAGATGTGTGCGGTCAGCAGTCCTGGCGGGAAGGGTCTCCTTAGAGTGCTGTGTACAGGGTGGGTTGGGGTGTGAGGGGGAGTTGTGAGGAGCCTCTCACCCATGCCAAGGCACCCTGGGTCCTGGGCTGGGGAGACTGCCACTTGGGGTTTCATTTGAGAAAGGCAGGGGCTACAGGGTAGAGGCCATTCTGGACAAAGAGGGACCCAGGTCCGGGATGGATGGAGAGAGGGCCCTCCAGAGGAGGCGGGGTGGGGGGGAGGTGAGCTAGCTGTCCCTTGGGGGTGGGGACCGGGCCTGCCAGGGCCGTGGGGAGGCGCTGGCCCAGGCTCCGGAGGTCCCTGCTGTCAGAAGAGGAAGAGCATGTTCAGGGGCTCCTCCTTCACGCCACTTGCATAAGGAAAGCACTTCACAGAAGTCTGTATTTGCACGAGGAGCCCTCGGTCTTACTGCCCACGCAGGTGGGTGTTCCCAGACTGGAAGGGCACGAATGAGGACCCTCCCCTGGGTCTCTACAGCCGACAGTGAGCTGGGCTCGGTCGCCCCAGAGGGCGGGGCTTGGCTGCCCGTCCCCAGTAGAACCGGGAAGGGAGGCTCAGACACCTGTGCACTCACCCCCCCCCATCCCCTGCACCTTACCTTTTTTAAAACAGGCACTGCCAAGAAGCAGGTGACAACAGCCGGCGTGTCCAGAGCCCGCTGGGGCATGTTTAAGGGACACATGCCCTTGAGGCTGTAGATGTAGATCTTCTGGTCCTGTGGAGGCAGAGTGGCCAGCGTCAGACCCCGGGGGCCCCACGCCTGACATCTCCTGGGGGGACCCTCTTGGTCTGGGAATCCCTGTGGGGCTTAGACAGGGACACATACAGAGGCTTTCTGGTTGATGGTTTCCAAATTCCTGCCCTTTGTAGAAACTTAGAAAAGGATAGGATTATCTCAAGAAGAAAAGTAAAATTGTCCATACTCCATTACCGCTGGGAAACCATCTTTGGAGTGTGGGGTATAGATGTTCAGTGTCTGTGGGTATTTGTGTGTGTGTGTGTGTGTGTGTCCTTGTTCCGTTCCTGCCCTTGTCACACTTCCTTTCCCTGGAATGACGCACACTGTGGGCAGGCCCTGTTGACGAGGCCACCAGGGGGCACTCTGCCAGCTCTCGTCCCTGTCTCCCTCCCAGTAACCCCGCCACTGGGTTAATCTGTTGTCGGAGGTGAAGTCCGTTTCCAAGTCTCCACTACTGTGAACTATACTGGTGTGAGCAGTCTCACGGACGCGTTTGTCTTTGTGTGTCTTGGTTACTTCTTTACAATAAGTATATTTTATTTTATTTTTTTAAATTGAATTGATCGGGATGACCTCGGTAGTCAACTGGTGCAGCCCTGATGGGAAGCAGTACAAAGTGACCTCAGAAAATAAAGAAAATTAAAAGTGGGACTGCCCTTGGACCCAGCACTCACACCTCTGGGAATATCTCCTAAGAACCCTCAAACACTAATTTGAAAGAAGATAGTCCACCATGTTTGCTGCAGTGTTGTTTACAATAGCCAAGACCTGGCAACAGCCCAAGTGTCCAAGTGGATGAGTGGATAAGAAAGTGGTGGATGGTTATTACACAATGGAATATTACGCAGCCATGAAAAAGAAGGGCCGCTTGCCTTTTGCAACAGCTCAGAACGAATTCTGAGCACAGATGACTGAGGTGTACGTGGCATGGAGATGTTTTGGATGCCGTTGTGAACCATGCGTCCCCACAGCCTTCTGAAAAGGCTGTGCCAATTCATAACCCCACGGTAGCTTCAGAATATATGTTTTGGGAGCCTTCCTCACTGGCTTTCTCAGAAGACAGCACCTTGGGCCTTCTGCTGACTTCTTTTTTTTTTATCTTTCTGAAGCTGGAAACGGGGAGAGATAGTCAGACAGACTCCCGCATGCGCCCGACTGGGATCCACCCGGCACGCCCACCAGGGGCGACGCTCTGCCCCTCCGGGGCGTCGCTCTGCCGTGACCAGAGCCACTCTAGCGCCTGGGGCAGAGGCCAAGGAGCCATCCCCAGCGCCCGGGCCATCTTTACTCCAATGGAGCCTTGGCTGCGGGAGGGGAAGAGAGAGACAGAGAGGAAGGAGAGGGGGAGGGGTGGAGAAGCAAATGGGCGCTTCTCCTGTGTGCCCTGGCCGGGAATCGAACCCGGGTCCCCCGCACTCCAGGCCGACGCTCTACCGCAGGGCCCTGCTGACTTCTTTTATGCAAAGGGAAAAGGCCTCAGGGCGGAATGGGTTTGCTGTGTAGACCAGGCAATGATTTAAGAAACCCGGTCAAGTCACCAACTGACTGAACCCCTGGGCTTGTCCTGCTGGACCTCCGGCCCTGACACTTATCAGGGCCGAGTCCCAGTCCCCAGCCACGAACGAGTCATGGGACTGCCGGCCTTGCTCTGGATTGGGGCGGTGTGTGGGGGGGTGTCGTCGGGAACGCCAGCGCTCCGGGTGTGCTGAGTTTCTGGTCGTTGAGTCTGGCTGCTCGTGGGGTCACCCACTTCGCTGAGGGCCCTGCCGGGGGCAGGGGCGGCTGGTTACCTCGGTGGCCGTCCACAGGGAGCTCTGGACCTTCAGCTGGCAGCTCAGCTGCATGCCCGCACAGGCCATCCGCTGCACCTCGAGGAGGCCCTTCTCCGTGTTCACCACCGTGTAGTTCCTACAAATGGGCAGCGATCGGCTGGTGGCTCCCGGGGCCCCAGGCTGCGCCCCTCATCCCCAGCCTGGCCCTTGGCATCCTTGGCGGGGGGACACCAGCTGTGGGCCTTGTCCTCCTCTTCAAGTCCAGGGTGAAACTTTGTCATGTTCTGGAGGACTCCAGGACTGCCTGTGGCCTGGGGCAGAGCCGGGGTCTTTTTTTTTTTTTTTTTTTTTTTTTTGTATTTTTCTGAAGTGAGAAGTGGGGAGGAGGCAGAGAGACAGACTCCCACATGTGCCCAACCGGGATCCACGGGGCACCACCAGGGGACAATGCTCTGCCCATCTGGGGCGTTGCTCTGTTGCAACTGGAGCCATTCTAGCGCCTGAGGCGGAGGCCATGGAGCCGTCCTCAGCGCCCAGGCCAACTTTGCTCCAATGGAGCCTCGGCTGCGGGAGGGGAAGAGAGAGACAGAGAGGAAGGAGAGGGGGAGGGTGGAGAAGCAGATGGGTGCTTCTCCTGTGTGCCCTGGCTGGGAATCAAACCCAGGACTTCTACATGCTGGGCCAACACTCTACCACTGAGCTAACCAGTCAAGACCCAGAGCTGGGTTCTTGACCATTCAGGTTGAGAAAGGCCATACTCATGGGGGAAAAAGGACTCCCTCCTGCTCTTCCCACCACTTAGCAACTTCCCTCCAGGAACTGTCCCTGTCCCCTCTCCCTCACCCCCAGAGTCACCTCCTCTACCATCAAGCGGAAAAACAGCTCCCATCGTCAAATAAAACCCTCCTGTGACCCCGGCCCTTCACGCCCCTCGTCGGCACCCCCTCTGCTTTGCTTCACTGAACCACAAACCCACACGGGCATGTCTGCATGTGGCTCAGTCTTCTCTCCTGAGCGGGGTCCCTCCGGATTCCAATCCACTGTGCGCTAAACGTCTCTGATTGCGGTCATCCCAGGCAGCACCCCCAATTCCACACGTGCCTCCCACCCTGAAACCAGCAGGGCAGGCAGAGCCTCCAGACGGTACCTGGATTCTTCTTTTCCGTCCCAGAACACCACCGTGTACTCCTGGCCCAGGGACGAGAAGAAAGCGGTCTGCCTTCCGCAGGGGAGCAGGTACATGAAGGTGGCGAAGGTCGGGTCCTTCATCTGGCTCACCACCGACAGCGCCAGTGGCCGCTGAGGGACAGAGGCCGCCAGAGCTGTGAGCTGGGGTCACCGACCCCCAGGCTGATGATGCCTGTGCCGCCCACGCCACCACCAAGGGTCTAGAACCAGGGAGAAAGGGGCTGACATTTCCTCACTCAAGACCCAAAGGAAACAAGAGACAGACACAGACACCAGAAACAGACCCTTCCAGACGTCTCTGTCTGGGTCACGGTTGTCCATGGCAACCCGGACTCTCGGATGTCCCAACCCCCTGCACCCTGGGGATCTACAATCTGGTCAAGAAGTTTTCTCAGACCTCGTTTGCTCCCGATACAATAAACGAGGACTTTCTCAAAAAAGTTGGGGAGGAAGAGAGAGTTCATTTGTTCTGAGAGTGATACACACACAACAAACATGGAAATATCTCTGCCAGAGGCACACAGAGAGGAGTGGCCCTGTTTGTTCTATTCGGTTCAGGAAGGGTGGGCAGGCAGCTGGACTCTGCCGCAGCCGCAGGGGCCGCCCCAGGCGTGTGCCCTGCCCTCGGGTACCTTCTCGGGCTTGGTGTCCCAACACTCCATCATGAGCGCCTGAAGCCGGTGGAACTGCACTTCCTCCGGCTGTCCCAGAACCGGCCGGATGCCCTTGGACAGCTTCTTGGCAATCTGAAGCTGGTGGTGGCCCAGCGCAGGCCGCTGGCCGGACAGCAGCTCATAGAGCACCATTCCGTAGGAAAACATGTCTACCTGGGCAGAGGGGCAAGCCGAGTCAGGTCCCCTGCCTGAGCCCCACAGCTTTCGCAAGCTGGCCCGGGGAGGGGCGAGCAGGGGGACACTATCAGACAAGGACAACACGGGCCCCGTCCAAAGGGAGGCACTCCTCAATCCATCCAGCAATCCACCCATCTCTCTCCACCTGTGCAAACATCCGATGAACCCCCTGATCATCCATCATCCTGTCCCTTTCTCCATCCCCCTGTCTACACATCTATCCATTCATCTATCCATCCACCCATCCATCATCCATCTATACATCCATCGCCCACCCACCCATCTATCATCCATTTATCCATCTATCATCCATCCATCATCCATCCATCCATCCATCCATCCATCCATCATCCATCCACCCATCCATCAAACACACGTTGAGACATGCTGACTGTCAGGCACTAGTTAAGGGCTCCAAGGACGCCACGGTCCTTACCCTTGAGGAGGAAGACAAGGCAGGAAACAGACCCTCCACTTAACATGCTCGGTGCTCGATAAATGGTGCACACAAACCGTGAAGAAGAGACTGTCTCCTAGATCACACCATATCGACTCCTCTAATTTTAATGTCATAAAAAGACCCAGCAAGGAGAGAGCTACACAGGTCTCTGTGAGGGTCAAGAAATAACCTCCCCCTTTAGCCAAACGGCTAAGATAGACTTTCGCCGTGAAGGGTCCTGTTTGTGAACTCAAACTTCGAACCGCCTCACCTGTCAACTGGGGACCAAGACACTCTTATTTTTGTCACTCGGATTTGCCTTTTCTATCTTGGTTCACAGCCACAGGTGCTGAGCTAACTCTCGCATGCTTAGGGCATTCTTGAAGTAATGACTCAAGGATCCATCGGTGTGGGGGTGGGGTGGGAGGGACACAGAGCCCAGAGGTCACAGGTGCAGCTGGGGCCACAGCTGCGGGGCTGGGCTGGGCTGGGGGGACGGCGGCGGGCTGGGTGGGTACCTTCTCGTCATACACGATGCGAGGCCGGATCTCGGGCGCCTGGTAGCCAGGCGTGCCCTCCACGCCCAGGGCGCCCTCGTGGAAGGACTGCCGCGAGATGCCATAGTCCGAGAGCTTGATGTTCACGTGGTCCTTGATGTCCAGAGACCAGACCAGAATGTTGTCTGACTTGAGGTCGCAGAAGATGATGTTTTTCTTGTGCAGGTAGGCCAGGCCGGATGCAATCTGGTAGGCTATTTTTTGGGTGAGCATGTGCCCCAGGGGCATAAAGGAAGAATCTTTGCAAAGAAAAATACAGCGAATGGTCATTGTCACAACGGCCCCCTTTTCTGACCTCCTGGATCCCCAAATACTCTCTGTTCTGCTCCTATGTTCTTGTTATTCTCCACACTGGATGCCAGGAGAGATGGAGACCTTTCCTTCCTCCCTTCTCTCGTTTCTTCCTTCCCTCCTTCCCTCCCTCCCTCCCTCCCTCCCTCATTTCCTCCCTCCCTCCTTCCTTTTCTTTCTTTCTTTTTTTTCATTATTGATTGATTTTAGAGAGAGAGAGAGAGAGAGAGGAACACTGATCTGTGTCTGTAAGTGCCCTGACCGGGGTTTGAAACTGCAACCTCTACACTTTGGGACGGAACTCTAATCCACCAAGCTACCTGGCCAGGGCTGAGAGTGACCTTCTTAAGCAAAACATTATTTAGGGCAGAAATGCCTGCTGTTGTGGTTTCCCTCATGGCATCTCCGTCCTGGAATTGGCCTTTTGATTAAAAGAGCAAGGATTCAAAATACATAGAGTTCATCTCAGGCCAAAGTTTCTCGACTGTCCAGGGGCACGTTGCTGGTATAAGAGCTTTATTAAAAAAAAAACCAAAAAAAAAAAACTTGCCACGGACAGGTGGTTCGGTGGGTTGGGCATCATCCTGGCGTGCCAAGGTCGTGGGTTCAACACCCAGTCACGGCACGCATGAGAAGCGATCAATGAGCGTACAAGTAAACGGAACAACTGAGTGGAGCAATGAGTTGATGCTTCCCTCTCTCTCTCCTTCACCCTTGCTCCCCCTCCCTCACTCCCTCTCAAATCAATGAAAAAATTAAAAACAGGCCCTGGCCGGTTGGCGCAGTGGTAGAGCGTCGGTCTGGCGTGCAGAAGTCCCGGGTTCGATTCCCGGCCAGGGCACACAGGAGAAGTGCCCATCTGCTTCTCCACCCCTCCCTCTCTCCTTCCTCTCTGTCTCTCTCTTCCCCTCCCGCAGCCAAGGCTCCATTGGAGCAAAGATGGCCCGGGCACTGGGGATGGCTCCTTGGCCTCTGCCCCAGGCGCTAGAGTGGCTCTGGTTGCAACAGAGCGACGCTCTGGAGGGGCAGAGCATCGCCCCCTCATGGGCAGAGCATCGCCCCCTGGTGGGCGTGCCGGGTGGATCCCGGTCGGGCGCATGCGGGAGTCTGTCTGACTGTCTCTCCCCGTTTCCAGCTTCAGAAAAATACAAAAAAAGAAAGAAAAAAGAAAAAATTAAAAACAAAAGCCTCTCCCACCGAGGAGAGAGAATTGATTCTAACTGCATTTCTTTTTACTAAGTCAAAAGACAGTTACCTGTCTCCCTTGGTGAGCTCTTTGGTATTTAGTTATTTTAAAATTTTGTTAAAAAAAAAAAGGTGGGATGAGAATGACCCCAGGGTCTCAGAGTTTTAACAAGAGTGAACACAGGTGGTCCACCACAGTCCAGGGAGGAATTTACTCGTCTGGGTAGCTTGTGGGTACCAGGCTCCTGTTCGACAGCCTGCCCATGGGGGTGGGGGGGCACGATCTTTCTCCTTTGACCGGTGGGTAAATTAAGCAACCTCTTGGGTTATGGTGGAGAACCGGGACTCGAACCCACTTCTCTCTGACTCCAAAGCATGAGCTCCTCCAGCCTCGCTGATGCTACCACCTAGGTGTAGACCTGGCGAGGGGCTTCTCCTCACCCGCAGGGCGGTGGCGTCGTGAGCCTGGGGTAGGGGGGGTCAGCCGGGCCCTGCCCCAGACAGCCAGGCTGGGCTGGAGGGGGAGCCCCCCGGAACCCTCGCTGTCCACCCTGGACTCTCAGGCCTCCCAGGAGCGTCGGGCCCACCCGCGGCGGAGGGTCCCCGGACCGGCGGGCACCTTTGGCGTTCTCGGACAGCACGGTGTTGAGGCTGCCCAGCGGGGCGAGCTCCAGGGCGAAGCCGAGGGGGTGGATGCTGATGCCAACGAGGGACACGATGCAGGGGTGCTGCAGGGCGTGCAGCATGCTGGCCTCCTGCCGGAACTCCGAGAAATTCCTCATGGCGTCCGTGGCCCGCAGGTGCCGCAGCATGGTGTCTGCAGGGGGCGGGCGGCCCGTCAGCGTCAGCGTGGCCCCGGGGCAGGGGGGGGCAAATGACGGGAAGTGGGTGAGGGTCCCGGCCACACTTGGGAGAGGCCCGGGAGGGCTGGGATTTTTATCCCAAGTCCATCAAAATATCTGGGGTTGCAACACCCAAATGGGGCATTCCTGAGGCTTTCCAGGCTGGGAACAAGCCCCCTTCTCCTCCTCAGGTGCCAAACTTGTCCCCACCATCACATTTGTTGGCTCCCGCCTCATCAGTGGAGGGCTGTGTATGTGCATGTCCCCATCTCTGTCATCTGGACGGCCATCCTGCAGTCCTCACCCCACCCTGACGCTGGCCGTAGGAGGGTCACGGTTCTATCCTATTCCAGTTCTGCATTCCCAGCCCTGTTCGTTGCCTGACCCGGGCGACACGTCATCACCAGGCCCCTGACTGCCCACTCGCCAGGATGCTGAGGGTCTGGGCTCTGCTGCCCGGTTTACGCCCAACCCAGTGGCCAGGACCGCCAAAGACAGACAGGACTCCCACCCTCCTATCAGCCACAGGCCGGAGGTCTCTGGGCAGGGGTGGTGACGTCAAACCTGCACTAGGACCTTCTCCCGATGCCTCTGGGAACGTGCTCCTCACCGACGTCCCCTGCCCCAGGCCCCCCACGGGCGGCTCGGAGTCAGGACCGAGGAAGTGCAGGCCGGTCCGTGAGGAGGAAACGGGGCAGGGCCCTGGTTACCTGCTGGGGCGTTTGAGAAGTTCTTGAATTTCTTGATCTGGAACCGCTTCACCGCCACGGGCTGGCCCTGGTACCGTGCCCGGTAGATGACGGTGCCGCTGCCGCCCTGGCCCAGGACGCTGCCCTCGTCCTCGCTGTGCTCCAGCTTGGTGTTCTCCAGGAAGAGCCTGCGGAGGGCCCGGCGCCCGTCAGAACAGACGCCCCCCTGCCCGAACTCCCGGGGGAGGGAGCCTGGTGTTCCGGGGCCGTGGAGGGGGCCCCCTCCCATGTTTTCAGAGAGCCTGTGTTGGATCGCGGATCCTGCTGTTCAGGGCGTGGGGCTATCTGACATCTTTTTTTTTTTTTTTTTTTTACAGAGACAGAGAGGGAGTCAGAGTGAGGGATAGACAGAGACAGACAGACAGACAGGAACGGAGAGATGAGAAGCATCAATCATTAGTTTTTCATTGCGCACTGCGACACCTTAGTTGTTCATTGATTGCTTTCTCATATGTGCCTTGACCGCGGCCCTTCAGCAGACTGAGTAACCCCTTGCTGGAGCCAGTGACCTTGGGTCCAAGCTGGTGCCCTTTGCTCAAACCAGATGAGCTCACGCTCAAGCTGGCGACCTCCGGGTCTCAAACCTGGGTCTTCCGCATCCCAGTCCAATGCTCTATCCACTGCGCCACCGCCTGGTCAGGCCTATCTGACATCTTGACAGGCAATCTGGTTTATGATCCATGCCCTCGCCTGTGCAAGGAGAACCAAACTTGTCCAGGGCAGGCAGTATGGCCTCATGGACTCAATATCTCAGACGCCACTGCCCAAGTTGAGTGGAAGCACAGAACATAATGAGGCTCGGCTCAGCGGCAGAGCATCAGCCTGGGATGTGGAAGTCCTGGGTTCAATTCTAGGTCAGGGCACACAGGAAAAGCGACCATCTGCTTCTCTGCCTTGTCTTCCTCTTGCTTTTCTCTCTATATATCTCTTTCTCCCTCTCCTGCAGCCATGGCTTGGTTGGAGCATGTTGGCCCCGGGCACTGAGGATGGTGGCTCCATGACCTCCCCTCAGCACTAAAATAGCTTGGTTGCTGAACAACAGAGCAGTGGCTCCAGATGGGCAGAGCATTGCCTGGTAGAGGGCTTGCCAGGTGGATCCCGCTCAGGGTGCGTGTGGGAATCTCTCTGCCTCCTCGCTTCTCACTTAAGAAAAATTTAAAAATAAATAAATAATTTCTAAAACCTTGGGCTCTGGCCAGGTGCTCAGTGGATGAAGTGTCGTCCCGGTGCACCAGAGGTTGGGGGTTTGACCCCCCGGTCAGGGCACGTATGAGAAGCAATCAATGAGTGCACAACCGAATCAAACAACTAAGTGGAGTAATGAGTTGATGCTCATCTCTCTCTCTCTCCCTTCTTCTCTCTCTTTTTCAAATCAATAAAATAATTAAAATAAAATAAATAAAACTTGGGGATGGCCGACACGGTATGCCTCCCTCACAACCCAATCCGATTCACACAGACAAAACTCTGCATGTGGTCTCCAAGAAACCATAATTCTCATGTTAAAGGTCCAGGAATAAAGGAGAACCATTTTGCAGAAGAGGGGTGTTGAGCTGGCATTTTCCCTGACGAGGGAGCCGCGGGTGTGGAAAAGAACGAGGGGGGGCAATTATCCAGCATGGGAAGCGATTTCTTGATTTAATAGACTCGCCCAGAAGCAGGCTTTGGAGCCCCAAGCCTACAATATCACCGAGTCCTTCACAGTCATGTTCTTGGGGTAGGGGAGCAATTTGGAGAAGCGAGAATTCAATCTTTTTCTCCCTCCCCCCCCTTAAACTTTCATTTTTCTTTTAAGAAACTAGATATAGCATTACATGGAATGAGAACCTCACAGGACTTCACCACTCCAGCAAAGTCGTAAGTAACCACCGATGTCAGATCGTCTCCAGGGAGACAAGATCCCAGCTTCCGGTTTCCATGGCTACGGAAGCTTCCCATCTTTTACCGAGCACTTGGATTTGGGGATGGTTCCCTGTGTAATGGGACCACAAAACATTTTCTGTTTTTCCCCGGACTCTCTGTGCAGTTATGGTCTTAGATTAGACCCAGTGAATTTTGGGACGCTCTGCCCAGCGGGGCCTGTGTGGCCTCACATGGAAAGCCATGCCCGGTCCCCTGCAGGCAGCCCAGGATCCTACACGTCGCCTGAGACAGGGCGGGGAAGCGGTGGCTACGGCAGCTGCTGGCCTCGAGGGCGGGCCTCGTGGGCGGGCACCGTGGGCGGGCACCGTGTGGAGTGGCGCCGGGGTGGCGTACCTGGAGGGGAAGTCTGTCATGAACAGCTCGGGCACCAGCTCCTGGAGAGGCACGAGCAGGTCGGGGTGCCGCGGGCAGGCGATGACGTCCCGCTCGATAGCCGTCAGCACGCAGTCCTCCATGTCGAAGTACTGCATGCCCTCCGAGGTCTCGCCGGCGCCCGCGTGCTGCGCCCAGGAGCTCTCGCAGACGGGGCAGGGCACGCACTGCTCCATGAGCGGGGTCCCATCGCTCTCCGTGGCTGTCAGGGCTGCACGGGGACAGAGCGGGAGGCAGGTCACGCTGCAGAGGTGGCAGGGGGGTCCCCGAGCAGCACCCTACCCACTCAGGTGGGGCCTTTCCTGGGAAGGGGTCTGTCTGTCTGCTCTTGCCTGGCTGAAACATGGCTACTTCCCTTGGGCTCCTTTTTGGAGAGCTCTATCCTCCCTCCTGAGAGACGCACACAGGGCTGGACAGCCACCAGGGTGGGGGGTGGGGGGTGGGGGGCTGGGACCCTGAGCAGGCCGGCTGGGCATCCCTCCTGCACAGGGCACAGCCGGCCTTCCAACAGGACACCGCGGGCTGGGCCAGAGTTACGCCAGGCTCCAATGGCCCAACCGCAACCCATCAGGAGCCGTTGTTAAAATTAGAAACCCGCGGCTTGCAATTACTGTGATTCTTTGTAGAAAAGGAACGCGGAGGGAGAGATGAGTGCAAATTACACGGGACAAAAACCTAGTCATTTTACACGGGTTCCCCCGGGCAGGAGACAGCTGCTCCGCACGCCTTGGGAAGGCGGTGCCCCAACACAACCGCCCTGTGGGGGAGCACCCTTGGGGTGAGAGGTGGCCTGTTCTGGGCAGGGTGAGAGGTGGACGCCCAGAACCTCCTGGCACACCTGCTGTTTGGGGCCCCTGTGTAGAACATCCCGCCGGCCGGCTGGCGGTGGTGTCTCCAGGCAGCCCCGTCTCAGGCCCTCAGCTGGGGCCTTCCTAACTAGTGCGACCGCATCCCTGGCCCCAGTCAAACCCCAAGTGGCACCTGCTATGCGAACCACTGGCCTAGAGGATCCCTGTGGATGGCCAAGCACCCTGTGCCCCCAGCCATCCCAACTCATACACCCAAATGCCTTCTCTTAAGTTTCTCTCGAAGGTTTTTTCCTTGTAGGTCACCTTCCCACCAATGCCCATAGGACCCCAGGCCCTGGGTCTGCAGCGTGCATGCCCCCTGTCACTGTCCGGCAGCACTTCCTCCCGGGTGCAGGGACGGCATGTGGTAAGGAGCCCAGAGGACCCAGGCCCTGGGTCTGCAGCCTGCACGCCCCCTGTCACTGTCCAGAAGCAGTTCCTCCTGGGTGCAGGGACGGCGTGCGGTAAGGAGCCCAGAGGACCCAGGCCCTGGGTCTGCAGCCTGCACGCCCCCTGTCACTGTCCGGAAGCACTTCCTCCCGGTGCAGGGACGGCATGCTGTAAGGAGTCCACAGGACCCAGGCCCTGGGTCTGCAGCCTGCACGCCCCCTGCCACTGTCCGGAAGCACTTCCTCCCGGGTGCAGGGATGGCGTGCTGTAAGGAGCCCACAGGACCCAGGCCCTGGGTCTGCAGCCTGCACGCCCCCTGTCACTGTCCAGCAGCACTTCCTCCCGGGTGCAGGGACGGCCTGCGGTAAGGAGCCCGGCTCAGGGAGGCTAGAGGGCCGGCCAGCAGTCCGGAGGCGGTGCTTGGACTCCAACCCCGCTCTCTGCCTGGCCACCGGCCTTCAGAGGTTGAGGGCTCACCACCGGGGAAGAGGCTGCCTGATTTTGCCCCCCAAACACCAGGGAGGCCTCTCTGCTGCAGAACGCCCTGTGGGTTTGTCTCCACTCCAGTAGCAAAACAAACAAAGGACCTTAAAAGCTTCACTTCAAAGAGTATTTTCTTTGGTTGGACTGTCAAAGGGTCCCAGAAGGGCCGTGTGGGTAGTCGAGCCCCTGTGGGATTTGGCGGTGAGAGGGAAGGCAGGGGAGGAGGATGGGGGCTCTTGGCAGGTGTGTCTCCCCCTCACCCCCTGCACGAGGGAGAAAGCTCTATCTCTGTCCCCCAGCCCTCCAGACTCCAACAGCACTGTCCTCACTGTGTAAACAAGACAGCAAGGTTCCCAGGGAGGGTCTTCCTGGACCACGCGGGCTTCCAGGGTCACTGTCCTCCCCACACATTGTGGGCAGCCAGGAGGAGGACAGGCACACGCCCTGCGGGGTCTGGGCCGACCTATGCCTTCCTCACAGCCCCCCCACACACCCAAAGCTGGACTCCCCCAGGGGTCAGGACTCTGCCCAAGGGCACTTACAACTCCGATTTCCTTGGAGGCTGAATATCAGTGGGATTTCTGTTCCCCAAATAAGGAGCCCCCTCTACCCCAATTTATGAGAAAATATAGCCCTGGCTGGGTAGCTCGGTTGGTTAGAGCGTTGCCCACTACGCCAAGGCTGCGGGTTCGATCCCCGGTCAGGGCACATACGAGAATCAACCAATGAATGTGTAAATAGGTGGAACAGCAAATTGATGTTTCTCTCTCTTCTCTCCCCCTTCTCCCAAATCAATTAATAAAAAATAACCTTTAAAAAAATACAGTTTAGCTTTGAGCAATGCAGGGTTTAGGGGCACTGACCCTGTGCAGCTGAAAATCTTTATATAACATGTGACTCCCCCCAAATTTAAGTACAGCCGTCTCTTGGTATCCATGGGGGGTTGGTTGCAGGACTCCAGCAGGGACCAAAATCCACGAATGCCCCAGTCCCTTCTCTAAAACGGCGTAGAACAATGCATACAGTCGGCCCTCTGCGGTCACGGATACCCAACACCGCTGTCAATCACAGCAGGTTGAACCCGGGGATGTAAAACCCATGGATACGAAGGCCCACTGTGTATTAATTTTAAAAATCTGCATAGAAGTGGACTCCCGCAGTTCAAACGCACTTTGTTCAAGGGTTGGCTATATTAACGTGAGCCAAGACTTGGGTTCTGGAATGTCCTCTTACCGGGAAACCACTGATCAATCAAGGAGTTGACATGGTCTGTGATAAAAGCCATTGCTGAGAAGTCCCTCACTTCTGACTGGCAAATTATTTTTATTCCTCCACTTTTTTTCTTTTTCCAGTTCACGTCCGAGGATTCAACGCTGCAACCCAGAGAGAAAAAAGGAGTCCAGTGTGATCTGGCTGTGGGGGACCCTGGGATGGTCTCCCTGCCTTCAGGGCAAGAACCCATCATCCCCCCTCCCCAGGGTTCCTGTGGCTTCCCTGGGGGTCCCTGAATTTATGTACTTGTGTGCAGGGCCCTGCCTTGTCCCCATACTGCCCCTAACATGGTGAAATGGACATAATGCGGGTTTGCCGTAAGGAATGTGCAGGCTGGGATCTGGCCCTTAGGTGTGACCAGGGGTGGGGTGGGGGTGGGGGGATTCTTTCTTCTCCAAACAACAGGATTCTCATCAGCCAAGTGACAACCATCTGGTAACATCTACACGAAGGCACCAGGCACCAAGAGTGGCCAAAATTAGGCCCGCAAATAAAGTGACTTTCCATAGACAAGTCCAGAAGGAGATGACCCAAAGAGGCCCACACCCAGACACATCACAACTAAGTGTCAAAGGTTAAAGACAGAGAGAGCACCTCAAACGGAGCAAGAGAAAAGCAGTGAGTTAGGGACCTGCCAGGGAACTCCCCTAAGACTGTCAGCGGACTTCTCAGTGGGAACTTTGCAGGCCAGAAGGGAGTGGCAAGAAATAGCCAAAAGGGTAAAAAGCAAGGACCTACAACCAAGATAACTCTATCCAGCAAAGATGTCATTTAAAATCAAAGGACATAGAAAGAACTTCCCGGACAAGAAGTTCATCACCACCAAACCAGTATCACATGAAATGTTAAAGGCTCTTCTTCAAGAAGAAGAAGGGGGGGGGGGAGATAAAATTATAAATAACAAAGTGGCCATAAATATATAACAATCAGCAAATAATTATAAAAAGACAAAACTGCCTGACCAGGCGGTGGTGCCGTGAACAGAGCGTGGGACTGGGACACGGAGGACCCAGGTTCAAAACCCTGAGGTCACCGACTTGAGTGCGGGCTCATCCGGCTTGAGCCCAAAGGTCGCTGGCTTGAACCCAAGGTCGCTGGCTTGAGCCCAAGGTTGCTGGCTTGAGCAAGGGGTCACTCACTCTGCTGCAGCCCCCCCCCCCTGCCGTCAAGGCACATGAGAAACCAATCAATGAACAACTAAGGAGAATAAGGAGCCACAACGAAGAATTGATGCTTCTCATCTCTCTCCCTTCTGGCCTGTCTGTCCCTATCTGTCCCTCTCTCTGTCTCTCTGTCCCTGTCATTAAAAAAAAAAAAAAAAAAAGAGAAAACTAACAAAAAGGCAGAACAGAAACAAACTCATAGATACAGAGAACAGACTGATGGTCGCCAGGTGGGAGGGATGTGACGCGGCTGGGTGACAACCTTTGAAGAGATGAAAAAGTACAAATTAGTTGCTACAGAACGGTCACAGGGGTGTCAAGTATGTCACAGGAAATATAGCCAATAATATCCTAATAATGGCCTAGGGTGTCAGGTGGGTACGAGATTGATGGGGATGATCACTTCGTACGGTATTATAATGACTAATCGCTAGGAGGTACACCTGAAACTAATATAATGTTGTATGTCGTCATCGAGAAATTACAAAAATGATCTAAATGAAAACAAACGAACAAAAATACCTCCCAAAAGGACGCTCTCTATTGTGAAGAACTGATATTTCTCCCAGTAATTTTCTTCTTTATACACTCACCTTCGCAAGTGAGCTGATACACCAGCGCATACAGTATGAGGCAAAGATTCGTGAGATTGACTTTTCCCAAGCAGCTCTCTGTTGAAATAGGACCACTGAGCTCTCCCTCTTTGTCACAGGCTAAATGACACATCTGTAGGTCTGTTCCTGGATGTCATTTTGCTCTGTTACAACTAGCTCTGTGTCTGGGAGCAAGTCATATGCCAAATGTTTTCTAAACTACAGCTTTGTAAACCTTTTATTACCTGCAAAATAGCACTGGCAAAACTTAAAAAAAAAACACACACCATCTCTCCTCTTTTTCCTTAGAGAGCTGAAGACGATTTTTGAAAATAAATTCACTGTAGCTATGACACAATCTTGTGTTTGCTGAACCCAATTAAAACCATCTACGTATGAGACCTGTTGAGCTGACTTGATGTCTATCTCTCTCTTTCTCAAAAGAAAGAAAGAAAGAAAGAAAGAAAGAAAGAAAGAAAGAAAGAAAGAAAGGAGAGAGAAAGAGAAAGAAAGAAAGAAAAAGAAAGGAAGGAAGAAAGAAGAAGAAAATAGGAAAAAGGAGCCAAGGAAGGTATCTATGTTAGGTTTCACTTGGAACCAATGAGGTCATGTAGGGTCTCAGGTCTTAGGACAAGGGGTGGGTGTCAACTAAGTGACCACGGTGGGTGCTGGAGCTCAGTGACCATTCGCTTCCCTCGAGTCCTGGGCTGGTCACCACACTCCGCCTTGCCTTTTTGTACCTTACAAGGGAAGAGAAGGAGGGCTAAGGATATGGGGATCCTCTGGGGCATTTGCAGGGTGTGTGTGTATCCTACTTGTAGCAAGCTGCCGCGATGAGCCGCTCTCGGGGGGCAGAACAAGACACCAAGTGGACAGTCTGTCCCCTGCCCCCGATGGAGGCACCTCGGTGACCCCCACTAGGTGTCCCTACCTGAGGTAACCCCCGTCAAAAGTGACCAGGAGGCCTTCCTGCCAGTAGATGGTCTGATTTCTCTTCACTCGGAATGTGCTGCAGCGATTCCTCGGGTTCCCAGCGAAGCTGTAGATGGTGACCTTCCGGTGCCTGCTCTTAGTATTCTTCTTGGTTTCAAAAAGCTGAAAAGACACAGAGAGAAAAGGACCCTGCTTAAGGATTCCGGGCTCCTCGCTGGCCCTGGGCAGAGCTCTGAGGATGCCGGCTGGGGCCCGCCAGTGATAAATAACTGAGTCCGCCCTCCGCACCCCATCTCTCTCTCTGCACGGCTCGACCAGCTGCCAAGTTAAACGCGGCGTGGTGGGAAGGGGTCTCCGGGATACCCTGAGAACAGTGGCCCCAGTAGGTTGAAAACATGCTTTGTTTGTCCTCCCAAATCTATTCCTCCCTGGTTTTGCAAGCCAAAAAAAAAAATGTATGTTAAGAAATGAGAAAAACACAAGAAAAGATAGGCAGGAAAATAAACCACCACCACCTAGCAAAGATGGGTAGGAAGACTTGGGTGTATTTTCACATGTGATTGGCACTTAGCAGGCTTCTTTGAACACCCAACACACTCTGGACACACACGTCAGAAATGCGGGTTCACGATGTCTGAGGTCTAGAAAAATACCTTGGCGGAGAACAAATTCTCAAGGAAAGAAGGGGAGGGGGGAAGATTTGGGTATATGTTTATTAAAAACAGCTTGAGGCCATCTTTTCTAATTGACTACTTCTAATTTTCTAAACATCTAATTTTGGATTTCTAACTTGGGACATTCTTGAAAGCGATGATGCGTTTTCCGGTGCCTTTAAAAACTCCTATGGAAAAATGTGTTCTTCCAAAGCACGCTGTTTTACAAAGCGTCGTCATTTTCTGAACGTTCTTTTCTTCCAATGCTCAGGTTGGCTTCCAATCTTTTGCTCCTTCAAACAGGCCAGAGGTACATAGAGGAGGAGATTTCAGATGATTTCCTTAGTTCAGATTTGTAGCAGTAGGGTTATCGGCTCACAATCTGAGTGTTTTGCATGGAGGGATTGCTTTCAAAACGAAGAAACTGGACACACTGACCACCTGCGGGGTGTGTGTGAATAGCTCAAGGTTTCTGGGGCTGTCTGACCACCCAACTCTGCTACACTCCGTAGGTAGAAAGCGGGCAACTCAGGCATTTCTTGAATTTGCATACCTTTGATTGCTCTGGAGACCAAGCTCCTTTCCTCTCCTTATCTGAATTTCAATAGGACCCCTTTTCCTAATTTTGAGTGAGGGATGACATTGGGAAGGGTGCCCCCTAGCATGCCCACCTGGGCCCCTCACGGCCTCCCCCCCACCAATCCCCCCTTAGGGAGCCCACTTGGGAGCTCAGGCCTCACACGACGACTGACGTGACCTCCCACTTAGAGCACGGGGGGAGGAAGAGTTCAGAGCGAGGGCAGACTGACCCACTGGGGACCGTCACATGGCCAGCTCCTAGACACGCTCCCTTCCCCAGCTGCCCTGCCAATGCAGGCCGTGACAGTTACAGTCCGCAGCCTCTCGCTTTACTATTTAGCATTTCAGTAAAACGGGAAGATTAAAAAAATACTTGTATTTAGCCAAGAAGCTGTAATTCCACAAAAGCCTTTGTTTCATTAGACGGTGGTAAAAGCAAACTCATTCCGAATGGAATCTCAATTGAAGGGCTGCCCAGGATGAGGACAGGGATTCTCGCCCCTGTAGAGTGGGGTCAGAACCTTCTGGAAGGCTTGTGGAAAACAGAGCACTGGGCCTGACCTGTGGTGGCACAGTGGGTAGAGCATCGACCTGGAGCGCTGAGCCGCCAGTTCGAAACTCCAGGCTTGCCTGCTCAAGGCATATATAAGAAGCAACTGCTGCCTGACCAGGCGGTGGCGCAGTGGATAGAGCGTTGGACTGGGATGCGGAAGAAGCAACTGCTATGAGTGGATGCTTCCTGCTCCCTTTTGTCTCTAAAATCAATAAAATAAAATCTAAAAAAAAAAAAAAAAAAAAAAAAAGGCAACAACAACAGACCCCCCCCCCGATGTGTGGAGGTCTGGGTGGCCCAGGAATCTGCATTTCCAACAAGTTCCCAGGTGAGGCTGATTCTGCTGGCCCGAAACACTGAGAACCAACTCTTGACAAATACCACTGCCCTGTTATTGTCTCGCATGACATTGCTATGGACGGATAGATAGCCAGGTGTCCTGTCAAGAACCCCAGGTGAGCCCACAGAAAACACCTCCGTGGGCGAGGCTGTCGTGGTTTCCAGACCACGTTCAAACTTGAGTGGACAGTGGAATTGACCGGGAGCCTCATGTCTGGGTGCCACGCCCACAGAGTTTGATTTAAAGGGTCCGGGATCTGGTCCGGGCCTGTCAGAAGCCCCTCTGGGTGGGTCTAGTGCAGTTTCTGTGGCAAACCCACGGTCGAAAGCCAAGCTTCTCCAGGCATGGTCCCCAAACCCCAAACATTACCCGGGACAATGGTCAGCTCTGCTCATCCTGGGTCCCAGCCCACAGTCACTGAATGGGGACCTCTGAGTGGGGCCCAGCCCCCAGGGGACTTTGAGGTGGGTTAACCTCTGCTCTTTTGTGTGTGTGTGTGTGTGCCAGAGACAGAGAGAGACAGAGAGAGGGACAGATAAGGACAGACAGACCGGAAGGGAGAGAGATGAGAAGCATCCATTTTTCGTTGCGGCACCTTAGTTGTTCATTGATTGCTTTCTCATATGTGCCTTGACCGGGGGTGGGGGGCTACAGCAGACTGAGTGACCCCTTGTTCAACCAGTGACCTTGGGTTCAAACTGGTGAGCTTTGCTCAAACCAGATGAGCCCGCGCTCAAGCCAGCAGCCTTGGGGGTTTCGAACCTGGGTCCTCCGCATCCCAGTCCGATGCTCTATCCACTGCGCCACTGCCTGGGCAGGGAAGCCTCCGCTCTTAAAGGAGTATTATGTCTAAGCCAGCTAGGTACAGATTTGATGTCCACAGAATGGTTCAAATGGGTCTGCTGGCTTAGCAGGGCCACACTGAGCTTGCCTCCTTGGCTGAAGTCAGCAGTTTTGCTGGCGGTAAGGGTTTTTTGTGGGTGAAACCCTTGTAGCAAAAGGGCATTGCACTCCCTGGAGGGCACAGTAGCAGGTGTCTCACTTGCACCCACCCAACCCCCAACCACAGAGAGACTGCCATTTACCTGGAGGTCCATCTCTGCCAAGCTGATCAGCATCCGCGCTATGAACCTTTGCCAGAAGCCAACGGGGACAAAGCTCATCTTAAACACCCTCTGGATGGTGTTGGCCGTGGGGTACCGCATGCTGTGAGTGTCCAGGCCCGGCTTGGATGGAAGGAGGTGCGGCAGGAGATAGCTGTGCAACATGGGAAAAAAGACTGTGAACCCCGACATCCCTCTGCTACTGGGCCCTGTCCCCGGCAGACAGCCCAGGGGCCTTTTCTTTCTTTCTTTTTCTTAATTGATTAATTTTGAGAGAGCAAGAAGCATGCATTTGTTGTTTCACTTAGTTGTTCAGTCCTTGGTTGCCTCCAACATGCTCCCTGACTGGGGGTTGAACCCGCAACCTTAGCGGGTCGGGACAACGCTCTAACCGACTGAGCACACGGGCCCAGGCCCAGGTGCCATCTCCCCAGGGCGTCGGTCAGGGTTTTATTTTGAGAAAGAGAGGTCAGTTTATACTCCAAGCGTCAATGCACCAGGACCGTATCTGTCGAGGTCTCTAAGACAGAGATCAGAAGAAGGCTGAGAAAGGCATCAAGCCATCTGCGGTCAGCGGTCACCGCCTCAGACCAAGCATGCCAGCATCGCCACTGACCCCTGTAAACCAGACTGCGGTGGGCGGGGGGGGGGGGGGGGGGAGAGGATCGCTTACAATTTCCTTGGGGCAGCGAAGGAAAACCAAACACAGCCGCACGGTTCCAAGGACAATGAGGAGACTGGGGGGGGGTGTCAGAGTAAACGTTTTTTGCCTTTCGAAGGTATTTATTGTTCTTGGCTGGTTGAGACGACATGGTTGCCTTTCAAGTTAGAGCAAGGCTGTTCGTGCACAAGGGGGGTTGTTTTATGAGCGCACCCATGCCCATCATAAAAGTGCTGAGTCACTGTGTCACGGAGAGCCCTCCCAGCTGTGGTCATCTGAAAACAGCTGACACCAGGGAGGTCCCTCCACAGCGGGTCCCTGAGGGGCAGGCTCAGGGTGGAGATTGGGTGTGTCCTTTTCTTAATGGAAGGCTTTGCCTCGGGCTCTAGGAATCCTCTTAAACTACATCAGTGTAGGTCCAAGAAAATGTCTTTAGAACTTTCTGGAAGAGGCTCCAGAAGCTATTGTAGGAAAGTCAGGGGCGGCCTGGTCGGCGTGCGCACGGCCACCGATCCTGGCTCAGCATCTTACACACAGGGCGATGCTGCGATGTCACTCCCCCCCCCCCCCCCCCCCCCCCCCCGTCAGCTGGGAAGAGAAAGAACACCCGCTCAGCGAGCAGGGTTGCTGGTGGGTGGGCAGCACCCCCCGTGCAGGGGAGGCCTGCAGGGGGGAGGGGGGGGAAGGTTTAGGTCCTCAGCCTTCTCAGATCTCGGAGGAAAGGACCTTCCCAACTGCCCCAGCTAGAGTGCCTCTCTCTTCAGATGTTATTCCTGGGACTCCGACAGAGGCATCCCGGCTCCTTGTTCTGAATACGGCACCGGGAGCCTCTGGGAGGCCTTGGCAGTGAGCAGGCTGATTGGGGGGTTCCAGTGGACGTCCATAAAGAACTAATGGACTTGCTTACACTGGGTGCTGATGTGCCCTCACTCTTGCTGAAAAAGCGACCAGACAATAAATGGTCAGATCTTGGCAATATCATAAACTCAAAGGCCGCCTCACTGTGTGCTTGTTCGTGGACCCCGGGTCACCCTGGGGCCACAATATGAGGGATCACATGGGTTTCGAATTCTGTTCCGTGGTTTCTCTTTTTAGGACTCACTCGACAGGGGCAGGGCAGCCCGACGGACTGAGGCCCCCTCCCTTAGTCACAAGGCAGAGTGGAAATCTGGGTGGGGACCCAGGTGGAGGTGGCCCGGGGCTGGCTCTTGGGAAGACCAGTCATGGCTGACAGAATCTCTGGCCGGGATGCCCAGGGTCCAAATCAGCTCCCCAGATGTCTCCAGAGAGCATGCTCCCAGAGCCCTGGGGTTGGGTGGGGGTCAGGTTGGTGGTGACACATTCTATGATAGGTCCCGTTCTGCCCCTGGGACAGGTGGAAAAGGTCTGTGAATTTGGGGTCCAGGCTACTGGCCAACATCAGCCTCAGACCCAGGAAGTGGCCAACACTGATATTAGGGCGAGAAGTCCCCAAGGACCACGCTGGCTTGGGTCAGAGCATCACTGGATCAGACCCATGTGGCTTCCAGCATTTTGAAGCTGGACCGTGTCATTAGCACGTACATCCTTGTCACTTACTCTGTCTTTATTCACCAAACAACCAAGCAATCAACCCCCTAAAAGGTGAACCTTCCCCAAAGTTTTTTTTTTTTTTTTGTATTTTTTAGAAGTTAGAAGCAGGGAGACAGACAGACTCCTGCATGCGCCTGACTGGGATCGATCCGGCATGCCCACCAGGGGGCGATGCTCTGCCTATCTGAGGTGTTGCTCCGTTGCTCAGCAACCGAGCTCTTCTTAGCACCTGAGGCAGAGGCTGTGGAGCCATCCTCAGCGCCCAGGCCAACTTTGCTCCAATGGAGCCCTGGCTGTGGGAGGGGAAGAGAGAGACAGAGAGGAAGGAGAGGGGGAGGGGTGGAGAAGCAGATGGGCGCTTCTCCTATGTGCCCTGGCCGGGAATCAAACCCGGGACTTCCACATGCCGGGCCGACACTCTACGGCTGAGGCATCCGGCCAGGGCCCCTCAAAGTTATTTTTAATTCCATCCTTGTATGTTTTCCCACACCTTTTCAATAAGCAGTTGTCGTTGAACCTAATGAAAAGAGACAGCCACCGCACAGGAAGAAACAGCTAGCTGAGACAGGCAGGTCGTCACCAGAGCCCATCCCTGGGACGCCTGTTCAAGCCCCCAGCCTCCCCGGCCCCAACTCCCCCCTCCTCGGAGTGGTCCACACAGCCCAGTCTCCGTGGACTCACCTGTCGTTGGCGACAGGCAGGGCAATTTCAAACTTGGCCAAGAACTGGAAATACTGCTCCTCCGTCTGCTGCGTGAAGCCGGTCCCCACCAGCAGCATCCGGAGGTCCTCCGCCCGGATCACCCCGTTCTTGGCCACCGACCGGGAGCCTTTGATGTTGATGATCCTCTGCAGGCACTCGGACAGCCAGATGGGGTCGAGGAAGTAGAGGTTCCTCAGGCCATGGCTGGTGTCGGGGAAGTGGAGCAGGGCGCCGGTTTCAATGAGGAAGCTGAGGGCTGCACAGAGAAGGGGGCGGCCGCGTCGGACGGAGGGCAAAGGGGACCCTGGGGTGACGGACCCCCCCGGGGGCCGGGCCACCCAGTCCTCCTAGGAGGCGACCAACACGTGGACGCATCAGAATGTCTGGCTGCCCCTGGGACAGGTGCCCACATGCTGACGTCACCGCCAATGGGGAGAGCGGCAGTCGGTTGATCTCTGTCATTCATGGAGACCATTTTTTTTTTTTAAATAAAAGATTTGAAACAGAGCGGCTAATTGCTCCTTTCTCACCTCTACTTGTTTTTACGCTGTTTCTGTACAATGTTTTCTGGCTTCTCTTCGAGTTTAATATAAATATTACAATGATATAGCTTATTTTCTGAATAAAAATTTTAAATAAAAAAAAAAAGATTTGAAACAGTTTTTATTACAAAATGTTGGATCCAAAGAACAAAAAAGGTTTTCTCAGAAGCAAAATCACCAATGAGCAGATTCACCAGACTGTGGTAATCGAAAAAAAAGAAAAAGAGCCCCAGCCGGATAACTCTGTTGGTTAGAGCATCATCCTGAAGCACAGAGGTCGCCGGTTCGATCCTGGTCAGGGCACATCAGGGACGGATCCATGTTTCTGTCTCCCTCTTCCTCTCTCCCTTTCCCTTTTAGGTGTTTCATAACTTCTGAGGGTCTAGAGAAGTATCTCTCTTCTTTGAAAAGACAACCCTATATCTGTGCTCTGGATTCCAATTTTCCACTCCTTCTCTCAGCTAGGCTCAGGAGGTAATCCATTTACCATAACTTCTGAGGATCCCTGGGATTTGAGGATTCTTCAACCCTGGCTTTAAGAGGTTCTTTTACTACGAATCTTAGTTTGGCCTTTGAGCAGGGGGTGAGGGATACCTGGGAGTTTTTCATGGAAAAACTTCGCAAGTTCGCCTCCCTGTTAAAATTTAATTGTGCCCCTGAAGTCAATATCCGCCGCGCACATGCAGAGTGGTAGAAAATTCGAGTCCTGCTTGGGGGGGGGGGCGTGCCTGCGCCTCTCTGCTGTCCACCCGCCCTCCCGCCCGCCCCCTGCCCACCCACCGGACTGCAGGTCCTCATAGTCGTTGATGTCGTTGTCGGGTGTCTGCTCCACCAGCTGTTCCAGCTGTCTGTCCGTTAAGTACTGGACATCGTCACTCAGGCTTCGTCTCTGCTGCTCGGCCAGCACGGCCTCCTGGAGGCTCAGGTAGCTCCTGGGGACCTGTGGGGACAGGTGTGTGTGTGTGTGTGTGTCTCAGGTCTCCAGGGGCGCCAGCCTGCTGGCTGCATGGGGGGGGCACGTTTCACCTCCTGTCCCTATCTGTCCCCTCCCCCTGAGAAATGCTCGCCCGGGGGGGGGGGGACCATGGAGCCTGGGGACGCAGCAGAGAGGGATGTGCGGATGCCTCACGCGCAGGGAGCGCCCCCCCCCCCCCCGGTGTCACGGGGATGAGGGGGGGACGCACCAGCCTCCCGACGAGCCGCTGGCAGCCGATGGTGCTGCCCACGTCCCTCATGCCGCACGTGACGTGGAAGATCAGCTGCCGCAGCCCCTCCTGGCCTTCCAGGCTTTTACAGGAGATCTCGCTGGGAGTTGCAAGAGAGACGGACCTCATTGGTCAACCCTCCCCCCTGACCAGCCTCGTGGCGTCTGCAGCACCTGTTTCAGCACGACCCTTGGCGAGTCGGGGAGGTCTCATGAAACACGGACACAGAGGATTCTCGGGTCTTACTCGGCGTTGAGCAGGTGCTGAGGGCCCTGCACCAGGCGCTGCTCTCCGTCTCCCCAGTGAGCCCACCGTGCGGAGGGGGACAGTGAGGCGGCTGCCCCGCCCCCGCCCGAGGACACGCGCTGCTCTCTGTCTCCCCAGTGAGCCCACCGTGCGGAGGGGGACAGTGAGGTGGCCACCCCGCCCCCGCCCGAGGGCACGCGCTGCTCTCTGTCTCCCCAGTGAGCCCACCGTGCGGAGGGGGACAGTGAGGTGGCTGCCCTGCCCCTGCCCGAGGACACGCGCTGCTGTCTCCCCAGTGAGCCCACCGTGCGGAGGGGGACAGTGAGGCGGCTGCCCCGCCCCTGCCCGAGGACACACTTTGGAAAAACGAGCCGACTCGGGTTGAACCCAGGTTTCTGACCCAGAGCTAGCGCTCCTATGGTCACAGTCCCCAGGGGACGTTCTCAAGGGTATGGGGGGAATTCTACCTTCTGATCTGGGCGGGCCTGTCCCCAGGGTGACCTGTGCAGCCAGCCATGCTCGTGGGACTCCCCCCAGAGTAAGGGAACCCAAAGGCTACGAGCGCAGCCACAGCTGTGCACTCTTTATCAGGGGACGGTTACTTAACTCACTAAGCCTCAGTTTCATCACCTGCAAAATGGGTACAACACATACCCTGCAGAGCTGTTGTGTCAGCCCCAGGACGGGAGGTGGGAGAAGGGCAAGCTCAGAGCACTGACCCATCCTGCCCCACACCCAGCCCCTCCTGGACCACCCAGACCCAATGTGAGGACCAGGGGTCTCTTCTTGAGCAGAGATCAGCATCTGTGAGGGGCTGTGCATGCTCAGCACTGATCACCGGGGTGCTGGGGGGACTCAGGAAGGGCACACAGAGAGGGTGTCACCAGGCCCTGCCCCGCCACACCGTTAGCTGCCTCAGGGCCCTGTGGCCACCACCCCTTTACTCCGGAAGAGGCCCTTGGTTAGGTGCCCCTCACAGGCAGACTCCAGGCACTCCCCCGGGGAAGACGGACAAGAGAGCGAGCGGGAAGCCCTGGGCCACTCACTGCAAGTGTTTGAAGGTGATGTCCGGGAAGCCGGTGGCCCGGGACCCGGAGGGCGAGCGGCACAGCGCCAGCACATAGGCGCGTAGGGTCGCGATCCTCTCCACGCGGAATTTGCTTTCAATTAAGTCCAGGTGAGTCCCAACCACCAGCACCACGGCGTTCGGGGCCTTGGCCTGCGACAGAGAACCCAGGGCTGAGCCCCCTTGCCTGCACAAGGGACGGGAAACAGCTCCCAGTGCACAGCGGTGCCCACCCCAGATGCCTATGGCCCTGAGCCGGTCACCCAGGCCTGTGCCCTGCACTCCTGTCTGTACACTGCGAGGGGCTGGACTTCCCATCCCTGTGGACCCTGTGGCAGCTCCCTGGGCCATGGCTGCATCCTGGCCCCATCACCTTTACCCTCGGGGCAGGGGGCCCCTGTTCCCCTTTCACCCAACAGCGAGGGGCTTTCACACGAAGGTAGAAGAGAGTAGCAACAGCACGACCAAGCAGGCAGGCGAGGAGGGTTTCAAGGGCATCGCTGCGACCTAGGATTCCGGGGCCCCCTGCGCAAGTCCGCCCGCATGCAAAGCGCGGCTTCCTAGCCATTTCTGGTTTCTCTCAGCAGAAGGGGGTGACGCGTTAGAGACGCGGCTGGACCCCCGTGACGCTCCGGGGGACGGAGCGCCGACGGGCCGGGTTCTCCTCACCTCGATGTTGAGCAGCCAGAACCGGAGGTTGGCCACGGCCTCCTCCCCCAGGGCCAGGTTCCAGACCACCACGTACAGGGCCTTGTCCGTGAAGAAGCACTGGTTGACCGTCGCCATGCTGGCCGGGCCGCCGATGTCCCAGACGTGGAACTCGACGGACTCAACCTACTTGAGCAACAAGGTGGCAACAGGGAGGCATTTTACAAACTGGGGTTTGGGCCAATCCAACCGAGATCACCGACCGCTTCAGGCGCCTTGTTGAAGCCCCGGGAACGGGAACGGTGCATGGTGGTGGCAAAGCCGCATCTGTCCTGCCATCTGGGTTTGGCGTCAGTAACCCAAGGGGGGGGGGGGGAAGGGACCCTGGTGCAGAGAGCAGGACTGCGGGGGGGGGCTCTATCTATCTAACTGCTCACGGGGCGGGGGGTGGGTGGGGGCAGGCCCCTGAATGCTGTGTCCCTGCCGGTGCCTGCGGAACATTGGAGGGCACTGTCCTGTCCCCATCAGGCCTGCAGACGGTTAGGAGACATCCAGCCAGAGGGAGCCCCCCAGCAATGATGTCAGCGCTCACACCAAGGCCGAACCCCCATCTGAGCGAGGCTGAGGCCGAGACCAAGGCGACGGCCCCCCCTCCCCGAAGCGCACGTCAGTCGGAGGGTGTTGCCCACCGAGGACGCGGGAAACGGTCCTGACGCGGGGAATTAAACAAAAGCTTCGCTGTTGGGCTGCCGGGAAAGGCTATGTAAACTGGCAGTTTGTCTATCGCGCTATGAGGTCAGAGTCTGGCCCGGGTGGCCAGGACTGCGGTTTTCTGTGAGCCGAGGGCCGTTCCCACTCTGCTGCAGTTTGGCCTCCGAGACCCGCTTTTGTATCAAGAGGATAACGGACAGCTGTTCTAAGCTGGCTGGCGGGTCCAGCCGCACAGTTATGGGCTCAGCGTGCGAGAGAGAGGTGAGGTGGCTGGTCTTTTGGTGAAAACGTGGGGGAGGGGAGGGACTTTCATGATGGCAGAAAGGAAGTCGGTGTGTGTGTGTGTGTGTGTGTGTGTATGTGTGTGTGTGAAGGCTAAGAAAAAAAAATAATAAAGACCTCAGACAACTATGTGTTCAAGAACAGCTGGGGGAAGGTTATATTGAGTCATTGCTTAAAAAAAAAATCAGGAAGGACTGCAGAGATTCCAGTTACTCTGGAGAAACTTGGGACAGGCGTTAGCTAGGGTCACTCCCGGGGTGTTCAAGGAGGGAGGAGGTGGGCGGGTGGGATGCTGATATTGATTACTTGACCGACCATTCTGGCCCTAACAGGCAGGACTCTGTTCTTTAGACGACCGCTTTCTGAGTCGGCGCTCAATGATACATTCAACGTAAATACCCAATGATGCAAACTGCGTTTCCCTGACTTGGAAAACGAAGGGTTGTGCTGGGGGTCCATGTGTGTGTGAAGGGTTGGTGATGCGGGGAAACCGTGCAGCCTCTGGCCTCTGAGCCCCTCGGTTTCCCACCAGAGGCCTCCCTGCACCTGGACCCCCGCATGGCCATGTGTAACTACACATTTGGCTGAGGATGCGGGAGGCGTTAGTTAGCCCTGTGTCCTTCATTCCCTGGGCTAGGAGACGGGGCTGTATCCCCCATACCCCACAACCAGTATTCCACAAGCTTCGCCCTCTGATTCATGTGCAGAAGACCATTTCTGTGTGCTTTTGTCTCAGCCGAACAGAAACAAGGCAATGTGGAGGCCCCCCCTCTGAAGGATTCGTGCGAGAGAGGGCTAAAGAACCGGACTTTTCAGAACCCAGGGCGACAGCGGGAGTCAGGCAGGATGGCACGTTCCTACGTGGGAGGCTGGGGGGTCCCACTGCTGGTAGCAGGAGTTGGTTCTCAACCCTGGGGTGGGCTCTACCCCAGGCCATTTGCATCTCAATGATTGGGGCTGGGGGCGCTGAAACCTGGGCATGACTATCTTTAAAAGCTTGGTAAAGAAATCTGGCTAACAGCCAGAAATTAGGGGCCAGTGGCTTGGCCAGCCCACGGTCACGTTAAGAAATCCACTGCTGGCCCTGGCCAGTTGGCTCAGCGGTAGAGCGTCGGCCTGGCGTGCAGGAGTCCCGGGTTCGATTCCCAGCCAGGGCACACAGGAGAAGCGCCCATCTGCTTCTCCACCCCTCCCCCTCTCCTTCCTCTCTGTCTCTTTCTTCCCCTCCCGCAGCCCAGGCTCCTGGGCGCTGAGGATGGCTCTGCAGCCTCTGCCTCAGGCGCTAGAATGGCTCTGGATGCAACAGAGTGACCCCCCAGAGGGACAGAGCATCGCCCCCTGGTGGGCATGCCGGGTGGATCCCAGTCAGGTGCATGCAGGAGTCTGTCTGACTGCCTCCCCGTTTCCAGCTTCGGAAAAAAAGAAAAAAAAAAAAAAAGAAATCCACTGCTCTGGACAGAAGCTGGGTTGGAACAGCGTCCAGCGGCCCCTGCGACCTTCCTGGGACTCAGACACAGGGAAATTCTGGGCCCCTGGAGAACAGGGACCTCCGGGAAAGCTTCCCTTCCCTTCCCTTCCCTTCCACCCGCGCGCGCAGGGGGTGGGGTGGGGGGTGGGGGGTGGGGACGACTCTGCACACCCACCGTCCCTGACCTTGGCCTTGGAGCCGGCTGGCCTCTGCAGCTCCCATTTGGTGGTCCTGACGGTGGCCTCACCGCGCATCACCTGGGGGGCCCTCCCCGTCTGTAAGATCTCCAGGAGGGTGGACTTGCCCTGGCGCGGCGGCCCCACCACAATCATCTTCATCCGCCTGCATTTCTCCGCCTTCCGCAGCTGAGCCCGCAGGTAGGACAGCATGGCTTTGGGGCCTGCGCAGAGATCACGGGGTGGGGGGGTGGCACAAGGGAGTGCTGTGGCTGACGCATCTGCGGGGACGCGCTCCTGTCTGGGGGGGGGGCAGGGACAAAACCCTGCCTGGGAGGGGCGCATTCTGTGTGGCCTAATGGGATGCGTTCAGCAGACTAGGGGGTCTCAGGGAGGGAGGAGTGACGACAACCTCCCCCAGGGGCCGGCAGGGTCCTCGACAGCTTCATCACACACGGTCCATCGCAACAGCATGGCCCTCTGCAGCTATTGCTTCGCCCCCCCCCCCCCCCCGTTCCAGCCTTCCCCCTCGGGGGCCCTTTAAGAGCAGGACTTGAGTCGTCTTCCGCAGGGGGCGACGCTGAGGGAGCTCACCTTCTTTCCTGATCTCTGCAGGCACGTTGCTGATGTTCAGGTCTTCAACGTCCAGCTGCCAGAGGTTACTCAGCTGCCCCAGCTCAGAGGGGAGCTCTTGCAGGCCGGGATTGCTGAGGGCATGGGGCGGGACACACACACACACACAGAAATGCACACACACACACAGCAGCCGCAGTGAGCCTCTGAGCCCTGCAGGGGCTCCGCCAGAGCCGGCACCCCAAGCCCAACATCGTGGGCCCCAATCTCGCACATTCCGTTTCAATACTAATCACAAAGCCCTCTCTCCCTGGAAGAGTCTAGGATACCAACGGTGGCTCTGTCTTCTTCTGCAGACCCCCCCTGGCTTAGTCCTGGGTCCCCTCCCCTGACTTCCTCACACTACCTTTAAGGGCATTACTACCTCCTCTCGAAAAGTCAGTGGGCCCTGAGTTAGATTTTCACGCAGAGTGGCACACCGCCTGAACCCCTTGGCGGTGCCCGACAGCGCCTAATGGAAGAGTAAAGGGTCAAAGCGCTCTTCTCATGGTAATTTCACGGGTCAGCAAAGATGCAGGACCTCCTGGCCCGCCCCCCACCACCCGTCTTCGACTAAGCGCGGGTTTGGAAATTCTACAGTTGCTTCCTGGGTCGTCGATGGCTCCCTTCTCCCCTGACATGCCCTCAGATGGTTCATGGGGGACGCTCTGCCTCCCTGCGCTGGTACTCACTTCCCCAGGTAGAGTTCCGACAGGCTCCTCAGCAGGCAGACCGAGGGAGGGACGGCATCCAGCTGGTTGTTGTTCAGACAGAGGACCTCCAGAGACTCACTCAGGAAGGCCGGGAACTCCAGCGCGCACACTGCAGAGAAACGGCAAAGCAGGCTGCCCACGGGGAATGAACGAACTGTGGGCCACCACGTGGCAGGATCAACTAGCGTGACGCCCACGCAAGACGCTCACGGCGCGGACCCAGGGGATCTCATTCTAGCATCCTGTCCGTGTCCACCGCGAACAAGGATGCTCAGCGGCACGCTGTCTGGCATAGCCAGGACAGGAGACAGCCTCGCCGCCCACCCGCAGGGGTCGAGCAGGGGCGGGTTTCCGGGTGTGGCCGTGACCTGGGACTCGAGGGCTACAGGAGCACTGGCAGAACAAGGTGTGGAGCAAGGTCCCCTGTGGGCTCCATCGACGAGCTACAGACACGTGCAGGTGCGCAAGCAAACCCACGCCCCAGGCACACACATGGTGTGTTGTATGCATGCATGTATGCACATCACAATGCCCATATGTGTGTAAACATTACACATGTATGTCAGACACAAACATAATTGTTCCCAGAGACACACAAAATTCCATAGTTTTATCTGGGGAAGAAAATGGTTAGGAGACTGAATGGTCCTTCCACACCCTTTGGTACTGTTCAAAAATTTTGGCCTGACCAGGTAGGTGCTGGTGCAGTGGATAGAGTATCGACCCAGGATGCTGAGGACCCAGGTTCAAAACCCTGAGGTCACTGGCTTGAGTGAAGGCTCACCAGCTTGAGTGCGGAGTTGCCAGCTTGAGTGTGGGATCATAGACAGGACCCCATGGTTACTGGCTTGAGCCCAAAGGTCACTGACTTGAACCCAAGGTCTCTGTCTTGGCTGCAGCCCCTCCCCCCAGTCAAGGCACATATGAGAAAGCAATCAATGAACAACTAAGGTGCCACAGCTATGAGTTGACGCTTCTCATCTCTCTCTCCCTTCCCATCTCTCTTTCTGTATCTCTCTCACTAAAAAAAGGAAAAGGTTTATGTACCATGTCCATATATTACATCTTCAATTTTTTTAAAAAAGCTAGTTAACTAAAAAAATAACATGCACTTAGTTTTCATGCTTCCTAAGAGGGCATTCTCTAAACAAAACAAAACAAAACCAAAAAAACACAACAGAAATCCAAGTCTCTAGTATGTAAGTGACTTCATCAATTAGGCTAATGATGAGATTACCATGAACCTCACGTCAAACGTGCTGCTGCTTTCGCGGGCGCCGGAGAGAAAGACCGTGGCCAAGAGCCCGGACACACAGCCTCATGGGAACCAGAGGTCTGGGTTTCAGCAGACTCCCTGAAGCGCCTAGTCCTCCCCCCTCCGGACCCCCCACAGGGAGAGAGGGCAGGACAGCCCGCCCCTTCAGCTTGGAGAATTCAGGATAAAGCAACTGCTTGGAAGTTCCCCCCCTCTCGCCTGGTTCTGAGAAGCCAGAACTCCCTGTTTGGGCTGAAACGATGCTTGCTTGCTGCAGCCCTTGATCATGACATCTGCCCCCGCCCCCCCAACCTTAACTCCATAACGGGGTAACCTGGCATCAGAGAACGGAATACCGAAACGGGTGCCCAGAAACCTGTCTGGTTAGCTGCCATGCTGATAGGAACTCAGTGCTCAGACCCATCTGGACATCAACATGCCACCGACTCTTCAAGATGGCTTTGCGCTAGACCCTGTTCCATAAGAAAAATACTTAAAAAGCCTTTTTTTTTCTCTCCAGTGAAAAAGAATAATCCATTTCAGCCTGCCCTCATTCACACCGGAAAACATCACCAATAAGAGAAGCTCACTCCCCCGCCCGTCCTCCAAGGGCACACCCAGAAGTGGCCTTGGTGCCGGGGCGCTTTCCAAGGTCCCAGTGTCTCCTCTGTGTTTCTGAAGCCTCTTTAAGTCAGGGATAGATGGAAAGGGGAGAAGTGTCACCTCTCCAGACAGAGGCAACACCTGTGCCAGGGCTCCTGGCCTGGGGTGGACACTGTGAACACCGTGCCGGACAGAGCACGGCTCGAGGTATTTATGAACTGTAATTATTTATTCGTCAGTTATTTATGACTCTGCTGGTCTGAAGCTTACCATAAAAACGGCCGTCCAAATTATTTTTGGATGAGGCCGCTGCAAAAAAAAACAACACAACAGAAAGATGACTTGAATGTACATAAATGTACTTGGAATTTTACTACCCGTCCTGCAAACAAGTTATCTTTTGTAGATAATTCCTTACCCAAGGGTCAACGGCCCCCAGAGAGGAACTGTTCTGAGGAGAAGGGTTCGCAATAGGCCTCTTGTCACCCAGCTGTGGCCTCAACTTTCTAGATGAAAATTAAAAAAAAAAAAAAAAATCAAAAGGCTTTTGTCACGTGTCAACACCACGGTCCACTTCTGCCGGGCGTGCTTCCGAGAGGTGTGGCTTTCTCACCTAGCCCCCCTGGCCTTGTACGTGGGTCGCTTTACAAGGCTGCGTGCGGCTGGGCCCCCCTGAGTGCTGGGTCCACGGCCTCACCCATTCCCACAGGGCCTGCAGGTTTAAACTGGACGCACCCGTCCAATTGAACCAAACTCAAGAGGCCCTGTCCCCAGCGATGGACGTGGGATGAAGACCCACATCTGTGACGCTTTCCACGCCTGTCGCTCCATGTTGGCATTTAGAAGGATGTGTTTGTTTCTCTTTCCTCCTGAGTGACATCCCTATGCCTGGACTCAATTTTCCAAAGTCTGAAGGTCTTTCGTTTTAAAGACAGGGGCAGTTATGAAATTTCCTCATTGTATTTCCCTATTTTTGCTGTTTGGGGCCTTTTCATTTGTTTCTCGGCCATGTGGACTTCCCATTCTGCAAACTGTCCCCTCTGCCTTGCCCATTTATTTTTTCTTTTTCTTTTTTGCCTATTGGGTTGTCTTATTTTATTTTACTTTTTAAAATCAATTGGTAAGGCCCTGGCCGGTTGGCTCAGCGGTAGAGCATCGGCCTGGCGTGCGGGGGACCCAGGTTCAATTCCCGGCCAGGGCACATAGGAGAAGTGCCATTTGCTTCTCCACCCCCCCTTCCTCTCTGTCTCTCTCTTCCCCTCCCGCAGCCGAGGCTCCATTGGAGCAAAGATGGCCCGGGCGCTGGGGATGGCTCCTTGGCCTCTGCCCCAGGCGCTAGAGTGGCTCTGGTCGCGGCAGAGCGACGCCCCAGAGGGGCAGAGCGTCGCCCCTGGTGGGCGTGCTGGGTGGATCACGGTTGGGCGCATGTGGGAGTCTGTCTGACTGTCTCTCCCCGTTTCCAGCTTCAGAAAAAAAAAGAAAAAGAAAAAAAATCAATTGGTAAGCAGTCTTGGTCTATTAGGGATGTAAGCCAATTTATGTTGCAATAATTAGTGTTGCAAATATTTCTTCTGCATCTTTTTTTTGCAAAGCCCAAGAGTTAGGTCTTTAAAAAAAAAAAAAAAGATTTCTGAGCCATGGCTGGTTGGCTCAGTGGCAGAGCATCCATTTGGCGTGTGGAAGTCCCAGGTTTGATTCCCAGTCAGGGCACACAGGAGAAGTGACCTTCTCAACCCCTCCCTTTCCCCGTTCTCTCTCTCTCTCCCTCCTTCCCACAGCCATGGCTTGAATGGTGTGAACAAGTTGGCTCCTGGAGCTGAGGTGGCCCTATGGCCTTGCCTCAGGCTCTAAAATAGCTCAGTTGTCAAGCAACAGAGTAGCGTCCCAGATGGGCCGAGCATTGTCCAGTCGTGGGCATGCCTAGTGGATCCTAGTCGGGGTGGATTCAGGAGTCTGTCTCTCTGCCTCCCCACCTCTCACTTAACAAAGAAAAAAAAATGTTTTCTGGATTTCCTATATAGTTTTGAAATGTTTCCCCCTCTAATTACATATATCCGTTTCTTTTTCTTTCTTTCTTTTTTTAATTCTTAAATTTGAAATCCACATGGAAACTTTATAACTGACGTAGGGTCAAAAGTCTAGGTTGTAACTTTCCCTTTTCAACTGGACAAGAATGATCCCAACACTGTTTGCTAAAAACAATAAAACATTCTTTTTCCATGAAATTGAAATGTCACTTTTGTCATAAAGTAAGCTCCTATATTGACTTAGGTCTATTTTTAGCGTCTTATCAATTTCCCCAGTGACGTGTTATGGTTTCAAACATATGTAGACACGTTCACACGTGACTGATATATACACGTTGTACATATACAGGTACCCTCGCTCAGTGGTTGGCAAACTGCAGCTCATGAGCCACATGTGGCTCTTTGGCCCCTTGAGTGTGGCTCTTCCACAAAATACCACGTGTGGGCACTACCTCGATTAGTAATGTACCTACCTATATAGTTTAAGTTAAAAAATATTTGGCTCTCAAAAGAAATTTCAATCGTTGTACTGTTGATATTTGGCTCTGTTGACTAATGAGTTTGCCAACCACTGTGCTAGCTCATCAAGAATACAACCGGTAAACAGACTATTCTGTTAACTTGAAAATATGTCTGAGCCTCTGTGGGGTTTCTTATCCATACCTCACACCATCTATACTGAAAGAGCACATGTCAACATAGATCTATTAAGCCGAAGAAGAAAGTTATATTACATTTGAAATGACCTAAACGTTGGTTCCTGTCCTAGGGGTCAGCATCCAGAGAGGTATTTCTGTGAGTGCCGCTGGCTTTAGAACTCTTAGCTTGCAGGTTATAAAGCAGGGGACAGGTGCACAATGCCCCACCTTACCTCGCAGGAGATAACAGACGAGAACGACTTGTTTTCCCTAGAACTAGTCTCCGCTGCACTGGCCTTGTTACCTGAGCGGTCCCACCGTTCTAGGGAGAGCTCTGCTTCTAATGAGTTTGGGCGGGGAAGACCCCCAAGTCCCCCTCCCCCTCGGAATCTCAGCCTCACTAGGACAGCCTGTGGGACCCAGGGTGGCTGTGTTCCCACAGGGGCTTCACAAGATCCCACAGCGTGGCTGTAAGAATGTCACAGTGCTCCCCTCCTCCCCCACCCCCAGCACTGGGTTGGGTCCTGACTCTGCCATGGAGCAGCCATGTGACCACGGCAGCCGACCTCTGTACCATAGACTGCATCATGTCTCCCTCCATCCATGTGCTGAAGCCCTAACCCCCAACGTGATGGGGTCGGGAGGTGGAGGGTGCTTTGGGGGTGATTAGATTAGACAAGGCCACGAAGGTGGGGTCCCCAGGATGGGATGAGTGCCTTTATAAGCAGAGACATAAGATAGCTTGCTCTTTCTCTCTCTCTCTCTCTCTCTCTCCCCCCCCAACCCCCGCACTGTCATCTAGGGTTACTGTAAGAAGGCAGTAAATAGTCTGCAAGCCAGGAAGAGGGTTCTCATCAGGAAAGGGCCACGCTGGGACCCTGATCTCAGGCATCTAGCCTCAAGAATTGCAAGAAGGCCCTGTCCAGTTGGCTCAGTGGTAGAGCGTCGGCCTGGCGTGCAGGAGTCCCGGGTTCGATTCCCGGCCAGGGCACACAGGAGAAGCGCCCATCTGCTTCTCCACCCCTTCCCCTCTCCTTCCTCTCTGTCTCTCTCTTCCCCTCCCGCAGCCGAGGCTCCATTGGAGCAAAAATGGCCTGGGCGCTGGGGATGACTCCTTGGCCTCTGCCTCAGGCGCTGGAGTGGCTCTGGTCGCGACAGAGCGACGCCCGGGAGGGGCAGAGCATCGCCCCCTGGTGGGCAGAGCGTCGCCCCCTGGTGGGCGTGCCAGGTGGATCCCCGTCGGGCGCATGCGGGAGTCTGTCTGTCTGTCTCTCTCCGTTTCCAGCTTCAGAAAAATACAAAAAAAAAAAAAAAAAAAAAAGAATTGCAAGAAAATGCATTTCTGCTGTTTTAGTCACCCAGTCTCTGGTCCTTTGTTATGGAAGCCCCAGCTGACTAAGATTCCCCCCCACCCCCCCACCCCCAGGAGCCTCAGTTTCCTCCTCCGTAAAATGGGAAACCACTGTCCATACCTTGCGGTGCGCAGGGCAAAAACAAAGCTAGCATATTGAACGCCTCCAGGCCGGGCCCTCCACACACAGAAGTTACCAGTCTCACTGGATTGCCAGCAGGGAAGGGGTCTGCAGGACCCTCGCTGGCCACGTGTCCCACAAGCAACGGGCACAGTTCACTCCCAGGACTTTCGTCAGGTGGGGACGTCTCTGGCACCCGCACAGGGCGTTGTGGGCAAAGCCCCATAGCAGAACGACGCCCCCTTGTGGTGGGGGAGGGAACCACCTGCCCCGCATCCTCCTCTTCCCGCACCTACGCACCCACCTGTCTCGGTCCTGGAACGCTGGCGCCCTCTGGTGGTAAAAAAGGAAATACGCTTTGTTTTAAGTCCGTCTTCATTTCTGTTGGGAGAAAAAAAAAACACAACGGTCAACATTTGAGGAAAGCAGGACAAAGACCTACAGTAACTCTTTTGGCTGTGACTATCTTAGTGCCAACACATGCAGGGAAGGGATAAAATTCCGTCCGCGGAGTGTCGGGCCCCCTGCAGCTGGTGCAGGCCCCCATGCACCTGCTAATTAAACACCCGGACGTTCCCTGAAGTCTTATGGGGAAAGAAACGTCTAGAAAAGGTGATCTAGTGCAGGCACGATGGGTGGTCTCCACTCTTGAACTTTTCTATTTCAGGCAGGTGGGAATGTTTCGGTGCCCTGGCAGGAATGCCCGCCCCATGGATGTTACCTATTTATTTTTCTTGTGGATGTTAATTTTTTTAGGCTGTTCACCAGGAAAGCTCCCGTGGGGGTCTGAGTTCTGCTAAGAGGTCAGGGAATTGAACCAGGAAGGTTAGTTAGCCTCCCAAGCCCTGAGGACGACCTGGACTCATCTCCTGCTTTTCACGTTTTTATTCAATCTTGTGTGTGTGTGTGTGTGGGGGGGGCTCTTTTCATTCAATCTGTATGTATATTGTGATTGGCAAGCAATGGAAAGATTAGGCTACAGGGGGAAGAGTCTCCAGGAACCTTTTAAAATAAAAAAAATGAGAGCACATTGTTATGGCTTGAGCTGTCTCCTCTCCTAAAATTTATACATTGAAGTCCTAACTCCCAATACGCAGGATGTGACCTTATTTGGAGATGAAGTTTCAATAGAGGTGATTCAGTGAACATGAGGTCTTGTGAGTGGACCTTAATCCAGTGTAACCGGTGTCCTCACGGGAGGAGGCTTTTAGGACACAGGCACAGAGGGAAGCCCGCATCGCAAAGAGAAGAAGGCCACCTGCCCGCCAAGGAGAGAAGCCTCAGAAGAGATCAACCCTGCTGACACCTTGACCTCGGACTTGCAGCCTCTGGCACAGTGACAAGTACAAGCCCCATTGTGTAAGCCCCCTAGCTGGTGGCACTTGGCTACGGACACCCTTAACAAACTCAGAGAGACTCATGCCAGGAGACCGCTCGACCGTGTGACACACAGTTTAGAACCCGCCCAGGTTGGAGTCATTGCTTACTTCCCAAACTGGTTTCTGGAGAGATCCAGGGTCTTCAGCTGACGGCAGGTCCACTTCTCCTGAGGGGGCACCGCCACCAGCTGGTTGCCTTGTAACCTCAAGGACAGCAGGGCCTGGGACAGAGAGGCGGGGAGAGACGAAGAGGATGCCGTTAAGCGCCAAAGGGGAGGGAGAACCGGAGAGAGGCATCGGTTCTCTGACGAGCACAGCCAAATCGTTACCACCGATTAACCCTGAGCGAGACGCGACAAGGTGGCCTCAAGAGTGTCCTGAAGCTCAGAGATGATACCAAGTGATTGGGACACTTTATAGAAGATGCTTCTCTCCTGATCAGTGGTGGTGGTGGGGGGGACAATTATTCCAGAATGGAAGGGGTCTATGGACTCAGAGTTGAGACTTCACAGAGCCAAGTGATATTACTGGGACTGTCTTGGGAGGTCCTGGTGTCCCCACAAAAGGGGGGGCACATTATGAGTCCTCCTTCGGCTGGCCCAGGTGACATCCTGGACAGGGGCACAGGGGTAGCAGTGACCCTGAGGGTGACCTGTCCTGGCTGCATACCCTCTGCTGGCCCGGAGTCTCAGGCTTCTGTGTGGCTGTGGTGCCCTCGCTGACTGTCCGGGCCCTGAGCCCGATGTCCACCCATTGCTGCAGGCAAACCCAGTCACTGAAGACGAAAGCCTCTGCCCTTGGACTTGGAGCGCGTTTCACTTTTAGTGAGAGTACCGGGGGCAGAGTGTCACCCGTTCCTGATGCTGCCACCGTGGATGCCAATGAGGAGGGGCTCAGGAGGGCAACAGGGGGTCGCACTGCAAACTCCTCACTCTGCATACTTGTCCCCTCCCTTGTGGAAGGGGGTTCACTGAAACCCCCACCACCAGAACCCGGGGAGCAACCTGAAGCCAGCCCCTCTGCCGGATACCTCTCAGGACCCAGGCCCCCCAGGTCCCCATCTGGACGAGAGACCCGGATTCCCCCAGGGCCAAGTGGTGAGTCCCGGACAAGGTTCCTTCTGTCCTGATTCGCTGCTTCTGGACACCATGGAAACCAGAAAACCAAGCCAGACGTTGGTGTGAAAGAAAATGGACTCAGTGGTAGAGCGTCAGCCTGGCATGTGGAAATCCTGGTTCAATTCCCAGCAGGGCACACAGGAGAAGCGCCCATCTGCTTCTCCCTCCTCCCCCCTCTCCTTCCTCTCTGTCTCTCTCTTCCCCTCCCGCAGCCAAGGCTCATTGCAGCAAAGTTGGCCTGGGTGCTGAGGACGGCTCCATGGCTTCCACCTTAGGTGCTAGAATGGCTCCAGTTGCAATGGAGCAACGCCCCAGATGGGTGGATCCCGGTGGGGCACATGCGGGAGTCTGTCTCTCTGCTTCCCCGCTTCTCACTTCAGAAAAATACAAAAAACACAAAAAAACAACAACAAGAACAAAAAGAGGAAATGGACTCAGAACAGAGGGCTGGCTCCCCTCCGCAGACAGAGGTCAGGTGGTGGCTTTGAACTTACGGCCAGGGGTGCCTGTGTGGGTAGCAGTGACGGGTCCTCACCCACCAGCCCTCCCCGGCGCCCTTTGTCCTTGTGTGCCCTGATGCCTGTGGCTTGACAGCCCTCATCCCTGAGAGTACTCATGCTTCAGGGGCCTCTGCTTCCCTTTGGGGGGTCCCCGGGCATGGAGGAAGCCATACCAGGCCTGTGTGCTCTGCCCAGGGCTGCCCGGATGCCCTCCTGAGTTCCTATCCACAGAAGCTTCCACCTCTGAGAGGGAGGAAGGGACATGTGCCCTTGGCTGTGGGCTTTGGACACCTGTAGACGTCCGTGTATCCAGGAAGGGACACGGTTGGAGAAGGTCAGACAGGGGTGCTGCAGGGCTGAGCTCGCCATTTTCAACCTTCGAGGGCGTCCCGGAAGGTAGGAACCCCACACCCACCCCACTGCCCTCACACAGTGTTCTCCGTGCTCCGTGCTGCCGACCAGTCTTTGCCAGTAACTACACGTTTTTCTGACCATTGAACTCTTCTTTTCGTGTGTGTGTGTGTGTGTGTGTGTGTGTTTGTGTCTCCCCGAAGCTCAGGAGGAAGGAAGGCACAGATATCTCATGAAAGCGGAAAACGAGAAAGAAAAGGTGCCCACAGACTCACGTCCAGCTGAAAAAGGCCCAGGGGCACTTCCTTGAGTGCGTTTTCTGAGAAATCCACGTCTTTCAGGTGGTTTTTCCAGAAGACAGCCATCCTGTCGGGCAGACATTCCAGGGCATTCTGGGACGCTTTGCAACACTTCTGGCAGTTTGAGGGGAAGGAGAACGAGGTGGGAATTAGCTTTTGAAATGCGGCAGGGCCTGTGAGAAAGACCTTTCCCAATCTGACTGAGAAAAGAAGATCGCCACCCCCCTGGCTCTGCAATAAATCCGACTCAGTGAACTAAAACACTGCAATGTTCCAGTTTCCTGCCCCAGGGAAGGGATGGGAACGGGTTTCCAGCGGAGAGGAGGGGGGGGGGCTCCTAGACTTTTCCCTCCATGCCAGAACATCTGGGCCACTGTCCTTAGAGATAATGGGACAATTCAGGGCCGAGCTCCAGAGAGGAGCCCGGTTCCCACACACGAATGTTTAAACTGGACACGTTAATGCTGGTGATGGAGAATTTCCCGGCTTAAAGCTAACAGCGAGAAAACAAATCGTCTCTCTCTTAAATTCCGCCCTGGTGGACAGCTCTGTTGGTTAGAGCATTGACCTGAAGCACAGACGTTGCCAGTTTGATCCCTGGCCAGAGCACTTACAGGAACAGATTGATGTCTCTCTCTCTCTCTCTCGCAAATCAATAAATTAAAAAATTAAAACACAATTTCCATTGATTTGAGAGAGAAAGAGAGAGAGAAGAGAGAAACATCATCTCATTGTTCCACTTGGTGGTTCCGTTTAGTTATGCATTTATTGATTGCTTCTTGTATGTGCCCTGTCTGGGGATCGAACCTGCAACCTTGGTATACCGGGATGACACTTTATCCACTGAGTCACCCAGCCAGGGCCGACACAAATATTCTGTACGCTGTTCCATCTGCTTTCATGAGCAAACTTCCCAAGAAACAAAAACACTATTTCATTGGCAGTGGGATGGTAGCAAATTATTTCTTCTTTATTCTTACTTTATGGCCATCCGAAATGAACTAAGTCCCGCCCGCCCCCCAACTTGTGGGCAGAAGTTATCCTATGACAGATCGTGCTAGCTGTCACAATGGGAAGGTCTGTGGGTCTTCTGGTACAAATATCAAGCCCAGAGCCACGGAGTCTGGCTTTCAGGTGAGTTACCTGCCAGAGTCCTTGCTGGTCTATAACACGAGACCAATACTCTGGCTACCCCATGTGGCCCCCGAGGGGAGGAGGGGAGGCCATGCGCCCAAGCCCTCTGTGATTTCTGGTTCTATACTAACCAAAGGACAGGCCCAGGCATCAGGAAACACCTTCAGCTTATTTCTGGAGACATTCAGAAAACTGAGTGACTTGAAGGAGTGAAGAAAAACTGCAGGGAGCTCGGTTAACTTATTGTCAGAAATATCCAGTTCCTGCAGCTTCCGCAAACCAATCCAGTTTGTAGCTAGGGAAGAAAAGAAAAAGCATGAACTGGTAAAATATCTGTATCTATATCTATATCTATCTATATCTATATCTATATCTATATCTATCTATATCTATATCACCTATATCTATGTATATTTATATCTCTCTATATAGATATAGATATATAAATATATATCCCTACCAGTAATACAAGGACGCATCAAGTAGAGTTACCAAGTGCAGAACATACCACTTTCTTCTTCAAACAGTTTTTCCAAATAGTTTTTTGAGGCTGTCAGCTTTTGGAGCTTTGACAGGTGCAGGAACCCTAGCGGGAGGTGGGACAACTTGTTGCTGGAAATGTCAATCTCGAGGAGCCTGCGGTCAGTCGGGGAAGAAAGAATTCAAGGCATCAGAAAAAAAAGGTAAATAACGCTTCACCCTCCCATGTTTCTGCAGACCCAGAGGGGCTCTTTCTCTTTCTCCCTGCAGGAGGCTGAAGATAGAGCACTACAACTGTTACTCATCTCAGTCACTGTTACCACATAGACACAGGAAGTCAAATCTCCCTTTGCTGGCCAATAGGAGCCTTCCTCGCAGAGGTGCCAGCAATATGGGTTGGTACCTTGAAAGCTGCTGCCAGTCTTCTGGACCCTTGATACTAGCCCTGTTTAAGGACCCTCCCTCCTCCCCACAGGTCACACTCGTTCTTTAGATGTTAGTGTGCAAGCTTTCTTTTCCTCTCTGGTTACTGATGGCCTCGTGCTCCTTCTAACGTCCTTTTCTTTCTCTCTTACCCGTTCGAGGCTTAGCTTTGGAAAGCAGCTCAAATCTCTTAGGAAAAGAGCCTTGGAGGTATGTGTTATCAACGCACCACTCACCAAAGGTGAAGGTCAAGTCCTTCCCTTTGCTATGCATCCTCCAGCCACTTCCCAAGGCCTCCCAGAAGAGAAGACAGGGTCGCCCACCCCTAGTGCCCAAGGCCAGAGTCCTGCGGAGTGCACTTTCCCCCTAAGGCCCATCCCACCTTTCCTGGAAGGGGGGGGGATAAAGGCTGTGGCCTCTGGGCCTTGCTCCTTCCCCCACCCCCTCCTCCGATTCCCCCATTCCCGTGGGTATGGGGGGGCAGCCGGTCAGGGCTCCCTCCTCCGATTCCCCCGATTCCCCTGGGTATGGGGGGGCAGCCGGTCTACAAGGCTGTCCGTGAGCGGTGTAAATGGGGAGAGGGGAACCACATATACCACTTCCTCCCTGCGTCCCCCTGGATAGGGGACAGGGGACTTGTTCCCAAGGGAGAGCTTGCATTCTCTCATTCTAATGGAACATTTATTTTCAAAACCAGACGATAGTCAGGGAACCCGTGCGGCCGCTGGGGTGCAGAGGTGGCCCCCTGCTCACGCCCTGACGGGGGAAGCCCACCTGGAACAGATGATTTCGTCCGACGACTGCACAGCGGGAAGTTCACCCAGATGGTTGTCTGAGAGGTTCAGCTTCCGCAGGTTGATGAGCCCCCAGGGGATGACGGAGGGGAGGGTGGACAGGCAGTTGGCAGAGAGGTCCAGCTCCGTGATCTGGCAGGAGATGTCAATGAGCCAGTCGATGTCCACCCAAGGCAGCTTGAGGTGAGACCATTTCACACGGAGAGGCTGGGCAGGGGGTGAAGAAAGGAAAAGAATGCCCGTGGGTGGTGAGAGTGGGGATGGTGTCAAGGTGGGATACAGCAAAGGGTCATGGGAGTGTGAGCCAGCTGGGAGCCCCAGATGTTGGTACCACACGGCATTGAGCAGGTGGGAGCCCCAGATGTTGGTACCACACGGCATTGAGCAGGTGGGAGCCCCAGATGTTGGTACCACACGGCATTGAGCAGGTGGGAGCCCCAGATGTTGGTACCACACGGTATTGAGCAGGTGGGGACCTATTCCCACCTGGTCGGTCGCCTCTGCATGGCTCCTGCCACTCACTCTCTGGCCACTAGAGGGAGCCCTTGGATTTAATGTTTCTGTCACAGTGGGGAAGGAAGCCCTGCAGATAGGGCCTGGGCTCTGGCCCAGGAGGCCACCCGAGCTTGGAACAGCCTTCCCAGACTGAGAAGAAGGCAGAGGACCAAACCTGGGTCTTCTGGCCTCTCGTCCCTGGGATTAGAGCTGCTGTCGCTCTCATGAGGCCACTGTGGGTATAGCTTCCACAGAAAGAGACTAAACTAATCAAGGGACAATGGCCAGGCCCTGGCTGGTTGGCTCAGGAGTAGAGCATCGGCCCGGCATGTGGAAGTCCTAGGTTCGATTCCCAGCCAGGGCACACAGGAGAAGCGCCCATCTGCTTCTCCACCCCTCCCCCTCTCCTTCCTCTCTGTCTCTCTCTTCCCCTCCCGCAGCCGAGGCTCCATTGGAGCAAAGTTGGCTCGGGCACTGAGGACGGGTCTATGGATTCTGCCTCAGGCGCTATAATAGCTCCGGCCACAACGGAGCAACACCCCCATGGGCAGAGCATTGCCCCCTGGTGGGCATGCCAGGTCTCTCTCTCTCTCTCTCTCTCTCTCTCTCTCACACACACACACACACACACACACACACACACACACGGACGATGGCCAGACCATATACAAAGACGGAACTCTGACCACCAACCTGCAGCAACCTGCCCAGGAAACAAACCCTCTTCTCTATAATAAATATGTAAGATGATATATAAACAATCCCCATTTATCTAGAATCAATAGCCCAGGAAGCCAGTCTGTTAACAACTCGCACTTGCAGGAGGGCAGACTGCTATCTCTACTAACAAGCCCGGAGCTAACCAATAACTCATAGCAAGCAGCCCCGACGGCCAGGACTCAATGAATAACTGACAGCTTCCCTAGGCTTTGTCCCCCTTCCAAATAGGCACCGTGACCAATCAGGTAGGGCAGTGGTCCCCAACCTTTTTTGGGCCACGGACCGGTTTAATGTCAGAAAATATTTCCACGGACTGGCCTTTAGGGTGGGACGGATAAATGTATCATGTGACCGAGACAAGCGTCAAGAGTGAGTCTTAGATGGATGTAACAGAGGGAATCTGGTCATTTTTAACAAATAAAACAGGCCCTGCCTGGTTGGCTCAGTGGTAGAGCGTCGGCCTGGCGTGCAGAAGTCCCAGGTTCGATTCCTGGGCCAGGGCACACAGGAGAAGCGCCCATCTGCTTCTCCACCCCTCCCCCTCTCCTTTCTCTCTGTCTCTCTCTTCCCCTCCCGCAGCCAAGGCTGCATTGGAGCAAAGTTGGCCCGGGTGCTGAGGATGGCTCTGTGGCCTCTGCCTCAGGCGCTAGAATGGCTCTGGTTGCAACAGAGCGATGCCCCAGATGGGCAGAGCATTGCCCCCTGGTGGGCATGCCAGGTGGATCCCAGTTGGGTGCATGCGGGAGTCTGACTGCCTCTCCATTTCCAGCTTCAGAAAAATACAAAAAAAGGAAAAAAAAAAAGGAAAAAAAAAAAGAAAACATCGTTCAGACTTTTTTTTTTTTTTTCCATTTTTCTGAAGCTGGAAACAGGGAGAGACAGTCAGACAGACTCCCGCATGCGCCCGACCGGGATCCACCCGGCACGCCCACCAGGGGCGACGCTCTGCCCACCAGGGGGCGATGCTCTGCCCATCCTGGGCGTCGCCATGTTGCGACCAGAGCCACTCTAGCGCCTGAGGCAGAGGCCACAGAGCCATCCCCAGCGCCCGGGCCATCTTTGCTCCAATGGAGCCTTGGCTGCGGGAGGGGAAGAGAGAGACAGAGAGGAAAGCGCGGCGGAGGGGTGGAGAAGCAAATGGGCGCTTCTCCTGTGTGCCCTGGCCGGGAATTGAACCCGGATCCTCCACACGCTAGGCCGACGCTCTACCGCTGAGCCAACCGGCCAGGGCCAGACTTAAATATAAATAAAACGGAAATAATGTAAGTTATTTATTCCTCCTCTGCGACCGGTACCAAATGGCCCACGGACCAGTACTGGCCCGCGGCCTGGGGGTTGGGGACCGCTGATGTAGGACACCCCTCTTCTAGTTAGCCACGTGCAACGGCACGAGACCCAGATACATACGAGCAGGGCTGGTCTCTCTCTCTCTCAGATTATCAAAGAATTTGGGATTCCCTTAGGTTTCCGGGGGTTCGGGGGGAAGAGGAGATTGGCTCTATGGCTTGTTTCTCCAAAGCAACTGGAATCCCATATCAGGAAATTAGGGAAGCAAACACACATCAGCGTTTGGCAGGCGGGGAAAATGTCACAACCAGGCTGACTGTGGGGGAAAGGCTCCGATCAAGTGGGAGGAGTTGGCTGCCCGACAGGCTCCCCTATCTGGCCACCAGGTGGCGATGTGCGTCTTGCCTTCGTCTCCTTCACTAAGTCATCAGCGTTGGAAAGCCTGGGTCTCTTAACCAGGTCTCAACGCTCTGGTCTTTGAACCAAGGATAGGGGACTCTCTGTCTGTCTGTCTCTCCGTCCACCTGGATGAAGAGGGACAGATGATAACATACTGGATGTTGGGTCAAGAGAATGGAGACACGGCAGGTGAAACCCACGCTCAGAGCACTGATGGTTCAGAGAGAAGAGCTGGGTGTGTGGGTTGCTGTGCATCTATCTATCCAGTCGCCCCAACTCCCGGGTTTCTTGACCTTCATGGACCCCGAGCATGTAATGTTGATGGCAAAGCTGAGACAGGAAGCCGGCCAGCAAATGGTGGTTCTGTAGGGGGCACGGTTCTAGCAGCAGGAGAGCTTCGGTGAGAAGGGAGAGGGGCTGTGTGTGTGGCTGAGCTCCCGGGTCTGAGCAAGGGGAGGAAGCAGATGCTGTTGGCTCCTGAAGCCTGGCCCCTTCCAGGTCTCACACTCACCACTTCTGCAGGCATGAAATCTGCGAAACCAACTAAAAAACAGAAGTTTGCTGATGGGACGACACTCAGAATACAGATACACTGGTGAAAAGATTTCTGGACTGGTTGGCGGGTGGCAATAAAAACAAAAATGTGCGTGATTTCGACCTGGTTTTGGGTGAGCGTAGAGAGAGGTTCATGGACCAAAGCGATCTTCCTTTTTTTCTTTTTCTTTTTTTTTTTTTTTGGTGCACAAGCATGCGGGGTGTTTACCGAAGGGGCAGAGAGGACGGAGAGGAAGGCCCCCCACCCCCCACCGCCTGCCCCGCCCCGGGGAAGACAGCGGCACACTTAACGCCGAAATCTTGCTGGGCACACTCCGAAGCCCTCGTTACCGAGCTGCGTGCAGCCCGGGCAGGACCACAATACACCAGGTCGGGTGGGGTGAAGCCAGCGACCGCATAATTAAATCCATGCACGCTGAGCTACAAAATCAAAGACAGATGCGGTGCGGGGACCCCCCCAACTCAAGTGCGTGGTTGGGGCACACACCGACACGGAACAGGACACACTGGTGTTTGCCCTCAAGCACGAACCTTTTGAATTTGGGACCTCGAGAAGGAAGCCCTCCTCCTTCCAGAAAGCTGGGTGGGATGACTGACAAAACTTGTTTTCCAAGGTGCGGGTGGTGACCAGGGCTGGCTCGAGAAGGACCGGAGGCATTTAAGGGCATCTGGCTCATCACAGACAGTGAGGGTTGGGGGTGCCCTGAGTAAGGACGGCCCCCTGGTCCCGTGACAGAGGCTGTGGTCCCCGAGGGTGGCTACCAGCTTTCATACAAGGCTACTCGGAAGCCACGGGGCATATGAACTATGAGTGGAAGTTAGCCTCTGGGCCACTGTGACATCGCCGATGTCACATGAGGTCAGTGCAGCCTTTATTGGCGGAAGGAAAAATAATCATTACATGAAGGACTGGCATTTACCGTGCTGTTAGCCTGTTACCGTGGGAGCAGTGGGCAGACAGCCAGGCCCCAGCAGACACAGAGAGGGGTCCTCTACTCAGATGACAGGGACACGCCTCGGTGATGTTGATAGGCAGAGAACAGCCACACCAGAGCGGGGTTCCAAAGTCACCTCCTTACTACGTCTCTACTGAGCTCACAGAGGAGAGTTTGTACTTCTCCTCCCCACAGTCACAACTCATTGTTCCCATTAATTGTTCCGCGCTTGACCTGTGACCTATGGTGAACTGTGTAAGGGTCTTCTTCACTGGAGACGGTGAATCCCTCAAAGGGACAGACTGGGGTTTGAGGACAGAAGGCATGACACAGCAAAAGACAGTCACAGAATCTGTCTATTCAGTGATGACACATCTGTCAAAATGGGGTGGGGAGGATATGCAGAACATTCTAGAATGCATTTGTGATGCTTCAGTCCACGTAAAGCAGAACAGACTCACTCAACGACCTGAAGAATAAAACAAAAGAAACCCTAAGGATGCTCAGAGAAGAGCCAGTCTTGGGAGAAACAAACGTGCTCACCGGAGTGAGGTCCAGGACCACAGAAGGGAAGGAGACATGGCTGCAGAAGGGGGGGTGTCTACGGGTGGGTGCCGACATGTTGAGGGTACATTCCAAGTCTGCATATGTTCTCTGAGAATGCAGACCACCAGAGGAGGCCCTGGGGGGGGTAGGATTCAGCTGGGCACAGCATCAACTTGCTGGAGACAATGGCTCTGGCCCAGCCACAACAAGCAGGAACTGATGGTGCCCGCTGTCCTGGCCCCTGGGAGGAACCCTCCAGCTGAGGTTTCCAGCACCTGCTGCCCAATACCCTGCATTCTGGCCGGGACAGGCTCTCACAGGGAGAGGGGGCATTCCAAACGCAAGGAGGCTGGACCTCGTCCAGGCTTCTGCCCATGCACATAGGTAACCACAGTGGCTGGACCCAGGCCAAAGGCAATGGGAATGACAGCCAGAAAGATGGTGTTATGGGCTGAATCTTGGTCCCCTTTCCCCTCAAAGGACATGTTGATGTTCTCATTCTCAGTACCTTAATATGTGAGATGAACAGGATATAGGGTCTTTACGAGAGGTCAGCAGTGCGGGCTCTCATTGTTGTGACAACAGGAGATTCCGACGCAGAGGCAGACCCATGCAGGAGGAAGATATATACCCGTATAATTGAAACCCAAACAAAAGCAAATATTAAAAAATGCCCTTTCAGGCCCTGGCCAGTGGCTCAGTGGTAGAGCATCAGCCTGGTGTGTGGGAGTCCCAGGTTTGATTCCTGGCCAGGGCACACAGGAGAAGCGCCCATCTGCTTCTCTACCCTTCCCCGTCTCCTTCCTCTCTATCTCTCTCTTCCCCTCCTGCAGCCAGTGGCTCCACTGGTTCGAGCGTGGCCCCGGACGGGCACTGAGGATGGCTCAGTTGGTTTGAGTGTGTCAGCCTCAAGCACTAAAAATAGTTCAGTACTTGAGCATCAGCTCCAAACAGGGTTGCTGGGTGGATACCAGTTGGGGCACATGTGGGAGTCTGTCTCACTATTTCTCCTCCTCTCACCTGAAGAAAAATATTCCCTTTCAAATAATGCTTGAGTAGGGGGAAAAATCAATTCACAACAACAGAATATGTATTTTAGAACAGAAGAGCATTGTGTGTAATGGAAGGAAAAAAGGCATAACTCTGATCATGGTTACAAAAACAGAAAAAAGTGAGACATTATAACAAGTTCTGCCTCATTTGGTGTAAAAGGCTCAAAGAAGGCAGGGAAATGAAAAATAATCCGACTAAGAATAGAAAAAAACAAAATGAAGTCAAAACAAGAAAGTTGACAAGTCAAAGCCATTCAAGGGTCTTTGGGAAAAGAATAAAGCGGATCACCTCAATTAGAAATAAAGAAATGTGCCCTAATCATCTCGGGGTAGATATGACAAACACCAATGAAAAAATCAAGGTTTACGTTCTCAGCCAGAGCTGACAAACCAACTAACCATGTTGCGAGGCAAGATTTACTTACAAAAAATGAACAAGTTTCAAAGGGACACAATCAGAGAAAAAGAAAAAATAAATTATATGAGGCAAATAAGGGAAATAGCCAAAGAACCACTCCCAAAGGTTCCTCATTCAATATATATATATATCATATTATATATATATATATATACATACATATTTTTTCCATTCAAATCTTTCAAAGAAAGAAATAGTCCCTGAGTTACACACATGGTTCTGTAACAGCAGACTCACTTCATTTTTTGAGTCAAAACCTGTTCCTCTACAAGGGCCATTGAAATTCTAGGCCAGTGACATACATCCACGTAGGTGCAATAATTGTAACTGAACCTTCTTTAATAGAAATCCACAGCTGAACTCAGAGATTTAAGTCCCTCCTCCAAGCTGGACATGCACCAAGAAAAAAAGTGTGGTGGTCATTAGCCAAAACCACCAGCAGGCTCTAAAGTTGTTAAAAATAGGTAAACAGGATTTTAAGAAAATAAACAACACTGTGCTTTCTCCCCCACCCTGCCCTGAATTATTTCAGTAGTTCCTTTGAAAAATAGAAAGCTGACAAGAAATCTCCCGTCTCTAGCTCCAACTTAAGAATTTTGCCAATAGCTGTTTGGGAGAAAGAGAGCGAGAGACAGAGAGAGAAAGCAAGAAATAAAAATATTATCTCTGAAAAAAAATATTATCTCTGTAGTTAAAAAGCTACTTAACTTACTGTTGAGAGAACTCTCAGTTACCTCACCTTTTAAATAAAGACACAAATTTCTACCTCACAGGATTGTGAAGATTAAAGTAGAATGCTTTGCAAAGTACTTTGTTTACTACTCTGAAGTCCTATGTAAATGTAAGGGAAGTTACTGCATATATAAAATTCCATCCATCCATCCATCCATCCATCCATCTATCCATCCATCCATCCATTCACCCATCTATCCATCCATCCATCTGTCCATACAACTATCTGCCTGTCCATCCATCCATCCATCCACCCACCCATCATCCATCCATCCATCCATCCATCCATCCATCCATCCATCATTCATCCGTCCATGCATGCATCCATGCATCCATGTATCCATCCATCCATCCATCCATCCATCCATTTACCCACTTATCTATCCATCATCCATCTACCCACCCATCATCCATCCATCCATCCATCCGTCCATCCATCCATCTACCCACCCATCAGCCATCCATCCATCCATCCATCCATCTGTCTATACAGCCATCCATCCATCCATCCATCCATCCATCCATCCATCCATCTATCATCAACCCACCCACCCACCCCCTCATCCACCCATTCACCCTGTTCCAGGCCCTACATTGTCAAGGGGTAAAAACAAGGTGAGAAAAACTGTGTGAGTTCTCTGCTTCTGAGAAGCTTTCAGTCAAAGGGGGGGGGGAATTCACATTCAACAAGAATGGACAGATGACCTCAAACTTTGTTATATGCTAGGAATAAAGTGGACAGGAAGCTGGGAGAACTAGAAGGGGTGGGATCTGACCAGGTCTGTGAGTTAAGGAAGGCCTTTCTGAGGAGGTTATGTGGGGATAAGACCTGAAGGGGGTCCTGGGGTCTGGAAGCCGGGGTTGACCAACGCTGAAGGGGCATGCACGCTTTCTCCTGGCTATGTGCTACCCACCCTCCAGGCATCACAGGGACGGTCTGGCTTCCCCTGCTGCTGAGCAGCACTTTGACGGTCTTTGTGGCCATTGCTCCTCTTTTCTTTTTTCAGAAAGGAAATACTCAATTCAGAACAGCGCATTGGCAGAAGAGTTTTACAGCTTGGGTCACATGATGTCCATGACTTTCCACCCACATATGGAACCGACTGGCCGTGTCAGAGCAAGGCGCTGGTGTGCCTGTTTCCCTGGGACCCCGCCAAGGGTCTTACTCAGCATTTCTATTTATTTTTGCTGGTTTAATAGGTACGTGATGGCACTTTCACATTGTTTGAATGTGAATATCTGTGACCACCAATGTGGGTGGACACGTGCCTGTGCCATGATTTGCTGTCTGTGTTTTTTTATTTTATTGTATTTTTTTGACAGAGACAGAGAGTCAGAGAGAGGGACAGACAGGAAGGGAGAGAGATGAGAAGCATCAATTCTTCATTATGGCTCTTTAGTTGTTCAGTGATTGCTTTCTCATATGTGCCTTGTCCCGGGGGCTACAGCAGAGTGAGTGACCTCTTGCTCGAGCCAGTGACCTTGAGCTTCAAACCAGCGACCTTGGGCTCAAACCAGTGACCATGGGGTCATGTCTATGATCCCACGCTCAAGCCAGTGACCCCATACTCAAGCTGGTGAGCTCATGCCAGATGAGCCCATACTCAAGCTGGTGACCTCGGGGTTTCGAACCTGGGCCCTCCGTGTCCCAGTCCGACGCTGTATCCACTGCATCACTTCCTGGTCAGGCGCTGTGTTTTTCTTCTATGGAAATAAATTGTGAGTAGATTTTTTTTTTTTTGTGAGTAGTTTGATAGCAAGGGCTGTGGTTCTGGCTCAGTCAGTGTTGCGTCCCAAGCATGTAGTAGGTAGTCTATAAATACTTAATTCAGAGCCTGACCTGTGGTGGCGCAGTGGATCAAGTGTCGACCTGGAACACTGAGGTCACCGGTTCAAAACCCTGGGCTTGCCTGGTCAAGGCACATATAGGAGTTGATGCTTCCTGCTCCTCCCCCACTTCTCTCTCTCTCTCTCTCTCTCTCTTTCTCTCTTCTCTAAAATAAATAAATAAAATTTTTTTTAAAAAAATACTTAATTCAACCATCAACTGATGGTTTTTTATTGTGTGTGTGTGCGTGTGTGTCTATAATTGTATCAATGATCAGCCCCTCACATGGGTCCCTGTAAGGGCTGAGAGGCCCTATTTGCTACCCCTCTCCTCTTTCTGAGAACCCTGCACACTCAAACCTCATACCCACCAGATCACACAGGCTGGGGAAGGGCTGATTCAGCTTCGAAATGTGCAGCCAGGCTGTTTGTGCCAGGCACAGACACAAATGATCTGAGTGGATCTGAGTGGCGGGTCACCAGGAATTATAAAGATACATAATAAGCCAGCAGCTGATTCCAAAAGTAACAACAACAACAACAACAACAATAATACAATGTTTCTTTCCAGGGTAGCTGCCAGGTTTTGAAATCATTAGCGACTTCTCAAAGGAAAACCATCACCCCTCAGCCCCCCACCCTTCGCCACCTACTGAGCTGTTTCAAAATTAATTTTAGCGCTTGTCTACTCCCCACAGCTCCAAACAGCCCCCAGGCGCCCTCCAGCCTGGCGCTCGCACTGCCAGAGTGGGGACAAATGTGGTTATCTCAGGACCCGCTCGGGTGTCCGCTGGCACTGCGGAGTTTTCCCACCCCCTTCTGGACATGCCAACGTCGAAGCCTTGCTATTTCTCCCGGCAACACAGAACAAACAGCCAGGGTGTCCACGGCGAAGGGAGGCCACCTCATTAAACACGCAGGCAAGGACCTGGCGGCTTTCCAGAGGGGCACCGACGAGCCAGGCAGGGGGACGGCGTCCTGGCCAGCTCCGACAGGGTTTGCGTTATGCTCTTTTACAAACCGTGTCCAGACCGTGCGGTGTGAGCTCTCGGACCTTCCTGAGCAAACACCAACAAAAGCGACAGCGGAACAGGGACGCGGGCTTCTCTGGGGTTCCCTGGGGAGGGGGCTATCCGAAGAAGGTTCTAGAAGCCTGAGAAGCAGGCAATGCCCGACACAGAGACGTGCAGGAGGGCTTGGAACCTCTACCACTTTGCCATGGCGTCCACGGAGGCAGCCATTACATTAAAAAAAAAACAAAAAAAAAAACCCCGTATTTTTTGCTCCATAAGACACACCTAGAGTTTTAAGGAGAAAAATAAGAAAAAACAATATTCTGAACCAAATGGTGTGTTAAAATATATTTTTTTAATATTGTATTTTTTGCTCCATAAGATGCACAGGCATTTCCCACCCACTCCACTTCTGGGGGGGAAAAAAGTGCATCTTATGGAGCGAAAAATACAGTAAATAAATACCAGCTAGCTGGTTGGGGAGACAGACCACAAACACACCCCAAAACAAGAGGACGGCTTCGGCAAGGTCACTGTCACGAACACCAGCCAGGTCGGGGGAGTTTCCAGGCCAAGTATCTGGCTCTTTTAATGCCTGCCCTTGCCTAAGATTCTGAGCCAAAAATGTCTGGTTCGATCGTGCTGGACATACTGGACACCTGGAACAGCAGGGAAGCTTACCTCTGGTTCCTGAGTCATCGCCGGACCACTGAGGACTGACCTACTCTCTTCTGCCAGTAGCTCAGGATCAATGTGCTGTCCCGGGTTAGAGACCAGGGGGCAGCCAGCCACACCCACTGCGGGCCACTTGATGGTTGGAAGTCACCTGAATAATTACTTTTTTTTTAAAAAAAAAGTACCAGCTGCTTCAGGAAAGCCCATGGAGCACTTCTGACTCAAGCCGCACAACACTTTCATTTTCTCTTCTGATTCTACCCGAAAGGGCCCAAGAGGAGAAAAACACACATCATCTTTCTCGGTCTCCTCCTTTGTTCGTGGAAATGTAGTCATTGCTTCCAACTCTGATGCCCATCTTGGCAGATGCCACGGCCATACGGAGAAAAGACCACCCGGGCTGAGGGGTGAACTCCTTCGACTTCTAACCCCGAGCCAGGAAAACCAGAGTCACCAGGTCTCTCCACCTCGGAATCACCCGGCAAGTTTTTTAAACCTCTTGATGCAGGGGTTCCACCCCAGAGATTCGGGCGTAGCATAGGGTGTGGCCCAGGCATCGGGATTTTTAAAAGCTCCGAGGTGCAGAAAAGCATACGAACCACTGATCTACATGAAAGGGCAGGTGTGGTTGTCGGGAACCATGAGATGGGAAAATCCTCGAGTTTCCGGAGGCTCTGGTTCTGGTCCGAGCATCACTGCTTAGCATTTGCAGTCCTTGGACAAGTAGCAGGATGTCTCCGGACCTCCACCTTTTCATCTGTCCAACAGATTATGTTCTCTGATGTTCTCCACCGAGGTGATCAGAAAATGCTGGGGCGGGCACGGAGCCCTGTGTAAACGGCAGTGTCAGACTGCTCCCTTCTGCCACACAGGGCTAAGCTCGACCGGATGTTTATTGAGCATGTACGTACTATGTGCCAGACCCCGTGCAAAATGCACCGTCACTCTCCACGGTGAATGCTGTAATCACCCCTGTGTTATAATTTAGGGGAAAAATACCAGAGAGGCAACAAGGTACAGATAGTAAAATATCAGTATCCTTTGGCAATCAGGAAACCAGCGATAATCAGGGAGGGGGGGTGGGTGGGAGGGAGAGAAAATAGCAATAAATATAATAAAAGAAGATGGAATGAAAAACGCAGAGGGTGGGTCCCCTACAGATGGGAAGAGGGGGGGTTCCTCTAAGACACTCTCAGGAGGGACTGAGAACGGAATGCTGTTCTTAAGACAAAGAGTTCAAAAACAAACAAACAAAACCCACCTAAAAATAAAGGTCTGGGGGAACTTATATAAAACTGATGATGCAGAAGAAAAGGGGATAGTGTGGCCACAGGAAGAGGAGAGGACCCTGATTTAGGGACAGAAACATTAACAGGATAGAGCAGGTTTTTTTTTTGAGATAATGACTATAGGTATTCATGGGTCATAAAGCCATAAACTAGGTATGCCAAGCAAAAAGTTGTGGAATGATAAGAACCAGATAAAAACCAGGAAACTCTAGGAGAACTCCTGTCTATGAAATCAAGGTGGAAATGACTTTTTTATATACACTGGCAGAAGCCATGATTGATGATGTATTCCTCTATCTTCGTTATTGCAAAAGATAACAGACAAAAGAAAAAACAACAACAACGGATTGAGAAAGCCATTGGCCACATGGGTGATAAACACAGGCTTAAAACTGCTAAGATACAAAAAGAAGTCCTCCAAAGTGAGCAGGCTGGGACAAACACTGCCCTTTAGACAGATCACCCACACATAGTAACAGGCAGCACTCGGAAGGGGGAAGTTAAACCATTCATGAAAGTATGAAAAGAAGCTCCATGTTCTCTGCATCATATACATGGACGGTAAAAACAAGAAGACATCACTGTTCTGCCCATGAAAATGATAAAAATGTAAACGCTTCTGAAGACTTAGCTCTGGCCAAGCTGAGGGGACAGAAATCCCCGCATATTTCCAGCGAGGGTGTGAATCACACAGCTTTTTTTGGGGGGGGAGGGCAAGTGTGGATTCCAAAGTGGTCCGCTTTTACGACTTTGCTCTCGACATAAAGCAGACATCCTAGAAGACCAGGCTCTATTATAGTACAAGGAAGAAAAACCCAGAAACAATTCACAGGTCCGCCGATAGGACAGCCAAGTCACCTAAGCTACGTTCGCTCTACAGATTGAAGGCACATACTTAACAACAGTGACCTCTCTCCACCTTCACCGATCTAGAGGAGGTCTATTATGGAGTGATAAGTTAAAAACAAAACAAAAAACAAGTTGGAGGTAATGTAAATAATGCCATGTTCTTTTTGTTATGAAAATGAAAAACGAAAACAAAAGCTTGTCTATGTTTTCCTCTTTTCCCCCCAGTTTTACTGAGATATAATGGGCATCTAACATTGGGGTAAGTGTAAGGTACACCATGTGTTGATCTGACACCCATACATTGATCGCAAGATGGTTACCAGCACACAGTTAGCCAAGGCCTGCCTCATGTCACCCAATTGCCATTTCTTTTTTTGGTGGTAAGAATGTTGGTCATTGACTCTCTTAGAAACTTTTGAGTATACACCATGGTATATTGTTAACTATATCACAAGGCTGTACATCAGGTCTCCAGAATGTATTCCCCTTTTCAATGAAGTTTGTGCCCTTTGACCAACCTGCCCCCAACCCCCCACCCCTAGCCCCTGAAATCCACCATTCTACTTTCTGTTTCTAGGAGTTTGGCATTTTTAGATTGCATGCGTAAGGGAGACCATACAGTTTTTGTCACCTTCTGCTTGACTTAGTTCTCTTAGCCTAATGCCCTCAGGGTCCACCCACATGGTTACAAGTGGCAGAATACATTCTTTATATCTCATGGCTTAAAAATATCCCAGCCCTGGCCGGTTGGCTCAGTGGATAGAGCGTTGGCCCAGTGTATGGATGTCCCAGGTCCGATCCCCAGTCAGGGTACACAAGAGAAGCAACCATCTCTGCTTCTCCCATCTCCTTTCCCCCTTCCTATCCCCTCCTGTAGCCATGGCTCGATTGGTTCTAGTGTTGCCCCAGATGGGGGCATGCCGGGCGGATCCCAGTCGCATTGCATGCGGGAGTGTGTCTCACTATCTCTCCTCCTTTCACTTAAAGAGAAATATCCCCTAGTAGGTCTATACCCCTTCTTCTTCATCCGTCCATCTATGGGCAGGGGACTACTCACCATTTTCCCCGAACAACTGCTGGGCAAGGCGCTGGCTTCGATGAAGTACTTCCGGAGGAGATGTTTGCTGGGGTCTGGGCTGTCCAGTAAGATGTAGGAACAGAAGAAAGCCCCGTGCCGGAGCAGGAATATGGCGACGTCTTCATTCCCTACAGGACAGACACAGGGAGCTCAGGGTCTTCCAGATGTGGTGTGCGTCACACCTGTCTGAGACAACAGATGCTCGTCGTGGCGGGGGGGGGGGGGGGGCGAAACTGAGCAAGTTTCTGGGTTGTGGCTGAACTTCTCCATTGCCTCCCTGACGCATCAAGTTCCTGTTCGTGTGAATGTGTGTGGGTTTCCTTGGCTGCAGCTGGTACCCGTCCCTGAAATCCCCTGGCAGGGGGAGGTGAGTTGGGGAGTAAGAGAGGATGTAGACATTTCGAAAAAGAAACAAATAACAGGAGCTGCACACGTTTCCACACAGGTGAGTGAGAACCAGGGGGGAGGGGCAGACTCCGGCTCCGTGTCTCAAAACCGGGACAGTTCTCCTGGGCAGGGGCGGGGTCAACCGGGGCACCCACCTGACTTGATGGCTGCATAGAGGGGTAAGCGCACGATGACCGGGAACTCGTTCTTCCTGACCGCGTAGCTCTCGGGGTCGGCCCCGTGCGTCAGGACCAGCAGCTTCACCAGTGCCAGGTGCCCTTGCTGGCAAGCCAGGGCCAGGGTCCAGTTCAGTAGCCGCTGGGGGCTACAGGGACCTGGCAGGAGACAGCAACAGGGCAGAGGGACGGTGGTCCCGAAGGGCTCCAGTGGTCCCCACGCTGACTTCCCCTTGGACCAGCTGTAAACTCCCACCGTCCTGTTTCCAGCTCAAAGTCATGTCTGCCAGGCTGACCACGTTTGCTGAACAGTCCCTCTGAACTGCCCATTACACCTTCCCACCCTGCTTCATAACAAACAAGTCGGCTCGTCCCACAGCGTCAAGTGAGGACACGCAGTGTTCAAAACACCATATGCTCTGATGGTCACAGAATGAAAAACGTGTGAAGATAAGACTAGAAGGAAGCCCCCCACTATCATCTCTGGGGAGTGGGATTCTGAGCCCCCTTCTCACCCCTCCCCCAACACAGTCCCAACCTCATCTCTAAACTAGAATTACACACAGGGGCATGGGTTTTGGAGACGCAGATGGTTTAGGATTAAAATTTAGCTGGGTGATCTTGGACGACACATTTTTCAACCTCTCTCTGACTCAGTTGACCTCTCTGTCAAAATGGGAACGATGACGTCCAACCTCCCAAATCTAACGCGAGGATTACAGAGCGTAATGTATGCCAAGGGCCTGACATCACTCACTAGGTGACACTGTTATGTTCTTAGAGCACCAATGCTTCTCCAGCCTCGCCAGATTATCTGTGATATTCGCGTGCTGTTTCCGTCAGTATAAAAGAGCTCACTTTTTTTTTTTGTATTTTTCTGAAGCTGGAAACGGGGAGAGACAATCAGACAGACTCCCGCATGCGCCAGACCGGGATCCACCCAGCACGCCCACCAGGGGCCACGCTCTGCCCACCAGGGGGCGATGCTCTGCCCCTCCGGGGCGTCACTCTGCCGTGACCAGAGCCACTCTAGCGCCTGGGGCAGAGGCCAAGGAGCCATCCCCAGCACCCGGGCCATTTTTGCTTCAACGGAGCCTTGGCTGCGGGAGGGGAAGAGAGAGAGAGGAAGGAGAGGGGGAGGGGTGGAGAAGCAAATGGGTGCTTCTCCTATGTGCCCTGGCCAGGAATCGAACCCAGGTCCCCCGCACGCTGAGCCAACCGGCCAGGGCAAGAGCTCACTTTTTAGCCGACAACTTGGAGAGTTACTCCTTGAAAGGATGGCCTACCTAATTCCAGGATAAAAGAACGGGCCTCGAACGGACAGGAACAGCATGGGCTGAAGCATTCACCGTATATTCAAGTTCAGAGTAGGGGACTATCTTTTGGGTCTAGCAGCCAGGGAGAAATGACCCCATCCTACACGTGGATACTTCCTGGTTGCATCAGAAGGCGGTCTCATTCCCAGAGGTGGGAAATTCTTAGGGACCTCGTGCTCCCAAACACTGAGAGGAACCTTCCCTTTCACACTAGGAAACTGACCAGGACATATGGGTGAGGGGGAAATGGCAGCAATGAAAATGCAGCACATTCACCCCTGGTCCAGTGCCTGGGCTACAGCAGGTGCTAAAAAGTGCCCCTTCTTTGCCCTCCACGAATAACTATGATGAACCATTCAAAGGAGGGGGTGCAGGATCAGAAAAGCGAGCCCTGCAAAAGCAGACGACCCAATACTTGCCAAGTAAACTCCTATTCATCGTGCAAAACCCCACCCAGACGTCCATGCTCTCTGAAGACCCCTGTCCTGCCCCAGACGAGACCATTACCTGCCATGTACTCACAGAGCACTGTGTAAATACTTCAACCTCAGCCCTGTGATGCTGCTTGGCCTTTCTTTGCTTGGCCAGAGGCACGAAAGGGCTGGGGCCACCTTTTATTTTTATTTTTATTTTTTTTATTTTATTTTTTTAATTTTTATTTTTTTAATTTATTCATTTTAGAGAGGAGAGGGAGAGACAGAGAGAGAGAAGGGGGGAGGAGCTGGAAGCATCAACTCCCATATGTGCCTTGTCCAGGCAAGCCCAGGGCCTTGAACCGGCGACCTCAGCATTTCCAAGTCGACACTTTATCCACTACGCCACCACCGGTCAGGCTGGGGCCACCTTTTAAAATGTCGCGGTGACCCTAAAGTTCTGCAGAGTGTCCAAGACTTGGCGAATGCTTGGAATATGTAAGCTGTGCAAGTAGGTGAGACTCTTTGTGGCAAGCACAGAGCCACTCTTGGGGATCCCCAAAGAGAGGGTGTCAGCCAATAGCTCCTCGGGGGTGCCCAGATCCTCCCTGCCCTCCTACGCCTTGCTTGACCCAATTGGCACCCATGGGCCCTACCACCACCCTGATTTCTGTCCATAACTTCACTCTCCATCCAGATCCAGAGGAAGCACCATCTCAGAATTAACTCTGGGTGAAAACCAATTTCAAAGCACATAGCTGGACACCCCATCCCCCCAAAGGATCAATAAATAATATTGGGGGGCTCATGCTTGAAAATTATTAAAAATTTCAAGGTAGTGACTTAAGTGAGAGGCCCTGTGAGGCTGCCCTGTTGCACATCTATGAACCCTGCCCTGCACCCAAGCAATACCCTAATTCTCAATGACCACTGGTTAGGCAACGCCTCAGCCTATAATTGTAGTGATGACTGCCCTTGTACAGTATTGCAGATCTGAGGCCACCACGGGAAATTAAAGAAGACCGGGACACCCTGAATCAACCAAGAGAAATAAAATCACTTGTTACTAAAAAGGCAACTCACATGGCACATCCAAACCATATAATATTATCGGGCGATAAAATGAATTGGATCTTTTTTTTTTTTTTTTTTTTTTTTTAATTTTTTATTTATTCATTTTAGAGAGGAGAGGGAGAGAGAGAGAGAAAGAGAGAGAGAGAGAGAGAGAGAGAGAGAAGGGGGGGAGGAGCTGGAAGCATCAACTCCCATATGTGCCTTGACCAGGCAAGCCCAGGGTTTCGAACCAGCGACCTCAGCATTTCCAGGTCGAGGCTTTATCCACTGCGCCACCACAGGTCAGGCCTGAATTGGATCTTAAGCCACAAAAAGGACATGGAGAAAACTTAAATGCATATAGCTAGGTGAAAGAAGTCAGTCTGAAAAGGCTACCATGTTATATGATTCCAAGTACACAGCCCTCTGGAAAAGGCAGAACTATGGAGTTAGCCAGAAGATCAGGGTCTCCAGGGGTGGAGGGGGGGGGGAGGGAGGGATGAGTATGTAGAGCACAGAGGATTTTTCCGAGATTGAGACTATTCCTTATGATACTTTAATAGTGGATACATTTGTCCAAACCCATGGAGTGTACAACCCTAAAGTCAACTATGGACTTTAGTTAGTAATAATGTATCAGTATTGGTTCAATAATTGTAACAAATGTACCACATTTATACAAAATACAAATATAGTAATAGGGGAAACCATAGAGTGTGTGTGTGTGTGGGGGGGATCCTTTGTACTGCCCCATCAATTTTTTCTGTAAACCTAAAACAGCTTTTAAAAAAAGAGTCAACCTAGCCGGATAGCTTGGTTGGTTAGAGTATCATCCCAAAGCAGAGAGGTTGTGGGTTCGATCCCTGATCTGGGCATATACAGAAACAGACTGATGTTCCTGTCTGTGTCTCTCTCTTCTGTTCTTTCTAAAATTAATAAATAAAAATATTTTAAAAAAAGAAAGCCTATTAAGTTTAAACAAACAAAAGGAGTATAGATCTATATTCTTTCTCAAATACAGCGTGAGAGAATTTCCCTTGTAGGTGAAAGGGAGTGAGATGCAGGACGGGGGTTGCTGCAGGAGCTCACGATTGGTAAAAGTGCAGAGAATGGGCATTTGGGGGTACAAACTCTCCAAAATGCCTGCCTGGTTTCTAAGAAAGGCGTCCCTGAGTGGCGGTAAAGAGGTCATGTCCCGGGACTTACCTGGTAAAGACTCGAGTAACTCATGCACGACGTCTGTGTGCCCAAACTGCGCTGCCACCACGGCGGGGTTGTCATCGGTGGGCTCGGTCGGCAGCTGCACCTGTCTCTCGGTGAGCAGATACCGGACGGTCTCCAGGTCCCCGTAGGCCGCTGAGAGGCTCAGAAGCTGGCCCTGGCCCAAGAGAACAGGATCAGGACTTCAGCGAGACCCACACTGTGGGAAATGACCCAACAGAATCAACTCTCCATTGCTTTGTCGAGTCCACGGGCAAGACCAGAGTTGAGCACCCAGGACTCGGAACGTAGCCGCACACAGCCGGGGATGCCGGAGGTGTAGAGTCACACGCGGTTTCAAAGAAAAAGCAACATGTAGGACTGTACATACAATAGAACTGTATCTCTGTTAGAAATAACTCAGATCAGCAGGCTGGAAAAAAATATATATATTTTCCTTTATGAGAGAGAGAGAGAGAGAGAGAGAGAGGGACAGACAGGGACAGACAGACAGGAAGGGAGAGAGATGAGAAGCACTAATTCTTCATTGTGGCACCTTAGTTGTTCATTGATTGATTTCTCATATGTGCCTTGACCAGGGGGCTCCAGCAGACTGAGTGACCCCTTGCTCAAGCTGGCGACCTTTGAGCTTAAGCCAGCAACCATGGGTCATGTCTACGATCCCTTGCTTAAGCCAGTGACTCTGTTTAAGCTGGTAAGACCATGCTCAAAGTGGCAACCTCGAAAGTTTTGAACCTGGGTCCTCTGCATCCCAGGCCAACAGTCTATCTACTGCGCTGCCGCCTGGTCAGGCGGGAAGAATATTTCTAAAACTGCTAAAGTGGGATGATTAACGTATTAGGGCTATGTTTATTTTTTTTGTTCTCTTTTTTTCTCTACTTTTACATAATTCTAGATTTTTCTCTTTGGAGCATGTGCTCTTTTTATAAGAAAAAAAAGTGTGAAAGAGTGCTGCAGAATAAACCCTCCGGTCGGCATTTTGTTCTTTGCGTGTCGGTCACTCATCCCCTGTCCCCTGGGAAGGTGGCAGAGGTGACCTTAGGGGATGGCAAGGCGAGAAGTTGCCGCAAAAGATCGTGTGAAACAAGGTATTTCTAGAATGCAATAAAAGAGAAAATGCTTATTATGCCCTGGCCAGGTAGTTCAGTTGATTAGAGTTACCGATACGCCCAGGTTGTGGGTTCGATTCCCGGTAAGGGCACATACAAGAATCAACCAATGAATGCAGAAATACATGGAAAAACAAATGGATGTTTCTCTCTCTCTTTACTTCTCTCTCTCTCTCTCTCCATTCCTCACTCCCTAAAATCAGCAAATTAAAAAAAAATTTAAATCCTCATTATAATTATGATGATAACAAGAAGATAATCTGAGCCACAACCTTTGCCCAACCCAGGCCCCCGGGCCTGACTGGAGGGTCCGGCATCGACCTTACCTTTTCCAGCTGGGACACGCTCTCGTCACAAGCCTCTCTGAGCAGGTGGCGGGCTCTGCTGAGGTCCCCCTGCTTGTAGGCGGTGTGAATGTCTTCTGTCCCAGGACACTGCACTGTGCCTGGCGCGGACAGTTTGCTGCCCATGTCCCTGGCACCTGGGTGGACAGAAGCATGCACACAGAGTTACCGTCCCTGCTGGCTCGTGGGAATCATTAAAAAGGCACTGCCAATTGATTTTTGACAAGGGCGTAAAAGCCATCCAGTGAGAAAAAGCAAAGCCTTTCTCAAAAAAAGGTGTCAGGACACCTGGACATCCTACCTTGAATGAAAAGAAACCCAGACCCCTTTTTCTCACCCCACACAAAAATTAATTTGAGATGGATCGTGGATCTACACATACAGGTTAAAACTAGAGACAGTCTAGGAAAAACCCCCCGAGAAAAATAGCTTCATGACTTAACAGTAATCAAAGGTGTTTTTTTCCTTTTTTTTTGTGACAGAGACAGAAAGAGACAGAGAAAGGGACAGATAGGGACAGACAGACAGGAAAGGAGAGGAGAAGCATCAATTCTTTGTTGTGGCACCTTAGTTGTTAATTGATTACTTTCTCATATTGCCTGATTGGAGGGTTACAGCAGAGCGAGTGATCCCTTGCTCAAGCCAGTGACCTTGGGCTTCAAGCCAGTGACCATGGAGTCATGTCTATGATCCCACACTCTAGCTGGTGAGCCCACGCTCAAGCCGGTGAGCCCACGCTCAAGCCGGTGACCTCAGGGTTTCAAACCTGGGTCCTCTGTGTCCCAGTCCAACGCTCTATTCACTGTGCCACCACCTGGGCAGACTCAAAGGTTTCTAAGGACACAGGAAACAATAACCATGAAAGAAAAGACTTGCTAATTAGACTTCACCAAACTTTTAAACTTCTTCCCATCAACAGATTGATCTTCCATTTTAACCCTGAACAGGCAAGTTGCATAGTCAAAGAAAATAATCTGCAAAATGTACCCACAGCAGGAATAGTATCCAGACTATGAAAAGAACTAGACCTCAGTAATAAAGGACAAACAACCCACTTAAAAACGAGCAAAGATCTGAACAGTTAGAAGCCACTCAAAGAACTCAACACCACTTAGTCATCAGGAACATGCAAATTAAAACCACCAGGAGACACCATGATACTCCCACTAGAATCACTAACATTTAAAAGAACTTGGTAAAGCTATAGAGTAACCAGAACACCGAGACCTTATTGGTTGGAGCGTAAAAGAGCAGCACCCCTTTGGAAACAAAGTCTGGGAGTGTCTCATAAAACTAAACATTCACTGACCCTACTGACCCACAGTTTTATTCTTAGATATTTACCCAAGACAAATGTCTAATTTAAAAATGTATCCAAGAACGCTCATAGCAGCTTCATTCATCCTATTTCCAAACTGTCAATAACGCAGGTAGCCGTCAATAGAGGCACTGTGGTTTCCTGACTACTCAGCCACACAAAGGAATAAACTACAAATCCATGACATGCAAATCTGAAAATGTAATGCTGAAGGGAATGATCACGCAGAATGAGTCTAATCTATGGGTGAAAAAAAAAAATCCAAACAGTGAGTGGTTTTCTGGGGGAATAGCGACAGACATGAAGTTTACCAAGGAAGGGACAGGAGCACATTGTCTGGGTGACGTTGCTATATCTTGATGGCGATTTCATTCTACCGGGGTTATTTTAAAACTTATCAACTAGTCCAGTGAAGATATGTACCTTTGACTTTATATACATTTTACCTAAAAAGAAACAACCCCCAAACCATAAATGATATTGAACCATAGTCAATAACACGAATGCTCAAGTAGTTGAGGGTGAAGTGTACAGGTGTTTGCCATTCTGAAACGCATTAAAAATAATGGACTGCCTGACCAGGTGATGGCGCAGTGGATAGAGCGTCGGCCTGGGATGCAGAGGACCCAGGTTCGAGAGGCCAGAGGTCACCAGCTGCAGCGAGAGGTCGCTGGCTTGAGTGTGGGATCGTAGACATGACCCCATGGTCACTGGCCTGAAGCCCAAGTGACTGGCCATAAGTCCAAGGTCGCTGGCTTGAAGCCCAAGGTCGCTGGCTTGAGCAAGGGGTCACTTGCTCTGCTGGAGCCCCCCCCGGGTCAAGGCACATATTAAAAATGCAGTCAATGAACAACTAAGGTGCCGCAATGAAGAACTGATGTTTCTCATCTCTCTCTCTCTTTCGGTCTGTCTGTCCCTCTCTCTGTCTCTCTCGCAAATAAATAAAAAATAAATAGAAATAATGATTGTCGGGTGGTGGATAAAGGAACAAACAGAAAGCTGAAGAAATGGTTTTAGAAAACGTCAACAGTAGACTCTAAGCCAGGGGTCCCCAAACTACGGCCCGCGGGCCACATGCGGCCCCCTGAGGCCATTTAACCGGCCCCGCCGCACTTCCAGAAGGGGCACCTCTTTCACTGGTGGTCAGTGAGAGGAGCATAGTTCCCATTGAAATACTGGTCAGTTGGTTGATTTAAATTTACTTGTTCTTTATTTTAAATATTGTATTTGTTTCCTGTTTTGTTTTTTTTTTACTTTAAAATAAGATCTGTGCAGTATGCATAGGGATTTGTTCATAGTTTTTTTTATAGTCTGGCCCTCCAATGGTCTGAGGGACAGTGAACTGGCCCCCTGTGTAAAAAGTTTGGGGACCTCTGCTCTAAGCGATAGGGACGCAGACGCATGCGGTTGAATTCTTCCAACTTGACTGCGCGTTTGAACATTTTCCATAACCTGATGTTGGGAGGAGTCGGTCAAAAACAGTCACCCTAAATGCAGGGCCCGCAATCTGGTGTGCTGAGGGAGCCCCCCCCCCCAACCAGCGCAGGTAAATCCTGCTCTGTCAGAAAGGCACAGACAAGCCGTCAGTACCATCCAGGGTCTTTAGCGGCTTATGCTGAGCCACGACTGGCCCCGTGGCCACTGCCAGTGCTCTAAATCCCGCCTAAGTGGGTGAGGTTCACGTACAATGTGCATCATCACTGCTGAACGGCTGCGTCTGCGTGGAGAGTATTGTGGGGTGTTTTTCTTTTTGAGGTGGGGGTGGCCGTGTATTTTTGGAAGGAAGAGTCAGAAACGGTTGTGGCGTGTCAGCGGTTTAAGATGGAAATAAGACGGCTTTGCTTCCCATTCCACATGACAGGTCTCCTTCATGAATTATTTACTGTCAGAGACGCAGGGAAGGCCGCAGGCAGGGGCACGACAAGGAGGTAGAATCCAGGGCAGCATCATCCATCGGAAGGGACACTGGTCACCTTTCAGAACTAAACAAATGCCCCCCTCGTCTCCGTAAAAGACAAGCGTGTGTGTGTGTGCGCGTGCCCGAGCAGGTCCCAGTAACCTCTCCGGTTCACATTAGAAACAGAAATAGAAACAGTTCACCTTTTAGCCCCAGGTCAGCAACACTGAGCAGCTGGGTGTCTAGGACCTGGGGCACATGTGAAATGACAAGGGTCGTTTTACTTTAACTTGACGTTTAAAAATACTATAATGTCTGTGGAGTAAAAATGCCATAATAACCAAGACTCTGCCCGGTTCTGTTTATATGATTTTTTGACATGGGGATGTTTTCCGTTTTGAATCTATTTTTTTTTTTTATAAGTTGGACGGACAACGCTTGTCCATAGACCCCAAGAGCTGGGGGGTGGGGGTGGGGTGGGTGGAGGTCTGGACCCAACTGTTGGACAGACATTTGGGGGAAAACATCAGTTAAGGCAGATGAACTTCACTTAACCTGCCAACTTCATTTAGTTCCCTGAAATCGTAAAGAGAATAATTACATATATTCCGATGGAAAGACAAGAAAATCAAAATACTAATGATGAGCAGTACTAAGGATGAGCTGGGAGGGAGTTGGTGGTAGGATTAAAAAATATTTGTCTTCGCTATTTCCCAAGTTCCCCGTGATGGGATTATATGCCTGTTTTGTTTAAAACGTTAAAGAAATAACACAAGTAAGCAATAACACACACTCTTAGTGAAAAAAGAGCCTAAATAATACATAAATAGATCACGTAATAGGCAGAAGTCTCTCCTCCCCACCATCAGAGATGCCTTTTCTTAGAGGTAAATATTTATTTTTACAGTCATTTCCCCCCCCCCCAAATACTACAGTTTTATATTTGAGAATCAGTAACCTCTGATTTAAACGTAAAGCAAGGGAACATATTTATACTACTAGTGATAATTCAGTTATTTATTTGTGCCTATTAATCCATGATGGTCCATAATTCTATTCTTTTATACAGTAAAACATCACCCTTTGAAATATTTTTCTCATGCGGATTTAAAATTCATACGAAAAATATCAATCCCTCAAGTTTCTATTTCACTTGTTAATATACTAAGTAAGTCACTATAATGAGGAGGAAAGTTACAGCAGAACATTACAGTGACTCAGTTTCTATTTCAGTTGTTAATATATACTAAGTAAGTCACTATAATGAGGAGGAAATTTACAGCAGAACATTACAGCGACTCAGTTGTTAATATACTATGTAAGTCACTATAATGAGGAGGAAAGTTACAGCAGAACATTACAGTGACTCAGGTTCTAGTTCAAAAAATAATTCCTTTTGTTCTCTATGACCATGTGTCATTATTTGCTTATCTAGCAATAAAGATTCTTTATACACACACACACACACAGATACATGTGTAAATATATAAAAACTACAAACAGGTATATCTCACTTGCTTGTAACGCAAAGTTAATACGCTTAATGAGGTATATAACTAGGCAAAGGAGACTGACAACATAGTTCTTTTAAAAAAATATTTTGTTGGTGTTTCTTGTTTGATTTAAGAAGCAAATCAGTTAGAAATTAGAATGAGCGAGCGGAGAGTCTAGATGCGGGGGATGACGAGAGTTATTAATCTGGCACCTGAGACAAGAAACATTTACGGAAACCTGTGAGATGCCATAATGAACATATCTCCGGTACGGAATAAAAATTAATACCTCTTCATAGCCTGATATTTAAACGTGCTAGACATGAACAGGAAATTAAGAGCTCACTATGTGAAGAAGTCTTTGGTTAAAAAATACTTAAAAAAAGAAAAACCCATAGAACCAGAATAGTGTCAACCTCGACAATCACTCTCAACATAACAATCTATTCATAAAGAAATACTTCCAGGAACACTGTTTTGACGTCTTCAGCTGTTTCTAGGAGAAATATGTGTCACTGACAATAATTCAGTCTCTGCTCAGGTTTTAGAAAAACCAATGATTCCGACAGCAGGGAAAAAAAACTAAGGAAAATTATTTTTTCGCTTTTCTTCTGGGAAGATAATCCCACAAGAGAGCCATGAATAGTCTAGGGTGACATCTGTCTATAAAAGCCAAGTCACTCATACGAACAGCTCCCTGTGGCCTGCCCCACCTTGAAGAGAGTCCTTTGTCTGTTGATTCTCAGGCTGTTTTGTCCTTATAGCCCAAGAAGACATTCTCCTTATTTTTTTCCTTCTGGAACAATATTTGCAAAATGATCCCTCCCGACCCAATAATCAAAATAAAATTCTCTTGTGACTTTTTCTTTCTCTTTTTGCACCCCCTACAAATGGAGGACAACAGAGAGGTAACATGATAGAGACTTCAATTTCATGAGTTGTAAAATATCGGCCTGTTTGTGTGTGTGTGTGTGTGTGTGTGTGTATGTGTGTATGTAATTCTCTCATTTCCACCAAAGAAAACATGCACAAATGGTGTCTGTCAATTCAAAATGTGTGACCCCCTCTGTACATCCCCAAAAAGACACTAACCTTTCACTTGCACATCCGTGAAATTTTTTTTTTATGACATTCATCTTCATCCATCAAACAGCCAAAAGTATAGATATATTTATCAACCCATCAGCCCCTGCAGAACACGACAACTTGAGGATGCTACTGACCTGGTCATAATTCTTTAATGACCTTCCCGTGACATCCTCCACTGAGTCCCCGTGCGGCCAAAGCTCAGGGGACGGGGACTGTCCCTCCCCGCAGACTCCATCCTCTGGGCATTGCCCGGCTGGCTCCCTGCAGCCCCGGGTCACCGGCTTTCAGCGGGAAGGATGCATCTCTCTTTTTCCCAGTCATCCCTCTAGAGGGTTAGCTACAGTAGCAGTTTTCAGCTCTGGATCGAATGACGGTGAAATCTAACACTTGATTCCTTCAGGGAGGATGCAGGCATCGTCCTCCAGAGGTGTAGAGGGCGACGTGACCCCCAGGGTGATCCTCCACGGTCATGCCTCCCGTCCCCAGATGGCTGGTACTCTGTCCCACCAAGCGAGGCCACCGGGACCAGCCAGCATCAGGAGAGAGGGCTCAGATGGTGGTGGCCGTCACCGGGGGCCTGGCTCACGTCCTACCCGGAACAACACTCCAGCCGTGAGAGCTGAGTGCGTCTCGGACCAGCACAACCCCCCCACCAGAGATGGACAGCTCCTCTGTGGACACCCGCATCTAACCGCTGGGAAATGCATTTACGTTCACGAAAGGAGGGTGGGCGTTTTATATACGGTGGGCAAAGGCAGACAGGCAGCTGTGAGAACGTGAAGCACAGACTTTATCCCAGTGTTATTATTTATTGATGATTGGATTATTTATTATGGTGATGAACCCGCTTTTGCCCACTGCTGTGTATACAAACTCACGCGGCGGGTAGAGCAAGTTTCCAGCTATTTCTCTGTTACTGTCCTCTCAAAGAAATCATTCTTTCAAACATCCTCTCCAGGTTGACAGGGCCTAATTTCTAATTGCGTTCCACTTGCTATTGGCAGAGAGGGGGCACAAAGGAAGCAAGACAATATCTCAACCCAGAGGGACATTTCAGGTGAGGCATCAAGATGTTTCCGGTGGTATCTTTTACCAAGAACCGTGAGCCGTGCTGAACAAAACCGGTTGATGAAAATGGGGTTGTGTTGGTCAGGGTTCACCTAGGGTCCTGCTGGAGTTTCATTCAGAATGGTCAAGGGGCACAGAATTCTCTTGCTTAAAAAAAAAAAAAGAGAGGCCCTGGCCTGTTGGCTCAGTAGTAGAGTGGTAGCCTGGCATGTGGATGTCCTGGGTTCGATTCCCATTCGGGGCACACAGGAAAAGTGACCATCTGCTTCTCCACCAATCCCACCCCTTCTTCTCCTCCCGCAGCCATGGCTCGATGGTTCAAGCACACTGGCCCCAGGCACTGAAGATGGTTCCTTGGAGCCTCTGCCTCAGGTGCTAAAAATAGCTTGGTTGTAAGCCTGGCCCCAGATGGGCAGAGCATCAGCCCCAGAAGGGGGTTGCCAGGTGGATTCCGGTTGGGGTGCATGTGGGAGTTTGTCTATCTCCCTTCCTCTCACTTGGAAAAGAAGGGGGGGGGGAAGAAGCAAGATGCCTTCAGGCCCTTCCGGATTTTGCTTTCTGAGAAGGGCTTTGTGTTGGCTCCCACAGCCCCATGTCCACACTTCTTGCCTAGAGTCTGGCCACTTCAGCAGAACAGTGGGGTTCACGTCAGGTCAAAGTCTAGATTGTCTGCAGTCAATCCTCGGGGGTTTTCCAAATTCATTAAAGTATTCCAGGACTTGGTCATACCCCGTGGCCAGGGAGGGAGGCCCGAGAGCACAAAGCACCACAGAGCAGAGTGGAGTGGAGGAGTGTGACAGCTACGTCACCCCCTGCCCCACCCAGCCGGGCATGCATGTTTACGTCGCCCTCTTTGCCTCCTGGACGAAACAGTGGCACCCACCTACAGGGGTGGTTGTGAGGTTCAAATGAATGAAAGCGTGGGAAGTGCTGACCATGTAGGTCTGCAGACCTCTGTGGGCTGCAGACACATGCTAGCTCTCGTCAGTGTGCCTGGAAAGAAAGTTAGCAATTTGGCATGTGTCTAAAAATCCGTGACATCTGCATGTTTCATCGTACCTCTCGTACCTCTCGGACATCTGAGATCTGTCATGTCAGCTCAAACAAGCGGGTGGGTTTCTGAGTCTGATTTACCAAGCTCAGGCTCGGGCAGTGAGTAGGGGCTGCTGATCGAACAATAGAAGGCACAAGTGAGAGGTGACACGTTTCTCTGAGATCCAAGTGAAGAACCATTTTGGATCTCCTGTGGCTTTGTGATTCTCAGGGCAGCTCCCGTGACCTCCTGCTGGGGTGGGGTACAGAACACCCCGGGGCCCCTCCCCTCCCCCGGGGCCCTGTGTGCTGGGTCTGCTCTCACTGCATCCTATCGCGGAGAGGACATCTCGACGGAGGGCAAGTGAGGAGCTGAGCTACGCACCCAAGTGGCAGTTCTGGCACACTGCAGTGTCCACGCTTAGCTCTGACCATAAAGTGACATGTATGGTTGTGGAAGACACTGATGATGGTCATGGTGCTGGTGGTGTTGCTGATGGTGGTGATAGTAATGATGGTGGTGATGGTGATGGTGGTGATGGTGATGATGATGACAGTGGTGGTGGTGATGATGATGGTGATGATGGTGGTGGTGATGGTGATGATGGTGAGATGGTGATAGTGATGGTGATGATGGTGATGATGGTGATGGTGGTAATGGTGGTGATGGTGCTGATGGTGATAGTGATGGTGGTGATGGTGGTGATGGTGCTGATGGCGGTGATGATGATGGTGGTGATGGTGGTGATGATGATGATGGTGATGATGGTGATGATGGTGATGATGGTGATGATGGTGATGGTGGTGATGGTGGTGATGATGGTGATGGTGATGATGGTGATGGTGGTGGTGATGGTGATGATGATGGTAGTGATAGTGGTGATAGCCTTTTTTTTTTTTACAGAGACAGAGAGTGAGTCAGAGAGAAGGATAGACAGGGACAGACAGGAACGAAGAGAGATGAGAAGCATCAATCATTAGTTTTTCATTGCACGTTGCAACACCTTAGTTGTTCATTGATTGCTTTCTCATATGTGCCTTGACCAGACTGAGCAACCCCTTGCTTGAGCCAGCAACGGTGGGCTTTTGCTCAAACCAGATGAGCCCGCGCTCAAGCTGACGACCTCGGGGTCTCGAACCTGGGTCCTCTGCATCCCAGTCCCAACGCTCTATCCACTGCGCCACCGCCTGGTCAGGCGTGATAGCCTTTATATACAAATGTGTGCAGGAAAGTGACAAGGTACAGAATAGTATATATCATCAGCCACCGTATGTGTAAAATATGGAGAAGTAAGAAAAATATACATATAATGTATAAAGAAATTCTGGAAGGATTATAGATGAAAACATGGTTTTTGAACCACATGACCAGATTCAAACAACTAAAGTTTTAAAACACAGGCAAGGAAAAAATATATAGGCAGCAATTTGCTCTTCCTTTTCCTCTGCCTACCGGTCCTCCCTGTGGACAGCTCCTGGCTAGGCTTTTAAAAGACTCTCTTGAATAGCAGAACTTCAGGTTTTACCAGGAGTTTTCTTCCATGAGACACAGAGACTTGGTTAATTTGTCCCCTCCCATCACCACTATCCCAAACGCATTCCTCTGCATGTCTTCCAGGCAGAGACACACACCCTCAACTTCAAACAACAAAGCTGACTCCAGCCGACCTGCCGCCAGGCCAGGGTTGCTATTTGTCTTCCAGATCCGGAACCAGGAACAGGAGAAAGAACCCACACACCAGGATCGCGGGTCTTCTGTGGCTTGCGTTGCAGAGTTTGTCAGTTAATACGGGTACGTTTAATGTGTGAATGTGCGGGGAACCGGACAGGTGATTATAACAACATGGCCTCTGCAAGGTTAAAAGGGAACGCCCCCAAACACATCTGTGTAATAAATAATGCCACGAGAAGAGCATGCCTCCCCAGCCCCTTTGACCTAAGGCAAAGCTCTGAGGTCATCAGTCTGGGCCAGAGGCGACGCTCCTGGGGGCCGGACTCCTCTGGGGCGGGGGCGCGTAGTGTGTCTGAGTCGGACCCTCGCTGCTCTGTGGCTGCCATGCTCACGACTCTTTCCTGTATGGAAATGCCCACTTGCATAGGGACCAAATCCTTCCAGTTTGACAGAAACCGAGGCTGGATGACAAGACGGCCCTTGGCTTTTGTGAATGATTCTTCTGATCGTGAGAGCGAGATACTTCACAATTCCTCGGGAACCACAAGCCACCCAGGAATGCCGGGGCTCCACGTCTGTGGCCTCTCTCCACATCTGTGGCCTCTCACAGAAACCTGACTCACCCCTCCCGCCATGATTTCCCTCTGGCCGACTGGACCTTCCTGTGGACAGCTCCCGGCTAGGCTTTTAAAAGACACTCTTGAATAGCAGCAGCACTTCAGGTTTTACCAGGAGTTTTCTTCCATGAGACATAGAGAGTGGGTTAATTTGTCCCCTCCCATCACCACTCTCCCAAACGCATTCTGAAGATTAGGCCGAGAAAGATTTTTCACTTAAGTGAACATAATTTTGATGAAAACTGTAATTAAATGATTTAGTGATCAGAACTGGGGGTGGAGGAGCATCCTGTTTCAGCCGTACACACGTTTGAAAATGAGCGTCAGCCATGTTTGAAATTCTACGCTTTCAAGGGTTTACAGCCAAATAAAAACCAAAGGATACCCGTCGTTCCAAAAGCCCTATTTGTAGCATCATCATGTTATTATTGCTTCTGCTAACAGAAATGGACTCCAGACAAGGTTACGGAACTTGCCCAATGGGGAAAGAGAAAGGAGTGGACATTTATTTCAGGGTTCCGTCTCTTGCTTGCTTGGCGGGGTGCTCTGAGGGGGTCTGGGTGTAGATGAGGGGCAGGAGGACTCCCAAGGCCACCAGCAGGGGACTGTGGGGAGGGAGACCCTCCGTGAGCCCCTCTGCAGACTGTGCTCGGCAGCCAGTGAGGGGCTGAGGATTCTGCCCCCTGGTGTGCTGGAGGGGAAATGTGGGATCCAGGTGAGGGATGATACCCAGAAGAAATACTCCAGGTGGACCCCCAGCACAGCCCACTACATCCTCCCTGCCCCCCACTTTCTCCACAGGTGGCGGTGCCCCACGCTGCCTTCACAGGCAACTACGGGGAATCCCAACACAAAGATCAACACCCGGCCATGCACCCACAGACTTTTGAGGAAGATGAATAATACCATAAAGGAGGAACACACAACTTCACCAACCAAGCGAGCCCGCCAACAGGGCGGGCAACCGATCAGCAGGAAGAGACCCCTTGCTCATGTCCCCCTCACCCCACAGAAAGCAAAACTGAAGCAAGTCTCTTGCTTCTGTAGCCAAAGACCCAGGACCACCAAAAGCATGTTGACCCTCCAGGGCAGGAGGAGAAGACAAGACATATCTCGCTGCCACCGTCACCCTGGGGCCTGAGTGTCCCCAGGGGGAAGTGAGCAGTACACAGTGACAGAGCCTGTGCAAGGCAGGGTCTTATCAGATCTGAGGCCCCACCTGGCTTTCCGCGCCCTGAAGTTACTGCTCAAGAAGGCGGGAGGATCACGCGTGGAAAACCCAGTCATTGAAATAGGGGAGAGTAGGCAAACTTTGGACTCTCCTGTCTAACGATTAAACTTGATTTCAGCAACTACCCCCCACCCTCATCTGCTGGGGGGTGTAAAGACGGAGTCAGTGCCCGAGCTTCCTAAGCAGACCCTCGGGCTCCAGGTTTCCAGCATCCCAGGGGCCTATCTCTACCTAGAACCGGTATTCCTAAAGTAAGAACAACGAATGATGTCTTGGAGAGAGCAGGACATGGCATCCCTAAACAAGAAGCGACTAAAACGCTTGGAAATTAAAATGAGAAGATTTGAACCGTCAAACGCAGTGGAGGGATGGCAGGGCAGAACAGATAGGGCTGGAGGACAAATTGGTAATCTGGAAAACCAAGGTGAGGGAGCTGCACTTGGACATAGAAGAGGTTAAAAGCTGCCCTGGCCAGTTGGCTCAGTGGTAGAGTGCCAGCCTGGCGTGTGGATGTTCCAGGTTCGATTCCCAGTCAGGGCACACAGGAGAAGTGCCCATCTGCTTCTCTCCCATCCCTCTTCCCCTTCTCTTCCCCGTCTATCCCTCTTTTCTGTCTCTCTCTTCTCATCCCATAGCCATGGCTCAATTGATTCGAGAGCATCGGCCCCAGGCACTGAGAATGCCTCTGTGGAGTCTCCACCTCAGGCACTAAAAATAGCTCAGTTGCGAGCATGGCCCGAGATGGATAGAGCATTGGCCCCAGATGGGGGGTTGCCAGGTGAATCCCAGTCAGGGTGCATGTGGGAGTCTGTCTCTCTATCTCCCCTCCTCTCACTTGGAAAAAAAAAGAAAGAAAAAAGAGGTTAAAAGCACAGATTAAAAAAAATTAAGAGACATGGAAGATGATGCTTGAAGCTCTTCACAATGTGTCTCATCAGAATTCCAGAGTTACATGCTCCAATAAATAAGACAAATGATCAAGTTAAAAAGAAAAGAGTTCCCAGGAGAGAGAGGATACCCCTCAAGAAGGGCCAAAGGAGGAGCACATAAGAAGAAAATTAATTATTTTCTATTCAATTATTTAATAGAAAAAAAAAAGAAATAATAATAGGAAGAAGCAACAGCTCAGTGCCAAGCTGGTTCTTTCAAAGGATTCATGAAACAATCTTGTTGAAAGATTGGTCAACAATATCCGGAATGAGAAAGGAGATAAAACGAATACACCAAGGAGAATTAAATCATGAGGTCACTGAAATGGAAGGTGGCAGGTCAGAGGCTGGAATGGGACCACATGGCCTGGGGTATCTTGTCACACCAAAAAGTGAGTAAGTTATTTCCAAGTCTACTGAGGGCATGTACAAAGATAGAGGAGCCAGCCCAAAGGGGCTCTTGCTGGCCAAAGATAAGTAAATTTAGCATCAAAAAGTCCAGTGAGTTAAAACTCACAAGTTAATGATACAAAGAGAAGAGAAAAAAAACTTGGTCATTTTTGAAAGATGCTAGATTCATTTTTTAAAAGAAGAAATAAATAGATGTTAAAAAGCTTCATTTATCCTGACTTCCCCATAGAAACTGTGACTCAAGGTACCGCAGTGTTGATGGGATGGAGTCCTCCTCTAGAGATAAGAGTTCAGCGGGCTGAAGGAGGAAGAACAGACCTACATCAGCAGCCCTCAAAACCCCCAGGGAATCGCTGATCTAAGTGGTTTTCAACGGGCTGTCTGCGGGCGGATGCCGATCTGCCAGAAATTTCGTGCACGAGTTCAACCGCCCTGATGTTGGATGAAGATTATAGTCTGTAATCAGTGAGTCTGTAATCTTCATAACACAGATCTAAGCAACGCTTAATGATGACCGGTCGAGCCAGTCCGTGAAAAGCTGAAAGACCAACGGGGGCCTTTACGAGGCGTTATCGGGGTTGGCAGCACTCGAAGCCAGCGAAACAGACATCCTTTGAGGGTGCCCTCAGCCATGCAGCAGGAAGCGCACAACGGGCCGTCTAGAGCGCTCTCTCCAAAACATGTTGCTGAGTGTAATCAAATGTCTGGATCTCTGGAAGGAAGCGCCCAGGAGGAGAACGTGTTGAGCAAGTGACACGCTGGAGGCAATCGCCAAAGTCTCTAGACCATGGGCAACGGCGGAGGACTCACCGTGTGCTTTTATCAACCATGACATTGCAAGGAAGAATAATGTGAGGGAGAAAGGTGGAAATGGAGAGACCTGAGGATCATGGGTTGGGGTGGGGGTGGGGCTGGGCAAAAACAGTGTATTAAGAAGCACAAATTGTGGCCCTGGCTGGATAGCTCGGTGGATAAAGCATCCACCTGGGAGGCCAAGGTTGTGGGTTCGATCCCCAGTCAAAGCACGTATGAGAAGCAATCAATGGCGCGCTACTAAACGGAACAGTTACGTGAGACAAATGAGTTGATGCTTCTCTCTCTCTCTCTCTTTCTCCCCCTGTACCCTCCCCCCCACCCCCCACCCCACCCCCGCAAATCAATGGGAAAAGTAATTTAAAAAGTAAAGAAGTACAGCCTGACCAGGTGGTGACGCAGTGGATAGAGCACTGCTCTGGGACACAGAGGACCCAGGTTCGAAACCCGGAAATCACCGGCTTTGAGCGCAGGTTCATCTGGTTTGAGCACAGCTCACCAGCTTGAAACCAAGGTCACTGGCTTGAGCAAGGGGTCACTCGCTCTGCTGTAGCCCCCCGGTCAAGGCACATATGAGAAAGCAATCAATGAACAACTAAGGTGCCGCAACAAAGAATTCTCATCTCTCTCCCTTCTTGTCTGTCTGTCCCTATCTGTCCCTCTCTCTGTCTCTCTCTTTGTCTCTGACACACACACACACACACACACACAAAGTAAAGAAGTACAAGCTGCCAGTTATAAAAACAGTACGGGGATGTGAAGTATAGCACAGGGAATAGAGTTAATAATATTGTCGTAACTGTGTATCAGACTTGTGTGTGTGGGGTCGCTTCATAAGGTATATATACCACTAATCACTATGTTGTACACCTGAAAGAGGTTTTTATAAGTAAAAGTGGATAATAGAATAAAATATTCAGGGAGGAAGGGAGGTTGGAAGGTAAAGTCCAGGACATCTTTCATTTTTTTTTATTTTATGCTTTTTTAAAAATTTTATTTATTCATCTTCAGAGAGGAGAGAGAGAAGGAGAGAGAGAAACAGAGACAGAGAGAAGGGGGAAGGAGCTGGAAGCATCAACTCCCATATGTGCCCTGACCAGGCAAGCCCAGGGTTTTGAACCGGCAACCTCAGCATTTCCAGGTCGACGCTTTATCCACTGCGCCACCACAGGTCAGGCCCAGGACATCTTTCAGACGTGAGGAGAAAAAGGAAGAGTTGGAACATGTGGCAGAAAACACCAGCCACAGGCAACGTGGATCCTACCGAACAGGAGTCCCAGAAAAACACAAACAAAACAAGATACAAAAGAGAAGCCAACGGAGGAGGGAAACAGCACCAGAGCAAACACAGGGACCTTTCCAGGCCCAAAAGAGGTCCACTCTGGCCTCCTTGAGAGTGAAGCAGCACCAGGGGGGAAGAAAAGACCCTTCTACTCCATCTTTGGTTATGAAATTTCAGGAGACCGGAGCCTACAAGCTGCCAGGGAGAGGAAAACTTGTTGCCCACGTTGCCCACGGAGCCAGGAGACTCAGACCACATCAGATGGCCGCGGAGCAGGCTCGTCCAAGCTCTGACAGTGGGCGGTTTCCAGTCGGGATCACGGGGGAGGTGACATAAACATGCTTTCATGTTCGTGTCAGGAATGCCCACTCTCTCTCCCTGTCTCCGTAAATCCTTTCTGAGGACTTGCCCTGATAATCGGATCCAGATATAAACAAGGGCTCAAAGGAAGAGATCTGAGTCAGTGATGGGAGGAGGGGAATGCAGGTGAAAAGGGAGATGTGGGTGACCACCTCCTGGGCCACACTGACCATGGAGTCCCTGTGGCGACGAGTCCACGTAGACAGAATTAAGTGGGACTGGAGGGGAGATGTGTGAAAGTGGAGGACATTGTCATCGGTCATGATAAGCAGGCCAACACGGGCACTGTCCCCTCAGATAGAGCAAGAGATACTCGGGTCTGTTCTTTCCATAAGAAATGGCAACGACCCGCATACCGAGAGCCAGACGCAGGAAAGGGAACCCCCTTTGGGATGTGGGGCTTTGCCTTATACTTCTGCATCATCTGCTTCTTTCAATGGGTGTCTATTACTTTGATAACTTTTAATTGATTGATTTTTAGAGAGAGGAGAGAGAAGAGGGGTAAGAGTATACAGCATCAACTCGTAGCTGCTTCTCACATGCGCCTTGACCAGGCAAGCCCAGGGTTTCGAACCGGCAACCTCAGCGTTCCAGGCTGGCGCTTCACCCACTTGCGCCACCACAGGTCGGGACCGCTCTGATCATTGTTAATGTGCTTATTCGCTGATCCTGCAATTCTGCTGGAAGATACATGTGGGCAGTGACACTCACCTCTGAAGATAATAAGCAAAATATAGAAAGATCCTAAAGGCACTTTACTTTGGGACTGGTTAAACCGACGTTGAATTTCGTATATGTGAAAAAAACAAACAGATAAATCTCCAAGATGTAACTCAAGTGAAAAAAGGTTGTAGAACGTGTGTGTGTACAACTGATGACCGTGCGTAGCAGACCAGAAACAAAACACACACACACACACACACACACACACACACACACCTTTTCAATGGCTGGAAATAGCTAGACATCTCTGGTCCATTCCAAGGGCCACAAGCAAGTTCTTTTTAATCCTTAGTGCTCCTGAAACAACCAGGTAGGCGATTTTAAACCCCTTGTGTGGCGACGATGTGCCCAGGCCACCGGCTGATGAATGAGGCACGGACGAGATAAAAGCTGCCACACCACAACCCTAGCAAGGACGCGCAAGGAGACGTACCACCCTAAAAAAAAAAATTCTTTACAGTTGAAAAAAGAATTTTTCACGAATGTGTGAAATTCCTGCTGTACCTCAGGATTCTGGGCTCAGAAGGGTTCTATGGTTTAATATGCATGCTTCCAGCCTTTGTTTTTATTTTTTATTTTTCTTTCTCTTTTTCTTGATGACAAAGGTCACTCCATGATTAACAAGAGGGTTCAGAGGAATCGGACCAACTGGACACAGGGGTCACTGGGATGGTGAAAGTCCCCGTTTTTGTTCACTGGGGTTCCTGAACAGGTGTTGGAAATTCAAACACTACGGTTTGGATTCACATGTTATCAGGAGGGAGGAATGCACTCCCAGATAACGAGAGAACGTCACAAAAATCCCTCTTTATGGGTCCTTCGAGGTCTGACTCACATGGACCAAGAGATCAGGCAGGTGGGAAACAATCTTTGTCCTTCACTGGGACCTCCCTGCTCACAGGCCAAGGACCTCTCTGGGGCCAGGTAGGTTGGCTGGAAAGGAACTCCCTCTTGGCTACTGCATACCTGCCAGGCGGGCCTGGGCTTCTGCCCAGGGTGGGGGTGGGGGACAGAGGCCATCAGGTGGGAGTGTCCTGCCCACGCCTCATGAATGGGGCAAATGTGGGGGTAGGGTGGGCAGCGGGTGAGGGCTGAGTCTCTAACTGACCCTCAGGCTCTGGCCACTGAGAATGAGTGAATGGATGGGGCTGCTCCCGAGAGCCTGCCCACCTCAGAGTGGAGGGAGCTGTTCCCCAAGGCCCAGGCGGCCATGGCCTAATGGTTAGTCCACAGGTTAAGGAACAAAAGCTCAGCGATCCCCAAGTGAGAAATGAGAAGCTACGAGCTGTCTGCTCTTGCAGGGAGTGGAATAGGTTCTCAGCCTAAACAGCAATCCACAGGGAGGGCAAAGCACCTGCGTTTAGTGACAGCAAGGGCGGGGTTAAAAGTTCTGAACAGCCTGGGGGGGGGGTGGAGTTAGTTAGACTCAATGACAGCAGGACCGGTTTCTGCCCGCATAAACTCCCTAACAGGAAGGCCGGTGCTGCTTGAGAGGTAGTGAGCTCCCCATTGCTAGAGGCAATCAAGCCCATTCAAGAGAAGAGACAAGCCTCAGATTCAGGTGAAACGTTAAAAGTACCATCAAGTCAAGAGCTTCTATAGTTGGGTGGGTCTTTGCGGGCGTGAAACACAGCTCTCCTCACTGCCGCCCCCATAGATGGGTGCCCCCAGACATTTCTGCCACCCCTCAGTCCCTGCTCACCCTCCCTGCCCTTCACCCCCCCTCAGTAAGGATTCCTTATCTGTGACCAGGCTGGAGGGGGAGAAGCAGGGTGCCCCACTGACCACAGCAAAGCCTGTCCATCCCACTGAGTGTGTGAGCTCAGTCCAGCAGGCCGGGGCAGGACACCACCGTCCTTCGGAACAGGTTAAAGAAGTGGGTTGGCAGCCACACTCTGAAAGGCACATCAGCACAGCCAGGTCCTTTGTAAAACTGCTTCCGTGAGGCTCCCTGGGGAAGCCTTCCTACTTTTGTTGATTTGCCACTTCTATTTCCGGAAGGCTAGAAAACAGCCCCTGCCCTTGAGCAAGTTGCCTGGCTCTTCTATTAAGATTTTTTTTTTTTAAAACCCAGATTTGAAAAAGCCAAAGTAAAAAGACAAAGATGTTGAAAGCAGCTACTTTGTAAAAACCTAGGATGTGCAGACCGTCTGGACTGTTCCCTCCGTTCCTCTGGTCCATGCTGGTCCCGTGGAGACCCGTGTTCTGAGAGGCGGGTGAGGTTAGGACCCCTCACGGAGAGGTGGTGGGGGGGAGGTGAGTCCCCCCTGGAAGATGTCTGTCCAACTACCCCTCACCCTCTACTTCCAGAAGAGCCTCCCAATCAAGGGGTTCTCTGCCTGAAGTATCTAGAACTTCCCTCTCACCGTCTCCACCGGCCAGGGAGCCTCACCTCAGGCGGCAAGACAGGTTTTTCCCTCTGACCAGTGTCTCCAGGAAGCAAGAACCTCTCACGGCTTTTATCTTGTCAGAACAGACTGCCCAGCGTCCTGGCCCAGGGCTCTTTGGCGGGACCAGGCTCATCAGCTTGCAAGGTTCCTTCCTGTGACGTGATTGAGTGGCACAGACACAGGACACAGGCACACACAGAGCCCACGGCACCCAGGTGCTCACCTGGGCACGGCCTTTGAAAGGATTACCCATTCTAAACAAGCACAAGGTGAGGCGCAGGTTAAAAGAGGGAGGGATGTGAAAAAAAACAAAACACACTGAGCACGCACACACGCATACCCGTTACCAAAAAAACCCCAAAATAAAAAAACTCTCCTTGGAAGTATTATGAGAAATGCTATCATTTCCAAAGCATGTTTTAAGAGTCGAAGGAGGGTTACTCATTTTTCCTTTCCTGTATGTTTTGCACAACCATAAAAGGCGATCTCCTGGTTTTATATATACTTGGGATGACAAGCCATGCTCTTAATCTTTCTTAATTGGTTACTTTGACAGAAACACAGATCAAATAAATGTAGCGAACAAACAACAATAAAAAAGAAAAACACCCATCCCATGTTGGATATTATTCTCACACAAGGTAAATCTACTGCTCACAAAAATTAGGGGATATTTCAAAATGACTATGAAGCGATAAAATACCCTCTAATTTTTGTGAGCAGTGTCTACACAACAAGACCACAGGCTGGGGATAGGTGACAGTGTAAGGGTAATTACGGCCACTGTCCTGCCCTTAGCTTATCTGTAGAGTTTATGTTTTCTGCAATGAACATTTGTTCTTTTTTGTTTGTTTGTTCTGCATTTACAATCAGAAGTATAATATTTTGCCTGACCAGGAGGTGGCGCAGTGGATAGAGCGAAGGACTGGGATGCTGAGGACCCAGGTTTGAGACACCGAGGTCGCCAGCTTGAGCGCGAGCTCATCTGGTTTGAGCAAAAGCTCACCAGCTTGGACCCAAGGTCGCTGGCTCGAGCAAGGGGTTACTCGGTCTGCTGAAGGCCCACGGTCAAGGCACATATGAGAAAGCAATCAATGAACAACAAAGGTGTCGCAACAAAAAAACTGATTGATACTTCTCATCTCTCTCCGTTCCTGTCTGTCTGTCCCTATCTATCCCTCTCTCTGACTCTCTGTCTCTGAAAAAAAAAGGAAAAGTATGATATTTTATAATGCACAATGTAGCAAACAACTTGGATCCTTCAGTTGGAAACCCTTTGTTTTTACATGGCCTGTCCCCCCACCGCCCGCAGTGGCACCTGCACAGCAGGCTTGGCCAGCCCAGCCGGCCCCATCCTTACCATTATGTACATCCATGGTGCGTTCTGGACACACGGCTGACCCCTCTGGTCCCACACACCAGTACATGCTGGGCGGTTGCTGTGACATGCCAGCCATCAACCCTCGGGGCGGCGGCTCCCCCGGATGAACGCTGGCCGTGGTCACCGCTGCCGCTGCTCCTGGGGTGGTCTAAGGCATGGACACGCGGTCATGGCTGAGCAGAAAGCTGGCTCGTTCTGGTGGTTAAATAAATAAATAAATAAATAAATAAATGCATTCAGAAAATCAGGAAGCTTTTCTTTATAGAGATATATATTTTTAAAGCTTTGTCTTTTTTTTTTTTTTTTTTTTTTTTTTTGTATTTTTCTGAAGCTGGAAACGGGGGGGAGAGTCAGACAGACTCCAGCATGCGCCCGACCGGGATCCACCCGGCACGCCCACCAGGGGTGATGCTCTGCCCACCAGGGGGCGATGCTCTGCCCATCCGGGGCGTCGCTCTGTTGCGACCAGAGCCACTCTAGCGCCTGGGGCAGAGGCCAAGGAACCATCCCCAGCGCCCGGGACATCTTCGCTCCAATGGAGCCTCGGCTGTGGGAGGGGAAGAGAGAGAGATGAAGGAGAGGGGGAGGGGTGGAGAAGCAGATGGGCACCTCTCCTGTGTGCCCTGGCTGGGAACCGAACCCGGGACTTCTGCACGCCAGGCCGACGCTCTACCACTGAGCCAACCGGCCAGGGCCTTTTTTTTTTATTTTTACTTATTCATTTTTTTAGAGAGAGGAGACACAGAGAGAGGAAAGAGATAGAAAGAACAGAGGGAGGAGCAGGAAGCATCAACTTCCACATGTGCCTTGACCAGGCAAGCCTGGGGTTTTGAACCGGCGACCTCAGTGTTTCTGGTCGACGCTTTTATCCACTGCGCCACCACAGGTCAGGCAGGAAGCTTTTCTTAATTGTATGGTCCCTTCCTGCACACGTGCATGTTTCTACTGGTTCCTTCTTCTGGGCAACCTCCCTCTGCACAGTCCATCTGTCCAGCCACCCTTGGTCAGGTGGGGACAGGGTAAGCACAGAGGTCCCCCATTCCACCTCAGAGCTGGGCTCCAATGGTGTTGACCTGAGAAGAATCTGGAAGGAACCCCCAACAATGGCAGAAATACCTACTGCTCAAGGGTCCAATCATCGTTGAAACAACACATAGCTCCTGTGAGGCTCCTGCCCTTAGGGGCTCACAGCTGGGGTGTGGCAGAAACGATTATAGTGAGTCACAACACAGGACCTTCCCTTTGCCCAGGACAGACTCTTCTGAAAGTCCAGAGGTGGGCATCATTCCAAAGCAGCAACCGGACGACCATCCCAGAGAGGCGGGGTCTGGGGGGCGTGGGTACCAGTCATGCAGCCACCTCAGTTTGAGCCCCAGGGGTAAGAGAAGGGGGCCCCTGCATTGCGCCTGCCCTCTTGGCGCCCCAGGGTATAGTTGGCAACGCCTGGAGGCATTTTTGGTTGTCACAGCTGAGGGGTGGAGGTGCTACAGGCATCTAGTGGGTAGAGGTCAGGGACACTGCTGAACATGCCACAGTGCACAGGGCAGCCGCCACCACGGACAATTATCTCGCATGAACTAGCAGGAGAGACTGAGGTAGATGAAGACTCGTCTCCTGTCTGACCTGTGGGGGCGCAGTGGATAAAGCGTCGACCTGGAAATGCTGAGGTTGCCGGTTCAAAACCCTGGGCTTGCCTGGTCAAGGCACATATGGGAGTTGATGCTTCCAGCTCCTCCCCCCCTTCTCTCTCCCTCCCTCTCTCTGTCCTCTCTAAAAATGAATAAAAAAAAAAAAAAAAAAGACTCGTCTCCTAAGACTAATGAGGCTGCTGTCTCCTCTGGGCTCCAACTGAGCATGTTGTGGGGAGGTCCCGCCACATAAGTGCCCACTCTGCTTCGATGATTCAATGACTAGAAGCACCTTGTGGGCAAGACCCTGGCCCAGAGCAAGTGTAAACTGCATCACAGGGTAAACTGCATGATGCGAAGGCCGTTTGCCATGTGAAATGCATGCGTTCCTGTTAGCGTTTGTCTATTTTTCTATACTGTGCATGAAGGCTGGGGTAATTAGCAACCATTCTCTGAAATGGAGAGTGAGAATGTTGCTAAAAAAAAAAAAATTAAAAAAAAATGAAGGTCATGTACATGATCCTCAAGACAATATGGAAAGAAAAAAAAAAAGCACAGCGTGAAGGTCAAAGGCTTGGATGGTCTCTGTCATGTATCCCAGCGTAACCTCAAGGGGAAACAGACACGTGCCTCAGTTTCCTCCTCTGCTAAAAACAGACATGCAAAGATGCCTCCTGCCCCCCGCAACCTCACTGGGCTGCTTGTGAGATTTTGAGATTTCTGTGACAGAGCCAGAGAAATTCTTACAGCAACAGGAGGGTGACTGGGAGGCCAGCAGGCTGTGATGAACAAGCTCAGAATCTCCGTGCTGGGTTGCAGACGTGCTATCTCCCAGTGAGCAGGTTTTCCAAGCACCCCCTCCACCCCCCCCAAACAAACAACAACATGGTGGGCCTTGAGCAAAATTAACTGGGGACGGGGACAGGACAAAGACACAAAGCAGAACCTCTATTTTTAAAAATACAGGCTTCCAGTCCCATCCAGAGAGCAAGCAGAACACTGGCTCTCTGTTCCTCATCACTCCTCAAAGTCTGCGACCAAATATACCCAACACACTTCAAAAATCCAAACGCTGGTGGGCAGACGTTCCTTCTGAAAACAGAAGTGTCCCTGCGCTGTAATGTTTGTACGTTTTTAAAAAAATATGTATCCTTAAAATATTTTAGGCCAACCTTCACCCAGTATACTCTGTTCCTCTTTTTATTTTCAGTTTCCTTTTGAAAATCACTTTACCAGTGGAGGGATTTTTTTTTTTTTTTTGCCAGAGGAGCTGTTTTTGAATTATAATTTTGTATTTTGGCTTCGGCACAGAGGTAAGAAGTTTGAAGATGAGGTAACTTAAGTTTTGCTCAATGCCCTGAGACGGATCTTTGCTTCTTCCTGCTTCTTTTGGGTTGAGACCAACGCAACAAATCATGGTTGTCTATGACACGTTTTCTGGTACTTATACCGCCTGCAACCTAAAGGTGGCTTTGAGAGTTTTTCTCTCTCTTTTTTTTTTTTCCTGCAGGATGGTTCTTTTAACATGTTTTAAACACCTCACCAATTTTCTTGTGCCAATTCTCTACAACTGTCCTGGTGGAGAAACCCAAATGCTTAATACAAAAGAAATGACCAAAAAAAAAAAAAAAAGAAAGAAAGAAAAAGAAAAAGGGAATCAGACACTCATGTTACAAATGTTTCTCTCTTGGGCTCTTTCCTTGAAGAGGGAACTTTGGGAGTTCATGAAACTTACAGCGACTGGGTAGGAAAGTACCTACTCTAAAGTTTCTGGCAGGTAAAAATCACAGAAGATTAGGAAACTGCTCACTCGTCTTTTTGGGAGGCTTAGGAACGGACAGCCAGAGGTAAGGAACGAACTGGAAGACGCTCGCCAGTTACGCATGTGAGAAGTGCTCACAGCACCCAGTTCTTGGTTGAATCAAAAGCCTGGTGGAGATGGTGGGCCAGATTAGGTCCTGAACTCCATGCCACTCACATGGTCCTTAGACATCCCATGGTACCAGTGGCATCCCTGGACTCACTGGTTTTCAACCGCCAGTCCGTGGCTGTAGACCCAATGCTTGTAGACTCCACCATCGTCCTACATCACCATAGTTAACTCTTTCGTGGACCGGCATAAAATTTCTGGCGGACCAGCGGTTGAAAATCACTGCCTTGACCTCTCCTGGCTTACCTACGAAAGATGCTGAACGGATTTCCAGATGTCATAATATCCCGGACCTGCAGACGGGAGAAAGGAATACCGCTCAACCCCGGATGAGCACCAGAAGCCGATCAGGATGGTGAAACCGCAATCAAGTTCAGGCTGGCCACTAACTATCGGTCACTGTGCCAGGGTGGCTGGGGCACCTCCAGGACGGTTCTGGGAGTACAGATGCCGCGGTGAGCCAGGTAGGCACTGAGGGATGGCCTCCGACTCCTGGAGCTCCGGTGAAGACCTGCAGGGAATTAAAGAGGTCAAAACAGGTGAAGTGGGAACAGAGTCGAGACCCCAAGAAGGACACAGAAAGAGGGATGTGAAAGAGAGAGGCTGGGTTTAAACTCAAGGGGCAGCAGAGGCCATGGGCTGGAGAGTGAGGGGACAGGGTAGTCGGGGTGGGGGAGACAATGGCCAGGTGGTCTGAGATGGCAGAGGCCAGATTAGGTCCTGAACTCCATGCCACTCACAAAGAGAAACTATTGAAGGGTTCCAAGCACACCAACGGTGTTATCTGATTTACCTATTTTTAAAAATAATTACTCTGGCTGCCAAACCGAGGGGGGAGGGGAGGACTATAAGAGTATAGGATGCTGGTACAAATATTGATCGTCTTACGACCTATGCAATTTACGACCATTCGACTTTAGGACCATAATCGCCAGCCATGACTGCTCCGTGTCTGGCAGCGCAAGCGTTGCCCAGCTGGGCGTACGACAGTGTGGACCAGCTTCCGGCAGCACTACCATCTCCGTGTGCACCATCTCAACTGTTATCCCAGACTCGGTACAGCAATTTGTGTTTGTGTCTTGGATATTTTTCATCAAACCCCTCCCAAGATGACTACCAAGAGGAAATTGTCTTTGCAAATATTAAACCAGTTATACTGGTAATGCAGTGTTTTACTTAAACCTGACGAATGTAAAAATAAGGAACTAAATGGTGTAGAGATGATACAAACAGCATAAAATGAACAAAGAAAATTATGATATATAACAACAATGAAAGAAAATTATGATAAAATATGACTTAAAGATTTTTATAACATCATTTCACAGTATTGTACATAAGAGCCTACTCAACTTACGACCAAATTGTGTTACGACTGGTCTGTCGGAACCAATCATGGTTGTAAGTCGAGCACTAGCTGTACCTTGGACTGGGGTGTAAGCTTCGAGAAAGAAGGGGATGGACCTGGACACATTTTAGGGGTAAACCCAACAGGGCTTGCTAATAGACTAAATTCAAGGAAAGAGGGCCCACAATGGAGCCTAAATCCTAGCAACTGAGCAACAGAGTTGAAGACAGGGCCAAGCCCAGAGATGTGGAAGTCCGGATGGCGGAAAGGTCTGTCAGACCCCCAAAGTCTTCTTTAGGCACAAAATTAAGTGTGAGGTTTGTATTATTATTATTATTATTATTATTATTTTAAATTTATTTTTCAATGACAGTTTGCCTTCAACATTTTGTATTAACTTCAAATGTATGCTTTTAACGTCTTCATTCTCCCAGGACAGAAGCAAAGATAATGAAGTTAGATCACAGAAGGCATCAGATGTGACCCTGAAACTGGGCACATTCTTGTCCCTTTATAATAATGTCTGGGGGACTCTGGGACAATGAGTGGCAAACTCTTAACACAGCGTACTTGGTGAGAGGTTCTCGTTTTTCTACCTCTCTGACACCTGCCTTGGGATGTACTTTTGAGAGAAAACCGTTGTGGCCTCAAACTGTGACCACGGAAGTCCCCCAATTCTCAGTCACTGGCTCACTCCCGCCCCTATAAGTCCCCATCATCATCTCCCTCTGACCCCCAGAGGTCCCCAAATTCTCCATCACTCTGTCTCTGCCCCGAAGCCTTCCCTGGCTCCACCTGGTCACTCACTCCACCTCTCATGCCTGTCAGGGAAGGTCACCACAGAGATCCCAGAGAGACGGCGAATTTTATCAATCAGAGACTGGATACTTGGGCACCCAGTGTGCCTTTGATTTTGTGGAGAGTGACGGAGGCCCGCGGGGCCCTCCTGCATCACCATGCCGCCGCCGCCGCCGCGCCTGGGGCAGGGAGCGACTCCGGGCGGTCCCTTTCCAACACACGCAGGCTTACATTTACTTCACGCACACACGCGGTCATATTTACTCCACGCACACGCGCGCTCACACTCACGCCACGCACACGCGCGCTCACACGGTTGCGGTCCAAGTTGAAAAAGGGGTTTGCGCCAAAGGCTGAGCAGCCGTGTGGACACCCTGGTTTGTTTTCCTTCTTTGGGTTCTTGCCTCTGCTGCCCCCACCCCGGCTCGGTCCCGCGCGGAGTTTCTGGGATCTGCTCCAGAGCTCCGCACACCGCTCCTTCCCCGCCCCCCACCCACCGGACGGGCTGCTTAGGGTCTGAGCGCGGCGGTGAGGCTGGGGTCGCCCCGCGCCCTCGGCGGCCCTGGGAGCGCCGGCCTGGGCTGTAGGGCCCAGCGCTCCACGCGGGTCGGGCGCAGGCAGCAGCCAGAACCCCGGGCGGGGGGCGGGAGGCGGGGGGCGCGGGACAGCGCTTACCTGAGACCGCGGCGGCGGCGGCCACGGGGCTGGGCGCGCGCGCACCGGGCGGAAGCCGGCGGGCCGGGGCCTGGCCGTGTCACTGCCCTCCGCCCACTGCGCTCCGGCCGCGCGCGCGGGGCCGGGCCGGGCCCAGACGCACTTCCTCAATCCTGTGGCCGCCCGCAGGCGGGGAGGGCGGGCGGCTGGCGGCGTGAAGAGCGCGCAAGGCGAGGATCGGCCGCCGCGGGTCCCCCGGGGACTCGCACAAGGAGGCGCCGTGGCCTGGCCCGCCTCAGTTTCCCTAGCCGGCATTCGCAGGTGATCAAATTCACCGCTCCTGCCGGGGGGTGGGGGAGGAGCTAACAGGACCCACGGGCCCTTCTAGCGCGACAACCCCTCTAGCTTTGGGGGCCCTGCTCCCTCCACGCAGGGCGGGCGCGACGAGAAATGGGCCGGTTCTCGGCTGGAGGCAGCGTTCACTGCCCCTCTGCTCTGCCCCGCTGCAAACCCCGGGGGTTCACCTCCGACTTGGGTATGTTGTCTGTACACTCTGGCTGTAAATATTAAAAACAAAACAAAAAACACCACACAAAAAACCAGGCGACATTCATTTGTGCACAACTCGTTAGAGAGCAGTGGAGAAACATGTATTAATATTGTAAAGCTTTAATATTTGTAAACTGGGTCCCTTCCACTACATGCATTTAGTAATTTAATAATGGATGTGCACCAAGATGTCACTACTTGGTGATATTATTTTAAATTGGGGTTCCTTGGGGGAGGGAGTGTAGATAAAACATGGTGGAATGTTGGCAATTTATTGTTTCAACCTAATGCGTTCATCACGCCATTGAGGCCGTGACCCAAACGCGGGCCATAAAGACGCACGTTCACGCTGCAGGCGGACATCAGATTCCCCGCCCGGTGCCCACGAGAGAAAGGGAAGCCTGCGGGGAACAGAAGCGACGACTCTCCACTCTAGTAGTACCTGCACTCTAGGCTCCCCGCATGCAATGTCACGAGTGGGACATTCCCGGGCTTTAGCGCAAGGCACAGAGACAGATCGCCACCACCCTCACTGTCGTTTCACAAAAGCCGGGCAGCCGCAGGGCCCCTCATGCGACCCCGCGGACACGCCCCACTTGGAGCGGTTCATTGGGTCCCCTGGAGGGGAAGGGGACCCACGGGGCAGCTTTGCTTTGCTCCCAAGAGGCTACCCCTCCTGCTCTCCTAGTAAGGGATGTCCTTCCAGAAGGATCGGTGCAGTGTTGCAATCTTGTCCTCACCACCGCGGTCCTAATTCCAGGATGCAAAAATCAATCAATCAAACAAACAAACAGAAACAGTGGTACGAGGGCTGCGGAAGAAGAAATGCTAATAACTTGGGGGGCTCGGCGACCTCAGGGCTGGGTGAGCCCCGCCTCCGCGGAGCTGAGCCTTCGGGGAGTGCGGCTGCGCCATCTAGCGGCTATGTGAGGAAGCGCGCGCTCAGGGGCCGGGGCGGACAGGAACGGACGTGGCCACTGTCCAGGCGGGCAACTCAACTTCCCACTTATTTAAATAAGCTTGGAAATAGGCCAGGAATGTTTCCAATGTAAGGAAACAGCCGGGACACCCGGCAGCGACACACAGGTGGACTCTCTCTCGAGTGGGTTCCATCCCAGGGCTTCACTCTCTCCATTAGCATGAGTCTGTCACAGGTTTACACCAGGTAGGGGGTGGAAAGTTGTTACAGGTCCGTTTTTTCTTCTTGAACCGTGCTGATCCAGGGTCTTCTTAACTTTTGCTCCACTTCCTACCTGGATTCTCAGTGGGTCATGTTGGGATGACCTCCTCAAGGTGAAAATGGCATTCCTCCTTGGACACGGTTTTCATCGTTCTTCATGATCCACGTTCAAGTTCAGCACCTCAGTGGGGAAGGACGGACATTAAAAGGGCTTCGTGGGCCCTGGCCCTGTGGCTCAGTGGATTGAGCATTCGGCCCAGTGTATGGACATCCCAGGTTCAATTTCTGGTCAGGGCACACAGGAGAAGTGATCATATACTTCTCTACCCTTCCCCTTACCCCTTCTCTCCCACTTCCCCTCCAGCAGCCAGTGGCTCTATTGGTTCCAGCTGTAACTCAGTGGGAGCATATCAGCCTCAGGTGCTAAAAATAGCTTGGCACTCCAGCATCGACCCCAGATAGGGGTTGCTGGGTGGATCCTGGTTGGGGCACATGTGGGAGTTTGCCTCACTATCTCCCTTCTTCTCACCTCCCCCAAAGGGGGGGACTTGTCCACCATCAGGAGAAGCTAGGTAATTCCAAAAGTTCCCCTTTCAGAGATGGTGTTCCTTCATGTACCCTACCCTCACAGGCACACAAGTGTGCACATGCACACACACACACACACACACCAGCCAGTCTGTGTCCCCCAAATCATTTCCTTCTGAGAGTCATGCTTTGGTGAAGGTAAAGGTCATTTCCCTAGAATTCCCTGTTCCCGTTTAGATTGAGGAAATTGGAGGTTTCTAAATACACGAATGTAATTCCGAAGTGCCCACATTGCAAGGGACCCGATCCAAGTGTCCTTGAGATTTTTCTCTTGAAGGGTAATAATTTGTCACTGCACGGCCAAAGTGACCTAGATCTTCAACATCAAGTGCATGAGGTTGGACATGGTGGACCTTACCAAGTGCAGGGAACGTTCTTGGTGCAGCCTTGGTGTCAGCATGAGACCTGGTGATTGAGGCTTCTCCGTTTGAAGCCTTAGAAACTTAAGGTGAGTTAAACCCAGACAACAAAACCGTCATGGACAGGGAGAAGTGATGAAAAGGGAAACTTGCGCACACCCTAAACCCCCACGCAACATCCCCCATGCTCGCGTCCTTTCCCACTAGTGATAGAAGGGGATCCAGGCAGCTTAGGTGACAACTCAAATCTGTCAACCTTTGAAACCTAGATGTGGATTTCACACAAAGGCTAAATTCTCGGCCTGATTGACCGAACAAATGTAATTTTGTCCTTAAGTTATTGACTTGACTTTATTAAAAGCCATTTTGTACAGAAGGCCTGAGACACAGATAGGTCAGCCATCAGATTAACATGGGTTTGGTCCTTCAATAAAAACAAACAAACAAACAAGTAAATAAATATAACATTTCTCAAATATCCAACTTTATTTTAGCATGGTTGCATTGTTAACAGAGTCTGCTGATATTTAAACTGTACCACAGGAGTAAACCTTCCAAGGAGTGAAAGCTAACCCTATATAGATGTCCCTTTCTAAATACAGTATATTACAGAAGGTTAAATATACCACCTCTGTTTACTTACAGCTATAAAAAAGATACATTAACTATACCAATTATAAATATTGTATCATTTCATATTAAAGGCATTATTGTACAATGACAGAATAAGAATCCTCTAATGTTTTACTAGCAAGGTTAGTGTCTATCATTACTTGAGGAAAAAAAAAATCCTGAAAATTCAGTGTATGAGTCAAATCCTGATTTAACAAGTTACTGACAGTGTAAGTGATAAGGTGCTAACTGATGTTGGGGAGACCGTGAATGGTGTGTTACATATTTCTGGCAAGAATAATAACCCCGTTTCATAGATGACTTGCTTTATACACATGCTGGCTTTGAGACAGGTCTACATTTTGTTATTCATCCTCCCAATTTAATTCTCAAACATAATTTAGTTCATTTTCGAACATAAGCACCAGTAGAAAAGTACTAGTTAGTAACAGTCAAAGAATCTACTTTTGAGATTCTTCCAAGAACTCCCTGTTAAGTTTGGTTTGGTTTTCTTAAAGCTATAAGGGAACACTTTCCATCTTCCAAGTTGAAAAAAAACGTGTTAACTGCACCAAGAGGAAACGAGAGACTCACCACCTGTCAGTGCGGCACATGTGGGCCGCGTGGGTAGGAGACCCGGTTCCTCCCTGGAGTCTGGGTGTTATTTGTTGACTAATCACAAATTCATATCAAGCTAGGACTTGACAAGAACCAGGGTCCAGCAGCCTTTCTGGTTGTTTACAGCTTGCTAATCTAAAGTGGACAACCCAGCCAGAGGAAAAGAAAACAACATAGGCTTATTTATCCACCACGACTCCCAGTGGTAGGGATGCATAATTTGCAAAAGCGAATTTACAGCTCTGGTCTGTAACATGTGGGACTGGATTATCCTAGGGTTGGCTCGGTGGTTGTTGTTTAGTGTCGGAGCATGAGGCCCTTCGCGGTGACAGTGACACTGGCCATACTTTGTGCTTAAGAAAGGTATGCCTTGGTTAAGGTATACCATGATGTCAGTTGTGATCAACTCTGTGGGCTAATGATGCGGTCATATTCCAAAGGCAGTATTTATTGGTTTTAAGGTCCATGTCAAGACGAAGTCCCGGAAGTCCCAGGCCTGTTCGTAACCAAGACCTTCAGTAACCTTCTGCGGAACTTGGTTCCCCAGAGCGCCCCACATTGGATCCTTGCAACTCTTGTTTTTTAGTTGTTGTTGTTGTTGTTTTTTTTAAACTTACTGCTATTCCTTTCTAACTAAACAGTAGGAGGGGGCTTGTTTTGTGGGCAGGTAACCCTGAGGGGCCTGCAGAGATAGGGCCCTGTTTCTACAGCATACAGGGAGGTCTCTCCAAATTCTTACTGGTGTCGAGTCAGCAAAGCATTTTTTTAAGCGCCTGCTCGATGCTTCAAACACCACTTCCTGTTGGCAACTGTCCTGAGCCTCTTCTTCACTGTACCAGGGGACCTGGCAGAAAAGGGAAGCTGGATCCACCCAACAGTGCCACCCCCCCCCCCCACCAGGGAGGCCTGCAGGTTTCACCCCCAACATACTGGTCAAGAAAACAGAGGAGTGTGAGAGGAAAAATAAAATACAAATCGTCCCCACACAGGAGATGGCCAGTCTCCAGAAGAAAGCTGGGCCAGGAAGGTCAGAAATTTCGGGGGTTTTGTTGTTGTTGTTGTTCTTCTTCCGCAGGTTCAAGGGACCACATTCAGCCGTCAAGTGTCGGAGGACAGAGCCCGCCTTCCCCCGCTCAGGGGTTCTTGTCGTCCAGTTTGATGGTGACGGTTTTCACTTCGGTGTACTCGGCCAGCGCGTACTCTCCTCTGTGACGGCAGAAGAGAGGGGCGTGTTAAACGGGCAGGCTGCCCGGCCGTTCCACAGCTCCACTAGGATCCGACAGGCGGTTCGGAATTTATGCGCTGGGTCCAAAGGTGACAGAGTCAGACCTAGGACCGTACCACCATGTGAACGTTTAAGTGACTGGATATGTAACTTAGGCATGAACGTCAAGATTTTGGCCTGTGACGCTTTGAAATATTCAGAAGGGCGAAGGGGTGCCTTTCAGAGAATGACGGGGATTGAACAAAAAAAAGAGAGAGAGAGAGAGAGATGAATTTTTGGATGGAGACTGCAGAGCCGGAAGAGAGGGGCTCTGTGGTTGAACGAGGTGTGTGTGTGTGTGTGTGGATCAGGAGAATAGACATGGACCCGGGTTTGTGACTTTGAGCTGAAGACCCACAAGAGGCAAAGGCTCAAAGCTCTGGACTGGGATGTGGCCAGGGAATGGAGGGCCTGGGGTGGCCTCTGCACACAGCTGGGGACCAGCTGTACGAAGAGTGAGCCGGGAGCGGCGAGGGGAGGAGACAGCAGCACGGACTGGACACAAGAGTGACCACAGCCTTTGCATTTGTTTTTGTTTCTCAGAGAGAGAGAGAGAGAGAGAGAGCAACTGAGCAAGAAAGAGCAAGAGAGAGATAGGAAGGGAGAGAGAGGGTGGGAAGCATCACCTTATAGTTGCTCTCACTGCAGTTGTGCATTAATTGCTTCTCATCTGTGCCCTGACCAGGGCTGAGCCAGGATCCCTTTGCTCAAGCCAGAGACCTTGGGCTGTTCTGCATGTCAGTGACCTTTTGGGCTCAAGCTGATGAGCTTTGGGATCGTGTGGATGATTCCCCCACTTGAGCCAGCAACCCCCTGCTTGATGAGCCCACGCTCAGAGCCGGTGACCTCGGGGCTTCGAACCGGCAACCTCAGCGTTCTGAGTCAGCACTTTATCCACTGTGTCACCACCAGTCAGGCATGAGAGAGCATCTTTGATGTATGTCATTTCTTTCAGTCTGGCAGAGCCCAGGTGACCCTTTCCAGGCATTATGGGCCATCTGCAGGGCCGGGGGGGGGTGCGCCCCTTCCCAGAACCAAGAGGCAGCTCTGGGTAGATGGAGGTGAGTGAATCACCTCATTCTATTCCTATAGTCAAGGCCCAAGGTCAAGTTTTTGCCGCTCTTATTCGACCCGCTGTGGCTTCTCATCCAGTCCTGACCACGTTGGTGCTCAAGACCATCCATGACCTGAGCTGACCTCAGCAGAATGATGGGGGGCAGGTACTGGTAACAATATCCTTCACTGCTATATGCTCAGAGTCTAGCATGAGCCTGGCCCATCAGAGGTGCTCAGTAAATATTCACCAGCTGAATTCGATTCCTAGTCAGGGCACACAGGAGAAGCAACATTTCTCCAACCCTCCCCCCCTCCTTTACCTCCCACAGCCATGGCTTAAATGGTTCGGGCAAGTTGGCCCCAGGTGCTGAGAATGGCTCCATGGCCTCCACCTCAGGTGCGGAGCGACAGAGCAGCAGCCCCAGAGGGGCAGAGCATCACCCGGTAGGGGGCTTATGGTGTGGATCCTGGTCAGGGCACATGTCTGTCTGCCTCCCTGCCTTACACTTAATAAAAAAAAAAATTCACCAACTGAATGAATGAACGAAGAAATAAAATAAAGAACTGGTCAGTGGCCTGACCTGTGGTGGCACAGTGGATAAAGCGTCGACCTAGAAATGCTGAGGTCGCCGGTTCAAAACCCTGGGCTTGCCTGGTCAAGGCACATATGGGAGTTGATGCTTCCAGATCCTCCCTCTTCTCTCTCTCTGTCTCTCTCTCTCCTCTTTAAAAATGAATAAAAAAAAATATATAATAGGCTTTTTTTTAAAAAAAGAACTGGTCAGTGGTTACCTCTACCAAATAGGACTGAGGATGGGGGAGAGAGACCTTGACTTTCCACCTGTCTCTACTCTATGTGTATTTTTGGTACCGTCCTACTTTTATTGCAAAGCCAGACAGAGAGCTAAGAAAAACCCCCTGAAAGCCGAGCAGTCCCAGGCCTCTTCCCCAGACCCGCCCACGCAGGAGCAGGTCCCCAGGAGCCCGTGGGTGGACGGCAGCTGGCCAGCTCTGCCCCGGCGGCCGGTCGTGGGGAAAACCGTGGAATCCCCCGCACCCGGTTCCAGCAGGAAAAAGCGGAACTCATTGCAACACTGAAGACATGCATTAGGGACCGGGAGCAAATGGAAATCGGGTTTCAAGTCAGTTTTCCAGGCCCCTCGGGAAATACACGCAAGGGCTTTATCTAAAACCTCAGGGAAAATATAGGCCAAGGGTCAAAACAAAACAAAACAAAACAAAAAACATTCGAAAAAAGTCCCAAGTGCGACTCCTTGGCAGGGAGACAGGTGGACTGTGTTCTGCGAATGCCCAGCTGGCCAGGCGGGGGAGGCTGAGAATTTGGGAGAACTGTCGGGGGGGGGGGGGGGCGGGAGATAGAGGTGACACAGGTGAGGACAGGAAGTGATAGTCAGCGTGAGTCAGCACACAGTGGGACTCGCACCGCCTTCCTGCAGCTTTGACATCCAGACACCTGCTCTGGGGACCGAAGTTCTGGCTGTGGGAGGGCTGTGCCAGGCCTCGGGCACTGGGTGGGTTCTGGGTCCCCAGCTGTCACAACCTGACTGGCTGCCCAGAGGAGACCAGTGATCACATGCACCCAGAGGGCAATGCAAAAAGGAAGAGGGAAGGTGTACACGGCGGGTCTGATGGAACCACGGAGTCTCAGCAGGAGATGCCACATGGGCCCCCTGAGGAGGGGTCAAGAGGGAGCCAGAGTCCTCTTCTGGTGACCGACAGGGCCAGAGCCCAGCCAGGGAGAGAGCCTATCTTCCTCGCTGAGAACCAGGGGTTAGTGCGAGTGGTTACATCCCGCGTCTCACAAAAAGTGCACTTTCCAGTTTTGCCCGTGTCCGCATCTGTGAGTATCTACTGAATGTCCCTTCGTGTGATAGGCATTTTGGGGACACATCAGCGGAGGCCAGAAGTTGGTCCTGGGGCCTGAGGGAGCACAGCATGAGGATGAAGACGGGGAAGGGGACGAGGGGGAGGGGAGGGATTCAGACCAGCCCCGGAGGGGAGAGGAGCACCGGCCTTCGTGACAAGGCTGACCCAGACCAACACACAGAGACAGATGGAGCGGGCGGGGAGGGACAGGACCACTTACAGTTCTCTGCCATTTCCCGACATTTTGAAGCCACCGAATGGAGCCTGGGCATAGATGGCATTGTAGCAGTTGATCCTAGAGAGAGAACGAGAAGATGCTCATGGTTACCTGGAGGGTTGAGCTGTCAGAAGAATGACTGCGTGCCAGAGTTTTCATAACGGCCACGGTGTGCTTTCTGCTCCTGCTTCTCAGTCTTCCCGGCAGAAATGGAGATGAGGCTATTCTCAGGGATGAAGCTTTCCATGCTACAGGAAGGGAGTGACCAGGGCACAGGAAAGGAAAGGAGGATGGTGTAGAGGAGGAGAGAGGATTAACTTGGAAATGGGCGGACCTGATCTCAAAGTTCTCCTGCTTCTTAGCTGTAGGATTCAGGGCTTAGGATTCAATCTTTCTGAGCCCCAGTCCATCCCCTTTCCCCCCCTTTTTCTTCTTTATCCAAGTGAAAGGAGGGGAGATAGACAGACTCTCGCATGTGCCCAGACCAGGATCCACCCAGCAACCTCCATCTGGGGCTGATGCTCTGCCCATCTGGGGCCATGCTCACAACTGAGCTATTTTTAGCACCTGAGGCGGAGGCTCCATGGAGCCATGCTCAGCACCAGGGGCTGATGTGCTCAAATCAATTGAGCCATGGCTATGGGGGGGGGGGGAAGAGAAAGAGAGAAAGAGTAGGGGAGGGGTGGAGAAGCCAATGATTGCTTCTCCTGTGTGCCCTGACTGGGAATCGAACCTTGGACATCCACACACTGGGCTAACGGTCTACCACTGAGCCAACCGGCCGGGGACCCATCCATCTTTAAGCATCTAATACTCTCTTTACAACAAGGAGAAGGAAATCTGTGGAAATTATTGGAGAAACAGGGATTTTCATGCATACTCTGCACAGAAGCACGAGCTGCTTATAGACTCAGAGTAAAAAAAAAAAAAAAAAAAAGCCAGAGGGAGTGAAGTCCAAGGGATAGCACACACAGTGGTCAAGGTCACGGGTACCAGAGCTCGGACGACGGGCTCTGAGCTCCACTCTACTATGTGCTTGCTCGCCGCGTAACCCCGGGGCAGGTCACTCCATCTCTCTGTGTCTGCGTCCCCGTGTGGATGAGAGGAAGACAATGACGGTCCCTGTCTCCCGTGGTGGTTGTGAGGACCCCCAGCGGAGCAAAGGCCCCTAGTAAACAATGGCACAGAGCTCGCTGTTGAGAGGAGTCGGGAAACTAGCAAGCCCGCCAGCCACCTGGGACGGCGCCATGCCCCCCGCCACTCACCAGTGCCCGACTCTAACGCAGACGCCACGCCCCCCGCCACTCACCAGACAGTGCCCGACTCCAACGCAGACGCCACGCCCCCCGCCACTCACCAGACAGTGCCCGACTCCAACGCAGACGCCACGCCCCCCGCCACTCACCAGACAGTGCCCGACTCTAACGCAGATGCCACGCCCCCCGCCACTCACCAGACAGTGCCCGACTCCAACGCAGACGCCACGCCCCCCGCCACTCACCAGACAGTGCCCGACTCCAACACAGACGCCACGCCCCCCGCCACTCACCAGACAGTGCCCGACTCTAACGCAGACGCCACGCCCCCCGCCACTCACCAGACAGTGCCCGACTCCAACGCAGACGCCACGCCCCCCGCCACTCACCAGACAGTGCCCGACTCTAACGCAGACGCCACGCCCCCCGCCACTCACCAGTGCCCGACTCCAACGCAGACGCCACGCCCCCCGCCACTCACCAGACAGTGCCCGACTCTAACGCAGACGCCACGCCCCCCGCCACTCACCAGACAGTGCCCGACTCCAACGCAGACGCCACGCCCCCCGCCACTCACCAGACAGTGCCAGACTCCAATGCAGACGCCACGCCCCCCGCCACTCACCAGACAGTGCCCGACTCCAACGCAGACGCCACGCCCCCCGCCACTCACCAGACAGTGCCCGACTCCAACGCAGACGCCACGCCCCCCGCCACTCACCAGACAGTGCCGGACTCTAACGCAGACGCCACGCCCCCCGCCACTCACCAGACAGTGCCCGACTCCAACGCAGACGCCACGCCCCCCGCCACTCACCAGACAGTGCCCGACTCTAACGCAGACACCACGCCCCCTGCCACTCACCAGACAGTGCCAAACTCCAATGCAGACGCCACGCCCCCCGCCACTCACCAGACAGTGCCCGACTCCAACGCAGACGCCACGCCCCCCGCCACTCACCAGACAGTGCCCGACTCCAACGCAGACGCCACGCCCCCCGCCACTCACCAGACAGTGCCCGACTCCAACGCAGATGCCACGCCCCCCGCCACTCACCAGACAGTGCCCGACTCCAACGCAGACGCCACGCCCCCCGCCACTCACCAGACAGTGCCCGACTCCAACGCAGACGCCACGCCCCCCGCCACTCACCAGACAGTGCCGGACTCTAACGCAGACGCCACGCCCCCCGCCACTCACCAGACAGTGCCAAACTCCAATGCAGACGCCACGCCCCCCGCCACTCACCAGACAGTGCCCGACTCCAACGCAGACGCCAGCTTCAGCGCTTTGTCCAGGTTCTTCGTGAACACCGCTGCCGTGAGCCCGTACTCCAGGCTGTTGGCTCTTTTGATCACTTCGTCGATGGTTTTGAACTTCAGTATTGGCTGCACCGGCCCAAAAATCTGTGATTAATTGCAAGGATGGCAGTGAGAGGCATGTTGCCATAAACACACGTGTACCCTGAACAGGTATTTCCTTGTTGTGTGCCTTACTTTCCTTTTCTTTTATTTTCAGAGAGAGAGAGAGAGAGTCAGAGAGAGGAATAGACAGGGACAGACAGAAACAAAGAGATGAGAAGCATCCATCATTAGTTTTTCGTTGTGACACCTTAGTTGTTCATTGATTGCTCTCTCACATGTGCCTTGATCGTAGGCCTTTAGCAGACCAGTAACCCCTTGCTTGAGCCAGCGACCTTGGGTCCAAGCTGGTGAGCCTTGCTCAAACCAGATGAGCCCACGCTCAAGCTGGCGACCTCGGGGTCTCGAACCTGGGTCCTCCACTTCCCAGTCCGATGCTCTATCCACTGCGCCACCACCTGGTCAGGCTGTGTGCCTTTCTTTATATCCTACGTGTTCACGGGCATGAAAAAAACCAAACCATTAGCGGACAAGAAAGCATGTCCAAGGACATGCTTTTTAGCTACGCGGTAGTTAAAATTGGAAGGGAAGAGTTCAAACGAAACAAACAAGAGATCACAACCCGAAGTATCTGTTGGGTTTCAGAGCTCTCATCATGGGGGCCTCCAACAAGCCCCAGCCCTCAAATTTTGGAGGGGCCCCTGTGAACTGGGATGCCCAAAGGACAAAACCTTGGACATTTTCCTTTGGGAAGTTGTCTCGAAAGGTGTTTCCAGGCGCAGCCGAGAGATGTTGTGCCCTGACCTCTTGGAGCTGTGTTTTCTACAAACCAAGACGTCTTGCTGTGTTTCCGTAAAACTCCCAGGGGAGGGCGTTGACCACACAGCAAAGCAAAGGAAAAGAAAGAGCTAAAGGCTGGACATGTAAAGGTAATGTTGAAAGGAGCTTGCCATCGATTCAATATTCGGCATGACCCCCTGAAAACCTCCCCAGGGTCCCAAGGAGCTCTTATCGTGGGGAGGTTTTGAGAGCCGGGTCTTACGCCACTTTGGTAGTGTTTGTTACCCATAAAAATCTCAGGAAACAAATCTATGAAATGCCTGCCCAGGAAGCCCTTGGCCATGATCAGCCTTTCAGGTGTCCCCAAAGGTCGCATCCCAGGGTCCAATCACTTGAGACCCGGGCGGGAACCGGCTTCCGTCTAGTTTCATAGCGGACATGAAAAGACAAAATTAGAGGTAAGACTCTTATGGGGTCTCCTTCATTTTCACCATTTCCAAGGATACCCGTGATGGAAAGTTTCAGAGACTTCAATTTGTGACACTTTTTTTGGTGATGAACACATTGTTAAGTTCAGTCTGGGAGACTGAACTTAGCTTTGCGCCCTAAATCCTGGGGAAACCCACAGGGGGCAAGAATGGCCTCTCCATCCCAGATGAGTTAGAAGACAGAAGAGGGATTGTTGTTCTCTAGAGATGAGGAGAGATGAGTGGAAAGGAGGGTTAGGACATACTCTGTGCACTGTGTGCAGAGCTAAGGATTTCCAGAGGCGGGGGTGGGGGTGGGGGGGTGGGGGAGGTGACGACGACGACAAGACAGCTTCTCTAAGGAACCCAACAGAGAGGGAAAAGGATACAACAGATGGAAAGCCGCCCCCTTCACAAAGGCATCTGGGATCAGTGAGCCCGAGAGAAGACCCCCCGAGTGAGGGCTAGTCCCCCCCTGACCCCCAACTCAGGACCGGGCTCTGTGGGCACAGCTTTCCTGCAGCCCCTCAGTACCTCCTCTTTGGCAATCCGCATGCTGTCCGTCACTTCCGAGAAGACGGTGGGTTTGATGAAGAGGCCCCTGTCTTCCATGGCCGAGCCCCCGCACTCCAGCTTGGCTCCCTCCTTCTTCCCGCTCTCGATCAGGTCGAGGATTTTGTCGAACTGGTTTTGGTCGATCTACAAAACATGACGGAAAGAAAAGCCCGGCTTCCATCATCTGTGCAGCGGCCGCCGCCTGACACCTCCGCCGACAGTCAGCAGGGTCGGCTTCCGCCGTCTCAACCTTCTGCGTTCCTTTTTTTTTTTTTTTTTTTTTTGTATTTTTCTGAAGCTGGAAATGGGGAGAGACAGTCAGACAGACTCCTGCATGCGCCTGACCGGGATCCACCCGGCACGCCCACCAGGGGGCGATGCTCTGCCCATCTGGGGCGTCGCTCTGCCGCGACCAGAGCCACTCTAGCGCCTGGGGCAGAGGCCAAGGAACCATCCCCAGCGCCCAGGCCATCCTTGCTCCAATGGAGCCTTGGCTGCAGGAGGGGAAGAGAGAGACAGAGAGGAAGGAGGGGGACGGTGGAGAAGCAGATGGGCGCTTTTCCTATGTGCCCTGGCCGGGAATCGAACCCGGGTCCCCCACACGCCAGGCCGACGCTCTACTGCTGAGCCAACCGGCCAGGGCCTCCACATTCCTGACAAATTGTAATTCATGGAACAAACGTGCCTCGGATGCAGCTGTTCCCGGATATAGAAATATAGGCTCTCTGGAGCAGGAGAGGGCTGGGCGGGGAGGCTCAACTCGTCCTCGCCAGGTGTGGGGTTTATTCATACGTCGGACCCTCCATGCGGTGAAGCAGATCCATGAGTGAAACAAGACCTGAGACAGTCTGATTATTTGTTCTCTTAAGTGGTCATAGCCTGCTAGGGCTCCAGACTCAGCAAATAAAACCACAGGATACCCAGTTACATGTGAATCTCTGAAAAAGACAAGGAATGATTTATCTGGTGGAAGCATCTCCCAAACAGTCTTTGGGAGATACACCTATGCTAAAAATGTATTCACTATTTCGTTGAATTTCAAACCCAACTGGGTGCCACGTGTTTAATCTGGCCAGGCCGTGCCCGGCTCACAAGGCACCGTGGATCAGGGTAGCTGGTACTGGAATTCCCCGTCTGTGGCACAGAGGAGAATCAGGAAGGAAAGCTGGGCCCCCCCTCACTCAGCATTCCCGGAAACAGAATGGATGGGGCTCAAGGTGGGGTGGATGGGCTGCTTCTTGGTTGGTGGGGAGCCAGCCCATCAGAAAGGGTGGCGCAGTGGATAGAGCGTTGGACTGGGATATGGAGGACCCAGGTTCGAGACCCTGAGGTCGCCAGCTTGAGCGCAGGCTCATCTGGTTTAAGCAAGGCTCACCAGCTTGAGCCCAATGTCACTGGCTTGAGCAAGGGGTCACTCGGTCTGCTGTAGCCCCCGCGGTCAAGGCACATCTGAGAAATCAGTCAATGAACAACTAAGGAACCGCAACGAAGAATTGATGCTTCTCATCTCTCTCCCTTCCTGTCTGTCTGTCCCCATCTGTCCCTCTCTCTGTCTCTGCCAAAAAGAAAGGGTCTACCGTCTGGCACCTTGTCTAGGGGGTGCCCCCGGGCCAGGCTGTCTGTCCCCTGTACCTACAGGCTAACACCCAGCTTGCACCCAACCTTCGGGAGGCTGTCTCACTTCTGGTCCTTTTTCCTGAATCTGTGGGAAGCCTGGGCCTGCCTAGGACCTTGCCGCTCATGCCCTCCTCTCTGCTGGACGGGGAGAGAGACAGCTTGGATAGGTTTGCTATAGCTGAGATTTTTAGATAGAAAATCTGGTTTCATTTAAACAACTTTAAGTAAAATAAATAAATAAATAAATAAATAGGCAGGCGATGGTCTGTCACCAAGGAACAGGTGGCCTTTTAGTAGAAGGGACAGGCCTAAATCACACATGCCCTAGGACCAGTCTTTTCATGAAGCGGGGGCCACGTGTTCAATCCCCAAGTGGGATCTGTACCTCACATCTTCCACCGAAATAAATTCCCAAAGACTTAACCCTTCACGAAGAATGAAAGCATAGACGTTTTCAAATCCTCTTACGTGGGAGGAGGCCTCCGTGAACTCAGAAGGCCGTGCTACGACTCAGAATCCAGAAGCCTACACAACGATACTGGTAAATTTGTGTATGAAAAAAAGAAAAAGAAAAACCAAGCAACAACATCATAAGCAAAATCAAAGAGCTGAAGATAATGGGAAAACAACTGACCAGTCAGATCACAGAAACAGCCACTCGCTCTAGCACGTAAGGAGTTCTTAGAGGTGATAAGAACAATGGTGAGCAACACCATAGCAACACAGGCAAACTGCGTGCACAGCGGAGCGAAAAGGAGCTACAGATGGCTTTGGAACATATGATAAGATGCTCTGCCTTACTCATGACAAGAGGGACAATGTAGGCAAAAGCCAAGCGAGACACCGTTTTTCCCTGTCAGATGGGCAAAAAGACACAGGCTGTTAGTAAGCCGGGAGGAACAGACAAGCTCCTCCCAGGGTGGTAGGTGCGTAAGTTGATTCCTCCTCTTGGACAATAATTTGACAATGCTGGTAGACGTGGACACATGGGATTTCACTCAGCAACAAGTTTCCCACTCGGGGGACTTGTCCCGTGGATCCCCGGCACATATGTGCAATGACAGACTCGGTGGCATTGTATGTGAGTGTAGACACCCATGGGTTCATTCAGACATGTCACTTGGATTCTGGTGGATTCACAAGGCAGTGTTCTATATGCACGTGAGGAAGGAGAAGGTAGGTTCCCATGGACTTGTGAAGAATGCTCTTCAAGTTTCTTGTGAGGGGACAAAAATGGAGGTGCAGAACAGTTCGGATATCACAGTCATGTTCTGGGTAGAAACTGGGGCATCAGGACACACGTTCACATGTGATTGTACTGGACACACAGGAAAGGGAGGACACGGGAGAGCAGGGTAAGAGCCAGCATCAGGACACACTTTCACATGTGATTGTACTGGACACACGGGAAAGGGAGGACACGGGAGAGCAGGGTAAGAGCCAGCATCAGGACACATGTTCACATGTGATTGTACTGGACACACGGGAAAGGGAGGACATGGGAGAGCAGGGTAAGAACCAGCATCAGGACACACGTTCACATGTGATTGTACTGGACACACGGGAAAGGGAGGACATGGGAGAGCAGGGTAAGAACCAGCATCAGGACACATGTGCACATGTGATTGTACTGGACACACGGGAAAGGGAGGACATGGGAGAGCAGGGTAAGAACCAGCATCAGGACACACGTTCACATGTGATTGTACTGGACACACGGGAAAGGGAGGACATGGGAGAGCAGGGTAAGAACCAGCATGAGGAGTGACCTTCACAGGTGTGTTGAGTTTGGACCCAAGTGGATGTCCTTCTACTTAAAAAGTAATTCCATACTGTAATTCCAACTGCCATGGTGATATCTCACCTTCTCTCTGGGCCAACCAAGTTTGGGGTGAAAAGTGGCAGGCGTGACTCTCACCTCCTTCAGGGAGGCCACGGGGGTTTTCCGTGCATCAGCCAACTACAGGTTTTGGGTGGCTGCTGGCCACGAATGACCGGGCCCCATGCCCGGCTGTCTTGCAGGCCCTACGAGGTCCTTACGGAAACCCTACACATCTAGACTCCACTTTCCCCGGTGGGGGCCTTGTGAACACGTTTAAATCTAATGATCCTCCACCAGAGACGCTGGCTAGTGCCGTGCAGGGCAGGAGGGGGAGAGCCTGCGGAAGTGGAGACACAGCCGGCACAGGGGCACAGAGCCAGAGCCAGAGACACACGCCCCAAAGGACCCGCAGAGGGCTGCACTTGCCCCCCTCGCCCAGGGGGTTGGGAGGAAGGACGCCAGATCGGTCCCACCAGGTGGCCTGCGTGATGTTTACGCGTGCCACCTCGTTGCTCAGTTGCCAAATACACTGGAGTGATTTCTACAGCGTTCCCGGGAGCGGTTTGCCTGCCATGAGCATGGATCTAGGTCAGCAAGCAGTTTTATAGGCATGAGACAGACCGAACTGTTTAGACAGCTGTAAGTCTTCCCAGAGTTTAAAAAGAAGAAGAAGAAAAAAATATCTCATTACCATAGATGAAAAAGCACTTTGGGAGAAGGGGGGAAAAAAGTATCCAGCGGCATCCTGAAATAATACGTGGAGATCGGACGGCCTCAGCAAGCTTTGGAAAGGGGCTTTTGGCAGCAGAGGCATCAAAAGCCTCTGAGGGCATCAGTGCCCGGGCTGCTTGGAGCAGCCCCCCTTGGAAGAGGTTTCCGCAGCTGCTTCAGAAGTCGAGCCCAGACGGGGCCTTGGAGCCAGATGGATGCAGAATGAGGGGCAGGAACTTTCCTAGCGTACTGGGTCAGCTCATGGAGTTTCCCCAGGGGCCCTGGATTCGCTTTAAAAGCCCAGCGGATGTGTCGATGACTCTGTGGCCCTGTTTGTATTCTGAGCTGAAACCCAACCAAGGCCGCCTGACAGGTGTGGTGTCACTGACAGGTCGGGGAGTGTTGGCCACGAGCTGAGAGCCTTCTGTCCACCGGGGTCCTATGACATCAGAGCCACGGAAGGGGTGGTGGGCCCCATGGCCAGAACGCGCCTCTTTCACGGGAGGTCCTGCCTCCTCCTGTCCCCAGCCAGAGCACCCCCAACAGGTAAAGCAAGACCTGATTGAAACGGCCCAGTCCTCCCTGGATCAGGGAGCCTGTCATCGAACGCTTCCTGCTTTAAAGATAAATACATAAATAAAAACTCCTTCAGTGCCTTGAGATTTTTCAAAGGCGTCGTGGATTACCCTCATTTTCCATGTCGAGGAAACTGAGGTTTGAAGGGAGCCTGTGACAGTCGTAAGGTCACAGAGCCCAAGCTGGACCTGGCCCAGACCCACGGCTTCCCGTGTCAACACGCGGTTCCCCCATGTGGTGGGTCAGAGGCGTGTGGATGAGTCCTGACATGTGATTTTAAAACTCTGTGGGCCGGGGCTGGATTCTGGCTACCAGCAAAGCGGGCTGCCACCGAGCTCTATGTCAGGAATGCCCAGGGTGGGCAGGCTGCCCCCTTTCAAATACTCATCCACGGGCTGGACTGTGTAATTAGGAAGAAACTGATACAGGATGTGCCCTTGGAGAGCGGTTATAAAACCCTGTGGCTATCATCATCCTCATCCTGTCGCTGGCTTCTCGAACCAAGCCCACACTCCCCCACCCTGCCCACCGAGCTCTCTGCCCTGGGGGTGCGTGGTTTCTGATGGCCACCTTGTCTTGTAACGCACACGGGCATGAGGGCATCTGAGCTGAGGCCACCAGCTCCGGGCACTGCCCCTGCCTGGGCGCTGTGGCCTATTGGCCATGGTTACAAGCTCTCTTTGCAGGGAGACCAGCCAGCCTCTGCCTGTGCCTCCCTCCTGAGCACGCTGGTGGCTCAGAGCAGAGGCAGACCTCTGGCTGGCGGGGGCAGGCACGTGGCCTTCGGAGCTGGGAACACCCCTCTCCTGGCGAGGTCCTGAGCCTGGCATTCTTTTTGCTGAAAAAAGCAAGACTCTGTGTGTGTGTCCGGCCCTGTTTCAAAACCCCACTGAGAGCCGATGGAATCGTACTGTTGGTCCATGGTATAAACAAAAGCTTGGCATTGGGGGGGGGGGCGACATGCCCCCCCCCCGGCTTTGGGAAGGACCCTGGAAGCACAGAGCACCAGAGCGGCCCCAGCCAGGCTCCGGGGGGCTGCCCGGTTCAGTTCCCAGACACGCGCCACGCATTAGGAGGTTACCTGGGGCCCCTGCTCTGTCCTGACGTCAAAGGGATCTCCGAAGGGCCGTTTGTTGGCGCACTCCACGCTCCTCCTGACAAACTCGTTGTAGACTTGCTCTTCCACGAACACCCTGGAGGCGGCTGTGCAGCATTGGCCCTGGTTGAAGAACACTCCCTGGTGGGCACACTCCACTGCCAAGTCCACTGGAGGGAGGGAGGGAGGGAGGGAGAGGGGAGAGGGGGCGGGGGCCAGAGGAAGCGATTAAGTCGTTAGGGAAGGACTGGCCACAGCTGCAACTCTAATTGCCCACACAAGGGAAAACAGGCTCTGGGACTTCAGAAATTAATTCTGTTCTCGGCATTTTCCCCAAACACAGAGGAACGGAGGGAAAGGACTCCCGGCTCCGCTGAGTTTGAGGTCCCGTCTACAGGACTTCTCAGTGTCTTGACTCTGTGAATGCACAAACAAAAGTTGTCATCTCACTTGCCCAGGTGACCCACTCCCTTTTCTGAAGGACTAGGGTCCTTTTAGAAGGACCTCTGCTAAGTATAGATGTAGGTCAACTGGCAAGAACTTTTAAAGGAGACTGTATTTCCCACCTTGTGCAACAGAGGTGTCTTGTTAAGTTACTATGACACCACGTACGAGTTATAAGAGTTAAAAAAAAAAAAGGGAGAGGGAAAAGCTGCCTCACTGATGGTGGCGCAGTGGATAGAGCGTAGAACTGGGACACAGAGGACCCAGGTTCGAGACCCCGAGGTCGCTGGCTTGAGTGTGGGCTCACCAGCTTGAGCACAGGATCGCTGGTTTGAGTGTGGCGTCATAGACATGACTGCATGTTGCTGGCTTGAAGCCCAAGGTCACTGGCTTGAGTAAGAGGTCACTCGCTCTGCTATAGCCCCCTGGTCAAGGCACATATGAGAAAGCAATTAATGAACAACTAAGGAGCCGCAACTACAGGTCGATGCTTCTCATTTCTCTCCCTTCCTGTCTGTCTGTCTGTCTCTCTCTCTCTCTCTCTCATAAAAAGAGGGAAACCACTGATTCTGTCTGACAAGGTCTGAATCTGGATTGCACAGCTGATGCTGAATTAAAACCAGGTACTGAAACTGGGGGGGGGGAGGAGAAGGTGCTTTTAGTAAGTGAGATCTTTGGTGACCTCCATACAGGTACGAATGGTCAGTGGGTGCCGTCTATGTTCAGCGCTCCACTGAGTTTTCAGCAGCCTCCCAACCACCCCACTTCAGCTTTCCTCTGCAAAGATCAAAACCAAGGACCCCCAGGCACAGGCAGATGACCTACCCACCGACAGCCAGCCTTGCTCTGGGGGTAACGCTGAGAAACGCTGCCCTTGACTCTGAGAACCAGGCTGTGGCTAACTGGCTTCTGTTTAAGTCGTGGCGGGAGCAGGCGAGCATCATCAGCTGCTTGCCCCGCCCTGCACACCACCCCACCCCACACCCCTGCCCGTCATGTCAACTTAAAAATGCCCTTCCTCCAAAAATCATTCATTTCCCGAGGGGAGCGGGGTTGTGGCTGCGGGGGTGGGGGCAGCATGTTGATATCATGCCTGAGATGCCAGTTACGTCAGGGTTTAATTTGGTGGATTGGCACTGCCCACACAAATGGGAGAGGGCCATGGAGGGTGTTTACGACCCTCCCTTGTCCAACCAACCCTCAAGCAGAAGGAGCCTTGTGTCCTGGTTGTTGTTAGAGAAAACGAGCTCAGGTGCTGATGGGGTGCCTAGATACGGTGACACTTGGCAAAACAGGAAGGAGTCCTGGCTCCTTAGGACTGGCGTTGGGAACACCGAATGTGGGTCACACTGGGGCGACACCCATGCGGCTCCAGGGACCATTACACTCTAAATGGTGCCTCCACAGGGAGTACCAACTCAGGCAATAATAATAATAATAATAATAGTAATAAAATAATGAATAAGCAGCCCATTTGCTCAGTTTTCTCCACCACCGAAAGTCAGTTTCAAGGAGAGGAAGTGGTATCAGTCATTCACACCTTAGAGAGAAATAGCGCCAGGGTCATTTCTCTCAGGGATATTTGCAAGTCCGACCTTATCTGAGTGGGGAGTGGAAGGCTCTGTTCTTCAGGCAAGAAATTTCTGTCAGCGATGATGCAGGCGAGGGGAGGCTACGCTTTGCAGGACATAAATTGCCACTAAGCTGCTGGGCAGAGTGGGTTTGCCAGGGCAGAACGAGAAGAGGCAGACAGTACCCAGACCAGGGGGGTATTTTTTTTAAGGGTCAGCCACCACCGTCCTCCCCTGATTTGTCAGGCCTGAGACAAGGAAGGAAAAAAACATCTCAAGTCTTCGGAGAGCCTGAAATCCCTATAAGGAATACTGGCTTGGCCGGTAGAATGTCATTTAACTCCCGTGAGAGGAACATACCTGCCCTGTTCCCTCCCTTCCCGCTCAGGGGCTTCGAGATGAAACTGACCTTGTCCTGATGGCTCCCGCTCTGCTCTGCGGGGAAGGGGAGGGAAGCTTAATCTTGAAGGGACCTGGAGAAAGGTCTAAGACACACCTCCCTCCAGTGGAGGTCTCTATCTGCCATAAAGCTGGTGACTTGTCTGCCCAAGGTCAAAAAGCGTCCCCATGGAGTGTGTGCATGCGTGAACATGTGTGCGTGTTCCAGGTGGTTCTGGATGTGGTCACAGAAGCTGAGAGAGACCTCTGACTCCTCCAAAAGCCCAGCAGAGCCCCAGGTGGTTCCGGATGTGGCCCAGGAAGCTGAGAGAGACCTCTGAATCCCCCGAGAGCCCAGCAGAGCCCCAGGTGGTTCTGGATGTGGCCCAGGAAGCTGAGAGAGACCTCTGAACCCCCCCGAAAGCCCAGCAGAGCCCCAGGTGGTTCTGGATGTGGTCACGGAAGCTGAGAGAGACCTCTGACTCCCCCTAGAGCCCAGCAGAGCCCCAGGTGGTTCCGGATGTGGCCCAGGAAGCTGAGAGAGACCTCTGAATCCCCCGAAAGCCCAGCAGAGCCCCAGGTGGTTCCAGATGTGGCCCAGGAAGCTGAGAGAGACCTCTGACTCCCCCGAAAGCCCAGCAGAGCCCCAGGTGGTTCCGGATGTGGCCCAGGAAGCTGAGAGAGACCTCTGAACCCCCCGAGAGCCCAGCAGAGCCCCACAGCAGAGACTCACAGTCGGCATCCGCACACACGATGCAGGGGTTCTTCCCCCCAAGCTCCAGGGTCACCCTCTTCAGGTTGCTCCGAGAAGCAGCTTCTTTAACCATCTTCCCGACCTTCATTATAAAAAACCAGACCAGATTATTACACCTTGGACATGCCCAGATGTGACCCAGATGTTTGTCCCCCTACCCTTGGCTGCTCCCAGCCCCCTGAAACCTTGACATGGCCGGACCCCGCTGTCGGAGCTGCTCCACTTAAAGGGGTGGAGTGGAACCCTTCGGGAGGGCTCGCAATCTGCCCACGGCCACACAGCTAGCTAGTGGAGGAGCCGGCCACTCCCCTGTCCTGGTGGCCGCGCCACCTGGTGGCAGCAGGACAGTCCAGCTAGTCTGAGAAACGTCTTTAGGGGGCAAACGGGCAGCTCCTGTGCCCCTCCCTAGTGAGGGAGGTCTTTCTGTTGGGTTCTTTGGTATAATCGGAGGGAGCCTCTGAGAATTCGGGACTTAGGGAGACTGACCTTCAGGATGAGGAGTCAATTCTAGGGAAATGATCCTAAGGCTTCCACGGGGGGTGGAGGGGTGAGCGTGCTGGGAGGTCCAGAGGACCACTCCCCAAACTGTGACGCTCCGCCTCCCACGTGTCCCTGAATGCACGTGCTGCTGGGGGGCAGCTTTGGCCTGGGACACCTGGGTGACTTACCTTGGATGACAAGTAAAGCCAGGTGCCATGAAGTCCTTGGTGGGGCTTTTACAGCTGGACCCAGCAGGGGGACCCCGCAGAGGGACACAGCAGGGGGACCCAGGGTGGGAAAGCCACCTGGTCCGTAGCTGGGTGAGGGCACTACCTAGCTGGACCCATGAGCAGCCCTACAGGTGTATGAAGGGGTCAGGGATTCTCTGCAGAGAAGACGGCCAGGGACAGAGGCGGGGCTGATTTTGCCGTCCAGCAAAGAGACTGGGAAGAGGTGGGGACAGCTGGGGAGGGCGGGAGCCACGCCCAGCACCTCTCTACCCCTCCGTCTCCCCTCTCCCCGGCTGAGCTGCCAGGAACAAAGTGGTTGCTGCCCCATTCAGCGCGCTGAGCCCTGCTGGCTGTCACCTGGTTCGACGCCATGCAGGAGCCCCATTCTAGTCGATGGGTCTCTAACAACGCTCATCCTTCCTAGGGCGGGACAGTGCTGTCCAGCTGGCCACAGGAGGGGGCACTCAGCCTCCCGGCTGAGGGACATTTATTTATTGCAGGGGAAGTATTCATTCACTTATTTACTTAAGCACAGAAGAAGTACTTTCTCATTAAAACTAATGGCACATGCAGATCCACACCTATTAAAGGGGGAACATTCTCATCTCCCTTGACCCCAGGACCTGCCACCCCCCACCCAGAGGTGGTCATGCTGAGAATTTCAGGGGAATCCTTTCCAGACAATTTCGGCTTCTCTTCCCTACACGCCTGGACTAATGGGATCACACTGTACACACTCTGCCTATGGTTGGTTCACTTTTTTTGTGTGGTCCAACGATAGATCAGATCATTGCCCTGGCTATCCACGTCACACGGAAGAAACAGACCGGAAGACATGAATCCTTGTAAGATGATTTTCTCCATGTCGCTGCTTCGAAGTGGAATCTCTAAGTCAAAAGCGTTATACCTTCAAGTTTGTGGTGGGTACGGCCACAGCGTCCTCCACCACAGGGACAGAGGGTGCCTGTTCTTCCCCCAGCCTCGCTTAGAGTGATGTTTTTGTCCTCATCTGACAGACGGACGGACAAAAATGGAAGAGTCCAACTGTCATTTGAATTCGCGTTTCCCTGATTACCAGGGAACGAGGTTGGTCTTCTGGGGCATTCGGTATCTCTCTTTTCTGAGTTGCCTACTTTGCCACCCTTCAATTAGTGTTTTTTACTTCTTTTCTTTCTTTTTTTTTTTTAGGAGTACTTTACATATTACAGCTATTAACCCTTGGAGAGCTGCATACCATATATTTTTTTTGCTCTATAAGACGCACCTGACCATAGACACACCTAGGGTTTCAAGGAGGAAAATAAGAAAAAAAATATTCTGAACCAAATGGTGTGTTAAATATTTAATAAAATACCATATTTTTTGCTCCATAATATGCACGGGCATTTCCCCCTCCATTTTGGGGGGGGGGAAACGTGCGTCTTACGGAGTAAAAAATATAGTACATTATGGCTGTCCCTCTCCCTACTAGCTGTTTACCTCTCGACCTTAGTTACAATATTGTTTGTCATAAGGATGTTTGGCGTTTTTATTTTATCTTATCTAGCAATCGTTTCTTCCAAAGCTTCTTGGTTTCTAGTAAATACTTAGTTTGGACACTGGAACCGGTGACTTCTTTTAAAAAAAAAAAACCTGATAGCTACAGATGAAAAGCACTGTCCAATTCAGAAGGAAAATAAGTCACAGGTTACGAGCCTCCCGAAAGGAAAGCTCATGGGTCCTGAATCGCGCAGTGACGGCCAGTGAGAAGGTTACCTCGATGGACCCGGTGAACGCGATCTTGTTGATCTGCGGGTGAGAGGAAATTGCGGCTCCCACTGTGGGCCCGAACCCTGGCACGATGTTCACCACGCCTGGGGGGAACCCGACCTGGGGGGAGAGCGAGATGGCATTCAGGTAAGAGGAGGGACCTGCGTCCACCAGGGGGCCCACACCTGGGCCGAGAGAGCCATGGCTAAGAGATGGCTCCAAGCAGAGGGGCGCTCCCACTGAGAAGGGCCTGGGTCACCCATCCACCCTGGAACCAGTCGGCCGGGGGACTAGGGTGCAGGCTGGGCCAGGGTGAGGTGCACATCCCTCCTTCCAGGAAGCACTTCTCACCCCAAAAAGGCCTCTGAGCAGAAGCAGTTGCTATTCATAGCAGAGCGCTATTCACTGTGTGTGTGTGTGTGTGTGTGTGTGTGTGTATGTGTGTATCTGGGCCGTGTGTTGGGACACAGACACCTTGGTCACAACCTCCAAGGGTCAGAGGCCCCTGCAAAATTTCTCTTCCGAGTGTTCGTTTTCATTCCTTAAATCTGCCCCAAGTTCATGCTCCAAATGGCAACACAATGTCACCCCCTTCAGCATTCTCGCTTGCTGAACGCGGGTCACACCACAGCTGGCCCCTTCTTACAGGGGTGGGGGCGCCTTTTCTTTCACACTCAGGCCACGTGCTTTGCACACACGAGGCCTCCTGATGAACCAAGAACACACAGTTGAACGAGGTGGGGTAGTGGCGGTGGTGGTGGTGGTGGTGGGAGAGTCTGACCTAAAACTCATTATGTTAGAAAGGTGAGATTTTAGGCCATGGTGCCTGAGATTTTAGAGTTTCTAGACACTGTGTTTTGTTTTCTTTTCTTTCTTTTTTTTTTTTTTTTTTGCACTTTTCTGAAGCTGGAAACAGGGAGAGACAGTCAGACAGACTCCCGCATGCGCCCGACCGGGATCCACCCGGCACGCCCACCAGGGGGCGATGCTCTGCCCAGCAGGGGGCGATGCTCTGCCCATCCTGGGCGTCGCCATGTTGCGACCCTCCTGGGCGTCGCCATGTTGCGACCAGAGCCACTCTAGCGCCTGGGGCAGAGGCCACAGAGCCATCCCCAGCGCCTGGGCCATCTTTGCTCCAATGGAGCCTTGGCTGCGGGAGGGGAAGAGAGAGACAGAGAGGAAGGCGCGGCGGAGGGGTGGAGAAGCAAATGGGCGCTTCTCCTATGTGCCCTGGCCGGGAATCGAACCCGGGTCCTCCGCACGCTAGGCCGACGCTCTACCGCTGAGCCAACCGGCCAGGGCTGTTTTCTTTTCTTTTTAACAGTTGGGATTTTAGAAATGCTAAGTCACACTAGTTAGGACTCAGTTGTGTCCGACGGCATTTTCAAAGGAAAAGTGACAAACCTCTGGTCAATTACCAGCTGCCCCAACCAACTTTTCATCTCAGTCAGCAAGGCCACAGGGCCCGATCCTATTAGCTCAGTGGAAAAGTGCCACGAACAGGCCTCCTCTCCCATCCCTCTTTCCTTCTTCTACATCTTTGCGACAGAGAAGCTGGGGACACAGTGACGGAACCCTTTTGCCTAGTGTGTCTGGAGGGAGGTGTCCCTTTGGGCTGTTTCCCCCCTCCCCCGAGGGGTGGCTTTCAGGGGACAGAATGGTCACCTGCCCAAGAGCAGAGCGCTGGTGAGCCCAGCTGGGTAACGGCCACTCCAGGAGAGCGGCCGCGATCATCCGTCCAAGGGGAACAGGAGACCATTTCCTACTCCACAAACGCAAGGCCCAAAGGACCTCCCAAGTGGCTCTCCTGCAAATTTTCCACAGAAAACGTTGGCTCCTGAGGCAGCCCCTCACGAGAGTTAGGGCTCCTCACGCGGCTCGGCGGGAGGCCTGGGGCTCCTTCTCGCTCAGTGACCTCAAGCCTGAGAAAGACCGGGAGGCCGTCCAGTGAACCGGGCACCACGCCCGTTGTCTCACACAGCTGTGAGAGGGCCAGGCCGCCCCGCACGGCCCAGCTCCGCGAGGCGGCTTTATGTCATGATGGCGGCCTGCCTACCGGGAGTGGGGACGTTATTGGGAACACATAATATTTTTCCTTCCGGGCGTCTTACCTCTTGGATCAGAGAGCCGAGGTAGAGGGCGGTGAGGGGTGTCTGCTCGGCCGGCTTCATGACAATAGTGTTCCCACAGCACAGGGCAGGCGCCAACTTCCACACAAGCATCAGCAGAGGGAAGTTCCACTGCAACGGGGCACAGGGGAACTTTGGGGACCTGGAGGCACCCAGCTCCCCTGTCCCAGATGCCCCAAAAATACCTCCGTGGAGGATGCTTGCATTGCACGGTCTAGATGTGGGGTATAAGGGGTAACGTAGGAGTTGGCAACAATCGCAACTGTCTTCCAGCCTGGTGCTTGCTAAATGCATTCTGGGGAATGCTAACAGTTATCCTCCGTGAAGGGGGTTCCCCTGTATGGGGGCTACCTCCTCTCCTCTGAGGTGCACGAAGCCATCGGCAGGTTAAAGGCTCTGACAAGTCCCGCAGGAGTGAGACCCGCCTCTCCTCGACTCAGACGCCCTGAGAGGCTGTTGTTGTTGTTGGTTTTTTATCTGCTTACAGAATACATACTGATCCCCCAGCGAACTGGGGCTTGGTAAAAATTCATCTTGAGAAATGCTTCTCTTTGTCCTTTTTCAACGAGAGAGGCAAGGATACCCAGATCACTGTGCAATAAGCCCAGCGAAAGCTACCGCCGTGGGGCGCTCACTGTGTGCCAGGCGCTGTCTTAGGCATGCCACAAAACTCACCTCACCTGATCCCTTCGTACCAGCACGAGGTGGTCATGTTATCTCTGAGCGACCCGGCACCATGCCAGGCTGCATGCTCACTGCCCAGTGGATTAAGTCCTGGACCCTCGGCAGCCAAAGCCCACCGCAGGCTGGGCCCACTCCGCCTGTCCCACGGCCCACGCTCTCCGTCACCTTCTCCGCCCTCTGAGCTGCAGTCCCGCCTGCCGCCCTGTGGCTGACGCAGCCCAGGCTCCTCCCAGAGCTCTGTTCAGGCCACCGCTTCCCTCGGAAAACCCTTCGTCCTGTTGCGTGTTCTTTCTTATCCTTCAAGGCCCATGTAGGACACCACAGCCCGAGGGGGTGTTGGCCAGGCCAAGCCCCCCCTGTTTGGAATCCGTGGTGCCTCTGCTGCCCTCCTGGGGCTGCCGTTCGAGAGCAGGACAGGGCAGGCCTCAAGCATTCATCTCCACACCACAGAGCAAATACTCCACGGACGCGGGTGAGAACGAATCCAAACACACAGGAGATTGGAAATCAGCTCCAAGGGCCCCGAGGGAGTGTGTGGGGGGGCGCGGCGTCTACTTACAGGAGTTATGGCACCGCACACACCTATGGGCTCATGCCTGGTGAAGCACACCACGTTGTCATCTGTGCGGGGGTGGGGGGTGGGGGGTGGGGGGAGACGGACACACACAGAGTGGAAGACACGTTAATCGAGAGGTGGGATTTTTTTTTTTTTTTGTATTTTTCTGAAGCTGGAAACGGGGAGAGACAGTCAGACTCCCACATGCGCCCGACCGGGATCCACCCGGCACGCCCACCAGGGGGCGACGCTCTGCCCACCAGGGGGCGATGCTCTGCCCCTCCAGGGCTTCGCTTTGTCGCGACCAGAGCCACTCTAGCGCCTGGGGCAGAGGCCAAGGAGCCATCCTCAGCGCCCGGGCCATCTTTGCTCCAATGGAGCCTCGGCTGCGGGAGGGGAAGAGAGAGACAGAGAGGAAGGAGAGGGGGAGGGGTGGAGAAGCAGATGGGCGCTTCTCCTGTGTGCCCTGGCCAGGAATCGAACCCGGGACTTCCACACGCCAGGCCGACGCTCGACCACTGAGCCAACCGGCCAAGGCCTCGAGAGGCGGGATTTTAAGTAGTAACAAGGCAAGAAACGAACCCAGACGCCCCATGAAAGTGTCAGCTTTATATCTTGTCAGTGACTCAATTTCAGAAGCAGAACAGTTTAGAGGAAGGATGGGCACAGGCCGTTTCTTGTTGGGGACTTGGGGGGAACGGCTAGAGGCACTGCGCTGGGGCAACCAGAAGGAAGGGAGAGACGAGCCCCCCCAAACATCCCCTCGGAGGCTGAGCGCCCCAGGCCAGCTCACCTGTGGGGATGGTTTTGCCTTGGATTTTGTCAGCCCATCCTGCAAAGTATCTGAGGGTTTTGATACAGCCCTCCAGGTCGATGAAGAAGGCGTGAAGGAACGGCTTCCCCGTGTCCATCGTTTCCAGTGTCTGAAATGACAAAACATCGGTGTTGGACGCTGTTTCCTTTGTGCTGGTCAGGCTGTGAAGGACCAGGGGGCAGGCAGAGGGCAGAGCACACGGTCTCAGAACATGGATTGCCACACCTCCCAGTCGTAGGTGTCCCTGAGAAAGCACGACCCTACATTAAAAAAAAAAAAAAAAATGTGGCCCTGGCCGGTTGGCTCAGTGGTAGAGCGTCGGCCTGGCGTGCGGAGGTCCCGGGCTCGATTCCCGGCCAGGGCACACAGGAGAGGCGCCCGTCTGCTTCTCCACCCTTCCCCCTCTCCTTCCTCTCTATCTCTCTCCTCCCCTCCCACAGCCAAGGCTCCATTGGAGCAAAGATGGCCTGGGCGCTGGGGATGGCTCCTTGGCCTCTGCCCCAGGTGCTAGAGTGGCTCTGGTCACAGCGGAGGGACGCCCCGGAAGGGCAGAGCATCGCCCCCTGGTGGGCACAGCGTCGCCCCATGGTGGGCGTGCCAGGTGGATCCCGGTCGGGCGCATGCGGGAGTCTGTCTGACTGTCTCTCCCCGTTTCCAGCTTCAGAAAAATACAAAAAAAAAAAAATGCTTATTGTATTGAAGGGGGGTGAGGGGTGGAGACAGGAACATTGATCTGCTCCTGGCTGTGCCCTGACCAGGGATTGAACCAGAAACCTCTGCCCTTCAGGACTGATGCTCGAATCAACCAAGCTATTCGGCCAGGGAGCAAGACCCTGCATTTGAAATAAGACCTGTTAGGATGCTCTTATTCCAAAACACCGAACGCTGAGGTGGGGCTGGCTGGAGCAAAGGACGTGTCCCTGTAAAAGGACTGTGGTGGATGCAAGGCTCATGGGGGATGCCTCGCTGAGAAGGAGGACACTTTAGTCTTTTGTCTTTTATCTGAAGACAGTGGCGTCAGCTGGGTGACCGGGCTACGTGGGCGTGTGCGTCCCTGGGATGCTCTCGGACGGTCTGCGGGGGAGAGGGCTAGCTTTCTCCAACAGAAGAGAAAGGGAGGACAGCAGGCCAGAGCACGGTGGAAAGAGTGACTGAGGGAGCCCAGAAGGGCTGTGCTACCAGCTCAGAGACGCAATGCTCCCTCCCTGGGCTGCAAGGCCGGATGCATGGTGGAAGGGTGCGGACACGCCCTTGGCCACCAGGGAGGGTGGTGGCGATCCCCCCCCCCCCCCGCACGAGCGAGCATGCTGCTCCTCAATGGCGAGGATTCTTTTCTATTTCCAGCCCGCCTTTCAGAGGGCCCCTCTGTCCTTCAGACAAGCGGCCCCAGTGGAGCCCAGTGCTGAAACAGCCTGCCATCTGTCCCTGCAGGAAGTGGCCACCAGGACACATAGCCCAGGGCAGGATTCTTGCATCAGAGTTGCGGCAGCGAGATGGTGATTTGCAAAGGAAGAGAGAGAGGCCCCCTCTGTGGGCGCCCACGGATGCCTCCTTTCTGAGCTCGAGGGCCCTGTCTTCCCTGCTGGGTGCAGACACCGAGGCTGACAGACCCCAAGGTCAGCCAGTGGGTTGGCGGCACGGTTGGCACTTAACTTGGGGTATCTAATGTCCAGCCAGCACAGTGACTGTTCTGTATCCAGAAAGATCGGAAGGACGGCCCTGTGAGAAGCTGGCTCCCCTGACTTCAGTCTCCTCTAACCTAGGCTGTTGGCCTGACCTGTGGTGGTGCAGTGGATAAAGCGTCGACCTGGAAATGCTGAGGTCGCCGGTTCGAAACCCTGGGCTTGCCTGGTCAAGGCACATATGGGAGTTGATGCTTCCAGCTCCTCCCCCACTTCTCTCTCTGTCTCTCCTCTCTCTCTCTGTCTCTCCCTCTCCTCTCTAAAAAATGAGTAAAAAATAAAATAAATTAACCTAGGCTGTTACTTGGCCAGCGAGGGCAAGTCCTGGAATCACTCTCTGTCTCAGTTTCCTCATCTGTAAACGGAGACTCATCATAGCGATAGTACCTACTTCAGAGGGCGAGTTGGAGGGCTGGAGGAGTTAATATCCATAAAGTGCTGACAACGTGTCTGCCCACAGCACGCGCCCTGTGCACTGTGCAGATGGTCACAGCCATAACCACACTCATTCTGCCTTTTGGGACCCAACAGGTGCTCAGCAGTCCTTACCTGGGGACCCTGAGGACACAGGACTCTGAGTTCATGGAGATGACAAGGTGGACTGGAGTAGAAAGGTGTCCCGTCCCCTGCAGGTGCTGCTCAGGCACCAAGTCAGGCCAAGGAGACACCCCCGCACACTGGCCCTTCGGCTCCTATTCATTTTATGTTCCAAGTTGGAACTTTTCTTTTCTCCCGGGGGACACCCAATGTTGCAAATCATGCCACAAGTCCTCCAAGGCTGGACTACTCCAGACAGCATCTGCCTGTCTGTCAGCGGGACTAGGAGTTTATTCGTGGCCCTTTTTGGGGACTCAAAAAGGAGAGGAAGGCAAGACACGGCGGCCTCGCATCATGGGCAACAGTTGGGCATCTCTGGCTGTGTGACCTTGGGCAGGTGACCTAACCTTTCTGGGCCTCAGCATCCTCACCTCTGAAAAGAAGACAGTAAAGACTATAGGCAAAGTGCTTCCAACCAGCCACGAAGAGCCCTCGACAAGCCCGGGTTTTGGAAACATGCCTCATTATTCACCTGGGCATGGCTGCTGGCCTCAGCGACAGTGTGAATTTGCTGGGCCGGTTTTGTGGAATCGCTCCAAGCAAAACCGAGTCAGAGTAGGTTTAGACAGGAATATCTTTAAGAAAATAAAAAAATTAAAAAAAGGGGGGGGGCGGTTTTCTCAGGTGAGTAGACAGGACAGAACCCAAGAAATCCAGTCTGAGCTACCATGGATGGATGGAGACTTTTAAACGGTTTCTGTGGCTGGACTGTGAGGAAATCCCAGCCGCTCCTAAGTAGATTTGCTTTCACATTTGAGGAGGCAAGGATGCCTTCTGCAAAATTATTATCGTCACACTCAGATGCTAAAGAGTAAAGGAAAAGTCCCGGGGGAACCTATTCTTCAACTCCAAGTTGCCAAGGCTTCAAAAGTGGCGTCCATGAGGAAGACCCTTATTTGGGGGCTCCCAAAATGAGCACAAAGAAGCCAGCTCCTGGCTTCCTGCCCTCACTCAGTAAGGGAGAGAAAGTGGGGCTGCTAGGACCCCCACATCTGATTCCAAACATCAAACACAGCAGTAAACACCAAGCTCCGTCTAAACCACTGAGCCCCCGGGAGGACGTGACAGAAGGGGGCGCTGGGCTGTCTGAAAAGGCAGGAAAAACAGACCAAGGTGGGCAAGTGAGGGGTGCTTTCCTACAAGGTGGTCCAAGGTTTATACACCACATAGGCCAGTCATGGTATGGTCCCTTCCGTGATGCAGCAAAGAGCTGAGTCCTTTCCCGTGGGCATCGAGGTCCTGCTCCGTCCGCGGCCCCAACACGGTCCTGCCGGACCGGACCGTGTGGCGGGCTGAGGGGGAAGGCAGCCTTGCAGCCCATGCTCCCAAAGACGACCCTGACACTTGAAGACGGGACGGGGAGGGGTGGCCAGGGCACATCCTCTTCCCCTTTGCTAGGACGGGTCCACTCTCACAGCATTGCAGATGGATGAGCTCATGCAGGGTGAAGACAGAGATGTTTTTGAAAAAGCCAGTTTGGCAGCCCAGACGCCAAGGCTGGCGTCCACTGCGGGAAGAAACCGGAGGCTCCCGGGAGAGAAGCGCCGGCTCTAGGAGAGAAGGAGCCACCCGCCCATGGTGTTGGGGCAAACGCACCATGGGGAAGAAGGAAGGAAGGAAGGAAGGAAGGAGGGAGGGAGGAAGGGAGGGAGGGAGGGAGGGAGGAAGGGAGGGAGGGAGGAAGGAATAAAAGAAGGAAGGAAGGGAGGGAGGGAGGGAGGGAGGGAGGAAGGAAGAAAAGAAGGAAGGAAGGAAGGAAGGAAGGAAGGAAGGAAGGAAGGAAGGAAGGAAGGAAGGAAGGAAGAGAGGGAGGGAGGGAGGGAGGGAGGGAGGGAGGGAGGGAGGGAGGGAGGAAGGAAGGAAGGAAGGGAAGGAAGGAAGGAAGGAAGGAAAGGAAGGAAGGAAGGAAGGAAAGAAGGAAGGAAGGGGAGGAAGGAAGGAAGGAAGAAAGGAAGGAAGGAAGGAAGGAAGGAAGGAAGGAAGGAAGGGGAAGGGAAGGAAGGAAGGGGAAGGGAAGGAAGGAAGGGGAGCTCAGGTCTCCCTGTGCAGATGTGTTCTCGCAGCAATGTGCCCGAGAGTAGAATCCGAGATGGGAGTTCCTCCACTTTCTGTCCCCAAAACACAGAGCTAGTAACGAGAGAGTCCTTTCAGTGGCCTGGCTGACACTGCTCTTCATGAGCGTGTATACCTTACAGGTCATTCCTGACATCAGAGCGAGAAAGGAAAAGAATCATTTTCCTAAATCCAGAGGTTCAGAAAGAGATTTCTCCTTTCCCAACCTGCTCCTCAAGGTTTGGAGCAAGTTCACAGGAAGTCTGAGCAGCACAGGGTTTCCTGGGCAGGTGGCAAAGGACCTCGAGGCACAAGGTGCCCCCAAGATTCCCTCTGGTCACTTGCCGTAAGACCAAAAGAAGGTCTGAGGATCCCATTAACGAAGGCACTGACCAATTACAAATACCTTCACAGTGCCACTGCATGGGAACAGCCCAGCCTCATGGAGTGAGCTGAGTCAATATCCCCACTTCACAGCAGGGACACTAAGGTCCCTAGAAATTACTGGTCAGGAGGGTATGTAGCTGGGGTTCGAACCTGGCTCTTCAGGTAGTGTTACTATGGAGACTGCTATTATGAGTAACAGCTATCATCTATTTAGTGCTTGCCACATGCCAGGGGCTCTGCTAAGGATTTTAAGCGAATCATTCTTCCAACACTTCCATTATCATTATTAGTGACGTTTTCCGTGAAGAAACATATGCTCAGAGAGGTCAAGTGACCTGCCCAGAGTCACACAGCTGGTCGATGGCAGAGCTGGGATTTGAACCCAGGTCTTTCGTACTCTGAGGTCTGTTATAACCGAGCTTCTTTGCCCTCACCATCATGGCACACAGGCCCTCCACGGCCCCATTCAGGAGTGATGCCGAGACTTTTTTTTTTTTTTCGAGACTTTTTTTTTTAGGTCATGTAGGGATAATTTTTATGTTATGTGGTTTTACAGCATGTATTTTTTATAAATATTGAGAAAATAATACGACAGCAGCACATTACACCGCTGATTCCAAGGATATTGTCACTTGGGATGAGATTAAATTTACATTTAAAAGGGAGTTCATGTAAAAAAAAAAAAAAAAAGTGAAGTTCACAAATGTACAAGGTGGGACCCGTCCATCAGCTATCTGGTGTATATATATCTCACGTCTGGGAACCAATAAAGAGGCTGAACTTTCTCCAGGCAACTACGGGGTCAAGCAGCTGAGCAGCAGGGGGTGGACGTCTGACTTCCAAAGGAAAAAAGGTCAAGTTCAGGGCCCTGGACACCTGCCGACCGCAGAGCACAAAACCTCAAAGGACCGAACAGACACACGGTCACACAAAACCAGCACCCTCGGTCTTTTCTTCCACCTAGCCAGCGCCCCCCCCCGCCCACTCCAACCGGGGACAGAACCCTCATTGAGGCCGGCTTGTCCTCACACGCGTCCCTCGCGCGCAGGTACTCACGGCCAGGACAGTGCGGTCCCTCTCCACGAGGTCGGCCAGCTGGTGCAGCAGCCGGCCCCGGCTCAGGGCGTCCAGCCGGCGCCACGGGGAGCCCCTCTGGAAGGCGGCTTGTGCGGCCTCCACGGCCTTGTCCACGTCAGCCTGAGCGGCCAAGACAAAAGAGAGCGTGTCACCTTGGCTTGCGACCGCGCTCTGGGGGAGCTACAGAGAACAGCAGAAGCGGAAGGACACGGTAGCTGGCAGCGGCTGGGGCTTCCAAGTGGCTCTTTGCTTCTGCACATCTTCAGTTTTTTTGCAAGATTTCTACCATGGCCAAGTATGAACTTTCCTTCTGATTATAAAAGCTTTTTAAAATATTTTGAGGCCCTGGCCAGTTGGCTCAGTGGTGGAGCATCGGCCCAGCGTGTGGAAGTCTCGGGTTTGATTCCCGGCCAGGGCACACAGGAGAAATACCCATCTGCTTCTCCACCCCTCCCCCTCTTCTTCCTCTCTGTCTCTCTCTTCCCCTCCCGCAGCCAAGGCTCCACTGGAGCAAAGTTGGCCCCAGGTGCTGAGGATGGCTCCATGGCCTCTGCCTCAGGTGCTAAGAAGAGCTCAGTTGCTGAGCAAAAGCCCAGATGGGCAGAGCATCGCCCCCTGGCGGGCTTGCTGGGTGGATATCTGTCGGGGCACATGCAGGAGTCTGTCTCTCTGCCTCCCCTCCTTTCATTGAATAAAAAAATAATAATAATAAAATAGGTTATAAAACCTCCAGTCTTAATAAAGTGTTTTTCTTGGTGGCCCAAGTTGGAAAAGATTTTCCACTTGCTAGCTCTGTTTGGACACATGCTTCCCGGGCTCGCCAACAAGATGGAGCGTGGCTGTTTGGGCATTCTGTTCCAGCTAAGGCCTGTGGTCCAACAGGGAGAATGGGCATCAGCGCCTCTCTGGATCTCAGACCCAACCACCTCCATCGGGAAAGTCCGCCGATGGGGAGAATTGGGAGCGTTTCTCTCAGCCTCATGGACCCACTGGGGCAGACCTGTCACCCCATTTCATAGACAAGGAACTGGACCTTCTGGGCCCTGAGAGAAGAACTGCAATAGAACCTTCTACTAAAAAGGAGAGAAACGAGAGGTATTTAAAGTAATGTCACTCAGTTCTCATTTTCAGGAAAGTGGGGTTTGAGGCTCCGGTTGCCGGTGGGCACTGGCTCATCCTCAGGGTCCCTCTCAGCCTTCTGGGGGGGGTGCATCTGTGGTGGACCACTGACGCTGTCAAAGGGGGCACGCCACCGAGACTCTGAGTCTCCCAAGTGGGGCTTGGAGGTGAGTGGAAGCTTTGTCAAGGGAGTTAGGTATCAGGACTGTGAATTGCTTATTGCAGGCTCTGGGGGTGGGGGTGGGGGAAGGCAGGACCTCTCCAGCTGCAGGGGACAGACCACCTCTGTCTCCAGGTGTGTGGAGCAGTCACCGAGACAGAGGAAGAAGCAAAGCCCAGGACAGGGGTCTCATTCTTCTCCCTGACACCTGTGTGCTGCACAACAGGGGGTTTCCCACTGGGGATCCTGCTCAGCATCACGTCCCCCCCCACACCCTTCCCCCACCCTCACAATAGCACACGAGCTCCTGGATCCTAGCATCTTTGCAAACAGAGCTTTGCACGGGGCGCTGCATGTCGGAAGGTCTGTACCGGTGGGACCACTGGGGAATTCAGTGCATACCAATCGCAAAGCTACAGCTGCTGGCATCGAATTCAGGCCCACATTACACGTGTGCCCTTCACCCTATCCATGTGCGACATCACCAGTACGCTTGTTAAGGACGGGAGGTGGGAACTCTAGTGGTGGAGAAGAGGTTTCCATCTCCTTCTCTCCATAGGAAAGCTTCCCCTTCAACCTCTTCCCCCAGGGGCACTTATATTCAAAAGATGCAAGATCCTCTATGGCTTTGAAATGTATCAGGGAAACATTCAGATGTCCCCTTAGCTTTATATATCTGTGCTACATTATGACATATACCCATATGTGTTATATAGCAATATATATATATATATATATATACACACACACATATATATATATATAGAGAGAGAGAGCTTATAATAAGCTTTTTATAATATATTATACGATCATTCAAGTTTCTGGTAGGAAAAATATCTGGCTGTTACATGACTTTATCAGCCCTGCGTGACTTGGTTAGCAAGTCTTTTCCTTTCAAGGTATTTTTTTTTTTTACGTGTCTCCTGCCAGAACGTTGCATTTGGTGAAACACACTAAGCGGAAATGCTTTCTGGAAAGATTCCATTCTTGCCTCCAGGTTCTCATAATTGATAAAAACCTTCCCTTGAGCCACGTGAAGAGGACAGCTGAGGTCATCCTCATAGACGAGGAGGCATCCATCCATCAAAGGAGAGTGACTTCATGCAGCCCGCCGGCCCTAATTGATCCCACTGTGGGCCGTGCGTCTGAGACAGGGCCCGCTTGGGTCCTACCTGCGCGGGGGAGGGGCCGTGCTGGCTCCCAGCGGAGCTGGCCCACCTACCGACCCGTAAGTGAATGACTTGGGGCGGGGTGGCCGGCGAGGGGCGGGGTGAGCACCTACCTTGTCTCCTTCTTCCACTTCACATATCTGTTCCAGCGTGGAAGGGTTGTACGTGGCAAACTTCTTTCCGCTCTTGGACTCGTGCCATCCGTTGTTGATGAACATCTGACCGAGAAAGGAAGTGGTAATGCATGAGGCCCAAATCAAAATCGGACGACTCTAGGATGCTGAGGACCTTAGGCAACGGACGTTTCGTCCTTCCCCACTGCCTGCCCACCCTCCCGCCGTTTTACAGAGGGGACCAGAGGGGAGACGGGGTCGCGGACCCGACCAAGGGCACGCGCAGGAGTTAGCGTTTGAGCATCTTGACTTTTCACCCATGTTCGGAGAATTCCTTTATATCATCATAAAGCAAAATAAAATAAAATGAAAATTCAGATTTTTAAATTAAAAAAAAAATTTTTTTTTTTTTTTTTGAGCAATAGCCTGGATGCACAGAGGAATAGCTGAGTTATACAGTTTAATAAGAATGTAGGGGCCCTGGCCGGTTGGCTCAGCGGTAGAGCGTTGGCCTGGCATACGGGGGACCGGGGTTCGATTCCCGGCCAGGGCACATAGGAGAAGCGCCCATTTGCTTCTCCACCCCACCCCCCTCCTTCCTCTCTGTCTCTCTCTTCCCCTCCCGCAGCCAAGGCTCCATTGGAGCAAAGATGGCCCAGGCGCTGGGGATGGCTCCTTGGCCTCTGCCCCAGGCGCTGGAGTGGCTCTGGTCGTGGCAGAGCGACGCCCGGGAGGGGCAGAGCATCGCCCCCTGGTGGGCAGAGCGTCGCCCCTGGTGGGCGTGCCAGGTAGATCCCGGTCGGGGGCATGCAGGAGTCTGTCTGACTGTCTCTCCCCGTTTCCAGCTTCAGAAAAATACAAAAAAGAAAAAAGAAAAAAAAGAATGTAGGTTAAATTCTATACTCTCATTGGGTTTGGGGGAAGATTAAATAGGCTCATATACATTAAGTGCCAGGCACTGTGCCTGCCCCCGAAGGGCATGTACGTCAGCAGAGCACTCCCTTCTTTCTTCCTCCTGCTGCAACCCACCCCACCCCAGCTCAACTGCCAACGATCTCACCATAACCCTTTAGTCTTTATGAATGCCCACTACCACCCCTCCCCCTCCATCCTCATAGAACAAACAAACAAACAAACAAAAAACCTGTCTATTTTCAACGTTGGGCTTAATAAAGCCAGTGTTGGACTACAAAGATAAATATCAGGGTTAGGAAGTATTCTGGTTGTATTAACAGATGTAGCAAATAAACATTTATATGCAGAATCCAAGCGTGAACCCACAAAAATCACTGAGCTTAGAGCCCAAGTGATCGAGAACAAAGCCAAGAATAAGACAGTTAAAAATAAAAAGACGTTATGAGCAAACGCAAAAGGACTCACAAAGCCCAGGCACTGCCCTGGCTGGGTAGCTTAGATGCTTAAGAGCAGGGGTCCCCAAACTATGGCCCGCGGGCCACATGCGGCCCCCTGAGGCCATTTATCCGGCCCCCACCGCACTTCTGGAAGGGGCACCTCTTTCATTGGTGGTCAGCGAGAGGAGCATAGTTCCCATTGAAATATTGGTCAGTTTGTTGATTTAAATTTACTTGTTCTTTATTTTAAACATTGTATTTGTTCCGTTTTGTTTTTTTACTTTAAAATAAGATATGTGCAGTGTGCATAGGAATTTGTTCATAGTTTTTTTTCTAGTCCGGCCCTCCAACGGTCTGAGAGACAGTGAACTGGCCCCCTGTGTAAAAAGTTTGGGGACCCCTGCTTAAGAGTATTGTCCTGATACGCCAAGGTTGCGGGTTCAATCCCACGCCCCCCCCCCCCGTCCCGTCAGGGCACATGGAAGAATCAACCAATGAATGCATAGATGGGTGGAACAGCAAATTGAGGTTTCCCTCTCTCTAAAATCAATCAATAACCTCCTTCCCTCGATAAAAAAAAAGCCCATGCACTGAAATGTGTGTACTATGTACTCTACAGTTCCTGTAAGTTCCAACTGCCTTAAGAAACCACATTAAAAGAGAGGGTTTTTGAAAGAGAGCCAGGAACAGAGGTGACAGACAGTACACAACCTACCAGACAGCATGAGGACCCAGCTACCTAGGGAGAGACCGATAATCTCTGGCTGTGGCGGCTTGGGACAGCCTTGTCACCATAGTTCGTCACTGCATCAGAAAGACCCCAGTCGTGGACATGGCTCAGGCCCTCAAGAAGCATTTCCAACAAATAAAATGCTGTCGGTAATTTCTAAGGACAGACCTCGCTGATTCGATTCCATTCTCTAGCTCTATGCTTATCTCAGCCTCTCCGTGAGCTGTTTAAAGCAGTGTTTTACAACCGATGGTCTGCAGACAGAGGCTGGCCCACTAGAAATTTCGTGCCAGTCTACAAAAGAGTTAACCCCCCTGATGTCGTATGAAGATGATAGACCTGATGACCTCAGCTGAATTCGCTTACGCTCAGGGTGATTTCTGCCTTAACGGTCCCCCAAACAATTCCTGCGTTTCACCGATCTCCAAGTGTATCTACAGGTTAGAAGCTACTGGTTTGAAAGAAGCATCGTGTCATGGCTTCTAAGAGCTAATCTCAATTCTTGTGAATTTTATTCAGTTGGATTACTTGACTCCCTAGTGAGGACAGATGAAAGGGGAACCGTCTCATCCTGCATGTGGCTTGGTTCTGTCCTCTGTCCCAGGCTCTGCTGTAGAAAAACAAAAAACCCAAGTTCCCCAGGGGAAGGAAGCTCATTCTGAGAAGCCACTGGTGGAGACCATTGTTCATAACTCTCCCCCAGAAGCAGGGATATCTGAGTCCGTCGGTGGGGACGAGGACCAAAGGCCAGCTCCGGCGGGCCCGGTGGGCAGAACCCCTCCCGTTTTCCCCCCATACCCCTGCCCCACGCCAGTGCGTGGAACCCAGAGAAAAGCGTCCCTGGCCCGTGGGATGTGCCCATCTGACTTCTGGAAGCTCAGTGCCTTCAACGTGAGGCCAGGCCCCCAGGGAAGCCCGCGGACAAGGCCGGGCTACAATTACAGGTTTCTTCTTCCAGCTGAAACCAAATCCAACCGTGGTGACTTTTGCCATCCAGCGAGCCATCATCCCTCAGTAACAGTGAGAAATTAATAAGCGGAGGGGAGTGAAGTTAGCCTGGGGAGGGGAGGGGAGGGGAGGGAGGGCGGGCAGGAAGAGAGAGAGGCCCATTTGTTGGAAGATGAAATTTCGTGGGTTCGATAATAGCGACTGTCAGTGAAAACTGCTGATTCTGGGCCCTTCCTGGTATCAGTTCCAAAGAGGAGAGGGTGGGGGTTCGGTGGAAAACGAGAAGGTGGTAGACGAGAATATAAATAAAGGGGGGAGGGAAATGGATTGCAACGATCGGATGTCTCTTATACTTCATCTCCAAGCAAGTTCCTCCAAAAAAAAAAAAAAAAAAGACCCGGTCGTTTATGACATTGATCCATAGCCCTTTCTAACCAGCGACTTAGAAAAAGAAAAATGCAGATGGCTCAACTCTAACCATATTCACCCCCCCCCATCATAATGTCTCTAATTTAGCAAAAAAAAAAAAAAAAAAAAAAAATTTTTTTCTTTTTAGACGACACTAGTAAGTCATTTTGTAAATGGTTTCCACTGTGGCTTTTCCCCTCTGCCAAAAAGAAAACAAAAACACAAACAGAGAAAGGATCAGCGAGTGTGGCCAGACCAGTCAGGCTGTGCTGTTCGGAAACCCCGCGTCCTCAATAACAGGTCTGGAAAAAAGATGTTCGTTCTCCGGGACTCGCGCAGGGGTCTGAAACGAACCTTGTGGAAGCAGATAAGATTAAGTTCTTATGGAAGTAGGTAAGATTAAGCTACACGGAGCCGTAGACGAAATCCCAGTATTCATGAAGGGAGACAGCCACCGTGTTATGTGGACTGAGCCGGGGAGCCCCAGCTGTGTGCTAGGGAGATGGGGAGACCCCCTAGGGCGGAAGCAAAGATGGCAGCCACCCCGGGCAGTTCTGAGGGTGCCATTGCAGGAGCGTCCATTGGACTCTGGCTCAACTCCTGAAGGACTGTGTTTTCAGAAAAGGAGGCTGGAGTGCATTTCATTCTTCATAAAAGCAATCATAAAAACTGGGGCTTTAATGAACCAGAAACATCTTAACCAGAGTCTCTGCTACTAGCTAGAAATTTTATAAGGAGAGGAAGGGGGCCCCCTTAAAGTGAATGGTGTTGCTATTTTCTGAGACCTGTGTGTATGTGTGTGTGTGTGGGTGCTGGAGGGATGCTCCCCTCACCAGAATCACATAGCAAGCCCAACAGTTAAAAACATGTAAGAACCCATGTAGGCCACTTCGACCAGGTCGCCCTTCGGGAAATTGGGCTGACTCCGGGGAAGGGAAACCCTCAAGGCCTGGGTTCAGACCCACCCTCTCTGGTGTGTCCGCCATTAGCAAGAAGCACCACGAAGCAGATTTGAAAAATAACGGCCCGTGGCCGGTTCACACACCCCTCCGCTCCTCTCTCTTGGGCCCTGTTGGCTGTCCCTCCGGCTCCTCACACACCGCTCGCCTGGCTGCCCACCCCCAGTCACACTGCCCAGGCTGCGCCCAGGCGGGCTGGGGGGAGGCCTTGGCAGCGCCCTCCCCCCCGAAAGACAGAGCAGGCAGAGAGGCCTCGCCCTGCACAGGAAAGGAGGGTGCGAGGCCTGTGTGGTCAGGCTGGTGTCGCCAGCACGGCTTGGGGTCCCCCTCAGGATCCCGGCTCTCCCTTCTCCTTCTTCTCAGCCTTAACCGCACACCCAGTCCCCATCCACGGAGAAGAGGAGGAGCCGAACAAGATGGAGAACTGAGGCCCCCTGCGAGTCTGCCGAGACCCTCCTTCTTCCAGGCTGTACATTAGGACTTGGAGAGAAAGAAAGAGATAAACTTCCCCCTAGGTGCCCGCGTCACTCCTGTAGGACCCTCAAAGGCGAAAAGAGCCACAGGACGATGGTTGATGTAATTTCCGGTATCTCTATCATGAAAAACAAACAAACAAACAAACAAAAAACCCAACTCTATAAAAAACAAAACACCATCTCTACTCACTACCAACCAACAGGCAAGCACCCACAACAATCTGGGGTTGGAATTTTTGCTCTGAAGCTGATAACTGCGAAGGAAACTCCATTAAAAATAAGCCCCAGCACTTAGGGGGGAAAGTGTCTCCCTTGATTACAGGGCCCTCTGAAAACAGTTAATTTCAAATGTCATGTGATCAGAGGCCCAGCCGGCACGAAGTGCCAAGAGACCAAAATCTGAAGGCCACACTTGGTGGCCTGCGACTTTCTCAGCCTGATTAAAACTATTCGAGAGGCATAATTGCTACTTTTTGAAAGCAAAATTGATGCGGGGTAGAATTTTCTCCCGGCAGCGTCAGCTGGAGTTGGGGGGGGGGGTTTACAGATAAAATGCAAACATAAAAGGCGACAGGGCTGGGGGACGTGAAGCCCACAGCACTCTCTTCGTCTACGCCCCCCTGTAGAGCCCCGCACCCCGGCCCCTGCTCAGGGCCTCCAAACAGCCTCAGGGACTCGCTCCAGGTCGCTGGCCTCCCGGCCCCTGCGCAGCCCAGCTGCAGGTCTCCCCAGCTCCCTTTCTGTCCCTGGCAGATGATCTCAACGCTGTGCAGACACTCCAGCCTCCAGCGCAAAGGGTTGGACAGCCCGGCGACTTCCCACCCCCCTCACTCGACTGGGCGGCCAGGTACAAGCGAAGCGCAGAGGCTGCCCAAAGTTTCTCCCTTCGCTCCCCGTGGCATGTTTCCGGAAGAGCCCTAGCCCCCAGACCCTCTTTTCTTCACGATTCCCGGCCCGCTCTGACCCTCTGGAAGGCCAACCCATTTATTTAGGCAAAGCGGGCCCTGCCGCGGCACGTCGGGGCCGCGAGGGGCTGCGGCTGGCACCGCGCGGGCCCTTTGCAGCCTCCTCCCTTGCTCGGCTGTGAGGCTGAAAGCGCTGTGCGTCACCGAGAGCCCGTTCCGGGGGTATAGGGATCGCCGAGTGCCCCTCGGGGTGCGTGGTGGGCGCGCACGGAATGCAGGCTTCCGCCTGGGAAACCCTGAGCCCGACGCGGCTTGGGAGGGCCCGGCACAGGCGGCGCGGCTCAGGTCCCGAGAGCCGGGCGAACTCAGCCGAGAGCACGCCGCCCGCAGCGCCCGACACCCTCGGAGCAGAGCAGCGGGAGCTCCCAGACCTCTCTGGCCCCTCGTCCGGTCGTCCCGGGGCCGGGCAGTCCGGTGCGCAGCCAGGCTGCCGTCGGGTGGAACGGGGGCCAGCTCACCTTGGTGAACTTGACCTCCAGGTTGCGGATGGGGCGCGGCAGGGCAGGCGGCTTCTTGTCGGGTTGCCCGTTTTCCACGGGCCCGTTGGTGGTGGCCATGGCTCTTCCGCGCTCTCCGGCCCGAGGCGCCCAAGTCTGCCCCGGCCGGTTCCGTCCTCGGCGGTGCGCAGCCTGCTCGGAGGGTGACATCTCCGAGCTGTTTTATGGAGAGCCCCACGCCTCCTGCCCGAGGGGCCCGTCTAATTGGCTGCAGGACGAGAAGAAGGCAGGGCCTGCGGGAGGGGAGGGGGCTGGCCCGCCTTACCCCACTCCGCCCGCTGCCCCTGCGGGAGCCGGGAGCCGGGTCACTGCGCTGCGCACTCCCCCGCCCTGACGGCTGCCCCTGGAGGCTCTGTCCCTGGCGCAACCCGGTCCCGAAAGTCCCAGGGCGCCCAGGCAAGCTGGCCGCAGCGCCCACCAGCTCCCCGAGGTCGGGAGAGTTCGCCCGCGGCACCTGTCGCCCCTGCCCGCCGCCACTCTGCGGACTCGCCCAACTCGGCTCGGCTGGCCGTGCTTTAGCAACGCGCGCCCGCGTGTCAAGAGGCCTGCTCCACGTCCCAGGGCCGCGCGCCCCGTGGGGCGTCCCCCGAGTCGTTGCCTACGTGCCTCGACCTAGAGTCCGGCTGCCGGGTCCCGGCTAGCCACACAGACGCTCTCTGCGCCCCAGTCGGCCCGAGCTGGGTCAGCCTCCCGGCTGGCCAGGGATACCACCTCCACCCTGGGACTTCATGCGCAAAGGGGCAAAAGGCAAGGGGAAGTGCCTGGCCCTTCCGCCGCGGCGCTCTGGAGGCCCAGCTGCTGGGCTTCCGACCTTCAGAGGATCACAGTGCCCTCCGGTTCTGGGATCCTGGGATGTGATTCTTTTGATTATTAAAATGCACGAATTAAACCGCAATTAAAAACAACAACAATGAGAAAAGGCAAAGCACACGAAATCTTGGAAGTTTGTAAGAGTGGAAGTCCATACATTCCCAGGGAACTGAGGCACAAGGGGCCCCAGTAGGTTTGCCCTTTTCAGAAATGCTCCACCAACTGCAGGGACTTGCCCCAGGTCCTGTCTGAGACATGTAGGTGGCTTCTCATGCATGCTGTCCCTGAGGTTTCTGGAACAATAGTATGGAGCATGAACTTGGGGACAAAATCAGTGATGGAATCCCCAGATGGGCTCAGCCCATCAGCTAATATTCTTCTGTGAGTACTCTCGAGTGACTGGGGTACTCCTTCCGGTCTGAGGCTCCTCCTGTTGGTTTTGGGGGGCTCTGTGTCCATCTCTGTCTGCTCTCTCCTTCCCCACTGTAGTGTCACTGGGTGTCCTGGATATCAGACCACCTGTCGTGTGGGGGTGAAAGGTTCCTGTGCTGTTAAAGGGTGACAATGCACAGCTGAGGCACGGAAAGGGGGCACCCAGTGTCTGGAATGGGTTAGGGTTGATGGACACCAGGGAGTCTCTCCAAGGATGCTGATGAGTCCGAGAGCCGTGCTGACTCTTTCCTAAGCTGCTCCTGCCAGGTCCTGGGCTGGCTGTGCTGCCTGGCTGGCTGGCCCCAGGGTCCCCACTCAGCTGTCCCAGAAACATGGGGTGGCTGCCGGGGTACACCAAACACCTCAAGGCCGCAACTAGAGAAGCTGTCTCTCCCATTCCAAGAGTTTCTTCTGGATTCTGAATGGTGGAACTTAGGTCATTTGAGCCAGAGCTTTAAAAAAAAGAAATCAGAAAACGTGCAGAGGAAACCGTGTTAATGAAATAACTTCTGAGTGGGTGGGTGGGGACCGTCGGGACCAGGGCTTGGAGCTCTGTGTCCTTAGAGGAAGAGTGGAGCCTGTTTGCTAGGAAGTGGGGGACAGCCTCCTGCCACTTGTGGACTGTGAAGTCGGGAATGCCGGTTGCTTCCAGTCACACCCCGACACCACCATGACCCGCGGTGCCTGGCCTGGGGGAACTGTGGCAATAACGCCGGCTGTGTCACCCGCAGCTCCCCGCTGAGGACACCCCTATCCGTGATGCTGGGAGCCCAGGGTGGGAGCGAGGTGCTCAGCCGGACACAGCAGGCGGCTCTCGGAGAGCAGGTCAGGAAGATGGGCCTGGCTCCAGGCTTGTCAAGACCAGCAGGCTACCTCTGCTCCCCCCATCTTGCCACCAGTGGGAGGGATGCAAGGAGACGGTCTTCCCATCTTCCAGGTGAGTAAGCAGAGGCATGTGGCTGCCTGTCCCAGACATTACCACCTGCAGAGGAACCTAGGCCGTGTGGGGGTAGGTGACACAGGGCCTGGAGGGGGGGGCGTCTCTGACCTTCTCCTCTCACCGTGGCGAGCAGCTGGGTCCTGCAGCCCCGTGTCGGTCACTGCGGCACACAGCGAAGGTGGTGCAGGCACACGGTGATGGTGGCATCTCTCAGAGCTGTGTCGAACGTAGGAATCAAACCCGGAGGTCCCGGCCTCAGAGGTGGAGACCACAGGGGAGAAGGAGGAACCATCTGTTTGAATGGCAGGGGGACCGTCAGAGGTCCAGCTTCTTCCGGCTGCCTCCCTGACCTGGATTCCAGCGGCAAGCTCGTGGGTTGGACCATTCATCACACTGAGCTCGTGTGTTCCCCTTTTCTGTGAGATGATCTCCTTCCTGCTTTATGGCATTTGGGGCAGCTCAAGCTAGAAAAGGGTGCGCAGCGATTTATAAACTGTAAAGTGCTGTGCACGTGCTGGTTCCTTACTTTCCAATTCTTCCTGGAGACTGATGTCCTCAGTCCCGCGTGCTTTTTATCCAGGACGTCAGCAAGTTCCCCTGAATCCCCTCTGGCTCATGGGAGCGTCCCTGGTCCACAGTCACTCTGCTGGCCCCGGTCAGCTGGCTTAGCAGTAGAGCCGTTGGCCCGGTGTGTGGAAGTCCTGGGTTTGATTCCTGGTCAGGGCACACAGGAGAAGCACCCATCTGCTTCTCCACCCTTCCCTCTCTCTTTTCTCTTTATCTCTCTCTTCCCCTCCCACAGTCAAGGATCCATTGGAGCAAAAGTTGGCCCGGGTGCTGAGGATGGCTCCATGGCCTCCACCTAAGGTGCTAGAATGGCTCTGGATGCAACAGAGCGACGCCCCAGATGGGCAGAGCATCGCCCCCTGGTGGGCATGCTGGGTGGATCCCTGTCGGGCATATGCAGGAGTCTGTCTCTCTGCCTCCCCTCCTCTCACTTCAGAAAAATACAAAAACAAACAAACAAACAAACAAACAAAAAGTCAGTCACTCTGCTGTGGCTTGATGCTTGGCTTTTACCCTCATCAAAGCATCTGAGTCCGGGACATTTCACGTGGGGGGGCTGGTGTATTTGATGAACACTCAGTACAAATAAGCATGAAGGTAAAATTCAAGGTAGATACGCCCCCTCCCGCCCCAAAAGCTCACCCTAATTCCATTTTTTAAATAAGGCAGGGGGTGTTGAGGTCTGTCACAAACGTAATAAATAATGATGATGACCACCACGGAGCCTTGTTTTGTTTTCTGTTGTAAGTAAGCCTGGTTACTTGAGCTTTGTTGGGGGTGCCTCACCTCACCTAGCACCTATGAGTCAAGGCCAGGCTCGGGGACCTGGTTGTGTGGAGCCCTTTCGTGGAGAGGCAGGCTCCTCAGGTGAAGGTGATTCTAGGGAGTAGGGGAGTGGTGTAGCCTTTTGGGACCGGTGACCTCACCTCAGTTTTCTTGGCTCTAAAATGGGCAGACAGGTGCCTCTGAAGTGGGGGAAGACCGACGTCACTGGGTGCACCTGCCTGCTGGTATCAGGGAACTGGACTCCACGTTTCATATGAATCATTCCATGTCACCGAAACTTGACATGAGTAGAGTGTGACTTGCCTTTCGTGTGCACGAGAAATGAAGGTCCATCTAGCGTTCTCTATGCGACGCCCTCCATCTGTCCTCGGGGACATGCATACCAGTGGTCCTTCTGTACATTTTTTGGTGAGTGGTAACCCCCGCAGAGGCAGGGGCACCGAGGTCTGATGAAGATGACCGCATCAAAGAGGGTGAGCCGCAGCCTGGTGTCAGTCGGCTGCGTTCTCTCCGGCCCTGCTGGCCATCTCTGGCGGGATCTCTCTCATGCTATGTTGGTCTGAGGTCAATCAGAGCAGAACTAAGTATATAAAAGCAAAGAGGAGACGTCCAAATATCCGCCTGATGGTTTTTGACTGCCGGAACTTAACCAGTGGTCCACCTGCCACCAGTCCTCTGGTGACTAATAGTTGTGACAAGGCCAGCAGAGGGCATGCCCCTGGTTAGGAAGAGACAGCTGGTTGACCACCCCCATTCTCCTTTTCTTTCTTGCCTGTGGAGCCCTGTATCATTCCGGGTGGCAACGGGCTTTGATAGACCTGTTTCCCAGCCTCTCTTGCACATAGGGGTGGTTAATGAGATTTAAAGCTGAGTTTTTGGTTTGGGCTTCCAAAGAAGCTCTTTATACAGGGCTGAGTCAGCTGAGAGGTGTTTCTTCCTTCCTGCTCCCTGGAACATAGGTGTGAGGGCTGGGACTCCAGCAGCTGTGATGTGACCACAATGCAATTCCGAGCATGGGAGTTGTCTGATAAAGAAGGTGGAACAGGCACCTAGGAAGAGCCTACATCCCTGATGAGCCTGGAACTAGGCATTCTGCATGGGAATTTCTCCCTTGGGGTTCTTTCATTTGGGCAGAGGGAATGCCCCTCTCTCATTTAGGCCTCCTCTTTGCACTTTCTCATGTACTTACCTGAACCTAATCTCAAATGATACAGCTTCATTTAAACTCTGTTCGTCACCATGATTAGGAACACAAAGTTATAAACTCAGGTGGAATAATCATGTCATTTTTGTATAGAAAAAGCGAATTAAAAAACAAAGACAAGCCTGACCTGTGATGGCGCAGCGGAGAAGGCGTTGACCTGGAATGCCGAGGTTGCAGGTTCGAAACCCTGGGCTTGCCCAGTCAAGGCATATATGAGAAGCAAGTAATGAACAACTAGGAGTTGATACTTCTTTCCCGCCCCCCCCCCGTCAAATCAATAAAATAAAATCTTTAAAAACATTTAAAAAAGTTTTAGAACAAGACAAAAGTTAACCCCAGGGTGGAATAAATGAAGCTAGCTCATTGAGGCATCCATCCACAGCTTTGGATGGTAAAGTCCAATCCAGGGAAGAAAATTATTTTGGGACAAAGTCCCTCCTGGGGATGGGCAGGTGGCCCATCATCCTAGGGTGCCCGTGGTTTTAGCTGCCGGGACTGCATCTACCAGCCTACTGAGGAAGGTTACCAGCACTCAGAGAGGACGTTACCGCGCAGGCCCCCGGGCCCCCACAGTCGGGAGCTGCATGACCGAGGAAGCACTTAATCCAGGCAGCAAGGAGTCGGACTTTCAATTTCAAAGTCCACAACACTGAGCAGGCCATACTTCTTAATGCCATCACCGGGCTTTGCTCGGTGACATGGGAAGTCATTTGCAAACTTTCCAACCAGCCTTCTTCAACATTCAGGGATGTGGAGCTTTAAATTAAATTTGAGTGATTTGAGGGTTTGAGCTCCATTTATTCCGGACACAATGCACTTCCTGGTTAGAGGGAAAGCCATTTAAGGGGCTTATGAAAGGGTTCCAGAAGATTCTTGGACACAAAGTGGCTCTCTCACTGAACCGTCATGCGGAGTGAATCCTAAGTGAATCAGAAACATACATATTAAATTTCCCTTGAAATCCCACATGGGTATAAAAGATGTTGGGAAAGGGGACTGAGTAAGATAGAGATTGCCAAGCCCGAAATGTTTGGAAAAAAAAAAAATTGAGTGTGTTCGCTTAAGCGAATCACTCCTGCGCTCTGCAGTGACAAGATCTCCCTTCTGCCTTTCAACCCCGGACTCCTCATAAAGGAGCATCAATTCTCAGAGAAGCTCCCCTTGGGATTTTGCGTGATGATCGAAGCCTGGGGTGGATAGAGGGTGAAGAACTAAAGACATTGTTAAAATCTGTTTTGTCTTGAGATAGCCTGGGGGTCCTTTTGTACATAGTTGTGCCTCTGATGTTGAAGTTGCCCCAGTAGCATTCTTGAGGGTCCCCTGTAATCGTGAAATCTCTATAAAGCACTACATGTCTTATCATATGCTTAGGCATAACAGATGGAAAGCCTAGTGATGTCTATTTTCATCTAATTTTTTTTGACCTGGCATTATGGTGATTCCAAAACAATGACCGCCCCCCCGCACCCCCCAACCACCACCACAAGGAGAGAGATTAATTAGTGGTCTACATAGCATTTTCATATTTATTAATAGAATGTTGTTCATTTTGAGCATAGTTGCAAGCATTGAGTTTGTATGATATTACACATTCTTTCTATATTATATTACCTATATTTTATTATAGGTTATCATCAAACAGAGTTTATCAGTTTCTTTCTATATTATATTATCTATGTTTTATTATAGGTTATCATCAAACTGAGTTCATCAGTTTAAACACAATGGATTGGCTCAGGTGTCTTTCTCGCCAGGAAGAGTAAAGAAGCATAACTATTAGGAAAAAAACACAGAACTATAGATGTTACCTGGGCGTAAAGGTGTATCTTATAAACCCCACCGACACCTCAGTTGTTAGGAATTCCAGGCCCCCTTTTATGCCAGGAAGGATCACCCGTTGCACCTGCTTACAACGTCCCCCGTGATTCTGTTGCACTTCCCCAGTAGGCCACTAGGTGTCACAAGACCAAGTTGAATGGGAAATGGCCACTGAAGTTCGTTTTGCTGGGACAAACAGGAAATTCCCCAATTAGAATAAGTGGTGTTGCACAAGCTTCCTCATATTAGAATCCTCCCAACTTCAAGTGTGTCATAGACACGGTGCTAGGACTGGTTATTAGCGCCCCAGGCTAGCCCACAAAAGCTCACTAGCTTCTGCATGAGCCCCAAATGGGTTCCTACTTAGGGACCAAACACGAGAGTGGGGTGACTTCCCCACCCAGGGAACACATAGGGTGTGGCACCTGAGTTTCTCCAGCCTCCACCTCCTCTTCTGAAAATTGGGAGTAAAGGTTTCTGCCCATCACGGGAAAGGGGGGGGGGGTTGTGATTAGAAACAGGAGAGCAGGTGTAACACGCCAAGCACACATACGAGAAAACAGACAGGACAACGACATTGCTGTCATTTTCTCCTGTTTCATGAGCCATGCGTGTGTCAGGGCTGGTTCTTCTCAGCCTTGGTCGTCCAGGCTGCAAGGTTTCCTTCCCTGGCTGACTCTCAGGCATTATTAGTCGGGCACCTGCAGCACTGGGCAGAGAAAAATCTCCCCTCCTCATTAGGGCTGTGATCGATTAGTCATGTCTGCTATGGGCAGGCCTGCAGGTCAGCCCTAGGAACCAGCCTTCTCACTCACACTATCTTGTGCACTGGAATCACCTGGGCTCTTTCTTGTTAACTCGCAGATTTGTTAATTCACGGGTCTGAAGTGGGGCTCAGGGTTCTATACTTCTAACAAGCTACTAACACGCCTCCCAGTGTTCTCCCTAGCTTTCCATCATTAGTACCTCCTGGGAGCATTTAGGAAATGCAAGCTCTCAGACCCTGCCCTAGACCAATGAGACAGACCGACCTATTGACCAGGAGTTTTATATGAACATCAAAAAAAAAAAAAATGAGACCACTGCCCGACTTTGGCCTCTGATTGGCTAATAATATCTAGCCTCTCATGAAAGGCGCCCTTGTCCTCCCAACCTTGTCCGATGGCTGCATGAGTTCTTCTGGTCTTTATTTTCAGAGTGGAGCTGACCTCATGGTTCATCGTGAGTCCAGGGACAGTCCTGAACCTGTCCCAGCCAGGAGCCATCTGCACACGCTCTTCTGAGCCTCCTTACTGCTCTCCCCAAGGGAATGGCTTTGCAGAATTTTAATCAATACAGTTGTACAAGCTCAAAGCCCAGATATACCTGGGCACCACTGTGAAGAAGAGGCACATTTTTCATTACTTGGGATAGAAATGGCTTCTGTTCTGGTCTTGAATTCCAGGGTGTGAGGAAAGCAGGTTGAATTGGATGGGCTAGAGACTCAAGGAAGGTAAGGGGGGACCTGAGGCTGCTTTGTGGTTGAGGCCCTGTACCCATCTTCCCAGGCCAAGAGGCCTCCCCACCTGCCAGGAGAGCAAAACTGGGTGTGTGCCCAGAGTGGTTGAAGTAGTGACATCAGAGGGGCCAGTGTGGACAGTGGACAAAGGAAGCAGGCAAGGAGAGGCCGGAGCAAGGAGGTGGCACCAAGCCCCAGGCTAGAGTGGTGAGGGAAGGTCAGGGCAGGTGACCCACACGGGGGCTGCCCTGACTCAGGCTGAGTGGTTGGAGGTGAAGGCTATGGGCAAGCCAGGGGCTGGCGGGTGATCTGAGGCACCTGGCCCTACCGCACAGTGTGGCCCATCAACGCTAGGCATGGGACACTTCCCAACTCATGGTAGACATGTGATTTTTTTTTTTTTTTTAATTTTCCGAAGCTGGAAACGGGGAGAGACAGTCAGACAGACTCCCGCATGTGCCCGACCAGGATCCACCCGGCACGCCCACCAGGGGCGAAGCTCTGCCCACCAGGGGGCGATGCTCTGCCCCTCCGGGGCGTCGCTATGCCGCGACCAGAGCCACTCTAGCGCCTGGGGCAGAGGCCAAGGAGCCATCCCCAGCGCCCGGGCCATCTTTGCTCCAATGGAGCCTTGGCTGCGGGAGGGGAAGAGAGAGACAGAGAGGAAGGAGAGGGGGAGGGGTGGAGAAGCATATGGGCGCTTCTCCTGTGTGCCCTGGCCGGGAATCGAACCCAGGACCCCTGCATGCCAGGCCGACGCTCTACCACTGAGCCAACCGGCCAGGGCGTGATTTTTTTTTAATATACAAAACTACAGTCACGCATCTGTGTGTGTAGTCATTCACTTGTCATTGGTCTTCTCTGCTGCACTGAGCTCTGTGAGGGCGGGAAATCCTGTTTTTCTACCAATGCCCGGCCAAGTTGCCTACACGGAGGCTGTGCCAACAAATCCAGTCCCTAAATGCTGAGTGCATGCCACCCCTCCAGCACCCTTCACGCCATCCTGCCCTCAGGTCTTCACAGCACTGATCTAACCTTTCCCGCTGTCAGTTGGCTGTCTGAAAGCCTCCTTCCAGAACCCAAGCACCTGACTGCGAGACCTCACCACCCCCTCCCCGCAGAGACCACCAGGTGGCCTCTTTGACCCAACACAGCTTGTTACAAGCTCTTCCAAGGCCCCTCCCCCAAATTCCAAATGCAAATGACCCTGTGTAGGTTGGGCAACTCCGGCAAACTGGGGATTGGATCCGTTTGTTGGCGGTGCGCTGTGAATACACCAGGATGCGTTCTCTGTCTAGCGCAAATTAAAACGAGGCCTTGGGTTGGAGTAATCAAGAAAGGCCTGCTTGGCCTGACCTGTGGTGGCGCAGTGGATAAACTGTTGATCTGGAACGCGGAGGTCACTGGTTCAAAACCCTGGGCTTGCCTGGTCAAGGCACATAGGGGAATTGATGCTTCCTGCTCCTCCCCCTTCTCTCTCTCCCCTCTCTAAAATGAATAAATAAAGCCTTAAAAAATTTTAAAATAGAACTTATAGAGGCTATCGCAATCTTCAAACCCAGGTTTCTTTTTTTATTTTTCTTTTCTTAAACAGGCAAATAGACTTCCTGGAGAGAGAGGGATACAGAGTAAAGAGATGGCATATCTGGCTTCTTGGCTATAGGAAAGTTGTGTGTGTGTGTTTTTTTTTAAAGAGAGAAATATTCAAGACCACATGCTTGGACATTTATGATGGCCTATCACTTTGGTCAAATAATAACCATAACATGGGTTCAACGGCACTGAAGATGGCCAGAGGTCTCAGCCTCACCTCTGGGCACGGCCGGCCGGGAGGGTCGCCCCTGGGCCACGGAGCTGGTCAGCCTTGGCAGAAAGCATCCCCTAGGCTTCCTCGTTCTTCTTGGGGCCTGCTGTTTCCACTTGGGCCCTGGTGTCTCCATGGGAGGCCTTTCTTTCTCGTGTGCGCTTTAAAGAGCGACCCTCCTCAGGAAGTCCCCCCTCCCGCCACCCCCCCATCCCCTGGTTGCAAAGTCTGAAGGTGCCAAAAATAGGCCTGACTCGGGCTGTTCCTGGGTAGTATCTTGGATGCAAAATAAAAGTCACCCACTTGTTGCAAAGGTCCCTTCCAGAGGGAAGGAAAACAGAGTGCCACCTCCCCCCAGTGTATCTCTTCTCTCCATCCCGATCTCAGGCTCAGGAAGCTGAGGTGTCAGGCCACACGGGGCACACCCCTGCTGGGCGTCCTGTACCTGGGGTGTTGGTTCTCAAGAGGCAGAACGTTGTTTAGTTATTGCTCTTTTATTAAAAAAAAAACTAAACAACAACAACACAGCCCGCAGCTATGAATAAGCACATGGAGCTTTTTCCGGCTCCTCCCTGGACAAAGGGACTAACAGACACACTTGAATTCTCTCCCCCGGTGGTGCTGGGTGTATTAGCCATTACATATGCATGACGTATTTGCAAAGCCTGTGTGTGTAGGTGGTCTGGAATATTCCGTTGCCTGTCCCAGCTCTGACTACCTACGGTCCTCTCTCCCCTGGGCCGAGGATCTAGCAACTTCCTTTGTGCTCACCTTTGTGATGGAAGGACCTTATTTTTGGTAATTTTCCCAACCCACTAGCCCCCTGGTTGGCAAACCGCGGCTCGCAAATCACATGCGGCTCTTGGGCCCCTCGAGTGTGGCTCTTCCACAAAATACCACGTGCGGGCACTACCTCGATAAGGAATGTACCTACCAATATAGTTCAAGTTTAAAAAATGTGGCTCTCAAAAGAAATTTCAATCGTTGTACTGTTGATATTTGGCTCTTTTGAATAATGAGTTTGCCAACCACTGGGCTAGACCAATCCCCATCTGAAGGTGGGGAAGGATGGCCTAACAATGGTGCCCCTGTTTTCTTTCTTTCTTTCTTTCTTTCTTTCTTTCTTTCTTTCTTTCTTTCTTTCTTTCTTTCTTCTTTCTTTCTTTCTTTCTCTCTCTCTCTCTCTCTCTCTCTCTCTCCCTCCCTCCCTCTCCTTCCTTCCTTCCTTCCTTCCTTCCTTCCTTCCTTCCTTCCTTCCTTCCTTCTTTCTTTCTTTCTTTCTTTCTTTCTTTCTTTCTTTCTTTCTTTCTTTCTCTCCCCTCCTTCTCTCTCTGACACGAGAATGCTTAAGCTTGACCCTAACACCAGCCACTGTTGGAAGGTACCGCTTTGAACAAAATAACAAATGAAAACCAGACCTGTTTGTTTACGGTCATCACGGTTCACTGGCTTAAACCAGAACTCCGATTACATTCTTTCTCTTCTCCTGCCCTGCCCTGCGGGCTGAGCTCTGAGGCCGGAGCCCCTGGCCTGCCCTTCCCTGGGAATCGTGCGTTGGAGAACACATTTGGGCAAAGTAAGACGGAATGGAGGGCATACAAGGAGCCCGTGGTGGTGGTGGGTGAGGGCATCGTGGGTGTCCCTGACCCTCGCTCTGTGTGCCAGCCCCTCTATGAAGTCATCTGCATCCTTCGCACGATTTTTCCCCAGGGTCCCCTCGTTGCTATAAAGTAAGCTGACCAACATTTTTACAATGAGAAGGAGGGCAAAAATAAATTGAAGAAACCAATATTGTAGATAAAGATTCATTGCAACAGTAATACACAATAATATGATAAATGCATAATAAAAACACTTGTAATATTTTATATTGTCATTATGCTTACATGCCTATTAATTTTTAATAATCATGTTAAGAAAAAAGTACTCATTTAGATACAAATATGTCACATCACACGCAATGGATCGACTGCATCGATCGACTTTGCCTTGATTGAATATGGACATTGACGGATGAGTCTTCCAATGTCAAAAAGGAGGACATGGAGGAGGACACTTTTCGAGGGAGGGCGGAACTTACAAAAAAAGGACTGTCCTCCCTAAAGGAGGACGATGGGTCACCTTAGTAAGGGACAGATTTAAACACACAGTTTAATTATCCTCCTTTTGAAAACTTTCTCTGAAGACACTCCCCTTCCCCAACTCCAACATCTTCTGCTTGTATCTCTTTGCCCACCGATGTCTGTGACCCTGGGAAATGAAGCTGCGTAGCCGGACCCCCTGCTGCCCCCAAGAAACAGGGCTCTGTCAGCCAAGAGGAGCGAGGACTGGGTATAGGTAAGGCCATGGTGGCCTCCGCTGCAGGGCCCACTCCTAGTCACAGAAGGTCATCCCCGACACGTGTAATTTTTTTTTAAGTCTTTATTTTTTATTTATTTATTTATTTCAGAGACAGAAAGTGAGTCAGAGCGAGGGATAGACAGGGACAGACAGACAGGAACGGAGAGAGATGAGAAGCATCAATCATTAGTTTTTCATTGCGCTTGCAACACCTTAGTTGTTCATTAATTGCTTTCTCATATGTGCCTTGACCGCGGGTCTTCAGCAGACCGAGTAACCCCTTGTTGGACCCAGCGACCTTGGGTTCAAGCTGGTAGACTTTTGCTCAAACCAGATGAGCCCATGCTCAAGCTGGCGACCTCGAGGTTTCGAACCTGGGTCCTCTGCATCCCAGTCCGACGCTCTATCCACTGCGCCACCGCCTGGTCAGGCCCGACACGTGTAATTTTTAAGCAGAAAGAGAGTATGAATGACTTAGGCAAAGGACAACAACAACAAAAAAGTGTTGTAGGTAGAAAGAACCCAGCTTTTATAAACCCCAGAGGTAAGACAGCTCAGGGGGCCATCGTAGAACTCCTCGGAGTCCAGGGTGAACCATTGGTCCTTCAATCTCCTTCCCTCGTTTAGAAGGAGCGACAGCTTCAAGTTCCGTGAAGACAGGAGCCTCTCCATCCATTGTGAGAAAAAAACTGGGGTCGCCATTCCTGTTTGAGGGTGAGCGAGTTTCCAGTCTTTTGTAGAAACCGCAGACTGGCAGAGTCAGGAGGGGAGGTTGAGGGGCGGGAGACATGGAACAGGATGGGGAGACAGGAACTCGAAGCCAGGGAGGCCCCTCTTCTGGGCCAAGGGCGCCTCTGAGGGCAAAGGCACAGGGGATCCTCTCAAAGCAGCAGTCGGAGAACCTAGAGCCCTGAGATTGCCGGTCACTTGCGAGAGGAACCCCGCACACTGCCACTCCCCTGTGGCTGACTTCATCTCCTGACGTGGGAAACAGTATCAGTAAGACAACGGTCTCCTTTGCTCCGAGCCCCAGAGCAGTAAGAAGTCTAAGTTCCCTTTGTTCTGATCCCAGACGTGGGTTCGGCCTGGGAGGGGTCTGGAGGGAGCGTAGCTAGATATGCAGGCCAGACAAATGTAAAACATGTTGATTTTCTTTTCTTTTCTTTTCTTTTTTTTTTTTTTTTGGCCTTTCAACAACTGGGCCTGCCAAGCCCACGTGGAGAAAGGAGCTGCATTCTGAATTAGCCTTGTTTTCCGAAAAGGGTGGTATGCTTTCATTTTTCCAGGTTTCCGCCTGTGGTTACCTGGCAAGGTTTCCCAGTGGCTCTGTGTCCCCTCTCTCCCTCTCTGGCTGCATCCCGGCTCCTCCTGGCGTGATGCCCATCTGCCGTGGGCCCAGCGCCCGATAGTTTTCCATGAAGGCCTCTGTACACACAGAGGCCACTCCGAGCCGCAAAGTTTGCGACCTGACATCGTACCCAAGACACAAACCCAGTGCCTGGCCCCCTCGCCGACCCTGCCCAGAGAATAGCCATCGGAGACGTGCGTTTAGTGGGAAGCATTTGACTTGGTCAGGTGGCGATCACACCCACCCCGGACCAACGCCCTCAAACAGGTGCCGTTTGGAAATGCGTGTCTCGGGGGGGGGCAGGGACGGAGGAAGCTGGTGGCGTGACACTCCGGGAACGTGAGCGTCGTTCCATGCTTAGATCAGCTCTAGAGGTCGAGGCTGCTATTCATCTTGGGCAAAACCTTCTCTCTCGTTTCTCCTCTGCAAAGCGAGCGAGGGCTCTTCAAACGTGCCGCCATCGTCGGGATCGATCTGAGTCTCGTCTCCGAGGAGGCATCTACATCGCTTTAATAGGCAACAGTCTAACATCACGTTAAATCATTTTTTAAAGTTTCATCTCGTTGAGCCCGAGCCAAGGTATTCTTGGGCTGGGTTTGCACAACCCACCCTTTTCTTATATAGTTAAAAGGAAACACACGACAAAATACCTATCGAGTGATATCACTCCTGCCAGCGTCCAAGACTGAGCCGTGGAAGAAGTGGATCCTCTGGGTTCCCCGGGCCCCGCAGTTTGGCTGCATTGCCCAAGTTTTCTCTGAGTGCCCACCCCAATGGACAGCAGTTGGCAAAATGGGGGCGGGGGGGGGGGAGGTGGTGGGCTTGCTGCAGAGATGACAGAGACCAGGAGAGGGAGGCTGACACCTCCCGGGAAGGCCACAGGTGCTTCTGACCTTGTTGTAAGCCCTGTATCAGCCACGCCCTCCCCTCGGGTCTGCTCTGTCCACCCCTCCTTGCGAAATCCTTCTCACCCACCAAGGCCCCGAGCAAGGGAAGGTCGGTGACACCATCCTCCTTGAATCACGGTGGCCTTCGAGAGTTTTTTTTAGTGACTGCGGGAGAACGGTCCAAATCAATGGCTGGGAAGAAGATGGGAGTCATGCCTGGCTTTCCTTTCGACGTCCAGCCTCCTACCTGGAGCTCAGCACAGACTGGCCCCCCGCACCCGGTCCAGGCCTCTTCCCCCACCTTCCTCACTCTGTCCTGCCTTCCCTCCCGCCCCGGGTCCTCCTCTGCCTACCTCGGGGCTCTCCCCCAGACCACCTCCTCCCCATCTCAGCTCTTCAGAACAGGAAGTAGGGCGGCAGAGAGAGGGGCGGCACCTCTGGTGGGTGCGAAAGGAATTTCCTTCCAGTCTCCAGCGGGCGTTTCTGGGAAACAGCCCGGAGCCCTCGGGACGGAGTGATTATCAGGAAGAAGTTGGAGGAGTCCAGCCCCAGGTGGCTGCCTGGAGCCCTGGCAGGAAGCTCGGCTTTGGAGCCCAGCAACGGTTCTGAGGACACGCTGGGTCATCCATGCTTTATCCTCACCCAGGGGCCCTGGGCCCTGGGAGTGAGTCTCTTCCTGCCTGAGTCTTTCACCAGCCTGGTTTCTGCCCAGACACAAGGGTGGGGGGCGCAGGCAGAGGAGAAGGGCATGTTCAGCTCCACCCCACCCCCACCCACCATGCCACAAGCTGCCAGGGTCCTGTGTTGCAAGCCCGGCCTCTTCCTACGACCGACCGGGAAGCCAGTCTCCCTGGGCCTGGTTTCTCCTTCCCGGCCGGCTTGGAAACAATGACTGCGGGAGGGAAACCGCTTCTCCTGGGGGTTTTGGAAAAACCACGGCCAGGCACCAGCAGCAGCACACAGGGCTGTGGCTCCCTCCCGGATGGAGGCTTGGGCCTGGGACAGGACGACGGGGAGGGCTGGGGGGGGGGGGGGAGGACCAGAGACAATAGGCGACATTGTGTTTCTCCCAGGAAGCTGTGGGCTCTGCATCGCTTTCAGGAAAATTGACTCTGGGGCGGCCTGGCCTGTTCCAATGTAACAACAGCTTTATGTGATTATGTTCGTCCCCAGCTAGGACTGCCCGCCCTTCCTACCTCATTAACAACCAGCCGGCAGGGCCTGGCCGAGCCACGGGGGGGCTCTGTGTGCCCTAAGTCATCACTACTGCTATCTCTCTCTCTCTCTCTCTCTCTCTCTCTCTCTCTCTCTCTCAGGGAATGCGCTTTGATGTGGGTCCCCCCACCCCCTTCCTTGCCCCGTCCTGATGGGGTCCGACAGCTTTACTGGGACGGTTGGGGCTCCAGAAGGTGGCATTAGCCAGGATGGCGTTTGAGATGGTGGGCTTTTTTTTTTTTGCACCTGGGTCTGATGAAGTTTGATTGGGTGTAACACATGCCAACGGCAGCTTTTGTTTTGAGGGACAAAGGCCTCCAGGAGGCCGGGACCCAGGTGGAGACCCCGGTGATGGCACCCGTTTTCCTCCCTGTCACCTCTTGTCACTCTCCTCGTCGGGGTTTAATTAGGACGACGACGATGACGAGCTTTCTTTCGCAGGCTCATTTTGCACTCCAACAACTTTCTGACACTTCCTAATGAGGGCCGCGGAGGGGGCTGGGGGGCTGCCAGGGGGTGTGCGGAGCACAGCAAGACAGGCGGAAGGAGCTCGGGTCCTCGGGGACGTGGGGATCGATCTGGGAAGGAAGGAGAAGAATACACGTCTTAACAGGCCTCTGTTTTCTGGGTGGCCAGACAGGAATTCCCCGTCCCCCATTCTCTGAGACTCTGGAAAGGAAAAGCCAGGGATTCGTGAGTGTTGATTTTGACTTTCTGAACTGGATCACACCGGCCGTTAGCAGCTTTGCCTCCTGTACACTCAAGCTTGAGCTTTTTCCTCCGGCCACTGGGTTGGAAGCCATTGTAGCCATGGGGACAGTGCCCAGGCTCCGCCTTGCTCCTGGACCAGGCTGGGACACAAGGAAGTGCTGTTCCCTGTGTCAGCGGTGACCGTCCACATGTAGGGTGTGATCCCGCTGACCTCGTGGGATATGTGGGCTTTCCTGGGCTCAAAGAGTGGGAAGAGATGGAGGCGGAGGAATGGGGGAGGGGGGGGATGTCTACATCTCCTTGTCTGTATTAGTCAGTATAGTTCTGGTTATGTTGCAGTAACAAACACCCAAAATGTAGGTGCTGAAAACCCACTGAGCTTTATTTCTTCTTCTGTTACCTGGCCATGGTGACTCAGCTGAGGGTTCTGTGCCCTATCACTCTTACTTCTGGGCTCTAAATGGATGAAGCCATTGTCCTGTAACTGGTAATACTGATGACTGCTTTGGTAGAGGGAGAAAGAGATGGTGACTGCATACTGGCCCTTGAAGGGCCCTCCCTGAGCTGACCCATGTCAAGTCTTGCTCACAGTCCATGAGCCAGAGAAAGTTACATATATATTTATATTTAACCTCCAGGGAGAGAAGCTATGTCCTCCTCTCATGTTTCTAGAAGGTAGGACCGGAAATATTTGGTGAGTAGCACGAATACCTTCTATTTGCTATGGAACGCATCACCCCCAACACTTAGTGACTTAGAACAATCAATATTTATTTTCTTGCCCAGGAATCTGGGAGCAGCTCAGCTGAGGGATTCCGGCTCAGGGTCTCTCTCGAGGTCACAGTGAGGACATGAACTCGGCTGCCGTCATCTGAAGGCTCGACTGGGCTGGAGGGGCTGTTGTCAAGATGGCGCCCTCACATGGCTGTTGGCAGGAGCCTCAGTACCTTACCATGTGGGGCTCTCCGCTGTGCCGCCCTGAATACACTAATGTCATGGCAGCTGGTATTTCCCCAAAGCTAGTGATGAGAGAGAGAGAGAGAGAGAGAGAGAGAAAGAGAGAGAGAGCCAGAACAGAGAACAAGAAGGAAGTGTCAGTGCCTTTTATGACCTAGTCTTGGAGTCACACATTATTGTTCCTGCTTTGTGCAATTCATGAGGACGGAGGCATCAGCTCTAGCCCACAGCTAAACAGAAGGAAATCGCGTTCTGCATCTTGAAGGGAAGGGTGTCAAAGAGTTTAGGGTCATATGAACACCCCCTGACACACACACACACACACACACACACACACACACACCTACACTAGCTCCCCAGCTAACATCAGGACGGACTCTGGGACCAATCTGCAAGGCTGTGAGTCCATGTTCAGTTGTAGCTGTGGCTTCCCCAACTGCCCCCCTCAAGGCCCCTGCTGGGCCCCTCTGAGAGGTCTGAGTATATAAGTAGAGAAGATAAGGTATTGCCTCAGAAGACAGGAAGGAAACATAGAAAGTGGCAGGCAGAGCCATTGTGGGTTGGGGGATTACTGGTTCTACTATTTACTTTTTGGTCAATAATTAGAAAAACTCCTGGAAAAGTAGAACATATGAAATTTGGCCCGAATGAGAAGGGCTCGAGTGACTTACAGAATCAAATAGAAAAGTCATGGAAACATTGATTTTGGGGGCTGTGAGTTGGCTAGCAGGTGCTAGTGGAAGCCTGACACAAGAAAGCCTCGCTTGTCCTGGGAGACCCTTGGGCATGCGCGTGGCCCAAGGCCCCGAGGGCGAGAGCTGCCCAGCCATCTACTGCCCCTCCCTCCTCCACCAGTGTGGCGGGAACCGGTTCACCCAGAGAAGCCCTGGCACCCTGGCCAGAGTCCCGTCAGCAGGGGGCATTCCTTCCCTGGGGGGGGGGGGTCGCTTTCCAGTTTGGAATTATCTTTCCCTACCTCTCTGGTTGCTCCATCTCACGACACTCGCTTCTGGGAACAGCTGAGACCTTGCTTTCCGTAGTGAGACATTGGAAACGCCCCTGTTGCCAACAGATTGCCGGCGGCAGGAGCGGTCAGCACGGCCTCGTCTGGGAAGCGGTTTGGCGCACTCGACCCAAAGTGCTCGATGCCCCGGGAATCCACCCCGCGGAAGGCGCGTGCTCGTGCGGCGCGCCCACAGATGCGGATGAGGATGCCCACGGCAGCGTGCTTCGTAGGAACCGGGACACACACACATGCACGAGAGGTTAGACTCGCTCCGGTGTGGTGTGTGCCCGCACGGGAAAACTAGCTTACAGAGAAAAGAGAAGAGTCCGGCTCCCCACACCAACGCAGACGGCTCTGACCCTCAGCCCTGAGACTCAGCCCTGAGACGGGGGAGCCAGACGGAAAGGGCGTCCGCCTCAGGGTTTCGCTCCACAGTTGTCTTTTCTGAGACACGTGGTTGCTGTCACCCGCGGTCCGCTGCCCTCTGAACGTGCTAGCTGGAAGATTTCAGGTGCTTTGAGAGAGAGACCACATTTCACACCACTTTGATTATTAGAGTGTTATTATCATCATTCTTATTTTATTATAAGCTTCTGTTGTTTATCTCTTACTGAGATAATTAGGTAATTACTTAGCTAATTGATGAATTAAACTTTACCAAAGGTAAGAGGAAAAGGCATACTCTGTGTGAGGGTTTGGTGCTAGCCACAGTTTCAGGCATCTGAGGGGGGGGACTTGGAATGTATTCCCCACAGATAAGGGGGAACCACTGTATATGAAACACAGACAAACACGCAGGGGAGGAGGGCGGGTAGAAATCAGAATGCCACCACCCCCTTCTCAGGTGGCGTGTTGACAGGAAGGGGTTGAGATTCTTCAGAGGCTGGAAATGTTTTTGATTATTTTTATCTTGGTGGTGGTCACACAGGTAGAGATAGAGGTGAAAGTTTCATCAAGATACACATTGAAGATGTGTGCTTTATGCCAAGAAGGAAAAAAACAGGGTGGTAAACAGTTGTGTGTGTGTCTGACCTCTGACCTGGCTCTTTTTGGATTTTTTGGAGGTGTTTCCTTAACAATAAAGAATTGATTGCGCTGGCTGGTTGGCTCAGCGGTAGAGCGTCGTCCTGGCGTGCGGGGGACCCGGGTTCGATTCCCGGCCAGGGCACATAGGAGAAGCGCCCATTTGCTTCTCCACCCACACCCCCTCCTTCCTCTCTGTCTCTCTCTTCCCCTCCCGCAGCCAAGGCTCCATTGGAGCAAAGATGGCCCGGGCGCTGGGGATGGCTCCTTGGCCTCTGCCCCAGGCGCTAGAGTGGCTCTGGTCGCAGAGCGACGCCCTGGAGGGGCAGAGCATTGCCCCCTGGTGGGCAGAGTGTCCCCCTGGTGGGCGTGCCGGGTGGATCCCGGTCGGGCGCATGCGGTAGTCTGTCTGACTGTCTCTCCCCGTTTCCAGCTTCAGAAAAATACAAAAAAAAAAAAAAAAAAAAAAAAAAAAGAATTGATCAGTCCATAAACAAACAAACAAACAAAAAACCCCACAATGAAACCCAGTCCACATGTCCCTTTGCCTCCCGGATGGGAGAACCCTTGCAGGAAGAGATAATTTGCAGGGGGAATTACAGGCTCGTCGTAGAGCTTTGTCCCTGGGCAGAGACCATCCTGACCCTGTCCCCTCTGGGTCCAGGTTTGAGCGACCCGTCGTTTCAGCTTTCCGACGTCATCTTCCAAGCAAAGAGTTCTCATTATGGTCTAATTACCTGGCTGTTGGAAACGGGAAATAAAGAGCCGAGCCATTGAATTTCGGGGGGGGGGGCGGGGAGGAGTAAGAAAGAAAACACAAGAACCTCATCCAACCCATATTTTGAAAGTTTCAAAAAGATTGCTGCTCTGTCTCCTCAGAGGCTAATTAGGTGCATTAAAAATTCACCTAATTATATAAATATATATATATATTTAAACAGGAAACCTGAGCAAGGACCAAAACAGGGCAGTTTCAATCTTTTGGATAAATAAAAATAACCGTGTGGGCGTAAAGCTATAAAAAAACATGCCTTATATTTTAACATGCCTGATCACATATTTGCTCAAGGAATTTCTGCACACTGTGGTAACAAAATATATATATATATATATATATATATATATATATATATGTCATATATTTTCCTCTGGATGATATAAATACAAAATTAAATATAAAACACTCAATTTAAAAAAAAATGGTATTCATGAGTTCTGGTCAGTAGAGTTTGTGGGACCAGTGCAGGCAAAGGAACTTGTGAGAGAATTTGGTGCCCCAAAATCCCAAGAAAGGAAGGGCGCTTGTCTTTCTGCCAATGGGATTTACGCACTGGCCCTCTCTGTCCACCGTGGAGAACATTGCTTCTGGGGGGGTCGGTCAGAGTGGATTTCTAAACTGATTTCTCCTTGTTCTTGGAGAATATATGTTCCGCTGACAATCCCAGAGATGGGGCTATTCCCTACCCCTATCCTGCCCCCCCGGCCATCAGGAGTCTGTCCCTGTCATTCAGACGCCAACCTCTGTGATATTGGATCCGAAGTGAAAACTAAGAAAGCAAGGAAGACCAACGTGCAAACAGGGGGAAACAAAATCTGTATATTTAATTTCAAAGGGAAAGTCTCCGTGAAGTCCCCCCCCCCCCCCCCCGCCGTGCTTCTGGGGACATACCAAACACAGGCACACTTTTAATTCAGAGAAATTGGACGTGCTGGAAAGCAGGACAAAGCAGCCAGATTGCATCTTGCTCGTGAGATGGGTTTATAGTGGGTAAAAAACACACCAGGAACATGACACAGGATACCGGGTGAGACATAATGAATAACACCCCTTATCATTTTGAGGAAATAATTCTGCAGATGGACAAGAGCCCTTCGTCAGCAGCTAAAATGTTAAAGGAATGCATTTTTCTTTTTCCTTTTTTTTAAAAACTTTTTTTAAAAAACATCCATTTTAGAGAGAAAAGAGAGAGAGGAAGAGAGAAAGAGAGAGAGAGAGAGAGAGAGAGAGAGAGAAGGGGGGAGAAGCAGGAAGCATCAATTCCCATATGTGCCTTGACCAGGCAAACCCGGGGTTTCGAACCGGCGGCGACCTCAGGGAGGAATGTGTTTTTTGAGGGCCGACCAGGTGTCGACTCCCAGTGAAACTTCTATGCACAAGATACAGTTTTAAGAGAGGCTTTAACGAGTTTTTGTTACATATCGGTGCATTTAGCAAACGTCTGGTCTTATTAAAATGGATTAGGAATGATTAAAAAAGGCAAGAGCTCTGTCATAGTACATGCGTGTGGTTTGCATTTTTCTGTGGGAAAAAAAAAACAACCCCCGTGTATTTCTCAGACTCGTTTTCCCCAAAGCTTCGTTGAAGCTGTTGTGAGCTGATGAGTTGCTTAGGTTTATTCCTGATACGCACATGTGAGTGATTGAGCTAAGGACACAAGAATTAGCACACGGTTTTGTTGTTGTTATTTGGTGAGAGAGAAAAAGCTACATTCCCCCAGCGATCTTTGCTCCTGGAGGCCAAAAGAAAGGAGTTTCGCTGGATGTGGGAAATCACCCGTTCCGTGGGCAAAGGGCTGTCATTCGGACATCCATCCTGTTTTAACTCAGGGCGGCCTGAATCAGCAGACCCCCTATCTCCTGGGTGCTAGTGTTAGGAACATGCTGTATCAGGTCTGGCTCCGTTACTGACCCAGAACCTGTTTCTTCCACACCCCAGGGCCCCGCCTGTGCACACAAGAATCTGAGAAGTCTGGCTGTAATAATGTAGGGTAACTCATACGGCCCATTTCGGCGTTGTAAATGAGGGGCGCAGAGAGGACGCAAAGCTGGCCCCTTTCAGCAAGGACCTTCTATTTTATTAAGACTAAAAGATGTGGCCCTGGCCAGATAGCTCAGCTGGTTATGGTTAGAGCATTGTTCCGAAGCACCGAGGTTGCTGGTTCGATCCCTGGTCAGGTCACATACAGGAACAGCTTGATATTCCTGTCCCTCTGTCTCTCTCTCTCTCTCCCTTCCTCTCTTGCTAAAAGCAATCAATAATAATAATAATAATAAAGACTAAAGGGTGTAAACAGAGATGGGATATTAACTTCCACAAGTTGGTGTTTGGATGGGCGTACACCTTCAGATTGCCCCTGGTCCCGTTCTCCTCGCCCTGACCTGTCTCCATCTACAGACGGTCTCGACTCAAGACTACTTGCCCTGCATGGCTGTGGGATCAGCCGTGGACAATGCGAGGTCTTCTTCCGGAAAGTCAGTGTTTTTTGAAGCAAAGGTGAGAATGCGGGTTTCACTGGTTTCCAAGGGAAGCTGGCCACAGATGCACCGACTGATCCTGTGCCAAACGCCCGCCCGCCCGGCCTCACCAAAGACACAGCACCATTCTTATCCTGGAATTGCTTCAGGGGGCGGGGGCGGTCTGGGGGCAGGAGGGTGGGTGCCAAGCGCCCCTCGCCCCCATCTCTGATCCTGAGTCCCCGTGGTCCTCGCCAGTGTCATCCTTCTATTTAGATGCACGGTTCCTGTTGTCATTGGACTCTGGCTGACCACAAGTTCTGATGCATTTGGGCCCCATGAAACCGGATGGAAGTTCTGGGCGGGCTGGCCCCTCCACAGGCAGGGAGGCAGGGGTGTGACTGGGCCCAGGGAGCCCCCACCCCCACCCCCGCCCACGGATAACATGTTCCAGGTGCTCGGTCTCACAACAAAGGACCTTTTCTCCGCGGCCTGAGAACGAAGAGTCCTCGCTAGCCGCATAAACTTTTTCCGAGATGGTAATATTTGGTTACAGTATAATCTGCTAGTTCACAGGAAACCCAGCAGAGGTGCCCGTAACTTGATTCGTGTAGTAACTGGGAAAACTCAAGGCAGGGAGCTCGGGGGGCAGCGAGACCCCGGCTCATTCATGCAGCGTTCCCCAGGGTCACTGTGCAGCCCTCTGAGCAGAACCTCGGACAATAGGCTGCCAGGTCGGCCGCCACCTCCGAGGTCAGGGTCACCGTGAAAGTTTTCCTGGTGTTCCTCTACGTGTAACACTCCCAAACGGTTTCCATGACCCGTACTGCTCCCTCTGATTTAATCTTTCTAATGATTTGTTAATGTGCAACTCCAAAGCCAGAACAAATAATCTTATACCGCCGACCTAAATCCAACCTGTAAGGGTGTCAAAAGTCAACTGCTGCGAATCCATTGGGAGGGCAATCGTCGTTGGTACTTGAAGAACAGACTTTTATAAAAGTTCCCTAAGGTGGTTCGAAACCATATCAACAGGTAAATACAAGATGTTTAGGAAAACCTGTCGGTATGACTTCCAACGACATATTGGATTAATTGACATTTTTCCAGCAATTTTCTAAAATTTAGAGTACGGCTATATCAGTTAAATAAATCTATTAAGTTACCACACATTAATAAAGATTCGTATTAGTGAATAAAAATGCAACCGACGTCATCAGATACTCAGCCTAACGATGTGCGTGCATGGCTGTTAATCTGATTTATTGGAATACATTTCCTCTGAGCTCAAGAGCATTAAGAGCCTGACCCATGGTGGCACAGTGAATAGAGCGTCGACCTGGAATGCTGAGGTCGTCGGTTCGAAACTCCAGTCTCGCCTGGTTGGGGCACATGTGGGAGTTGATGCTTCCTGCTTCTCCCCCCTTCTCTCTCTCTCTCTCTCTCTCTCTCTCTCTCTCCTCTCTACAATGAATAAATTAAATAAGTAAGTAAGTAAGTAAATAAAATATAAGAACATTAAGAAACGGATCCACGTGACATGAGAGTGGTTAGGTAAAGACGTTTCTCGGCCCCGGGTCAGATGATGTGTTTATTTACACACTCCTGGAGTGGCTGCTTGTTGTGCAGGCCTGGCCGAAGGGCTGCGAATCTTTCTGGAGCAGTTCACTTTGGCTCCTGATGCCAGGAGGGGCCAGGGGCCAGGTTCTCGGATGCAGAACAGGGACGATGTCAGAGAACATGAATATACCTGCGTGGCTGGTATCGTGGTGGACTGAGGGTCGTGATGCTTTGTCTCCGTGTCTTCTTTTGAGTGCATTAGTTGAGGAAAGAGGGCTTGTGCGTGGTGGACCCTCCTGATGGCCCGCAGTCATCAATTTGAAAGGTGGGGGAGGAGCGTGGGGCTGGAGTGACATTCACAGGCGCTTGAAGGAAAGGGTTTGGAAACCACCACCATGGGGACTTTGGATTCACTGGGGAACAATTTTTTTTTCCACTTTCTGTTGCATGAGGTTTTAGAACTGCGTCTATATATTCTGCATCACTGATTCCAAATCTGAAATTCGTTTTTGGGTGCATGCTCTAGTTTTTATGCAATTTTAATTTATTTTTGTTACAGTTAATGGCATGCATTGGTTTTTAAATTGGAGTTAAAGGGCAACGACTCTTGGATTGAACATAACCACGAGGCAATTAATATTTTACAAACATCACTTTTACATAATTGTAGTTTTTCTTTCTTTCTTTCTTTTTTATGGAAAAGTTAACCACCTTGATGTTGTATTAAGATTATAGACCCAATGATCTTTGTCAAATTCACTTATGCTCAGGGTGATTTCTTCTTTCACAGACCCCAAAGTAATTCTCCAATTTTCACTGGTCCCAAGGGTAAAAAGGTTGAAAATCAGTACTCTAGCCTTTGCTTTCCTCACTTGTAAATTCTCGTCTGGGATTCCTGCACCTCCCTACCACTGTGTCGATGGGTAACACATGTGCTGGTGGCCAGGCCCTGAGAGCCTCGATAATGAAGCTATGTAGGTGGTATAACAAAGATATAACTCTCTGACTTCTGTGCTCTATAGTTTTCCAAAGAATAATTTAATCTTTAAAATTAATTTTAATGGGGTGACATTGATAAATCAGGGTACATATGTTCAGAGAAAACATCTCTAGGTTATTTTGACATTTGAATATGCTGCATTCCCATCACCCAAAGTCCAGTTGTCTTCCGTCACCTTCTAACTGGTTTTCATTGTGCCCCTCCCCGCCCCCAACCTCCTCCCTCTCCTCCCCCACCCTGTAACCCCCACACTCTTGTCCATGTCTCTGAATCTCTCTCTTTTTTTTTTTTTTTTTGTATTTTTCTGAAATTGGAAACGGGGAGGCAGTCAGACAGACTCCCGCATGCGCCCGAACGGGATCCACCCGGCACGCTCACCAAGGGGCGATGCTCTGCCCATCTGGGGCATTGCTCTGTTGCAATCAGAGCCATTCTAGCACGTGAGGCAGAGGCCACAGAGCCATCCTCAGCGCCCGGGCTAACTTTGCTCCAATGGAGCCTTGGCTGCAGAAGGGGAAGAGAGAGACAGAGAAGGAGAGGGGGAGGGGTGGAGAAGCAGATGGGTGCTTCTCCTGTGTGACCTGGCCATGAATTGAACCCAGGACTCCTGCATGCCAGGCCGACGCTCTACCACTGAGCCAACCAGCCAGGGCTGAGTTTCATTTTTATGTCCCACCTATGTATGGAATCATATAGTTCTTAGTTTTTTCTGATTTACTTATTTCGCTCAGTATAATGTTATCAAGGTCCATCCATGTTGTTATAAATGATCCAATGTCATCATTTCTTATGGCTGAGTAGTATTCCATAGTATATATATGTACCAAAGCTTTTTAATCCACTCGTCCACTGACGGACACTTGGGCTGTTTCCAGATCTTCGCTATTGTAAACAACGCTGCCATAAACATGGGGGTGCATTTCTTCTTTTCAAACAGTGCTATGGTGTACTTGGGGTATATTCCTAAAAGTGGTATAGCTGAGTCAAAAGGCAGTTCGATTTTTAATTTTTTGAAGACTCTCCATACTGTTTTCCACAGTGGCTGCACCAGTCTGCATTCCCACCAGCAGTGCAGGAGGGTTCCCTTTTCTCCACATACTTGCCAGTACTTATTCTGTGTTGTTTTGTTGATGAGCGCCATTCTGACTGGTGTGAGGTGATATCTCATTGTGGTTTTAATTTGCATTTCTCTAATGATTAGTGATGTTGAGCATTTTTTCATATGCCTATTGGCCATCTGTATGTCCTCTTTGGAGAAGTGTCTATTCATTTCTTTTGCCCATTTTTTGATTGGATTGTTTGTCTTCCTGGTATTAAGTTTTACAAGTTCCTTATAAATTTTGGTTATTAACCCCTTATCAGACATATTGTCAAATGTATTCTCCCATTGTGTAGTTTGTCTTTTTATTCTGTTCTTATTGTCTTTAGCTGCGCAAAAGCTTTTTAGTTTGATATAGTCCCATTTGTTTATCCTGTCTTTTATTTTAACTTGCCCATGGAGATAAATTGGCAAATATATTGCTGCAAGAGATGTCAGAGAGCTTACTACCTATGTTTTCTTCTAAGATGCTTATGGTTTTACGGCTTACATTTAAGTCTTTTATCCATTTTGAGTTTATTTTTGTGAATGGTGTAAGTTGGTGGTCTAGTTTCATTTTTTTGCAGGTAGCTGTCCAATTTCCCCAACACCATTTGTTGAAGAGGCTGTCTTTACTCCAATGTATGCTCTTACCTCCTTTGTCAAATATCAGTTGTTCATAGAGCTGTGGGTTTATTTCTGGGTTCTCTATTCTGTTCCATTGATCTATATGCCTGTTTTTATGCCAATACCAGGCTGTTTTGAGTACAGTGGCCTTGTAGTATAACTTGATATACGGAAGTGTGATACTTCCCACTTTATTCTTCCTTTTGAAGATTGCTGAGGCTATTCGTGTTCTCTTTTGGTTTCATATAAATTTTTGGAATTTGTGTTCTATATCTTTGAAGTTAGTCATTGGTATTTTAATTGGTATTGCATTGAATTTATAAATTGCTTTGGATAATATAGACATTTTAATGATGTTTATTCTTCCTAACCATGAGCACGGTATATGCTTCCACTTGTTTGTATCTTCCCTGATTTCTTTTATCAATGTTTTATAATTTTCTGAGTACAAGTCTTTAATTTCCCTGGTTAAATTTATTCCTAGGTACTTATTTTTTTTGGTTGCAATGGTGAAGGGGATTTCTTCCTTAATTTCTCTTTCTGACAGTTCATTGTTAGTGTATAAAAATGCCTCTGATTTCTGAGTATTAGTTTTATATCCTGCCACCTTGCTGAATTCATTTATCAGGTCTAGTAGTTTTTTGACTGAGACTTTAGGGTTTTCTATATACAATATCATATCATCTGCAAATAATGATAGTTTTACTTCTTCTTTTCCACTTTGGATGCCTTTTATTTCTTTTTCTTGTCTGATTGCTGTGGCTAGGACTTCCAGAACTATGTTGAATAAGAGTGGTGAAAGGGGGCACCCCTGCCTTGTTCCTGATCTTAAGGGGATTGCTTTTAATTTTGCCCATTGAGTATAATGTTGGCTGTGGGTTTGTCATAGATGGCCTTTATCATGTTGAGGTATGTTCCCTGTATTCCCACTTTGCTGAGAGTTTTGATCATGAATGGGTGCTGGATTTTATCAAATGCTTTTTCTGCATCTATTGAAATGATCATGTGGATTTTCTCCTTCCTTTTGTTTATGTGATGAATCACATTGATTGATTTGAGACTATTGTACCAGCCTTGCCTCCCCAGAATAAATCCCACTTGATCATGGTATATGATTTTTTTCATATATTGCTGGATCTGGTTTGCTAATGTTTTGTTGAGGATTTTAGCATCTAAATTCATCAGGGATGTTGGCCTATAATTTTCTTTCTTTGTGTTGTCTTTGCCTGGTTTTGGAATCAGAATTATGCTCGCCTCATAAAAGGAGCTTGGCAGTCTTCCTTCCTCTTGAATTTTTTGAAATAGCTTGGCAACAAAAAAGCAGAAAACTATGAACTTTTGGTTCAAAAGATGCTGTTGGCTTTCTGCGACATTGGATGTAACATAAGCATTAAGATTCATTTCCTGGCCTGACCAGGCAGTGGTGCAGTGGATAGAGTGTTGGACTGGGATGTGGAGGACCCAGGTTCGAGACCCCTAGGTGCCAGCTTGAGTGCGGGCTCATCTGGCTTGAGCAAAAAGCTCACCAGCTTGGACTCAAGGTCACTGGCTCGAGCAAGGGGTTATTCGTTCTGCTGAAGGCCCGCATTCAAGGCACATATAAGAAAGCAATCAATGAACAACTAAGATGTAATAAAAAACTGATGATTGATGCTTCTCATCTCTTTGTTCCTGTCTGTCCCTATCTATTCCTCTCTCTGACTCTCTCTTTCTCCCTGTAAAATAAATAAATAAATAAAGATTTACTTCCTGAACAGTCACCTTGATAAGTTTCCCAAAGATCTTGGAGCTGTTAGTGATGAGCAGACTACTGCTGGAGCATCAAATGAGATTGTCCTCAATAAGTACACAAATGCAAGAGCTAGAAATGCAAATTTTTGCCTGAATAGAATTTAAATAAGTTTTGCACAAATTTTATGATTAAAATAAATATTTTAATATGTTCTATTTTGAAATTATAGACAAATTCTGATGAAATTATATCTTTTAGTGTATTAGTATATTTACTGCATTATATAAATTATTATATTTTCACAAAGATGATGCTCAAGAAGACATTCTACTTCATTATGTTAAACTAAATGTTGAAAAGTTTACAATAAGATAAAAATCTAAAATCTTGAATTGCAAAAAACCTGTAGCTTACAGAGAAAAACTAATGTCAGATTTGAGATCAGCACACTCGAATTAGGTATGAAGAAGTGTTTCTGTGGATGCAACAAAAATTTTGTTCCTCAGTGTTATTAATAACTTCCAGATCCATGTTCCTGGTCTCCCCCTTGTACCTGGTGGGCCCTCCAGTGGACATACTCCACACTGGCCATGGAAACCGAGAGTGCTGGTCAGCCCAGGGCAGCTGTGTCAGGTCACAAAAATATCATCTGTAGATGGAATGCACATGACTACAGGCACTTAGAATATGCTGTTGCACAGATGGACGTTAAAAAAGAGTAAGGAATGTCAATGTGTGATTTCCATGTTGGGCGGCTGCCCAGGTGCCCACCTTAGAGAGAAACCTGGTGACAAGTGCCATTTTAACAACCAGTTTGCCAAACTCAACAAAAGGTTAGGTATCAGTTCTGCCGAACTGGTGCGAACCGGCTGAATCCCACCACTGCCCTAAACCCCAGTTGGCTGTTCCACTGTACTTTAATTTCTTGGTAAGTCCTGAATTCTATTGTCCTTTGCTTTCATGGGCAATGTGGGTCGAATACATTGATCACTTATAATTATAGGGTGTGACCATCTAGTAATGTTATTAACTTGGAAATATTCTTAAACATTTAAAAAATAATGAGTAACATGTTCAGGAGGGTTATATTTTAATTATTTTCCAATTTTTATCAGAAGTGTGAAAACCATCAAAATGATAAATAAACACTGGAAATATTTATAATGCTATTTATGTTTCTTTTTTTCATTAATTTGAGAGGGAGAATGAGAAGAAAAGAGAGAGAGAGAAGCAACAAGTTGCTACTTAGTTATGTTACATCCACTTAGTTGTGTTATTCAATGATTGCTTCTCGTTTGTACCCTGACGAGAGATCAAACCCATGTGCCAGGATGATGCTTTATCCAATGAGCCACAGTGCCAGGGTCTATCATGCATATGTTAAATAGATTTTTAACTATGATAAATAGTTTAAATTATAAATGACTATAGAATGACCAGGAGGAGATGGCACAGTGGATGGAGTGTCGGACTGGGACACATAGGACCTAGGTTTGAAATCCTTGAGGTTGCTGGCTTGAGTGCAGGCTCGTCTGTAAGAGCGGGGTCACTGGCTTGAGTGTAGGATAATAGACAGGACCCCATGATCAATGGCTTGAGCCCTAGAGGTTGCTGGCTTGAGCCCAAGGTCGCTGGTTTGCGAAAGGGGTCACTAACTCTGCTGTAGCCCCCCCTTCTGGTCAAGGCACATATGAGAAAGCAATCAATGAACAACTAAGGTGCCACAACGAAAAATTGATGCTTCTTATCTCTCTCCCTTCCTGTCTGTCCCTAACGGTCCCTTTCTCTGTTTCTCTCTCTCTGTCTCTGTCAAAAAAATAAAAAATAAATGACTATATATATATTTTTATATATTTCCTCACCTTTTAAATGAGAGGGGTTGAGCAATAGGCTATCCTGGGTCCCTTCTGTCCTTAAAAGTTGTGTGTTCTAATATTTTGGTTGTGAGTCCCTTTTTACTTGGCACAGACCAAAACACAGAAAGAAAGAAATACAGCCAGATCTATGTTGTTTGTTGTCCCCCCCCCCATCTTCCATTATGAAATGTTTTTAGCACACAGGAAAGGTGAAACTGCTACAAGGGTGTCGACTCACCATCTGGATCCCACAGGCGTTAATATTCTCCATAGCTGCTTCCGCTCTGTGTGCACACGCGCCCTCGTGAACCACTTGAAATTAAGCTGCCAACCTCACGATCTCCCACTCCGAAAGACCTCAGCATTGCTCCCCGGAGGAAGGACATTCCTCTCCGTGCCACAATGCATAGGAAACCCCTAAGAACACCGGCAGTACGGAGATAGCATGTAACAAGAACTCTGGGACACTGTACTCTCGTCTCAGACACACGATGACTCCTTATCGCTTCTTATCTAAAACAGCGACCTCCTGGCTTCCGGCACGTTCCCCGTGATATAGCGGGTTTTGTTTTTTTTTTTTCCTTAAGACCTCCGGTTTAGTAAACTTTATCGCGTGTCCTGTTGCTCGTGCCGTTTTTTAAAATGTGTGCTTCTCATGTTCAACCCGAAGGCTGGCTTAGATTAAGGTTGCCTGTCTTGGCAGAAATCTGTCCTCCTTGGTGACGCTGTGCACGGCAGGTCTCTGGGGACACTCCCAGCACCCAGAGAGGCTAAGCTAGAATACCGTCCACCCGTAGCGGGGGGCACAGGTCCGGTAGAAAGGGTGGCTTCAGGAGCCCTCATACCTGGGCTTCAAACTGTGGCTCCCGCGCTGACTTGCAAAAGTTACCTGTCTTCCTGCGCTTCCGTTTCCTCATCTGGAGCAGGCGGTAGCTCTGCTGAAAGACTCACTACATTAACACCAGGAAAGTGCTTGACAACAGTTCCCACCACACGGTACACATGGGTTTATGTGGGACTTGGAGAAATGTGTATTTAGCTAGAGAGTGTCCATCACCAGATGTCGGTGCCTCTGTGAAGAGACCCCCGTGCCCTACACCACAGTGGGGCTCATTGGAGGCTCTGTGTTGGAGGAGTACCACGTGCTGGTTCTGTAGATCCAACAAAGGGACAGTATGAGAAGCCAGGGGACACCGACGTCGTCTCAAGGGTCATCCCGCACTCTGCATCACGTGCAAACCCCACGCCTGTTGCTCAGGCAGCAGAATTGCAAATCAAGAATGATGGCTACTCCTCAGTCTCAGCAGGTGAATATGATCCCAGACACCTGCTGAATGTGCTTAATTATGTTTCATTACCCCTGTCTGCCGGCTACTGGGGTGGGTGACCGTACTTTTTCTTGAATGGTTCATAAGAAAAGCTTTTTTATTTTAAGTGACAGCCAGGGGTTTGGGGAATGGGGAGGAATGGGGTTGTTCATTTTCTGGAGACACATGTGGGCGCAATAACAGATAAAGCCTGGGACCAGGAGTAATTTTCCTTAAAAGATACGACGTGAAAGTCACTCTTTACGTGGCTGGGCTCTGATCGCGTGAGTCCTGGGGTCTTGATGGAAAACAGAAGCAGGAAGCAGAGGAAACAAATGGGGAAAGCCGAGCGAGTGGGTAGCGGTCCAAGCAGGACCCGTTTCCCGTTGGAACGCAGAGACTGGGGAGACACTCTTGGACGCTGGGATTCGAGTGGCCGGCAATCACGGGGACATGTTCGGATTCCCCTTCCAGAAGTCTACCTAAGAAAAAACACGGAGTGTCCTGCTGTTTGCTCTGAGCATCTCACAAACGACTCAGCGGTGTCAGTCAGCGTGTCCATCCTTTTCCTTAGACTGACCTGACTTGTGAATCAGGTGAACGAGTCTCAGAAATTTCACGCACCAAATAAAGGATGAGAGCATCACATCTCCGGCTTCCTCCTCCTCCTTAGGTCTTTTTTTTTTTTTTTTTTTTTTTTTTTTGAGTGGAGGAAGTTCTAACACTCTACAACTAGAACCAGAAGTTCTGTTTTCTAGTGTTTTTGATGTTGTACTGCTCTGCAGTGTTGTCGTTTCAGAAACTATGGAACATCTGGACAGCTAATGATGCAAATCAGTGTGAGGAACATCTGGACAGCTAATGATGATGCAAATCAGTGTGAAGTTTTCTGGAAGGTTCGCTCATGTGGATGGTACACACAATAAAACTGGTAGCACTCAGGGTCGGGGGTTGGCTGATGGTGGCACTGGGAATCAGTGCTATCATTTTGAGAAAGTAACTTGGTGATACATATCGGGCACCATAAAATATCCCATGCCATTTAACTAAGATCTCCCTTGGAAATTTCTCCTGAGGAAACCAAAGAAAAATACTGCATATGGGAAGCTGTTTATGATAGTGTGTATCATGCGAGTAGAAACACTAAGAATAGTAGTATATGTGTCAACAGGTCGAGTTTATAGCAAGCAACCCAGAAATAAAAAATTAGGTAAATGCTAGAAATGGAGAAAATATTCGCGGTACCACATTGTTTGGAAAGAGGAGACAATCAAGGCATGTATACATTGTGACCACAAGCGTGGAATTAGGTCAGGAAGTGTGCAAAAATAGGAAGTGGTGAGAGTAAGAGAGTGAAATTATGGGTGCAATTATTTTTATTCATGTTTTTGCCCTTTCTTGTTTTAAACATCTTTTTTTTTTAAGTTACTAGGTTGGTCCCAGGTTAGATCCACAATTCCATTCAGTTTAAGACATGTGTTAGGAGAGTTCTTTACTTTTTAAAATACCCATCAACAGTGAGCATAAAAACAAAAGCAAAGAAAAAAAAAAGTCAAGGTCATGTCACTGTGAACAGTGAGCCTATTTTTTCAATACATGGTCCACTCAGAGTGGGCACTGGGCTGGGGAGGTGTGGCCAGAAGGCCAGCCTTGGTTGGGTCAGACAGGGCCAAGGCTCAGTCTCAGCTCAGCCCTCCCTTAGTGGAGTGGCCCATCGGACCCAAGAACCTCAGTTTCCACATCTGCACAATGGGAATATGGCCTCAGCCCATCAGGAATCGTGCATCTGGTGAGTGTGAACAATGAATAAGTAACAGCTTTCAGGCTGGGTTTTGGTGTGTCTGAGCTTCTGCTCCTGAGGAAAGTGTGAAACACAAGGTCCTTGCTCAGTCGTCTTCCAGCTCTTCACGCCTCTGTCTCCTGTTTCCTTTGGGGGCCTCCCTGAGCTGCCGGAAGCAGGCACTTTTGGCCTTGGCCCCTTCAAAGTCAAGTCTTAGTAGATGGAATCCTATAAATTGACTCCATATGACCTTGAGACAGTGGCCCTACAGGACAATGGCTAAGTGTGGCTTGGGTGAGGCAAGCCACATAGCAGGGTGTCTTATCCAGGTTAGAAGGGTTCCAGGGGAGCAAGCTGTCAGGGTGTGACACATGTGCCACACACGTGTCAGCCGAGGCCACGCGGAGGGTGCTTACAAGCCTGCATGCAAGCAACCACAGCTGTCCTGGTAAAACAGGCTCTTTCAGGGACCCACACTTCATTCCAGGAGTCCAACCCGACCTCAGACATTGCCGGTCGGCTCCAAGCCGCTGGGGTGTGACCTTGATTTTCCTCAGAGGTGACAAATTTTTGTTCTGGGAAGGTAGTTTTCATGTCCGAAAACAGTCCTAAGATCATTCTGATTTGGTGGGAAAAAAAAAATCATCGTAGGTAATACCTACCTTTTTTTTTTTTTTTTAGCTTAGAAAACCCTGTGATCTTAGAAAAGTAATGAGACCAACTTATTTATTTATTTATTTTGGTGAGACGTGTTAACTGGCACTTCTGAGGACATTCCAAAGCGTCACCTGGGAGTGAGTTTCTACCTCCCAAACGCAGCGCCCAGGTGCACACTCAAGTTTACATTAGGCTCTTTGGGAATCAGTCTGTATTTATTGTACCTATGTCCTTCCAACATGACTGTGTTCTGTCCTTCTCAACACCTCCCCACAGACAGACACACACGCATGTTAGTTAGTTCCTTCCAAGTTCAACAATGCAAACAACCAGTTCCAGAAATGGCTAAATTTCCTCAGCCAGAGGTCACATATCCTCTGTGATCCGTATTTATTTGAATCATTTTTTGCTTTCCTTGAAAACTCTGTCCAAAGGTTACTGTGGGTCAGGGACATTTACAAATAACGCATACACATAGATTACTTTAAATTCACCCTCCCCCCCAATTATTTTCTTTTAACTTCTGACTTTGCCTCAGAATCTCTGTGACTATGTCTGTATTCCCAACCTCTTTCTTACTAGTTTCCCACAATCTGTACGTAAGACACAGGTTCTCGTTTTGCGACTCGAGCTTATTTTTATTTGAATTTATTGGGGTGACACTGGTTAGCATAATTATACCAGTTACACTTATTTTTATAAACAGAACTCTTAGTGCTAAAATAGTCAGGACAAAGACAATAGCCCAGCTGTTAGATATAAAAAATAAATAAGGTTCATTTTTCTTGTTTTATATATATATATATTATAAGTTTGTTTTGTTTTTTAAGATTTTATTTACTCACTTTAGAGAGGGAGAGAGAGAGAGAGAAGGGGGAGGAGCAGGAAGCATCCACTCCCATATATGTGCCTTGACCGGGCAAGCCCAGGGTTTTGAACTGGCGACCTCAGCGTTCCAGGTCAATGCTTTATCTATCCACTGCGCCACCACAGGTCAGGCTCTTGTTACATATTTTTTAATAAAATTATGTATTTTTTTTTCCCCTGCATTTTTCTGAAGCTGGAAACAGGGAGAGACAGTCAGACAGACTCCCGCATGCGCCTGACCGGGATCCACCCGGCACGCCCACCAGGGGCGACGCTCTGCCCACCGGGGGCGACGCTCTGCCCACCAGGGGGCAATGCTCTGCCCATCCTGGGCATCGCCATGTTGCGACCAGAGCCACTCTAGCGCCTGAGGCAGAGGCCACAGAACCATCCCCAGCGCCCGGGCCATCTTTTGCTCCAATGGAGCCTTGGCTGTGGGAGGGGAAGAGAGAGACAGAGAGGAAGGCGCGGCGGAGGGGTGGAGAAGCAAATGGGCGCTTCTCCTGTGTGCCCTGGCCGGGAATCGAACCCGGGTCCTCCGCACGCTAGGCCGACGCTCTACCGCTGAGCCAACCAGCCAGGGCCAAATTATGTATTTTTTTTGTAAAATCGTTTCTTTTTAGAAAGAAAGCCAGAGCTCAATGGTCCAACTAAGCCATTTTTTCCCCACGAAGTTAACAGAAGACACCATCATTTTTCTCTAAGAGGATATGTAAACTTCTAACTCATTTGCGGACTTCAGATGGGGTGTGCATAAATTTTCGGGGTGGTGGAGGGTGTGTGTTCAAGCCTCACGTCTGGGCTGTATTTAGGTATGATATTTATGTTGACAGGAATCAAGGGGCAATTTTGCCAGAGCCTGTCTACAAGGCTGTCATGGTTCCTAAAAGCACAGTGACAGACAATGGCAGTAAGGGAAGACGCTCCCTCCCATTGTTAAGTAAAGTTAGAAACAAAGACTTTTGCCCAAAAGCACAACGCAAAATGAACCAGTTCAGAATTCAGCAAACCTGGCAGAAGAAAGCGTAGCAGCTCGCAAGAGGGTTTCGGGGTTTCCTTTTCTGATTGTTATCTGCTGCCGATTACCTGGTTTTTTGAAGGGAAAAACAAACATGAGCTCACACCTCCCAGGATAACATTCATCTTGCACCAAAATCCAGCTTGGTTTCTTGCCCCGGCAGGAGCCCATTTCACTTTTCTTTTTTTTTTTTTTTTTTTTTGCCTTATCTCCGCTGTCCATCTGGCCTGCCAAGCCTGTCGCATACCTGCAGCCCACAGCCCGGAAAGCGGGGACTTTGATGTTCCAAAGGGGATGCTTTATCTCGGGTAATTTTTGGCTGATTCTTACATTATTGTGTAGGCTGCTCGGAGGTTCAGAGCATGAGCGACGGGCTTTGTCTGCAGAGATCAGTGCAATTTGCAAGCTTCACGGAGAGAACAAGGGTCTAATAAAGGGACTTTTGAGCTGGAGTCTGTCAACACCACTGGGAACTGGCATGACATCAAACTCTACGATTATTGATAGCGTAAGCTTCAGTGGGCAGAGAGAAAGGCCAATGGGCATGTGAGAGTCCTCCGAGCCGGAGCAGAAGAGCTTTCTTCAGCTTCTGACGGGTTTAATAGGAGAGTTATTTTAGTTACTTTTCTTTTAATTAAAAAGAGAATTCATACACATGGAAGAAGAAAGTCAAACTGTACAATGAAAGGCGTCTCCCCCAGTCCTGGAGTCCCAGTTGGGTTCTCCTCTTCAGAGGAGGCATTGTTGTTGCCCAACCTGTGGGGGTGTAAATACTCTTGGAGTTCACCATGCGTGGTCACTCCCTCCTTACCCACCCCGCCACCTTCCACACCAAAGGGGAAGGGCCACACACCTGTGGCCTCCTGCTCTTGTCACTTATCTGGGTATTTCTATAGGTCCTCCCTTGTGATAATGGCCAGCTCTTATGTGTTCTGATGATGTGCTTGTCCATGAGTTTTTTAATCCTTACACGTCTTATAAAGTGAGTACAATGATTCAGCCCATTTTATAGATGTGGGAACAAGGGCATGGGAAGGCACATGACCTGCTTAAGGGCACAAGTCTGAAGGGGCGAAGGTTGCAGGTTCGAGTCCTCCGCTGAGGGCACATACAAGAATCAACCAAGGAATGCATAAATAAGTGGAACTATAAATTCTTCTCTCTCTCTCTCTTCTTTCCCCTCTCTCTGAAATCAATAAAAATGTTAAAACATACATATCTATTACATAATATGTATAGATACAGTAGACTATACAAGGAATGTGTGTATTAAGCACAATAATCAAATCTAGACCCGTGAACCTACCCACGCAACTTCGATCCAGATACTGTCCAAATCTATAGATTCTTGCCTATGCTCTTGCTCTAAGAATCATTGCAGCCCGTGTGTAAAACTCTCTCAACCATTTCTCATTCAGCTGTGCCTTTTTTTGTTTTTTTCCCTTTTTTGGTCCTTTATAAAAATGGTGTCCCATTTCCTCCTCCATGCACAGTACTGTGTAGCCTTTAATTGTCTGAATGCATGGTCACCTAACCAGTCTCCTGACGGATTGTTATGTTGGTGGCTTAGACCAACCAGGTCTCTGCGAGTATAACAAAGGGTAGAATCCTATGTCAGTTGTGTTGAAGGGTAGACACGCCAAATGGATTCCCCCCCCCCCCAAGAAGTTGCACCTTTTGTGGCTGGTGAGTTAGGGTCCTGTTTCATCACAATATTGTAGAAAATTAGACTTTTAAAAAAATCATTGCCAGTGTGCTTTTAAATGACATAAAATATATTTAATGATGTTTAAGGCAGGGCCGCCATTTGTCAGACCTTTCCATGTGGAAAGAACCTTGCTCATGTCTCTGTTAATTGTCTTTTCTTGTTGCATCTCCACAGATCATGGCATAGTATGGAAATCAGCCCCCTTTCTACTTTATCTGTGACAAATATACTTCCCTCCCACGCCAGATTAGCATTTATTTTTTACTCCAGCCCCCACCGCTAAGCTAGGATGTTCTAGAAGTCAGGAATAATACAGGCTCTCTGGTGAAACGCAGTTCCACATTACTTACATCATTAAGCAGGTGGCCGGCTCTTTGTACCCAGATCCTCAGTGAAGGAAATTGTGGGTCTAGCCAACCACCCCAGAATAGATAAATCCCCCCCACACACACACCATGGGGCATCACCTCCATCAGATAGCCAGTGCTCACTGCTTGAGCCCGTGGCCTTCAGAGTGGCGGGTCACACTCCACCCTGTATCTTTTTTCTGCATCACCAGAAAAGTCAAGAGCATCTCCAACGGTTCTATAGTTCGAGACACCTCCCTCCCTCTGCCGCCTGTCTCCGAGGGAAGGCGTTGCTTTGAATCATAAGGAAACGTGGTGTGCAAAACCCAACATCGTGGGGTTCATGACTATTCACCCCCACCTATGAAAAGGGGCGACTTTGGCCCTGAGCGCTTCCTCAAGTCATTGAGTTTGACTTGTTCCCCTAGACCTTCCCACGATGACTCCATCTGGTGAAAATGATCTATAGTTCCGGAGGGATTCATTCTGGTTCCGTGGCCCACAGCACCCACCACCCCCACCCTGTCCCAAGGTGGCGGGTCTTTTGGACTTGTTTCACTTGGCCAAGCGCTGTCCGTGTCTTCGGTGCCAGCCCCTGGGTTTGCGTTCTTTCAGGGGAACACATCGCCAAATCCGAGCACTGCAGTGAGCTTCCCCTGCCCCTGGGGATGTATTTGTTTAGGTGTCAGGAAACATGACAAATGTGTTTTGTATTACATGCTATCCTCTATGGCAGGCCACAGCTCCGTGGGGCTGGGGGCTGTTTTCCATTAAAGGATTCCATGCTGCCCTGGGCACTGGCTGGAGGGAGTAACCGGAGTCCCCCCGGGGCCGCTGGGCTCGGAGTCAAGGTTTGCATTGCGTTACCAGCTAGCTCTCCCTGTGGGACTTTTGGTCTTCGGTGTATTTTTGTTTCTCTCTTCTCACTGCTTCCTCTCCTTAGCACTAACACAGCTGCATCTATATAGATTTCAGGGAGGCCAGCTCATGTTTGTTATAAACCCCACCACGGGGGTCCCCAAACTTTTTACACAGGGGGCCAGTTCACTGTCCCTCAGACCGTTGGAGGGCCGGACTATAAAAAAAAACACCTATGAACAAATCCCTATGCACACTGCACATATCTTATTTTAAAGTAAAAAAACAAAACGGGAACAAATACAATATTTAAAATAAAGAACAAGTAAATTTAAGTCAATCAACTGGCCAGTATTTCAATGGGAACTATGGGCCTGCTTTTGGCTAATGAGATGGTCAATGTGCTCCTCTCACTGACCACCAATGAAAGAGGTGCCCCTTCCGGAAGTGCGGCGAGGGCCGGATAAATGGCCTCAGGGGGCCGCATGCGGCCAGCGGCCGTAGTTTGGGGACCCCTGTCCCACCATATGGGTCTTCAGTGCCATAGAGTAATTGTGATGATTATTTTAGTGGAATTGCTATTGTCTTATAATTGTGAGCCAAAAAACTTAGACATTCTGATGCTTAAACAGCTTATAATCAAATTCAGTTCTATGGGTTGTGTGTGTGCATTTGTGTGTGTGTGTGTGTGTGTGTGTGTAAGACACAGAGAGAAAGGATTAGGTTTTACACTGATTAGCTCAGCCACCGGCTCATTAAACAATATGGCATGTCCCAATTTGAACGTCGCCAAGGCATTGCCCTTGGGATAATACACACGATAATATTGGCACCGGCTACATTTTGTTGGCTCTCTACTCTGCAAGGGCTCTCTTTGCTAAGCGCCTTCCATAGGGGGTACAGCCGTGACTCCTCACAGCGATTCTCTAAGATAAGAACACAGACAGCCCCATTTTACAGATGGGGAGACTGAGGACTCTCCGCGACTAACCTATCAAAGGCGGGAACAAGAATAAAGCCCGGGTCCTATAACCAGCAATGGTACGAATGCAATAGGAAGACATAGCCATTGGTTTTCACAGCTTTTCTCGAGCCTTTCTAAGAGGCTGTGACCTCGCCTCACCCCAAAGTGGCACTATAACCTTTTCTGAAGTCTGGGAACGAGTGTGAGGATTCAGAATGAAATGGAGCAAAGTTGAAAGTAGAAACTACGGGCCTCTAATTACCCACCTACAATTTCCCTCTTTCAAGAGCACATTCCTTCCCACCTGATCCTTTTTTTTTTCTGAAGTTGGAAACGGGGAGGCAGTCAGACAGACTCCCACATGCGCCCGACCGGGATCCACCTGGCATGCCCACCAGGGGGCAATGCTCTGCCCATGTTGGGGTGTCGCTCTGCCGCAATCAGAGCCATTCTAGCGCCTGAGGCAGAGGCCACAGAGCCATCCTCAGCGCCTGGGCAAACTTTGCTCCAGTGGAGCCTTGGCTGCGGGAGGGGAAGAGAGAGACAGAAAGGAAGGAGAGGGGGAGGGGTGGAGAAGCAGATGGGTGCTTCTCCTGTGTGCCCTAGACTGGGAATTGAACCCGGGACTCCCGCACGCCAGGCCGATGCTCTACCACTGAGCCAACCGGCCAGGGCCCCACCTGATCTATTTTTAACAAGTCATTTTAGGTCATTTTTATTGTTGTTGTTGTTGTTGTTATGGATGCTAATTTCTATAACCTTTTATTCTTAAAAAAATATTTTCCCTATTGAGAGAAAGAGAAGTGTGTGGGGGAACAGAGAGAGAGGGAAAGGAAGAGCAAGAGAGAGAGAGAGAGAGAGAGAAGCATCAACTTGTTCTACAGAGTTGCTCCATTGAGTTGTGTGCTCATTGGTTGCTTCTCGTATATTCCCTGACCGGGAATTGAACTCACGACCTCTGCACACCAGGACGACCCTCTATCCACTGAACCACTCGGCCAGGACTGCCTTCTAATCTTTTTTTCTGTCTCATCAAAACATACATTACCTTACTTCCCAGAAAGAGAAAGTGGCATCTTACTAAGCTTGTGACATTATTTCAAAGAGTGGGACTTCGTAGATAGTTTACGTTTTCAGCTGTTTACTCGAAGGTTGTTCTCTGTTTTTTGAGCAACAAGATCAAAACGGAGAGGGCTTCTTAGAAAGTTTCAGCTGTAAATCACCCTCCGTTTTCTTGGATGGAAACCCTAGAAATATGGGTGCTGGGCACCTGGGTTTTGCCTTCTCCAGAAACACTAACCTTATAATTAATGCCAGGAATAGAAAAACCTCTTACGTCACCCGGCAAACTTTTTGTTGGGTACTAAACCCGCCTAACGGACGGTACTCTGAGCCCACCAGGGTTCAGAGAATCCCGTTTCTAAAATCCTCGCCTTAATGACTTTCATCCCAAAGCTTTGGTGGGGAACATGATCTTTCCTCACGGAGACATTTCAGAGCACATCGAGGAGATGGGATATTTTTTTTTCCTCCCTCGAACACACGATCAAGAAACACTAAATCTGCTTCTCTAGTAATAACAACAAGAAGACACTGTTGGTCTCTCCCTCGCGCCATTATGTGTTCAGAATAATATTTCCTGTAGCCAGAAATCATAGGAGACAGTGATCCGGAGTTAGAAAGAGGTGCCAACAACCACTTTAATGAGAGCCGAGGCTCACGGCTCACCCGGAGGGAATCAAGGGTTCCTCCAGTTACTCCGAGCAAGCACCGGAGGACAGCTTGTGTGACAGCCGTGTGGCAGCTCAAGGGAGAGGCGGAGTCTGGAATCCTGTGGTGTCATTGCCTGGGCAGCCCTATAATTTAGGATGCTAAGTACGGTATAGGAGGGTCATTAAATCGGGACATTAACCACGTCAGAAAGTAAACGAGCCCCTTCGTTGGATGGGTCCTGCGGTCGTAAAGTCACCGGGGTAAATCATTCCTGTGAACTTAGCTCCCACGGAGGGGTCTAAGCAGGAGTGGGTAGTGCATGCATCTGGCGTGTGTGCACACTCGCACACAAGCTACACTCCACAGCATACGAGGGCGTGTTGCAACTTCAACTGAGGTCAATGCGTTTGAATGGGGAGCCCATCCGACCACTAACTGAGCTCGATGAGAGACCGATCTCATTGCTACAGAAAGGCAGGGGCAACTCTTCCTCAGAAGGGTCTCCAGCGGGGCCACCTTGGAGCCAATGGTCGCTGCTCTTCAGTGGCTTTGAGTTAGTACTGCACGCTCGAACTTGGGCTTCCAGAATTTAATTTCAGGTGACGCATCTTAATTTTTGCCTTTGTTTTGCAGTTTATTTTCCTGTGAGTGTGAGTGTGTGTGTGTGTGTGTGTGTGTGTGCAACTTATATAACCACGGACTGACCACACTCAGAAGAGGGTTTTGCACAGAGTTAGTGCTCAGTAGATGTTAGCGTGTAAGTTTGTTTATTTGCTTTTTTATGCATATTTAAATGTTCATACTGCAAAATTGACCTTTGCGTGGTGTAGTTTTACGAGTTTTCACACACGCGGGGTTTGGTGAAATCAGCACCACAAATCATCACTCTAAACAAATCCCTCCTGCTGGCCGAGCTCCCCCCAACCCAACCCCTGGAACCCACTGATCTGTTTTCTGTCTCTATAATTTTGTCTTTTCCAGGATGTCATATAAACGGTAAATGTCACACAGTAGGTAACCTTTTGACACTGGTTTCTTTCACTCAGCATAATGCCTTTGAGACCCATTTGTGTTGTTGTGTGTATCAATAGCTCATTGCTTCTTATTAGTGAGCGGTAGTCCCTGGTATATACATTTATATAGTTTATTGATTGAATCATTCTTTCAAGGACACTGGGGCAGTAATAAATATGGCACCTATAAGTGTTCATAATTGTGTTTTTATTTCTTTAGAACAAATACCCAGGAGTGAGATTCTTGGGTCATGTGGTGAGTATGTGTTTGATCACATTAATAAGATGCTGCCAAATTTTCATAAACAATGGGTGAATGTGCCGTTTCCACATTTTTGCTGGCACTTGGCATTGTCAAGTATCTTTCATTTAAACCATTCCAGTGAGTGTGGGGTGGTCCACTTGGTGGCTTTAATTGGCCTTTCTCTAGCGGCTAATGATGTTGAACATCTTTAGATGTGCCTACTTGCTACCCTTACCTCTTCTCTGGAGAAGTGTTTGTTCAAATAATTCCCAAATTCCAGAACAACTTAATGTTATCCTGGGCGGTTGGTCTTCCAATGACCTTCCCACTCCTTTCTTAGCTTTTTTCTTTATTTTTTTTTTAAATATTTTATTTATTGATTTTTTAGAGAGAGAGGAGTGAGAGAGAGAGACAGAGAGAGAGAGAAGGGGGAGGAGCAGGAAGCATCAACTCCCATATGTGCCTTGACCAGGCAAGCCCAAGGTTTCGAACCGGCGACCTCAGTGTTCCAGGCCGACGCTTTATCCCACTGCGCCACCACAGGTCAGGCCTTTTCTTTAGTTTTAACAAGCCAGTGCACGCGATACGGTTTTCTCCTCTGAGACCGGCTTACTCTGTTTGGACGGGAACTGAGGGCTCGCTGGGGTCTGGGCACAGAGGTGGACTCAGGTGTGTGTGTGCTGGGAGGTGGGAGGCTGAGCAGGTGGTGGCCATCCTGGTAGTCAATCCCCTGGTCCCACAGAAAGTATGAAAATTCCATGCATGGCACTCATGTCATATGGAAAAGGCCACCCTGGTTCATTGGAGAAGGCTTCCAATCAGGACCGCCCAGAGTGCCCAGGACCCTGGTCATGATGCAGGTTAGGGCTCTGTAAGGCTAGCACTGCCCTGACCGAGCCACAAATTGAAAGCATTCCGCAGAGAGACTGAAGTTCTTCCTGCAGACAGTGTGGGAAGCGCGTAGAGGACTATCTCTGGCCAGAGTTTGCTGTTGATTCCAGAGCCTTGGGGTGATTCAGGGAAGGTTCTGGAGTTGATGTGTGGCTGCAGGTGACTAGAAATACGCCTGGGTGAGGCATCCTGAGGACGGGCAGACGTCTGTGTGCCCGTCCATCCCCCCATCCCACCCTGCCTTGGGCTCACTGACTTGCTGGTTGTAAATGCAAGCTCTCCTGGTGTTCTGCGCGTCTCCCTGATCCGCCAGCAGGGTTGTGGGGAAGGCCCACGTGGTGAGACTGGCTGAAACCTTCTCCGAGTGGAACGACCCCGTGTGTGGACAAATGAGTGAGCTCTGGGAAACACATAAAACACGTTTTGTAAATCAAGTGGAATTTCAAAGGCCTGAATTCCAGAAATAACCACTAACAGACAGAAACATGCTTGACGGATCTTGAGACGTGGGGACTGCTCTCAGACAAAGATGGTGAAGGCAAGACAATGAAGTGGGTTGGGGACCGAGAGGGCCTGACTTTAATTTATTTTCTGAGGGAAAGTGCGGGGTGGATTGGGTTACCGTGATCACACAGAACAGAAGATGATGTCATGAGGAGAACAGAAGGCCTTTAGGTCAGGCAGAAGGCCCACCCACTCTCCTGGCCACCTCCAGAGCTTCCAGCCCCCCACTCCCACACCAGAGAGGACCGCAACTCTGCAGGGACAAGAGCGGGGCTCCATGGTGACTTTGTAGGGTGCAGGAACCACCGAAAGTCTCAGTTCCCACAGTAACTAGAGGACATGGGCACAGTTTATGTGCATGCCAACAGTCTGGTCTATGCTTGCCAACAGTTCATGTGCACGCCAACCGTCAGTAGTGTGCATGCCAATGTTCTGTGTGCACACCAATGGTCTGTGTGCATACCAGCAATCTGTGTGCACACCAATGTTCTGTGTGCACACCAACAGTCTGTATGTACACCAATGATCTGTGTGCACGCCAATGGTCCATGTGCATGCCAATGGTCTGTGTGCATACCAACAATCTGTGTGCACGCCAATGGTCCATGTGCATGCCAATGGTCTCTGCATGTGCCAACAGTCAGCAGTGTGCACACAAACAGTCTGTATGTACACCAACGATCTGTGTGCACGCCAATGGTCTGTGTGCACGCCAACAGTCTAGCCTGTGGTTACCCTAACACATGTAACACTAATGCCAAGGAGTCAGGCGAGCAAACCAGTTACTGCTTCAGGTTTCTTCTGGTGGCTCTGCAAGATAGCTTGCTTGTCCTGTACCAAAGAGCATCTGAGCTGACATAAAAAAAACCCCACTTAGCACATAATTTACAGTTAACAATGAAATGTGCAGTACTCGTTATGGTAACTTCCACATAACCATTCTGTCCTCATAGACTGCTTTCACTGCCTCTTGTATCCATTACACTGGGGAACAAAATTGTTGTTGCATCCACAGAAACATTTGTTTTTACCTAATTCGAGTGTGCTGATCTCAAATCTGACATTAGTTTTTCTCTGTAAGCTACAGTTATTTTGCAATTCAAGATTTTAAGTTTTCATCTTATCGTAAAATTTTCAACATTTAGTTTAACATACTGAGCTAGAATTTCTTCTTGGGCATCATCTTTGTGAAAATTTATATAATGCAGTAAATACACTGATACACAAAAAAGATATGATTGCATCAGAATTTGTCTACAATTTCAAAATAGAACATGTTAAAACACTTATTTTAATCATAAAATTTGGGCAAAACTTATTTAAATTCTATTCAGGCAAAAATTTGCGTTTGTAGCTTTTGCGTTTGTGTACTTGTTGAGGACAATCTCATTTGATACTCCAGCAGTAGTCTGCTCATCACTAACAGCTCCAAGATTTTCGGGAAACTTATCAAGGTGACTGTTCAGGAAGTGAATCTTAACGCTCATGTTACATCCAATGTCACAGAAAGCCAACAGCATTCTTTGAACCAAAAGTTCATAGTTTTCTGCTTCTTTGTTGCCAAGGAAGTTCTTTGTAACTGCCACAAAAGACTGCCATGCTGCTTTCTCCTCCTTATTCATCTTCCTGGAAAGTTCTTCGACACGTATGAGGGTTCAAATTTGAGGTCCACGAATACACCTGCTTTTATCTTCTCGAAAGACAAGGCAGGAAAAGCAGAAATAATATGTTGAAAGCATTCACTTTCTCTATTCAAAGCCTGAACAAACTGCTTCATTAAGCCAAGTTTGAGGTGAAGTGGGGGGAAAATGATCCTGTCTCGATTAACTACAGGTTCATTCACAATATTTTGCATCCCTACTTCCAGAGCCTCACGTTTCGGCCACTCATTCTATGTCTAGTGTTTCTCTCGAGTTCGGCTGTCCCACAAACACAGAAAGCAAGGATACTTCGTGAAATCTCCCTTTTGTCCTAGTAGGAAATTTACCATTTTAAGATCCACACAAATGATCCAGTTATGCTCCTCATACCTCAGGAAGTCGAGGACAATTTTTATATCATTCTTACTAAGTCATTCAATTGGGTTGGCTAAACTGCTGAGAGGTTAATGACTGCTTGGCATCAGAAGACCCTTCAGATTCTACAACAATTTCCTCATGCATCTTATCAAAATACACTTGATCACCATGTGCACTTTCTTCGTACTTAGAAGAAATAAAACCATTGAAAATTGGAACCGGGAGTGTCTCAGAGTATGGGATAGGTCATATTGCTGAAGGAATATTAGGATATGTGATCATATGCCGTTTTTTCTTGCCGATGCCCTTTGTATGGATCAGACAGAAATAACAGTCACTGCTGTGGTCCTTGGGTTCACGCCAAACCATGGGAATACCAAAAGGTATTCCTCTGCATTTTCCTTTTGTCCAGTCATGAAGCATTTTCTCACATTTATGACACACAATATGAGCAGCCCAATTCTTGTTTTGATCACCAAGGGGAACTTGAAAATAGGCAATATATGCATGTGTCACAAATGATGAAATATTGCCCCTTTGATGTTGAAGTGTGTAACAGCCACATATATAACAGAAGGTGTCAGGATTATTCTTACATTCATGCCTACTCAAAGGAGCCATGATTCAATCTTAAAACAAAATAAGAGGGTGTTTTTTATCAGATAATAATTTTTTATATTTAAAAGCAACTACAATTAGGCCCTGGCCGGTTGGCTCAGTGGTAGAGCATCGGCCTGGCGTGCAGGAGTCCCGGGTTCGATTCCTGGCCAGGGCACACAGGAGAAGCGCCCATCTGCTTCTCCACCTCTCCCCCTCTCCTTCCTCTCTGTCTCTCTCTTCCCCTCCCACAGCCGAGGCTCCACTGGAGCAAAGATGGCCTGGGCGCTGGGGATGGCTCCTCAGCCTCTGCCCCAGGCGCTAGAGTAGCTCTGGTCGCAACAGAGCGACACCCCGGAGGGGCAGAGCATGCCCCTGGTGGGCAGAGCATCGTCCCCTGGTGGGCGTGCTGGGTGGATCCTGGTCGGGCGCATGCGGGAGTCTGTCTGACTGTCTCTCCCCATTTCCTGCTTAAGAAAAATACAGAAAAACAAACAAACAAAAAAAACAACAACCAGGCCCTGGCCGGTTGGCTCAGCGGTAGAGCGTCGGCCTGGCATGCGGGGGACCCGGGTTCGATTCCCGGCCAGGGCACATAGAAGCGCCCATTTGCTTCTCCACCCCCGCCCCCTCCTTCCTCTCTGTCTCTCTCTTCCCCTCCCGCAGCCAAGGCTCCATTGGAGCAAAGATGGCCTGGGCGCTGGGGATGGCTCCTTGGCCTCTGCCCCAGGCGCTAGAGTGGCTCTGGTCGCGGCAGAGCGACGCCCCACAGGGGCAGAGCATCGCCCCCTGGTGGGCAGAGCGTCGCCCCTGGTGGGCGTGCTGGGTGGATCCCGGTCGGGCGCATGCGGAAGTCTGTATGACTGTCTCTCCCCGTTTCCAGCTTCAGAAAAATACCAAAAAAAAACAACAAAAAACAAAAAAAACTAACCACAATTATGTAAAAGTGATGTTTGTAAAACATTAATTGTCTTGTGGTTATGTTCAATCCAAGAGTCGCCCTTTAACTCTGATTTAAAAACCAATGCATGCCATTAACTGTAACAAAAAGAAATTAAAATTGCATAAAAACTAGAGCATGCACCAAAAAACAGATTTCAGAGTTGGAATCAGTGATGCAGAAATATATAGGAACAGTTCTAAAACCTCATGCAACAGAAAATGAAAAAAAATTGTTCCCCATTGTAATGAATGACCATGTAGCTCTTACACAAGTGTTAGTTGACGTTTTCTTTTCTGTTAATAAGACAAAAGTGAAACCACACAGATTTTTCTTTTGTTCTGACATGATCTGAGCAACTTCGTGACTGCATCAAATATTAGTTTTTAATGCTAGAAGAAGAAACAGTTCCTTGTTTGTTTCCTGCTTACTCACAGCATACTGGCTTCAAACAGGACATACCTTAAAATTCAATCAGCATTACTACCCATTTGTTTATTATTCCCTTAAGTACAATCAAGATAATAAAGCAAGGCCCGATTTGTAACTTTTGCCAATTTCCATAGTGTAAATAGTCCACCTTGGCCAATTTCAAGCTATGAATGTGACATCAGTGAACACATTCTATATTTCTATCATCCAAATACAAAAATGCATGAATAACCTCAAGAGTGTAAGTATTAGTGAAATGTAGTAAGATCATTAGAAAGAGATGAATTTTCAACATTGCCTTTGTTTTTAGTATAATCTATTGAGTTAGTAGTTTATATAACTTAATTTTAATTTTTTATTCATTTATTTATTTATTAAGTTTTCTATTGATTTGAGGGAGGGAAAGAGAGAGGGAGGAGAAGGGAGGGAGTGAAGGAGAGAAAAAAGAGAGAAGCATTAACTCGTTTCACTTAGTTGTGCACTCATTGATTGCTTCTCAGGGGTTGAACTTGCTACCTCTGGCACACTGGGTTGACGATTTATCCACTGAGCCCCCTGGCCAGAGCTATATAACTTAATTTTTTTCTTTTTTTAATTTTTTATGGGGAGGAGGGACAGGGATAGAAATGACATTTTTTTTTTTTTGTATTTTTCTGAAGCTGGAAACGGGAGGAGACAGTCAGACTCCTGCATGCGCCCGACCAGGATCCACCCGGGGCGACGCTCTGCCTACCAGGGGGCGATGCTCTGCCACTCCAGGGCGTCGCTCTGCCGCGACCAGAGCCACTCTAGCGCCTGGGGCAGAGGCCAAGGAGCCATCCCCAGCGCCCGGGACATCTTTGCTCCAATGGAGCCTTGGCTACAGGAGGGGAAGAGAGAGACAGAGAGGAAGGGGGGGGGGTGGAGAAGCAAATGGGCGCTTCTCCTATGTGCCCTGGCCGGGAATCAAACCCGGGTCCCCCGCACGCCAGGCCGACACTCTACTGCTGAGCCAACCCGCCAGGGCTATAACTTAATTTTTAGTAATGGCTGTGTTCAACCACTGGCTTGCAAAAATTCCCAAATATTTAACAAATGCGTTCTGATGTTGGCCAGCAACCTCGTACCATGTTAACAGCATAATAGACCCCTTCTGCCTACAATCCTCCCTTCTGCACTGATTTTCACAAATGGTTCTCAAGGCCTGGTACCCAGCCATCAACTTCAGATTTCCCTTTGTCATTATCCTACAAATTCCTTTTACCTTTTTCATTAGCTCTCATTTCCTGGAAGCCACGCCTTTTTTTTCTTAGCTTACCATTCCATTGCTCTGGAGCGTATCCTCAGATAGCTCTCTGAGAAAAGGGAAATGACTTTTTTTTCTTGTTGGATCACCTGGGCATATGTTGAATGAAGTGTCATGTGTCTATTCACCATTTGGTTGAGACATGTTTCAATGAGACATCCCCGCCTAAAATGCTACATGCCATGCTTCACTCGCTATAATGTGTTGTCCGTGAGATAACATCTTTAAAGTCCAAGTTAATGTCTGACTTCGAACGTGGCTTATGTGCTCATTTCTAAAACGTGGTTCGCTGAGACAAGGCATTATTTACTTGCCCTATATTCGTGATATGTGACCCAATTTCTTTCTTTCTAATGAAGGCTTGTGACTTTAGTGACACTTTAGAAATGTCCACCTGTACCATCCTCTTTTATTTCTGTTTTATGAATCATCTTTGAATGACTTTATCCAGGGCAATCAAGTCTGTGAAAATGAGATAGAAAGAGAGAGAGATGGGGGAAGAGAGAGAGAGGAGAGAGAAGGAAAGAGCTGAAGGTTGAAGGTTGAGGAAATATCAGAAACTAATTGCTTGATAGGAATATCTGTAGTGAAAAGACCCACTCAAACCAGTATATTCTGAAACAAGCTAAAGGGATTCTTACAAGTTTTTTAAAATTGTAGGGAAGGCCCTGGCCAGTTGGCTTTGTGGTAGAGCATTGGCCTGGTGTGCAGGAGTCCCGGGTTCGATTCCCGGCCAGGGCACACAGGAGAGGCGCCCATCTGCTTCTCCACCCCTCCCCCTTTCCTTCCTCTCTATCTCTCTATCTTCCCCTCCCGCAGCCAAGGCTCCATTGGAGCAAAGTTGGCCCGGGCGCTGAGGATGGCTCCATGGCCTCTGCCTCAGGTGCTAGAATGGCTCTGGTTGCAACAGAGCGGTGCCCCAGATGGGCAGAGCGTTGCCCCCTGATGGGCATGCCAGGTGGATCCCGGTCGGGCGCATGCAGAGTCTGTCTGACTGCCTCCCCATTTCCAACTTCAGAAAAAATACAAAAATAAATAAATAAGTAAATAGATAGATAAAGAAATAAATAAATAAAATTGTAGGGAAAAAATCCAGATACATTGTAGAAAAGCCAGCCTGGGTCTCTGACGTATCCATTTACTGAGTCACACCGAGGATTGGGAACCCATGAGGAGCATTTCAGACATCAGTATTGTCAGAGATCACCCTTCAGGAATATCCTAGAAGTGTTATGACTGTCTGGGAACCTTGTACCCGGTTCCTGTGCCTCCACGGGCTGATCCCCAACCCTCCCTCCCCCCAGAAAGAAGCCAGGTAAGGATGGACAAATTTCTGGAAGGCATTTGTGTCTGTGCCTGTGAGGTTGGCTGGAGCTAGCCTACAGTGACCTGAAAATTGGCTGTTTCCTGTCCTGTCCTGGGGATCTGGCATTCTCTGTGGGCGCCGTGGGGGCAGCCCGATCGTCAGCCCGACACCCCCCTTGACCCCTGTCCCTGGGGATGCTCATGGCTTTTCCATCTGGCTCTGCATCCGTCATCTCTGCTCTGTGTCCTGTTCTAAGTCACCCTGGGCCTCAGACCAGAACCCTGTGAACGGAGCTGTGTCCGAATCAGTCTGGGGCTCAAGGTCTGCAGCCTCTTGTTCAGGGTGTTTTTGTTGTCCAAGGAGAAGGTCTCACATTCCTCCCACCTGTACCTCTTTCCTGCACTCCTCAGCGATATTCCTAGTGAGGGCTCTGCTGTGGTTCATGCTTACTCTGGCATCCCTGGGTGCTGGCTCCCAGCTCGGCCGTGGGTCCCATCACTCTGATGCGCGCACACGAGTGTCAGTGCATTCCCCCAGCGCACACGAGCGTCAGTGCGTTCCCCCAGCGCGCACGAGCGTCAGTGCGTTCCCCCAGCGCGCACGAGTGTCAGTGCGTTCCCCCAGCGCGCACGCGTGTCAGTCCGTTCCCCCAGCGCACACGAGTGTCAGTGCATTTCCCCAGCGCGCTCGAGTGTCAGTGCATTCCCCCAGCGTGTGCCGCCTGCCTGGGGGTGGCATTGTCTGGCCAGCCACCTCTGCTGTGGCCAGGATGCAAGAAGGAGTCCCTCCCTCACCTGGGTCACCGGTGGTCAGGGGGCTCTTTGTCTTGCCACAGTGACCCCCAAGGGACCCCCGAAAGACCACAGTCCGAAATCTGGGCCTTTCCCAGGGCCTGGCTGCCCAGGTTCAGCCCTGGCCAGCTGATTACATATTCCATTCATTACCAAGTCAAATTATCCATACTACTGGCCTGGTGCTGGAATTGACTACTCCTCGGATGGAAACCCTGCAGATTCACATTAATTACAAAGGGGATTCAGGTTGCCGCTGAGACATGTTGCCCACAACAGTTTGGGAACCACTTACGCCCCCAGAATGAAGAGTGAGGGTGGTGGGTTCTCAGACAACAGCGATTGGACTTGATTAGCCCTGAACCCACTTTCTCCCCCTTGCTTGAATTTCATCTTCCTCTAAGGAGGAGGTGGAGAGCGGATCGAGTTAATGAGTTGAATCAAGAAGCAATGGGAATGTTTTCACCAAAATGAGGGGATTTTTCCTATGAATGGCTTCTCCCTTTTATTTCCTAGGCAAGAGGAAAATTCCAGGGCTGAGGGAGGGGCTGGGTGGGGGTGGGGGGTGGGGGTGGCCAGAGATCAACCTGGACTCTGAATGGCAATTATAAAAAAAAAATTTTTTTTCAGTGTTGATTTCATTTTGCAGACAAAGACACATTGTCTACTGCTGTCTAACTTTTTCTAAGGATGTGAGAGTCTTGGCAGTCACGTGTAGCAATCTAAACGAGCAGAGGACCCCCGAGTTTCCACTGAGAAATCGCCCCAATATTCAGACGAGGGGGTGTTGACTGACAGCCACAATTTTTTTTTCTCACCCGTTCCTCCACCAAACACACGGACCCACTTGCTTTTCGTTCATGTAAACGTGTAGGCCCCCAGTTTATTCCCTGATTTCTGTTTCTAATACAGTATTTCGATCCTGCACGGGGCGATCTGTGCTGAGGTGTTGGCTGCCCGGAGGTGGGAACTGGGGTCCCTCCCTGTGCGCAAGCAGGTCGAAAAAAGGCACAGGGTCAGGCACCTGGCAGCTAGATGTTCTAGGTGAGGAGGGTCACCTTTGGAAAAGGAACAATGACCGTGGCGAGGTGTGGGGTCTGCCCTGAACTGCCTCTTCTCCGTGACCCCCTAATACACTGAGGTAGCTTCCTCAGCAGGACCAGCCCCAAGACCGAGATTCCAAATGCTTTCATCTCCGATGTCAACACTCCTCTGTCCCCTCCTGGGAGAAAGAGCCAACAATGTGTGCAGCGATGACTTAATGGATTACTCCACCCCGGTTCACACTTGCATTTGAATGACGTGGCCCAACGGGCAACTATGGTAGGCATTGGGGCACCTCCGGAGGCCAACGGAGGGAGTATTTCGGCGAGTGGGAGGTTTCTAGAGCCCTTTGTATCAGCCCATGTGGGCAGCCACAAGAAGCTGGCGCTTGTTCAAGGTATAAATCACCCCATCCGTTGTGACAGAGCAAAACACTGGTAAGTCATCTGCAACTCACGGGCAAAGGCTCTCTGAAGATAAGATTTGTAGTCACTCCTAAGAAACATGGGGGCCTGCCTCTGTGAGAAACGAGTTCCTGAGCCGAACACGGCCTTCAGATACAACTGGCCTTGCCTCTGAGGCGTGTCAGGGATGGGGGTGGGGGGGCGCTGGCTTTGGGAGTCCATAGTCTGGGAGGGGTTTTAGCCAGGGCTCTGTTGGAGAAGAGATATGTTGTTGGGAAGTCTTCCAGTTCCTTGCAAAGTATGCACTGGGATTTTTGACTGGGCTTCCACAGGCTGACTCCTACTGAAGTCATGAGAAGAGGTAAAAATTCTTATCCTGAGCACCACACGTCAAATACTTCCTTCAAGGCAGCCGGGGACCCTGGGAGGATTCCCCCCCCCCCCTTTGTCTCCAGTTTTGGCCTCCTGACGTCAGGGAAGGTTTTTCTGGCCTAGAGGCCTTGGCTTTGGGCCTAGAAAGCATCCCTGTGGACAGCTCAGACTCGAGGCTGATGGCCCAGATAATTGAACGATCTGGGCCCAAATGCCAGTTTCCCAAACCAGAGGGATTTCTGTGCTGTTGGACCTACCATTTAAGCCAGACAGAAAAGCTTTGTTGCTCCCCCACACTCCCTCTTTTTTAAACAATGTGAAATGCTGTTCCACGTCTAATTATACCCAAGAACTGGGACAACGGTAATTTCAGGAATCCAGTGTAGAACTTGCAGACTTTATTCACCAATAAATTGTGTATAATTAAGCATTTTCTGATTTTCTTTATTTAAAAAATTTCTAGCCCAGCCTGACCAGGTGATGGCGCAGTGGCTAGAGCATCGAACTGGAATGCAGAGGACCCAGGTTGGAAACCCCCAGGTCGCTGGCTTGAGTGTGGGATCATAGACATGACCCCATGATCACTGGCTTGAGACCAAGGTCTCTGGCTTGTGCAAAGGTCTCTCGCTCTGCTGTAGCCCCCAGTCAAGACATATGAGAAAGCAATGAATGAACAACTAAGGTTCCACAATGAAGAATTGATGCTTCTCATTTCTTTTCCTTCCTGTCTGTCTGTCCCTCTCTCTGACTCTCTCTCTCTGTTTCTGTCACAAAAAAGGAAAAAATAATTTCTGGCCCACTGGTGAAAGTTTCATGTTACATAATGACTTTTAGAAATGTGAAACTTTTATCTATCATCTATCTACCTATCTATCTATCATTTATCTACCTATCTATTGACCTACCTATCTATCTATTTGCCATCTATCTGTGCTCTATCTATTATTTATCTATCCATTATCCATTTATCTACCTACCTATCAGCTTTCTTAGAGATATATGTTACACCATATAATAACTTGACACACATACATATATAATGCTCTAATGTATATACGATAAGATGAACATTCTTTTGTGATCAGGGCTGTGAGATTTTACATGTGCCTCGGTTCTTCTGAGCACCATCAGAGACAGGGTACAGAACAATTTCAACAGCCCAAAGAGACCCCTTGGGTTGCTCCTTCACAGTCAGAGTCTCCCTCTCCTTACAAGCTGGGCCCCCAAACTGTCTTCCTGCTGAGCAGCCTCCCCTCCGTGGTGTGCCACTTTGCTAAATTGTACACCCCTCCCCTCCCCCCCGTGTGGCCGACCCAAAGCCTTTGTTCTGCGAGCCTAAACCAAAACCAGAACGTGGATCAGCGCTTCCTCATCTGTTCCCCATTGCTCTTCCCACAGAGACTGCAGGGGCCTCCCCCAAGCAGAAAAATGAATGATCTGACTTCATCACCTTGTTTCCCTAGCAACTCATCTCCTGAATGATCAGCTCCTTGCCACTTATACCTTTAAAACCCGGTGACTCCCCCTCCTTCCTCCACACTCCAGAATGTGTCATAGGTTCTTAGCAAGGGCGATCTCCTCTCATTTGCAGATCATATATGAGTACACAGCTCTTTTCACTTCTTTTGGTATTTTTAGCATGCCTACATTCACCACTGCCTCCTCTCAGCCTGCACCTAGGGCCTCGTGGCGGTGGGGTGGGGGTGGGGGTCCCTACCATCAGCTGAGGGAGGAGGAGACAACTCTAGCCTGGTTTGCAAGTGGCTCTGCATGATACTCAGGTGTCTCTCAGAAAGGGGGACCCCGCAGGACAGCAGCGGGGGGAGGGGGGTCCTCCCAGTGGGTAGAACTTCCAACAGTGCCCTTGGTCTCATGTTTGGCTTGGAATTCAAGATGGCCAGACATGGGATTATAAATCGATTCCCGGGCTGTGTGGCCAGTGGTTTGGCAGGTTGGAAGGGACACAATGAGAAGACTGGTGCTCAGGAAGGCTGGGTAAGAGTTCTGGGGAGAGACACTTCCGAATAGGTGAAAATAAATAAATAAATAGGAAAAAAGCGAAGACATTTGTGTTTCATTTTGATGCCTACCAAAGGGCGACCTCAGCAGAGGAAGGCCTTAATCACCGGCTAGAGCAGAGGACCTCTTCTGTGGGTACCCGGCTGCCCTGTTTTCTCTGCCACCCCTCTCACTGCTTGGCCGGCCCCTGAACAAAGTGGCCGTTGTTGGAGAACGACATTCAATCACGTGAAATGGAAGATCTAATTGGCTTTGTGCAGTGGTTCATGGACCAAGCAGCAGGCACACCCCCATCAGCCCCTGGAAAAGGTTTTTTTATTGGCAGAAAGAGGGTGGGACTAAGAAGTTAAGAGAGTGGATTATTTCGGGTCAGGACACCTTCATTTAGTAGAAGGCAAGGAGGTGGGGGGGGGGGGGGAGGTGTCTGACCTCAGATTACCTCACTAGTGTTGATGAGAAAATTCCAGATGGATTGGTTAAAAAACCACTGAGGTCATGGGTTTGATCCCTGGTCGAGGCACATTCGAGAAGCAACCAATCAGTGCACAACTAGCTGAACAACTAAGGAGAACAAGGAGTTGATGCTTCTCTCTCTCCAGCCCCTTGTCTTGCTCTCAAATCAATGGAAAAAAACTAAAAAAAACACAACACCCAACTTTTCTAAGCATTGCTGGAGTCTGGCTCAAAAACACACACTTAGTAACACTTGACGCTTCTTCATATTATGCCGAAAGGTTTAAAGTTGAGGAAAGTGTTGCTTCAGGAAGAAGAGGGGAGGCCCAGCGACTGGGCCCTGGGGTCATTCTCTCTCGCTTGGGCCTGCAGGACCTTCTCCATTTTCTTTTTCAACTTCAATGGCCAGAGACCCGAGAGGCGTCATCCAACCTTTTCTCCTATTAGATAGCTGCTTTAAGAGGGCTGGGAAGGCCTGACCAGGTGGTGGCGCAGTGGCTAGAGCATCGGACTGGGATGCGGAGGACCCAGGTTTGAGACCCCGAGGTCACCAGCTTGAGTGCAGACTCATCTGGTTTGAGCAAAAGCTCACCAGCTTGAGCCCAAGGTCGCTGGCTCGAGCAAGGGGTTACTTGGATTGCACATGTGAGAAAGCAATCAATGAACAACTAAGGTGTTGCAACGCGCAATGAAAAACTAATAATTGATGCTTCTCATCTCTCTGTTCTTGTCTATCTGTCCCTGTCTATCCCTCTCTCTGACTCTCTCTCTCTGTCTCTGTAAAAAAAAAAAAAAAAAAGAGGGCAGGGAACTCCCCATGGCTGGTTCCCAGGTACCCCAAGGACCGGGAGATGAACAGCTAATACCTGTCCTGGAGAGGCATCAAGTCACTGTTGCCCACCGTCCCCTGTTTACCTGGGTGTTGTGTATTCATTCATTCATTCATTCATCCACTCACTCACAGCGTTCAGGTTGCTTGGAGCTGAGTTTAAATCAGTGACAGGAAATAATGCCTCCCGGTCTGATAGGCCCGGTTCACCCAGGGCCTGAGGGCGGAAACGCGGACTGCACTTTGCAGGTTGGTTTCCTGTCCCTATAAATAAATATAATGTCTTCATTCATAAAGCTACCCGCCGCTTCCAAATAGCTGGAGATCGCGCTGATGTCCTTAAGAAACACTCAGTGTGACAGAAGTGGACCTCTCCGTGCCCTCTGGGTGCCTTTGGCCCCTGGGGACTGGGGGTGGACAAACCAGTCACCTGACTCCACCACTCGGGCCACAGAAAGTTCCGAGCCCACACATCCACGGGCGCGCGGAACGAGCCCGGCGAAGGCCATGGCACAGACACCAATGACTGTTTAAGGCCTAGCTTGACACCAACGGCCCAAAAGTGCCTCATGAGGCCCCAGGATGGGGCTTGCCGAATGAAAAGTAGGAGGCCTTCTGTGTGGTTAGGACCCCCCGGGAGGCTCCGTGCTGTCCTGTGTGTGACAGGGAGCGCCCGTCGCACTGTGGGTGGAGAGACACACTCAGGGGACGGCCCCCAGGATTCAATGTGAGGTCCACCGGGATGGTGCCTGAGCCGTCCCTACTTTGATGACCTGGTGATGCTGGGACTGTCCCACTCGAACCCTGGCGCCAAAATGTCACCCCGCTCTCCTGCCCCTCCATGCTGCTCATCCCTGTTTCCAGAGACGGCCAGGGATCTGAGAGCCCTCTGGGTACCCCAGAACGCACTTGGGGTCTTGCTGCCAACCTCAGAGCAAAGGATCATGGGCCCTCATGATGACCGCATGACGGTGCCACACAGGCAAAGGGGGACAGGGTCCCCTGCCCCTTTCCTTTCCACTGGAAGCCAACGACCACGCATCACTGGTCTCTCGCTCGATACGGGGCATCGACTCTGAAGACGAGATGTTTTCTTCTCTCTACTCCATGGTCTCTTACTTGGGGGGTGGTACACTGCACGCCATGGCTTCCTCTGCCCTTGTCAGCATCACGGGAAGTGTTGTGACTTGTTTGTGGGGATCAACATAAAAATAAGCGCTGGCAAAGGGTGGGACAGGGAGAGGGGAATGGCTGAGGACCCCTGAGACTTTAACCGCTGCCTGTGACTAAAGAGGAAGCGGCTTCTGACCTGGGGACCTTGGACGTGCATCGGCCGGCCCGAAGGAGCCCTGGGCAGTGGGGCCAGTCACGCAAGGACGTCCGTCACTGGAGGCCCGGACCACCCTCTCTGATTGGGCCCAGGAGATGGTGAAGCCGGGGGTGGGGGAGGAAGGTTCCCAGGGACACCAGCTCCGGGGTGGCATCTGCCTGGGCAGGCGGCAGAGGGGCCCACCAGGCGCGGGGACAGTGGCTGATTGTGTGGCTGAAAACAAGCTTGGTGGATTAAGTGTCGTGGGGAAGGAGATTGGCATCTAATCTCTGTCCGCAGTGACCAGGGCATCTGGGAGCCCTGTCAGAACTGCTGCTCCCAGGTTTCCGGCTGAATGGCCCAACAACACTGACATCCCCCTGTGCCCCAGGGGGTGGGCGCTCCAGGGGGCCCGGGGACCTGGGCACAGAAAGGGCTCCCGTTCTGTGATTAGACCCCAGGCTGCGGGTCCTGTTTGTCCCAGGTGAGCTGTGCACAGGTTTGCACCCATAGACACCCAACACCACATAAGGGAGTGCTAGGACACACACCTTCATCCGGGCGATGCTCTTCAGGGATACAAAGCCACCACTCACCTGGGGGAAACTTCCCGCCTGCCTGTAGCTACGACGACAAAGAGGACAATGACAACCGTCCACATGCGTCTGGGTTTCTGGTCAAAGAAAACCAAGGCCAGCCCCGCTTCCTACAGTTTCAAAGCAATCCGCTCCGAGGACCCCCCTCCCGACCGCCCCCCCCCCAGGATCTTTAGTATGAAAAGACGCTTCTGGAACTTTCCAGCCATCGTGAGAGCCCAGATACAATGGCTGAAATGCATAAACATAGCAGAAAACACACAGCCTCATGGAGAGCCATCACTTCCCCCCCATAGGGCCAAGAATCAGGGTTTGGGGACTTTGGCCTGAAGATTCCAGCAGCACCCTGGCCCCTCCCCCATCCCGCCTCTGTGGAGGTTGCCAAATAAACTCTGAGTCCTAACAGATGCTCGGATGTCAGAGCTGTTGTTCCTGGAGCCTGGACAGGCACCGGCCCCTTTGCGTTCTGATCCAGAAGCCCCAGGTTTCCTCCGCGGAGTGATTCATGTCTCTCCGATGCTCAGCGCTGTTGGCACCGCAGGTCACCTGGGCTGGGCCTCTCTCCCCCCTGGCCACCCAGGCCTGCCCAGCTGGCCGGATGGATGGAAGGGAGCCCCAGGCCCATGCCCCCCCCTCCCCGCTCACCCTGAATCCTGGGGCCTCTTCCCTGCTTCCCAGCATCTTCCTGTCATGCTTGCCTGCCTGCCTCCCCTGCTCTCTGCTCAGCCTTCCGATGTGATCACTGCCGTGTGGTCAGGCTGACTTCTGACGCCGGGGGAGATGGAGCTCGCTCCCTGGGTCCGTTCTCCTTGGCCGTACTGGGTTACGTATCTGCCCCACCGTCTCCCTAATCCCCTCCCTGTCCCCCAACCGCCTGGTTCAGTCCCAGGACCCTCCAACCCCTATGTCCGCCCCTTTCAGGCACAAGGGACAAGGATGATCTCAGTCCCTTTGATTCTATCTGTTTGGTCTTGGTGCTTGAAACCAGGGATCAGTAAGCAGTTGAGCAGGGCTCGTTTCAGACCTCACGCCCTCTACGGAAGCCTGCCTGTAAAGGCCCCACGGCCCTCAGTGAACGCATTCGCCTGGTACACACACCGACATACGGACAGACGGACCCACAGCAATTCCTCTCTGTGGCATCCTAACCCAGGTCCCTGTTCCTGAGTGGCTGCCGCCAATCAGTTCCCAGAGTCTGATCTTCACAGAAGTGAAGGCTCCCCTGGCCTCTCTGGTTTTTAACCCATCCTGGACATAAAATGTAGAGAGGCACCGTCTGTCAGAGGAATCGACAGGGGCTCCCTCTGCTTCCTGGGCCAGACACGCAAACTTGCCCACATCCTCCATGCTCCTCCCCAAGTTCTCCAGAAAAACTTATCCTGGAGCAGGGAGTCACCCTTTCCATCCAATCGGCTTACACACTGCCTCTCACCTGGGCCCTTCCCATTGGCTTTTTTTGCATTCCGGTCTCTATCTATTAAAACACACACACACACACACACACACACACACACACAGCTGCCGACATCCATCTGCACCTGTGCCGGGCATCGTGGGTGCTGCCTTTGCCAAACACGGTTTCCGAGAGCTCCACTGTATTCGCTGCTCTCCCTGCTCGCACTGGCCTGCGGACCAGGCTCTTTTAGTTACTCTGGTTTTGTCCAGCGGCTTAACGTGTGCCCGGGGGAAGTTTTCGTTGATGACAGTGTTCCTAACTGATTCACATTGCTTTACTGTTTCCTAGGAACTTTATTTGTTTGTTTATTTATTTCAGAGACAGACAGAGAGTCAGAGAGAGGGATAGATAGAGACAGACGAGAAGCATCAATCATCAGTTTTTCGTTGCGACGCCTTAGTTGTTCATTGACTGCTTTCTCGTATGTGCCTTGACCGTGGGCCTTTCAGCAGACCCAGTAACCCCTCGCTCAAGCCAGCGACCTTGGGTTCAAGCTGGTGAGCTTTGCTCAAACCAGATGAGCCCGTGCTCAAGCTGGAGACCTCGGGGTCTCGAACCTGGGTCCTCTGCATCCCAATCCGACGCTCCATCCACTGCGCCACCGCCTGGTCAGGCTCCTAGGAACTTTAGAATCAGGTTCCCCAGAGGAAGCCAAGGAATGAAAAAAATTGAAATTGGAGTTGTCCTTCACATCCATGGTTATTTGGAGGGACACTTGCCTGGGTCTCCACAATAGTGAGTCTTTCTGTGCCCAGTGAATCCCTAAATCTTTGCTTCTCTCCTTGATATTTTGACCATTTTTGTTAGGTTGCTCTCTGGATGTTACATGCCTATGTTCTGCAAGTGTGAAACATTAAATGTTAATCTCTAGTTACACGGTATACACTTAAAGCAGCCCTGTTGGTTTTTACAACTGTATTTTGTATCTATATGTCTTTCTTCGCTGTCTTCCTAATTCTATTATCTTAATTTTTCTTTTTCTCTTTTTTTAATGTATTGTAGATGATCACAGCATCTATAATTTTGTCTAGTTTTCTGATTGTTATTCTCAGCGTAGGATCATTTAGAAACCCCAGCACTATACTGAAGAGCAGTGGTGATAATAGGCTTTTTTCTCACAATATTAATTATGTTGTATATAAATATTTACATCCCTGATATACATAAACATTAGATATGCTATCTGCAGTAGGTTTTAATTTTTTTTTTTTAATTTTTCCATTGATTTGAGAGGGGTGGGGAGAGAAGCATCAACTTGTTATTTCACTTAGTTGTTCCATTTAGTTGTGCCCTCATTGGTTGCTTCTCATGCGTGCCCTGACCTGGGGTCAAACCTGTGGTGTGCCCGGACGGCAGTTTATCCACTGAGCCACCCAGCCAGGGCCTGCAGTAGGTTTTTGACAACACAAGTTCCTTCTGTGTTTTGGTGCAGTAACTATTCTTATGGATGGGTTTTAAACTTCATTGAATACTTTTTCCATCTCTTTTGAGAGGCCCTTATCATTTCTCTCCTCTCATGTACTAATGAGATAAATTAAATCTACATCTAGTCTAACAACAGAACCATCTTTGCATTCCCGGTATAGAAACTTGATTTGGTCATGACGAATTATTATTTTAGTACTGGGTTAGAATGGCTACTTTTTTCCTGTGAAATTTTTACAATTATATCTCTGAATGAGATTGGCCTGTGATTTTCTTTTCTTATGAAGACTATTATTTTTATTTGAATCCAGATTATAGTTGCCTCAGAAATAAATTAACAATATTTTGTGAGCCCTGGCCAGATAGCTCGGTTGGTTAGAGCATTGTCCTGAAGGGCAGAGGTTGTGGGTTCAATCCCCAGTCAGGGTACATATAGGAACAGATCAATGTTCCTATTTCTTTCTCTCTCTCTCTCTCCCTCCCTCTCTCTCTAAAATCAATCAAGTAAAAAATAAAAAAATATTTTGTGGAATAACTTTTGAAAAATAGAGATTTACGTGTTTTGACAATTTGATTAAAATGTAACCAAAAAAAAAAAAAATCAATGAGAGTTTGTGGACTGCTATTTGATTTTCTCACTTAGTATCGATTCATTCAAATTTTCCATTACTTGTGTGTGAATTTGGCCATGTAAATGCTACATTTTCTTTATTTTTTCAAAAGTTTTGATACACAGTTGTTCATGATATCTTTCAAGTGGTGGCGCAGTGGATGGAGTCGGACTGGGACACGGTGGACCCAGCTTTGAAATCCTGACATTGCCAGCTTGAGCATGGGATTATCTCGGTGGAGCGCAGGCTCTTCAGCTTGAGCACAGGGTCACTGGCTTGAGCATGGGATCATAGACATGATCCCATGGTCACTGGCTTGAGCCCAAAGGCTTGAGCCCATCAGGCTTGAAGCCCAAGTTCTCTGGCTTGAGCAAGGGGTCACACGCTCTGCTGTAGCCCTCCTCGTCAAGGCACATATGAGAAAGCAATCAATGAACAACTAAGGTACCGCAACAAAGAATTGATGCTTCTCATCTCTCTCCCTTCCTGTCTGTCCCTATCTGTCTCTCTCTGTCTCTGTCACAAAAAATAAAATAAAATTCTTCTGTGTCTGTAGTTGTTTCCTTTTTTAATTGCCAGATTTTTTGAACCTTCTTTTTCAGTTGGTTAGATGCATTAAAGGGTTTAAAAAGAAATTTATTTAGTTTGTTCAGTGACCCTTTGGTTTTATGACTTTTCCCTGTGATCTATGCTCACATTGTCCTGATTTCCATTTACATCATTAATTTCCCCCCATTTATTTATGCTCAGCTCATTATTTCAGTCTTTCCTTTTTTCTACTAAATACATTCAAATGGTTAAGCTTCTCTCTAGGGATGATCTTGGTTGTATTTCATATTGTTTTGACAGGTAGCAGTTTTCATTTTGTTGAAAAATTACAATTCCATTACGATTCATTTTTAATGCATGAATTATTTAAAAGCACGATATTTTTCTTTTTATTATTGGTTGATTTTAGAGAGACAGGAAAGGGGGTAGAGAGAGAGAGAGTGAGAGAGAGAAACATCGATTTGTTGATCCACTTATTCATGCATTTATTGGTTGATTCTTTTATGTGCCCTGACCGGGGATTGAACCTGCAACCTTGGCATGTCAGGATCATGCTCTAACCAACTGAGCTATGTGGACAGGGCCTGACTTTTAGTTTTTAAATGGAAGAGGTGCAGGGCCGGCTAGGTATGATGTGCCTCTTCATATGATGAGTATCTGGTGGACCGATGGCCCAGAGTAAGGGCAGGACCCGGATCTTCTGCGCTGAAAGCTTATCTTGGCCAGGTTCTGTTCCATCCTGGTCATCCTCTTCTCCCAAGGCCCCAAAGGACTACACTCACTTCCTCAACTCTCATGCTCTGATTAGGATACTGACCCTTTGCAGCCCTGAGCTTTACCGGCCTGACTCCGGATTCTGCCTCCCTGAACATAAACCCTTTGAGCCCCATGGGCATGGCCAGAACAAAAAGCCCAGGATATCTGGCTCCTGTGGACCCAGGCTCAGGACTGATGCTCCTTCCCCTAAAGGCATCTCCTTCATCAGGGTCAGCTCCCGCTGGCCGCGGGGGATGCTCCCAGCGGAGCTCCCAGCGTGCCTTGCAGCTGAGCGCAGCCCAGGATTCCTCCGCTGTCTCCCTGCTGCCGGATGGGAGAAACCTGCCCAGAGGGTACTATCCCTGCCTTCCCCGGGAACTCCTCCTTCTCCATCAGCCCACTCCTCCCCTCGCTGCGTTCTGTGCAAACACACGGCTTTCCAGGAACATCAGAGTTCATTAGGGAGATGGAGAGCAGGGCTTCCCAGGCGGCCCACGGTCCCCCGGACTGGAGAGGCTGGAGGCCTGCCTGACAGCCCGACCACCCAAGCGGGTCTACCGCCCGCCCTGCCGGCCTGCGGAGGGCCGGGTGGCAGAGGAGGGGGAGACAGTGCTCAGCGGAGTCAACCTTTTCATGCTGGTGGAAAGCTGCTCACTTCTCTTTCTTTAGTGCAGCTCTTGGGTAGACACTTGTTAGTGACATGGACGTCGTGGGCATCAGCAGGGACAAAAGCAGCTGGAGAGCCCCCCTCCTCGCCCCGCCCGGAAAAGGCTGCGTCCTTTTCACTTCTAGAAGGAGACCTCTGAGATTCAGGGTCTGTTGGTGCAGGGATGGGGGTGGGGGGTGGGGGGGAGGTGCGGTTCCTTCTCAGCTGAGCGCTATTAACACCCACCAGGGATTGGAAGAGCCCTTCTGAGGGGACAGGGAGACAAGAAGCCCTGGATGGGGGCAAGGAGGGGAACAGGCGAGAGGACCCGCCCTGGCCCCTGGGCCTCTGAACCCTGCCGTGGGCTCCTCATTGCCGACCTGCGCTCCCAAATCTCTAGGAGTCACCTGGCTACACGGGGTGGATAGGTGTATGGCCAGTAGCCATGGCCACCATCACAGCCACCTGGCCCACGCAGGTTTGCGTTTGATTCAGACAGATGGTAATGAAACAATGGAGCCAAGAACTGGTGGGCCATCATTTTTAATCCTAGCTTGCACCCAGTGGGCAAGAAATACACACAGTGGGAAAACGCTTCCCTTTCCATTCAGGACTCCCAAAGCCACTGACTTATCCGAGTTTCCTAGAATCAAAGGTTTCTACTTCACCAGCCTTATTCACCTCTGTTCCCCATCTCCTTCTCTCTGCACAAACTGGCTTCTCCTTTAGCACTCCGCCATCTTGGCTGCTTCTCCTCTGCAATGCTAATTTCAGGAACAGAGAGAGAGAGAGAGAGAGAAAGAGAGAGAGAGCCCCTGGTCTGTCCCATTTTATAGTGTAGAAATCAAAACCTTTAAGCCAATATACAAAAGGAAGTCTCTGATACAAAGTCATTTATCTGAGGCATAAATGAGATTCCTCATGAGAGTGCACCACCCCACATCATGCAACAAACAGTCAAGGGTGTGGGGAAAAGCTTAGGTTTAAAACAGTGGTCCCCAACCCCTGGGCCACGGACCGCTATCGATCCGTGGGCCATTTGGTACCGGTCCACAGAGAAAGAATAAAAACTTACATTATTTCCGTTTTATTTATATTTAAGTCTGAACGATGTTTTATTTTTAAAAAATGACCAGATTCCCTGTTACATCTGTCTAAGACTCACTCTTGACAATTGTCTCGGTCACATGATACATTTATCCATCCCACCCTAAAGGCCGGTCCGTGAAAATATTTTCTGACATTAAACCAGTCCGTGGCCCAAAAGAAGTTGGGGACCACTGGTTTAAAAGATCTTAGTATTAAAAGGGCGGGAAAGGCTCAGTCTTAAAACTAAGCCTTAGGCGATAAGGATGCTGCCTGCTTACTGCCTGTCCCCCACCCCAATGCAAACTGTAAGCCAGCAAACATATAATCATATTTGCAAACTTATTTGACTCACAATGGGTCTCTCTAGAAGCCATGCACCTTTCAAGTAAATTCAAATGGTGCTTCTTGCTAAACCAACCAACCAACCAACCGACAGACAGAAACCCAGTTTCACTGAGGTCTACCTGGCATATAACAAGCTGTGTCCATTTCAAGGGCACAATCGGATTGCTTAGACTCAGGCACACACACAGACTTCAGTGACACCACCGCCACAGCGAGACCATCAGCATGTTGTTGCCGCCCCACCCCACATGCGCACCCACATTTCCGGAGCACACCCATTATCCTCCATCCCTCCCTCTCCACCCCCTCCCCTCACTCCTATCCACTCCACCTCCAGTCTATGCTTCTGGCTTTTATTGATGTGGTTTTTTTAAAAAAACTAAAATAAAGTTCTTCAAGTGGACTTGGACGGACAGAAATCGGCAGGAAGTGAACACCGAAGGATGAGCTTCCCTGTCCTGTGGAGGGGACGGCTGGGGGACTGTCCCAACTTCCACATAAACCTGTGAGCACCTGGCTGGCCACCCCATCCGGCTTTCTGGATAGTAGCAGGAACCAGAAGCGCCATGCCGAGCTCTGAGCTCCGGTGGGGCCAGGTCCGCAGAGAGAGAGCCCAGGATTTAGGCACCTGGGGCTGAAGGGATGACTCAGAATCACCCTCTCAGGTCCGCTTTCCTTTGGGGAAGCTAACGGGCAGCTCTGTGGCATGATTTAAAATCCTGTTTCATCCCCAAGTAAAACTGGGGGAAGGTTCTTTATTTTGTTTAGTTTTGTTTCCTGCCCTTTCCCAAGGCAACAACCTTCTTCTTAGCATGTCTCATGTGTAGGGAGTGGCACATACAGTGCCCACAAGGCCAAGGTCAGAAGTCACCAAGGGCCTGGGCCTGACTGAGGGGGCAGCCTCTGCCTGGCTCTGACCTATCTTTTGGGGATCATCTGATTATTTTACTAGGTGCTGGATATCTGGATTTTTAAGTACAACCTCTTGATTCTTAAGGTTGACACTTAGATGTTTTTTTTATACACAATCCAGGGGATGGAGGTCTAAGGGTCCCCAAAACACAGGCACGGAGCTTGTGGCCTCAGCACCATTGGATGACCTCTCTGTCCTTCCTCCTGACTCTGGTCCCACCCCTTTGTCCTCCAAGGGATTCTCACTCTACTTCCTGTCGACAGTCTTCCCTAGAGCTGCTGTGCTACTCCCCTGTACTGTGCTACTCCCCTGTACTGTGCTACTACTTCCCTGTACTGTGCTACTCCCCTGTTCTGGGCTTTGGGCTGGTGCGTGGGTGGGTTCTAGAGAGGGATGGTCCCACCACTGTCATTGGGGACCACCTAGAGCAGGTGTCCCCAAACTACGGCCCGCGACCCCCTGAGGCCATTTATCCGCCCCCCGCCGGACTTCCAGAAGGGGCACCTCTTTCATGGGTGGTCAGTGAGAGGAGCACTGTATGTGGCAACCCTCCAACAGACTGAGGGACAGTGAACTGGCCCCCTGTGTATAAAGTTGGGGGACCCCTGACCTAGAGGATGGATGCTGAGTGTGTCACCAGCTCCCAGGCTGACTGGTGCCCTCCTGGAATGCTCACAGCAGGTGGCAAGGGAGGGAGGACCTTGGTTCTGAACAGAGTAGGATGATGGACATTTTCAGGCAGATCGGGAAGGGGAGGGGGTCAGCGGAGTGCGGGTGAGTGCGGTGTATTCTGGGAAAGGCAGGCGGTCCCGTGGTTCCCATGGGGACCCCGAGGATGGGGACGCTGGGCAGCTGAGAGAAGGACAGAGACTAAGTAGAGTTTCCTCTGGGATCTCTGTCCATCCTCATCCTCTCTCTGTTTTGGCCTCCTATAAGGCCTCCTTAGGAAGGGCTTCTTTCTGGCTTCTAAAGGTGTGTGTGGGGAGGTCTGATGAACTTCCTCTAGGGCAGTGCTGGTCAACCTGGTCCCTATGGCCCACTGGTGGGCGTTCCAGCTTTCATGGTGGGCGGTAGTGGAGCAACCAAAGTATAAATAAAAAGATAGATTTAACTATAGTAAGTTGTTTTATAAAGATTTATTCTGTCAAACTTAGCAAAAATCCGACATAAAGTACTTGGTAAGTAATTATTATTATATGCTTTAACTTGCTGTCACTCTGCTTTATAAGTTTTATAAAGTAAAGTGACTTCCCTACTTTATAAATCACCATTACTGTGGAACGGGTGGGCGGTTAGAAAATTTTACTACTAACAGAGATACAGAAGTGGGCGGGAGGTTGACTACCCCTGCTTTAGGGTCTCAGAAGCCTTGAATGAAGAGTGACCTCAAAGACTGTGTAGTCGAACCCCCATCTGGTGCAGGAACCCCCTTTTCCGTAACACTACTTTATCCATACCCCGTCCCCACCCCTCCATCAAATAGGTCAGCCCCCTGGCCTCCCCTCCCATCTCAAAAGGGTTGGGGGAATGCTTGGATGTTTCCCAGTAGAAGACGGGGCTGCCAAGAGGTTGGTGGATTTGGAACTCAAAGCACGTTGAAGCCTGGAGGGGTGGGAGTGGCTCCAGACGAGCTTCCTTCAGACAGCCGTGCCAATACGCAGTAAAAAAAAGTGTCAGATTCAATCACCCAGGTTGGGGGACTGTCAATGCCAAACATCTGAGTCTTTGGACAGGCCCTGAAGAGGCCAGGATGTTGTACTTGCCACCTGGAAGTGGGCCGTCATCTAAGCCCTGTGCTGACTGAGGAGACAAGAGCACCTGGCCAGACCCCGCCCACTTCCTCAGAGCTGGGGTGCGGGTGGGGGGTGCTGAGCCCGTTCAGCCTCTTTGGGGCTGTTCTAGGCTCTGGGGCAGCACTGTGCCCACAGCTGGGCACTGAGAGCCCCATGACCTCGGCTCAGCCGAGTGTCCTTACCTTTCTTATACATCATTAGTAATGGGGTTGCCGGTAACTTTGCCTTGACTCAGGCAGGAAGAAATTCATGTATGTCTGTTCTGACTCTCTTCCCAATGAGAATAAACCAAATGGCTAATTCTGGACATCTGATTCCCGGTGTGTGTGTGTGTGTGTGTGTGTGTGTGTGTGTGTGTGAAGTTACAGCAGACCGAGTGATCCCTTGCTGGCGACCTCGGGGTCTCAAACCTGGGTCCTCCACATTCCAGTCTGACGCTCTATCCACTGTGTCACTGCCTGGTCAGGCCCAAATTCTTCTCAGTAATAAAGTATCATTCATTAGAACCCCTTCCTCCCCACCCCATCCCAACAATTTGCTAAGCAAGATGTTTCTGACTGTCTCAAGGAGGTGACCAGGGAAAGGCCAACCAACTTGTGTGAGATCCAACGTTCCTCCCTCTCTCCTAGGCTGGGTTCAAACTTACCCTTCAGGGGGGAGGGCAGTTGTTGGAGGCGAATGGTATGAGAATAAGGAAGCTGAATTCTAGGTCCTTGATGACCCAGCAATTTCACTCCTGCGATATACCCAGGGGAACAGAGGTGGAAGCCGAACTCACCTTCGGGGAAATCAAGCTGCCCGAGGCGACGTCAGGTGAATGCAGGTCCTGTTCTGGGAGGAATGCCTCACAGACGTGAAGACAAGCACCTCCATGTTCTTGCTCATCCGGCCGGCAGGAAGGAAGAAGATGGGCCACAGGCCAAGAGTTATGCTGGTTGAGGTGGTCACCCTGTCTCTTCTCCAGATGTGGAGCCCATGGTGGCTTAGCTGCAAGAGAGTCAGGGAAGGAATAGGGGCATTTGCCTGACACATGGAAACCCCCACCAGAATGAGAACGGGATGAAGACAACTAGACGAGGTACAGGCAATGGAGAAAAAGGAGCTGTTGACTTGGGTGACTGGCAGTACCTGTTGCGGAAGGTGCCAAAGGGCCAGCTGTCTTTCAGGGCTGGCTGGCCAGGTGAATGTGGGCCATTCTCTAGATTCTCTAGAGTTGTGTAAGTCCTTCAGCACCCTTAAAAATGCTGTGTCTACAAAAATTGCTCCCATCATCTACATTACCATTAAAATAAAATGTTAAGTCCCTCTAGGGCTAATTAAGTAACAAACAGAGGGCTGGGATGACTCACCCAGGGTGGGGTGTGCCTCTCATGGAAACACCAAATGACCCCAGACCAGGGGCCCTCAGCAGAGAGGGGAGACACCACCCTGTTCTCCTCCTACAGGGTAAGTAAACAACCAGCGTCCCCCGCCCCAGCTATAAACAGAAATGCCCTCTCTGTTCAAAGTAGAGCATTGGGAGAGTTCAGAGAACTAGAAAGAAGGTTTAAAAGCCCAACAACCGCACCACTCAGAGATGAGTCCAGTGACCATGTGGTGGGACTTCCTTCTCAAGTGCCACCCTCCAACTTCTGATGGCTTTGTAGGCTGGGGAACACCCCCCCCCCTTTAAAGTTATGGCTTCCCTGCAACTCTCTGTGGGCGGATCAACTTTTTCTCTGTAAAAAGTGTTTTGAGCCTGACTAGGCAGTGGTGCAGAGGATAGAGCATCAGCCTGAGATGCTAAGGACCTAGGTTAGAAACCCCAAGGTCGCCAGCTTGATTGTGAGCTCACTGGCTTGTGCACAAGATCATAGACATGATCCCATGGTCACTGGCTTGAGCCCAAAGGTTGCTGGTTTGAAACCCAAGGTTGCTGGCTTGAGCAAGGGGTCACTGGGCTCAGCTGGAGCCTCCTGGTTAAGGCACATATGAGAAAGCAATCGCTGAACAACTAAGGTGTTGCAATGAAGAATTTATGTTTCTCATGTCTCTCCCTTCTTGTCTGTCTCCCTCTCTATTGCAAAAAAAAAAAAAAAGAAAAAGAAAAAAAAAGTGTTTTGAATTTCAAGACACCATCTCAGGGACTTAAGTATAAAGAAAAAAAAAATCACCCCTGTAAGGCCAGGAGCCACCATCGTGGTCATTCACATGCAGGTTTGCATTGGATTCGGACAGATGGTAATGAAACAACGGAGCCAAAAACTGGTGGGCCATCATCTTTAATCCTAGCTTGTACCCAGCAGGCAAGTAAAACACACACTGGGCTCCAAAACCCACGCATTCAGTGCTCACAAAGCTACTGAATTATCCGAGTTTCCTAGAATCAAAGGTTTCTAGCTCACCAGACTTATTCACCTCTGTTCCCCATCTCCTTCCTTTTCTCTGCACAAACTGGCTTCTCACTCAGCACTCCACCATCTTGGCTGCTTCTCCTGGCCTCCTCCACGTGGCCTCTCTCTGCTCTCCTCTCTGCTCTCTCCTCTAATGCTAATCTCAGGAACCGAGAGAGAGCAATCTCCCGGTCTGCCCCCATTTTATAGTATAGAAATCAAAACCTTTAATCCAATATACAAAATAGGGAAGTCTCTAATACAAAGTCACTTATCTGAGGCATGATGGGATTGTACCACCCCACATCAAAAAGGGTGGGAAAGGCTTAATCCTAAAACCAAGCCCCAGGCTACAAGGATCCTGCCTGCCCACAGCCCACATAGACACACATTAATATCACCTGGGCAATGGCCTCCACGTGGGCAGTGCCATCTTTAACAAAGTGAGCAAAATACATTTTATCCGCCCAACACCGGTACTGTGAGGACAGAGAGAATGACTGGACATCCTCCCTCGCCTCCCTGTGGCCTCTGAATACTACCTCTGCCCCTCCCCACCCAGACTGGCCACGGGGAAGTGTATGTCCATTGAAATGATTCTGGAAAGTTCGAGGAGCCCCAGAGACATACATAAGAACCAGGCTCTTTCCTGGTTTGTTAATGTTGGGCAGATAAAATATATTATTATGCTCACTTTGTTAAAGATGGCGCTACCCATGTGGAGACCCATCACCAGGTGATATTAATATGTGTTGGGGGCGGACTGTGGGCAGGCAGGATCCTTGTAACCTGGGGCTTGGTTTTAGGATTAAGCCTTTCCCACCCTTTTTGATGTGGGGTGGTGCAATCCCATCATGCCTCAGATAAGTGACTTTGTATTAGAGACTTCCCTATTTTGTATATTGGATTAAAGGTTTTGATTTCTATACTATAAAATGGGGGCAGACCGGGAGTTTGCTCTCTCTTGGTTCCTGAGATTAGCATTAGAGGAGAGAGCAGAGAGGAGAGCAGAAAGAGGCCACGTGGAGGAGGCCAGGAGAAGCAGCCAAGATGGTGGAGTGCTGAGTGAGAAGCCAGTTTTGTGCAGAGTTTGTGCAGGGAGAAGGAAGGAGATGGGGAACAGAGGTGAATAAGTCTGGTGAGCTAGAAACCTTTGATTCTAGGAAACTCGGATAAGTCAGTAGCTTTGTGAGCACTGAATGCGTGGGTTTTGGAGCCCAGTGTGTGTTTTACTTGCCTGCTGGATGCAAGCTAGGATTAAAGATGATGGCCCATCAGTTTTTGGCTCCGTTGTTTCTTTACCGACTGTCTGAATCCAATGCGAACCTGCATGGGCCAGGCAGCTGTCGTAGTGGCCGTGGATCCTGGCTTCACAGTTAAACATACGTTCACAGATTTGAGCTGTGTCCCGAGTGAGTACCTTACACAGGCGGGGCTGCGCAGTGAGTCAGGCTGGACCCTACATGCTCGGAACTCGACTCATGATTCATAACCAGGGGCGAGCCCCTGATCTGTAGTGTTTGGCTAGTGCCTGTGGTGTAAATACTCCTGCCAACTAGACATCACCGACCTGGGAGTTGGGAGGAAGTGGGCTATAGCACGTCTGACAGGGTGGTCCCGCCCCCAAGCACCTTCTAGACTAGAAGAAGATGTAAATATGGCCAATCGTGAAATAGATTAGGAAGTGATGGGTTTGCATCTTGGTTACTTCGCTGTGAGTTTGTAATTCAACTTTTCATGCGCTGTGTTTTAACGGCCAGCTTGGGGACATTTTCTGAACCTTTCACAGCATTCTCTTAGGACCGGGAACGGGCCAGCCCCAGGACACTACCGTCTAGGGGGCAGCTCAGGGATAGACTCACACGGATGGTGAGGCCGACCAGGCCTAGGAAGGTTAGGCTGCTTTCGCCACTGTCCTCTCATATGTGCCTCTCATGGAAACACCAAATGACTCAGGGTGCCCAGAGAACGCAGCCTCCCTACCCTTGCAGGCTGGGGTCTGGCCGTCAACTGAGGGGCTGATGGTGGCCCAGGGACACTTCCTGGTGGCTGGGTCTGCTGAGCTTGGGGCCCATCTGTGAGCCTCAGACCTGCCTGGCTCCTTCCATCCTGAAAGCCCCTGTCTTCAAATGGTGTGTGTGTCCTGGTTTGTAAGGACAGAGTTCTGGTTGGGTTTGCTGTGTTGATGTTTCTCTTTCGCAGGACGCCATTGGCCCTTACCAGCTCCTGCCCCGGCTCTCCTCTGGGCGGACTGTATCCAGGGCCACAGTGGGGGGCTCCTCTCCTCTGGGCCCTTGCTAGGTCCCAGCACCCTGCAGGGGCCTCAGGAAACCTGGCCAGGGCACAGTCTTACCTGCTCTGTGCCTTGATTCCCTGTGCTGCTAACACGGAGCTGTTAGGAGACCCACCCCACAGGGCTTTGGTGGGAAGTAACAGCGCAGGTCCTCGGCCCCCAGTAAGAGTGACACGTGAGCCTGACCAGGCGGTGGCGCAGTGGATAGAGCGTTGGACTGGGATGTGGAGGACCCAGGTTCGAGACCCCGAGGTCACCAGCTTGAGCATGGGCTCATCTGGCTTGAGCAAAAACTCACCGGCTTGGGCCCAGTGTTGCTGGCTCCAGCAAGGGGTTATTCAGTCTGCTGAAGGCCCCCGGTCAAGGCACATATGAGAAAGCAATCAATGAACAACTAAGAAGTCGCAACACGCAACGAAAAACTAATGATTGATGCTTCTCATCTGTCTCCCTTCCTGTCTGTCTGTCCCTGTCTATCCCTCTGACTCTCTCTCTGTCTCTGTAAAAAAAAAAAAAAAAGAGTGACACGTGAGTGATTGTTTTTGCCATCAGCTCTCAGGGCCACCAGGCTCCCCACTGGGGGGATTGCCAACCATCGTCCGGTCCCATCCCGGGGTCTGGATCACCCATGAAGGCCCGGGTCCTTGGGGCTCGCAGCAGCGGAGGCCTCTGCACCCTGGGCTGGACTCTGGAGGGCTGGGCAGGTCTTTCTGGCAGCCCCTGAGAGGGTAGCGCTTGTGCAGGCAGCCACGGGGCCGGGGAGCTGGTGGGCATCCCGGGAGGGCAGTGCTGTAATGGACTTGGCTGGGAGGCCCTGGCTGAAATGCTGATCTAATGCCTGCACGCTGAACGTGTCCCGGGCCAACGTAGCCAGAACCAACCATAAAGCGGAAGAGATCAGAGAGGCGGGGGATCCCCTCTACAGACCCGTGTTCCAGGTTTCGGGGCTCTCCTTCTTCCTCAGCCCCCAGATGTCCATCAGGAAACCGAAGCCACGCCCCTGAGACCCCACCGCCATCCGTAGGGAGACTCAGGAAGGGTGCCCCCTACTTCAGCTGCCCCTCCACGGTCACTCGTCCTCGAGGTGGCTGTCATTATCCCCGTTTTATAGAAAAGCAACGATCAGAGAAGCCCTCACCCCAGCTGGTCCTAGTGTGCCCGGGGTTCAGATGCAGGTCACGTGGTGTGTAGGCCTATATGAGAAATGGCAGGGACCCCAACACCACGGGACCAATCCCTTTATGCGCCTCAGCTTTGGATAAGAGCGGGCGACTGGGACAGGGCTTCCCGCGGCTTCAGCCGGGGGCCTGTTGTTGGGGGGGGTAGGCGGGGGTGGGGGGTAGGTGAGGGGGTGGGGCCGCCAGGCAAGGAGGAGTTGTGGACACCAGGCGGCCACAGCCTGCCTCTGGGGTTCCTGGTCCTGGGCGCACTTAGAGTTCTCACTGGTCCGTCTCAGGCTCCTCGTCTGTAAATTGGGGCACCAGGCCTCTGGCAAATAGGAGCAGGCACCCTGTGCCCTCTGTGATCCTTAGGGAGGGGTCGGATCAGACTCGCCCCAGGCAGAGGCCTCAGTGATCTCTACTGTGATTTTTTTTCAATTTTACATTTTAAATTTTTATTTTGACAAATAATTTTAATGGGGTGACCTTGGTCAACTAAAGTACATAGATTTAGAGAAAACATCTCCAGATCATTTAGTCATTTGATTATGTCGTCTACCCATCACCCAAAGGCAAATCGTCCTCCATCATCTTTCGTTTGGTTTTCTTTATGCCCCTCCCCTCTCCCCACCCCCTCCCTCTTCTCCCTTCCTTTCCTCCTGGTAACCACTGCACACTTATCTATGTCTGTGAGTCTCAATTTTGTGTCCCACCTATGTATGGAATCATACAGTTCTTAGCTTTTTCTGATTTACTTATTTCACTCAGTATAATGTTATGAAGGCCCATCCATGTTGTGAACCTTTTTATACCTACCGCCCACTTCTGTATCTCTGGTAGTAGTAAAATTTTCTAACTGCCCACGGGTTCCACAGTAATGGTGATTTATAAAGTAGGGAAGTAACTTTACTTTATAAAATTTATAAAGCAGAGTGACAGCAAGTTAAAGCATATAATAATAATTACTTACCAAGTACTTTATGTCGGATTTTTGCTAAGTTTGGCAGAATAAATCTTTATAAAACACCTTACTATAGTTAAATCTACCTTTTTATTTATACTTTGGTTGCTCTGCTACTGCCGACCATGAAAGCTGGAATGCCCACTAGTGGGCGGTAGGGACCAGGTTGACTACCACTGTCGTAAATGATCCTATGTCATCATTTCTTACCACATCTTCTGGGCTTTTTGGCTGTTTCCATGTCTTGGCCTCTATGAATAAGGCTGCAATGGACATGGGACTGCATGTGTCTTTATGTACCGATGTTTTTGAGTTTTGGGGGTATATACCCAGTAGAGGGATCATATGGTAGCTCTATTCTTAATTTTTTGAGGAACCACTATACTTTCTTCCATAATGGTTGTACTAATTTACATTCCCACCGACAGTGAGTGAGGGTTCCTTTTTCTCCACTCTACTGTGCTTTTAAAGGGGAGTTTCTCAGGTCTCCAGAAAGGGACGGCCTGGGTCTTGAGCCTGTGCCCTGGGAGGGTGGTGGCAGAGGCCGGCCAGTCCTTCCTTCTCCAGTCTCGTGCTGCTGGTCTGCAGCGGCGGCTGTGAGGGGGCCGCATGGGGAGGCCCTGCCCGGTACCCAGGCCCGTGCACACCTCAGAGAACACGCCCACGTGGCTGTGCGGAGGGGAAGAGGGCGGCCAGACCAGACCAGGCCCGCGGCCTCCCTGCCTGGCACACGGGGCTGCAGGCTGGTGCCAGGCCGCAGTCTGTGTCCCAGAGGACAAGAACACCCAGACGTCGCTGGGTCCCTCCTCATGTTTGCAGCCCCTTCATGTGCTCCTATCACGTGTCCCCCTAAGTCAGCTGGAGCCTCTCAGCTTCTCTGTGGCTGTCACACCCTGTGGGTCTCTCACGACCCCTGTGTCGCTTCTCCTTTCTCTCTTTGCCTTTCTCTGTGACTCTGTCACCATTTCTCTCCTCCTCTCTCCTCCCTCCCTCCTTCTGTCTGTCTGTCTGCCTCTCTCTCTCCTTCTTTCTTTCTCCCTCCCTCCCTCCCTCCCTCCATCTCTCTCTGCCTCTCTCAAACCCCCACCTTCCTGCCTCGCACTCTTGTCCCCTCCCCCACCCAGTCATCTCCCAGGGCCAGCTGTGAAGAATTAGGAGCCCGCCCGCCTGCCCGTGAGTGCCCCCAGTGGCACAGGATGATTTATGTCTCTGTGGGAGATCAGGCAGGTTTTCTTAATTATTTCACCAATAGCACATGTCCTGGGGCTCTCAGGGGCTTCCTCTCCTTTCAAAGTCTTGACTCTCACCCGACGTGGACAGTTTGTTTTTATTTTTAGGACAACTCGGGCCCCTAGCCCCTCCTCGCAGAGGGCATTGGCAGTGTGCACAGCCAGTGGCCCTGGGGACCGGCCTCCTCCGTGCCACCTGTGCTCCCAGAGTCCCCTCGACGCACGCTGTTCCAGGCCCCCAGATGAAGGGCCGAGCTGGGAGGCTCGGAGATGACCTTTTCCAAACGGACCAGGCCCCACTGATGACTCTGGATCACCAATAACAGCTGTTCTCTGCCCGGTCTTTGGGGGGCACCTTCCCATTTAGACCTGACCTGGGTGTCACTATCACACAAGCCTGAGCTGCCGCTGTCACCGGGGGCAGCCGCCCGCCCTCCGAGGACCTCCTCTTCTTCTCTGCACAAGGGGAGCGACAGAGGCACCTGCATCAGAGGTCCCCTCCAACACAGTGTCACGCACAGAGCACCGAGCCCTGTGCTAAGCGCTCCACAAGGATCGCCTCCTCCTTCATCTCAAGGGGACGTGTTTGTGCATCCACTGCACAGGCAGAAAGACAAAGGCTTGGAGATGCCAACTTATTTTCTAAGGGCCTCGGAGTCATGGAAGAAAGTGGTGCCAGGAACTTGCCCCCCTCCCTTCCTGCAAGGCTCTGTTTCCCTTATTCCGCACACAGGAAGCCCCTGACGTCCACCACCATCCCATGTGGCTCCCCGTCACCGTGGATGTGAGTCCGCACAGGCTCTCACTGCACACAGGAGGAGGAAGCTCGGCCCGTCCTGGCAGCTCAGCTTGTGGTTCGAGTCAGGGGAGCTCACATTTCAGTTCTTTCTGGCTTGGAAAGGCCACTGGAAAAACCAACCCTCCCCCCCCTCCACCTCCCCACTTCCAGCAACCTGTGTTTGCAGCTTGTCAGTCCTGGCCCTCGGGAGGGGAGGGACTTGTGGAGTCCATTTTCTCTCAGGCCAAGCCCCTTATGCTGTGGGGGTCCGGAAGATGTGGGGGTCTGAGGCTGGGCGAGAACACCGGTTCCTGAGGGTTGGCGATAGGTTCTCCATGCAGTGTGGAGCTGATAAAAGTGGGCAGACGTGCAGAACAGTGGGGCCAGGTGCCATGCAAAGTAGAAGAATAAGATTCCCTCGACCAACAACCAACCCTCGGATCAAAGGTCAGAGGCGCGTGGAATGGCAGCATGCTACGGAACAGACTTGGGGAAAAGCCTTATTCTTCTCACTGGCCAAGGGGAGGATGAGAGAAAGGAGGCTGATCCAGGGACGCTGAATTAGCCAGCGTGTGTGCAGTTCAAACAGTAGAAACACAAAAGAAAAACGGTGTTAAGTTGAAAAGGAAACACATTGATGAATGTAATTAAAAAGTTCATGGCACAGCTTCAGGCATGGCTGGATCCAGGGGCTCTCATGATGCTGTTGAGGGAGCTGGCACTCCCTTGCTTAGCTTTCTTTGGCTTGGTTTCACTCCCCGGCAGTTCTTCTAAGGAGTAGGCTTCCAGCAGCTCCAGGGCTACACCAGGAGCAGGGTGGGATGGGGTGGGGGGGGGGATGCAAACAAGTCTAGAAGCTGCTTCTTAGTGGCCTGAATTGGTCCATGTGTTCACTGCCGATCCAATCACAATAGCCAGGGAGCACAGCACTGCCACGCACCAGCGCAGCTAGTAATTCCAGGGCCTGAGTGGGAACAGTGCGGAATCAAGAAAATAGGTTTAAAGTGAAAGGATAGGCCTGGGAGGGCTCTGCACTGCTGGTGGAAAGAACAGAAATGAAATAAGTAAATCAGAAAAAACTAAGAACTATATAATTCCATACATAGATGGGACATAAAAATGAGGCTCAGAGACATGGACAAGACTGTGATGGTAAAGGGGGGGGACGGAAGGTGTTCTCTGAGGTGTGTTCTCTGAGGGTGGGGGAGGAGAGGGGCACAAAGAAAACCAGGTAGAAGGTGACGGAAGACAATTTGACCTTGGGTGAGGGGTATGCAACATAATCAAATGTCAAAATAATCTGGAGATGTTTTCTCTGAACATATGTACTCTGATTTATCAATGTCACCCCACTAAAATTAATAAATAAATAAATAAATGATAACAACAACAAATGAACAGAGCGTGTGCGCTCCACATCGGCTTCCTGCTTTATTTATAGGGCAAAGTGAGGCCATTAGCAAATCAAAGAGATCTCTGATCACATCTCCAAGACAGCCCAAGAATTCTACCAAGTGCAGAAAACCCCCACCATACATAACATCTGAACTTCACACAAAATAAAAGATAAAAAAGAAACTTGCCTCCAATCTTTCTGGGGGACATGGGGAGGGGTAGGATGAGTATAAACAATCCAGGACCACAGCTTAATAGCCTTTAGCAACTTCACAGAACAAGTGAGGTGGGGGGGTTGGACAGACTGTCAGCTTACTGCCAGTTCCCCACACCTCTGTCCCTCAAAAATCTCAACTCCAAAGACCCTGTTGGTGTCTTGGTCCCCAACACAGCACTGTCAGAGGAGGAACACCAACTGGCCCCGCGGCTCCTCGCCTCTCAGAACTCGCTCACCCATATGGCTCCCCCTGAGAATGGTCTGTGGCAGTTCCCCCCTCAGATGAGACAGGTCGGTCTCAGGTCCCTTTGTCTTGCATCGCCCCAAAACGCTGACTTCCCTCAACCCAGTCCCCCCAGGCTTCTGGGCCAAGAGCAGGGGGGGTCCTGAAAGGCGGCCCAGGGTAGACAAGGCACCTGTCTTCTTCTGGTGCTGCTGCCCAGGGACTTTTTAAAAATGTGGCTACTTGCCTGACCAGGCAGTGGCACAGTGGATAGAGCGTCGGACTGGGATGCTGAGGACCCAGGTTCGAGACCCTGAGGTCGCCAGCTTGAGCTCAGGCTCATCTGGTTTGAGCAAAAAGCTCACTGGCTTGGACCCAAGGTCTTGGCTCAAGCGAGGGGTTACTCAGTCTGCTGAAGGCCCGTGGTCAAGGCACATGTGGGAAAGCAATCAATGAACAACTAAGACGTCGCAATGCGCAACGAAAAACTGATGATTGATGCTTCTCATCTCTCTGTTCCTGTCTGTCTGTCCCTGTCTATCCCTCACTCTGACTCTCTCTCTGTCTCTATAAAAAACAAACAAACAAACAAACAAACAAACAAACAAAAATGTGGCTACTAGAACATTGGCGAGGAGACCTGCGGCTTGCCTTGGTGGCTCACCTTGCATGGGTGTCGGAATAGCATCTCTCTGGACAGTACGGCCAGGAGGACACGGCTTGCTTTGGGGACATGGTCCTGGGAGCCAGAGCTCTTCTTTCTTCCTTGATCCTCGACATCTCCCCCCTCCCCCCTCTACCCCGGCACACAGACTACAAGTCCCAGAATCGTGAGGAGGGTTCTGTGGCCCAGGCCTCTTTGGGTTTCTGCTACCCAGACCCCTTTCCCCAGCACCTGAGGCACACAGGTAGCATGTGGAAGTAACCTGGAGAATGATGTCCCTCATTCAAGATGCTTCACCACCGGTGTCCTCCAACAGTCTGACATAAGAAACACGCAGATCCGTGAGAGCCACGATGGGAGTGGTGCGCTTTTCTCTGCTGCAGGTGGCAACCCTGGCCGGCACCTGCCTGCTCGATGCAGATATTAGTTGGAGGAATTGATGAAGAAGAGAGAGTAGCTCACGCGCCCCTTCCCTTGATGTTTCCAGGCTGAGAATGACATTGCTTCTTCAACAATGAACACTGGTTGTGTCTCAGAACCACGGCCTCAGCCTCCTTGCTCTCCATGTGGAAACCACATTGGTGTAGGGCAGTGGTTCTCAAACTTTTTAAAGTCAGGGCGCATTTAAAATCCTACGAATAATTATAGGCGCGCTCTATACAAATTTCTGAGATAGGTTATAATAAAGTCATATATTAAAGGAAAAAAATATAAAGTCTAAGCATGCTTTTCTGATAATTAAATGAAATAAATACAACAAAATTAAATTTATTCTGACATTAAAAAACATGTTTATGTTACATTTTTGAGTTATGCTTTTTAGAATTCATAAAAAAGAGGGGTTAAAAAATTTAAAAAACAACAAAAGAAGTTATCTTTTTATATATATAGACACATTCTTAGTAAGATTTAGTAAATTCGGCAGGTCTGGACACGAATGTGTTAAGTGTTTTCATTCTTGTTTTCCTGAGAAACATGAGCCTGATGTGGCCTAGCGATTTCTTCAATATTTGGGCATATATTTAAAAGGCAAACTCTCATTTCCTCATCAATACATTGAAGAATTCCTCTCTTAATTGTGTTGAGTGCAGAAAACCCCCACCATACATATCATCTTAACTTGGCACCAAACAAAGGATAGCAGAAACTTGCCTCCAGTCTTTCCGGGGAACATGGGGGGTAGTGTAAACAATCCAGCACCACAGCTTAACAGCCCTTTGCAACCTAATCAGGCAAGTGAGGTGCAGGGGGGTTAGGCAGACTGTCAGCTTCCAGCCAATTCCCCACACCTCTGTCCCCCCAAAATCTAAACTCCAAAAACCCTGTTGGATTTTTGGCCCCCAACAGGCACATATTTCTCTGGAATACCACAGGGTGCACCAGTGCGCCCTGGCACACACTTTGAGAACCACTGGTGTAGAGCGTCACCGCCCGGTATGCATCCAGGAGGCTCACGGAGCCATGAGCGGAAGTTAAACCACCAGTGCGTCAAAGCTCAACCTAAAGGGCTCCTCTGTGAAGAAGATTCTTCTTTGGAGCTGTGGATGTCCCCTAGGTCCCCAGGGAAGGGGCATCCAGTGAGTGGAACCCATGGTTACCACCCCCTTGGCTGGAGGACTGGTGTGCGGAGGGATGGGAGCTGGTGCAGACTGGTACTGGGTTCCAGCCTGCTTTTATCAGAGTGTCGACACACATCTGCTAAAAATCATTTAAGATTATCATCTCGGCTGACTCACCGGGCAGCGTACACAGAGACACGGGCGGGCGGGTAGGCAGGGCGAGTGTCCCAGCCACCTTAGCCTTCACCCCCACACGCCTTATCTGCTCCCAACGGGTCGCCGGGGTCATACACGCATGTCGGTCTTTGTTTACTTCGGTCACGGTTGACTCTGACCCTATACCACCTAAGCGTCTCACAATTGTTATGTATAGATTTTTATTTATAATATGTTTTTATGAACGTCTAGCATTTATGAATTTCCCCCCATTTTGCACTTTCCTGTTACCTAGAAACGGGACCACAACCCTTAGAAAAATGCCAAAGTGTGTTTTGTTTGTATATCTCTCTTTCCTTTTACTTGGAAAATAATGTTTGCCCCTTGTCCACCCCCCCACCCCCAGATCTGAGTTCGACGATTGCCGGGGAGCACTAGGAACTGAGCTAGGAGCCAAGCCAATAGGACGCCAACAATTCGCAGTCCGTATTTCCCAGACCTCCTTGCTGTTCCTTTAACTTCACAGGGATATTTTGTGGACAGGGACTTTATTTTCGTACCATAAACATTCCCCCCCCCCTCTTTCTTTTTAGCCACTTTATGTGGTATCATGAAAGAACGATCAACTTCTTAATGAAAAAAAGCTGAGATGGCAGGGTGGGGGTGGGGGTGGGGGTGGGGTGAGAGGGAGGGAGGGAGGGAGGGAACACACTGGGAGCACGTCCAGGCTTACATAAGTCACATTCCTGCTGCATAAACATCTTGGCAAATCCAGGGACCAAGTCCCCATCCCACACTGCTGGCCTGAAGCAAACACTGGGATAATATATTTTAAAAAGAAAGAAAAAAAAATCCTGTTGATGGTAACATTTTTCTGTCCAGAAACAAGTCATTAGTTTGGACAAAGGGATCCAAATATATCTGCTGCATTCCCCAAAGCTGTAGTGGAAAATATTATCTAGAGAAAAAATTAGGCATGAGAGCAGAGAATTGTGATTTCTTCAGAGTGGAAACAGATCAACGATCTTGAAAATCTCAGGGCAAGGTTGCAAACCCCAAACCAAATGAAACCATCCTAAGTGGGCAGATGTCAACCCAGGGAGTCCAAAAAAATATATATCATTTTTAAAAATGAATTGTTAATTCTATTGGAGGTTTTAACCACAATGAAGCCTTTACATTTTATCTGACTCCTGAATTGATATACACTGAAATGTACAATTAGTGGTTTGAAGACCCCAAGTTCTTCTGTGGTATTGTGCACACCAAAGTAGTCGTACAAATTTTCGTTTCCGAGGAAAGAAAGGTGGTGGAGAACACTTCCTGTCTCGCAACATATGATATTATCAATGACATTCTAATTCCAAGGAGGTGTCACGCAAGTTCTTAGCCTTTACAACATAAAACAAAGTCATATACCCATAAAACCAGTCGCGATCGTTTCTGAGCTACAAACAATATTTGCATTTTTTCTGCAACTCCTGCAGGTCCTAATCCACTAGAAGAAGCCCCTTTTCCTCAAAACAGTCTGAACCGACCAATCCTTAAGAGGTCCCAGAGAAAAGTAGTTAAAGCCCCCACACACACACCTCTAAAAGAGGAACGGGTCCTAATGGTTTCCCAGGGGAATTCTAGCAAACCTTTAAAAATCAAACAATCCCAGTGCTAGCTACTTAAGCAATTCTATAGCATAGAGAGGGAAAGGTTCCAATTATTTATGAAGCCAAGACTACCATGCTTTGACAATCTGACAAGGATTTTATTTAAAAAAAGTTAAAACTAGGCCCTGGCTGGTTGGCTCAGTGGTAGAGTGTTGGCCCAGTGTGTGGATGTCCTGGGTTTGATTCCTCCCCCTCCCCCTTCCCCTTCTCTCTCTCTCTTCCCCCTCCCCCAGCCATGGCTTGATTGGGGCAAGTTGGCCCCAGGTGCTGAGGATGCCCCCATGGCCTCTGCCTCAGGCACTAAGAAAATCTCAGTTGCTGAGAAATGGAGCAATGCCCCAGATGGGCAGAGCATCACCCCCTAGTGGGCTTGCCGGGTGGATCCCATTTGGGGCACATGTGGGAGTCTGTCTCTGCTTCCCCTCCTCTCACTGAATAAAATTAAAAAAAAAAAAGTTAAAACTCTAGGCCAAGGTTACTCATAACTATTGATAGGCAAAAGTTAAAGAACAATCCAGACAAATAGAATCGAACAACTAATTAAAGCTGATATGTTGTGAGTACATTCTGTTCCTTCCAGGCATGCCAGTGTGGCTCAATACAGAAAGTACAGTAGTATAATTCATCATGTTACTAGAGCTAAGGGTAAAAATTGTGTGCTTGTCTTCAAAGTTGCAGAAAGGACATTTGACAAATGCAGCTCTCATTTGGGCGAGAACTACTTTCCCACTGAAATTAGAACCAAGACAAAGATGGCCATGATCACCATTACTAAATAAAAGCTGCAGCAGAAGTTATCAGGCAAAGCAACCAAACAAGGAAGTCACCAGAGCAGAAGAATTTGAAAAGAATCAATAAACAAAAAAAATGCCACCTCTGTGCAGACAAGATATTAAGAAAACCCAAAAGAATTGCGGGGATAACTTACACCAGCCACAGCAGAAATTCAGTAGAGTGGCAGGTTATAAAATCAGTAAGCAAGAACAATAGCCTACAGTTCTATAAACCAAAGTCTTCTGGAAGAAACCGTGTTAGGGAAGATCTCATTCACCACAGGGAGAAAAGAAAATATGTAGGTGTAAACTTAATGAGAAACGTCCAAATCTATACAAGGGAAAGAAAATGAAATCTTTGCGAAAAAAATAAATAAAACGTATACTTGGAGAAATGGAGAAGTATACCATGTTCATAGACAGGAAAGCTGGACATCAAAAAGATACTAACTGACCCTAAAATAATTTATGAATTTAGCATGATCTTGAAATTTTTCTCTTTTTTTCTGGAGCTAGACACATTTTGAAAAAAAGCAGAGCAAAGCGGAAGGAATCAGTTTACTTAAATTCAAGACCTCTGTACAGTAAGTAAGACAGTATGATATTTGTAGAAGAGCGGACATAGATCCATTAGACCAGGGGCCCCAAAACTTTTTACACAGGGGGCCAGTTCACTGTCCCTCAGACCATTGGAGGGCTGGACTATAAAAAAAAAAACAACTATGAACAAATCCCTATGCATACTGCACACATCTTATTTTAAAGTAAAAAAACAAAATGGGAACAAATACAATATTTAAAATAAACAACAAGTAAATTTAAATCAACAAACTGACCAGTATTTCAATGGAAACTACGGGCCTGCTTTTGGCTAATGAGATGGTCAATGTCCAGTTCCATATTTGTCACTGCTAGCCGTAACAAGTGATATGACACGCTTCCGAAGCCATGACGCGTACATCCCCTATCACTGGTGCCACCACATACAGTACTCCAGGAGCACAGGATGCGGATGCTCCTCTCACTGACCACCAATGAAAGAGGTGCCCCTTCCGGAAGTGCGGCGGGGGCTGGATAAATGGCCTCAGGGAGCCGCATGTGGCCCGCGGGCTGTAGTTTGGGGACCTCTGCATTACACAGACTAGAGAACCTCAAAATAGACTCACACATGTGAGATTTTTGACAAAGTAGCAGAAGTAATTAAGTGAGGGTAGAGGTAGCCTTTCCCACAAACGGTCCTGGAGCAATTGGACACAGGCAAAAATAAATGAATGAATGAATGAACCTTTCCCTATGTTATATAAAGATCAACTCACAATGGACCATGGGCTTAAATGGGAACTGTAACATTATAAAACTTCCATATAGAAATGGGGGAAAGTATTTGGGTATAGGCCCAGGCTAAAAGTTCTCAGTCTTGACACCTAAAAGCATGGTGCACAAAAGGAAAAGTTGCTCTCACCAAAATTAAAAATCTTCACTTGGATAAGACCCTCTTAAGAGGGTGAGACAGCAAGCTATGGTGCAGGAGGAAATATTTGCGAAACACATATATAATAAAAGGCTAGTATCTAGAGTCTATTTTTTAAAAACTCTCAAAACAGTAAAAAAAAAAAAAAAAAAAGGCAAGCAAGCCTTAGAAATTAGACAAAAGACAGGAACAGACTATATTCCCCTCAGAGGATATAGGAACGGCAAGAAGCCCATGAAAATATATTTCACGTAATTAGCCATTAGGGACGTGTACATTCAGACTGCAATAAGCTACCGCTACGCACCTGTGTGTATGGTTCAACTAGAACCGGGAGACAACAGGAATGCACAGCCCTGTGCTGCTGCTTCCCCGAAGCACACTCACACGGTACGCCCCGGCAGTACCCGCTGAAATGCGTGTGTGCAGTGACTGTCCTCCATCAAGTGTGTGTGCAAAGCGCACGGTGGTCACCAAGCCTCAAACTCCCCACGTGTGCAGGGACAGCCCCCTCCCCCCCAGACACAGACATGGGGAGGGCCTCTGGTTACCATCTCCCATGGTCAGACGGCTTTTCTGTGTGCAAGACCGTGTTTGCCTGCTGCCCTAAAACAATCTTTTGCAGAGTTGAGGCAAGAGAGTGGGAAGCTAGGGGAATTCCTTGACCAGTGGAAGAAAGGGAAACTGAGACAGCATATTTAAACAAGGCCCAAGAATCTGGGCAATTGACAGCCAGCCGATCAATGGCAAGGTCTGTATCTTCCACAACCAAGGACACTCAGGAGCGGGTGGTTACACATTTGAGCCTGTCCCAGGCAGGCCAGCCTTGGTCCCAGTTCCTCTTTGATAACATTCTTTTTTTTTTTTTTTTTTTTTTTTTTTTTGTATTTTTCTGAAGCTGGAAACGGGGAAAGACAGTCAGACAGACTCCCGCATGCGCCCGACCGGGATCCACCCGGCACGCCCACCAGGGGGCGACGCTCTGCCCACCAGGGGGCGATGCTCTGCCCCTCCGGGGTGTCGCTCTGCCGCGACCAGAGCCACTCTAGCGCCTGGGGCAGAGGCCAAGGAGCCATCCCCAGCACCCGGGCCATCTTTGCTCCAATGGAGCCTCACTGCGGGAGGGGAAGAGAGAGACAGAGAGGAAGGAGGGGGGGGGGTGGAGAAGCAAATGGGCGCTTCTCCTATGTGCCCTGGCGGGGAATCGAACCCGGGTCCCCCGCACTCCAGGCCGACACTCTACCGCTGAGCCAACCAGCCAGGGCGATAACATTCTTTAAAAAGAATAAAACTAACTGGACAATAACCCCGACACCTCTTTACCCAGATTTTAATAAAGCAATGTATTGAAGGACACACCTCGACAGCCAATGAATATTCTGGTAAGACCCTCCCCCTGAGACCTCCCTTTAGGATTCCTGAAGGATAAAGAAAAATAAAAATCCTCAAGACAAAGGACCCAGTGATGTGCTTTCTCTAGATAGAGCACACCCATACCTTTCTCTCTTATTCTAAGGGACCCCAGGGAGCAGGGAGCAGTGGTAGCTCGCCCCAGGCTCACCCCATAAACCTGTGCCCAAGGTCCCCCTTCTCTCTGACTTTCCAGGGACCCCAAGCAGCCCCGCCCAGGCTCTTTCCTGTTGCTTCTTCTACCCTCAGTCCTTCTTCCATTGCATTGCCCCCAGCTGTGATGAATATACCCTCAACATCACCTGACTTTGTGGCATGAAATCTTTCCTGCACAAAGTCAAGGAACCCACACACAACCAGTGGGCTCAAGGCAGACTCGCTGTGGGCCCAGTCCTCCTGCGGTAACAGTGTCAGGTTGAGACAGTGCCTAGAATAAACCTGCTGGGAATTCCCTCCACCCGGTGGGGAAAGCAACTCTTCCAAGCAAACAAAGGCAGTGGAGCGGGTGCCCTGGACCCCCCCCCCCCCAACACTGACCTGTAGAAGGATGGAAGCTTGCCTCTGTATCTTCCTCCTGAACACCAACCATTATCCAACCTTTATCTCCAGGCGGGGGGACATGTTACATTGTATCACTATGATATTCCAAGAACGGCTGGGGACCACTTCCTTCTGAACATGGAAGGACCCACCTCTGAAAAGAACAACCCAGAACGGAGGAGGAGTTTTTAATTAGCCGGTGTGGTGTAATGAGTGACTTCTTCACAGCTGATCCCACCAGTGAGTTTGCAGGATGATGGAGCCCAGGCAGCAAGCTGTCCCAGCTGGGTGCGTGTGTGTAGTGGGGAGGGGGAGGCCGCCTAAAATTTGCATCTTTTGTGTGTTTTCTTCTCTGGAGGTAAATGTCACTCAATAGAAAATAAAACCCGAAGACCTCAACAGAGCTAGATATGCTCAGATTGCCTTGTTCTGTTGTAAAAGTTGGTAAGGGTATATGGCTCGGGCAAGAGAACCAGCCTGCACGGCTTCCCTGGGATGTGTGGTTGGAAGGCGTGCCCTACTCCGCCATCCCACATCTGGGGAGGGACAGCCTTTGATGCTGACCTGCGTTTGTATCATCTCGGGTGCTCTGAGGCGGAAGGCTGAGCTGCCTACGTCTTTATGGGGGTTCTTGCTACTGCACGGGCCCTCGTGTCTCCTGGCTTCCCGCTAAGTGTAGCCCAGGGTTCCCCAAGGTGGCACGCTCTGTCATTTAATGACCTGTGGACGGAGGAGTCTGGGGTGATCCTCTTAGGTGGGGGGGGGGGCTGTGTTGTTCCCGCTCACAGTGGACAGACCCACCAGTCTCCACTGTTTCTGTCAGCAGCGAGGACAAAGGTAGCACAGAGGTTCCCACAGGTTCTCAGCTCCTGGGAAACACCTGGCAGTCGCTGGCTGTCAGTGGGCACGGGTAGCGTCAGGAATTCAGGGGTCCGCGACCCAGCATGCGTGCAAACCCACGGCTCGCAAAGTGGAGGGCCCCGAGTCCATTTCAACCTGTAGCTATAATTTAGTTAGTCCCCATCAGAGATTCACTTTCTTTTTTTTTCTTTTTTTCTTTTTTTACATTTACTGGCATGTTTTAAAAACTGGGAATTTTTACATTAAAATCTGCACTCTGGCTTTTTCTGAAAAATTGGGAGATCTGGCAGCTGAAGGCTATATTCCTCAAGGCTGGCACCAAGGAACCAGTGCCCCCAGCAGGTAGGCAGTGATCCCCCAAGTAGGGCCCCCAACCGGGAGCTTCACGGCCATCCGGGCACCTGTTAGAAGTGCACTGTTGGTGGGAATGCAGACTGGTGCAGCCCCTGTGGAAAACAGTACGGAGGGTTCTCAAAAATATGGAAATGCCTTGTGGCCCAGTGATTCCACCTCTGGGTATATATGCGAAAAAACCCAAACATTAATTCCCAAAAGAATATAGGACCCCCTGTGTCCATTGCAGTGTTGTTTACAATAGCTAACGTATGGGAGCAACCCAAGTGCCCATTAATAGACAAGCGGATAAAAAAAGCTCTGGATTACCCTGGCCAGTTGGCTCAGTGGTCTACCATGAGCCTACCGTGTGGATGTCTCAGGTTCGATTCCTGGTCAGGGCACACAGGAGAGGCACCCATCTGCTTCTCTACCCCGCCCCCTCTCACTTCTCTCTCTCCCTATTGCAGCCATGACTCAGTTGGAGCGAGTTGGCCCCAGGCACTGAGGCTTGCTCCATGGCCTTGGCCTCAGGTGCTAATAAGAGCTCAGTTGCTGAGCAACAGAGCAATACCCCAGATGGGCAGAGCATTACCTCCTAGTGGGATTGCCGGGTGGATCCCAGGTAGGTGCATGCGGGAGTCTGTCTTTCTGCTTTCCCTCCTCTCACCGAATAAAAATTTAAAAAAAGCTGTGATACAGTTACACAATGGAATACTACTCAGCCATAAAAAAAGAATGAACTCTTACCAGTTGCAATGATACGGATGGACCTAGAAGGTAGTATGCCAAGTGAAATAAATCAGAGAATGACGCATTCCATAGGATTTCACTTACTGTGTGGGATCTAAAAAACAACAACAATATTACACAAACGAGACACATTCATAGATACGGAGAATTGACTGATGGTTGGCAGAGGGGAGGAGGGTAGGAAGTTGGGTAGAAAAGGTGAAGGGATTCAGAGGTACAGATCAGTAGTGACCAGTCATGGGGATATAAAGTAGCACATAAAGAATATAGTCAATAATATTATAATAACTGTGTACAGTGCCAGGTGGGTACTAGGAACACGTCCTAAAGGGTATGCTTGTCTAACCACTATGCTGTGCGCCTGACACTTATACAAAATGATGTTAATTGTAAGCTGTAATTGAAAAAAAAAAAAAAAGTTTTGATGAAACAAGCAAATAAATAAAAAAGAAATGCATAGTTTGAAACTCATACCTGCTGCATCAAGAAAAGCAGGAGTACAGCCCAGCAGGAAACAGGCCCTGCAGGGGGCGCTAATGCTGCCAGAGTTTGAGGACCCCTGAGGGGGACCCCAGGCTGCCCATTTTCCACAGTCCCCACTGTGCCCTAATGCCTGTTTTCAGCTCATCTCACTCCTTTGCAATACGTGCTGATTCTATGCTTCTCTGTTTGGTGTTGGGGCATTCCCATTCCCGGGCAACTCAGAACCCCTCAACTGGCTGTAAGGCGGGGTGTCCTGCTCTCTGCAAGTGTGGGGAATGGGAGCAGAGGAAGTGAGGGCCCCTGGGCCAGGTGACAAAGCCAAGAGTCACATAGCAGCACCTCAGACGCCAAACACGAGGGCCCCTGTGGAGCTGACATTAGTAGGAGAGGACCCTCCGTCAACGCCGCCCGAATCTGGTCATTTTCGTCACCCCGGGGCTCCTTCCCGCCCCAGTGTCCGTGGCTCGGCACAGCTGCAAGGGGTCACGGGTGTGTTCACGTGTCTCTGACGTCTGTCCTGGTTCGTGCACTTTTCTGTGTGCTCACCTGTCTGTGCTTCAGAAGACACCCTCCTCCACCCCCCAGCGCTGGGGCCGCTGGGTCAGAAGGCCTCACAGCATCAGCCAACCTTAGCCAGAGCAGGACGCGGGGGAGTTTCCTAGTCTCACTTGGGCCCTGGTGTGTGTTTTGCGTTGCATTTTCTCGAGCCCTGGGGAAGACTTGTGGAAGCAGCTGTGTGCATACAGGCAGCTGTGGACACAGTGTGCTTCCCGGGGTAGAGGGGACCACTCAGTGACCGTCCTCATCGGCTCGGTCCTCTGTGCTGCAGCAGAGAGGAGGACAGTCTCTCCAGCTCTCCCTCCTCGGTCAGAACCACCAGGGCCACTGACCCTAACCACAGTCCTCTGGGTCCCCTGTGAGATGGAGTGGCCTAGAGCCTCCCGCCTTGGTCCCAAGATCTGCCTGTTTAAAAGCACGCCGGAGTCTGGCGCGCCCTGAGGCTGTAGAATTGGGCACCGGTCTGCAGACAGATGTTGAGGACCCCACATCCTCCAAGTGAGCCAAAAGGCCCCCTCGTGGGAGCTCCCCAAGTGTTTGGCTTACATTCCTTCCCTTCATTAGCAGCTTTTGGTTTCCGGTGAAGCCCCTGTCCCACTCGGCCGGGAGGACCTGGGAAAACAGATGTGAACGCTGCTGTCCTGCTGTCGTCCGGGAAGGCGGGAGGTGTCCCGCGAGCTTCTGGGAAGCTTGCTGTCCTGCCGACTGAGAGAATGAATACCCTCCAGGAACAACGGGGTGATTCCCAGGGGCTGCAGAGCGCTCCCCCCCACCCCTGCCGCCCCGGGGGGCCTGGAAGCAGCCAATCCTGGCTGGCAGCTGCAGAAATCCCCTGATCAGGGTGAGGCGTAGCCTGAAGATCTTTATAAAGTCGGAGCTGGGTGGCCCTCCGGTGGGGCAGAGGAGCTGTGAGGTTGGGATGGTCCCGCACTTCATGCCAGGTTGAGAAACCCTGAGTCGTCATCTCAGACGCGGCAGGCAGGTGTGCAAATGGAGACAAGGGGGTCAAGGGGGTCTGCAACACCGGCCTGGTGGTGGGAGGCCAAGCCGCCACTCAGGTCCACCCCACTGAGCCACACAGGAGGAGAGGGCAGCCCCAGGGAGGTGGGGGGGGGGCGACAAGAACCTCTGATGTTCCCACAGAAACTGGAAATGCATGTTTTACGAGAAATCACCCAATTTTTAACCAAGTGTCCGGTGGCTGATGTGATCTACAAACCATATTCTATGCCAGCCCAACAAATATATCAGCTGACCAGATGTGGCCCGCCAGCTGGCTCTCTGTGGCCTCTGCTGTCACTTTGTCTAAGAGGTTAGTGGCTTTTGGGGGAGCTGAGCACAGGTGGTGGACGGAAGCGGATTAAGGTCGGTTGTGGCCCCCTGGCGCAGAAGAAAATATTAGACCCCTTAAAAAAAAAGAAAGAGAAATAGGGAAAATAAAAATACACGTTAACCACATTTTTAAATAAATAAAAAATATTATGTACTATTCATGTTAAAATTGCACATTTGAAACCCAACTTGGTGTCATTAGAAATAAGTGTCAAGTCAAGTTGGGGCTTTGCGGGGCCCTGCAGAAGTCGGGGCCCAGGGCGGGCACCCGGTGCACCCGTCGTTATATCCACCTCTGGTGGTGGAGAAAAAGATGGGTTCACTTCCTGCCCTCATAGACCTTCCTTTCCGGTGGGGGTTGTGGGGGGGGGGGGGAGGCAGGGAAAAGCCCACAAGCCAATAAATATATAAACGATGTTACGCTAGGCAAGTGAAGGACAACTAAACTGAGGTGTGACCTCCTCAAACCTCAGGGCAGGAGGGGCGCTCTGCTTCCATCGGACCCTCTGTGACCCCCCTCCCCCCCGCCAGGCAGGAGAGCAGAACCAGAGTGTCCCTGAGCCCTGGGATGTGTTTCTGAGCTCACACCTGTGGCAAGCCTTTGCCGGGGAAGGGGGGGGGGGGGCCTGAGACCCGGCGAATGGGAACAACATCTGGTGGGGAAGGAGAGCGTAATTGGAGCAGGGACCTTTCCGGATGCAGGGACAAGGTCACCCCGGCTGCCGCCAGGGAAGGGCGGGCTCTTACAGGGCTTACCTGAAAGTTTTTACAGATGGACAAGGGCGAGCTCCCTGGAGCTCACTGCCTCCCAAAGTTGCAAGCCCTGCGGCAGAGGGGGCTATCTTGTCACACCCCTTGGTGAACCCTCGGCAGGTGAGTCCAGTGGGCAGAGGGAATGGGAGGTTGGAAACTCCCTAGGCTTCTGGTTGTATTCTTCTTTCTTTATTTATTTTTTTACCAGGCATAGCCACCTGTGTGGGCATGTATTATTAGGATGACCTACCTAGATTTAGCTAATCCGGATAAATAAAAAAAATCTTGGTTTTCATAAGTACTTTTTAAATATGTTTTTTCCATTGATTTGAGAAAGGAGGGGAGATAAAAGAAGAGAAAGAGAAAGAGAGAAGCATCAGCTCGTTGTTCCGCTTAGTTGTGCACTCGTTAGTTGCTTCTCCTATGTGCCCTGACCAGGGATAGAACCTGCGACCTCGGCACACAGGGACGACGCTCTATCCACTGAGCCGCCTGGCCAGGGGTCACAAGTACTTTTGAATTTTACAGTCAGGACTTGGTACTTCATCTGCAATCAAGACTCAAACACCAAAAACCAGTCGTTGGAGTGATCATTCATTTAAACAGCCCATTTGCTGATTTTGAAATAGAGCAGTGGTAGTCAACCTGGTCCCTACCGCCCACTAGTGGGCATTCCAGCTTTCATGGCGGGCGGTAGCGGAGCAACCAAAGTATAAATAAAAAGATAGATTTAACTATAGTAAGTTGTTTTATAAAGATTTATTCTGCCAAACAGCAAAAATCCGACATAAAGTACTTGGTAAGTAATTATTATTATATGCTTTCACTTGCTGTCACTCTGCTTTATAAATTTTATAAAGTAAAGTGACTTCCCTACTTTATAAATCACCATTACTGTGGAACCGGTGGGCAGTTAGAAAATTTTACTACTACCAGAGATACAAAAGTGGGCGGTAGGTATAAAAAGGTTGACTACCCCTGAAATAGAGCGTAGACCTCTCGGTCCACAAACAACTCATTTTATTTCCCTTTCAGGATTCCGAGTCACCAGGCAATGGAGGCCTGAAGGTTGACTTGTTCAGTCTGTGCTCCCAGTTTTGTTTATGTTGCTTCGACAGTGGGATGTAACCCCGACATTCCTACAGCGGGCTCATTCTCCGGGGCTCGACTCTCGACTACAAACGATTCTCCACGCTGAGGAGGGCCTTTCTTCTGCAGGGTTTATTAAGGGCCAATGAGCTACTCCGAGGGGTACTGCAAAGATAAAACAAAGTAAATTCAGGAGATGCCTCCATCAAATGGCCAACGTCCTCCCAACAAGCTATAATGCACCTAGAGCCTTCTCCTCTTCCCCCCTCCCCCCCTTCTCCTTAGCTGCCTCTGGAAACATCCTTGTTACATAAACATGGGACAGACAAGCAGATGGGCTGGAATGTCGTCGGGCACCGTGCCACATGTGAAGAGGGGTAACTGGCCTGGAATCACCTCCTTCTGGTGTCTAATCTAACCCAGATAATTGCAAGGCTATTTCCATATTGAAACTGTCTCAATAACGTATAGATACTCATCTCTCCTGGAACGTGCATGAGTAATGCGTCTCGGTATCTCTATGTAACAGAAACAGAAGGCTTGGCGCTCCCGGTGAAAGGATTAGTCACCTAGATAAATAAAGGATACACACGGCTTCAGGAAATAGATTCCGTGGGTCTCAAAACGAGAGCACGAGAACAGAAACGCACATCGCGGAAGCACGTCAGGCCACACGGCACACACACCGCGGAGGCGTCATTCCCCCGCCCCCGCCAGCCAGAGCGACAATGAACAATGGTGAAGGAGGCCTGCGGTGTGGTCCCCGTCGACACGTCCTCTTCCCGGCTAACCAGCACCGCGTCACTCAAGGCTTCATTCATTTGAGAGTCACCCGTTCCTTAATCGGACCTGATTCTCCATTTCCTCCCCACCCCAAAACCCTTTTCCTGTCTCTCACTCTTCCCTTAACTCCTTCCTTTAAGCTGGAACCTGGCTTCCTGTCCCCAGAGGTCATGTTGTCGCTTGTTCTGTGGTCCACTGATGGCTGTCGTCCACCATTCCTCATTCGTAGAGGACTTGCATCTGCTCATTGGCTCATCTCCTGTCACCCGTGTGGAGGACCGGCTTACCCAGTGGCCACTTGGGTCCAGGCCTCCCCCACCACCTGTGACCTCTTCCTCCCCTCCACCTTGCCCACCTCTCTCACTCCTCACTCCCTTCTCTTTACACCCCATCTTGGCTTCCCGCCCACCCCAGGACTGCGGGGGAACTGCTGGCTGAACCCTTGCCTGGAGTGGGCCCAATATGCTGCCTTCTCCACAGATTTGTCATCATCCGAGGAAACCTCTCAACCAAGCTTCCCGGTGTCACCCCACACCATTGGGACAAGACTCGAGGACGTTCGACGCTGGTCCATGATGGTTGTACAATTCTGCAAAAATGCTTAAAAGAAAAAAAAAAAGAATCCAGTAAGTGTTAGTTAGACATTAAATGGGTAAATTCTGTGGGTATGTAAATTATATCTCAGTAAAGCTATTAAAAAGGTTTGTCTACTTCTCCAGGAAGAGGTATAGCATTTGTCCTCTAAGTTCAAGACCCCTCTGCTTTACAAAGTTTTTGCTGATTAATAGCGATTTATCTATCTGATGATTCCTAGTCTTCTAATTATACACTCGGTAATTTACCTTAGTACATCTGTGGGTCATGTTTGCCACTTAGAGTCCCCTTCAAAACCATATTTATTCCACTTTCAGCCTTTTCTCTACATGCCCCGGGTGACCTGTCTTCACGCCCCATCTCCCAGTCATGGGCCTCCGGGGAGTCACCCGTATGACCGGCTCACACAGCATGGACCCTTCCGCAGCAGGTCCCAGGTACCTCCTCCCACTGGGGTCCAGCCTCCCTGGTCTTGTTTCCCAAAGAGGCACAGAGAAGCACAGCCTGGGTCGCAAGCTCCTTCTGGGCCCTTGAGTGCTGGGGACAAAACAGGACATGCTCATTAGTGACAAGAACTGACACTTGTACCGTGTTTAGTATGGGCCAGGATCAGCTCTCTGCTAATTCTTCTCATTCTCACAACAGCCGGCAGGTGAGAAATGGAGGCCTTTGGGAACCCACCCAGCGTCACACAGTTGGTAGGTGATGAGGCCGGAGGAGGACCTAGAACCCCCTTGGATACACCCGGATTTCATGGGCAGATTGACAATCTTCAGCTGGGCAGCGGCAGATGAGACTTACAAGGAAAACGCATTTCTGAGGTCACCTCTTCCCACTCAGCGCTTCTCCCACCATCTTGGTGAAGGGCCAGTTTGAACCAATCTGCGTCCTAGGCCACGTCCAAACAACTGATCTGTGGACTCTCCTTGAACCCCTAGGACAGCGGTTCTCAACCTGTGGGTTGCGACCCTGGCGGGGTCGCCTAAAGCCATCGGAAAATACATAATGCATATCAGGTATTTAAATCCCAAATCATAACTGTAGCAAAATTACAGTTATGAAGTAGCCACCAAAGTTATTTTTTTGGTTTGGGGTCACCGCAACATGAGGAGCTGTATTGCGGGGTCACGGCATTAGAAAGGTTGAGAACCACTGCCCTAGGACATAGATTGGTTCTAAACTCTTACCGTCCACTTCTGTACTTGGAGACTTGCCCACCAGGACCCAACAGCAGATCGGGCTTTGTGTGGCACATCTAGCCAACTGCTTTCCTAGGGGGGCATGGTGCCTCTCTCTCCAACCTGTCTTTCTCAAGCCCAGCCTTCACCGATTCGAGCCGCATCGATCCCGGAGTCCATGCGGGTGGAGAAAGGAGCTGGGGAGCAGGGAGCCGGCCAGAGGAGGCACCGGACTGACCAGCCGCTGGGCAGGAGCGCTGTTGAGAGAGCAAATGGGAAGGCAGCACCCGGGGCGGCTTGGCTCTCCTGCGTCTAGAGCTGGCGGTGGCCGCCAGCCAGGTCAGCACCCTCCCTGACCAGTGAGAAACCGCAGAGCTGGCATCGAGGCCAGTTGGGTCTCCTCAGAAGGACTGATCAGAACACTTGAAGACAGAGGTCAGACCGATGAACCTTGAACCAGGGGTGGATGGCCTCTGTCCAGTAAAGGCTCCCAAGTTTCATTCATTCTTTTCAACAAATGTTTATTGATGGCTGGGAGGCTCCGCGCCAGGATGCGAGATAAAACCAGGCTATGTCTTCTGCTAGTTGGGAGACAGACGCCTAAACAAGAGCTCCCATGGACAGCAGAGGGAGGGGAGGGGCAGGGAAGAAGAGGGGAGACAAGAGCCTGGTGGCCTGTCTCCCGTGCTGTGTGGTGGGAAGCCGGAGGGGGGCTGCCTTGGCCCCCCCATTTCTCCCAGCTCATGTCTTGACACTAGGAAAGTGGATCCGTCTTGGTGCCTCTGAGTCAGCAAGCGAAGAAAAACCTGGTGTGTCAGCACAGTGTCCTGCCCCTGAGGAGCCGGGCCAGGGGGCAGCCCGGGCACAGGAGCGTCTCTCCCCGCCAGATCCTCCTCCTGCTCTTCCCCTATTTCTGCCCCTCAATTCCTTCCTCTGGTGGGAACATGATGCTTTGAGCTGGGATCTGTCATTTCCTCAGCAGATGGCGTCCCTTCTTGCTCTGAGTGGCAGCGTGGCAGGATAGAGAGAAGGTGGTCTGTGACCTCAGAAAGATCTGGGTTCAAACCCCAGCCTGGCTACTTAGTAAAGGTGACTCGATAAAGTGGTGAGAGCTTAGATTCTGAGCCTGATGCCTGAAGCCTGCAGCCGAGTGCTAGACATGTCCCACCTTGTATCACCTGACGTTTCTGCAGCTCCGTTTCCTCCCCTATAAAGTGGGGTTTGCTGACGCAGGAGGGTTGTCAAGCAGACGGAGCGAGTGAATTGACTCACACAAAGTGCTTGGAACAGAGCTAAGCTGACAGGAAGCGCTTAGCGATTGTTAGTGATGCTAGTTGTCATGCGTTCGTTATTGTTTGCTATGGTTGTTAGACGTGCAGATACAGAAAGAATGAAACAAGCTAATCACTGAAAAATGCAGAGTAGGTGCCTGACAAATATTAGTGTTTTCTCTTCCACATTTTTCTGATAAGATAAAAATTGCGTGGAAGGCCAAATCTGCCGTCCTCATCATCCCTACGGGCACAGGCACTGTAGAAGAGACGGTCCCAGGGGCTGTCTCCTCGGGCGGACGCCCCCAAGTCCTCTAAAGGGGTTGTAGCATTCCCAAGAAAATAGTTAAGTTCATCTTGATGTTTACATGTCATCTTTAGAAGGTAGTTAAAAAGAAAAAAGAAAAAGCAGAGAGGCAGAGAAGAGGAAGAGGTTGATGATGTCAGCGGCCGCCGACCAGGTTTAGAATTGTGTATTCCTCTTAGAATGTGAGCTCTGTTGGCCGCCTTTTCCTGGGCGTTTTTGTGGAGAAAGGAGGAACATGGTCAAGGGCACCCCTGGGCCAAAGACTTGAGGCTGGAGAGGACTGTGAGAAAATGAGAAGGGAAGATCGGGGATCCCGGGTTCAGGCTCACACCCACTGCAAACTGCCGTCCCGCTGTTCAGATGGAGGGGCTGGCTTTGCAGCTGCTGCCCACTCGTGGGAGGGGAAGTCCCCCTGGGGGCCCTTCTCCACGTGGTTTCCTGGAGTCATCCCCCATACAGCTCCCAGGATGGCTGGCAGGGCCCTGAACTTGAACTCTCTTCTTGAACCCAAACTGGAGCCCAGTTGTGCTGACAGGACTGTCCACTTGGGTCGATGACCTGAAAAGCAAATGCGAAGTCACTTGTTTGTGCTGGTCACCCCAAGCTGCCCTGCTGCGGCTTGGACCGATGTGTCCGTCTAAATGGTGACCCAACCCTGACCCGGGCTTCCCACTCAGACTCAGTTTCCCCTCACCTTCTGTCTCTGAGCCCTGGCGCCCATCTGCCTCTCTAGCGGACAGGGTCCCATCGTGCCTGGGCCGAGGGCAGCAATGGGCACCTCTGGACTGGGCCAGCTGTGGTGAGAGCAGGCAAGAGCAGGCCAGACGCCAGCAGGTGAGGCAGGTAGCGTGTGATGAGGTCTCCCCGGTAGAGAGCCCTGGGGCAGGTGAGTCAGGCTGCAGGAATCTTCTGGGTTATAAATAGTCTGGGCTGGAAGGGATGGGAAGGGAACAAGAAAGGCCTATTGTCTGTCTTTCCTGATAGGTTGGTTACTAAACCGTGAATAATCCCTTTGAGGGAACGCGGATCTGCAGATGGCTCCCCAAACCCTTTCTGGCCGGGCGCGGGGTGCCCGGGAGTGTGCCAGCACTGCCCTTGTATGATGGCATTGCATGAATCAGACGCCAACCTGCGAGGTAAGTCCTTCTACTCAATCCCAGGCTTAGAGATGGACATACAGGCCAGATACCTTCCCTGCCCGGGCCCATGGCTGTCCACGCTAAGTCAGTGTTGGAACCCAGACCTGACTATAACACATGGCCTCTGCTCCGTGGCAGGTGGGGGCCGGGACCCCCAAAGTGACCGAGCCATGGACCCTGCTGTCCATGGCTCCCTAACGTCGTCCCAGCAACCACAGAATCCACCGAAACTGGCGCACAAGGTTGACTGTGGGAAATGCCACCCACAGAGACGAGTGGTTGGAAACCGATCTCAGCAGGAAAGGTTCTATTAAACGTGTTTTTTTTTTTTTCATCTTTATTTCCCTTAACGATGTTGAAATAAAGGCCAGAGCCAGGGAAGTCTTCCAAGAGGAACTGAGCAAAAGCCTGTTCTCAAATACAAGGGCATTCTGCTCCCGTCTGCCAGTGAGGGTCAGGACACTGCAGGGTTCTGCAGATCATACTGGCCATTCCCGGGCCCACGCCGCCATGCCCACGCGCCCCTGGGATGGAGCAAGACTGGGCCTGGCCGGGTGGGCATCAGAGTAGCCTTGGGGGACCAGGACATGGTTTGGCAGGGACCCCACCCAGTTCTTTGGGCTTCAGGCCCAACATACAGGACGGTGCACATTCCTGAGCTGCCTGCGAAGGGGACATCTGGGACAAGCGTCCTCGTCAGAACCTCAGGAGGGCCTCCTCCCAGCTGACCACGGGCTCCTGCGTCCGGCGGGGATGGAGTCTGAGTGAATGTGTCCCGCTCCCTGGACCAGGGGTTGCTAAGTGGGTTTTCTGGGAAGCTCCTTCCTACAGTGCAGGTTTGAGATGAAGCAGGCGACACACTTGATGCTCTTGCCTTTTCCTCAACTCTGGAGGGTGACGGAAGCCCTCGGCTGCTTCCTTCCGGCCAGGGATTTTCTCAAGACGTGTGGCTTCCTTGAACCCCTGGACATCTTACACACAGGTTAGAACCAGGTGCGGCTGCTCCCGGTTATAACGGACTTTGACCTCAACATGGAAAACCCGCAACAGAATCCAGTCTTTGTTCCTGGTGGCGGCTCGGAGCAAATATCACATCATTCCAGAACCTTCCTGGGTCCCTTCCATATGTACACATTCTGAGGCACCAGGTGTCTCTTCTTCCTAAAAACTCATCACCACTGTGATTCAGTCTGTAACCACATTCAGCACCTGTTTCCTTTTCTGGTCACCAAAGGGCCAGGAGCACCAGCACCTTGTTCCCGCTGTGTCCCCAGGTCCCAGGAAGCACCAGGTACCCAGGTGTGCTCAGCTGGTCATTTTTGGTGAACACTCGGTGAGCTTTGCTTATTCAGAGGCGGCTTCAATAACCATGCGGAATGCAAAGGTTTTGGAGTCAGACAAACACGGCTCCACCCCTCCCTAGCTCTGGGACTCGGTTTCCTCATTGGTAGAAGAGGGATAGCTGGGCACAGGGCTGGGCACAGAGTGTGAGCTCAGGGACTGTCAGCAGCTTTTGCTTGTCAGGCAAGGCAGCAGCTGTACCCCTTCTGGCAGAGCCACAAAAATCCCAATTCCTGACTTCTGGAGACTCAGCGCCCTGAGGCCGTGTGGGAGAGCCCGGCAGGAGGAGCGCTGGGGAGCAAGTGTGCTGTGAACTTGAGGTGGGGGCCCGGCCACCCAGACCCAGACACCCCGTCCTTCTCCTTGGCTTCCCAAGGTGGTCTTCCCCAAGCCTGCCCCAAGGTTCAGCGAGACACTTCCTCGGAAACCACCCACTGCCCGGTGAGGAATTAAGAGATGATGACTTAGCCAAGGAATTGAGTGAGCGAGGTTTTGTTTACACACAGAAGTGAATAGTCAGAGAGAACAAAGGCCGTGAATGAGAAATCCAGGAAACAGACCACGGACCAGGTGCTGGGTCCGGGTTCACCACACTTTCCCACACCCTGTCGGCAGCTGCAGGGCCAGTCTCCTGCGGCTGGAAAACTTGTAAGTGAAGACACCAGACCACACACATCTGTCTGTCGACCATGCACAACTGTGCTGATATCATGAAGAGTTGATGCTTAACCTGCCCACAGCCCATGAACTCTCCTACGCTTCCCAGCCCCCCCTTGCTGTTAGGTCAGGTCACATGACAAACTCTGCCCAGTGGACTGTGAGAACTAATGATGGGTTTTCCTTGTAGGACGAGCAATAAGAGACAGTGTGTCCTCTGTCCCTCTCTCCCTCTGCTAAAGTGGCCTTGGGACACAATGGAGGGAGCCTGGATCCCTGAGTCACTAGGTGGATCTTCAGAAGGCAAAGAACTGCTATGAGCTGTAATTGGACTTTACAGGAGCAGGAGACACATTTTCATTTATCACAGGGTTAATTTCTTGCCAGGACCTGGCATCTCAGCCTTTTCTAATGAACGCAACTGGCCAAGGACTTTGGAGCAGTTTACATAATAGCAAAAAATAAGTTCTTGCTTACCATCATTGGATATTCACTTATTCCACGAGCTAGATAGTTTCTGTTTGAGCATTTTCAAATAGATCCCTAAGGCCAACTGAAAAAAAGGGAATCTTAGAGAAATTGACAGCTTTCCTTTGGAGAAAACAAAATGGAAAACAAGACTTCCTTACCACACTTCCCAAAATAAACACATGCATGAGAACAAACTTACCAGGAAAAAAAAAAAAAAAGCAGAATCTGTTGAGAAAGTTATGAACTTGACTGAGAGAAATAAGATACAATTTTAACAAATGGAGAAAGATCCCAAAGCTCTTGAGTGAGAAGATTTAAAAATAAATAAATAAATAAACTACTTTATAGAAGGTAGGTTTCTAATAAACTGCTATTTATAAAAATAGAATCCAAATGGATAAAAGAATCAAATGCAGAAAAATAAAATTATGAAAATATTTTAAAACTACATATTTTTCAAACAGCTTCATACTTCACATACAAAAAGTCTTCCTACGCATTAGCCATAAAAGAAAACATGAACAGAATTAACTACAATTTTTTAAACTTCTATACATTAATGACATAATTTGCAAAGTTTAATAATAAGGGAGACTTGGGGAGAAAATATTTGTAATGTGTATAAAAGGTAATGTGTATAATAACCCATTATAATAAACTTCTAAAACTTGATTTTTAAAAATAAACAACCTGATAGAATAAATAGGCAAAAATATTAAACAAACAATTCACAAAAGAAATATAGATGCTCAGTAAACCATGAAGTGTTTTGCATATGACATGTTAAAATTTATCCAATTGACAAAAATTTTAAAAGATAGTCTCCCTTTTGGGTTAGAGTGCAGGAGCAAGGGACCCATCACACACCGATGGTGGGAGTGTGGAATGGGGACTGTTTGGTGAACGGCATGGAGTGGTGACCATCAATGGGCCACCCTCTGACCCAGCATTCTCATAGTCAAGAATGTAACTGACCAATTCTTCGAAACATGCTCTAGGCCAGTGGTCCCCAACCCCCAGGCTGCGGACTGGTACTGGTCTGTGGGCCCTTTGGTACTGGTCTGCAGAGAAAGAATAAAGAACTTACATTATTTCCATTTTATTTATATTTAAGTATGAACAATGTTTTATTTTTAAAAAATGACCAGATTCCCTCTGTTACATTCGTCTAAGACTCACTCTTGACGCTTGTCTCGGTCACGTGATACATTTATCCGTCCCACCCTAAAGGCCGGTCCGTGAAAATATTTTCTGACACTAAACCAGTCCATGGCCCAAAAAAAGGTTGGGGACCACTGCTCTAGGCTACATGTTCTGGAACATTCCTAGCAGCATTGCTGGAATTGGCTGAAACTGGAGTAATTTTAATGTGGCTCAATGTGGGCCTAGAAAAGCAAATAATGGTGTATTCCTAGTATGAAATATCATGCAGCCCTTTGCAAGAATGAGGTGGTTCAAGACACACAGATGTGGGAAGACACCAAAGTTATTTTTTTTTCTTCTTCTTTTCTAAGTGAGAAGAGGGGAGATAGAGAAACAGATTCTTGCATGCACCCTGACCAGGATCTACCCAGCAAACCCCATCCGGGGCCGATGTTTGCAACTGAGCTATTTTTAGTTGCTGAGGCAGAGACACCACAGGGCCATCCTCAGCGCCCAGGGCTGATGTGCTTGAACCAATTAAGCCATGGCTGTGGGAGGAGAAGAGAGAGAGAATGAAGATGGTCTCTTCTCCTGTGTGCCCTGACCAGGAATTGAATCTGGGACTTCCACACGCTGGGCCGACACTCTTACCACTGAGCCAACCAGCCAGGGCCCAAAATTATATTCTTAAATGTAACAACTGGAGCCTCAAAACTATGTATTTATTATGAACCATTTCTGCAAGTGCCCCCAAACTGTATTCTAAACCAGAGAACTAAAACCATTGTTTTTCTAAAGAGGGACTAAAAAACACATAAATAAAACTATGTTTTCCTAAAGAGATATTAAAAATACATAAACAAAGCAGTTTCACTCGATTGTAATTTAGTTACATTTATTAGATTTTTAAAATATTATGATGTAATGCACGTCTGCACTAAGTGGAACAAGCCAAAGACGATAAAGAAAAATGTTAACATTTCTGGACTTCATTGTGTTTCATTTGTTTCTGATTTAGGTGATTATTTGTATGTCAACGGGTTAAAGCAGTTTTAAAGTAAGTCATAATAACCTGGTGAGGTAAACCACTCTCCCATACCATTCTTTTATAAAATGTTCTGGGGTGTTCTCAGATTTTATTCTTTTATATTACCTGTAAAATATACTTGCTCAGTTTCAAACTATACCATCGGAATTCTATTTAAGACAAATAACATTTCATTTTATTTTGGTTTTATGCAATTTTGTGTTCATATCCAGGAACATGTTTTTCCACCATTGCTTAATTTCTTTAATAAAGTTGTATACTTTCTTCAATAGGTGCTAGCTATATCCTTTTTCTTAAATTTACTTCTATGCATATTGTTGAATCTTAACACAAATAGGATCTTTCTATTTTCATGTCTTACTACATTTTGTTAACATAGAGAAAGGCTATTGATTTTTATCTATTAACTTTGTATCCACCAAACTCACTAAATTTTCTCACCAAAACTAATTTTTAAATTAATCTCTTGGGTTTTCAAGATATCCAATCAATCACGATAATTTTACCCTTATTTCTAATATTTACATTTCACGTTAATTTTTATTTTAGTAATAAAAGCATGGTTTTAAAAAGTCAATACAAGAAGACGTCATTAAAAACAGCAGCTTTCTGCCATACTCACTTTTCTTTGGAATCCTCAGATTCAGCCCCTTTTGTGTCTCTTTCAGCTTTCTTCTGACATTTTCACAATGCCGTGTTTCTGTACCAGAGGCTTATATTTCCTATAATGAAAAACAAGCATTTAGCTCTCATACACAATCCCTCATCCACATATATATTTCTTATTCTCCTGATACAGTTTTGTCACAATAAACCAATTTTCATATTAACATAGTCATGGCTACATAAATGTTCTTCATAGCTGAGCCATATGCATAATGACTATGGCCATCTTTCCCTTTACTTACGGTTTTTTCTTTTCCCTGGAGGTTACAATGGCTTCAGGGTTTTGTGTGTGTGTGTGTGTGTGTGTGTGTGTGTGTGTGTGTGTGTGTTTCTTTGTTTTGCATGCGTCTGCACGTGTGTTGTTTATTTGGTTTTGCTGAGTTCTTCACTAGCTTCCTGTCTGATACATTCTCTCCTCTCAATACATTGAAATACATCCAGTGTTCTATCAGTTTTATTTCTTTTTGAGAAATCTCTTTTCCTGGGGTCCTCTATCTTATCCCTCAAAATGGGATGGATTGCTCGCTCATTTCACATCAGCCCTTTGTTGTTCAACTGTGTTTCCCGTTCCTTCGCTTCTGGTTTTCCATGGTCTTTCTCTTTCCTGCCTTACTCCCCACGGTAGATAGGAGGGAGATTGTGAGAGAGAAAGAGGTCGTTCCCACTTGCTGGAAAAGTTCTCCAGTGATGAGAGAAACATGAACTGTTAACCAAAAAAGGCAGAAGAGAAGGAGTTAGCTCAAAGAGAAATTGTGGTCACCCCAGATAAGGAGGTAATATGTGGGAGAAAGGTCGTCGAGATCACACAGAGATGAGCTGGCTTCGGAGAGCAAAAAGTCTTCCCACAGCCATCAGCCGGGAGAGAAGAAAGACAGACTCCACTTCTGGGAATTTGGCAGACTAGATTATTTGGGCCAACCCTCCTGCTGAAAACAATTTAAAATGCTGAGGAAAAAAACCAAAAAAAACCAAGAAACATTTTTTTTCCAAACATCCAAAATCTGGCTAAATATTAGATTTATTAGACTTTGACAGACAAGAACGGTCAGCGAATAGTAATTGCATATGTTTCAACCTAACAGTAAAGAATTAACAGGACAACCATCTAAGAGAAAGAGGGATCCCCGGAGAGGTAAGAGCAATACCAGAGTTGCATTTGCTCTGAGGACATTTGTTGATTCAGGCAAGTCTGAACTTTGATTGGTCTCCTGATGGCGAAGGGGAGCAAAAGTCAAAAGTAAGGGGTTTAATAGGAGACTCTCCCCACATTGAGCGCTGAGCCTGGAAAGCTATCCTCTTAGCATAAGGATGAGTCGCGGTGCTAAGTGAGATCTTGCGGAGGCACTGGCTACAGCGGGAGAGGGTATTCTGCTGAGAATTTGTAACCATAAGTGAGCCTTTATGGAAATCTGCACCCCGGATTCACGTCTCTAGGACAATCCCAAAGATATCTCCAATGCGAGTTTAGTTTAAAGTGGTCTTTGGGGCCCTGGCCGGTTGGCTCAGTGGTAGAGCGTCGGCCTGGCGTACAGAAGTCCCGGGTTCGATTCCCGGTCAGGGCACACAGGAGAGGCGCCCATCTGCTTCTCTACCCCTCCCCCTCTCTTTCCTCTCTGTCTCTCTCTTCCCCTCCCACAGCCAAGGCTCCATTGGAGCGAAGATGGCCCAGACGCTGGGGATGGCTCCTTGGCCTCTGCCCCAGGCGCTAGAGTGGCTCTGGTCGCGACAGAGCGTCGCCCGGGAGGGGCAGAGCATCGCCCCCTGGTGGGCAGAGCATCGCCCCCTGGTGGGCGTGCCAGATGGATCCCGGTCGGGCACATGCGGGAGTCTGTCTGACTGTCTCTCCCTGTTGCCAGCTTCAGAAAAATACAAAAAAAATAAAAAATAAATAAAAAAATAAAGTGGTCTTTGGCCCAGTAGTGACCACAGGCAACTTGTGGAAACAAATATAGATCCTGAAGGATTATCACTTCATCCCATAAATACTTTTGCAAGGACAATGAGCAGCATACAACAAAAATAACCAAGCACCTAAGGAAAAAGCCACCATGTGTAACATCCCATAGAACTGATGCATAACAGAAAGAGATTTGCAAAAAAAAAAAAAAAAGTCAGATATTAGAGTCATGAAACACAGAGTACAATATAACTATACTTACGATGTTAAAAAAACTATTTAAAACTTTCAAAATATCTGCAGAGAATAGGGATATATTTAAAAAAAAACAACAGAAAATTAAAAATTAAAAAACCAAATAGAACTTTTAGAAATCATTCTTAATAATCAAAATGTAAAACTCAGTTTTCTACTTGGTTTTTTTTTATTGTAGTAAACTATACATAACATAAAGTTCACCATTTTAAAGTATATACATTTCAGTGGCACTATGCACGTTTATATCGCTGTGTGGCCATCACCATCATCTATTGCCACAGGCATCATCTATCTTCCCAAACCAAAACTCTACATTTAAATACCAACTCCCCATTTCTTCCTCCCCTTGGCGCCTGGTAGCTACCATACTACTTTCTGTCTCTGTCAGTATAACTACTCTAAGTACCTCCTATGGATGAAATCATGCGGTGTATGTCTTTGTTGTGACCAGCTATTTCACTTAGCCTCATGTCCTCAGGATGCATCCATGGTGTCACATATTTCCGACGTTCCTTTTTTTTTTTTTTCTTTTAAGGCTGGATAATATTCCATTGTGTGCACAGACCACATTTTGCTTATCCTTTTGTCTGTCTATAGACACTTGGGCTGCTTCCATATTTTGTCTATTGTGAACAATGTAGCTAAGAGTTGCACAACGATGTCTTCAAGAGCCTGCTTTCAATTCTTTTGGGTAGATGCCCAGAAACAGACTTGTTGGATCATATGACAACTGTATTTTTAATTGTATGAGGAACTGCCACACTACTTTCTACAGCGGGGTACCATTGTGCCTTTTCACCCAAGCACTCCCATTTCTCCACCTCTTTGCCATCACTGTGGTTTTCTGGGGGTTTTTGATAGTAGCCTTCCTAATGGGTGCGAGGTTGTCTCGTTGTAGTTTTGATACACATTTCCCTAATGTTCAATGATGAGCATCTTTTCTTGCGCATATTGGCCATTTGTATACCGTCTTTGGTGAATTTGGTATTCAAGCCCAGTTTTGAATCTAGTTGTTTGATTTTTTTTGGTTTGGGTTTTAGGAGTTGTACATCTGTGACATCTAGTTGGGTTAATGGGTTGTTTCCGTTCTCTCCTTCCTTGCTTATCTTCTGTCTGGTTGTTCTATCCACCGCTGTGAGGGCAGCGTTGAATTCTCCAACTGGTATTTTTATTTTGTTTATGTATTGTTTTCTAGACATCCACAGCTTCTTTTAGCTACTTGAGCATCTTGATGGATAGTTCTTTGGTCTTTGTCTAATATATCTGCACAGGTCTTTCTCAGGGAGAGATTCTGTTGAATTTTCTTCCTCTTCGAATGGGCCAGACTGTCTTGTTTCTTTGTATGCCTTGTCATACATTGTTGAACTGAGAATTTGAAATCAAATTAAGTGGCAACTCCAGATAGAAGACTGCCCATTCCCTAGAGTTTGCTGTTCTTTTTAAAATTACTCTTTTTTGTTTACTGGTGTTTTTTTTTTTTCAATTGTTGTAGGCTGCCTCTACATGTAGGAGCAGCCCAAGTTGTACACTGAAGGTCTTTCTGGGTCTTTCTGAGCCTCTTCCTGGGCCTGTGTGGTCACTTTCTAATTTTCCCCATATCGGCTGTTGGTTTTGAATGTCTTAGTCTTTAACATGTGCCTCCTGAAAGGAAAAAAGAAGTGAAAAGTTAAATGTGGGGAGGGGGGGGGATAGGGTAGCAGCCTTTGAATTCCTGGAGGCCAGTCCAGCCAGTGGTAGGGGCTTCCAGCCACGGGGGAGGTGCACCAGCTGTGGCCGTCCACCTCTTTGGACTGCATCGCCGTGACCAGAAGCAGCAATCGGGGATCATGGATGGTGCATAAAGCCATGATACTCGGAGGGCAGAGGGTCAGCATCTCTCCTGCCCACCCCGGGTCCTGCAAGTGTCGCAGGACCACAGGCTCATCCGCCCGCCATGTGGCTGGGGGGTAGGGGTAGGGGGAGGAGCCGCTACTGTGCTAAGGGCTGAAATCTACCACAATTAATGGCCCATCTTCCCCCTGGAAGCTGTAGGCCTTCAAACAGACTCCAAAATAGCTCCATCTGACAGATTCTGCCAGGACGGTTGTCGTCTTGGGTAAGAAGACGGATTCCTGGTGCCTCCTACTCGGTCCTCTTCCCAGAACCCTCCTCCACCCTCTGGTCTTTCAACAGATGGCGAGGAAGAGCTGAAGAAAGAATTTGGGAACTGGAAGTTAAGGTAGCTGGATTATCCAGAATGAAACACGAAGACAAAAAAAGAGGTTGAGCAACAGGGAAGATGGAGTTATCGTTTTTTCAGAGTTGAAGCAATGAGGGAAGGAGGGAGAAATGGACAACATCAATGTTTGCCCAAATTTTTCAGAACTGATGAAAGTCTGGAATGTGTTCCTGGGTGGTGTCCCTCAATAAACACATAACAGAAAAGGCTCTGCTGTCATAATGGTGTGGGTGTTAGGAGGACTTGGGAAGACTGAACATTTGATTCCGCCAGGATCACATCACCCCTATTCCCCGAGCTAAAAACCCAGGATCGGGGTGATAACACCATGCGAAGTCAGCCCCAGAAGGGAAATGATTTACAGTCCCAGCTGAGACGGAGCAGAGGACACTCCTTAGAACACGGGTCTCCAGTTAGGATTCCTTTGACTCCTCCCCAAAGAGCCATGAAGTTTCTTTCTTTCTTTCTTTCTTTTTTTTAAAGATCAGTAAGCACGGTGAAAAAAATAAAGAATAAAAAAAGCCTAACTTCCTCAGAGGATGGAGATGAACCCCCCCCCCCCAAGGTTCTCCATCAACGACCTAGGTCTAGGCGCCAGAAAAATCCCACATGCTCTGTCTTGTCATGAGTTACAATCATTGTTCTGGGAATTTTCTCAGGGGCTTGGCGTTCTTCCTCATAAACAAAACTACATATCATTCCTAAAGTGGTCTGATAACTGGAATGCAAGTGGTCGCAGCATCTTTTCCAGATGAAGAAGAGAGGGATGCCTGGTGGTCCTAAAGCACAACCAGGCATTGGGAATTTCACATTTAACCGCCCCCCTCCACCAAGCCACCGATGGAGCTGCCCCCCATCGGGACACACGGGGGGGGGGGGAGACAGCCACCCTTTCAAACCACTCCTGTTTGACCCCAGCCTTCCTGCGCCCCCCACACGGACCTCAAAGGGTTTCCCTCCGTTACCTTTTAGAGCCTGTGACATACCAGCCAAGGTTCCTAAGGACCCTGTTAGTGTGGACATGAGTGCCTCCAGAGCCCTGGCTCAAGTACTCATGGCCGGTACAGCCTGTCCCTTGTTTGTCAGTTAATTCTGGGATGAAGTTTACGAGATCAAGTTGGATGACCTCTGGGACAAAGGGATGTAAGGCTCAGAGGCAGTTTAAATAAACTGGGCTAAGCCAAAAAGGAAATGATCATTTGCCAGACTCCCATTCACCCTCTTTCTAGTTTCACTTACTTTCTCCTTTCCTCTCTGTTAATCATCTCAGGGGGCCGTGCCTGGTTGGTTCAGTGGTAGAGCATAGGCCTGATGTGTGGATGTCCTGGGGTTCAATTCCCAGTCAGGGCACACAGGAGAAGCACCCATCTTCTCCACTCCTCCCCCTCTCGCTTCTCTTTCTCATCTCTCAATCTCTTCCCCTCATTGGAGCGAGTTGGCCCCGCACGCTAAGGATGGCTCCATGGCATCCACCTCTGATGCTAAGAAGAGCTTGGTTGCTGAACAATAATAGATCAACACCCAGATGGGCACAGCCTCACCTCCTAGTGGGCTTACGGGGTGGATCCCAGCCGGGGCACATGCAGAAGTCTGTCTCTACCTCCCCTCCTCTCATTGATTAATAAAAAAGAATCTCAGGATAGGGTATCTCCTTATTATATAGTCTTGCTCCCCACAGACTCTGGGAACAGAGACCCTATTTCCTCCTGAGATGGATTAGGGAACAGTCGACCTATTTCAGTTGGTTATGGAGCTGGTGGCAGGTGACTCACAGGTATTCTCAGCTACCGTGACCATCTTCCCTCGTTTAAGCCTGGGATCACTCCTTCCTCCAGTTTCTCCTCCATCCCAGTCCCTGCCCCTTCCTGCCCCCCCATCCCCCCAACACTTCCATGCTCATAACCTTCAGCAATTTCCAATCACGGTCATGGTCAAGGCCCAAACTGCTCCTCCGGATTTCTTTTTTTTTTTTTTTTTAATTATTTTTATTTATTTATTTTAGGGGGGGGAGAGAGAGAGAGAGAGAGAGAGAGAGAGAGAGAGAAGGGGGGGAGGAGCAGGAAACTTCAACTCCCATATGTGCCTTGACCAGGCAAGGCCAGGGTTTTGAACCGGCAACCTCAGTATTCCAGGTCGACGCTTTATCCACTGCACCACCACAGGTCAGGCTCCTCCGGATTTCAAGGCCTTCCTCGGCCTGGCTCCCCACACTCCACCCTGATTTCAAATTCTTGTTTGCTTTCAACCAGGGGTGTCCTCAAGGATGTTTGGAAATGGGTGGAAGCATTACGACTGTCACAAGGATGGGGGTGGCGACAGGCATTTGGCGGCAGCATTCAGGCACGCAAATGGCCCTCCAATGGCCAGGACAGTCCCACACACCGAACAATGATCCTCTCCCGCTGCCGGCAGTGCCCCTGTTGAGAAACCCTGCCTGGTTCTGGCCCAACTTGTTCACTCTCCATCCATCAAACCAGTTATGTGTGTTTCTCCCAGCCCAGCCATCCCCCTGGAATTTCCCTCTTTACCTCTGTGTGTGTGTGTGACTTCGACCCATTTTTAAAACCTGTGTGGAATGCCCTCCTGCACCTTCAAAGCCATCATCATCTCTCACCGAGAGGCTGACAGGGTCACACGAAGGATGTGGCCCCTGGAGTCACACAGACTAGACCCAAGTTTGAGCCCTTTACCCAGGTGGCTGGGGGCAGAGCCACCTCCCCAGTCTAGTGTCCTCATGTCTGAGTTAGTGACAACCACACCCACTTAGAAGGTTCTATGAGGATTTAAGGCTGCATGGTAGGGCCAGGTGCCCAGTAGCATCCAGCATATGCTGAGAACTCTGTGAATGTTATATAGTTTTGCATTCCTTTCCGCACCAGGTACACAATCAGTAAACACGTGCGGAGTTGACATTCACCCCTGAGCCCGTCTGCGGAGTGGAAACACCGAGTCCCCCCATTCCCTGCAGAGATGGCGCAGGCAGACACCCATTGTTATTCAGTCACGTGCAGGGACTCAGAATGTGAGCCGCTGAGAAGCGGATTCCTAGGAGACTTGCACCCCCTGCATCCCAACTCTTCACTGAAGCTGAGTTCAGAGCCGAAGGCACAGGCTGACTAAAGCCCACTGCCTGCGGTCTGGGCACACCCTGCAGGAGGGCTAAGCTCGTAAACCTCACTGAGGGCAGGGCACACGCGTACGCCGTGGTCAGCACGAAATGGGAGTGAGACATCGCAGCTGAGTCAGCCCTCTGGCTCCTCTCCGCGGCTCTCTCTCCTCGCTCTGGTCCTGCCTGACGAAAATCCTCCATCACCCTGGAGCCTTCCCAGCTTGCTCTGTGCTATGGCCCCAGAAAACGTCTCTGTGTCCTGGTCAAGTAACGGCAGCTGTGGAGCCAGAGAACAGCTTCCCTTTGTTTACCCTACGATGTGTCACAGATACCCCGGGACATGTGCAAGGGCGGAGGCTCTCTGGCCTGAGCCCGAAGCCCCAGTCCCCACAAGCTGCCCGCTGCCTCTGACCAAGCACTCGGGGGCCAGCCGAGGAGCGTTGAGGACGTGACTCACTCGGTAACCCTTCAGAAATTAAAGTTGGTCTAATTCCTGGGAAGGGATGAGCAAGAACAACACCATTCCAAGTCAGGAAGCCCTATCCAGCCCTTCTGTTTCATTTTTCATTTTTAAATTTAGCAACACCCCCAAAGTCCAAGGAGTCCCATCGAGAGTATTTCAAACCCCCTAGAGAAACAGGCCAGGTACCAGGCACTGAATTCCCTGTGACTCTGCAGATAAGAAAGTGGTCCCCGCCAGACGTGGGACAGTGGACTGATGGAGTGGACAGTTTGGTCCTGTGTCGGGGAAAGAGTAAGAAGGACTGGACCTGAGCCCCAGCTCTGCCACCAAGTGGCCGGAGGGATCTAGGGACCTCACATAGCTTCTCTGGGTATCTGTCTCCTTGTCCAATCCATGAGAATGTTGGTCTAAAAAACTACGCCTCTGATGGTCACAATTCACTTTAAACACTCAATGGACTTTTACCCAAATGACTGACAAGTAGTTGAACAATCATGTTGGTTGTTTATTTGGTGGCTGGCCCTTCCCGCTGAAGACTTCCCAACCACCACCCGCACAGGCACTTTGTGGACACCCAGCACCCTTTGGTCACCCAGACCCATCTGACAGGCCTCCATCTGACTAGGTTCTACAATCCTGGCCTGGGCCCTGACTCAAGCTCTGTTCCAGACTCTTTCTTTATATCTCCACTGATTCCACCCTGGGGAAGAGCCAGCTCTCTTGGGGCTCTGGGCTGGAGGGGTCATATGGCACCTGTTTGTGACCCAGAATCAAGACGCTGGAATGACTTTGGCTGACCATGCTCCACTGGGCAGAGGCTGGTGTCCAGTCAGAACACCCGGGTGAAAAATGACAAGTGCCAACTTGGCTTCCTGTTCTCGGAGGGAAGGTGGTGTGACCACCCACAGGGAAGCTGGGAACAGAAGAAGATTGTGCAGCCTTGCTCGTAGACACCCCTCTCAACACAGGGTTCCCTCAGAAGCGATGGCTTAAGACCCATAATCCCTTGCTCTCTTGGGGAAGAGGTCCAAAAGAGAAAGATGGAGGAATGTCGCTGGCTAAAGATATGCCCAGCCTCCCTCCCCAGGAACTAGAGAAGCCCTGGCTTCCATGTGAAGGAACACGAGTCCTACTAAAAAGCCATCTCCGGTGGTGCGGACAAGCATGGTCCTACCAGAGGTCAGCTGGATGCCTCCCACAGACCCTCAGGCTCTGGAATTTTCTCTCTTTCTTTTTTAATATTTATTTTATTGATTTCAGAGAGAGGGGGGAGGATGGAGAGACAGGAATATCTATCTATTCATTCCTGTAAGTGCCCTGACCAGGGATCGAACCAGCAACCTCTGGTCCTCTGGACAATGCTCTAACCAACCAAGCTATGTGGCCAGGGCTGGCTCTGGCCTTTTCAACCCAGAGGTTTTATTACAGGGTAAAAAATGCTTTAATGAACTGGAGCATAATCAACCCATTAAGGTCATCAGGTCATTTTTGTAAGACTCTCCTGAAATCACAGTAAAACAAGGTCACATCAAGGATATCCTTAGTGCAGGGCAGCACCAACCATCACAAACTCTAGCTCTTGTCACCAGTAAGGAAGCAATTTTAGGATGGTGGCCCGAAGGTCATAAAATCCCAAAGGAGCCACCCTAACCATCCAAAGAGTCAGTTCTGGAGACCCTTGCTGGTTTCCATAACAGAGGGCAAACAGGCATTTCAGACCATCAACAAAGAAGCAAATGGAAAATCCCTCCAGTTAAACCTTGGAGAAGTAGACGATTTTATTAACGGATCCTTAAGTATCTCTGCGCCCCTCCCCCTCTTGAATATTCTGCTGAAGTGATGTTTGCAAGAGACACAATGTACCCACACCCACCCTGCATTCTGACAAAACCTGATACTTCCATCTTTTTTTGGAAATGCAACAGAGAACAAAGTATAAAAATCCACAGAAATAATGTGGAATGGAAAAGGAGATAATTGTGATAAAAAACCAACCCTTTCATGGCCTTTTGGAGGCCTGGGAAGGTTGTGTTCCCAGAGTTGTGGCATTGGCCACCCTCCAAAATTTGAGAGGCACCTCAAGGCATTTGGAAGGAAGCACCGCTTGGCTAGGAAGAACGGTACCAAGGGAGGCTTTAGGTCCAGGAATTACAAGGAAAGTAACAATAATGCTAATCATGTGACTGGAATTGGCTTCGCACAGGCTGTGTATGCAACAGTTGGCAAGGAATATCTTTCTGTTTATTTAAACAGCGGACCAGAAATCCTTCTTCCTTAGAATACATTAATTTCTTAGTCTACATGTTCTTAGCATTCAGGAGGTAATAGATTCCTATGAGAAGCCAAGAACCAAAATTTCCTGTTGGCACACAATTTACAATGAATTTGAAGGGTCCACAAAACCGGTCGATAGACCCGACTTTGGGGTCCCTGTGCTAAGAGTGGGCTCTATTTGTGACCCGTGCCCTAAGATTGGGTACAGGTCTGTTTCCCGAGAGCTTGAATGTCAGGGGGCCAATTTTCTGTGGCAGTCAGTAGGAATAGTCTAATCCCAAGTGAAGGATGCTAGTAGCTCGCCAATTTTCTCTGGTGAGTTTACCATCCCCACTGACTACCGTGGGGGCACTGATCTTAACCCACCCAAAGCCATTTCTCCCAGGGGTTCTCAAACTTGTAAAAAGATACTGACTGACATGACCAGTGAGGCAGGTAGAAGCCAGGATGACTCAGCAGTACTCAAGTTAGGGACTTTCCTCATTGGGTTTCATTCTGTAACCAGTATGTATATGTGTGCAAGCGCATGGATGGGTGTATGCACACCTGGCAATCTCGGGTAATGTCAACGGCCAGTTGAGTTCATCTAGGCTCAGGTCTGCATCTGAACCAAGTCTTCATTTTGGAGCATTTCCCCAAATTATGGAAAAATCCCAGAAGTAATTCATATCACCCTCCTCAGAGCCCTTTAGCTCCGAGGAGTCTCACGGTCCTGCCTACGGAGGCAGAAAAACAGAACCTACACGTAGTCCAAGAACCAGACCAGCTCAGAACTCTTCCCCCACACATCCGGGTAAATCGACAGGCCCCAGTCACCTGGGTACAGAGGGCTCTGTCTGGATTCCAGCCTGGCTCTGCTGGACTCAGTGTGCCCCAAATCATAGTCAGAACAGAGTAGGGGTCTGAAAGCAAAAGAGGTAAACAAGACATTTCCCCACTCCACCTGAGTCTGTGGGACCCCAGGCATGGTCTACAGGCTGGGGCACCACCCACTCTGGGAGAATCTGGGGTGTGTACCCACTCTGGGGGCAGGCATGTTAACGACGTCCCTTTGCCCAACGTTCCCCAGGCCTGAGAACATTGGCCACAGGATGGTTGGATTTTCATCTGTCATCCGACTCGGCAACGCCCCATGGAGACCACATGAGCCGTGGGTTCCCCAGGGGGTTGAGATTCATGGTGCAATGTTGTCTCAGTCAGCTGGGGCTGCTATCACAAAATGTCAGACTGGGTGGCCCAAACAACAGACTTGGGTTTCTGGAAGCTGGAAACCCAAGACCAAGGTGCTGGTGGATCCGGTTCCTAGTGAGAGCTCACTTCCTGCTTGCAGAAGGCCACTATCTCCCTGTGTCCCGCATGGCAAAGAGAAAACAAGTGCTGTGGTTGTCTCTCCCTCACCTGCTAAGGGCACTAATACTATGTTGAGGGCCTCACCCTTATGATCTGATGTCAACCTGGTCACCTTCCTAAGGCCCCACCTCTTAATACCATCACATTGCGGGGTAGGGCGTCAACACACAGATTTGGGAGGCTCACCAAGATTTAGTCTACAACAAACATCTAGGTTTTAGGACACCAGTGTCACTGGGGCACTCAAAGCATGTCTTTATGCTGCTTCAGAACTTCTCTGGCAATAGGCTCCCTCACTACAAGGGGTCCAGGGAAGCAAATGGTGCACCCCCCCCCTTTCCTGTTTTTTTTTTTTTTTTTTTTTTTTGTTTTTTTTTTTGAGAGAAGTTATAAGGGCCAAGAGGCAGTGTAGGTTGGTGAAAGAGATTTCGTTTTGAGGTTTGGAGGTTTTAGACAGAGACCACGAGCTTCTGTCTCCCAACACCTTGCCCACAGCTGGGTGGTATCAGGGGGTTGGGAAGTCAGGGAGCAGGGCTGAGTGGCCGGCCCAGTTTTCATACTCTGGGCCAAAAAGCAGAACAGAAGCTGTTGCTGGGGCAGTGTCTCCGGCAGCACTTGAGGTGTAGGGCCCTGGGTTTCTAGGTGGGACCCCAGCCCCATCAGCTAAGAAGGGTTTGGAGTCCAGCCTCTGCCTCAGTGTCAGGGAGCTGGTCCCCCCCTCCCACACACACACACCTGGGTGGGGGTTTTGCTTGATTTATGCTTACCCTCCGGGACTCTCTCCCTCACTTGCCGGGTTTTCTCCGTGTTCCTGCCCTCACTGCAGCTGTGACATCTGCCCCCCTCCTCCCCCACTCCCACCCCAGGAAGCTGCCTGGCAGGGTAGAGCACCCCCACCAGCTGCGTTGGCTTGAAGAAGAAAGCCGGAAATCTCCATGGGTAACAGGGCTACCCCGTTTGCGTGCATCAGCATTAAAAGCCTGCACGACCCACTTTTCCTGTTATTGGCTCTTCCCGCTCTCATAATCCCGGGCTGAGTGACGTCACGCATGCCTCCACTTCCATCCGCCGCTTCCTGCGAGGGTTTCTTGGGCGGGGCGGGGCGCACCGCGCCGCAGCCGAGATGCACCGGGAGGTTTCCATCTCGTTCCTTCCGTGTCCCCCTTCCTGTCAGCCCTTTTGTCCCTCCGGAGGTCTCAATAAAACCGGAGCGGTGCAGCCTTGTCTTTGGTCCCAACGGCTCTGATGGGAAACTCACCGCCTTTCCTTGCCAACCAAGAAGCTTCATGTAGAGCCAGCATCTCAGAGAAACTCTCCATCGGGCCATTACAACATTGCTGGCCTTTTGGCAAAATATGTGTTGATCCATTTAATGATCGTTATTCAGTGTCTCTCCCACTCACATTTTGGGCTTTACATATTATATCATTTTTGGCTGAGTGTGCGTGACTTGGGGGGGGGGGGAGAGGCAGGCAATCATGCATGGAAGGGTAAAAAGATACAGTTGACTCCTGTGGACTAGCATGTTGTGTATGCAAATGTACATTTTTTTCTTCCAAAGGCAAACAGCAGAGAGTTATCCTCGGGCCTGAGTGAAAATATCCCTTTTTTTTTAAACCAATCTGCTCTTGTTTCCAGAAAAAGTCCTTCATTTTGTTTCTGCCTTCCCCGAGGGTTACTCATGCCGCCATCACTTCCTACTTGGGTCGTAGATGTCTTTGTGTCACGATGGGTCTGAAATGATGTCTTTTGAATATCCAGAGAGGCTGGCCAGCCAGACAGCAGAGAGATTAATTCTAAGCCTCTGGAAAATAAAATATTAGTCAGCTGCTTGAGTCACTCATGAAAAATTTGGAATTAAACTCCAAATGGCTCATCCAGATTTCCAGCGTTTTCATCAGCCCATCTCTTCCCATAATTCCAACCCAGAATCAACGTCACCTGTTACATAAGCCTCCCTTTCCTTGGTGCACAGGTGGGTGGCCATTTTCAAGCCCCTGGCCAGAGAGGACAATGGGGGAGCTATGGATGACCCCTTTGTGGGAGCCACAGGGCACCCACATTCCCACTCAGGTCCAGGGCTCACTTGCCCATGAGCCTGGCTCTCTCCAGGGAGGGCCTGTGGGACTATTTCCAAGGGTCTTCTGACCCCTGGCTTCCCTGGCCCGAAAGGACCCCCATGTTTGGCTCTGCCGTAATTACTAGTCCCTAGCACACCCTAACACACACCATTCTTCACCACGGTTGCATGAGCTAAGTCTGTTTCTTAGGATGTAAGGCGCTAGCCCAGAAGGCTAGAGCCAGGAGATAGTTCATGATACCCAGGGGGCCATGCTTTCGCTTAGCCTAGGTCCACCCAGTTGACCATCTCCCCATGAATAAAATCCTGATAGTTTCTCTCTTCTCTTTCTCTTTCAGTAAGTAGCCCTCAGAGAACAGCCTTCTTACTACCACCTGCTTCCCAGCAAGCCTTGTCCCTGCTGGGACTGAGATGTCTATGTGCACACCAAACACATGTGCTCCCCAGCCCAAGCATGGGGTGGTCCCTGGGAGAGAGCCCCATCAGGACTACATTTCCCATCCTCCTTTGTACCCAGGCAAGGCCATGTGATGACTTCCTGCCAATGGGATGTGAGGAGGCTTGCTGAGTGTCACTTCAAGTTGGGGTTCTTAAGAAGCCAATGTGATTTGCCCCTGCTGTCCAGTTGCCGGCTTCAGACAGAGCTTGTCAGGGGCCTGGAGGACACAAGGATGGCAGGCTCCAGGCCCCTGATATAACATAGAGAAGAAAATCTTCCACTGACCAAGGTCACCTGTCCTGGATTGTCACATGAGTGAGGCATGAAGGTCTATTGTGCTAAACCATGAGAAGTGGTGGGGAGTCACTTGTGACAGCTGCTGGGGTTACCTTCACTCCTCCAGTGGCCACTTGTGGCCCCCTCCCCTCTGGAGCTGCTGACCACTCTCCCCAGGGGCTACCTTCCCCACAACAGTTGAGACCAACACCCGAAGGCAGGGCAACATGGCGTCTCCTGTCCCTTCAGGGTTACCCACAGTCAATGTTTCTCTCCCTGTCCCTGGCAAAGAGAGGGTGCAGCCAGGGGGCTGAAAGGAGGTGCTGGGGCTTGCTCCCCGACAGGGGGGCGGTCAGGCTATGAGGAGCCAGCGCTCTGGCCACACAGTCACCCAGCCAGTCACCTCCTCTGGTCCTGCACCTGCAACATGGAATGATGTCCACCCCCCAGGGTCAGTGAGAGGCTTCCAAGGCGTCAGCTGTTTCAAGGACCGGGGCCACCGCAAGGGCTCAGGAAATGTTAGCTCCCCTCCGTCTTTCGAGGAGGAAAGGCAGACACAGAACCTTAGCTTTCAGGAAAGCAAAGAGGAAAAAACCCCTGAAAACCCAGGACTTCCTACCGTGCCCTTCCTGGTCGGTGATGAGCCAGGCTCACGGCATTCCAGGGAGGTGAGGCCGGGCCAGTGGTCCAAGTGGCCTGCTCCCCCCCCACCCCGATCAGGGAGGCTCATCACCTCCCCATTCACACCAGGAGCCCCAGAAGGGGCCCACGAGACACCTTCACACCACAGCTAGGCTCGAGCACCCCTCCAGGGCGGGGGAGGCACCGTCAGCACCCATTGATTTCCTGTTGACTCGGATGCCGTCCAGAGCTTTGCTTTGGAAACCTGTCCGGCTGTCTGACAAGGAGGGGACACACTGGGTCTCTTCCTGGATGGGCGGCCATGCCTGCTTCTCACCTGCCAGGCACCTGCTTCTCACCTGCCGTCTTTTCGAGGTTCCGGCCTTTGTCGACATCCCTGGTCACCACATGGGGCCGACGCTGCTCCCCCTGAGTCCACGGACTCCTCCAGGAGGTCAGCCCCCAACAGAATGCAGCTGAGGAGTCGCTGCCCGCGAGGCGTTCCTTGTGACACTGCAGAGGGACGCGGAACCTCTCATTTCCAGGGCAACCAGACATGGTAGCATTGGGCCTTCCCACCCACACGTCCATGAGGGGTTTTTTTTTGGGGGGGGGCGGAGGGGACGGGGTGTGTGTGCATTCAAACATAAACAAGTTCGAGTCGTGGAATTTAAAACCTGAAAAGGGATTTTTCGAAGGAGTCTCTTCAAGTCCAGCTCTGCGGGACAAAGCAGTCAGGGACGTCTGTTTACTTGGACATTCAGTCGTCGGCCTAAAGGATGAATATGGGATTGGAGGGGGGTGGCTACCGCGGTGTAAAAAAAAATGAGGGACAAAAATCCTCATTGAAACCAAAGAAACAGGCACGTTCAGGTATCCCAACTGCCTCACGTCATGTCAGCTGAGTTAAACACACCGGTGAGGATCACGCAGCCCAGACGGACGGAGGGCTGGCGGTGGGCAGACTGGCTACTTTCTGGAAGGGACGTTTCCCAGCCTTCGCTGAGTGGCCGGATGTTTCCCTCATTACAGCCGTCCTCAGGTAAAAGGGACTCTTGCCTGTTTGACGCTCGGGCAGCCTCCCTGCGAGGTGTGGGAACCATGGACTTGTGACCGCCTTCAGAGATGACGCTCTTCAAACATCTTCAGCACCCGGTGTCCTCGTCCTCGACGCAGCACGCTTACCGGAAGATTTCCTCCGAGCCCGGCACTGAGTGCCACCAGGAACAGACAGCCACACCCATCCAGAAGGTGGGACTTTCTCCACAGCAGCTCTTCGGGATCCTTTGGGCCATCTCAGGAGATGGAAAAATACATTTCAAAAGCAACAGAGAAGGTAGGGTGACTGTTCTAGACCAAGGGAGGCCGCAGAGGCACAAGAGCCATGTGGAGACCCCAGGTTAGACCCTCATGAGACGTAATGTCAACACAGCTGATAACAAGCATTCTTGCGACAAATGGGGAAATTTGAAAATGGACTGTATGTTTACTTTAGATTGTGGCATTACTATGTTTTCCTTAGGAATGATGGTGTCGCATTTATGTTGGGGAACATCTTTACTCTTGGATAGAGGGGGACATATATAAGGGTGACGTGTCATGATGTCTACAACTATTTTATTTTATTTTATTTTATTTTGAGAGAGAGAGAGAGACAGGAAGGGAGGGACAGACGTCTACAACTTTTAAATGGCACAAAAAAGATACGTATGGGCCCTGGCCGGTTGGCACAGCGGTAGAGCGTCGGCCTGGCTTGCGGGGGACCTGGGTTGGATTCCCGGCCAGGGCACATAGGAGAAGCGCCCATTTGCTTCCCCCCCCCCTCCTTCCTCTCTGTCTCTCTCTTCCCCTCCTGCAGCCGAGGCTCCATTGGAGCAAAGATGGCCCGGGCGCTGAGGATGGCTCCTTGGCCTCTGCCCCAGGCGCTAGAGTGGCTGTGGTCGTGGCAGAGCGATGCCCCGGAGGGGCAGAGCATCGCCCCCTGGTGGGCAGAGCATCGCCCCTGGTGGGCATGCCGGGTGGATCCCGGTCGGGTGCATGCGGGACAGAAAAAAAAAAAAGATACATATGCTGTGTGTACATGCAGAGATAAAGCAACAATATTCAAGTCGTCACATCTGTGGGGTCTACACAGAGGTACTCCCCATAGACAGACAATGAACCAATCCACGCTCTGCAAATTTCGGCCTGAGAAAACGAAAGGTCTTGATGATTCTGTCCTTGGGAGGCAAGTTGGTACTTCAGATTCAAGAAGAAATCCGTAGGCAGCAGACAATAAAACAACAATAACAACAATAAACACAATTTCCTGCTGTATCCTCAGTCCCCACCTGGAGGAACACCTGGTACATGCAGGGTGTTTGACAGACGTTGGAAAAAATAACTGTGGAATATTATTTAGCCACTGAGACAAACTTGGCCAGCCTCCCCGCATGGTAACGTAAAATGGTCTCCGGCAGATTGAAATGAGCAGGAGAGAGATTATTCTGTCGGACTAAACGCACACCCGGAGGCGCAGAGAAAGTCTGGGAAGGACCCGCCCCTCAACAGCTAACGCCAGGAAGAGGAGCTTCTCGTTTTACTTAGTCATCTATCTGTATACCTTAAAACTGTCTGATAGGACGCACATGATCGTCTTTGAAGTAATGAGGTTTCTTCAAAATGCCTGCACGGTGATTCTACGTGTGTCAGGAGGGGTGACCCGGGATGGGACATGAACAGGGGTGAATATTCGATCCACTGTGAAAGCTACACCAGGCCTGCTCACCTCACGGGCGACGACTCTTCCAGGGTTTGAGCAAAGCATGCTCGCTCACACTCAGTGCCGTGAGCCGGCCTCCCCGGTGCCCCCCACCCCGGAGGCCTCTCACGGGTCCAAGGAAATCCATGTGGCACCCACATTCCCATACCCAGAACGTGCGTCCGCGTTATCTCAGAAACAAGGGGCGCGAAGCGTAAAAACAAAATCAAGTTTTGCCCAGTTTCAAGTCATGGTATCAGCCTGGTGGGAGGAAAACCTTCCCCTATGTGCTAGCATTGAAATCGCCAGAGCTTCCCCTCGGAGGGTGATTGGAGACGGGACCCGATGAGCTCTCAGTGCCGGTGGCTTCTGCCACCAGGTTATGGCAAGGAGGACAGGAAAGGAGAAGGCTGTCCCTCTGTCTCCCTCTGTCTAGAGTGGGCGTAAGAACTTGGAAGCTAAAGTATTCTTTTTGTGTGGAAGGATGCAAACATTAGCAAGCATGTCCTCTCCCTAAATCCTAGGCAGCAGCGGCCCAAAAGCCCCACCATGGACACTGCACACACAAAAAATCGGTAGGTGGGGGGAGGGGAGGAGGCAGGCGAGGGTCCACGGGGTGAGGGCTCCCTGACTCCAGAGGCTGAGAGGGCGAATCACGTGTCCTAACCTCCCAAAAGACCTTGTCATTTGCAGCTGGCTAACAGGGACTGGGAGGGGGGAGTGTGTGGAAAAAAAAAAAAACACAGCTACCCAACGTGTGAATCACCTTTCAAGTATTTAATTTAATTAGACAAGGAAAATGGGGCTTGTTTCAAACCCTCCCTTGGCGCTAACGTCTGTCACAAAGCGGCCCGGTGTAAACCGGTCCAAGTGAAGAAGTGATTACTGGGACTTAAGCACATTTATCACAGCGGCTGCACTCGGACAAAGTGCGTCTGATGGGGCTGAGCCCTCGGCCGGGGCCCTCCAGACCCCAAAGCATGGATTCCAGGCCTCTCCCAAACCCCCTTTTAATAAGCCTCGGTAATAGGTTTCGTTGGGGAGGGGGCGTTTGTTGGTATCTCGGGCTTGTCGCACCCCAGGTTGTAGGGGAGCAGTACTTTCGCCCTCTGTCTCCCCTGTAGCTTTAGACTCAGACAGCGTGGCAGGCCGGGGAGCCCTTCGCTCACCTCTAACCCTTGGCCAATGACCGGCTTACAGTCACAGGGCGGCCCGTGACCGGCAGAGTCAGATTAAGTCCAGGCCAGGCGATGCCCACATCATAGGAGATCCTTTCTGTCTCACGCGAGGCAGAAAGAACGGGGAGCTGATCTTGGCAGCCGAAATGAGGGGTGTTTGCTGGCACCTGCCCCGTTTTTGCGTCCCCTTGGTCACTTTTGTTCCTCTCCCGTTTCTCTCTGAGTGGCTTGTACATGGGGAAGGCGGGTTCCCGGCACCACTGCTCTGTGCTGACCAGGGGACCGAGGGCAGCACGTGGTAAGCACTGGACACAACTGTGAGCAAAGAAAGAAACCTCTCCACGCTCACAGCCAAGCGAACGCCTGAACTTGAAGAGTCAGTCCCCTCCCGCGCAGGAGAGGATGGATTCCTGCAATGCGCCGGCCCCTGTGCTGGAGTCCAAAAACTGAGGGGAAAAAGAGAAACAAAGAAACAAGCCCCAACCCACAAGGAACTCGCAGCCCAGCAGGTGAGAACACAATTTTTCTTCTCGTGTTTGGCAAAAAAAAAGAAAAAGAAAAAAAAAAAGAAAGAAATAGAGGCTCAGGGAGAGAGCATCATGGCCAAAACACCCCTGGACTCGTGACCTGGACATCGACATGGGGTCATGTTCACATGGTCTCTCCCAACCCCCAAAACAAAGGAAGCAGGCTAGGACTTGTTTGTGATCCTGGACTGCTGGGTTGGACCTTTCCCTTTGGGAAAAAAAAATACTCGATTAGGCAAGTTAGGAGAGACAGGGATCGGTGAGGGGCCTGGGCTGTTGGAATCCTTCCAAAGATTGAAAGACCCTAAATATTCTATTTAGCACTTGCCTCTGTGGAAGGACCTCTGCCCCGCCCCCCACCCCTTACTTCTTGGCAGACCACACTGTGGTCAGGAGGTGGCTACAGACTGCCTGCTGCCACCATTCTGACACCCTCTGGGCCAGGCAGGCTTGAGAGCGAGGGGTCCGGCTGGACCTTCCGACAAGTCCCCTTAGGACCTTTGGGAACACCGTGACTGTCCTTGCCGCAGGTGTCCCAACCTGCTGCCCTCCCCCCAAGGCACTCTGCCCCTGAGAGCGTTGCTCATCCGTGGTCCCCAGTCCTAGGCGATGTAGCAGCCTACGGCACCATGGGGAGAAACTGGCCTTTCCCTTTTCTTCAGGTTATCTTTCTTCCACGTTCCACTGGGAACACTCAAACCCATCACACTGTACGTTCTGAACGGGCAGCTTTTGGGGTAACAATGATACCTCCACAGACCTGTTCATACGAAGAGAGAAGCGATTCTTCCGGTTGGCAGACAGATTCCAGCCTGCGGTGACCCCCTGTTGGCTTTCAGAGGGCCTCCCAGACCAGCAGTGGCATCCGATGCCAAGCTGTGCTCAGCCCTTAGTTATCGTAGTGGTCTTCTTAAAGCAGCTCTCACGGGGTTAGTCCCCAAGAAGGCCAGGCTGCATCCAGGGGCTGGGAGATTTGGGGGTGCTGTGGTTCCCCGGTAAGCCTGGGCTGCACCCAGCCTGATCCGGCAAGCCTGATGCCATCTGCCATCAGGACGTGGGGCAATGTTTCTGGGAGTCCTTCCCACCTTCAGGACATGACATGGGGCGGCCTGTGTCTGGCCAGTGCCCCAGGCACACTCTGGCCAGGGCAGCGAGAATCGTTCTCTACCCTCCCCCCCACACACACACATCAGCTGAGGAGGTCACCAGGCGCATGTGGCAGACATGTTATTGACGAGTGGTTACACGGGGCTGAAGAACAAGGACAGCAGGCTGATGGGATGACAGGCTACGAGCTTTGCCCATGTCCAACTTGAATTCAGTCTGTGCAGAAGATAATTGGAGACATAGAAACCCAGCCCTGAAGTCCACTTGTCATGGGGCAGGGAGGTTTGTATTCTTGAACACAACGCACACGGGATTCTTCTAGGCTGCCTTGAAAAACCAGGTGGCCGTTTTACACGTGGCTTCTGAGGATCGCCCTAACTACTTTCTTTATGCAGGACTTTGTGCCCAAGTGAGTGGGTGGTGTCTGTCACGTGTCATCGTAACTGTTGCATTCCCCCCCCCTCTTTGTCTTTTGCCATAGAAGAGCCTGCATACACCCGGACGTGATGGTAATTCAGTGTGGTCTCTCCAGACCAGCGGCGTCCAGACATTACCCGAGCACCTTGTTAGAAATGCAGGTTCCTGGGCTCCACCCCGGGCTTGCTGCATCAGAAACCCTGGGAGTGGGGCTCCACAATATATATATATTTTTTGTATTTTTCTGAAGCTGGAAACGGGGAGAGACAGTCAGACAGACTCCCGCATGCGCCCGACCGGGATCCACCCGGCACGCCCACCAGGGTCGATGCTCTGCCCACCAGGGGGTGACGCTCTGCCCCTCCGGATGAGGCTCTGCCCCTCCGGGGCATCGCTCTGCCGCAACCAGAGCCATCTAGCGCCTGGGGCAGAGGCCAAGGAGCCATCCCCAGCGCCCGGGCCATCTCTGCTCCAATGGAGCCTTGGCTGCGGGAGGGGAAGAGAGAGACAGAGAGGAAGGAGGGGGGGTGGAGAAGCAAATGGGCGCTTCTCCTATGTGCCCTGGCCGGGAATTGAACCCGGGTCCTCCGCACGCCAGGCCGACGCTCTACCGCTGAGCCAACCGGCCAGGGCCTCCACAATATTTTAATAAGCCTTCTTGGGGCTTCTGATGAGGTTGAGACCTGCTTGCACGAATGTATACAGTGGAGCTCTGTAATTCCACACTCCAGAAAATGCCTACATTGTGAATTCAGAACACGGAAGTTCTTGCCTGAGAGCAGCCCTACCTGATTTCCAGCCAGCTTAGCCTCTGCGCACCGGCCCTGCGTCCCTTCTGTTCCAGTTAACTTTTTTCTTATTCATCCTCTGGGCTCCCCTCATGCTGCCTGGCTCCCGAGCACTGGTCCTGTTCTGGGCCCTCAGCACCAGGCACTCAGAGATATGGAATCAGGTTCATTTCTTCTCAACTTTCCCAGGCTTTTGTGAGCATGCTCAGTGAAGAACACAAGGGTAGAGCCCGTGAACGATATATAAAAAACTTCCCATGCAGAACAAAATTGGGGGTCTCCTGAGTTACCAAGACGAGGGTGGGGTGGGGTGGAGGACCCCTCTCAGGAGATTTATTATAGTGCTAGCTTCCGGGGGTGCAGTGGGATAGATAGGAGGACTATCTCAACTTTCATATCATGTGAGGATAAGCTTCTACCGAGCAGGCATTTAATAGTGTCCATTAAAACAGAAGGTGATTAAAGCACTTTTTAATTTAAGAAATTATTCACCGGAGCAGGAATGCTATCAGTTGATCTCAGGTCAGGTTTCTTCTTTTCTTTTCTTTTCTTTTCTTTTTTTTTTTTTAACTCCCTAATAACTTCCTAAACATCAAGCATTTCCATGAAGCCAGCCGGTTCCTTAATTAGAGGCTTTGTGACTAAATGCTCCTACAGATGTCTCAAAGGAATGGCCAGGATCCCCGTCTAATGTAGGGTTTGGATGGTCCGTGGAGCCTATATACATATATGAACCCTTTTATCTTAATGCTCAAAGGCGTCCAGGAGAGGTGGCAATGAGGGGTGACACACCTTGACAGGCAGCCCGGCTCAAGGATGAGGCTGCCTACCAGAGGCTGGGAATGGAGGTGCTGGTACCGCAGGCCACTATGGGGCCCGCGCTGGTCACACAGCAACCCTTGGGGGTTCCTCACAGGTTGGTGAGCATCCTCGTGGGCAGGGCTCAACATCTGGGGCCCTCCACACTGCTATGGTTCCTCCCAGCGCTGAGGGTCTCTCTTCAGAGGGGACGTGGGAGCCCGCAGATGTTGGTGCAGAGGTCGGGCAACGGAAAGCAGTCGCAGCCAGAGCCCTGAGCCGGGCCTGGCCTCCCCTCCTGCTGGGAGGCCATTCCCAGCCCTCTGACTTCCTCCAGTCTGGGTGTCTTCTCTGCTCCCTAACCCGTGACACGGAGCTCCCTCAGGTCCCTTCTAGCTCCCAAACTCTCTCCGCTCCCTAAGACCTTCTCACGGAAGACTGATGTTCAGGACCCATGTGGAAATAGTTAAGTGAGGAGAGGAAAGGTGGGGGAGGAAGAGGGACTGAGGGAACTGACTCTGAACCCCAGCCCAGTTAAGGGCCAGATGGGGAGTGTGAGCCCAGGAGGCAGGACACAAGTGTCATCACATCCCTGTCACCTGGCTCACTGGGGACTTAGGGCAAGGCCCCAGATCTGGGTAGGCGAGCTGCCTTCCGCGTTGGGGTGGCAGGGAGATGGATGTGGGGAAGTACCACAAGGATGAGTCAATGTGCTGCCGTCGGACATTTGTGGGTTACAGACAGTTGGACCGTGGCCCCGGGCCTTCTTCCCTGGAAACATTGCATGGGCACGCATGACATCTATGCACCCCTTAGGCCTCACTGTGTCCGAGGGGCACAAGTACCCAGCATACAGAGCAAGGCAGTGGTGACACAGAGGTGATCAAGGTGCCTGGGTTGGCCCGGGGAAGGCTGAGGGCCAGTCTGGAGGCTGGAAGCGTTCCTGGTGGGGAGGTAGGGAAGGGGTGGGCAGGCTGAGGAGGGCTCAGCCTCAGCCTCAGCCTCTTCCTCTGCAAAAATAAAGCACTGACCTCGCAGGGCGGTGGTGCTGAGGATGAAAGAGGAATACGGGGTCCTCGGGTACGACAGCCTCAACACGAGATGTTTTGAGTTTACTACGCTCACTCCCATAAAAACTTTAAAAAAAAATTGAGATGTGTTTTGGCTTACGCCAGTAGCGTCGTACTTACAGAGGACGTGGGCGAACTAGTTTGGTTGCGCCCGGCGGAAGAAGACGCAGTAACACCAGTCGGAGTGAGGTGGTTGGCATCCCCCCCCACCCCCCCTCCCCTACGTTTACCTACGCTGTTTTGGGCTGTTAAAAGCGCAAGTGTTCCGTCTGTGTTACGGTGTGTTTTGACGTATACCGAGATTGGGGTTATGTCCCTCTAGTTAGTAGGAACTTAACTGTGTCATCACCCCAGGACTCCCTGCACAGATAAAGCGCGTCAGGGAGGAGTGTGCATATGAATGGACCGCACGTTCGCTCCCTTCCAGTTTTCTTACCTGGGACAGGGCTTTGGAGGGGCCGTAGCGCCTGCTCCTCGCTCACGGACCACCTGCCAAGCCACTGACAATACGCGCGCGGGTGCTATTCTATTTGTTGGGCCAGAAAGCCTGAGGCCGGACCCCTGCCCTTCCAGAGACTTCCGCCAGGGCCGGTGGAGACAAACATGTAGACCGGTTTCCCACGTAGAGGGAAGGAGGGCAGGACCATCCCTCCAACGAGGGCTTCCCCAAGGACAATGGTGGGAAAGGCGTTGTCATGACTGCAACAGCCCGGGAGAAGCCAGCGGAAGAGGCAGCCTCGCGAAACCCGGGGAAGGGAGGGTGGCCCGTCCCCCTCTTCGCTGCCTGTCACGACAACTAGAAGGGGCAGAAACGCCGAGTAGCAACACCGTTGGCATCTTTGTGCCAGCTCCGGCATCCGGTCCTCTAGCCCAGTGGTCCCCAACCCCCGGGCGGCGGACCGGTACCGGTCCGTGGGTCATTTGGTACCGGTCCACAGAGAAAGAATAAATAACTTACATTATTTCCGTTTTATTTATATTTAAGTCTGAACTATGTTTTATTTTTTAAAAATGACCAGATTCCCTCTGTCACATCCGTCTAAGACTCACTCTTGACGCGTGTCTCAGTCACGTGATACATTTATCCGTCCCACTCGAAAGGCCGGTCCGTGGCCCAAAAAAGGTTGGGGACCACTGCTCTAGCCCCTTTCAGACACACACACACACACACACACACACACACACACACACACACACACGGCATTTATAAACAAAACCGTGGCGTCACAGGAATTCCGAGTGCCTCGCTCGCGGGCCCCCCGCCCCGGGGGTACCCCCGGAATCTAAGCTGTTTTCTCTCAGTCAAGGTCCTTCTGAAAGGCACGGTGGGGACGAGGCTCACTCTCTCAGGAAATGTTCTACAGGAAACCGAGGCCGTCTGATGGACGTGCGCACTTGATGTCCAGGAGGCAGCCAGTCCCAAGCCCAGCCAGCTCTGGGCAGACACATCCCCATCCCATTATTGCTCTGTCCATAGTGGGTCGACCTCTGTTCAGCAAACAACCGACATGAGGCAGTGCCCCCCTAATCCTGGGACAGCTGAGGAGGTTCACAGGGGGGCGAGTGGCCTGGCTGCTACACCCCACACCGCCTGTCTGTGCTCACAGTTACAGCGACTGAAGCGCTTCAATGCTCCACTCCTTGGGCTTCCTCACCTGCAGACGGAAGGGCCTGGACTAGCTGCATTCATTTGACAAACACTGGCGGAGCTCCCACCACGTGAGAGGCACTGAGCGGGCGGGCACACTAAGGACAGGAGAAACAGGGAAGAAAGGAAGGACCAAGCCACGCCAGCGTGCTTCAACTAGGTGAGAAAATCATCCCACTGGTGCCGGACGTGGAAAAGTGGGGGAGACATGGGTGGTGATGGGGTGTAGGGGGGGTCTGCTGCAGCACCCACCTAGTGGCCCTAAGACCTCAGGAGAGCTCCGTCCAGGTGTAGCTGTGACCCACACGGTCGAGACGCGCTCTGGTGGGAGCTCTGAGCCGAACACGCCCGGGTGTCCCCAGCCTCAAGGGGCACCGTGCGCCACCCTTCAGAACCTCCCTGTGCAGTGGGATCTCCAGGAGGGAGGCTCCTGGGAGGCAGAACTCCCTGCGACCAGCCCCTGGGGCAGATTAAGGTTGAGGCCCCTCGGGCACAGAAGAAAATGCTTGATCCCATTTAAAAAAAAAAAAAAAGAGGGAATATAAAAATATGTTAACTGTATTTTTAAATAAATAAAAAATATTATGTACTATATTAATGTTCAAATTGCACATATGAAACCAAACTTGGTGTCGTCAGAAAAAAGTGTCAAGTTGGGGTTTCATGGGGCCCCCCGGGCACGCACATGGTGCACCCACCACTAAATCCACCCCTGACCAGACTGGTAAGCTCTCTGGAAGTTGTCATTAGAGTGGACAGCAGGTGGGTGGGGCCGAGGGAAGAAGGCAGGGACTAGGAGAGCCACTCACCTGGGGTCTGGAGCTGGGAGATGCTGTCACCCACATGGCCCTGGTTTCCTCAAGGGTGGGAGGGAACACAGGACTACCACATGTTCCTGAGACTTTGGAGAAAGGACTCTTTCAGCTGATACTGTTTGAGACTCAGGCAAGTAAGATCTGAGATCTCGCTGTGCTCATAGCAGATACTTTCTGGATGACATCGGTAACGAATCAGGAAGACGTGCCATTTGTCCCTCTCTGCCGCTGCCCAAAACAAGGTAATGTATGTAGCCCAGACTAATGCACTAAATGATGTTAGGCTATATAGTCCTACCTGGCTAAGGCAGGCATTAGTAGTCCAGGAACTCAAAGCCCCACATGAAAAGCAACTTGGAAAGGCCAATGCCATGGCCATATACAAGTAGTGATCGACTTACGACCTATGCAACTTACGACCACAATTGCCAGCCAGGACTGCTCTGTGTCTGGCAGCTCAAGGGTTGCCCAGCTGGGTGTACGACAGTGCGGACCAGCTTCTGGCAGCGTTACCGTCTCCGCGTGCACCACTTCAACTGTTATCCCAGACTCAGTACAGCAACTTGTGTTTTGTGTCTTGGATAGTTTTCATCAAACCCCTCCCAAGATGTCTTTGCAAATATTACACCAGTTGTACTGGTAATGCAGTGTTTTACTTAAACCTGACGAATGTAAAAATAAGAAACAAAACGGTGTAGATGATACAAATGGCATAAAATGAACAAAGAAAATTATGATGTTACAATGGAAGAAAATTATGATAAAATAGGACTTAAAAGATTTTTATAACATCATTTCACAGTACTGTACATATAGCCTACTCAACTCACGACCAAATCGTGTTATGACTGGTCTGTCAGAACCAATCGTGGTCGTTTTAAGTCGAGCACTAGCTGTACCTTGTGCATGTGTGTGTGCTTCCCTAAAGGGGTTCAGTAGCCAGGAGAGAGAGGGGGAAAAATCTAGAAACTTCTAGAAAATATCAAATGGTCATGGACAGTCTAAGCTCCACAATGTTTTTTTTTTTTTTTTTTGTAAAGAAAAACTGAACAGTGACCTGAACCGAAACTCTCAGAGGAAGAGAGGCAACATTAGCTCAAGATAGAACAGCAAGAAAACTGACTCTGTTTGCCAGATAAAATAGGAAGTCTCTGCAGCTGGGTCACCTCTGTGTCCGTCACGTTGCCAGGTTTCTCAACGTCCACAGAATCCAGTCGTCCAACGGAAGCCGTCTTTGAGAAAGACTTTCGCAGGGAAGTGAATCACTTCACGGCAGCTTACTGGGACGTCAGGTCAGTGCCCTCTCTACCCCATGTAAGACCATTTCCCAAACAAAAGGGACGCAGTAAGGTTACCATGTGTGATGGTTTCAGGGACTGGGACAAACCAACATGCAACTTGAAATGTTTGTGGTAACTACAAAAGATTACGATTTTTTGTTTGTTTTTTCCTTCAAGGGCCTATCTGCAACAGAATAGAAATAGCTATAATGTGGGCCTTTATTTACTCTCAATGGCTTAAAGATCTTCAGAATTGGCCGATCACTTACTTGGCTTGTAGGTGCACTGGAAATCCTACACGGGACCCCCGGGGGCATCGCCAATGATTAACCTGGCAGAGAACATCTTAGTACTTAAGTGTTAAGACACTCCTTCAGGACCAGAGACTAGACAGGGTTTTATTCGTGCCCTGATGCTCCCTTACAGAACCCCTCAGGAACCAGTCCACTCTTACCAAACAGGACTCAATTCTCTCACGGTCACGCAGGAATCAGTGTTCCCTCGGAAAACCAGGAAGTAGCTATAAAAACACGCCACTGAACACGGGGGGAGGTCCCGCTAGGCGCTATAATGGCGGACCGCTTGATTACCTAAGACTTAAGAGACCTTTAAATGACAGAATAACGATCAAGACAAGTCAGCTTGGTGTCCTGGGGGTCCTACATCAACTCAGGCCTCCTTATCGGTAACAGGCAGTGGCTATTTCAAATATTTATTGGTACACGTAAGCCACCATGAACTTGAACATCAAAATTTGTATGACACGTTGGTGACGGACGAGGACTTGACTTGGGGGAGGGGCAGGGGTGATCGCACACTACGGTGTGCAGAGGTGCGTCGTGGAGTTGGGTGCCTGAAAGCGGTAGGATTGTGTCACACAGTGCCACTGCAATAAATTCAATTTAGAAACCTGTTAGAATGTGTTAAGAGAACATAGGGTTACGCTGCGTTATGTAATCTGCAGGCAGAGGAGACAAATTCATTTCCACCTTTGAAGCCCAACTCCACAAGAGGTGGAAATATATAAATATGTTATTTTTATCAAGTAGATAATCTGTTGAATCATTAGCTTGTCGGCCATTTTTGCAAAACTGTCTCTCAGCTGAAAAAACAATACACGACTTACATCATATTGAAAAAGGAGTGGCTTCAAGATTTCCAAGCAATAAGGTTATTTTTCACATCTGAACTCCCCCGCAGATCATTGGGAACCGTTTCAAATGTCCCAATTCTCGGCTTCCCCCTCAGCTGCCAAACCCTGGACAAGTCTGCAACAAGATTAAAAAGTTGCAAAACCTCGCATTTCTCCCGGCAAAGTGCTAAATCCTGTGCTCCCTTTTCCCCAGAATGCCATCCCTCATGTCAGCCGGGAGCTCTCCTGCAACACGCTCAACACTGATGGTCCACAGAGGACGCATGAAATCCAGAGTGATTTTGCTTTTACCTCCTGCAGCCTCGGGGAACTCCCTCAGGCTCACTGTGCCAGCGGCATGTGCCGTGTCCTGTGCTTGGAGACACTGAGGTCCACACTGTGTCCTCAGTTGAGGTGAGCTCAGCCCCAAAAGGCTCTGCATTGGGAGCACCACAGTGGAGAATGTGACAGTCATTTGTTGGGCTGTATTTGTAGAATGCATTAAAAAAAAGGGGGAGAGGGTGGTAAGAGCCACCATCTCTGATCTAAAATACTTCTATTTTCTGTATCAGAAGCTTAACACAATTCCCAACGATCTAAAATGCCGAGGAAGAAATCGCTTTTTGTGTCCTTTTACCAAAGAGCTCGGGAATATGGATGGGCAGACTCGAAAGAAAACACAATTCCAAGCAGTTTTAAACCAGATTTAAGTTTTTTTTTTGTTTTTTGTTTTTTTTTTAATTCAAACTGACCCAAAGCAAAACTTACATTACAAAGGAAGAACAAAATCCGTTAATGGTAGCAACACGCTGGGAGTTAACAGGAAAGTAAAACTGGTGGGCAGCTCGGCGGGAAGGTTAGCATCTCGATGTTCGTTTGGTCCACTCCGGTCCCGAACGGCACGCGGCTGTCTCTTTGAGGTGCACGCCTAACAGAACCGCGCCAGCTCCCGCGGGGTTCCACGTGTGCGCCCCCGGCCAGGACGCTGACTTTTGATTAGTGGTATGCAGTTCCAAGCCTGGCTGCCTGATCATGACTTACAGAAACACAACGGTCAAGTCCTCCAAACCAATGAGCGCGGGCTATTCTGTAGTGAAACCGTTGAGAAGGGTGGGAATTAAATAACCTAAAGAACACTCTCTCTCGTGCTGCTGTACACGTACGAACAGAAATATTTACATGGGGCAGGGGAGGAGGAAGGGAGGGGGGAAATAATGTCGATTTCAAAAGGTGTGGTTCGCAGTTCATGGGCGAGTGTCATCTTCTAGGAGCTGGTTTCTTTGGTGTACTGGCCAAATACATTTTTTATAAGGGTTTTTAGTCAGAAGCTTAAATAATAAACTTCAAAGGAGGTGTGAAGGGGTGACAAATTTGATGCTATTTGGAACGTCTCAGTCAAGGTTCTAGAAAAACCGCCCATCAGTTGAGATTTTCTGAAAACACTCGTTTTTCTGTACTTGTTGCGTGACCACAGAATGCTCCTTGGACAAACAAATTCAAACACGGACCTGCCCACTTAGCCCTACGTTCCACGGATTACCACCTCCGAGACAGTTCAGTGACAGGGAAGTATGACATGTGATTGGGATTTTATTAACCACAAAAATAAGACAGGCTCTTTTTTAAGCTTCCAGGTAAATCAAACCTCGAACAATCAATAGTGCGATGGTGCACATCTTCATTAAATAGGAATTTCTAGGAATTTCAATGCCAGGAAATGCTCTCCTAATTTTTTTCCCCCTCATGCCGCAGCAAGAGCAAAGAAGGAAGAATTTACCTTGATCTGATCTGTCCTCGGCACGCCCCGACTCAAACTTCGAATGTTTGCGGGAAGAGAATCATTCTGAATGAACTGATTACACACTTACACACCCCGGAGGAGCGCAGCCCTGTGGGAACAGGGCGCTGACCTGCCCAGAGCGGCAGCTCGGGTGTGCTCCCGGCTCCTCCTCTCCCCGTCTCCCTGGGCCCTGCGGGTTTAGGGGGAAGGGACGCTGACTTCATCTCTGGATGCTGCGTGTGTCCCGGGCACTGCTAATGTGGTCACCTCTGACCTGGGCTTTGGTTTAAGGAATTGGAACACAGATCAGTTCCCGATTTCAAGGTGGGGGGAGGGTCTCTCTCTCTCTTTCAGAAGTTAACACTTTGGAGGTATTTTTATGGGGAGAAGAACAGACCACCTATTTCTAGCTACCAGGCTACAGCTCCAGTTTTGAGATGGTCACTAGCTTCTGGCAAAAGTCTATGTAGCCTATCAGTGACCCCCTCAAAGCATCCCTCCAGAAACATGTGAGCCCCTCCAACCACCCAGTCCGCTCTCCTGATGCCAACCCATGGCTACTCTGCATCCCAAGGGACACAGGTGGTGCTGGAGAGAATGTCACTGTGGGTTCTGGGGAACAGGAAAAGCCAGAGCTGGCACCCGGGGCTGCTGGTCTTTCCTTTACACCCCTCAGGGGAAACAATTCTATGCTTTTACACGGACTGACATAAAACCGGGAATTAAACGTGAGAAGCCCTTCAGCGTGTAAACTTCTGACGAAAAGTGTGATTACTGGAGTGGAACTACTTTGAAATTTCCCGAGGCACTGGGGACAATACTGGCAGGGGTACAGAGAAAGGTTTTTCGGAAATGAGCAGGATGACAAGTCAGGCCCAGAACCCACGGCTGAGGGCATTGTCTCAGACCCCCGCTGCTTCCGGAAGCTTCCCCAATCAATGGCAACACGACGTCACATCCCCCCCTTTTTTTTTACACTGCGAGCATGTGCCGCCCCGTCAACCCGGAAGAGGACCGTCCCAAAGAGCTTCCCGCGCACCCCCTGGAAGCAGACAGGCTTTGCTGCCTTCGCACATTGGGGACGAACCGGGCTCACAGTGTGCACCCTGGAGAAATGTCACCCATAGATATTTTTAACTGGGAAAGGGAAGGGAATAAAAACAAAACGAAAAACAAAACACACCGGGAAACCACCCCGAGTTATTTAACCGATCAAGCCAAATGCTTTCAACGGTCTTTGGGACTATTTTTTTTAAGGGGATACTCGACCACCAGGATGTGAAATGTTCTGCTCAAAGTGGAGGACAGGAAGCAGGTCAACACCAACACGGAAGGGGACATGCTATGGCTCTGCAATCTGACCTCAGGTGGCCGCTGCGGTCCTCCTGGGCGTGTTGGGGCGGGGCTGGGCAGGGCGTGGGGCTGGGAGGCCGGGCAGAGTCCCAGGTGGGACAGACGAGGAGGAGGATTGCACGGGGCGGGGGGCACTTTAAAGAGAGAAAGCAGTGACTTTTGAGAGTTATTTTCTTTCTTGTTAATTTTTTTTTTTAAAGCACTATTCAACTAGAGACAGAAGTTGGGGAGGCCCAATGTCTCTGGGTAGTGTACTACAGTTGTTAAGAAAAAAACCCAAAAGTTCAAAAAGCCAGGGGCGCACCAGCAGGGGGAAACGGAGGTAAAGGCGTTTCGTCACCTGAAAGCTACAAGTGGTTAGGAAAGGAACAGTGTAAAACAGCCAACCTGTATTCATTAAAAACCAGGGAGGTAACAGCAGTATTTAAAAGAAATCTCTGAGGGCAGTTTTCCAGTAGGATCCAGGACCTCCCCACCTCACCCCGGGCCCCGGGTGACACTATGACTCCCCAACTAACATGTGCTCCGGGCGGTTTTATAAAAATGAGCACGCCAATGAAGCCTTCCGGAGAGGGTCAGCTCTCCGCTCCAAACCTGCTTGCGTCATGTTTGGAAAAACAACCCTTGTAAATGCAATATTGTAGAGAGAAAGCTTGGACCTCTTAAACCTGGACCAGGAAACCAAATTAAGACCTTCAAGCATGTGGTGTGTGTATTTATATATGTGTGTGTATATACATACACACACACACACACACACACGTATATATAGATTTTAAAAATACAAAACAAAAAAAACCCCTCCCCTACAATGAAAACCAACCAACCAACCAACCAAATGAAAATAACCCTATAAGTGTATACCTGCTTTCTGACTGCACCACGAGTCAGAAATTGCATAGGATATACTTTTGTGCAAGGCCAACAGCCTCTGAAGTAACTGGAATAGAACTCATCCCGCTCAGTCCTGCGTCTGTCAGATATCATCGAACTTGTGTTTTAAGTAGTCCTTTATGACCTTGGCAATCGGCAGTTCATCAAGTAGCTTTAGGTTCTGAAGGCCTATACACTGTCGGATTTTGATTCGGCACAGGTCCTGCAAGTTTCTGGGCTGTCCTAGGAGAGACAGAATAAAGAGAGCGTTACAAAGCTACCGAGCGGAATGTGGCAGGCAGGCCATGGGGTTCTGGGAGCCGCTGTTCATTTTCCTGGCAAGTGTCTCTTGGGGAACATACCATGCAAACGATTCGAGGGGCTCCCGCTCAAGAGGAGGTACCCTGTGCCCCTTCCTGTGCTGTCTCATCGGAGCCCTTTCCCAACCCTGGGACCATCAGTCAGTATTGTCACCTCCCCTTGACAAGTAAGGACGCCCAACATCAGGGATTTCAGTGAACTGCTGCTCAATTGAGATGACCAGCTAAGGCTTCCTGACCAAGGTGAAAACCAGTTCCGATTCGGAACGCCAGCTCTCGTCCTGGCTGGGCCTCTCAGGTGCTGGGAGACCCATATCACTCATTGGGCTTCAGTGGCTCCATCAGAAGAGCGAGGGATCAGAGGAGATGCCCTCAAACACAGCTCCTTCTTGGGACACGGAAGCCTGCCTGAACACAAAACACGATCTCCAGGGAGCTTTCTCAAGTGACCTCGGCCCACGGCAGGATGCTGGCTGTGGGGATGAGGGAGCAGAAAGTGCTCTGAACCCATGTCTCCTCCAACCTCACGTCCCGACCAGCCACCAGTCAAGACCTCCCCTGTGACCCCAACTCGAAAGAAAAAGGTTAAAATCCAACCTCTTCCACTGTCTTTTACTAAAACAATACAGAGGACCACGGACGCGCGCCAACATTCTTAGCAGCTTCAGCAGCGCCTGGATTTACGGAAGTTCTGCTTTTAGAGTCAACAGTAACAGTAACGAAGGCTACCGTGTGTGGAATGCCTCCTCTGTGCCTTGCAGTCTCATGACCTCTTCATGTACGCTCTCCTTTCATCCTCTTACGAGGGGGAGTGCTTTGATCATCGCCCCCACTCCACAGAGCCCTCATGTCTCAGAGAATGAGTAACAGGCTCAAGGTCAAGTAGAAAGCCATACTTCAGTGGTTCTCAATACTTCTCCGTCTCAAACCCTCTTGATACTGTTAAAAATGACCAGGGACCTGGACCTGCAAGAACTTCCATATTTTGTTGTTGTTTTTTTTAATGTGGTTTATCTCTAGTGATAATTACAACTTGAGAAGCGAAAAGAGAGATTTAAGAAATGCTTATAGATTCACTTAGAAACAATCAAAGGAAACCCATTACATGTTAACATGGTTATGAAAACAACAAAAATTTCCAAAAACAAAGTGAGAAGAACGGCACCCCACACGTTTCTTTTCATAGCTTTTAGCAGCCTGCGTTCTCAGCCGCAGCTCTGCGCCCCATCTGCTGTGATGAAACGTGTCTGGCAGTCTCGGGAAAAGTCCACTTACATGCATGAAGGGAGGAATGCAAAAAAAGGCTAATAAAATAATGCCTTTAGTGCTGCTATGAAAATGCTGTTGACCTCAGATTTCCTGTTAGGGTCTCTGGGGCCCCCAGAGGTTCCCCAGGCCACATGCAGAGACCCATTGCTCTACTCGACACTTGAACCCTGACTTGAATTGGACTTGTCCGTAGTGATCGTCGTGATTTGAAAAAAGGTCCCTTGAAACTCAGGCCTCTGGGAACAAGGGTTTCCCAAGAGCTGCTTCATCCCTGGGCTCCACAAAGAGCCACACCAGAAGCAACGGGCTCCCTAGAAACGTCTGTAAGCTGGGAGGAGGCGTGTCTACGAGAGTGTGCCTGGGAGGCCCATGCCCACCTGCCTCCCTCACCCTCCAGCAGGGCTGTCTTCTCCATTTCCCAGATCTCTGCTAAAAGTGCATTTTGTCAGAGGAGATGAGGTCAAGTTCCTCAGCAGACACTCTCTGAGCTCCTTCATAGCTTGACAAGGTTGAGATCTGACATTTGTTTGGAATGACTGTACGACAGAGGGTGGGACCACTCTGGCGGCCGAGGCAGAGTCCGATCCCGCGCACAACCCTCCGCAAATGCTAGCTAAGTGGAGGAGCGTTTCGTGGGCTTGTCCTCACAGCCCGCTTATTGCAAAACACGCCCGTGTCACCAGCAAATTATTTCCTCAGCTGCTTTGAATTATTTTTCATCGCCATCCGTAATCTACCATTAGGACGAGAATAAATTATCGCCGTCATCCTTCCATACATGCTTACAGAATTTGATCTGCACATGCAGACCAGAATGTGAATGAGATGCGGGTCTCCTTTTGTGAAAGCAAAGAATTTGGCTTTCTGAACTGATGGCCAGTTCTTTTCAAAGGACAATGTTAACAAGAGAAAGAACCACAATGTATCCGGGCAAGAAATAGATGAGGGTGAGGCTGACGTGTGGAAGTATACGCATCCTTCAGTGAAGACATACCATCCAACAAGATGGAAAGACTCAATTACTGGAACCGGTAAATTATTGGTTAAAAAAAAGGGGACTAAGACAAAAGGTTCTATTATGGGGGGGGGCATCTTAAGGTCGCCTCATTTTGTGGCACGCCACACTCTCCACCCATGACCACAACATCCCCCACGCCTCGTGCTCCTTTCACAGTGTGACTAAACACTCCTGTTATTAAGAGATGGGATTAGGTCCCTCTCCTTGTGATGCCGTGTGACTGCTGTGGCAAAGACATAAGGGCTTTCACCTCGCCACTAAATTCTGCAGCATTCGATGACCCCACGAGACTCGGGGCCCTGAAAGTAGAGTGCTGTCATTAGACAAAGACTCAGGTATGTGGCTCTGTCATGGCTCTGATTTCCTGCCTGTGGTGGAAAGCTCAGTGACACTGTCACCTGCAGGGACGTGGAAAATAGGAAATGACCTAACAAACCGGACGGGGAAGAGTCCCCCAGACAGAACACTGGATGTGTCACTGGCTCTCGTCTCGTCTCATCTGTCTCTCGTCTCATCTGTCTCTCGTCTCATCTGTCTCTCGTCTCATCTGTCTGTGACACGCGCGAAAGGACCAGGCGGAGCTGACAAGGCCAGGTCCCAGACAGCGGCAGGAACCACCGCCACCTCCAGAAGCTCTCCGCAGGGGCCTCCCAAGCGAGAAAGGGGCCTCCTGCACGTGTGTGGGGGCCCCTCTCACTCCATCCCCCACTCGCTTCTCTTCCTAAGCAGCGTGCTGTGGCCATCTCTTATGATAGGATTGGCTTATTTTTATTTTATTGATTTTAATTTATTGTGTTTACATAGATTCTAGTGTTGCCCCGAATGCATCCCCCCTCCCCCGAGTTCCCCTCAACCACTCCCTTTGCTCCCCTCCCCACAATGCCCTCCCCCCTTCCCTTCAGCTTTTTTTTTTTTTTTTTTGGCAGAGACAGAGAGAGTCAGAGAGAGGGACAGATAGGGACAAACAGACAGGAAGGGAAAGAGATGAGAAACATCAATTCTTCATTGCGGTTCCTTAGTTGTTCATTGCTTTCTCATATGTGCCTTGACCATGGGCCTTCAGCAGACCGAGTGGCCCCTTGCTCAAGCCAGCGACCTTGGGCTCAAACTGGTGAGCTTTGCTCAAACCAGACGAGCCCGTGCTCAAGCTGGCGACCTTGGGGGTCTCGAACTTGGGTCCTCCACATCCCAGTCCCACGCTCTATCCACTGCGCCACTGCCTGGTCAGGCACGAGGATTGGGTTTTTTAAAGACTTCGTGACCACGTGCGACTCCTGTCTGCCGAATGATCTCTAACGACAGGAGCACTGCTTAGTGCTCACGGGGTCAAGCCTGGAGCCAGACGAGCTGGGTGTGCCTCCTGGGCCACCTCTTACCCCACCTGTGTGTCCTGGGTGAGTCACCCAGCCTCCGGCCTCAGTGTCCTGCCCTGGGAAACTGAGGACAGACACCCCCTCTCCCCATCACGGGCTTTCCGGGCATGAAAAGAGTTCATGTTGGCCAAGTGCTCAGAATAGGACGAGCTATATAAGTCGTGAGTAAATAAACGGCGCAGTCACATTTAAATGCTTGTAAAAATAACGTTGGCGTCTCCTTCCTGGAAAGGTAGAGGGCTCCTCCTTGGAAGCTGGTGTAAGGAAGAAAACTAGCTGACAGTTTCACAGGAGAGAGAAGACAGAAGTCACACTCTGGAAACACTGGTGGGCCTGACTGGGGGGGGTGGGGTGAGGACGTTACGGACAGGCAGTGACAGAGCGAGGCGCGTCACTAACCCACCCCACTGCCCCCCCCCACACACAGCGTTCATCTTGGTGGGGGTGTGTGTGTGAAAAGTAGGCTAAAGAATAAAGTGTAATAAGGATGACTCATTGTAACACTGTATTTCTAAGTCCAAGGAGCAGGGGTTGTGTGTGTGTGTGTGTGTGTGTGTGTGTGTGTGTGTGTGTTTTCTCCAGGAATATCATTTTGGGAATAGAAGATTACAACTGAAGAGTAAAACTACTTATTTTCCGGTCGACACGTCCCTCAGAGGTGAGCCCTGGGCACCTGCTCTGCACTCAAGGGCTCACTGTCCCAAAGATGGGGTAGGGGGAGGGCGAGGGAAGGAAAGCGGAGAGAGATGGAAGGAACCAAGGGAAAACCAGCACGCACGTGCACGATGTTTACGAGGTGTCTGAGAAAATTACCCCTGCCCTGTTCAGTAATGACATGGGATTGTAACTGGGATTGTTGGGGGGTGGGGTGGCGAGAGACTTCACACAAAAGCATGTAATGTAAGTAAGGCATTGTAACACTTTAGGGGCGCAGGAAAGCTAGGAGCATTCTCGCTAACAAGCTAGGATGGAGTTACGTAACAGTTCAAAGGGCTGCTGGTCTTCCCATGTGGGGAAGAAGCCCGTCATTAGTGATAATTGGGCTGGTCCATAAAACGGGAAATGGAGCTTCTGAAGGGTCTGGGCTGGGGTAAGTGACAAAACCAGGGCGGCAGCAGCAGGATTTGGAAAACTAAATACCCTAAACCCCCTTCCTTTTGTCATCGCCGTCACAGTATTTAAGATGGACTAAACCTATTTATTTAGATAAAACATTTATAAAAGTAGAGAGAGAGGCCAAACACACACACAACCCTAACGAGCATCAGAGGATTTTCCTTGGGGAGGGGCAGGTAGAGACTGGAGGTGGAGGGGAGGGTGTAAAACAGGAACAGAACGAAGATTCAGCTCCTCTGGGTGGCTCTGTCCAACCTGGCTTCCTTCAGAACCTCTCCTTCTTAGGGCAACAGTGGAACGGGCTCCTAGTATCTCTTTGTTTTTATCCCAACTTCCCGTTGTAAAATCCTTCCACAGTCACAGCCCTTACCACTGAGTTCCCCTTGCAGGGACTCAGAATGAGATTTAAGAAACAAGTCTTACTTTAGGGCACAAGGGCAGTTTCTGGCTCACCGTGAAATGAAGTCACACTAGTATAAGATACAAGGCTGCTCGGACTGAACCCCCTCGTTGCCTCCGCAGGCACGTCAGCCTGGACGACACCTGTCCACTGGTCACATTTCGTCCCACGGGCAAATGAGCTTTGGCGTCTCTCTCCCATGTGAACAAAGTCCAACAAAGGGCCTTGCTGGTTGGCTCAGTGGTAGAGTGTCAGTCTGTGTTCAATTCCCAGTCAGGGCACACAGGAGAAGCGACCATCTGCTTCTCCACCCCTCCCCTTCTCTCTCTTTCTCTCTTCCTCTCCTGCAGCCATGGCTTGTATAAGCAAGCCGGCCCTGGGCGCTGAGGATGGTTCCATGGCCTCCACTTCTGGTGTTAAAATTGCTCGGTTTCTGAGCAATGGAGCTGCAGCCCCCGATAGGCAGAGTATCGGTCCCAGACAGGGCTTGCTGGGTGGATCCCAGCTGGGATGCATGTGGGAGTCTGTCTCTCGGCCTCCCTGCCTCTCACCTGATCAACAAGCAAACAATAAAACCATGCACTGCTTCCTTACCGATGACAGGAAATTTCTAGAAGCCAACATTAAAAATAGAAAGTAATACAAAGACGATGATAAAAGTACAGAAAAGGTTAATACTTTCTCTGTCGGAGAAATTTAAAATGTGATATTAATCTGACTTAAAATGGTGTATCACTTATTTGTTCGTTTATTTCTAAAAGTGGTTTTAATCACAGAGACAGAAATGTAGATAGATGTCTGGCAAAATTCCAAATTAGAAAAAGAATTCAATAACCAAAAGTAACGTTTAGTTAAAATGTGCTATACAAATTGTTTCTTCAGAGAATTACGTTAGGGGACATTGTTTTGTTAAGTTGTCCTACAAAAAAAGTTCGAAGGAACTGATGAAGGAATCGTCTGAAAGGAAGGTGGGGGTAAGGGCGCCACAAAAAAAAGTTCGAAGGAACTGATGAAGGAATCGTCTGAAAGGAAGGTGGGGGTAAGGGCGTCTGATGCAGCTGTGACGCCCCCTGTGTCACCTGCTCTCACACTTGCAGCCCTACTGGGCTGAGCCGAGAAAGCCTCAGCATGAACGTCATTTTCTTAAAATTAAAAAAAATAAATAAATAAAAAGGAGTCATGATCTGTATGCCTACTTTCTTAAAGTCTGAAACTGTGTTTTTTTGAAGTTTAACTTCTGTGGCTAAAACATAGGACTATTACTGAAATTTAAACTGAAACACATTTCTGGTTATGGCAGTGTTTATTAAATAGCATACTCTTAAACACCTGTCATTGATGTTCCAGAAAGCACCAAGCTTAAGTACTCGACAGATTACATCTCTAGCAGAGCACTGTATCCAACTCCATTCCCAGCCATCTCCTCTTCTCGTCTTAGAAATATGAGCCATCTCATCCTTAAAACATTCAAATCAAAACGCAATCCAGTCCAACCTTTCACACACCACTAGGCTTCCAAACTGATCAGGATAATAAATCTGTATTACCCTGTAGCATCTGACAGAACAGACACGCCTCAGAAACCATGGAGCCCTACAGGTCCAAGGCAGCCAACATTCTACCCACACATGTAACTGCAAACAGAGTACAGCAGAGAGCGACCAAATTCTAACTCACTAAGTTTGAATGCAGCAATTGTACATTGCTTGGTCTCAACTTCCGAGTTTCGGGACCTCTTTGCACTCTTAAAACCGGCGGACCTCAAAGAACTTTTGTTTCGGTGGGTTATAGCTATACTTACCATATATTTAGGAATTTAATTATTAGTTCATTGAAAAATAACAACAAGCTCCATAGCAGTCGAAATACATCTGTATGAAAATAAAAAAGCTGCTTCCCAAGACATGAAAGGTTTCAGGAGAAGAGCAGCAACGTGATCCATCCATTTCTGCAAACATCTCGTCAGACAGGTGGGTTCACGGACCTGCTTCTGCATCACACCTGTTGTGTTGGCTCTCCTGACTGCAGCAGGTGAAGAAAACACAGCCTCCCATGTGTGTAGTTGGAAGAGAAAGGATTTTAAGTCTTCATAGACCACTGTGGGTCCTCTTTGATACATACACCACCACAACTCCACACGTAGTGCTTTCTCCAGGTTCGCTGCGAGATGGGACCAGAAACCGAGTCAGGGAACTTCCTACATTCTTTCGCGTTAAAATCCACCGTCTGCCTTGCCTGCTGAATGAACCTTCTGCCCATGCGTGATTCGGTGACATGCACGGGTTATCTGGAAAACACTGGTTCAATGGGATAGCAGACCTTCCCAATGTCGAGCCATTTCTTTACAGTATCAGAAAGTTACTGGGTTCATCTCTCCACTGATCTCAAAATGGTCTTGCCGTACGGGAAAACTGTCCATGTCGCAGTGGCAAACACAAGCAGTTCAAAATTCTAATTTTTGCTTGAAAGCTCAGATTTTATGACTCACCACAAACACTGCCAGTTGTTTTTCTTACGGTGACAAGAGAATATTGTTAACTTTTTTGGGAAATGTCTGCCACAAACACCCTGAAGGAAGACCGGCTTTGCTACCGGTCAGGCAGGGGGAAGCAGGCTCCTGCCAGAGAGGGCAGGGCGCTGCCCTCCGGCGGCCTCAGCCGCCTCAGGCTCAGCACTGCCTTCAAATTCCACCCCACGGAGTATGTAAAACAGTGTCCATTCCAAGGGATGAGACTAATAAAATGATTCTCCACTGCTTCATCAAAGACACTCCCCACAGGAAATGGAGTGAAAGCGCTCTGAGACTGCTCCGGGTGGAGAACAGGACGACCACCAGTGCCTCTGGGGCCCTGTGTCACCCACCAGTGCCCTCTGGGGCCGTGTCACCCACCAGTGCAACAAGAAAGGCAATTCAACTTCTCTCTCTCTCTCTCTCTCTCTCTCTCTTTTAGTGAGAGGAAGAAGATAAACAGATTCCCACATGCGCCCTGACCGGGATCCACCTGGTAACCCCAGCTGAGGCTGATGCTTGAGCACAGTGCTATCTTTAGTGCCTGAAGATGACATTCTCCAACCGAGCTATCCTCAGGGCCGTGAATCATGCTTGAAACAATCAAGCCATTGACTGCAGGAGGGGAAGAGAGAAAGAAGGGGAGGGGGATGGGAAGAGAAGCAGATGGTCGCTTCTCCTTTGTGCCCTGACTGGGAATCGAACCTGGGACAGCCAGACGCTGGGCCAAAGCTCTATCATTGAGACAGCTGGCTAGAGCCAGCAAATAACTTTGTACTGTTACGAGGTTACTTTTGACTTCACGGCCACCAAAAACCACTGTTCTACATGAATCCAAAACCATCAAATCGAATCAAATCAAATCAAATCACAAGAGCAGGAAACCATCCCCTTTACGAGTGGTTCTGGGTAGGAGGTTTGAACAGAGAGGGAGGCCAGAGACTAGGTTGTGATCGGCCCTGTCCGGAGCAGGAAGCTGAGACCCCAGGGCAGGGTGAGGGTAAGCACACGGCTCAAGTCCGTCAGCCAGGTCAGACGCTGGGTCAGGAGACCCGTGGCCACGCCCCCTCCTCTGACACAGGCGTGGCTGAGAGCCGAGCTCATCAGGACCCTACATGGGAGGTGTGCCTCTGAATCCCAGTCCCCTGAGCAAAACCGATAGAACTATAAAGAAACTTCCGGTTTCAGCTCTGTTAGGTTAAGAGCTGGGAAGTCACCAGTCCTATCCTTACAAGAAGAAAAAGCTGAACAAACTCAAAATCCCAGAGTGAGATTTAATAAGGTTATTACAGACCACTGGCCTCCCCCACACCAACAGGACCCCGGAGGCAAAACGGGGGGGGGGGTTCACAGCGGACAGCACTGCAGGCCCCACTCTCTCGGGAGGGAGGGGAACCCAAGGCCTCTGGCCCCCACAGCGCCAGCAACCTGACAAGCAGCCCAGGTGAACATAGACCTGACATGGAAGGCCTCTTCACCTCACTTCCTGTTACCTAATACGTCGTGTCTGGCTTCAATAAAAAGTGACAAGACATGCTAAAAGGCCAGAAAAAAACATGGTCAGATGAGATAAAGCATGAGTAAGACTTAGATATGACACAGATGGTGGGATTATCAGACCAGCAATTTAAAGTAACTAGGTTTACTATGTTACAACTAAGTATGAGATGGAAATGGTAGGCCCTGGCTGGTTGGCTCAGCGGTAGAGCGTCGGCCTGGCGTGCGGAGGACCCGGGTTTGATTCCCGGCCAGGGCACACAGGAGAAGCGCCCATTTGCTTCTCCACCCCCCCTCCTTACTCTCTGTCTCTCACTTCCCCTCCCGCAGCCATGGCTCCATTGGAGCAAAGATGGCCCGGGCGCTGGGGATGGCTCCTTGGCCTCTGCCCCAAGCGCTAGAGTGGCTCTGGTCGCGGCAGAGCGACGCCCCGGAGGGGCAGAGCATAGCCCCCTGGTGGGCAGAGCGTCGCCCCTGGTGGGCATGCCGGGTGGATCCCGGTCGGGCGCATGCGGGAGTCTGTCTGACTGTCTCTCCCCGTTTCCAGCTTCAGAAAAATACACACACACAAAAAAATAACAAAAAAAAAAAAGGTAACATCTTGCCTAACCGGCCTGCACGACAGAGCGGCTCCTCCACAGTGAGGACAGACGAGGGTGTCACTGGCAGAGGTGACAAGTGGACCCTCCAACGGCCTGCTTCTGCTCTCCAACAAGACTCCGAGTCCGCTTTGCCTTCGGGCCAGTCCCTCTTCCGCACGAAGGGCAGAGCCTTACGATGAGAGGACTCCTTCTCCGCAGACAACCGAGCCCATCCCACACGGAAGCTGCCTCCTTTCGGGCATGCGGAGGGTTAAAACCCCATTTTTTTTACCCCCCATAAGATGACAAGTTCTTCGTAGTCACTGCCAGAGGTTTGGTCTTTTCTGGAATTTCTCTCTCTCAAAAGATTTCATATTCTGGATAACCCCTTCCTCCACCGTGGACCCGAAGAATTTCCATCGTGGAGCAGAGAGACGATAAAGGAAAAAGCACTAAATTATCATCGGAGTCCTCAGGGTGAGTTCTATTATTTTACCATATCTTTGGGGTCAGCTTGACTTGTGCTGCTAGCAGGAATCGTTAGTGTTTTCTTGTGCAAAAATGTCGCTCTCTCGTTCAGACCAGGCAAACATTCCCCCCAGTCTCCTGCTCCTGTACCTCAGCGGGACAGTCTGCGCCCCAGTCCTAATGCCAGGGCTCCCCGCCCTCTCAGCTCTGTGACGGGGCGTTTTCATGTGCAGCGTACAAACTGTTCCATTTCAATTGACCCTGAGAATAGCCCTTCAATTCTGCGCCCTGGGCACTTCACCTGCCCACCAGGTCCCAGCCCGGGGAACGGGGCTGCTCGCCTCCTGACAGGGACCTTGGCCCAGTGTGGGCCTCCATCAATGGACCCCCATCCGAGCGTCCAGTGCTGCATCCTCACTGCCATGTCCACCTGTCAGCGGTCAGGCCTTCAGTGCTCTCTCTGTTGCTGTCCCTTTATTTGTTACATCGTTTTGTTTTATTTTTCTGCCTTTCAAGTAAAAGCACTAAAAGAAAAGAAAGTGGTTTCTTATCAACGCTACCAACCAGACAGGACACATCTTCCGGCCTGCGAACAGCCCCCCTCCTTGGGCAGGACCTCCGGCACACACGGCCCCTCGGCCCGCGGCAGGCTTCCGGCAGGAGCCCCAGCCGTGCCGGAGGGCGGGGTCCGGCAGCCTGGCTGAAGGTGGACAGATGGCAGGTCTTTGTGGCTTCTCCCTCCACGCGTGACCGGCCAGCCAGCAGAAGACGCTGCTCTGTAACAAGGCTGCTCATCCTGCCGTTTTTATGGAACGTGCATCAGGGTGTTTGTGGCAAGTTCTCTAAAAACCTGCAGTAGCCTTTAAATTCCAGGATTATGATCTCCTTGAGCTCTTCCAATTTAAACAACCTGCTTCCAGTGAGACGGTGCCAGAGACGACACTACAGAGGCCAGTCTGCTGTGCCCCCAGCTCGGGAGGTGGGGTCCTCAGACCAGAAGCCAGCAGCGCGAGGCCTGAGGGCCCGGGCCTTGGTGTGTCAGGCTGAAGGGGCTCACAGGTCTGAGCGACCGGATGCTCTGACGGCCCAGCTTTCTGTGCCTCTGGTTCGCAGCAGACAGCCCTCCGAAGAGAGTCAGCTGTGGCCGGTCCATCTAGCACGTAATTATTCACCAGGCAGAGAAGATCATAACAAACACGGCACCGCAGGAGAATCACTTAACTTGCTTTTGGCAGGAGACACCACCGGGGAGTCAAGAAGTGACAGATTATGTTGAGGCAGCTGAAGGCGGTGAGTAACTGCAGCCTTCAAAAGACAGATGCGGTCCTGGCTGGGCAGCTCAGTCGGTGAGAGTGCTGTCCCGAAACACCAAGGTTGCAGTTTGATCCCTAGTCAGGGCACACATAAATGCTTTCTCTCTCCCCTCCTTCCTCTGTATGTCCCTTAAAATCAACCAATAAAAAAAACTGGGGGGGGGGGAGACAGACGGTCCTTCTTGTCTGAGGAGCACACCACACGTGCTCGGCCACCCTCTCTCGGAGGGCCAGGCAGTAGCCCACACACTCGCCCAGGACCAACTCTGTGCCGCCCTTTCTCCAGCCATGGAGAACGCAGACACTAATGGACAGTCCCTGTTGATTTTTCCTTTTGCCTTGAATTTTAAAGGTTTATGTGACTCTTTTCTAAACTCCCACCCTTGCTCGCCAGCAGCACCGAGGGCAGGGGACAGAGAGGCAGCTCCTACTCTCCTCCTTCCCCCACCCAGCGGTCCCCATATGCAGACACAGCAGTCTACATAGCTGGAAATTGGAGGCTTGGGCTGAGGGAGGCTTGCAGGGATTCACTCTGTTGGTAGCCAGCCCTTGCTGTTCACTCGCCCTTGTTTAACTGTTAGCTCAGTGGTAGAGTGTTGGCTCAGTGTGTGGAAGTCCTGGGTTCGATTCCTGACAAGGGCACACAGGAGATGTGCCCATCTGCTTCTCCACCATTCCCCCTCTCCTTTCTCTCCATCTCTCTCTTTCCCTCCCGCAGCCAAGGCTCCACTGGAGCAAAGTTGGCCCGAGCTCTGAGGACAGTTCCATGGCCTCCGCCTCAGATGCTAGAATGGCTCCAGCCGCAAGGGAGCGACGCCCCAGATGGGCAGAGCATCGCCCCCTCCAGTGGGCGTGCCGGGTGGATCCCGGTTGGGTGCATGAAGAAGTCTGTCTGTCTCCCAGCTTCTAACTTCAGAAAAATACAAACACAAAAACAAAACCACACACACACAGCACTTAAAATGTACCAGACACTGTTGTAAGTGCATTATAAATATTAACTCATTTAATCCTCACAGCAAGCCTATAGATAGATACAATGATCCTAATTTTAAGGTGAGGACACAGGCACAGCGCAGTGAGGTAACCTGCCCAAGGTCACAGCGAATGTGGTCAAGTTAGGGGCGTGAGCTCGCATGGTCTAGCTGGAGTCCGCGCTGTTCAGCACGGGGCATAATGTCTAACAAAAGGGGCTGAGGTATTGATGTACCTACCAAGCCTTTCTGAACTAACACAGCCAACAGTCTCCACTGTAGAGTAAAATAAAATAATAAAAAGGTGCCCAGAATTTATCAAGGAAAAGATACACTTCAGCCCTGGCCAGTTGGCTCAGTGGTAGAGCGTTGGCCTGGCATGCAGAAGTCCCGGGTTTGATTCCCGGCCAGAGCACACAGGAGAAGCGCCCATCTGCTTCTCCACCCCTCCCCCTCTCCTTCCTCTCTGTCTCTCTCTTCCCCTCCCGCAGCCAAGGTTCCATTGGCGCAAAGTTGGCCCGGGCACTGGGGATGGCTCTACGCCTCTGCCTCAGGCGCTAGAATGGCTCTGGTTGCAACAGAGCAACACCCCAGATGGGCAGAGCATCGCCCCCTGGTGGGCGTGCCGGGTGGATCCCGGTCGGGCACATGCAGAAGTCTGTCTGACTGCCTCCCCGTTTCCAACTTCAGAAAAATACAAAAAAGAAAAGATACACTTCATAGGCTATTACTGTATGATGGAATCCTCATCTCAAGTTTAAGACCAAGCTCACCTTTCCCAACACTGACACCCCCACGGGGCTATGACGAAGGGCTGGGAAACGTCCTGACACAGCAGCACCTGGAACGTCAGTGCACCACTCCCTGAAGTGCACCCTGGGGGTGACGAGCCAGCGAAGGCTTTCCGCATGGATCACCTGCTGACAGCCCAAAGTACCTCCTCCCAAGGCCCATCCTCACCAGGCTCCTCTGTCCATTAAAATGGATACAACGAAAAGTCAGTCTCTCCAAAGCATTAGCCATATAACAAGTGGCTCAACTGCCTCCTGGGGCCAGTGGCTCCCATGCTGGACGGCTCAGAGACATCTCCAACAATGCAAAGCTCTACCACACATCCTGAGTGGGGCTCCTTACGGTTTAGTTTGAATACCCTTAGTGGAAACAGCTCAACCTTTCTTCCGTATGCATACACAACATTCAAATCACATTCCATGTCTTCAAAAAGGTTCACTCCCAAGTTCAGCTCCAAGGGAGAGAATGGATTATTTTATAAGCAGGTCAAGTAAACTACCCCCAAGCACCTGATGCCCATAATGCATTTCTTCTTCCCTGATGTTAAAACTCAGGCGAGGAAATTTTAAAAGTACAGCAGGTAGCAAAATATCACATTTTTTCAACAGATTTTAGCTCTATGTAGGATGCTATGAGACACATACTCAACTAGCTGCAAGGACGCCGGATAAAAGAGGGTGGCTGTGTCCCTACAAATGAATGCTCCAATCAGAAAAGTAACACCATCACGTGCGCCTTGACATGAGGTGGGTCAGATGCTTGTAGGCTTTTTTTTTGGAAAACAAAAATGCACCCACACAAAAACAGGTCCGGTTCAATGGAAGCCGGCACCAAATTTTCCACTGAGAGCAAATCTCTTCTTCCAACAATTTCTTTTTTTCTCTTTTATTCAGTGAGAGGAGGGGGAGGCAGAGAGACAGACTCTCACACGTGCCCCCACCAGGATCCACCCAGATAGCCTACTAGGGGCTCTGCCTATCTGGGGTGTTGCTCCATTGCTCAGCAACCGAGCTCTTCTTAGTGCCTGAGGTAGAGGCCATGAAGCCATCCTTAGCACCCAGGGCCAACTTGCTCCAATCGAGTCATGGCTGTGGGAGGGGAAGGGAGAGAGAGGGGGAGAGAGAGAGAGAGAGAGAGAGAGAGAGAGAAAGACGGGGAGAGAGAGGGAGAAGAGAGAGGGGGAGGGGTGGAGAAGCAGATTAGCACTTCTTCTGTGTGCCCTAACTGAGAATCGAACCTGGGACATCCACATGCCAGGCCGATGCTTTACCACTGAGCCAAACGGCCAAGGGCACCACAATTTCTAACATCCCTAACCTGCTGTCCTGTGATACATAAATAAATAACCCCGCTGTTCCGTTTCACGTGGGGTTCACATCATCACGAAGCAGAACGGCCACAATCAAATGTGAACAACAGCTTAGCAATAAAAAAGAACAAACGCAGGGACCAGGAGACTTCCACAGGGATGGAGCCTAAAACGCAAACTTCTAACTCCTCAGCCCGACGTCCACGGCTGCCTGGAGAAACTGTGTGACCAGCAGGAACCACCTTGTTCTAACTCAGCTCTTAGTTAACAAAAAAATCACTCTTTTTGTCCTGTTTCCCATTTCTCCTCTCATCCCAACTTTAGACCCCTCTTACATTTAGCGACACGACTGAATTTTTGTGCCATCTTGGGGTACAGAGCTAACTTTTTATTTCGGGTGAATGAGGTACTACTTACCAAGCAGGGCTGATACGAATCATTAATGTCTGGTTACTTCTAGTTGTAAAAACACCTTTAAACCCCTCAGAAAATGCAAATATCTTTTTAAAAAGCAGTAATAGTAATAATTGTGTTACGTACTTGTGACTTCTTGTAAGAAATCCAAACACGGTCGGCCGCTTCCAGAAATACTGAGAGAGACGGCCAGCGGGGTTTGTCCTTCATAGTTCCTCGTGTTCGTGTCTGCTCCGTAACTGTACAACATCCGTGCGCAGAGCACGTCGTCCCTGAGGGCAGACAGGTGTAAGGGCGTCTGTCCGTCCTCCAGGCGACCCAAGTTTGTGTCGGCCCCCCTCTGCAGGAACATTCGGCAGTAGGAGTGGTTGCTCTTGATCACGGCGTACCGCAGCAGGAACCCGTTCTGGATGTCGATGTTGGCGCTGTGGTCCAGCAGGATCTTCACGCAGCTCGACCGCTCCCGGATGATGGCCAGCTGCAGCGGCGTCGTGCCCTTGTCGCTGAGCGGGTCGACCTCGGCCTTGAACTCCAGCAGCAGCCGGACGAACGAGTCCCTGCCGTAGTGCGCAGCCACGTGGAGGGGCGTCCAGCCGTCATTGCTCTTGGCGTTGATGATGTCGCCCCTGTATTCGGACTCCAACATCAAGCGCGCAATCCGGGCGCGGCCGTGCATAGCCGCGTAGTGCAGAGCGGTGAACCCTCCGATCAGGTCCTTGACTGTGGGGTCGGCTGACGTTAAAAGCAAAATGAAAACGTTAGCGGACTCGGAGACAAAGCAACGAACCCTTTCCACAGCACAGCACATTGTAGCCAACTCGCACACAGAACGTGAAATGATTAGACGATGCAACAGATACTAAGCACTTCACTGAAGTTTTAGGCCCTGGCCAGTTGGCTCAGTGGTAGAGCGTCGGCCCGGCATATGGAGGTCCCAGGTTTGATTCCCAGTTAGGGCACACAGGAGAAGCAACCATCTGCTTCTCCACCCTCCTCCTTCCCTCTCTCTCTCTCTCTCTCTCTCTCTTCCCCTCCTGCAGCCCTGGCTAGGTTGGAGCAAATTGGCCCTAGGTGCTGAAGACTGTTCCATGGCCTCCCATCAGGCACTAAAATAGCTCGGTTGCCAAGCAACAGAGCAACGGCCCCAGATGGGCAGAACACCAACCAGCAGGGCACTTACTGGGTGGATCCCGGTTGGAGTGTATGCGGGAGTCTCTCCCTGACTCCCCGTCTCTCACTTAAAAAAAAAAAAAAGTTTTAATGGAAAATAAAATTCAGTAGAAAGTTATCTACCCTAGTGAACAGAATGGGAGTTGAGATCACCATGTCTCTTCTTTAATAACCAAACCAATTAACCGACTGTTTTCGGCGGCTAACCCCTGCCAACCCCAATCTCCATATTGCTTCTTGCTTGTCTTCTGCTTTAAGTTTTTGCTTTATTTTCTCCTGTGCTTCTTGGTCTTAAAGAGAAGCATGTGAGGCAGCATCTGCTGTTCTAAATTACGGATGTGCTGCGGTCTGGCAGACTGTGTTGTTTTAGGGTGTATTAGGTTAAAAAAAAAAAAAAAAAAAAAGAAAGGTTTTCTGCGGTCTGTGAAAATTCCAAAGCATGTGAGATATACGGTAAGTGATTTGGATAAATCATGTTTTCAAGAGATAAAGGTCTACTCCGAATTCTTAGTTTTACAAGAACTTTGGTGTCTATAGGAATCAGACTGCACATTGTGTGTGAAAAACTGGAAGAAAACCGCAGCGCTGTGTAAATAATATTTTCTACAACAGTTCTAAAATCTTCACCTAACTCGGCTGATTTCTGGTGGGAGAAAAAGAGAGAAAAAAATAAATAAAAAGAAACTACGGCAACCTATCCGCCATGTGACTCCTCAGTCACAAACTCTGTCACCTGCACTGGCTCCTTCTGGATCCACAGGGTAAGGTCTTTGTAGCCCTCAGCCCACAGGCATTCCCGGGCACTGTCTCCTACTATGTAGGTCACTTCTTAGAGGCCACCAATTCCTCGTGGAGATCAATTGGTCAGGCCTAACTACCTAGGATTAAAAGGCTTTCTTCTTAGAACTGTCACCCTTCATGTTTGGTTTGGTCACAAAAGAGAAAAATTCATGCGTTTGTCTTCAAACAGACAAACAAAAAGCCCCCAAAGTTGTGTGTTTAAACATCTGTGTGCTGGTTAGTAAAATGTTATTTATTTCTGTAACGTGACAGCTGGGTCTCTTAGAAAAGTCTATGAGGTAGAAAGCTACAAGCAACATAGTAATATGCAGAAGAACAAAAATTTCAGTTAAAAAGTGGTGGCTAACAAAACCTGTAAAAAGTTAACATTTTTTTTTTTTAGGTAAGCTTTATCAGTTACATTTCTAAAAATCATTAGCTATAAACTATCACGACACAATAGTAATACTACTTTTATCCATTTCCACGGTATCCTATCTGCCTTGGTCTTCACTAAAAGAAAAACATACAGTAAACATTTATGATGTGACTTCGATAAACCAAGGCAAGAATATTTAACGCAGCGTTTTGCTGCCACCTGCTGGCCTGTCATGAACGTGAGCTACTGGTGTCTCCATCCTGACAGGTGATGTGAGCGCGCCCAACCCGTTGGACACCTCGCGTTGTGCCTAAAGCAGACTGAGTGAAGACATAAAATAAAAAATGTACCCCTTCTATTCAGATGCAACAGCGGATCTTGCCAAGATGTCCGTTTCTACTCTATAACCCAACCAATCAACTGCTTCCGACATTCTCACTCCGTCTGTTAAAGTGACACGTAAGAAGGCCTTCTTTCCTCTCTCCACCTTACATCCACCAGGGATGGCTTTCATTTGCTGGCCGACACTCTGCCGTGCAGCCCGTAACTTGCTTTATTTAAGAGCAAAACTATAATCACGTGAACATGGAACTGCACGCCCGTCTTTGCTTATGGCATTTGGGGGCTACGCGGAGCGAGGGAAAGGAGGGCTGACACGTACAGCAAAGAGACGCAGGAGCTGAGCACACCCGGGAAACAGCACAGAATTACAAGCTTTGAGTAACATGCATGAAATCCACACAGTTATGGGCCTTGAGGAATTGACAAAGCAGAAATCTGAGACAAAGGAAAATGTACAGACACACAAATTTATGGATTGTTGCTCCTTTGGCTCCTGCGATAAGGAAGAGATCTTACTTGTAATAGCAGCAGGAACTACAAAACACCCAGATAGATGTTCAGTAATAAATGTGCAAGGGCCTGACCAGGTGGCGCAGTGGATAGAGCGTCCGACTGGGATATGGAGGACCCAGGTTCGAGACCCCGAGGTCGCCAGCTTGAGCGTGGATTCATCTGGTTTGAGCAAAAGCTCACCAGCTTGGACCCAACGTCGCTGGCTTGAGCAAGGGGTTACTCGGTCTGCTGAAGGCCCGCGGTCAAGGCACATATGAGAAAGGAATCATGAACAACTAAGGTGTCGCAATGCGCAATGAAAAACTAATGATTGATGCTTCTCATCTCTCCGTTCCCGTCTGTCTGTCCCTGTCTATCTTGACACTCTGTCTCTGTAAAAAAAAAAAGCCCTGGCCGGTTGGCTCAGTGGTAGAGCGTAGGCCTGGCGTGCAGAAGTCTTGGGTTCGATTCCCGGCCAGGGCACACAGGAGAAGCGCCCATCTGCTTCTCCACCCGTACCCCTCTCCTTCCTCTCTGTCTCTCTCTTCCCCTCCCACAGCGAGGCTCCATTGGAGCAAAGATGGCCCGGGCGCTGGGGATGGCTCCTTGGCCTCTGCCCCAGGCGCTAGAGTGGCTCTGGTCGCGACAGAGCGACGCCCCGGAGGGGCAGAGCGTCGCCCCCTGGTGGGCGTGCCGGGTGGATCCCGGTCGGGCGCATGCAGGAGTCTGTCTGACTGTCTATCCCCATTTCCAGCTTCAGGGAAAAAACAAACAAACAAACAAAAAACAGTTAAGGCCCACAGGAAGAAAATTTGAAAGTGAATTCACTTCGTCAGCATCTGCTCACATGTGCCTCCACGGGAGAGGCTTTCCCTGAACACTGATAGCAGCCCCACTGTTACGCTGTCCCCTTAGCAAGCTTTGCTTTCCCCCCAAGGGCAAACTATCATTTTGTAAGGCAACTCTATCTTTATCTTACGTTTTTTAAAATTATTTATTTGAAAGAGAGAGACAGACATGAATTTGCTGTTCCACTTATTTATGCATTCACTGGTTGATTCTTCTATGTGCCCTGACCAGGGATCAAACCCCCAACAGCCTTGGCATATCGGGGCAAAGCCCTAACCAACTGAGCTAACCTGGCAAGCTGTTTTAAACAAGGTGTAGGGTAGTCTCAATATACCCACTGAAACCTACTGAAAAATTTGAAGATATATATAAATAAAAGCAAATAAACATTCCCTAGCATATGGGTTTCTCCTGACAGCTTTATTGAAATACAATATACCAGTTTTAAGTGCACAGGTTGATGAACTCTGATGAGTTGTATACAGTCGTGTAACCACCACAATCAAAATAGTTGTATCAACCCAAAAAAGTCCTTCCTGCCCCTTTACAGTCAGTTCTCTGCCCAGACTCAGGGCCCCAGGCAGCCACTGAAGTTGCTGTCTTTCTAGAATTTCATACAAATGAAACCACAGCGTACGTCGAGTCTGTGTCTGACTTACTTCCCTTAGCATGATGCTTCTGAAATTCACCCATGTTGACGTGTCTGTACAAGAAATTTGTTCCTTTATATTGTGGAGTAGTATTCCGTAATGTGGACCACCAATTATTTAGCTATTTATTCACCAGCAGACAGTGTTTGAGACTACTGTGAATAAGACTACTGTGAACATTTACGTCCAAGTTTATGTGTGGACAAGTTTCCATCTCAGTTGGGTAAATACCTATAACTGCTGAGTCCTGTGTTAAATGTGCATTGAAGAAGTTGCCACATTTCTCTAGCAGTGATACAATATTACATCCCCACTAGCTGTACAGGGTGGGGCAAGAGTGAGTTTACGGTTGTTGAGTTCGCAAAAGCTGATTCTTGTTATTATTAATTACTGTATTCTTTTCCATACAAACCATGTAACTTACTTTGGAGCCAACCTGTAGATGAGTTCCTGTCATCCTTCACTAATACTTGGTGTCATTAGTAATTTACATCTTACCCCTTCAAGAGAGCATAAAGTGGTAACTTATGGGAGCCCACAGTTTACACTTCCTTGATGTCGTGGCACCGAACTTACTCCCTCAGTGTGTTTTGTGAAGTGTCTGTTGAAATCGTTAACCTCCTTTTACTGGGTTGTTTTTCTCGCTGAGTTTACAACTCAGCTGTGTATATGTTCTGGACACAAGCCCTTTGTCAGATATGTTGTGTAAACATTTTCTCCTAGTTGAACACGCCTTTTCGTTTTCTATACTGTGTCTTCTTGAAGAAGAAAAGATTTTAATTTTGATGCGGTCAAATGTTATTTATTTTGTTTCTTTTACGGTTCCTGCTTTTCGTGTCCTGTTTAAAGAAATCTTTGCCCAATATGACATCACATAGATTTTTCTAGGTTTTCTTCTAGAAGTTTTATACTTTTAACTCTTTATGTTTAGGGCAACAAACTAAATGCCAGCTGATTGTTGTGTACAATGTCAGGTCAGATCAAGACCTTTCACTACTTCCCATAGAAAGAGTCAGTTGTTCCAGCAAAACTGGTTGAAAAGACTAGCTTTTTTTCCCAATGATTTACCCTGATGTCTTGGTCAAATACAAATTGACCATACACGTGTGGGTCTATTTCTGAACTTCATTCTGTTCCACTGACCTAATTCTATCCATATACCAAGATTAGATTGTTTTGAACCCAGCAACTCTCAGAGTAGGTTCTGACAGCCCTCAATCTTCTTTAAACTGGCCCACAAATCAACTTGTCAGATTTTTTTCCAACAAGCATGCTAGAATTTTGACTGTAACTCCACCAACTCTAAAAATGGAAATCTCCCTAAAGTGATCTAAATAATACTGATTCTTCCAAACCATGAACATGGAGTATTTGTTTAGGTCTTTAATTTCCTTCAGTTTTCATTATATGGGTCCTACACACCTTTCATGAAATTGATTACTAATTCGTTTAAGTTTTGTTGTTATAAGGAATTGTTTTAAAATTTCCTTTTCTGATGTTAATTGCTGGTATAAAGAAATAATACTTATTTTCACATATTGATCTGTCTATTCTGTAATCTAGCTAAATTAAATTTAGTTCCGGTGCAATTTTGGAGATTTCTTACTATTTTTATGTATACAATATATTCTCTGCCCATAAAGACAGTTTTACTTCTTCCTTTCCAATCTATGGGCTCTTATTATTTATTTACATTTTTTGACAGAGACAGAGAGAGGGCAGACAGGGCCAGACAGGGAGAGAGATGAGAAGCATCAGTTCTTTGTTGCAGCACCTTAATTGTTCATTGATTGCTTTCTCATATGTGCCTTGACCAGGGCGCTACAGCAGTGAGTGAGTGACCCCTTGCTCAAGCTAGCGACCTTGGGCTCAAGCCAGCAACCATGTCTATAATCCCACGCTCAAGGTGGTGAGCCCACACTCAAACTGGATGAGCCGGTCCTCAAACCGGTGACCTCGGGGTTTCGAACCTGGGTCCTCTGTGTCCTAGTCCGATGCTCTATCCACTGCGCCACCGCCTGATCAAGCTCTTATTTATTGTTCTTCCCTTATCCCAATGGCTGGAACCTACAACTGAATACTGAATAGAAGTGTTAATGGCACACATACACCCTTGCCTCATTCCTGATCTTAGAGGGAAAGTATTCAATAGCTTATCATTTACTGTGATGTAAGTTGTTTTTCTTTTTATCTTTTTTAAATTAAATGTATTGGGGTGACATGGTTAACAAAATTGCACATATTTCAGGTGCACAATTCTATAATAAATTATCTGTATACTGTAATATTCACCGCCCCAAGTGAAGTCTCCTTCGGTCACCATTTATTCCCTCTTTATCCTCTTCTGCCTCCCCATATAGTCACCCCTCCCTACTGTCTTTATCAGACTGTTGTACCTACAAACTTTTTTCTTTACTTAATCCCTTTACCTTTTTCACTCAGCCCCAACCCCTTTCCCCTCTGATAGCTGTCAGTCTGTTCTCTGTATCTATGTGTCTGTTTCTTTTTTGTTTGCTAGTTCACTCTGTTCATTAGATTCCACATAGAAGTGAAATCATAGGGCACTTGTCTTTCTCTGGCTGGCTGGCTTCACTTAGTTAGCATAACGCTCGCCAGGTCCATCCATGCTGTCACAAAAGGAAAGGCTTCCTTCTTTTTTATGCCTGCATAGTATTCCACTGTGTATATGTACCACTGCGTTTTTATCCACTCGTCTACTGATGGGCACTCAGACTGCTTCCAAATCTTGCTATTGTAATACGTAATGCTGCAATGAACATGGGGGTGCAAATATTCTTTCGAAATAGTGTTTCTGGTATCTTTGGCTTTATTCCCAGATGAGGAATTTCTGGGTCATAAGGCAGTTCCATTTTTAATTTTTGAGGTAACTCCACACTGCTTTCCACAGTGGCTGCAGCAATCTGCATACCAACAGCGCATGGGGGTTCCGTTTTCTTCATATCCTAGCCAACACTTGTTTGTGGATTTACTGATGACAGCGACTGACAGGTGTGAGGTGATACCTCACTGTCGTTTTAATTTGCAGTTCTCTGATGATTAGTGACACTAAACATCTTTTCCTGTGTCTATTGGCCATCTGTGTGTCCTCTTTGGAGAAATGTCTATTCCGGTCCTTTATCCACTTCTTAATCTGATTTTTTGTTTGTTTTCTGTGTTGAGTTTTATAGGTTCCTTACAAATTTTGGATATTAAGCCCTAAAAAATGAAACTAAACCACCTTATTACACCATACACACAAGAATAAACTCAAAATGGATTAAAGACTTAAAAATTAGACTCAAAACCCTAAGTCTTAGAAGAAAACATTGGCAATAAATTCACAGGCATTTCTTGTAGCAACATTTTTTCTGATACATCACCTTGGGTGAGGGGACAACAAAATGATAAAGAAGCAGGACTGTGTCAAACTGAAGAGTTTTGTACAGCAAAGGGAATCATCAACAAAAGGAAAAGACAGCCCACTGGGTAGGAGAACATATCCCCGATACCGTTGCAGTTATCCCTGTGACTTTTTTTAAGTTTTCAAAGTTATCTTTTGCCTCTGGTTTATGGAGGAGTCTTTTCTTTTAGGACGATTGGGTATTTTATATTGTCATCTGCATCTTGTGCAACAATCACTTGGTATTTACTTTTGTTCTAGTAATACAGTAAATTACTCACCATACTGATTTTCAGATGCTAAATCGTCCATTCCTGGGATAAATACTCTTTGGTTGTGGTGTAACATAAACTGATGGTTTAGATTTGCTAATATTCTGTTAAGGATTTTTGTATCTGTTATCATGAAAGATACCGGTCTACAGTTTTCATTTCTGGCAATGCCTTTATTTGGTTTTCCACAAAGGCACTATAAACCTCATAAAATAAGGCAGTGTTCCCTCTTCTACCTTCTCAAGGAGTCTGGGTAGTGCTCTTATTGTTAATTACTTTAATATTTGAAATAATTATTGAGAAGCCAGCTAGGTCTAAAGTTTCCTTGGTAGAAAGCTGTAATTATTAATTATGTCTCTTAGGTCGATATAGGGCTATTAAATTGTTCTACTTTTTCATGGATCAGTTTTAGCAATCTATGTCTGAAAAGTTTTCCATATTTGATATTGGTTATGTGTCTTTTCCCTTGTTTTCCTTATCAGTCTAGCTACAGATTTATCAATTTTGTTGATCTCTTCCAAGAATCAGTTTTGTTTTTGTGGTTTCATCAATTTTCTCTGTCATCAACCTGGTATCAATTCCACTGATTTATCTTATTATTTCATTTCTATTTTTACTATGAGTTTAATTTTAGCAGTACACAGAAACTGTTTCAGGCTCTGGCCAGGTAGCTCAGTTGGTTAGACTAGAGCATCATCCCGATACACCCAGGTTGTGGGTTTGATCCTGGGTGAGGGCACATACAAGAAGCAACCAATGAACACATAAATAAATGGAACAACAAATCCATGTTTTTCTCCCTCTCTTTCCCTTCCTCTCTCTCTCTAAATAAAATAAAAAAATTGTTTCAATATAGCCTTCCTGCCTCTCCCTTCTGTGCTATTACTGCTGTATATATTACACCTTCATATGTTATAAACCCAGCAAGTTTTATCGCTATTATTTTATGTTGTTGTTTTTTAAGAGATGAAAGGCTGGGGGGGGGGGGGGACGACTATATTTATACTGTCCATGGAGGAATGATTCTGAGGAAGTTCCTCCCATAACCCCTGTCTCTTGATGGTCAAGCCTTTGTGTAATCCTCTCCCCAAGTGTCAGCAGGACAGTGACGTCCTTACAACAGAATCAGACAAAGATGATGAAACGTCACTGTTGTGATTATGCTATGCACTATCTGACTCCATTTTTCTCTGTGCTGCCCTGATGACATAAAGAGCCACACTGAGAAAGCCCACAGGACAGGAATCTACAGGTGATCTCTAGGAACCAACCTCCAACCAGCAAGAGAACGAGACTGTCAGTCCTACGAGTGCAAGCAGATTAATCTGCCAACAATAAGAGCAAGCTTAGAAACATAGTCTCCTCCAGTTAAGCCTGCGAAACAGCCTGGCCAGCACCTTAAAATGATGAGATGCTGCCTGATCAGATGGCGGTACAGTGAATAGAGCATCGACTGGGATGTTGAGGACCCAGGTTAAAAACCCTGAGGTCACTGGCTTGAGCAAGGGTTCACTCGCTCTGCTGTAGTCTCCCCACCCCTGGTCAAAGCACATATAAGAATGCAATCAATGAACAACTAAGGAGCTGCAACAAAGAATTGATGCTTCTCATCTCTCTCCCTTCCTGTCTTTCCCTCTTTCTGTCTCTCTCTGTCTCTGTCACACACACACACACACACACAAAGATCAGGTGCTAAAGGTGTGTTATAGTAAGTCTTATTTTTGTGTAATTTGTTACACAGCAATAGAAAACAAATACATATTTTTATATGTACTTGCATAACTACCTTTACCAGTGACCTTTACTTGTTTTGTGAATTTGAACTGTCTTTTTCTTTTAGCCAGAAGGACTCTTTACAATACTTTCTTGTAAGGCAAGTACTAAGAGCAACACATTCTCTTCATTTTCCTGGAGCATCTTTGAAGGACAGTTTTGCTGGATATAAAATTTTGAGTTGACAAGTCGTTTGCTTTTAGCAATTAGACGACATCATCCCACTGCCATCTGGCCAATGATGTTTCTTATGAAAAAAAAATCAGCCATTACTCTTACTGAGAGACCCTTGAATACAGTGAGTCATCTCTCTAGGGCCCTGGTCGGCAAACTGCAGCTCATGAGACACACGTGGCTCTTTGGCCCCTTGAGTGTAGCTCTTCCACAAAATACCATGTGCAGGCGCTACCTCGATTAGTAATGTACCTACCTATAGTTGAAGTTTAAAAATTTGGCTCTCAAAAGAAATTTCAATTGTTGTACTGTTGATATTTGACTCTTGTTGACTAATGAGTTGTTCTAGGGGTTTGTAAAGATTTTTTTCCCACAGTTTGACTATTATGTGTCCAGATGAGTTTAATCTACTTGGAGTTGGCTGAGCTTCTCAGACAGGCAGTTAAATGATTTTCATCAAATGTAGGAAGTTTTTGACTACTATTTCTTCAAATCTTCTTTCTGCCCCTTTCTCTCTGTCCCCTCTCTTTTCTGGCATTCCCATTATGCCTCATGCATATGTCATATGCTCAATAGTGTCCTCACTGGCCTATGGGAACTCTGTTCATTTCTTTAACATTGCTTTTTCTATATGCTCCTAAGACTAGAGAATGTCTATGTATCAATTTTCAAGGTCACTGATTACACCTTCTGCCAGTTCAAATCTGTTACTAACCACTCTAGTGAATTCTTCCTTTTAGCTATTGTACTTTTCAAGTCTAAATTCGTATTGGGATACATTATATGTGCATGTGTGCATATATATATATATATATATATATATATATATGACCAGATTTTGTATAGAAGTGCTATTATGTGCACTCCATTTGTGTTTAAAGCTCAAATGCTTTGGATGTTACAAATCCTGAAAGCAGGCAAGTCAGATTTCACAAAATATCCATATAAGAACTTACGTAGTATAAGCACATGCACCTAGCATATAGTATATGTATGTACACATACATGCTGACAGAATACACATATAGTGAATTATACCCTAGTTCACTATTCACGTGATTATTCCTTCTGAAGTGCCATTAGCTAATTTACACAGCACAGCTTGGAAGTCTAATACAAGTTATGTTTTGTCTTTTAAGTATTAACATAGAAGAGAGAAGCAACAGAGATATAAGAGGAAAAAGTCTACACAAATACCTGCAGCTGATACTAATTCAGCACAGAATGAAAAGGTGGGAAGTCAGATGATAAAATGTTTCCAAACAGGATTTCCCTCAGATTTGCTTCTTTTTCATTAATGAAAAGTTGAGACCTGTGGTGGTGCAGTGGATAAAGCGTAAACCTGGAAATGCTGAGGTTGCCGGTTTGAAACCCTGGGCTTGCCTGGTCAAGGCACATATGGGAGATGATGCTTCCAGCTCCTCCCCCCGTTCTCTCTCTCTGTTGCTCCCTCTCTTCTCTAAAAAAAAAATGAATAAAAGTTGAACGCTTAGACAAGCAGCAAGGCAGAAAACGGCGTTCCCCAGTACCTACTGTCAACATCGACAATACAGTGTGTCCGTAAAGTCATGGTGCACTTTTGAGCGGTCACAGGAAAGCAACAAAAGACAATAGAAATGTGAAATCTGCACCAAATAAAAAGAAAACTCTCCCAGTTTCATCCCTACTCAGTGCACTTTGATGTGGGCTCACGCACAGATTTTTTTAGGGCTCCTTAGGTAGCTATCCCGTATAGCCTCTACAGACTCGTCACTGACTGATGGCCTACCAGAACAGGGTTTCTCCACCAAAATGCAGGTTTCCTTCAACTGCTTATCCCACTGAGTAATGTTATTCCTATGTGGTGGCGCTTTGTTATAAACGTGCCGATATTCATGTTACACTTTGGTCACGGATTTGAATTTAGCGAGCCACAGAACACACCGAACTTTCCTCTGTACCGTCCACATCGACTGGCATGGCCGTGGGCTGCTCCGCTGTATACACGGTGTTACAACATCATCTGCACATGCGCACATGCTGCAAGATCATCCTACAGAAACTGGGAGGGGACTGAGCGTGGGCACGCAGTCCCGCCCAGCCTGTGGAGCCAAGGGTTGCAGCCGTCCCACAAGTGGGCTCCTCCTGCAAGGGCAAGGTGGAAGCCCAGAAACAGGTGGAGACCCGCAGCTGAGCAAAGGTGCTCGCCACTGCCCTCAGGGCCCAGCATAACGCCACCCACGGGGGCAGAGCGAAGGCCAAGGCCACCAAAGCTTGTACACCCGAGAGCGTGATCACAGCCACTCCATGAAGGAAAAGTGGAAACCACAGCAACAGCCCCAGTGGGCAGGCACCAGCAACACCCATACCCAAACGCCCTTGGCAGCAACAGTAGGGGGGGGGGTGGACCTGCAGACAAACCATACTTAGGGAACAGAGGTCGCACCCAGTGGACTCCAGTGGCCAAGACCTTCTTTTACACAGAGAAGATAAGAAGGCAGAGAAATGCAACACAAATGAATCAAGAGAAATCCCCAAAAAAGGACCTGAATGAATCAGATATAACCAAATTACCAGATGCAGAGTTTAAAATAACGATTGTTAGGATGCTCAAAGATCTTAGAACAATAGATGGTCATTACGAACACCTAAATAAAGATAGCAAATATAAAAAAGGACATTGAAATAATAAAAAAGAATCAGTCAGAAATGACAAATACAATATCAGAAATGAAGAATACAATGGAAGGAATTAAAAGCAGGATGGATGAAGCTGAGAATCGAATCAGCGAGAGAGGACACGATAAATAAAAGCACGGAAGCAGAGCAGAAAAAAGAAAAGAGACTCAAAAAGTCTGAGGAAACTCTAAGAGAGCTCTGTGACAACATGAAGAGAAATAACATCCGCATCATAGGGGATCCTGAAAAAGAAAGAAAGAACAAAGGATAGCGACTTGGTTCAAGCATATCCTTCCCTCAATTAAGGCAGGAAAACATCTCACATGTTCAGGAAGCACAGAGAACTCCATTAAAGAGAAACCCAAAGAAATCTACACCAAGACACATCATAATTAAAATACCAAAGCTAAGTGATAAAGAGAAAATATTAAAAGCTGCTAGAGAAAAAAAGGCTATCACCTACAAAGGAGCCCCCATAAAGATGACCTCTGACTTCTCAACAGAAACACTTGAGGCCAGAAGGGAATGGCAAGAAATATTCAAAGTAATGCAGAACAAGAGCCTACAACCAAGACTACTTTATCCAGCAAGGCTATCGTTTAAAATTGAAGGCGAAATAAAAAGTTTTCCAGACAAAAAAACCCCTCAAGGAATTCACTACAACCAAACCAATGCTGCAAGAAATGCTAAGGGGCCTGTTGTAAACAGATCAAAGGAGAAAAAGATATAGCAAGAGAGGAATACAATTTTAAATAAAATGGCAATAAACAATTACATATCAATAATAACGTTAAATGTAAATGGATTAAATGATCCGATCAAAAGACATAGGGTAGCTGCGTGTATAAGAGGACCCATACATATGCTCTCTACAAGAGACACACCTTAAAACAAAAGATGCACATAGACTAAAGAGAAAAGGATGGAAAAAAAAATATTTCACGCAAATGGAAATGAAAAAAAAGCTGGGGTAGCAATACTTATATCAGACAAAATAGACTTTAAAACAAAGTCTATAGTAAGAGATAAAGAAGGTCACTACATAATGATAAAGGGTGAGGCCCTGGCTGGTTGGCTCAGTGGTAGAGCATCGGCCTGGCATGCAAGGGGTCCCAGGTCCGATTCCCGGCCAGGGCACACAGGAGAAGCGCCCATTTGCTTCTCCACCCCTCCCCCTCTCCTTCCTCTCTGTCTCTCTCTTCCCCTCCCGCAGCGAGGCTCCATTGGAGCAAAGATGGCCCGGGCGCTGGGGATGGCTCCCTGGCCTCTGCCCCAGGCGCTTGAGTGGCTCTGGTCGCAACAGAGCGATGCCCCGGAGGGGCAGAGCATCGCCCCCTGGTGGGCGTGCCGGGTGGATCCCGGTCGGGCACATGCGGGAGTCTGTCTGACTGTCTCTCCCCGTTTCCAGCTTCGGAAAAATACAAAAAAAAAAAAAAAAATGATAAAGGGTGCAATCCAACAGGAAGATATAACCGTTATAAATATCTACGGACCTAATATAGGAGCACCTAAATATATAAAGCAGACTTTGATGGATTTAAAGGGTGAGATCAACAGCAATACTATAATAGTAGGGGATTTCAATACCCCACTAACATCACTAGATAGATCCTCAAGAAAGAAAACAAAGAAACAGCAGACTTAAAGGACATACTAGATCAACTTGATTTAATAGATATCTTCAGAACCTTTCACCCTAAAGCAGCAGAATATACATTCTGTTCAAGTGCTCATGGTACATTCTCTAGAATAGACCACATGTTAGGGCACAAAAGCGGCCTCAACAAATTTAAGAAGATTGAAATCATATCAAGCACTTTCTCTGATCACAATGGCATGAAACTAGAAACCAACCACAACAGAAAAACTGAAAAATACTCAAACACTTGGAAACTAAATAGCATGTTATTAAATAACGAATGGGTAAACAATGAGATGAAAAAAGAAACTAAAAAATTCCTAGAAACAAATGATAATGAGCATATATCAACTCAAACTTTATGGGACACAGCAAGAGCAGTCCTGAGAGGGAAGTTCATAGCATCATAGGCATACCTTAAGAAGCTAGAAAAAGCTCAAATAAACAACTTGACCCTGCATCTAAAAGACTAGAAAAAGAACAGCAAGTAAAGCCCAGAGCTAGTAGAAGGAAGGAAATAATAAAGATCTGAGCAGAAATAAATGACATAGAGGCTAAAGAAACAATACAGAGGATCAATGAAACCAGGAGCTGATTCTTTGAAAAGGTAAACGATATCCATGAACCTTTAACCAGACTCACTAAGAAAAAGAGAGGACTCAAAATTAGAAACGAGAGTGGAGAAATAACAACTGACAGCAGAAATACAAAATATTGTAAGAAAATACTATGAAGAACTGTACGCCAAAAAACTAGACAACCTAGATGAAATGGACAACAAATTCCTTGAAACATATAATCTTCCAAAAATTAATCTGGAAGAATCAGAAAACCTAAATAGACCATAATTACAAAAATGAGATTCAAACAGTTATCAAAAAACTCCCAAAAAAGAAAAGTCCTGGGCCTGATGGCTTCACAAGTGAATTCTACCAAATATTCAAAGAAGAACTAACTCCTATCTTTCTCAAGCTATTTCAAAAAATTCAAGAGGAAGGAAGACTGCCAAGCTCCTTTTATGAGGCGAGCATAATTCTGATTCCAAAACCAGGCAAAGACAACACAAAGAAAGAAAATTATAGGCCAATATCCCTGATGAATTTAGATGCTAAAATCCTCAACAAAATATTAGCAAACCGGATCCAGATATATGAAAAAATTATACACCATGAACAAGTGGGATTTATTCTGGGGAGGGAAGGCTGGTACAATATTCGCAAATCAATCAATGTGATTCATCACATAAACCCAAGGAAGGAGAAAAACCACATGATAATCTCAATAGACGCAGAAAAAGCATTTGAAAAAATCCAGCACCCATTCATGATCAAAACTCTCAGCAAAGTGGGAATACAGGGAACATACCTCAACATGATAAAGGCCATCTATGACAAACCCACAGCCAACATCATACTCAATGGGCAAAAATTAAAAGCAATCCCCTTAAGATCAGGAACAAGGCAAGGGTGCCCCCTTTCTCCACTCTTATTCAACATAGTTCTGGAAGTCCTAGCCACAGCAATCAGACAAGAAAAAGAAAGAAATAAAAGGCATCCCAATTGGAAAAGAAGTAAAACTATCATTATTTGCAGATGACATGATATTATATATAGAAAACCCTAAATTCGCAGTCAAAAAACTACTAGACCTGATAAATGAATTCAGCAAGGTGGCAGGATATAAAATTAATACTCAGAAATCAGAGGCATTTTTATACACTAACAATGAACTGTCAGAAAGAGAAATTAAGGAATCAATCCCCTTTACCATTGCAACCAAAAAAATAAAGTACCTAGGAATAAATTTAACCAGGGAGATTAAAGACTTGTACTCAGAAAATGATAAAACATTGATAAAAGAAATCAGGGAAGATACAAACAAGTGGAAGCATATACCGTGCTCATGGTTAGGAAGAATAAACATCATTAAAATGTCTATATTACCCAAAGCAATTTATAAATTCAATGCAATATCGATTAAAATACCAATGACTTACTTCAAAGATATAGAACACATATTCCAAAAATTTATATGTAACCAAAAGAGAACACAAATAGCCTCAGCAATCTTGAAAAGGAAGAATAAAGCAGGAGGTATCACACTTCCGGATATCAAGTTATACTATAAGGCCATTGTACTCAAAACAGCCTGGTACTGGCATAAGAATAGGCATATAGATCAATGGAACAGAACTGAGAACCCAGAAATAAACCCAAACCTTTATGGACAACTGATATTTGACAAAGGAGGTAAGAGCACACACACAATGGAGTAAAGACAGCCTCTTTAACAAATGGTGTTGGGGAAATTGGACAGCTACCTGCAAAAAAATGAAACTAGACCACCAACTTACACCATTCACAAAAATAAACTCAAAATGGATAAAAGACTTAAATGTAAGCCGTAAAACCATAAGCATCTTAGAAGAAAACATAGGCAGTAAGCTCTCTGACATCTCTCGCAGCAATATATTTGCCGATTTGTCTCCACAGGCAAGTGAAATAAAAGACAGGATAAGCAAATGGGACTATATCAAACTAAAAAGCTTCTGCACAGCTAAAGACAATAAGAACAGAATAAAAAGACAAACTACACAATGGGAGAATACATTTGACAATATGTCTGATAAGGGGTTAATAACCAAAATTTATAAGGAACTTGTAAAACTTAATACCAGGAAGACAAACAATCCAATCAAAAAATGGGCAAAAGGAATGAATAGACACTTCTCCAAAGAGGACATACAGATGGCCAATAGGCAGATGAAAAAATGCTCAACATCACTAATCATTAGAGAAATGCAAATTAAAACCACAATGAGATATCACCTCACACCAGTCAGAATGGCGCTCATCAACAAAACAACACAGAATAAGTGCTGGCGAGGATGTGGAGAAAAAGGAATCCTCCTGCACTGCTGGTGGGAATGCAGACTGGTGCAGCAACTGTGGAAAACAGTATGGAGATTCCTCAAGAAATTAAAAATTGAACTGCCTTTTGACCTAGCTATCCCACTGTTAGGAATATACCCCAAGAACACCATAGAACTGTATGAAAAGAAGAAATGCACCCCCATGTTTATGGCAGCATTGTTCACAATAGCGAAGATCTGGAAACAGCCCAAGTGTCCATCAGAGGACGAGTGGATTAAAAAGCTTTTGGTACATATATATACTATGGAATACTACTCAGCCTTAAGAAATGATGACATTGGATCATTTACAACAACATGGATGAACCTTGATAACATTATACTGAGCAAAATAAGTAAATCAGAAAAAACTAAGAACTATATGATTCCATACATAGGTGGGACATAAAAATGAGACTCAGAGACATGGACAAGGGTGTGGGGGTTACGGGGTGGGGGGGAAGAGAGGGAGGGGATTGGGAGAGGGGAGGGGCACAAAGAAAACCAGTTAGAAGGTGACGGAAGACAATTGGACTTTGGGTGATGGGAATGCAGCATAAGCAGATGTCAAAATAACCTAGAGCTGTTTTCTCTGAACATATGTACCCTGATTTATCAATGTCACTCCATTAATATATATATATATAAAAGAATTTGTCTCACAGCTAATTCAGGCAGTTAGAAGAATAGTATAAGGATGCTAATTCTGCTTCTCAGACCACATCCTGCAAAAGGGGCCCCAAGAAAATTGGCGATTTCACTCCTCTGATTTTGCCAATTCGATTTAAAAAAATAGGTCAGGAACACCTTGAAATGGAACTAACAATACAAGGGCATAAATTTAAAGGACTTTTAGATACTGGAGCTGATGTATCTGTTATTGCTAAGCTACACTGGCCTCCTTCCTGGCCCACTCATGCAGCAGCCACAGAATTACAAGGTATAGGGCAGAGTAAATCCCCTCAACAAAGTTCTAGTTTTTTACATTGGGAAGATTAAGAAGGTCATTCTGGATTTTTTAAGCTTTATGCGCTCCCTGGATGGCCAGTTAATTTGTGGGGTACAGACGTTTTAAAAAATACGGGAGCGTTGCTTGTCAGTCCTAATGGTTTAGTCAGAAATAAAAAAAAAAAAAGAAAAAAAAAGAAACTGGGAGGGTTTTCCTTTTATTTGGTGGAGATTTCACATTTCTATCGTCTTTGCTGCTGTCCTGTGACCGATCCACAGTTCACCATGACTTTACAGACACACTGTACTTTCCGCTTTTCTTCTCTATGTTTTTAGGAATTATTCCCCATGTCTAAGACGCACTCTTTTTGAAAAATTTGGGGTCTGAAAATTGGGTATGTCTTATACAGTGGCTGTAGATTTTTTTTACTTACATTTTGCACTCTTTCATGCTTGTTTTTATGCTCACTGTTGAAGACAGTGATTTGTCATCAGACACAGATGAGGACAAGCTAATGGATGGGAGTTTTGACAGTGATGAAAAGCTATATGAATTTTATAATGAATGAAACTTGAATTCAATAATTTTATGTAATTTTTTTTTTCTTTCAAATTTTGGGTCTCAAAATTAAGGTGCATCTTATACATAGGAGCGTCTTATACATGGGGAAATACGGTACATAATTGTAATCGAAGTCTACATCACTTAACCTTGTCTCTGTATCTGAGCACTGAGAATGCTTCCATTTTAAAAATTGTATGTAATAAGGGGTAAATTTTTCATGCAGAAAAACACTTTCTGCCTTCAAGACTGCCTCCTTAGAATAAATAGACACTGATTTATTGGGCCAAAAGATCTCCCGTTTCTACCTGCCTGACACCTGGTGCTACACCGTTTTCCACCGCGCTTCCTAGATTGCTCTAATCAGTGCCGGGTTCATCCCACTGGGCTTCGCATTTGCAAAGTCTCTCACTTCTGAGAAGCCAGGAATAATTTATCCCCCCCCCCCCACCTGGGTTTCCTTCAGGACTCCCTGAGCTCGCTCACTGGTTTTCACGTGTTTCAGCCACTCCCCCTCCCCCTGGCCCCAGGCCAGTGTGCACAAATACTGCATCTGGCAATAAATGCTTGCACTGAGATGGGGTCTTTAATGCCAGTTATCGTATGTCCAACAGGGTCTTGGTATTTTTAGGAAGATTCAAATGGGAAGAGGATAGTGATGAAAAGAATGGGTTTCTTATCATTTTGATTCATAGTACTCTTCCCTACCCATGACTCTAACAGCACCCTAGCCTGGTCAGAAGGAACACCAAGATTTGCACGAAGATAATATCACACACATCATATTTGTTTTTGGCAACTCTAATGCTTCTGACATCACTAAAGCCTAGGTCTTCATCACATTGTAGCTGACGTCTGAGAGGAAAGCATCAAGACGTCACTTATCTGCATGGGCCAACATGTTGTATCTGAGGTCCAACGTGGAGCTGCTAGCCTCCCGTGGCTACTGAACATCTGAAATGGCTGGTGCAGGCGTCCCCAAACTGTGGCCCCCTGAGGCCATTTATCCGGCCCTCTGCCGCACTTCTGGAAGGGGCACCTCTTCCATGGGTGGTCAGTGAGAGGAGCACTGTATGTGGCGGCCCTCCAACGGTCTGAGGGACAATGAACTGGCCCCCTGTGTAAAAAGTTTGGGGACCCCTGGGCTGGTGTGATGGCAACTGAATTTTTAACCTAACTTACATTAAATGTAGAGAACCGGTGTGCACAGGTATAGATTAAACAGAAAAGAGAGCCTGGTTTTCCTTTGGGAACAATGAGAGTATCAGCAATGCAAGTCAAACTCGCTCACTGTTTCAATTAAACTTGATTTTTCTGTCCTGACCAGGTGGTGGCACAGTGGACAGAGCGTCAGACTAGGATACTGAGGACCCAGGTTCGAGACCCCGAGGTCGCCAGCTTAAGCGCGGGCTCATCTGGTTTGAGGAAAAAGCTCACCAGCTTGGACTCAAGGTCACTGGCTCAAGCAAGGGGTTACTCGGTCTGCTGAAGGCCCGCGGTCAAGGCACACATATGAGAAAGCAATCCATGAACAACTAAGATGTCATAACAAACAACTGATGATTGATGCTTTTCATCTCTCCGTTCCTGTCTGTCTGTCCCTATCTATCCCTCTCTCTCTCTCTCTGTAAAAAAAAACAAACACAAAAAAACCACTTGATTTTTCTCCTAGTAGCACCAAGTGTGGCTTCATATAGCTGCTCCCCAAATAAGTGTCTCTCTGTGGCCAAGTCCCTGTCATCCTGGCACAGTCACCGGTGGCCTCTTACCTCTGAGAACACTCACTGGTGGTTTTACTGTGCAAGACGTGCAGGTTTAACAGTCCTACTATCTGACTTTTCAACATTCTTGGGATAAAGATCTTGTCAGGTGAGTGGCTTACATTAAACATTCACGTCCTGTTTTATAAATTGCATTTGGCTAACCTTCCTCTGCTCATTCAATAAATGGCAACTGTTTTCTTTATTTTCTTTTTTCTTTTGGTGGGGAGACAGGGACAGACAGGAAGGGAGAGAGATGAGAAGCATCAATTCTTTGTTGCAGCATCTTAGCTTCTCATTGATTGCTTTCTCATATATGTGCTTTGACGGGAGGGGGCGGCTACAGCACAGCAAGTGGCCACTTACTCAAGCCAGCAACCTTGGGCTCAAGCTAAGCCAGGACATTTCCGCTCCAGCCAGCCCGCGACCATGGGGTCATATCTATGATCCCACGCTCACACCAGTGACTCCACCCTCAAGCTGGGCATGTTTAAGCCGGACGAGCCTGTGCTCAAGCCAGCGCCCTTGGGGTTTCAAACCTGGGTCCTCTATGTCCTGGGCCGATGCGCCATCCACTGCACTACCATTTGGTCAGGCAGTAAATGGCAACTCTTCCCTTCCTTATCCTCAGGCCCAGAAGCTCAGTTATCCTGTGTCCTTTCCGTTTCAACTCTTATCCAATCCACCAGCAAATCCTGCTGACTCCACCTTTTTTTTTTTTTTTTGGTAAGAATATATCTAGGCCCTGGCCGGTTGGCTCAGTGGTAGAGCGTCGGCCTGGCGTGCAGGAGTCCTGGGTTCGATTCCCGGCCAGGGCACACAGGAGAAGCGCCCATCTGCTTCTCCACCCTCCCCCTCTCCTTCCTCTCTGTCTCTCTCTTCCCCTCCTGCAGACAAGGTCCATTGGAGCAAAGTTGGCCCGGGCACTGAGGATGGCTCCATGGCCTCTGCCTCAGGCACTAGAATGGCTCCAGTTGCAACAGAGCAATGCCCCAGATGGGCAGAGCATCGCCTCCTGGTGGGCATGCCCGGTGGATCCCAGTCGGGCGCATGCAGGAGTCTGACTGCCTCCCCGTTTCCAGCTTCAGAAGAATGAAAAAAAAAAAAAAAGAATGTATCCAATATCTTCCTATTTCTCAACATAGCCAAAGCACTGCCAGAATAGTAAGTGTCCTGGTCCCATGCCCACCTTTGAGTGTTTCTCAGATCTTTCTCCCGACACACAGATCCCCTCCATTAACTGTAGACTGAGGTTTTCGAGTTTTTGGCTGAAATGAGGTCTGAGCAAGAGGCAGGGAGGGACGGAGGAAGGACAAGTGAGGTCTAGACCGGGGAATGGCTGGGTCAACAGCAAACTATTTCAAGGATACAGTTCCTACTCCAGGACCCCTGGGACACGTGAGGACAGCGAGTGTCAGGTTTCGTGCTGCCTGGCCATCGACCCAGGCTCCCAACCTTCCTACTCCTGTCTCCACAAAGCTCACGGGACACTCACGAGCGCTGCGAGACTTCCAATATTCGCCTTATGTCAAGTGAAGTTTGAGAATTTGGCTAGTTTGGTAACAAAGTACTCCTTAGAAATGAAAAGAAATGCTGTCATTGAGCACTTCAGACCCTCGAATGGCACACGTGGGACCCGAGATCCTTCCGACCCCAGGCTATATCACAAAGATAATACGGGTACAAATGATAAAGGACATATGGGCTACCTTCAGGAAGACGAAGTGGAAATTCAACAGAAGAAAAAAGTGTATTAGTTTAGGACAATTGTTAGTTATTATTAATCATGGGAGTTATTAATTATAGGAATGGACAGTTTTTCGAAGCAAAGGCATACAATGTCAAATGCAGTTTCCAACCACATATACTTATACAAAACCCGTCCTCAGATAACTGACAGTCTTGTAGGATATCTAGGAGCTTTGTACAATTCTGGAAAAGGCAGGTAAGTGCTCTCTAACACAGTAATAAAAGCACTCAAACGTTTTTTTAAAGGAAGTCAATTTGAAACATCGGGTATCATTCGGACAGGCTGTTTAAAGGGACCTGCACTGGGTTTATCTGCCTCAGTGTCACTAGCCGGGGAAACCTGTGTGATTCTCTCTCTGCAGGGACCACGGTCACCCTCGCTTCGGAAACACAAGCAACCGGTCAGCCTGAAGGAGGGCTGTGTTTAGTTCAAATAACCTGGAGAAACCTGGCTATATATAAACTAGCTATAGTTACAGAGAAAAAAAGGAAATTAACCAGACCAATCTTTAGACACCTTGGTTTTACACAAAACTGAGCATCACTGTAACAAATCGGCACACAGGAGAGAAAGTAAGAAGTTGGTACTGACAAAGAGAAGCAGTAATAATTGCACACACATTTTAAGTGAAGCACAGTTTCCCTGTAAGCTTCTCTGTGGGGGAAAAAGGGATCTGCTTCCAGTGAGCTCACCTCCGTGTTCCAGAAACACCCGAACACATCTCTCCTTCCCTCTTGCCGCTGAGAAGTGAAGCAGGGTCCAGCCATTGGCGTCCCGGCCGTTCGGAGAATAGCCTTGCTCTAACATCTTCCGTACGGTGTGGACATCTCCGGCTGCCACTGCAGCCTGGATCTGCAGCTCTTCCTGAAGCTCAGGGTTCCTCCGACAGTGGTGGTGTAACATCCTAGCTGAGTCCGTGTTTCACACAGGGTGCATCAGGTCACAGGGATCAGCCTTGGAGGGGAGGCAGAGGACAGGGCCTTTAGGGTTCTCGGCTCCCGACAGCGGGTGCGAGAAACATCGCACAATTTTCCTCTGCGGAATCACGTGCACGCTGGGAATGACAGTTCCCGCCACTACGACTCATTAACAAGTATCTGTTATGACCAAAAATGTTCAGCCATTTCCCTAAGATGATCAAAGATTTCAAAAAGAAAGCCAGGAATAAAGCCTTTAAATGGCTGAAACAGGAAATGTCTGCCCCGGCCCCTTAAAAATTCAAAGCAAATGTCCTATGGATGTAGCAGGATGATGCTGGGAGACTAGACAATGGCGGACAGAGGAGTCAGGTAAAGACTTGTCTCAGGAGTTCACATTAAGGGATGCACAGGGAGGTTTAAGTTATGATCCATTCAAGGATTCAACCACACATCACTGACAAGTACCACATGGACAATTAATTCATAGATTGTAAAAACTAACAACTTTTAATTATGAGCAGTTAAAAAAACCCAACAAAACAAAAACAGCTAAGACCTTTAGGCTGGTTTCCTAAAATATTGTAGCAATATTTTACTTTAGTTCCAAAAGGTGGAAGGCTGGGGGAGGGGGAGAGGGAAAGGGAAGTAGGCAGGACTAAGTAAATTAGAGTGAAATGTACAGATTATATTTCCCTCCCTCTTTATTTGTATCTCTTTCCCTCCTCCCTCCTTTGTGATATTTGATACAGAATTTACCTCTTTCATACTGCTCACAGAAATTAGGGGACTAGGGAACATGCAGATACTCCAGTGCTTTCAGCCTTTTGTCTAGTGCATTTTCACCCATGAAATACAAGTTGGTTTTGCATCTCATTTGTATAATTGAACAACTTTCTTTGACTTGTTGTTTGCTTTTCTGGTGTTCTTGTTTAATAAAAAAAAAATCAAATGCTTTTTTTAATCTTCATATTCATTTTGAAATATCCCCTAATTTTTGTGAGCAGTATATTTTCACTATTTTGGTTTTCTAGGAGTTTTACCCTATAAATATTGTATGGAGCAAGATCATCCAAAATATTTAAAAACTGCAAGAGTCTAAACAATCTGTTGGTTAGCCACATGAAAAATAAAAAATGTTTTAAAGGAAAAAGATTAGATTGAATTCCCACACTAATAGGTCACAGAAGTGAGGACTCAAACTCGGTCTAGAGTGAGATCTTCACGCAAACAGCAAGTCCAAACTGAATGGCTGGAAAGTTGCGTCTTACGCATGTGTGCACAAAAACTCTCTAGTGTATTTTTAAGCTTTTAAAAGACATACAGAAACTTATACTAACATTCTTCTAGAAAGCCATTCTGTCTGGGCTAATTTTAAGGAATAGGTTAGACTCACCTCTCTTAATTAGTAGGCTTCCGTGTCTAAAAATAAAAATGATGTGTGATAAGGTCCTTTAAAGACATTTTGGTCTCTTATGTAGGTTAGACATCTTGGGATAATCTTGCTACCAATAATAATTCATCTTGTAAAACTTCTCGTTATAGACTGAACAAAGGTGAAAACTTAAGCCTAACTTGGGTCCCATCATTACAGCCTAACAGCAGAGTCAAATATCCTGTTATTTTATCCACAGAAAGTGGCCATTACAAACTCCTAAGTATCTCTACCAAGTAATGTCATTTAAAAACACCAGGCTACTTCTACAAAAGTAAAAGGGCTGTTTGTTTCCTCTGAGAAAACTGGGAAATGAGAAATTTCAAGACAATTTGTTTTCGTCGTAAACACGATGCCCACCCCTCACCTCTTTTTTTTTTTTCCTCACCTCTTCACTTAATTACTTCTTCTCAACTGACACTAAAATCGAGTCTCTTATTTTAGAAATTAAAAAACCAAGAATCCTTTTCAAATAGGTTTCCGCCGGTTACTAGCGTTTTAAGGGATGCTGGAGATTATTAGAAGGAATTAATGGAAACTACTAATCCATGCTCCAAACAACCATCTTTAATAAGACTTTTTTTTTTTCCCACCTGGATGTTCTTCTAGCAAGTGTGATGTTCGGTATACAAGAGCTGACTTGAAGGAGAAAAGTAAAAGCCCAATGGGCTTCCCCCCAGGACAGTACAGATGACCTGTACCCTTTAGTCACTTACCTTCCGGAAGAATGTCCCTTATTCTGACAGGTGGGTTGCCTAATAACCATGGTGCACATACAGCATTGTGGGGAAGGGGCTCAGAGTGTGTCCACAGGATGGCACGGATCAGCTCTCTTAACCTAAAGACAAATGACAAGCAGGGGAAAACTCCTAAAAAAAGAAGAAAGAGTCACAGCTACCTGCACAGCCTGCCCTGGGTGAAATTAAACTTCAGCACTCAACAATCTTACTGAGCAGAGAGAGGACGCAGGTCACACCCCAGAGAACGTGATCTGAGACCTACGCTCATCTCCACAGTGGTATAATGTAAGTTATTTTCAGGAACTTTTTTCTCTAAACAAGTGGTTTAAAAGAAAAAATGGAAAAGAAATATATCACACATTTAGAATTGGGATGTAAACAAAGATTCTTCTTTCTGCTCTATTCAGAATATATATTTTCAGACTTGCTTCATTTGTATTACATTTTAACTGACGCCGCTAGTCCTCTAAACAGGACCAAGAGGAGAAATTGTGTGCGCCAAACAAGCAGGCGGTCAGAGCCAGAGTGGAATCAGTGACCACTAAAAAGAGGCCATGTCTCTAAACGCTGGTTCTCCGTAGGTCCAAAAGGCATTATGTTAAGCATTTTGAAATTGTTATTCGTTTCTGCATGAACGAATGTAGGAAAAAAGATTCACAAAAGTCTCGCCAGCTTCTTCGTATGAACTCTGAAAAAGAATATTCCCTGTACAATGAAAGAGAGAGCCACCTTACTCCACATCAGGGAAATCTGAGGTCTGTGAATTTCACTGAGGTCAAGAACATGTGCAAAGAGCCTTCCGCACTTGACCCGGAACTCACTCCAGGAATTCCTGCCTGGGAGAACTGCCACCGCGTCCCTGTGTGGTGAGGATGTTAACACCCTCTTGTCACTTCAACAAGAGAAGGTGGGGCCACCTGGCAGCCACCTGACATGCTATGGAGAGACACGCTAGTCACAGCTGCTGCTGGCTGCCCCCCAGAATGTTCAACCAGTCCCAACTGGTCTGGTCCACTTTGCCCTGTCCCCTTTCTACACCTCATTTTTCCCTTGTTAAACTTCTTCAAGTAAGACCAAAGACTTGGCCAGCATGTACTTGCAAATAATATTTGATTTAAAACTCTGCCCCTTATTTCCAAGAGAATGTATCAGCCATGATCAGAACAACACCGAGGAGTTGTAAGAGGTCCAGAACCATCTTTACGCGAGTGCTGATTCTAAGACTGGGGCAGGAAATAGACAAGTCTTGATCATCTCCTAGTGCCGAGCAGGAAGGAAGTGCACATGCTCATGCACAAGCGCACGCACGCGCACACACGCGCACATGATGGGGTGATGTCAAAGGGACACAGGAGCCAACTACAGAGCTCTCAGCCAAGATGGAACAATTTCAACAAAATAAAGTACTACTGGATCCCAACCCAACATAAAGAATAAATGATTGAATCAATACACAAGGGAACGAGGCACAAATCTCATGTGCAAAACTCCAAATAACTTCTGTAGATTCTCCCCTCTCTCAAGAAGGTGCATTGTAACCCCCACACACACACTCAGGCGTGGGCCATGCAACAATAGCGACTTCGTTCCGAAAAGGGTCGTTGGGGAAGCAGGGGGATAGAGCAACTGAAAACATTGCTTCAGCCAGGTGATCACGATTAATATCAACAGGTCAAGGCATGTTGTTAGTATGATATGATATGATATATGACATCTAACATGTTAGAACCCCTGTCTAGTCATGACAGAAACATCCGACAAGTTGCAACTGAGAGACATTCTACAGAATAGCTGACCAGCACTCCCCAAAGTGTCATGGTCATCAAAAATAAGGAAGTTTGAGAAACTGTCACAGCCCAGAGGAGCCTAAGCAGACAAGGTGACTGCACACAATGTGGTATCCTGGTATCCTGGGTGGGATCCCGGAACAGAGAAAGGGTATCGGATAAAATCTAAGGAAATCTATATCCAGTACGGAGCTTAGTTAATAGGAATGTTCATTATCGCCTCATTAATTGTGATAAATGTATCTATTACTGTAAGATGTGCATAGGGGAAATTAGGTGTGGAGCATATGCAAATTCTGTGCTATTTTGCAAGTCTTCTGTAAATCTAAAACTATGCTAAAATTTAAAATATATATATTTTAAAAACACAAACCAGCATCTCCAATGACAAGCCTCCGTCATTTGCACAGACAGACACGTGGTTTTCCGGGGAAGCTGCGTGTACATTTTAGGAATGACGATCACAGATGCCTCACTGCGAAGCGTGTCCTCGGCACCTCTGGTCTCCTGAGGGCAGTGGAGGTGCCCTCCATGGCGTCCAGCCTTTGAGAACCCTTGCTACTATTGTTACCGTCCACCTACCCCATCACGACTCCCACGGGGCCAGCGGAGTGGTGGGCGTGAGGGCGAGTGAGGTGTGGGTTGGGAATAGAAAATGGTCTTCATTTATTAACAGTATCCAGAAAAGCCTCTGTGTTCAAGACCAAGTGACTAATCAATTATTTCTCTCAAAAAGAAAGATGCACAAACAACAACAAAGCGAGAATCGGCTGAGTGCCTGACACAAACCTGGCACACTAATTAGGCCTTGGCCACTGGCATTAATCTCTGGGCAGAACTTGAACAGAGAGCTCTGCCTACTTAATATGAACCAAGTAACACTAGAAATGTTCTATCATTCTTCCTCTTTCCTGACAATATCTACCACTATAAATAATGACCACGGGTTTAAACCCAAAAAGTACTTTTTTTAAATTTATTTATTCATTTTTAGAGAGGAGAGAGACAGAGAGAGAGAAGGGGGGAGGAGCTGGAAGCATCAACTCCCATAGGTGCCTTGACCAGGAAGCCCAGGGTTTCAAACTGGCAACCTCAGTTTTAAATTTTTTTTATTTATTCATTCATTTTTAGAGAGGAGAGAGACAGAGAGAGAGAAGGGGGGAGGACCAAAAAGCACTCTTGACCCCCCCACCACCACTAGTCTTCACCATGCATGCAAGATCCCGTTAGGCAGGTCGCTCTCCTCCCGAAGGACACGACTGACCGCCGCATGTCCTAACAGTCCAAAGTAGGAGATAAGCAATCCCTTTCATCTTGGTGCTAGGTCAGTGGTCGGCAAACTGCAGCTCGGGAGCCACACGCGGCTCTTTGGCCCCTTGAGTGTGGCTCTTCCACAAAATACCATGTGCGGGCGCTACCTCGATAAGGAATGTACCTACCTATATTGTTTAAGTTTAAAAAATTTGGCTCTCAAAAGAAATTTCACTCGTTGTACTGTTGATATTTGGCTCTGTTGACTGACGAGTTTGCCGACCACTGCTGATGAGAGCTTGCGTTTAATAAGAGTATAGCTATCCACAGATATATAAATAAAGTAATAAAAACTACTGAACTTAAAAGGTAAAGACAAGCACCGGTGGCAAAGGTGCATGTTAAAAACCACAGAGGAAGTCCAGAAATGAGATTATAAAAGAAGTCCATTCCCCTCCCCCAAGGAGGGCAAGTCTGAAAACCCGATACCTCATGGAAATCACCTATAAAAGAATATGGCACAGGAGACAGGTTCCTAAATCAACAAGTGTACCGTGTAAGTTGTTTTAAATTAAGAATGACTCAGAATGACTAAAAATCAGAGGGGGCAATCTTTAGAAATTCCATTTCAGGTTTCAATTAGAGAAAAATAAAAAACATTAACAAGACAGACCTCAGAATTGTATACCAAATGATCCACTTCTCTGATATATCCTTCTTTTAATATAAGATGTTCTTGCCAATGTTAATACTATGTTTAAATTTTATGAATTTATCTTTTCTACTCTGCATGGGGTCAAAAGATAACAATATACTACTATTGACCTTATTAAATACTGTAAATTTTGGAATTAAATGTTAATATCTAATTTCCATGGAGATGCCAAGTAAACTTCATTAAGGTAAAAATCAAAACTTCTCGCTTCACATAATTATAATGTCTACAGCCATAGGATGAAGAATGACTGTAAGACAAAATATATTTAAGACCTCTCTAAAATTACATAACTGCCACCAAGTTGGCCCACATGTCCCCAATTTCCTTTAGCATAAATGATTAGTCATTAATGGCTTTCTGCATGTTATTTTCACTGAAAGTCACACATTTTCTGATTAAGTGACACAAATGAGAACTGTGCTTTCAGATTTCGCACAAGCTAAAAACAAGGTAACAGCTTGCTACTCAAAAAAAGAAATAAAGCCTTCCTTTGCAGAGTAGTAGAGATATGGGCTGGGAAGGAAGTAAAAATGAGCAACGCCAAGGATACTGGCTCTGAGATTTTTAAAAAAACCACCTATGTCCCAAAAGGGAAGATGGATGCAGAAATACTACGAGACCCAAAGTGTGCAACGTGGCTGAGATACATGCTGATGGGTTCTTGTCACGTGACTGAAAGCCTGGAACCCCAAACAAAGTAAAAGTGTGATGTTAGCATCACTCACCATGACGCAGTGTTTCTGTGCCCAAACAAGGCAGGGTGCTTGCATTCCCTCCCTATGCCAGGGCCTCCATATACGTAACACAAGGATTTATTATCACGCACACAACTTCTCCGTAACTCCCCGAAGTTCCAGGAGAAGAGCCAACAATTTTCATGGGATGAGGTTTAGGCAATGGGGTAAACTTTCTAAGTCACTTCTCCCAGACCCAGAGTTTAAATCTCAAGAACTACACATGTCAAGGTCTTGTCAACATTATCTCATGAACCCATGCCAGGCACCACCATCTCAGCTGCCTCGAGCAGGTGCCTAGAAAGTTTGCAAGGAAGGAGACAATTGTTCTACTTGGGGAGTGACTTCGGTTGAGAACAGAAAGTAAGGAGGCAAGTTAGATATTCGATACACTCACATAAACTTCATCTGACTTTAGACTTTTAAAGGACAGTATGTACTTCTCTGTTGCCAAAGCTAAATGGGAACAAAATAAAGAGACAGTGTATGTGTCATAAGATTAAAGAACTGAATGGCATGGCTTTCAGAACAAAGAAAATGAGTACTGCCCACACATACACAAGATACACCACTGAATATCTTCAATTTAAACCAGTTACTTTTCCTATGGGATTATAAATCTGTATTTGATTATCAAATAAATCAGGAGTTTTTAAAATTTCCTTCTTTCAAAACCATGTGACTGGCAATAGAATTAACACAAAATTAACTGTCAGGTTGAGGGAAAAAAAATAAACCACATAACTGGCCATGTTGGTGAATATGTCCCCAAATTAAATCTTTTAAGTATTTGCCACAACCTAGACTGACTGCTTTTCAATCATGCTATTAGGAAGAAATGCTGACAATTCAGATACACTAATCTTAGAGAAACCATTACTATCTGGGAGAATCAATGAAGTAGCACAGTAAGCAGGGAGGACAGGAGTGGCCTATCTTTCCGCGTTTGACTCACCACAGCTCCACAGGTCCACTTCCTTATCACCTCAAGTGATAACACCTCTCAGAAATGAAAACACATTCGAGTTACGTCCAAAGCGGAAAAAAATACGTAACTAAGAAGATCTGAACAGGAGAAGATACCTTAGCTCATTTTTACCCGAAAAACATACTTCAAGTATGTTAGCAATTTTTTAGAAGTTCTACTCATTAGGCATCTTGCCAGTGATTCACATACTTAAAGAATAAGAATTGCCCTTTAACTTCACAGGCTTCTGCCTAGCTTTTACTGAAATGAAGTGGACCCCATCTACACCTACAAAGGCGGCCCAAAATGTTCACCATGGGGCGATCACTGGTAGAAACTGATTCTAAATCCCTTTCTGAGAGTCAACTCTTTCCCTTTGGTGTTCAGCTTCGGGTCTCTAGAATACACAAACCCTCAAAGCTCCTTAACAGTATCTTTAGCTGTCTTGACAATGAGAAGAATCAAGAAAGACATTCATTTATTTCTGTGGAAGGCAGAAAGTCCAGCGGAACCGAGGTACACCAAAGATTTCCTAACAGTTTCCACTATGTTAAGCATTTCTTTGTACCTAACGGTTCCCTACGTAGTCTGAGAAAGGAAAATAACTCTTGAGATTAATAAGTCACTTTATATTCGCATTGTTGGATGTTAGGCAGGCTGACTTCTGAACTTATTCTTATATGACTTCCCTGATCACAGCCCCTCTTTTGGGGAGTGACATGCATGTCCTAAACTCACCTTTAGTGCATTTCCAGAGGCAGTCACAAAACACAACAGCAGCCATGTCATCACACGAGTTAGATGCTTACTTTGCAATCTAATAAATGATCTGGGGGTTTTGACATAGGAAATCTCACCCACGAGGAGGGCAGAAAGAAAGCCCTAGATTCCAAACACACCACAACATTCCTCAGTTTTTCAATTCCTGTCAAATGATCAGCAAGGTCCCATGTCAAGTTTTATAAATTCTAGAAATCCAAGGTGTAACAAGATATTATGTATTTTTTTATAACAGTTCCTGAGTCCATCCACATCTGTCACACAGAACCACACAAAAGCCTGAAGAGTTAATTACACATACGAGTTTCAGGAGCAAATACTGCTCTTTCACACGGTTCCTACCATTAAGGTACACATGCTCACTTTTCACCAGGGGGAAAAAAAAAAGCACGTTATTTTCTCAAACTCATAAATTTCAAACCATTATTGTAACCTTCCTCTACCAAACCCTTGTCGCGGTTAGGCTAACTCAAAAGATGTCCTGACGGAGGTAGAAGAAAGGTGATGATGGAAAGGCATACAGGGGAAAAGAGAAAACTGTGTTTTAATTAAAAAGCAGAGTCATTCAGAATTAACAAGCAATTAACAAAGAATTGAAGAATTCCTATGAGAGTCAGGGGGCGGGAAAGGGGGGCGACTACAAAATGGTCTCAAAGTCTCAGAGCAGGGTAAATGGTACAGTTACCAAAAGATAATGCAAAACACCGGAACACCAGACAGAGATGGGAGTGGGGGTGGGGGACTACGTTTGGGAGGTAGAAAAGTTATGAAAACGTTAAGGAGCAGGGCAAGAACGGTATCTTCGTTTTTTGTTTTTTTTTGTTTTTGTTTTGCAGGGAATCTGGAGGTCAGGATAGAGTTGCATTAGCAGGTAACTACCCTGCAAATAGAGCGCGGCTTCCTGATAGAGGGGCCCGAAATAAACAATGGGGGAGGGGAGGATTGGTTTCTTACCTGGCGAGGATGCTGGCCTGAGGCTCGCCGCTACTTCCCCGGTGGGTGGGTGGGCAGGCCTCTTCCGGCTCTCGGGACTCCCCGAGTCAACTCCAACCTGGCGAAGAGACACCCGTGAGAGGTGCGGTGGCCCCGGGGCTCGGAGGAGGGGGTCGGAGGAGGGCGAGCCGAAGGAGAGAGTGGTCAGGGCAGGCAGGAAGATGCAGTGATTTTTTTTTTTCCTCCCCTCCCTCCCGGCCGCCCCCTTCCCTTTCGGGAAGGTAACTGACTTTACCTGTCTGCTCAGCTGCTGTTCGTCTTCCTCCTTTCAGCCTCCTCCACACTCCCCAACTTCTCCATTGAAGAAACAGCCCGGGCAGGGCCGGACACGGGGGCTCCCGAGCCGCCTCGGTGGCTCACGGCCCCAGCCCGGCGAGCATCCACACCGCCAAGCAGACGCGGGGCGGCGGTCCCGGCCGCGGGGCAGCCTCCGGGCAGGGGTGCAGGGAGGAAGTCCCGGGTTGGGGAGGTGCGGGGGGGGGAGCGGCGCAGCCCCGGTCTCAGGGCTCCGAGCAAGGGGTGCCGCGCTCCGGGCCGGAGGCTCCCAGCCCCGGTGGGGGATGCGGGAGGTCTCGGGGCAGCGAGGTCCCAGGTCGCACCGGGTCCTGAGTGCCAGCCGCGGGAGCTCGAGGCGGGGGGCTTTCTGGATGCACTTTGCACTGGGCCACCCCCGCCCCCTCCCTCCAGCACTTTGGGGTCACTGGGATGGGACCAAGGCTTCAGCAGCCAATCAGCGGCCGCACTAGAGCCCGAGGCCGGAGCCGTAAACCAGGTCCGGGGTGGGTGGGGGGGGTGGGGAGGAGGGCGCGACTTGGTTGGTTGGTTGCTTCCTTCTCTCCTCCTTATCCATAGCGGCCCCACCCCCTTGCCTGCCGTAAAGCCGCCTGCGCATTCGCGACAGTTAGAAGAGGCGCACCGATCGAAGCTGGGACTCGTCTCCGATTGGCCGCCTTCACGTCCCCTCGTCTTCGCCCACTGAGGTTTCCAAAGCTCCGCCCCTAGCGGAGGGACTCAGAGTGGTTGCTAAGAGACACTGTACTCAAGGGGTCCTGTGCGCATGCGAGAGGAGGGGCCAGCGTGTACTTTCGGTGAACTACGGTGGCCCGGAGAGGGCCGGGCTTTGCCGGAATGGCGGTGCGGAGGTAGATTGGCTTAAGCTCTAACCGTGACGGGTAATTGGGACGAGACCGCGGCCGCCAAAGGGGCTGGCCCGAGGGTTCAAGGTTGGGGTGGCGGCAGAGAAGAGCGTCCTGCCCCACCGCCCCTCGGCGCTTGTCAGTCTTGAGTGCCATGGGCGCCGTTCGCTACCTGGCTGAGCACACCTGGCCAAGCGCGGAAGGGAGCGCTTTGTAACGGCGGGGACGTTCCCAGGGCTTTTTCCCCGTAGGAATAGCGACCCTCGAGGGATCCGTGAGAATGCAAGGGGGGCAGGAAATAGAAAACGTGCGAGATGCACGTGTTTATGAAGTGCGTTCATTCATTTTGCTGGTTCGTGCCGACCGGGCACAGTGCCAGCCGCTAGCCGAAACCACGGTGAGCTGGACAAAGTCTTCTAATTGACCCCCTCCCCCGCCCCCTGGGGCTTTCACGTTAACAGGACAGATTCGGATAGATCCGATCAAGAAAACCCCAGCTGGAGACTGGCGTCGCGTTGGACGGGGACGCGATGGCTGTTCCAGATATTTCAGGAAGTGACATTGGTGCAGAGATCTGAAAACGGACGGGCCGGCCTTGCCTAGATCTGGGGTGTGGGCGAGGGAGGGGGCCATTTGCAGGCGGAGAAAACCAGAGCGCCAAGCCTCCTGACGCTGGAATAGCCCTTGCCGTGTGTGGCACCTGTGAGAAAAGCCACCGCAGGCAAACCGAGTGAGTTAAGGGGGAGAATGATTGGTAATGGAGTTGGAGGTGGGGCTGGGGGGACAGGCTGCAGATCTTGGCAGCACCTTATCAGCCGTGGCGGGGAAGTTCTTGGGTCTTGTTTATGTTTTTGAAAAGCTCACTTACCTGCACCAAGCAGAAGACTAGCTGGGAGAAGGAGCAGATGACCGCAAATTATAGGCTTTTGTCCAGGCAAGAATTGACATTACTGAGTCACCTAATAGAGCAGATGTTCAGCCGATGTCCTTCTAGAAAGGGTTACCTAATTATATAAAAGGAATAATTTCAAGATATCGACTGCTAGGGTAGTTAAAATAGACATAACTGTAACGTAACACTGTGTAGTGGAAGCATGATGCCTCCAGCCAGGTTCTTGTCTCAACATTGCTTTGGCTTGTAAGGGTCTGTGTGGTTCCACAGAAATTTTAGGGTTGTTTGCTCTACTACTGAAAAATGCCATCGGAATTTGCACAGGGATTGCATTGAATCTGTAGATTACTTTGGTCAGTATGGACATTTTAACAATATTGTCTCTTCCAGTCCCTGAGTGTGGAATATCTTTCCATTTATTTGTGTCTTCTTTAATTGGTTTCATTAAAATCTTGATCAATAGGGGGTCTTTTATCTCTTTGGGTAAATTTATTCATGGGTTTTTGTATTTTTTTTTGACGCAATTGTAGGTAAATCAATAAGATTGTTTTCTTAATGTATCTCTCTGACATTTGTTATTAGTATATAGAAATGCAATAGACTTTTGTATGTTGACTTTGTATTCTGCAACATTACTGAATTTGTGTAGTAGTTTTTTTTTGTTTGTTTGTTTTTTGGTGGAGTCTTTAGGGTTTTGCATGTACAATATATCATCTGCATATGACAGTTCTTTCTTTCCAATTTAGATTGCTTCTGTGTCTTTTTCTTTCCAAATTTCTCTGTCTGGGACTTCTATACTGTGTTGAGTAAAAGTGCCCAGAGTGGGCACCTTTGTCTTATTTCTGATCTTAGATGAAAAGCTTTCTCAGTTTTTCACCATTGAGCATGATGTTAGCCGGGGGCTTGTTATATATAGCCTTTAATGTGTTGAGGTATGTTCCTTCTATACCCACTTTGTTAGAGGTTTTCTATTCTGTAATCAGTAACGGACGTTGAATTTTGTCATACGAATTTTTCTGCATCTATTGAGATGATTGTGTGATTTTTATCCTTCATTTTGTTAACGTGCTGTATCCCATTGACCAATTTGCAGACTTTGGACCATTTTGCATCCCTGGAATAAGTCCCACTTGATCACAGCATATGATTCTTTTAATATATTATTGAATTTGATGTGCTAATATTTTGTTAAGGATTTTTTAAATCTGTGTTTATCAGAGGTATTGCTCTGTGATTTTCTTTTCTTGTGGCATCCTTGTCTGGTTTTGTTAATCAGGGTAATGCTGACCTCATAACTGAGTTCGGAAGTATTCCCTCCTCTTCCTTTCTATGTGTGCAGGGGGCGAGAGAGTTTGCAAAGGGTTGGTATCAATTCTTCTTTAAATCTTTGGTAAGATTCACACTGAAGCCATCTGGTCCTGGACTTTTGAGTGTTGGAAGATGTTTGATTACTGACTCAATCTTCAAAGTAGCAATCAGTCCAGATTTTTTGTTTCTTCATGATTCCATCTTGGTAGGTTATATGTTTCTAGGAATTTATTTCTTTGAGGTTATCCAGTTTGGTGGCATAGAAAATTATAGTCAAGCTTAAAAGCAAAAGGGAAATTGGAAGAGCTTTCTAGGCAGAGGGAACAGCATTGTATCAAACTCCAGAGTCTGGAAGGACCCTTTTGAGGAGACTACTGTAGAGGAGAGTATCATCACCCTCTTACTTGAGTTTTATAAATGTTTTCATTATGACAGCCATTTACTTCTTCAGACCATCCGAGCAGGAGCTCCTTTGCAGAGGTGCGGTAGGTCATTGTAAGGCCAGGGGCAGCACTGCAGTTCCCATTGGATTGGGGCAGACAGTAAAGAAACAGCGGAGCCAGGAAATGGTGGGCCATTCCGTTTATTAAAGTCCCTAACGGCGGACGAGCAAGCAGGCAGGGAAGACCCCTTCCCTTCCTCCCGTCTCAGGACCCCACCAGTCTCAGCAGTCCCCAGCCAGACAGGCCGCGCAGAAATGAGGGCTCCCAAGCCCCGACTTGGTCTCGGGTTCCAAAACCCAGACTCATTCATTTTCCTGACTCTCACCCTCCGGATTCTCCAGCCAAAACCAGCAGGGGGGGGGGGGGGGGGGGGGGGGAGCACCCTTCTCCAGCAAACAATAGCAAACAATCACCCTTCCCAAGCAGGAGGCAGTCTGCAATTTACAATCTGCCGCCCTGAGGGCAAGCACCGCAAGCCTTCCGTAGACTGTACACACCTGGTGCTGCCCTACTAGAAGCAAGCAATCTTTAAAAACATTTGTTTACCCAACAGTCACTATTTTTTCAAGGGAAAATCAATTCTTGTTTGTGTGTGTACAGTATTCAGAATTCAGGAGTTCAGCAAAATCTCGTAGTGCTGTTGTCACGTTGACAGACAATCCTGAGTGGTTAGTGGTGGCTTTTTGGTGGGGGTCTTAAGAGCAGGGAAGGGGGTGCAGATTAGCAAAGGGGAGTGAGTGAAGAAATTTCATTCTGCAGTGTCACTTAACATGTAGAGCCACAGTTTAGCAACTAAAGGTAGAAACTTCGTTTTTTTATATTGATACTCTAGAGGTTATATATATATATATATATATATAAACTGCATAGCATTACCATGATATAATATAAACCCAATGCACTCAGGTTCCTATTCAATAAAATCTAGTAGGTTAGTCAGTGCTTATCTATGTATAGCCCCCAGCCCAATGGCTGGGCCCAGCTGTCATGTTCTGACCTGCCTTCCAGGGGCTTTGGAAGCTCTGAGTTTGAGAGCCACTGCTCTGAATCACCTCTGAGCTTTTCTCCTGTGCTCAAATGCTCCGATTCTGATGTCTGCACTATGCAAAAAAAGTTTGCCTGAGAGATAGATGGTCAGTCCAGGGCTGGTTAGTCTCTGTCAATCAAGTTTACATTAAGCGCTGCCATCCCTCTGGTCTTCCAGGCTTCTGAGAACAAAATTAGTTTTTGATGGGTCCAAAATCGGTGCCAGCTCTTCATGGATTTATCCAGCAGGTGAACTGGGATGACCCTAGAGGAGTTGTCAAGTTTTTGAGATGAATGGGGTCTCTTGCTTTTCCGCAGCTTCCCATCTTTGAGGCTGTACCCCCCACCCTCGCCTTTCTGAGACCTCATACCTGTTAGCAGGAGCTCACTACTTTCTTATCTGGATCTGGCATTGGCACATTATTTACAATAGTCAAGGTACAGAAACAACGGAAGGGTCCATCCATGGATGAGTGGATAGAGAAACAGAGAGACAAACAGAAAAGCCACTGAGCTCATCAGTGCTGAAGAACAGATTAGTGTTTGTCAGAGATGGTGGGAGAGAGGGGGGCAACAGGGAAGGGGAGGAAAGGTCCAAACCTCTAGTTATAAAATAAATCAGCCTGACCTGTAGTGGCGCAGTGGGTAAAGCGTCGACCTGGAAATGCTGAGGTCGCCGGTTCGAAACCCTGGGCTTGCCTGGTCAAGGCACATATGGGAGTTGATGCTTCCAGCTCCTCCTCCCTGTCTGTCTCTCTCTCTCTCTCTCTCTCTCTCTCTCTCTCTCTCTCTCCTCTCTAAAATGAATAAATAAAATAAAATAATTTAAAAAAATAAAAAATAAAAAAAATAAAATAAAATAAATCAGTCCCAGGGCTGTGACATACAGCATGGTGGCTATGATGAATGCTCCTGTATCGCAGACTTGAAAGTCACTGAGAGAATGGATCTCACCAGTTCTCATCATAAAAAGAAAGTTTTTGAAACTATATTGATGGACATTATGAGACTTAGTATGTTGATCATTTGCATTATATATAAATATCCCATTATTATGCTGAACACCTAGTCCTAACAAACAAACAAAGAACACTCCAACCTGCATCTGGAGTCTCTAGATAAGAGTCTTAACCAGAGGACGAATTACAGAGTCCGGGCAGGCACTGGGGCTGTCCCAGAACTATTGTATCTGAAGGTCCTGGAAGTCCTGAGGGGAGGCCCGCAGTCTTCCTCTTGAGCTGAAACTCGAGCACCATTGTTTTAAGGAAATGAGCCCAGCATGGTGTGCCCCTGGGGCTAGTAACTGCCATTATCTGCTGGGGCCCGAGGTGCGTAGGAGCAGTTCCTGAAACTTGAGAGAGCTGCCGGCCTTCCTCCTTTCACTGCCTCCCCCCCATCTCCTGCTGGGGCATGTTGGGCCAGACGGGAGAAAGGTGAGGTGTCACCAGCAGGGCAGAGAGAAAGGACCCAGCACAGGGCAAACCCTTTGAGGGAGGTACTCTTAAAGTCCTAGTTGACCAGCTTCCATGGCCCTGGTGGTGGGCTGGGGTGATGGGAACCTCTGTCCTTTCGGTGTGTGGGCCTTCTCAGTGCTTGTGCACCCTCCTTAGCTGCCCTTAACCTTGGCTTTGACGCCCAGGCCTCCACCCACCTCCCTAACCTTGCTGTAGAGTCTAACCAGACCCATTTTATCTCTCCTGACGAAAGGAATGCCATCTCAATTGGGGAAGGGAATCAGAAGGACAACCTGGGGAACCCCAGCATCCTCACTAAGGGAGTAGCACTGACTAGATCGCCACAGGCTCCGAAATCCATCTTTCTGGGCTCCGATCCCAACTCTGCTGCTTGACTAGCTCTGTAACTAATCCCTGTGTGCCTTACGTTTCCTTACCTGTAAAATGGATACGATAAGAAAGCATCCACTGTCCACCTCATGTGGTTGTTGTGAAGCGTTTGATCACTTAGAATAGTGTCTCATACGTAACAGACTTTCAATTAAGTTTAGGAATTAACATTCCTAAGAGTCAACTTTATGTGAAGGTGGTTGGAAAGTGTATTATATCTATATTAAGACATGCAGGGTTTTGCCTGACCTGTGGTGGCGCAATGGGATAAAGCGTTGACCTGGAACACTGAGGTCGCCGGTTCAAAACCTTGGGCTTGCCTGGTCAAGGCACATATGGGAGTTGATGCTTCCTGCTCCTCCCCCTTCTCTCTCTCTCTGTCTCTCTCTCTCACTCCTCTCTCTCTAAAAAATCAATCAATAAAAAATATTTTTTAAAAAACGTTTAAAAAAAAAGACATGCAGGGTTTTTATTAGTAACAACGCAAAACTCAAGTAGTTTATATACTTAAACAATACAAGAGAGACTTCACACTTGATGCCTGCGATGGGCATCCCCTTGGCCACCTGGTGCCGGCATTCACACTCCTGCCTAGAAGAGCTCGCTTGTCCCAGGTTGGCCTCTGCTAATGCTGGTGTCCTTCCAGTCCGGACAGCGCCCTCATCTCCCTGTTCCAGCTGTCTTCAGAGCATCTCTGTGTTCCAACCACTCTTCCCCAGACACTGTGCCGTGTCAGTGTCTGAAGCGTGGTGCTTTGAAGGGTCCCCTTCCTCCAGGTCAGCTTGGTAATGCTCCCTGCGATGACCCACCTTGTAGCAGCCACTCTGGAGAAACATGTGGTGGGTCAGGGTCCCTCATTCATTTTCTCAGCATGTGCCCCTTAATGCTATAATGGATTGTGTGTGTGTGTGTGTGTGTGTGTGTTTTAAAGAAAAGAAACTGAAAAGAAACTTCAGCTCACAGTGAGTGGGTGACCCATAGACATTTGTTCCCGTGCAGATTCTCGGGCCAGCATTTATACGTTAGAACAGTGGTTGGCAAACCTTGGCTCTTTGGCCCCTTGAATGCGGCTCTTTGGCCAGTTTAGGAGTACCCTAATTAAATTAATAACAATGTACCTACCCATATAGTTTAAATTAAAAAAATTTGGCTCTCAAAAGAAATTTTAATCGTCGTACTGTTGATATTTGGCTCTGCTGACTAATGAGTTTGCTGACCACTGTGTTAGAACACTTTGTGGTTAGCAGTTTGTGCTGAGTCACCCCAGAAGCCACGGAGCTCCCTCGGTCCTCATTCATCTGTTCCTTGCCTGGCATCGTGACCCCTAGTGGACGCTTCGTTTTTCTCTGCTGCCTGTAAAGGGTCATTCTGAATCTGCGTCTCTTTAAAAAAAAGTTCAAGTTTCTGACTTTCCAGACTGATTTCTCACAACCTGGTTCCAGCCATGATAGGAAACAGCTTATCCACCCCCTTCCCCGAAGTGATTGTTTATTTTTTTGTTTGTTTTTCACATGTTTATTTATTGGCACTCACTTTAGTTGTGTGTGCTCAAAAGGCTGAATCATTTGAAATGGCCCTTTTCGTAGGTCAAGCAGGGTTGAATAGCAGCGTTTTTATTCTCATTTGTGGTGAAATGTAAGGACCGTGGCTGTGTAGAAATACTATTAGAAGTATTTTACTGCTGTAGCATTGAAGTGAAAATGATTTCATTTGTGGCTGAAAATTTCAGAATATGATATTAGTTAAAACCTATACTGTCATACAGTATTTGACATATAAAAATATCAATATTGGGAAGAAATGTTATTGTTACAAGTAAAATAGGTACAGGTTTTGAAGTGGAATATTGAAAATTAATTTTTGACGTGCGCTGACAATAAACAAGACAAGGAAGGAGATGATTTTATCTAGGCTGTTGTGAAAGCTTGTTGGGGTAAGGCCCCAAAATCCTAAATTCAGGATCTATTCCAAAGAACTGACTCTTAGCCTTATTCAAATTCTTAAGAGCTTTAATAGGAGAAGCTTAAACTTCCAGGGCACAGCAACTACGCCCAGTGATTCCGGGCTGGTGAAATCCGCACCCCTCCCGGAATGGGGTCCCTTTTTATAGGACGTCAATAGCAGAACCACAGGTTAGGTGGTCACTTGTCTTATACCACCAGCAAGAACAGTGCATTTCTAAGTTAAAAGATAACATCAAGCAGTTGTTACATTCCGTGTATTCGTTAACCTCCCTCCTGGGGTGTCATGCTGGGTGACTCCCAGCAGCCAGCCCAGCGAGAGGCTGCCCAGTCCCAGACAGGACTCCCGAGAGTGCACACCTCCCAAAGCCTCTGCTGCTGGGGCGCTGGGGCTCCTCTACAGCGAGCTCGCCCACACCTCTCAGAGAAGGAGGAGAGAACGCGGGGGTTATGGATGAGGGCATCGGCGAGGAAGGCGGGACTGGACACGGATCCTATATGGCAGGGGTTCCCAAACTACGGCCCGCGGGCCACATGCGGCCCCCTGAGGCCATTTATCCAGCCCCCACCGCACTTCCGGAAGGGGCACCTCTTTCATTGGTGGTCAGTGAGAGGAGCACATTGACCATCTCATTAGCCAAAAGTAGGCCCATAGTTCCCATTGAAATACTGGTCAGTTTGTTGATTTAAATTTACTTGTTCTTTATTTTAAATATTGTATTTGTTCCCGTTTTGTGGGTTTTTTTTTTTTTTAGTTTAAAATAAGATATGTGCAGTGTGCATAGGGATTTGTTCATAGTTTTTTTTTATAATCCGGCCCTCTAACAGTCTGAGGGGCAGTGAACTGGCCCCCTGTGTAAAAAGTTTGGGGACCCCTGCTATATGGGAATATGTTCCTTCCTGAGTGGCCCATTCTGGGGACACCTGTTCTTCTTAACCATTTCTGATTTCTGGAAGCACAGGGCTCAGGTAAAGGTTAACACTATGGAACAGAGCAACAGGCTTGCTGATGCTCGGATTTATGAGTTGTATGGAAGGTACGCCACAGCTTGAGAATAGGGTTTTGAGGAAACGGACTGAAAGTTTTATTCATAACTTTAAATAAAAATCTGTCATCTCCCTTATACTTATTTCTGCACCAGTGGACTGAAACAGGGCAGCTTTGTCTCGTGGGGGTGGTGAGGAACTGGAACCACGTAAAGGCTGATAAGCAAGGGGGAGAAGCCAGTAGAGAAGGGGGGTTTGAAGACGGAAGGCAGGTCTGTGGGCCTCACTGTCTAGATGAGACTGGAGGTCAGTGACAGCCCCCTGAGGTCTCTTCCAGTAAGGGCAGGGCATTTGTATGTAAATTGTAAGTCCGGAAGTCTGCAGATTTTGTTAAAGGGTAAATTACAGGAGGACAAAAGATTGACCTGTGCAAAATGAGTGGGTATCCACCATTTTATTTAACTCATTAATTAATGCACGAACTGGGTAGATGTCACAACCATTTCAAAGACCCACAACTTTGTGTGGAGTAAAGGAAGGCTGACTGTGCTCTTACTACATGGAAGAGAAGGTGACTCTTCTCACTCCTGGGAGGTTGTCCTCCACCAGAGGATTGTCTGCACATCTGTAGGCAAGATGCATTTGCATTGCTTTTAGTTGTTTTTTTTGTTTTGTTTTTTAGCTGGAAGGCAAGGGAAGAACCCACCCTCTTGGGATCTGCTAATTCCTAGATGATTCCATTGAATGGATAGTGAGTAATCTCTTAAACCCAAATCTCCCATTTTCCCTCACCCTGCTTGCTCTATGGTAACTGCATGCTTCCTCTGATGCTCCTGGATGGTTGATTGCTGTTTTCTCTGCTTTTGAAACTGTCACCTGGGATGTCCTTTTCCTTCTATAAGGCCGGCGGCCACGGCCACCAGATTCACATTGAATTCAGGCAGACGGCAAAGGGACTGTGGAGCCCCGAGGATGGTGGGCCATTCCAATTTATTGGTGGCTCACAAAGGCAGGCAGGCCAAAAGAAGGAAGAAAAGGGAAAAATATCGCAGTGGAGGGCAAGGGGTCAGGAAACCAGCCGCAACTCTGCATGATAAGGCTGGAGGGGTGCCATCTCCTCATCGCCAGAGAGGGGGAAGCACTTATTCTCAAGATAGTGCTGTCACGTGTCCCTGCACTAATTGCACAAAGAACTTGCAGCCAGTAAACCTGTGAGCAAGCCAGACAGCCACTTCCCCCACACCTTCTCTCTTTCTGTTCTCCATCCTGTCAGGGGATTCTGGGGTGGCCAGATGTCAGTAGTGGCACCGGCCACCAGGATAGTTGACTCGTGTTTGGATTACAGTCGTCCCTCGCCATCTCGCAGTTAGTTCACTTTTCATGGTCTCACTGTATCGTGGATTTTTAAATTGTATATATCTAATTTTGTATCACGGATTTTCGCTGTATAGATATCTTTATAATTTTAATTATTTTTGTGGCAAAATAAGCATTTTCTAGCTTAAAAAATTAAAAACTATAAAAATAATAATTAAAATGTATTAAAAGAATATTGAATCAAAATAAAGCCTTAAATGTATATATAAATAATAAAATAAATATAAGGTCGCTACTTCACGGATTTTCACCTATCCTGGCGGGTTCTGAAACCTAACCTCTGCGATAGACGAGGGCCCACTCTGGTTCAACAGCTTGTGTCTTTCTTGGGATGGCATTTTTATCATTTTTAGTCAATGCTTTAAATGGTGGCCAAGGTCTCTTTCTATTACCAGGTAATTTTAAGTTGGAAATCAATCAGCAATAACCAGATACCATTTGACGACACAGCTGTCTGCCTTGAGGTTTTCATCTGTAAGTTGAAAGTGGAGGCAGTTAATGAGTTTGAGTTAGCCCAGTGGTGTTCAGCCTAGAGGGTTTCAACCCCCAGGAGAGTGCCAGGGTTACCTGGCAGGTAAAAGCCAGGAATGCTGCTCGACTCCCTACCATGTACAAGGCAGCTCCCCCGCCACAGACCTCCCTAGTCCCAATGTCAAGAGCGCTAAGGTGGAAAAGCCCCAATCGCCCATTGAAAAGTATCAGAAGGAAAGCTATGATCAGAATGATTTCATGGTCTTAAATCTGTATGGAAAATGTTGTTCCAGTAGAGCCCAAGCTCTACATCGATCAGGCGTCCCTGATTTGACTTCCCCGTGCAGTGGGACAGTGGGACACCCCTGCTTATCAGCAGGCTGGCAGCCTCTTCGAGACTACTCTTGAGGCGGCTATGAGGATGCTACTGACCAGTGCTGACACTAACTGCCACCAGAGGGAAGACATGACTGATTCACAGAGTTAGTTGCAATAATCACAGAGGCAATTTATTACTCACAAATCCTTTTGGCATGCCTGGGTACAGCTTAAGGGGGCCCTGTCGGCGTGCTCCTCTCGGCTGTCTTTGGTTGGAGTTCTGTGGAGACACTCCCTATTCATGTTGGAGTCTGGGTGACTACTGCAGCAGGGGTCCCTCAGCTTTAGTACCTTTTCTGGCCAATGCCTTCTACCAGGTGTCAATCTACAGGATTATCACTTCAAACCACCTTTTTGGGAGTTATATATGTTAATCTACTGAAATGTTACATCAAACCACTTTTTAAGATGTTCTTATTTACATTAACTTATAAAGTTATGACACCAAGCCACTTCTTATCTATGTATAACTTCACACACACACTAACTGGGCCCTGCTCTAAAATCAGAGTCTGTTTATCACATCTGCACCACTATATTAATTCCTGTACAGACAGCATAACTTTATTTAATTTCCTTAATTTTTTCAACATTATTCTTTTTTTTTGGATTTTTCTGAAGCTAGAAACGGGGGAGGCAGTCAGACAGACTCCTGCATGTGCCCGACCGGGATCCACCCGGCACGCCCACCAGGGGGTGATGCTCTGCCCATCCAGGGCATCGCTCTGTCACGACCAGAGCCACTCGAGTGCCTGGGGCAGAGGCCAAGGAGCCATCCCCAGCGCCCAGGCCATCTTTTGCTCCAATGGAGCCTCGGCTGCGGGAGGGGAAGAGAGAGGAAGGAGAAGGGGAGGGGTGGAGAAGCAGATGGGCGCCTCTCCTGTGTGCCCTAGTCGGGAATCGGACCCAGGACTTCCGCACGCCAGGCCGACGCTCTACCACTGAGCCAACCGGCCAGGGCAACATTATTTAATTACTTTTTTATATCTTCCATATTTTTGTTTTTTATATTTCTATATGTTTAATTACTATAACTTTATATTACTACAACAAACATGCATTTTGTTTTTGATGATCTTGAAATAATCAAGATTTTTTTTTTTTTAACAGAGACAGAGAGAGGGATAGATAGGAATAGACAGACAGGAACAGAGAGATGAGAAGCATCAATCATTAGTTTTTCATTGCACGTTGCGACTCCTTAGTTGTTCATATTGCTTTCTCATATGTGCCTTGTCCACGGGCCTTCAGCAGACCCAGTAACTCCTTGCTCAAGTCAGCGACCTTGGGTCCAAGCTGGTGAGCTTTTGCTCAAACCAGATGAGCCCGCTCTCAAGCTGGCAACCTTGGGGTCTCAAACCTGGGTCCTCCCCATCCCAGTCCGACGCTCTATCCACTGCGCCACCGCCTGGTCAGACGAAATAATTTCTTATTACCAACATTCCATCTTAGAAATCAAGCAACTAGTATTGCCTTTAATTCAAGAGACTAAGTGACTAAGTAGAAACAGACTCCTTCCCCTTGTAACATGATGTATGTAACACTTACAATTTTAAAATTATTTTTCCTATTTTAGATCTTACCGAAGAAACACCATAGAGATTTGTCACAATTCTGAGATTAATATAACTGCTATTTGGGACTGTCAGACTTCTCAGAAGATATATCTTGGCAATTAAAATGAAAGACGTCTTCGAAGTTTTAGAAGAGTTATATAAGAAGGTACTCCATGGGGCCACCCTTGAAAATGACAACCAGGATTACATCTTATATCTCAACCCAGCAATTTCTGATCAAGACGGCTCTACGGCCACCTCCTCAGGATGCTTAAACACACTCGGTGACGGGGGCCAGCATCCGCCAGTCCCTGTCAACCTTTCTTCCGTGTCTGCAGCTCCCGTGTGCTCGCGGAGCAGAGCCTGCGAGGTGCTGCTCCTTCAGTTAACCGTGGTCAGGGTCATGGTAACCAGAGCCCTGGCTCTCGAGACCGAATCCCGTGCAAAGGAGACATACCGCGAGATCATTAAAATTCTTTTAGAATCCTCTGACTTCGAATCTAAACTGGTAAGCCATTTGTTGTTGTTTTTTGTAGGTGATATATCTATATATTTTTTAAGCTATAAAGTAGAAGTTTTAATAGTATTCAGCAAAGTGGGCAAATGTCTTTGTTTCCCCGTAGACCAGTATGTTCCAGAACGGGGATAAACTGTTGTCTCACGTGGCCACAAAGTGCCTTGGGTCACTTCTGTATTTCCAGTTGAAAGAAAAGGTACAGAATCAAAAACTATGTTGTTATTTTGGTATTTCTTTTCTAGTTTCTTTAGGATTGTTCTTTGGTTATCCAGTTTCACCCTTCAATATTTGTATCAGTAACATGTTTGTAAACATAGTAACCTGTAAATCCACAAAAGTGTAACAGTGTGATGCTATAATGATAATTTTTATCAAGGGTGAGGGTCTCAAATACATTACAAATCAGATTCTTAACCTGAGGCAGGCTTATAAGTCTGAGAGTCCATAACTTCAGATTCTCAAAGGAGTCAATAGGCTTCCTTCTCAAAAAAAGAGGTTCAGGGGTCCTGCTTGAGACCAAGACCATTTTTGCAAATTTACTATAAATTCTAAGAATGATCCTCAGCATAATGAGAAAAAATGAATACTAGATTGACCATCTGATATTTCTCTTATCTCTGAATTAGTTAATAAACAAATCTAAGCATCTACTGACTTTTAGCTATAAATGCCTGGTCATTTCTGAAAATAACATTTTTTACCCTAAATACACAAAGGTGGTAATTGCAGTAGAAAATTTGGAAAATAAGAAAAAGTATAAAGAACAATAAAAATTACAAATTTCACCACGTGTAGGTATAATCGCTGCTAATATTTTCATGTTTTTTTAGCCTTTATTTCTATAGCATATTGAATTTTTTGACTTAAAGAATATCAGGATTGGCCTGACCTGTGGTGGCACAGTGGATAAAGCGTCGACCTGGAAATGCTGAGGTCGCCGGTTCGAAACCCTGGGCTTGCCTGGTCAAGGCACATATGGGAATTGATGCTTCCAGCTCCTCCCCACTTCTCTCTCTCTCTCTCTCTCTCTCTCTCTCTTCCTCTCCTCTCTAAAAATGAATAAATAAATAAAAAAAAAGAATATCAGGATATTTGTGTTCTCATTTTAATAAATAATCATACTTTTAAGAAATGATGTTGTATAGAATTGTATTGTGTGGTTTGTAATATAAAGGAAATATTGTATTATAGCTTACTACTTTTAGAATTTTTTCTCACTTATAGATAACATTAAGTAATTTCTGGATAGCTTTTTGCCAAAAAAATCTTTCCGAATACCCTGAAAGTGATAAAGTCATATACTGCCTCTGGACTCTTACTGTTGTCATCAAAGAAATCTTTAAAGATTCATGTTCACAAAAAACAGGTATGAATTATATTCCCCCATAAGCAATTGTCATTATCTTGCTCCCAATGAGAATTATAACAAAGAGTAAACGTTATAACAAAAAATAAAATTTAACATCTGATCTGTCTTGAAGTATGAAAAACTAAAGAATCTCACCCCGTATTTTTTTTATTGAGGATACCTCTCCAAAGGAAAAAAATGAAAAGCTCTTCATTATTGTTAAAAACCAAAATTTAGGCTTTTCATTATTATATTTCCCTAGCATAACCTGATGGCTCTGGTTGTTTGTCAAATGGATATTAACCAGGGTTATTAGCTGTTAATCTATACATTTTCATTTGTCCACATTAGAGGTAGACAGTGAAAATCTGTTTTTTTTTTCATCTTGTAAAATTATAACTTATAATAACTGAACTGTGTGTTGTAAGAAGGTTTTGTTTTTTCTGTTGTTCACAATCACTATTTTTACAATTGCAGACATCCTAACACAGTTCCTGGCTCCTCTTGACAGTAGTTTCGAAGTCTTTTACCATTCCTTGTTTTCTCAGCATTCTGGAAACCTCCAAGACACTTCTGAAAAAATAAACGGCTTGATATGTTTTCTGGAATTGCTGGAACTTCTCATAGCGTCCCGAATCCACCTGGAGTCAGACTTCGCCTGCCAGAGGATGTTATTTTTGAAACCGTCTCATGTGCTAAACATTATCACCTGGCCCATTCCGGCTTTTGTCAAAAGGAAATTGGTGACATTTCTTAAAAGATGCCTTCTCTGGAAAGTGGGTGAAGACCTCTGTCGTGGGCCTGTCCCCGCCTTGCTGCCTCCAGGTCGCTTAGATGGGGACCTGTTGGCTTTGGCCGACGCTGTGTTGCAGGCCGTGGACTTGGGCTTCCTGAGGACATTGTCTGTCCAGGGAAGACCTTCCTGCTTCGGCGGTGGCCCCGTTCAGCCTGGCTGTCCAGACCCTGTGACCCTCAGAGCGGGGAGCTTGCTGCTCATCAGGTCCTTAGAAGTCAGGTGTCAACACTGTGCTTCCGCAAAGGAAATGAAAGGTCAGTGTTTTCCCAACTTCTTCCATATGTGAAGTAATGAGTGATTACTCGCCGAAGTGCGATTGTAATTATTCCATCTCAAAACTATAATTCTACTCCTTTAAGCCACGTATAATCCCAGTAAGAATTTTATCAGAGTTTCTACAAAAAAAAAAATATATTAGAACTACCTTAAGAAATACTAACCTTTTCTGTGGGCTAAGCTGAAATGTGCACAACATAATTAATGGCAAGTGTTTTTTAAAAGTTGATGCTGTTAAAGTCATTGCAGAAAAAGTGATATAAGTCAGTTCATATGTGGACATTGGTTGGATTTTCATTTATCTTTATAAAACTGATATGTCTACCAATATAGATTATTGATAATTAGGAGCTAATATGTGAAAAGGCATATTTGAAGAAATTGTCACGTGTATTTTCCAGGATGTTAACTCAAGAGTTCAAAGACAGCTCTTTAAAATGTGATATTCAGTTTGGGTGTTAGGGAAGACATGTCCTCCTTTTCACCTGAGAAAAAGGAAGTGTAAACATCTCTAAACAAGCAGCCTGTCGTTTTATGAAAGGCTCGACTTGTAAGCAATGATTTCCTTGAATTGCTATGGATGTCAGCTAGCTGGTAGTAGTAACTAGATTAGCTATAATTCTGTGCAGCTTTAATTTACACCACTAGGTGGCATGTGTTATAGAATTTAGAGTTCTAAATGGCAGTTAAAACTTCCCCAAACCTTTTTGATTTTTGTGTTTAATAATAGTACTTTCTTTTAATGCTTTAAACAAACAAAAAAAATTTTGTTGTTATTTTGAAAGCAAAATTATTTTCTATGTCATTGCATTGCTACCTCTAGTAACAGGCAGCTGCGGCATCCGGTGATGTCTGTTGTGCACTGCTCATTCACCTGTATGCTTTTAGCAAGATATCATGCAACTTATTTCTAAAAGGTTATTAGTTATTGAAAAGGTGTAGCAATTGCTATAGACAATCTGACGGTACATCTTAATGTCATTCTATTGAGTGAGCCACTTTTTTTCTCTGAAGCTCCCTTTCCTAATTTGTCAAGTAGAGATAACCCCTAATTCGCAGAGATTTTCAAAGTGTGAATCACAATAATAATGCATTTTAAAAGGATTTTGGGCATGGTCCTGACATACGGGCAGGCAGGCAAGATATGAATGGATTCCTAAGCCGTTGCCTGCACTCACTTTGAAATGTTTCTGTTTTGAAGTTGATTTGCAGAGGTTCATGTCTGAGTTACTGACCTTTGTAAAGCCTGACCTCCGGCCCCCTGTGCAGTCACACCACCCGTGTGCATGGCTGCCCAGGGTCTTCATAGAGCAAGACGATGACATGCTGGAGGCCGCCAAGGCGTCCCTGGGCATCTACCTGAAGCTGAGCGGGTGAGTCTGTGTTGCAGCAATTGCACTAACTGCTTGCCATGAAAGCAGAAAACATGTTTAATACAGTGCTGGGCCTGTTATTGACTTTCCATCATTAGCAGCAAAAAAACCCAAACATCCCTCACAATCTTGTGGTTTCCTTATAACTTCCAGGTCCTCTAGCTCTGCCCTGCATGAAAATGAGATTGATTCTGCATTTTCATTAGAAATCTTGGCTGGCGAGGCAGGCCTAGGGCAGCAGACCAAGACTGAGGCTAGGGAACACTGTCTCTGGTCAGTCTCCCTCTCGGCCCTCCCTGTGTGGTGCGGAGTCCACATCCAAACCATGACCAACTTTTTATATTGAGTTTCTATCAGGTGGTTTTTGCCTTTGTCAAGGTGGGCACGAACCTGCCAGTCATCAAAGGAGCTGTTGTACATTTTCATGTTGATGTACATTTGAACTGGGGCTGGAATCATCTCGAAGCAAATACCTGAAACCAGTGGTGGGATTCAAATAATTTAACAACCAGTTCTCCACCCTAATGACTATTTTAAGTGTAAAAAAACAATCTACCGAAAGATAATTTATTATTTCATGCATTTACTACTTAAAGAACAATAATACACAACACTAGATGATAAGAGTTTTAATATGAATGAAAAAAATATTAAGTAATACCTGACGAAAAGCAATAAAACTGTTATTTAAGATATTTCCATAGTGCTTCTTGATTGGCGCCCTCACTTGCAGTTTCCCTCGTTTTTATCTGAGCAGCATCGGCTGTGTGATGTATCCTTAGCCATCCTTTTCACTGTGGGGTAGGGTCCCCTTCCTTTACAGGGGAGCCAATTAGACTGATAGTCGCTGTGTTTGATATATTAGCAACAGTTAGGCAACTTCTATTCTCTTCCTTGAAAAACCCCACCTTAGGGAGAACCCCGATTTACAAGTGCCATTTTAACAACTGGTTTGCCAAACTCAACAAAAAAATTAGTTACCAGTTCTGCTCAGCCAGTGGGAACCGGCTGAATCCCACCACTGCCTGAAACTCATTGTGAATTCATGTCACTGATGACATTTCACACCGATCCTGTTTCCGGTTTATTAAGATGGTTGTACTTGAGGGGCGGGGGGGTGGAGATCTGTCTTCCTGTCTTCTTGTGGGAGATAATCTGTAATTGGTTAGGAAGTTAATAACCCATGACCCCGGGCACAGTTCCTGCTTCTGCTTTATGAAAACCCCCTAAGTGTGGGCGTTGTGTCCCTTTCTTTCTTGGCCCAGAGGAGGGGCTCACAGTGGCGTGGCAGTGGAGCACTGCTGGCCGCGTCCACTCGCAGACTGGAGGTGTTTGGGGCCAGAGTTTCGAAAGGTTCTAATTAGGAGCGCAGAATTCCTGCATGTGATTTGAATCAGGCTTGGAAGCGGCCCGATGCAGATGCCGTGGGAGTGCACATGCCTTTGAGAATCACCCTAGCTGTGCTCAAAGCCGCTGCCCAGCCCTCCTGAGAGAGCGGGGCCCGCGAACGAAATTCACCCTGTGTGTGGATTTAATTTCTGAACTTCAGGTCATCATGTCCAGGTGTCCATAGAGGCACATGTGTGTATCGTGTGTGCTTTTTAATTATTTTTACTTTATTTTATTTTTTTACAGAGACAGAGAGAGAGTCAGAGTGAGGGATAGACAGGGACAGACAGACAGGAACAGAGAGAGATGAGAAGCATCAATCATTAGTTTTTCCTGGTGACACCTTAGTTGTTCATTGATTGCTTTCTCATATGTGCCTTGACCGTGGGCCTTCAGCAGACCGAGTAACCAACTGGAGCCAGCAACCTTGGATCTAGGCTGAATTTTTGCTCAAACCAGATGAGCCTGCGCTCAAGCTGGCGACCTCGGGGTCTCGAACCCGGGTCCTCCGCATCCCAGTCCGATGCTCTATCCACCGCGCCACCACCTGGTCAGGCTCATGTGTGCTTTTTAGAGGCAGTTGTGTTAGTTCAGATTGTCTGTGAATGATGGAATCCCACATAACCAAGTGTAGGCAGAAAGGGATTTATCGGCTCTTCCGAGATCAGACGAGACAGGGTGCACTCAGCGTGGTGCGGCCATAGACAATTTACCATCTCTTAATCGGGAATCCAAAAGGGTCAAGCTGGCACCAGGCATAACTTTAGAGAGTGGGATGCCAATCCTGCCATTGGTTATTCCCCAGGAGCATGGGCGACTCTGATTGGTCAGCCTGGGCCCCATGCCCACCCCAGGTCAGGAGAGTGTAGAAGGAAAGGAAGGTGAGTGAGGTCCACCCCCGCTTGCCCACCGCACCCCACCGCACGGTGTGGATGGAATAGCTGCCGGCGGGAATGAAGAAGTCCCCTCTCCAGGGTCGGGAAGTCAGAGCACTTCTATAGGCAGTGGATACGGTTTGTTTTGTGGGGTCAGATTTCTATACAGTTTGTAGAAAAAGAGATTGGTTTGATTTTTTTCTTCTAAAGTAATACATAGATGTAAAAAGTGATCTGGTAGGTGAGTTTATTGTATATGCATTCCATCTGCCAAAATTTATTTTTGTAAAATGTCATTCATCTGTCCTGGCCAGACAGTTCGGTTGGCTAAGCAAGCGTTGACCCAATGCACAAAGGTTGCACGTTCAATCCCCGGTCGGTATACATACAGGAACAGATTGATGCTTCTCTCTGTTTTATCTGCCTCTTTCACTAAAATCAATGAACAAAATATTTTTAAAATTCACTAATCTGGGGTCTCTATTATCTTTATTTTCAGAGCCTGTAAAGCTACTGAGAGCTTGACCCAAGAAAAAGAGATGTTGAACCATCATTCACATGAAAATGGCTATAACCCACACTGTATATTTTTATTCTTTTTGAAAAATATAGGATTTGATTCCAAAGTTCTTCTTGACTTTTTGATTTCATCAGAAACCTGTTTTCTTGAATATTTTGTCAGGTATTTAAAATTATTACACAAAGACTGGGACGAGTTTTTCACCCTTTGCAGATACCTGGATGTCACCGAGTCTAACGACAGTCTAGATGTCCGTGGTTGCATCTCCCTACTTGGCCCAGACAGAAGCAGCAGCCGAGCAGACTCTGGTCCTCTGGCCGCACTCGGCCATCCCAGGAGCGCCCAGGCCGGTGTGTCCTGGGCTCCTGACGCTGTTTCTGAGCCACCGACCCAGGTCATGACGTCGCCACGGACCCCCGCTGCTCCCCATGCTCACAGTCTGCCTCCCCCCCAGGTCCCTCAAAGCCTGGTAGATTATGACAGTTCTGAAGATTCTGACGTAGATTCCACAGACCTGTGTTTAGCAGAGAGTAAGCAGACATCTTCACAGCAAAAGGTAACGAAGAAAATTCAGGACACAGTTAGAACAAGTGAAGGTAAAAAAGAACTTTGCCCAGAACTTCCGTTAAGGCCTGCGGTTCCAAAAGGATGTCCTGCACCTCCTCTCTCTGCTGATGATGACATAACAGATAACAGTGTCTGTGACGTGGGAATGGCTTACAGAACAGTAACATGCTTTGGAGAGCTACAAGGTGCCATTGACCGTTTGCAGAAGAAAAATCTCTTCCCATATAATCCAACAGCACTTCTGAAGTTGTTGAAACAGATTGAGGCAACACGCAGCACGAGTGGGAACCCTTTGTAAAACAGCAGCATTTTATTTCCGGGAACTGTTTTGTGCCTTAATGAGATAATAGTAAAAAAAGAAGAAAAAAGAAACTTGCAAAGTGTTTCCTAAATTAAGTCTTTCTGCCTATTTGAAGAAGCCTAGTGACTTAAAAAAAGATGTACCAAATGACAAGTCACATGGTACAGTTTGACACCAGTTGAAATGGTTATTGTATCCATTTGTTGGGGTGTTCTAACAAATTTAAAACAGTAGAAATTGATTCTCTCATAGTTCCAGGGGCTGGAAGTTAAAATCAATGTATCAGTGTGGCCATGCTTAATCTGTCCAGACCCTCTGGAAGAATCCTCCCCACCCCTGCCTCCTAGCTTCTGGCGATGATGGCAGTCTGTGGTGTCCTTGACTGGCTGCTGCAGCAGGCCCGTGCCTTCCTCCACTGTGGCATGAGGTTCGTGCTCTGCAAGCGTCTGTGTCTAGTTCCCCTTGTCTAAGGACACCTGTCATTGGGTTAGGGCCCCCCTCCCCCAGCTGGCCTCCTCCTACCTTGATTATAATCCACAAGGTACCTATTTCCAAGTAAGACCACGTTTACCCAAATACGGTTCTGGGGGCTATGAATTTGGAGGGACACTAACCCAGTACAGTAATTATTTCCTCAGGCTGTGATATATGCATTTTAAATCCTAGCAGTTTTTTTTTTTTTTAAGAGATAATTAGCTCTATGTTTATGTATGTGTGTAGGTGGTCCTGTGAGCACAGACTGCTCTTTTTAAAAAAAATGTTAATCCCTAGGTAATTTTTCTATTTTAAAATCTGAACTGTTGTCCTTAAAATTCTTCTTATATGTTCCTTTAGTAGAGAAATATCAGGAAGGCAACCCACTAGACATGAGACAGGTCGTCAAAACAGGTTGGTACTCATTTGGGTAGAAACGGAGAGTTGAGACTGAATAGAAGATCACTAATTAAAGTGACAATGAGATGCTTTTGTCAGCCAAACAGAAATGCAGAGGTCCAGAGTCTGACCACAGAGTTGGGGTCTATAGTGAGTCAGTTTTTACATGAATTACAAAAAATGTGTATTCAAGCACGGTCAGCACCATATTGTAGAAGCAAAAGACCAGAACTATCTGGTTAAATAAGTCATCATGTATGTTCTGTGGAATACTATGTACTTACATAAGGAATGAGCTGTGACCATATTTACAGATAGAAAACGTGTAGTAAAAACCAATAGATTCTGTAGGTTTGAAGATTTATATGCTTAAACATAAAAAGAAAGGTAAAAATAAATACTGTGTTAAGACAAACATCTGTCAGAGTCTCAATAGGTAAATATACTGCTCACAAAAATTAGGGGATATTTTATAGCTTTATATTCATTTTGAAATATCCTCTAATTTTTGTGAGCAGTATATGTTTCAACTTATGTACAAATTCAACTTAAATCTTCAAGGGCCCTGGCCGGTTGGCTCAGCAGTAGAGCATCAACCCAGCGTGTGGAAGTCCTGGGGTCGATTCCTGGCCAGGCACACAGGAGAAGCACTCATCTGCTTCTCTACCCCTCCCCCTCTCCTTTCTCTCTGTCTCTTCCCCTTCCACAACCAAGGCTCCATTGGGGCAAAGTGGCCCCGGGTGCTGAGGATGGCTCCATGGCCACCACCTCAGGCACTAGAATGGCTCCGGTTGCAATGGAGCATTGCCCCCTGGTAGGCATGCTGGATGGACCCTGGTTGGGCGCAAGCAGGAGTCTGTTTGTCTCCCTCCCCGCTTCTCCAGAAAAATACAAAACCAAACCCTTCAGAACCTGTCTGGTTCATAACCCAGAGACTGCCTGTCCTGGGTTTCCACTTGTTTAAGAAAAGAAGGCAAGGCAAGAGTAATATACACAGGTGTATATATATACTTCTGAGTGTTTATAAAATATGGAAGAATATATAAGTTGCAATAGTGGTTGCCTTGGGAAACAGATGTGAAGTATATATAAGATTTGGCTTCTCATGTTTTTACTCTTACTTGTTTTTAACTCCATACATACTTTATTTTTAGTGAAAATAACTTTTTGAGAAAAAAGAAAGTCCCACAACCAGCCTGATTCTTTATGTTCCAGGGGTATATGAATGCTGAGTGTGTCAAAACTCAGGCTTACACAGATGTGATTTTGACACATTTCTCTGTGAGGTTAATTAGGAGCCGTCAGCCCCTTGTTACATCTAAAATGAGGAAAAAGGTGATCTTACACAGATGCTGAGTGTGAGTGTTTGAGTCTCTCCGTGTGTAACCTACCCTTGGTTGTGAGTCAGCACGTCACACCCACGTGACAGCCCCACTATTGGGGGAGGGGACATGCTGTTGTCACTACCCAGGGCCACACAGAGTATTCAAGAGCTGTTCTGTGTCTATAAAGGAACACAAAACCAGGGATATTCGCCCACTTTGCACCCTCACCTCTTCTCCAAGTCCAAGCGGATGTACGTATACCCAAGTGCGCGTGAAGAGGAGCGAGCCTGCTGTGTTTGAAAATACCACAAGTGCAGCAGAGTACACAAGTAGATACACCACTTCCAACCTGGTGAATTTTTGCAGACAATATAACCTGTGGAACTGGTACCCAAATCAAGACGCAATCTTAACTTACACCCCAGATGTCCCCCTTGGCTTTCCTGGCCCAGTGTCTGCCCATAAAGGTGACTGTCCTGAATTGAAATGACACATTAATTTTGCCTGGGTTGGTCTCTTCTATAAGTCCTAGAGGATGTGTTCTTTGGAGTCTGGCTTCATCATTATTTGGGAGTAGGTTCTAAGTTGTTTTTCAAATAATTGTCAAGAGCCTGCATTTCAGCCCTGGCCGGATAGCTCGGTTGGTTAGAGCGTCATCCCAAAGTGCAGAGGTTGCCTGTTCGATTGTAGGTCACGGCACATACAGGGACAGATCAATGTTCCTGTCTTTCTCTCTCCCTCCTTCCCTCTCTCTAAAATCAGTAAACATTAAAAAAAAAAATTAAAAAAAAAACAAAACAGGAAGAGGTTGTGTTTCAATTCTCAGATGTCTCCCAATTGTCTCTGGCATTCCCCGTGAGTTTAGGATGGTGAAATGGACAAACCGGCCTCACAAACAGGTTGTGCAGGGCCTTGTGCAATTGGCCCCAACCTGCTTCTCGGGCCCGTGGCTCACCCCCACCCACTGTCCCAGCAGCACCACCTTGGTTACCTGCCCAGTCACCAAGCCCTGTATTCCACATTGGATTCGGGAAGCCTTTCCCACCTGCTCTGAGCCCTTGCCTCTGGCCCTCTGTCTTCTCTCTGCTGCGCCCTTTAGCACAGCCTTTGCCACACTGTGTTGAATCATCAGTCACCAGTCTCCACTTGCCAGGCTCTTCCGTCGTCCCTCCTGCACAGCATCACGTTTGTCCCATTGTAAGCACATGACACCTGCTGAGGAAAACGGGGGGAGGATTTGATAAGCTCCTGGGGCAGACAGGTGTACGGGGACTTAAGGGCTCTTAACGTCACGCCACGCTCCCTGCGTGCCAGCCATTGTTATGCGGGTGCTGCTAATCCTCACAATAATGTCAGAGGGCATAACACGGCGTATGATCCTCATGTTACAGGTTTGGCGATTGAGGGACTTGCCCAACATCACCCGACTGGTCAAGTGGCAGCAGCCAGGTAGTGGACCCAGGCGGTCTGGTTCCAGCCTCCACTCCACAATGGATTGTCGTCAAGGCAGAGGGTGATGCACGATTCAGACTAAATTGACTGCCGCTTTGGATCTGCATGTTGGGAGGTATGATGAGAGGTCCAGCTGCAAAGGTATAGCGGAGGTCAGAGCCCCCAAGACCTGGGTGTTGTGCTAAGGAGGTGTGACCGTTGCTGTAAGCAGTGGAGAGCCAAGGAGGTGTTTTGAGTCAAGGACCAGTTTCGCGTTTGAAGGCGTGACTTCAGCAGCAGTTTGTGAGCAGGTAGATTGGAAAGCATCCCACAGAAGTCCCACTGGGGCCAGGGTACTGGGAATGGAGGGGGTATGGCGTGGCCTTCTGGCCAAGTGCCTGCACCAGGCTCCCCCTCCAGAGGTCCACTAAGATGGGTAAAGGGGCCACAGTCAAGAGCAACAAGACACAAGGACTGACTCAGAGCCCACAGAAGCCAAATCCTTAGCGGGGCTTCTGACTGGGCGACACCAGGCTCGGCAAGGATGGGTATAACACTATATAGGGGATTCATTGGTCACTTAACACTCTGAATGTTGAAGACCACCACCATCTCCAGTCTTCTCCCGGGAAGCCTGGAGAGACTGACCAACCCAAGAGAAAAGATTTAAAGATACTTTGGGGTTTACCCCAGAGTCACTCAGGCAAATCTCCACACTGTGAAACCAGAGTGGCCAACTCCTTGGGCTTCTTCACAGGCATTGACATGCCGGGGGTGCTCAGGCATTTGAGGGTAGTCTCAAACGTGGAAGAGGCAAAAACGAATGAGACCCGTTAAGCAAGGAGTAAGTTAACCTATGAATACACTCAGGGATCATTAGTTATAAAAGAACATTCATTGGGGAAAAGAAACCTCGTACGTGGATACTGTGATAACAGAAATGAAAACCTCAACAGAGACATAGTAACGTTTAGTTGAAATCTAGAAAGCTTGGTGACAGGACAAAGAAATTGGAAAACAGGAGAGAAACGATAAAAATAAAAAAAAATAAAAACTTGGGGACCAATCCACAAGGTTAGATGACTGAATAATAGAAATTGCACAAAGAGAGAGAAAAGAGGAAAAGGAGAGGAGAAAATACTAATGGAATTTAAGAAAATTTCCAGAACTAAAACACTACATCTTTAAACATAACCGAGGAAAAGAAAACAACTAAAATTTTTTAAAGGGGGAGGATCAACCTTGAGACATTCTGTCACTGAGGCTATTGAAAAAAAATAGGGAAGTAGGTGTCTTAGGAGGAAGAAGTCCAGTTTTTACCAGAGTGACTTTGGGCACCATCATCAGTACCTGTCAACATCCAACAGGCAGGCAGAAACCCTGTATTGAGAACGAGGAAAGCATTCTTTGTTCTCTGTACCATCTGAAAACTGGGCTTTATTTACTTACTTACTTATTTATTTATTTATTTATTTATTGGTAGCACCTTTGAAATAAAAAACTAAAAACCACACCGTCCACTGACAGCAATCTGAGCATCGTCGCCAAAGGCAGTGTGCAGGTCACTGAGCCTCCAGCGCCGATGTGTCCTCCTGCTCCTCTTGCCTCTTCTCAGAGCACAGGGGGCCCACTCTGCCTCATACACCCCACTCGGGCTACATTCAGCAGGCCCGGACTGCCCAGGTATTTGGAAACCTGACCTAAATACTGGACTTTTAATTGGTCTTGTCTCTTATGACAACGTATCAAGTTGTGTCGCTTTATTAGAATGTCCTTGAGAAAAATGTGTTGGAAAACGTGCCTTTTCTGACTGTGGATCCTAGTGTAGACTAGCAAACCAATTCCCAAGTTTTTCTGATTAGTCTAAGGAAGGCAGAGCCTAACAAAGCCATCCAAGTCTTGACAATTAACACCATGCATGCCCTAATTACAAAGCTCACTAATATATTCTTTAAGGCATTGGTCCCCAACCCCCAGGCCGCAGACCATTTGGTACGGGTCCGCAGAGAAAGAATAAATAACTTACATTATTTCCGTTTTATTTATATTTAAGTCTGAATTTTTTTTAAATGACCAGCTTCCCTCTGTTACATCCGTCTAAGACTCACTCTTGACGCTTGTCTCGGTCACATAATATATTTATCTGTCCCACCCTAAAGGCCGGTCCATGAAAATATTTTCTGACATTAAATCGGTCCGTGGCCCAAAAAAGGTTAGGGACCACTGCTTTAAGGTACAGGAAAAGCAGTGATATCTTTCTAAATTTGCCATTGGCACTGGGCTTTACCAAGTAGTTGGACTAAACTGTCGTACAGTTATGACAATGGGTAATATACCTGTTTGCGTCCAGCCTGGATGGCTTGCATTTTTGCTTTATGGGACTTTTGCTTGGTCTTCACACTCAGGACAGTTCTCTGGTATTGAGCTGAACTGGGAAATAAAAGTGTGATCAGAGTAGGATTTTCTGTCCAGCCAGGAAGGTTCCGGCGCTTCCAGTCTGGGTTGAGACAAGAGCCTACCTTATCACTGAAAGCCATAGAGTTCAAGACAGGGGTTTACATTAAGGGTATTTTCTAGGAGTGGCAATTGGGATTATCTGTGTCCTCATGACAATTTGTGTGATTAAGTGCTTCCGGCCTCCGTCAGACACTTCTCCCCTCAGATGCACCAAGTGATGCTCCAACAGCCCATGCAGGGTTGCTGATGACTTTGATTTCTAAGTTAGTCAATACATTATCATAAGGATTAGGAGGTTTCCTGCTTCTAAACTTCTTTTTAATTTGCTGAACAAAGTTTATTTTCCATCTCTAAATTTCTGGATATCTTTGTTGTTTTTTGTTGTTGTTTTGTTGTTGTTCACTTCTGTAAAACATCAAACTGTCATCTAGCCTGCTGGTATAAAATAGAATTGGATTTTTGATGGTAAATTTACCTGTAAATTGTTAAAAAAAAATTTTGTTTTCTGATTTTTGTTTGTTTACACAATAAAGAGAACTCACTTTCGGTGTCACATACCTGTCTTTGCTTGAATATGGCATATGGACTCTTAATTGACTGTCCCTTTTAATATGCATAATGAGTGATTGGATGATGTCCTATAAAAGACTCTGAGTGCTGAGCAGGAAGCTGACATGGATGGTCAGCAGCTTTCCCACTTACACGGGGGAGTTTTATTACACAGTGCGTGTGGAATCCGAGTCCCAGTTAGGAGTAACCACAGACAACCTGGTTCTCTGAAAGGTCTGTATGGGTTAAAAAAAAAAAAAAAAAAAAAAAAAAAAAAAGCATGTCAGCATGTCATCCACTGGGGATTTGGAAATGGATCTTGAACAGCATGCTGTCCTTCCTAGTTTGGCACGGGGAGAAAAGCCAGTGGAATTCCATCAGGAACATTCCTTTGGCCCTGGCCAGGTAGCTCTGTTAGAGTGTCATCCCATTACGCCAAGGTTGTAGGTTCAATCCCTGGTCAGGGCACATATGAGAATCAACCAGTGAAGGAAGGCACAAGTGGAACAACCACCTCTCTCTCTTTACTTCTTCCCCTCTCTCTCTAAAACCAACAAACAAAAAATAAAAAGAAGCATTTTTCTTCCAACAGAATTGTAAAAAGGCACTTAACAGTACTGCTTATTTGGTTGTTTACCACTCTGTTGTGAAGGATGGCAGAGGCCCATCTTCAGGAAGATGGGTCATTCCGGTTGTGACAGGGAGTGGAGACATACCTGCCGTGGGAGGCTGGACTCACAAACACTGCCGCATGCCATTTGCCAGAGTAACGTAGTACAGGTGACGCTGGGACTCTGATGTGGTCTGTTGTGCACCCTGCCCCTGCTACATGAGTTGTGGGCCAGTTGGTCAAACAAACGAACGAACAAACACAAACACCACTGTGATATCTAAAGAAAAGTACATTGGGACCACCCATGACCAGGGTTTGAAGTTCCCCCAACTATACTTTGTGACTTTTAACCAGAACCTCTTGGAATGATGTCTTTGGTCTGATTGCCTATAAGCAGCAGATACTACATAATTGGATTTTATATGATAAATAACAATCAAAAGTTCTCCCCCTTTTTACAAATCAAAACCTTACTCCTGTTCATGGATTTTTTTTTTATAACAAATGACGTACTTGCCATTTTGTAATTTATTCTTTCTCAGTATTTCCTTTGTTTTCTCTCAGGTTGCAGATGGATCAAGTTATTTGTCTTTATGTTTGGTAGTTATTTTGGAAAACACTTTATTTTTAAATTTTTAAATTAATATTTTTTAATTCATTGTGTTAATGTGGATTCAATACTTTTTAAAAATTATACAGGTTGTTCCCTTTTATTGCTTTCAAAAAAATGTTTTGAAAATTCCTTTCTCTATTCATCAATGCTAAGACAGAAGCCCTTAAGTGTAGACTCCGTGATGTGCAAAATTTAGTTCACTTTCCTGCCTCCTCCGACTTTCTGGCCAGTGTTCCATTTCATCCGAATCCCTAAACAACACTGCTATTCCCAGTAGCGCTGTGCATTCTATATCCCCTCCAAATTTTACTTCCACCTTGTGCGTTCCCTTTTATTATCACCATTGCATGTATTACTTTGGGTTTTTTGTTTGTTTGTTTTTTAAATATGGAACGCTTCACGAATTTGCATGTCATCCTTGCGCAGGGGCCATGCTAATCTTCTCTGTATCGTTCCAATTTTAGTGTATGTGCTGCCGAAGCGAGCACTATTCCTTAGTTTTAACTCGTTTCCAATGAGCTAATCTCGGTTTTTGGTTCCTTTTAGATAATGTTTCCTGGAAGCATGGCTGGGGTAGCAACTTGACTAGAAAGAGGGGTGTATTTCTGAGACGATTTCTGAGATGCCGCCAATCAGTGTGCCTTTTGGTTGCCATGCCTTTGTTGAACTGAGTGACAATGTATCTGGAAATAGTTTTTGTGTTGCAACTTTTCTTAAACAGTTGCCCCTTTGCTCCATTGTTGCCTCTCCTTGGCTGTTGGGGGTCGAAGGAAACTGAGACCATCCTCCTTTTGATTATTTTCAGGCTGTGACTTTTTATTTCCTCGATGGGTGTGTCCCAAATAACTTCTTGTTCCCTGAAGTTCAAAACTCTTCTGAGATTCTCTCCAAGATCTGGTTCTCTTTTGAGCATTCTTGCCTAGCACCTGACCCAGGTTGTGGGTTTCCTCGGTTCTCTTTGGCATTCCTTCACTCTGGTTCACATCTCATTTCCACACCATCCTTTGTTGATGCAATTTCTGCTTCCTGCTGCCTCTCTTTTCGTGTCTTCTGGGACAGCATCTCAACTCTTTACTTCTCCTGACCTAATATGATTTTCTGCCATGTCAACTCAACTTACGGTCACCTCCAAATCAGGCGTCACATCTCTGAAGACGTTTCTACTTCCTTGCTTTCTCCTTCCATCCACCTCTATTCCTCTACGACCTGTAACCCAACTCCTTGGTTGTCTAATTTATCTTCTTTTTAATACTATCCTGAGCTCCCCTTGACCCGTTTCCATTTTTATTTGTTTTTTGTTTAATTTTTTAATTAAGATTTAATAATTAAGTTGCTTATTACTAAGCACATAATCTAAAAATGTTGTGCATTCCAATACTAACATCAGCGTTTTCCAAGCGCTTAAATTTTCTTTTCTTTTTAACCAGATATTAGGTTACATACTTTCTAGAAATTATCTCACTTAATCCACAGGACAGCCTGCAAGGAGAAATTATTCTCCAGGTTTTACTCATCGGGAAATGAGCGTGTTAACTGGTTAGGAAACAGCCCGCGGGCCACACCTGCCCACGTTGGTAAACTGAAAACCCAGAGTTTAACCCGCGGGCCGCCGGGTGGTCCCACAGCCTATTCCCTTACTGCACGATTCCACCTGCTGTATAGGCCATTTCAACATAAATTACTTATCTTTTAACCAATTTGTGGATTCAGAGAAGTGTAGCCCAGATACAGCACCTGCGGCAGAAGGGGAGCTGCTGTCCCTTGGTGTCCACCCACATCCCCGGCCTCGTGTGCTGGCCTAGGACGCACCGCCACGGCTCCTGGCCTCGCGCACCGGCCCAGGATGCACCACGCCAACCGTGGCAGGCGGCCTCACTGCCAGCCCAGGATGCACCGCACCAACCGTGGCAGGCGGCCTCGCTGCCGGCCCAGGATGCACCGCGCCAACCGTGGCAGGCGGCCTCGCTGCCGGCCCAGGATGCACCACGCCAACCGTGGCAGGCGGCCTCGCTGCCGGCCCAGGATGCACCGCACCAACCGTGGCAGGCGGCCTCGCTACTGGCCCAGGATGCACCACGCCAACCGTGGCAGGCGGCCTCGCTGCTGGCCCAGGATGCACCGCACCAATCGTGGCAGGCGGCCTCGCTGCTGGCCCAGGATGCACCGCGCCGCCCATGGTCCCCCGACCTCGTGCGCCAGCCCAGGATGCACCGCGCCAACTCTGGCAGGCGGCCCCGCTGCCGGCCTAGGATGTACCGCATCAACCGTGAGGCGGCCTCGCTGCTGGCCCAGGATGCACCGCGCCAACCCTGACAGGCGGCCCCGCTGCCGCCCCAGGATGCACCGCGCCAACCGTGAGGCGGCCTCGCTGCTGGCCCAGGATACACAGCGCCGCCCATGGTCCTCGACCTCATGCGCCAGCCCAGGATGCACCGCGCCAACCGTGAGGCGGCCTCGCTGCTGGCCCAGGATGCACAGCGCCGCCCATGGTCCTCGACCTCGTGCGCCAGCCCAGGATGCACCGCGCCAACCGAGGCCCGCCGCCAAGTGTACCCGTGAGGCAGCAGGCAGGTGCGAGTGGCTCAGGCGGGGGCCCAGGGTGGGGCGATCTCACGCCAGGCCCAGTGCTGTCCCCTCCCAGCACAGGTCATGTTCGAGGCCCTGTCCCCACACTGGCCGGGACCATGTTCCAGGTGGAACCACCGCTCCTCCCACTGCAGCCCTGGCGGCTGGGCCTTGCAGAGCCCATTAGCAGCAGCCCAGGGCTGCAGCACCGAGTGGTTTCCCTTTGCCTTAATGGGTTTTGTGAACTGAAGGGCTGGCTCCACCATCTCTGGATATGAACTTGCCCAGGTGAATAGAGGTCTGGCCCAGATCTCTGCCGGGTTTGGAGGAAGGGGGCTCAGCACGGAGCCCTGGAGACCGGAGTGGAACGAAGGCCGAGACTTGACCCCACCGTCCACTCTGGCCTCTGTGTCCTTGGCCAGGCAGGCTCTGTGAATGGGCTTTGTGTTTCTCAGTGAAATTAGGATCCCTGCGCCAGGGCTTCAAACACTAAAAATACTCCCTTATTTACTCTACAATTCAACAAAATGGATCAAGGACCCAGTTCAGCTCAAACCCGGTACTGAGGTCTAGGTATTGGGACCTCAAAGATGAGAATGGCCGTCCCCTCTTTCTTGTCATAGTCTGGAAGCCTAGATCACCCTCTTATATTTGGTGCTTACTCACATATACTTTTTTTATTTCATCATAAATGTCTTTAAAACGACAAGAATGAGGGGGGGAAAGTAGTATGTAGAGTTGTAGAAAGGGCAAAACAATCCAATCTCTTGGTTTGGGCAGTGTACACTGTGCCACCTCAACCATTAATGTGTCAGTAAAACGATTTTATAGGTCCAGATCAGCATTTTTTTAAAGAGGTCTATATTAGACTGGAATGACCATTGAGTATGTCCCTAAGTATTGATGAGTATCACTCTGTGAAAGTTTGTTTTCAGTTATCTGAATTTGTAGCTGTTTTGTACTGAGTCATGATGTAAAATGTATCTCTGTGGGTTACATTTGAAGAATTAAGTTACTGGTTTTGAGCAGGATAACTATGTTACCTTGTCAGGAAGTACATAATCCATTTCTATACTAGCTAGTTACAGGACTGACATTGGAAGAATCAGGTGGTAATTTCTGCCCTGATTAGCTCCTGTTTTAGGTTTACTTTACATGCTATTAGCATGGCATCTGGGTATCTGACTCATCGCAGTCAGTACAGATCGCTGCTGACAGGTAAGGAATGGAATGGCAGAACTGCTCTCCTCTGTGAGATAAGTCTCTGATGGCTGTCGATTATGGAAGCCTCAAGCCATCACTGTTCCTGTGAAAATATGTGTGACTTATAGGTGACTTCTGCTGTGGCCCTCTGTGGCCATTTGAGGATCTTTGCCTTCCACTGTTCCTGCTGAAACCTGGTAATGCAGTTTAACAGTCCCAAAGTTTTCTGGTCTATTCTGGTTATTGTGTGACTTTAAAAACAGCACCTTGACACAGAGCATCTTTGAGGCTACAGGGGTTTCTCGTTAAGTTGTCAGATGATGTTCTTTTCAGCTTCAATTTTTTAAAAAAATTAACTAAAATTTGAAGCCCTCAGTGCTATTGCAATAATTGTTTTTACATTTTGTGTTATTTGTTGGTTGAATGGTTGATTGGTTGTGATTTTAAGGATTTAAATCACTACGAGTTTGAACTGTAGGAGATTTCCCATTGTGCAGTTTATCCTCTGCTGTCTAGGCCAGACATTTAGTTATAAATGACTGGTATTCTATTGTGTACATGGGCCTAGCAGACATGTTAACATGATGAAGCAAACCATTTTTACTTTAGCCATACTCACTGGTGTCCTAACTGCTATGATAAGAAGTGTATAAATATATGAATGAAGGAAGGAAGGAATATTATAATTATAAATTATTCACACAAACATTCAGTGATTCATAGTATTTGTTTTTAGTAAAACTTAATTTTTATACTTGGTTTTCTTTAAAATAAACTAATATTTGGCAGAATTATGTCTGGGACATTATGATTTTGAAGAGTTAAGTGAATAGAAATCATTCTGTCCTGGAGAACAGTGTTTTTCAACCACCAGTTCCCAGACTAGTTGGCCAGAAACATTGTGTTGGTCTGCAAAAGACTTAACCACCCTGATGTTGTATGAAAATTCTAGACCCAATGATCTCAGTTGTATTCGCTGATGCTCAGGGTGATTTGTGCCTTAGCGGTCCCCGAAATAATTCTCCTATTTTCACTGGTCCCCAAGTATAGAAAAGGTTGAAAAACACTACTATAGAACACTTTCAAACAGTGCCCAACAGTGAAACAAGTTGTGATATCTCCATTTTTTAATTCAAAACCAGCCTAATGCAAAATAGATTAAAAAAAAAAAAAAAAGCTTTTTCCTCATGTGAGATCTCAGTAGAAGCCAGTGAGGAATATTTTAGAATCAACTTGGTATGCGGCATTGTTGCTCAGACTCCTTTCGAGTCCCCCATGGCGTTAGCCCCCAGCACTTGCTGTGTAGTTCAGTTGACCTGTTGGTCATCCTGCTCCCCCATCCCCCCACCCCCAGAGGAAGAGCACAGGACCATCGACATTCAGAGAATGGGCCCGTTTTTCCAGCCATAGCCAAAATGCTGTACTCCTAAATCCCAAGGTGGGGCGCAAAGCCACTTGTTCACTGTGCTTTCTCTATTTTAAGGCATATGAGAGGCGCTCAATAAGGAATTGTTCGAGGAATGAACATCCACGAAGGAGGAAGAGCAGTTGCAGAAGGTACGTGGAGCTTAAAACACGTGGGGAAGAGGTGTTGTCGGGTCCTTCACCAGGATTCATCCAGGGTCTTCTGTGAACCTGTCAGTGTTTCCTGGGTGAGACCTGAGCTCATCACGTTTACAGCCTCGTGCAAACCTGGCACGTCCCTGCGTGTGACTCTGTGCATACGTACACACATGCTCTGATAGAGCTGTATCACAGAAATGTACCTCACTATTGAGGAACGGGCTGCATATACAATGGGGATAATGGTGTGATTCGGGGAATAGGTCTAAAGACTCAGGAGGAGAAAGGTTGACTCAGGTTGGTATGAGAGGCGAAGTTGGGAGGGGCGTGGATAAGGGGTGGGAATGGGCCAAGGTCAGAGAGAACATGGCCCCTGGCTCAGCCCGAGGGGACATGGGTACAGGACTACATTGGAAAGCAAAGTGGGTCAGGCAGGATGGGGATCACATCTCGAAGGGACTTTAGGAAATAGTCACAGAAGTTTGTATTTAATGCAACCAGCATAAGGAAGCCATCTATTCTGGAGAGAAGCAGTGATTCGATGAGGCCCATGCTGTAAGGTCACCTGGTAACCCAGCAGGCCTTTGGGCCGATCAGCCTCAGGGACCAGAAGGGAAAAGACAGCAGCCCAGGATTGGCATCTCAGGTCCAGTTTCAGTTGTGTGGGTACTTTCTGGTCCCCATGGGTGCTCCGGTGGCACCCACCAAAAGCAGCTGGCGAGCAGAACTGCCTCTGGCTCAGACCGCCCCCTGAGCAGGGTCTGGGACTGACGAAGGAGTGGCCGAGCCTGTCCAGCGCCACCATCCCAGACGTCAGGTCCGGTCCGTGTTTCTAGTGCTCTGTGCAGAAACTACATTTTTGTTTGTCTGTTTATTTGTTTTTAAGAGAAGGCAGAGGGGCGAGGGTCTTGTTCACAGGAAGGAGTCTCAGTTGGCTGACTTCTCTAAGCTTAATCCAGCCCATGTTTTTCATAGGACGCTCCATTCAGCTTCTAAAAACATCGCGCTTAAGAATTCCCAGGTCAGGCCCTGGCCGGTTGGCTCAGCGGTAGAGGTCGGCCTGGCATGCGGGGAACCCGGGTTCTATTCCCGGCCAGGGCACATAGGAGAAGCGCCCATTTGCTTCTCCACCCCCCCCCCCTTCCTCTCTGTCTCTCTCTTCCCCGCCCGCAGCCGAGGCTCCACTGGAGCAAAGATGGCCCGGGTGCTGGGGATGGCTCCTTGGCCTCTGCCCCAGGCGCTAGAGTGGCTCTGGTCTCGGCAGAGCGACGCCCCAGAGGGGCAGAGCATCGCCCCCTGGTGGGCAGAGCGTCGCCCCTGGTGGGCGTGCCGGGTGGATCCCGGTCGGGCGCATGCGGGAGTCTGTCTGACTGTCTCTCCCCGTTTCCAGCTTCAGAAAAATACAAAAAAAAAAAAAAAAAATTCCCAGGCCAAAGAGAGGTGCCCATTTGTAGGCTAGCCGAGCAGATCTCCTTCCTGGTCTTTGTTGGCAGGTGGCATGCAGGGTATGGGATAGGAGGGAGAACAGGTGCAGGAGGGACAAGATGGACTGTGACCTCCTTGAGGTCAGAAACACTGCCTCCATCCTTGTATTTCAAACACCTTCTATAGGACATGGGTTGACACAGATAAGACATGTGTTGAATGAATAATGACCAGATAAATAAAGGGCATTTTGTTTCCTTATTGCCTCGTCACACATAGCACAGTATTGACAACTTGCATGTTTATTCCCTCTGCTCCTTCTTGCCTCCTCTTTCTTCCTGACTGTGTAAGTGCTGATGTATAAATCCATTCAAAGCCCACGCACTATTTAATTTACTTAGAGGTCAGCGCACTATTGAAGAAGGGAGCACCGATGGTGAAGCTACCAGGTGGTACTGCCTTCTCAGACTGAGACAGTCATGGGATTGGATTTTTTTTTCCAGGGGTTTGAAAACTTTACTTACGCATTTCTGTTTCCTGATGCTATATGTAGACAGTCCTAGCTCCTCACTTAAAACCCACGGCTGGCCTGACCAGGTGGTGGCGCAGTGGATAGAGCGTTGGACTGGGATGTGGAGGACCCAGGTTCGAGACACCGAGGTCGCCAGCTTGAGCGCGGGCTCATCTGGTTTGAGCAAGGCTCACCAGCCTGGACCCAAGGTTGCTGGCTTGAGCAAGGGGTTACTCGGTCTGCTGAAGACCCGCGGTCAAGGCACATATGAGAAAGCAATCAATGAACAACTAAGGTGTTGCAATGCGCAACGAAAAACTAATAATTGATGCTTCTCATCTCTCCGTTCCTGTCTGTCTGTCCCGTCTATCCCTCTCTCTGACTCTCTCTCAGTCTCTGAAAAAAAAACAAAACCCAAAAAACCAAAGAAACAACCACGGCTGATGCTTGCATGAATGCGGGATACAAAACATTAAACGTGTGAGAGTCCATCTCCCCAACGGTCCCCGTTTGTACCCGTGTAAAGCATATCAGTGCTCCTGCATGGCCTACACACACTCTGGCCAGTAGGTGTGTGGACACATTGCCCATCTGTGTAACCGTGTGTCTGTCAGTCATGCTATTTTTTATTCTTGAGACCCTTAGCTCCTTCAGAAGTATCATGTGCCTGGCACACAGCCTGGACCTGCTAAGTACTGCTGAATTAGTGAGTGAGTAAACATGTTTGGAGAACAGTAGTGGGTGCTCAGCTTGGAGACTTTGCACAGCCCTTGTCCTCAAGGTTTAATTGCGGAAGCTAAGTGTGTATGCATGCAACAAGGGCTGTTACAAAGTAGCACAGGAATAAAGCCTGTGGATGAAATAAATGAATAATTATAATTGCAGCTAACATCCACAGAGTGCTTACTGTGTGTCAGGTGCTCTCTTAAGTGCGTTAATATATATTAACTCATTTACTGCTTCTGCAACTTTGGAAAGTATCAATTGCTATTATTTTCTTCCCTTTGCATTTGAGAAACTCAAAGGACTGAGTTAAGTGATTTGTCTGGAGCTGCACACCCAACAAGAATAAGGTTGCACAATTGAACAAAGTGGGACCTGGGTTTAGCCACAAGAACTTTCTGTAAGAGGAAAGGTGCGGTGAGGCCTGCCCATTACTGACGGCCACACCTGTGGCTCGGGGCTGTGTGCACAGACCCTCCAACCGCCCTCCGTGGGGGCGTTGGGGTGGGAACCCCAGAGTCAGCCGACGGGAGACGTGTGACCTGGCTGCCATTCAGCTCCTCAGATTCCCAGGGTCCAGGCCAGGTGGGTTCTAAAAATCCCCTGCTTCAGGGACTTGGCGTGTGACAGACTGAAGCCTTCTAGGGAAACGTCTCCCCCTGTCCCAACAAACTCAGAGGACTTCTGGCATCTTCCTAACATGCACCACAGGCATGCACTTTTGCAAAAGTCCAGTGAAGTACCTTTGGAAGAGCGCCTGTTCTGTTAGAGAGGGGGACATGTTGTAAATAACTAAGTAACCGAATGTACTGAACGCAGGCCCTGCCAGATGGTGTTCTGACTCTCGAGGACTCAGCAGCAAGCAGGGCAGTCGGCAGTCTCAGCCCTCGCAGAGCAGACGCCCCAGTGGAGGCGGTGGGGGAGTGGATGGTAAACAAGTAAATAAGTGAGAGGTCACAGTCTGGACGGTGCCGAGCGCCGTGGGAACAGAGCGGGAGAGGGTTGGGGTCAGCGTGTGTGAGAGCCACTTGTTCTGAGGGTCCTCTCTTCCGTTTTCTCGCTTTCTCACAAAGTCATCTGGCAGGGACAGTGTGGACCTGGGTGGGTGCGCGTGGGGGACCCCCCATCGTTCAGGTCCTGTAGTCTGTAAGCCATTGCAGGGGTTCAGGGAAATCATCAGGGAGACTCTTTTATGTCAACAAGACGTGGTCTTCAGAGTTGGTCGGTGTGGGTCTTGGTCCAGGCGTTTGTAAAGACACTTGCTTGTTTCATTATATTCCTTAGGAGTTTGTCTGGAGTACACAGTTTGGTAGCACCTTGACATGACATTTGTATCTGGGAGCAAGGCTTTGTACTTGAAAAGTCTGTGAAAGTGATAAGATGGAACATTGCAAGAAAACAAAGTCTGTTGACAGTAAACGCTCAGAAGTTGGACTGGTTAGGTTAGACGGACGTGGCCAAAACTGTATTCATTAAGTTTCTTGGAAGGGATTCTCTCCTTTGATGGAAAAGCAAGGCAAGTCTATCAAAGTTACTTTTTTTTCTAGAAAACTAGGTTAAGGATTGTTTTGAAATATACCATGCAACTGAGAACACCGGGAGTTGCCCCACTTCTGTCCACTCCTGACCCGCGGGGGCCCAGAGTCCCTGTGTCCTGCCCACTCCCATGTCTACTTCTGCGCTCCTAAGTGGCCCTCTAGAATCCCGATGGGGCCCACACTGCTCTTAGCCCATTCCCTTCCTTTAATAAAGGAAGCACACTCAGTAAATGCTTTAAACATTCGCTTCAGTGACATTTAGTATCAGCCTTGTGCTGTGTTGTAAAAACTCATCCTGGCTTCTCCCCACGAAACCTCCCCATTAATGTCGGGCTTACTTGCTTACCTTTAGTTATCAGAGAGGTGATGTTCACCCTTTTTTTTTTTTTTTTTTTTGTATTTTTCTGAAGCTAGAAACGGGGAGAGACAGTCAAACAGACTCCCGCATGCGCCCAACCGGGATCCACCCTGCACGCCCACCAGGGGGCGACGCTCTGCCCACCAGGGGGCGATGCTCTGCCCCTCCGGGGCATCGCTCTGTCGCGACCAGAGCCACTCTGGCGCCTGGGGCAGAGGCCAAGGAGCCATCCCCAGCGCCCGGGCCATCTTTGCTCCAGTGGAGCCTCGGCTGCGGGAAGGGAAGAGAGAGACAGAGAGGAAGGAGAGGGGGAGGGGTGGAGAAGCAGATGGGCGCTTCTCCTATGTGCCCTGGCCGGGAATCGAACCCGGGACTTCTGTACGCCAGGCCGACGCTCTACCACTGAGCCAACCGGCCAGAGCCGATGCTCACCTTTTAAAAAAAGTCTTTTTTCTATTGATTTGAGAGAGAGAAAGGGAGAGAGAGAGAGAGAGAGTGAAAGAGAAGGGAAGGTAGAAAGAGAGAAACATCAACTCGTTGTTGCACTTAGTCATTCCATTTAGCTGTTCACTCACTGATTGCTTCTCATACGTGTCCTGACTGGGGATTGAACCCACAACCTCAGTTCGCCAGGACATTTATCTACTGAGCCAACTGGCCAGGGCCTGATGCTCACTTTTTAAAAATATGACAAATTGTTAATATTTTAATAAATGACTTAACATCTCTGAATGAGGATTTAAAATGTAAAACTAATGTCTTGACTTACTCCTAAGGCTTTCTCAAAAACTGAAGCAGTCAAGTGTAACTTAGAAGAAGTGACCCTTGCACGTGTAACTTGCTCCACCATGTTTCCTGGGGTTTTCTCTTTCTGTTTATCAAGAGGCACAAGTGAGAAAGAGAAATAGAGAGGCACTTCCTTAGGAGTCCTCAAAAGAACCATGTCTGTACCTATTTATCTTCCTCACGGGATTTGCACGGACTTGCTAGGCTTCCGCGTAGATGCACCGCCCCCCAAGCCACAGCTACCGAACCCCCTCACTTCATTGCTCGGGCTGTTGTCCTCTGTTGGACAGGCGTGCAACGGGTTAATTTTTTACATCTGTCCCTGAAGAACGAGGAACAACTACACCTTGACGGTGATTCAAGAAACATAGCAGATAGCAATCTGCTTTTGATGATAAGAGGATGGACTGTGCTATGTACAAATACTTCATACTTGATTTGAACATTCCCTTCCATCAGTAGATGGCATGTATTTAATTATACAAATGACTAAAACAGGAAAATGTGGTTCTACCATACTCTTTGGGCACGTGTCATTCTGAGAGAGAGACTCCAGAATAGAGTTCAGGGGCTTTTTCTTCCCCAGGTCTCTCTGAGGTGAAAGTGAGTGTTGGAGACTCCCAATTGCGGGTGTTAAATGTTTGACAGGTATCGGGCAGGTAGGTAACTGTGTGAAGCTGCCAAGATCAGAAGACATCAAAGGCATGTCCCAGAAGGGCTCCCAGTGTTGTGGGGAAGCAGGTCCCAGACGAGTTCAGTTATAACAGTGGCGTTAACCTGTAATGTAGGCACACAAACAGGACAGGGAGGACTGAGGGCCGGGGACCTTCTTTGGTCAGAGAAGGCAGAGCAGCCCATGAAAAGGGCACCGGAGCTTCTGTCCATTTTGCCTGGACAGTGGCAGGGAAGGGCCAGAGGAGAGTGTGGAAGCTTGCTTGCTGTTGGGCTGTCTCCCATGCTGAGGAGTCCTGTGGTGACAAGGAGAGGCTGGTAGAGCTTCATCAGCAGGCGGAGCGAGACGGGATAAAGAAAAATGAAATGTTCGATTGGGAGGACGGCCTAGGGCTCAGGAGGACCGCAGCACTGCACAGCCTCCTGGGGCGATGTGATGAGGGTCTGTCTGAGCCACAGCCTGCCACCTTTTGTCACTAGAGGTACAGCCCTCCTGCCAGATGGGCTTTAAAATTTATGCACCACCCAAGAGAAAAAAGAAAGGTCTGGGAAGAGAAGAAACAGGCTAGGAGGAACTGAGTGAGCTTTGACCAGTCCTCCTCCTTTGAACCAAATTCATTAGTGAAATTCGAGAAACCTTCTCGGGCCCCTATTCAGTTTTTAATTTGCTGCCATCTGTTGAGAAGACAGAAGAGAGGTGTCTTTCCGCAGTGCAGCCAGCCAATGAGAGGAGCGTTAGCCGATCGGCTCTCGGAGTGGGCCGGGCTGCCCGCACCTCCCGGAGCCCCGGGGCTGGCTCACAGAGGGCAGGCACCAGCTTGTCGAAGCTTTCCCACTTGTCCAAGCACCTTTAAACAATCCGTGCCCGAAGTCCTTTCATCTTCAGGCTCAGGAAAGTGAAAATGGCCCCAAAAGGCGCACCGTTTCCAGTAAACAGCTTACCGGAGAGGCCCGCGCTCCTTTGAGGGTGGAGCGCCTGGGGCCCTGGGAGGCCCCGTCCTACCCTGCTGCCCTGGGCTTCTTTCGCCCTGTCTGTGAACAGGATGCTTTGAGACCCGCACGGATAAAAACAAAGGGAATTACATCTAAAAAGGGGAGATGGCCAGACTGCTTTATATTTGGGGGTGGTTCGTGCGGTTTAAAAAAAGCCTCTGTTGCTAGGAGCCCGGCGCATTTCTGTGAACCGGTGCTCAGCGTTCGTGAGCGCGGTGCCTGGGGGCGGTGGTCGCGGGGTTAGTCAGTGGGGGCGCAGCTCCTAGAGAGGCTGCGGCTGTCGGACCAGCTCGGCCGCGTCGTGTCCACGCTGCTGCAGGGTCCTCGCCCGCACCCCTCTCCTCCCCGCACAGAGGGCGGACTGCCCTGTGCAGTAGCTGACTGACAGCCGTGCCTGTGCCTCGCAGGGCCACCGCCATGAGGCCCTTGGTGCAGCCGGGTGCGTGACTGAACCCCGTTCTCTCCTCTCCCAGTGGTGAAGCGGGGAAGGACGCCCCATCGGGAGGGACCCGCGGTCCCATCCAGTAGCGGGGCCTCACGTCACTGGAGGCCCACAGTCAGAAATCTCGACCTGCAACTTTAGAGGGTGGGTCCCTGAAAGAATCTGAGAGCGGGCGCGGAGAGGAGAGGAGGCAGGAGAGGAGGAGAGGAGGCAGGAGAGGAGGAGAGGAGAGGAGAGGAGGAGCAGTGCTCTCTGGTGAGGAGCACCTGGCGGCCGCCCTGCGAGTCCGGCTCCCTTGCTTGGGCAGCTGCCGTCTGTAGGCTGAAGTTTCGAAAAGGTAGGCACCGTTCTGTTGATGGTAGTACTTGAGAACTTTCAGAAACAGGTTGGCCTTGACTGTGTGTGTGTGTGTGTGTGTGTGTGAGAAAGAGAGAGAGAGAGAGAGAGAGAAGAGAAGAGAGCAAGGCAGATCACAGTGCTCGTTTTGCCCAGGTACTCTGAGAGAGACACGGAAAAGGGGGGTTGCAGTCCCTTTGCTTGGCGAGTTGGACTTTAGACATCCTGAGTACTGGAGAGTAAGTGTTGCCTCCGCACTTGGACTCCCGACCGGCGTCACTGGCTGTTTGGGGAGTTGGAACCGAGTCACAGAAGGGGCCCGGAGAATTGTTCCCAAAGCGGAATGGCAGGAGGCTGGTACCGGCCAGCACAGCGTGGGTCACCAGGAGAGCCTCGGCTCGAGGGGAAGGAGGAGTGTGACTCGAGATCCCGGCCAGCACAGCGTGGGTCACCAGGAGAGCCTCGGCTCGAGGGGAAGGGAGGAGTGTGACTCGAGATCCCGGCCAGCACAGCGTGGGTCACCAGGAGAGCCTCGGCTCGAGGGGAAGGAGGAGTGTGACTCGAGATCCCGGCCAGCACAGCGTGGGTCACCAGGAGAGCCTCGGCTCGAGGGGAAGGAGGAGTGTGACTCGAGATCCCGGCCAGCACAGCGTGGGTCACCAGGAGAGCCTCGGCTCGAGGGGAAGGAGGAGTGTGACTCGAGATCCCGGCCAGCACAGCGTGGGTCACCAGGAGAGCCTCGGCTCGAGGGGAAGGAGGAGTGTGACTCGAGATCCCGGCCAGCACAGCGTGGGTCACCAGGAGAGCCTCGGCTTGAGGGGAAGGAGGAGTGTGACTCGAGATCGCAGGGTGCCTCCGTTTGGAACGAGGCAGGACTCTTACCCCACAGCGGTAAACTTGTCCAAGCTGCTCCATCTCGAGGGGACTCCTCAGTGTCGTCTCTAGCGGACAGGAGCCGATGCGCTCGCAGCCGCCAGCCTCGTGGGGAGGAACAGCACAGAGCAAGACCTCGGTACGCCTGTGACAAGGGTGCTCTTCTAAGCAATTTTATTTCCAGAAAAGCCTTACACAGAGCAAGGAAAAGAAAGCTGTGGGACTCATCAGGTGGTGAATATTAATTTATTTATTAATCCATAATCCAGTGCCTACTCTACCATGGGTGGAGGCTCGAACTTTAAATGGCACCTTTTCATTCCTCCCCCCCATAAGCCCTTTATTTTTTTTAAAGGGGGCGGGGTCGTTCCTCTTAAAGTTTCATCAGTAGAATTCCTGGCCAAAGGGACAGATTCTCTAAGGGGGAAAAGAAGCGTATGTTCACACAGATAATAACTGTAGAATCCTTCCATTTAAAATACTTCTGCCTTTTCTAAAAGCAGTCAAATTAATTTAACTAAATTTGAAGATGATTCTGGGTTGGTAATCATCTGTGTTTATCAAGGCCTTGCTGTGCACGTACGCATGTTTCTGCTTAATTCAGTGAAGATGGAACTCGGACTGAGCAGCTTTCGGGCAAGGAGATGCAGACCGAGTGAGTTCACAGCGGTGCAGCTGGGCAGGGAGAGAGCCAGGACGCCTCTGCCTTTCCGCGCCCAGAGGCCTGTGTGGTGGGAGGCCACTACATTGTCATCCTGTTCCGTCAGTCCTTCACAGAGCCCTCCTCCATGGCGGCGCTCTGAACCCGCGATAACGTGCTAATTTGGTATCTTGCAGCAAAAGACCCAAAGTGAGTCTGTAATCTGGTTTTCTGGTCTGGGTGAAGGAAGGCATGTCCACCTGGTGTGGTGGACAGAACGAGGCAAGGCAGGGAGATCTAGAGTTGAATCCCTGCTTCCTGCTCACTAATGTGACCCAGGCAGGTCAGCGAGATTCTTCAAACCTCAGTTTCTTTATTCATTGGGTAGTTGTTACGCTGTCCCTCACACAGGGCTGCTTGTGATGAGGAATGGAAAGATGAGGTATGGAAAGTGGACTTTCAGTAAATATTGTTCACTTCTCTAATTGTTTGTTGATGCTTCGTTACATCACAGTGTGACTAACTTTCTTTGAAGATCACACTGCAATTGTTGAGGTCCTTCATGGTGGAGCTGGTCCCGCTTTGACCCAGCGTCAGGGCACGGAGCATTCTGTTCTGAGTCCTCCAGAGCCTAGTGAAGTCAGCACAGAAGTAAGAATATCAGATGCTTCTTGTTCAACGTTTATACTTTTTCATTTGATTTTACAGAGAGAGGGAGAGAGAGAGAGGGAGAGAGAAACATTGATTTGTTGTTCCATTTATTTATGCATTCTTGGGTTTTGTATGTGCCCTAAGTATCGAACTGGAAACCTTGGTGTATCAGGACGACACTCTAATCACTGAGAGCCTGGCCAGGGCCAGATGCTTCTTGTTCAAAAGTCAGTTTTTCGCCCTGGCCAGTTGGCTCAGTGGTAGAGCGTCAGCCTAGCGTGTGGAGGACCCGGGTTCGATTCCCGGCCAGGGCACACAGGAGAAGCGCCCATTTGCTTCTCCACCCCTCCGCCGCGCTTTCCCTCTCTGTCTCTCTCTTCCCCTCCCGCAGCCAAGGCTCCATTGGAGCAGAGATGGCCCGGGCGCTGGGAATGGCTCTGTGGCCTCTGCCCCAGGCACTAGAGTGGCTCTGGTCGCAATATGGCGACGCCCAGGATGGGCAGAGCATCGCCCCCTGGTGGGCAGAGCTTCGCCCCTGGTGGGCGTGCCGGGTGGATCCCGGTCGGGCGCATGCGGGAGTCTGTCTGACTGTCTCTCCCTGTTTCCAGCTTCAGAAAAAAAAAAAAAAAAAAAAAAGTCAGTTTTTCGTGCTAATTATTGCAGAGTTATAGGTCAGTACACACACGCATGCAGCTCATCTGATGGAGTTTTCCTAGGCCTCCAAAGTCATAGCAGAAGCATTGTGGGCAGAGTGCATATGTGAGGAGGGTCTAGCTCCGAGTTCTCACAGAGCAGAGAGTATAGTGTGGCAACCATTTATTTACCTTGGGCCCAGGGAAGGCCATCTACACGCAGCCATGGGCTTTCTACGGCCTCTCTCATGTGACTTTAGGGAAGATTGAACTGGAGATAATATGCCTTTATAAAGATGGATTTGAGGTGCGCGTGATTGGCATATTTACTGGGTGAAAGCCTGGAGTCAAGTTTCTCAAGTAGACAAGCTGGCATCAAGAATGGTGTTTTGATAATCCTTCCCTAACTTTGAGTCTCGATAGAGCTCAGGTCATCGCAGACACACAGGAGAGGGGCACAGGGATATTCCTGCCGGAGTCAAATATAGCCGTGTTCTCCTTTTCCCAGAAACGCCCCTGCTGACCTTGTTGGTCTCACACAGCCCAAATTTGCTGTTTTGTTTACTTGGTGGACCCGGGATGGCTGGAGAAATCCACCGGCATTCTGGAAGCCATCCTAGAGTAGCAGGACTTACTTTCCCTGAGCCCTGTGCAACAGTCAGTGTCACCATTTTGTGGGCCATACTATACCTGTTGCTTTAGGATTGTGTCTGGTAGCAGGGATTTTAGATGATGAAAACATAAACTAAGCTAAAATCCCAACTACAGTAAAGTAGGGCTTAGATATAAAACCTCACATGGCAAGTGCGTGGAGAGATGAACTATTTGAATAGTGAGTTTTTTTTATGCTTGCTGACCCCTGGAAGTGAGTTTTTGTTTGTTTTTTCAAAAAATGAAATTAGGCCCTGGCCGGTTGGCTCAGTGGTAGAGCATCAGCCTGGCGTGTGGAAGTCCCGGGTTCGATTCCAGCCAAGGCACACAGGAGAAGCGCCCATCTCCTTCTCCACCCTTCCCCCTCTCCTTCCTCTCTGTCTTTCTCTTCCCCTCCCACAGCCAAGGCTCCATTGGAGCAAAGTTGGTCCGGGTGCTGAGGATGGCTCCATGGACTCTGTCTAGGGCACTAGAATGGCTCCAGCTGCAATGGAGCGATGCCCCAGCTCGGCAGAGCATTGCCCCCTGGTGGGCATTCCTGGTGGATACCATTCTGGCACATGCAGGAGTCTGACTGCCTCCCCGCTTCTAACTTCAGAAGACTTTTAAAAAAAAATTAGTTTCAGTTACAGTTGTATTAACTTAGGTTTACGTTTGTTTGATAACCAATTTATGGAAACAAGAAGAACATACATTTGCCTTTTTTTTAATGTTGCCTTACACATTTTTAAAATAAAAATTTTTGTACAGTTGTACTCTGAATGGTCAGGAGGCATGAGGACGTATACATGAATGTTCATACTACTCAAAGGGTTAAGAATCTTTGACCTTGTACAACAACGCAGTGCCAACATTCTCAACAGGCTTTCTGTCGATGGTGGACAGAGGTTTGATTGTAAATGAACTCCGACAATCATGCAATCATTGTGTTTTAAAATCAGTTAAATTTTTCCAGATTTGATTATCTCACTTAAAGTCTAAGAAAGGTAAGATAGCTTTAGTGAGAGAAGGATTTGACCTTGAGACACACTTCCTCTTTCCCAAGTATGAGAAAAAATTTTTTTGTATTTTTCTTTTTTTTTTTAATTTAATTTTATTTTTTTCTGAAGCTGGAAACGGGGAGAGGCAGTCAGACAGACTCCCGCATGCGCCTGACCGAGATCCACCCGGCACGCCCACCAGGGGCGATGCTCTGCCCACCAGGGGGCGTCGCTCTGCCACGACCAGAGCCACTCTAGCGCCTGAGGCAGAGGCCAAGGAGCCATCCCCAACGCCCGGGCCATCTTTGCTCCAATGGAGCCTTGGCTGCGGGAGGGGAAGAGAGAGACAGAGAGGAAGGAGGGGGGGGTGGAGAAGCAAATGGGCGCTTCTCCTATGTGCCCTGGCCGGGAATCGAACCCGGGTCCCCCACACACTCTACCGCTGAGCCAACCGGCCAGGGCCTTTTGTATTTTTCTGAAGCTGGAAACGGGGAGGCAGTCAGACTCCCGCATGCGCCCGACAGGGATGCACCCGACACGCCCACCAGGGGGCGATGCTCTGCCCCTCTGGGGCGTCGCTCTGTTGTGACCAGAGCCATTCTAGTGCCTGAGGCAGAGGCCATGGAACCATCCCCAGCGCCCGGGCCATCTTTGCTCCAATGGAGCCTTGGCTGCGGGAGGGGAAGAAAGAGACAGAGAGGAAGGAGAGAGGGAGGGGTGGAGAAGCAGATGGGCATTTCTCCTGTGTGCACTGGCCGGGAATCGAACCCGGGACTTCCGCACGCCAGGCCGACGCTCTACCACTGAGCCAACTGGCCAGGGCCTCCCAAGTATGAGAATTTAAAAGTTCTTCACATGCTGCTCACATACAAAGTTGAAAGTTTTGGTTCATTTTAATTACCATTTCCTCTTTATTTTTACACACCCCCCCCTCCCGTTACTGGAGAGTGTGGAAGGGATTTGGCTACATTCTTACGGAGAGTGGACCGAACAGACCGGAGGCCTAACACGTAGCTGCTGTTTGGTTTACAGAAGGTCCAATTCTACGGAAAGTTTCCTTTTGATTGTTTCCTGAATTATATCCTCAGGAAATACCAGGAAACTAAGATATTTCACCAAAATTTCCAAATACCTCTGTGTAGGATTGGCACACACACGCACACCACAGGCACACCCACATTCGTGTGCATGTGTACAATACAAAACCAAACCCAGAGATCCCTGCTGTTTTGTGTGTGTGCAGCAAAGGCTGTTTCTCCTCCTGTCCTGGGCTGTGCTGCCTTCTCCCACCTCACAGCTGGGCCTTCTGAAGCCTGTGACGTGGTCACTGGAACCGGAAACGGGAGAACTGGGACTCGTCTCCTAGCTTCCTCTAGTAATTGAGACATAATTGACTTATAACATTTTATTAGTTTCAGATGTTACATAATGATCACCATTTATATATATTGTGAAATGATCACCAACTACATTTCTCATTAAAAGGGAAATTGTAAAATTCACAGCTAGAGCATATGTTTAGGTTATCTGACGAGAAAATATCTCATAAAGGAGTTTGAAACCATTTTAATTTACTATCTTCGTGTTCTAAAATGAAGTATTCAGTGAAGAAAAGTCCTTTGCCTTAACTGGCTTATGCTCTATCAATGCTCGCATGCAAGAACAAGGCTTACTTTTTTTTATTCCTTGTCAGACATATGTAGATAGCCAATAAATACTTGTTGATTAAACTGGTCCTGACTCAGGCTGAAGCATAAGGTAATCATGTCAAGACTTTAGCAAAAATTCTGAGAGCATATTCTTCAATAATGAAGACTACTTGATATCATTTAATAACTCAATTGGCTTCAGCTTCCTCCCCTCAAATTTCATTTTCTGGTTTAATATCTGATTAAAACTTTAAAACTTAAGAATATGCTGATGCTTAACAAATCCCAAATTGTGCAGCTTAATGCTTTTCATTTGTAATGTTCCCACATGGGCTCATTATCATATTCCACTAGTGGGTCAAAGTCGCAGGGTCTCCAAATGAGCTCCTTCTATTCTGTTAGCTGATTTTCCCTGACTTATCCCAGCAGAGGTCCGGTTATGGGAATTCTGGTCCATGTCCAGTTGTGGAAGACTCACCCTCAGAGCGTTTCTAGATGACTGTAAAATAATATGCAACTTGAATTTTCCTAAATAATTATCTTACTGATTACACTAGTACAGTGGTTTTCAAACTTTTTTTGACTATCACTAATGGTAAGAAACACTTTTTAGGTCCCAACTTTGGGCACGCACACACACACAAACTGAAAAACAATTCCAACAAAACAATACTTGATACATATTGATATTTTCTCTTCTATTCCATTCCACTCTAGAAAAATCTCTGGTCATGACCTTTGAGTTAATTTTGTGACCCACTGATAGTGGTTCTCAATACTAGCTGAAAATAAGAATCAACAGGGAACTTCAAAAACATATGAAAACCAAAGGTACAACAGACTAACAGAATGAACTAGAGAGTGCAGAAATCTCCACACACTTGGTCCCTTGAGTAATGACAATATTTATACTGTAAAGAAAAGATAGCCATTTGAATATCCATATGGAATAAAATGAATCGATTCTAATCTCAAAATCCATACGGATCTAAATGTTAACGTGGATGTGACAGGTAAAACGATGTAACTTCCAGGTCTGCACTGTCCAGTATGGTAGCCACCAGCCACCTGGTGGCTGTCGAGTCCCTAATATGTAGCTGATCCGATAGAGACATGCTCTGAATGTAAAACAGCAGATTTCAAAAAACTTATTATGGAGAAAATTAAAATATCTCATCAATTGATATTGTTCACAGGTTAAAATAATGTTTTAGATAAAGTGGGTTATATAAGATATACTATTAAAATTAATTTCAGTTTCTTTTTGCTCTCTGTGGCTACCAGAAAATTTTTGCATAGTTGGCTTCCACTATTACATAGTTGGCTTCCACTATTTTTTCTATTGTACGGCATCATTCTGGATGACCAAGTAGAATATATTAATAACCCTGGGGTAGGCAGTGATTTCTTAAACAAGACATAAAATGTGCTAATATAATGAAAAATATCTGTTACGTTGAACTTGATGAACACCAGGAAACTCCTTTCCATCAAAGCATGCCAATAAAAGAGGAAAAGACAAATTGCTGAGGGGGAGGAGACATTTGCCCTACAAGGAATCAATGCGGAGTCGCACCCAGTGGAAATAAACAAGTCTAACACAGCGGAGGAACGGGCAGGAGATCCAGACAGGCACTCCACCGAGAGCGTCCCCAAGGAGCCAGGAGGCGTGGGACAGGCTGAGCTTCCTTAGCTAGCAGGGGAATGCACATCGAAGCTACAGGGAAGGAAGCACCACCACATTACCAGCCAGAGGGACGGCGCAGTACCCGCCAGGCTGTGGGGCCTCTGGGATCTCCTGGGTCGACATGGGCGTATAAACTGGGGCAGCGGCCTTGGAAAAACAGTCCAGCATCCTCTGTTACCTAAGCACACCCATACCTGTGGCCTCGCATGTCCACGCCTAGGTCTGTGTCCTGCAGAAACATGCACATGTTCACCAGAGGACACGTTCAAGAAAGCTCCTAGATAGTCGCCCCAAACTCAAAACAGCCCAAATTTCCGTCAGCAGGAGGGTGGAGAAACAGGCTGCGACACAGTCATGCCATCAGATATGGAGCACCAGTGACAACGGGCCAACCGCTGTTGCTGAGAGAAAGAACCCAGATGCAAAGGAGTACATCTGGCACGATCGTTGATAAAAGTCCAAGGACCGGCAGTGTTAATCCGAGGCAGCAGCTTTCAGCATTTTTCATCTTGTCTGTGGCATACCGAAAAAAGGATAGTTTTTGTCAGCCTGGTAAAAAAAAAAGGTATAATTTTGATGCAGTCACACTGGACAGCTGTTGTCATTATTTTATTTGACAGTCTAAGGGGAAAGGTTAAAAATTCTTGCAGCACACTAGCTGAAAGTCACTCACACATGGTGTTGGAAGCGAAGTTGGACTAGATTGATAGTCACGGGTGGGGGGGTGGACAACGGACAGAGGGTGCTGGCAACGTCTTCTATGTGGTCTGGTTCCTGGTTATAACATGAGTGTGCTCGTCTTTATGATTTCTTTGCTATTTATGTGCTGTACTTCAGTAAATAAATTTATTAAACAGCAATAACAACCATACTAAAGCCAGGTCGGGTCAGCACCTTCAGAGGTCCTGATTTCATTGATCTGGATAAGGGGAGAGCACGGCTTTAAAACCTCTCCCAGGTAATTCCCACGTAGGGCCAGGGCCAACCACCAGGGCACCAATGAGTCACAACTGGCCCTTTGAGCAACCATCTGCTTTAATATAACTATGACCATGCCAGGCTGTGCTAGGCCCTGCTTACTTTACTTCAAGTGGCTTTAAAGACAGAGTTCACAATGATGAAGCTTAGAGACACGAGGAGTCCCAAAGTTGAATGCCTTGGAAAGCCAGTTGGGTAACTGAAGCAGCCGTGGGCCAGGCTGCCAAGCTAGGGCCTGCAGCTCCTGTCATTAGGGGCAGTCCTCACTCTGTTGTGCCTCGCAGACACTGTGCTTTTCACACACTGACTGCGGTGACCTCCTGCTGGTGGAGGGTCACCACTTCCTGTGCTGCGGTGATCTGGAGCCAGACCCACAATCGCTGCAAGGTCGGCCTGTCTTGCCAGATCTTCCAATTCTGCAAACCTGGATTTTTATGTGAAAACCTTTGTATTTTAAATAGTGGCTCCAGTTGTTTTAAAGCTCTGTGCAGGTCAAAGAAAACTGATTGGTCAGCCCAATTCAGCCAGCACCAAATTCTACCACTGGTTTTTAACTCTGACTTAAAGTTGTGCAGTTAAGAGGAAACTTATGGGTATAATTGTATAGTATACTAATTACTGTTCCCTCTTTTACTTCTGCAGGGATGTTGTGAAAGGAAACGTGACACTAATATATATAGGGATACATACACACACATATAAACACCGGACCTGAGTTTGCTGGTAGTCGGCTTTTATATACTTAAGGTAATTATCATTATTTACATTTTATTTTACTTCTATTGTGTTTTTTTCATTGTAATCTTGGAAAATTACATCTATGACCCAAAAGTTGGTCACATGGTATTGTTTCTCATGATCTGGGGTTGGAGTGGTGTTTGTGCCAGGAAAGTACCATGTTCTTCTCTGCGGAATACTGTGGGTTTCTCACCTTCTCTTTTCGGAAGGGGAAATGTGATGTGGACGCGTTCTCTGAGAGCAGCAGGTGGCGAGCAGCCCCACAGCCCTCAGTGGTGTCTGCCCCTGGGCTCTGCCCCCCGCTCCTCCCTGTCCCCCACGCCTGCGGCTCCATGTGGAAGGAGGGGTGGCTCTGTCACACTTCTCCAGAAGTGTCACAAAGGACGGTCACCTACTCTCCTGTGCATGGTGAAGAGTAACAGAGCATGTTCACAAGCATTGATTGGATGAAAGCAAAATTTAGTAACGGAGACAGAAAGTAGCATTTTAGCCTTCAGTGCCTACATTGAAGTGTGGCTCTGTGTCAGTCTGAGGAAGTCACATGATCCCTCTAACTTTTTTTTGTTTCCCTGTAAGCTGGGAGTATTTATAGTTACTATCTTTGTGAGGGTTCGATGAATTAATGCTTGTGGAAAAAACTTTGTAAATTGTGATCTATTTTATAGTCACTAGTTAGCATTTGAATCATCTTGTTATTTTGTAGTAGTCTGTGAAAAAGTAGTGTTGCACTCTCAATTTTCAGTCGTAAAACCAGATGGCAGTGTCACCGGTCACCTGAACAACCCTTATACCAGTGGTTCTCGAAGTGTGCACCAGGGCACATTGGTGTGCCCTAGAAGATTTCCAGGTGTGCCCTATGGTATTCCAGAGAAATATGTGCCTGTTGGGGACCAAAAAACCAACAGGGTTTTTGGAGTTTAGATTTTTGAGGGATATAGGTGTGGGGAATTGGCTGTAAGCTGACAGTCTGCCCAACACCCCACCTCACTTGCCTGATTAGGTTGCAAAAGGCTGTTAAGCTGTGGTGCTGGATTGTTTACACTACCCCCCATGTCCCCCAGAAAGACTGGAGGCAAGTTTCTTCTCTCCTTTGTTTGAGTAAAGTTAAGATGATATGTATGGTGGGGGTTTTATGCACTCAACACAATTAAAAGAGAGGAATTCTTCAGTGTATTGATGAGGAAATAAGAGTTTGACTTTCAAATATATGCCCAAACTTTGAAGAAATTGCTAGGACACATCAGGCTCATGTTTCTCATAAACTCAAGAATGAAAAAACTTAACACATTTGTGCTGGGACCTGCCGAATTTACTAAATCTTACTAAGAATGTATCTGTGTGTGTGTGTGTGTGTGTGTGTGTATATATATATATATAAAGATAACTTTTTGTTTTTTAAAATTTTTTTTTTCTTTTTTTTTTTTTTTTTTTTTTTTTTTTCATTTTTTCTGAAGCTGGAAATGGGGAGAGACAGTCAGACAGACTCCCGCATGTGCCCGACCGGGATCCACCCGGCACGCCCACCAGGGGCGACGCTCCGCCCACCAGGGGGCGATAATCTGCCCATCCTGGGCGTCGCCATGTTGCGACCAGAGCCACTCTAGCGCCTGGGGCAGAGGCCACAGAGCCATCCCCAGCGCCCGGGCCATCTTTGCTCCAATGGAGCCTTGGCTGCGGGAGGGGAAGAGAGAGACAGAGAGGAAAGCGCGGCGGAGGGGTGGAGAAGCAAATGGGCGCTTCTCCTGTGTGCCCTGGCCAGGAATCGAACCCGGGTCCTCCGCACGCCAGGCCGACGCTCTACCGCTGAGCCAACCGGCCAGGGCCTTTTTAAAATTTTTAAACCCTCTTTTTTACAAATTCTAAAAAGCATAACTCAAAAATTATAACATAAACATGTTTTTTAATGTCAAAATATATTTAATTTTGTCATATCTATTTCATTTAATTACCATAAAAGCATGCTTGGACTTTATATTTTTTCTTTAATATTTGACTTAATTATTATAACATATTTTCCAGAAATTTATATATAGTGTGCCTACAGTTATTTGTAGGATTTAAAATGTGCCCCGACTTCAAACAGTTTGAGCACCACTGCCCTACACTTGCTGCTTACAGGAGAGCTCTGCCCCGGCCCCGCCCTCCCTGCATGACCCACTCCCACTGGGCAGTCGGGAGCTTGGGGGGTGTTCTGACCCAGGCACACCACCTCTCCCTTCCAGCCTAGAGTTCTCTGCACCCTCTTACCAAAGGTTTTGCAAATGTATTTCCCGTCTCCTGTCTGGCCAGGTGAGAGTGATGCTGAGGTGGTGAGGAGGACCAGAAGCCTCGGAGAGCCAGGCTGAAGAGCTGCTTCCTGCCAACCAGGAAGGCGCTTCCTCCAGGAGGGACAGTTCAGCTGGACAGTCAGGGTTCCCTTAGGATTTCTGTCTCTCTCATGGCTCCCAGGGTTCCTGGGACTTATAGGGCTGCAGACTTACTTTGAGGCCCTGTGGAAAGGTGCGCCCCTCACGGGTGGGGCCCAGAGCCAGCGTCCATGGGGAGGCCTCTGGCCCTCAGCCTGTCACTGCCCCAGCCTGGTGCTGTCCTCCTCAGCTGGCAGCCCAGTGCCCCGGAGCGTGTCAGGGCTCCTCAGCAGTCTCCTTTGCCCCCTCCAGGCCTACGCAGACACTGCTGTCCCTCTCAGGAGGACAGACCTGGGGATGTGTCTGTGCACGCCTCGGAAGTGGGCTCAGCTGTGTGGGCAGAAAATTCTGTGGTCCTAGGTACCCCCAGTGAGTCCAGAAAGGGGGCATGTCCCCTTGGGCCTGTGGACTTATTAGCCCCTGGGGGAGAGGTGTGGTCAGAGGAGGCCCCTGCAAGGTCTTTTAAGATGAGGCGGGGATGACGGTGGGGCTGCCCCTGGGCAAGGCCAGTGCCCTCAGCACACAGCTGGTGCCTATGGTGTCATGACTGATGCGTGACAGAGTGACAGGCTGAGCAATTTCAGAATTGCTGTGGAACATGTAACCGTGACTCCTCCTCTATCACCACACCCCACAGACCTCCACCTATCCGCATGGCGAAGGTGGAGGCTGCTTAGATTTCGTAAGGCGGCAGGTGAGTGACATTCCCAACCTCCTGAAGCAGCAGGGAAAAACATGGGCCGAGACATCTCTTCACTAGGCAGGGCAGAGACCTGAGTCAGGCCTCCCTGCCCCGCACGCAGGGCTCCCCGAGGCACAGACCGCTCACGCGTGTTAGGAGACCCCGCAGAAGTTCAGAGCAGTGTCCCTCTTACATCTTTCCAGACACACTTGCACTGGGCTGTGTGCAGCTGAAGGTCACAGGTCCTTTTGTTCGCTCCACCTGCAGGCATGGCTGTATAGATTTGACCAGCCCGGACACCCCAGCCCCAGCGTGGCCCGCCGCTGTCCCCACGCTCTGGGCTCACATGCGGTCCCGCTCCACAATGTGGACGCTCGACCCACAGCAGCACTTCTGCCAATGGTATTTTTTGGCAGAAAAATGTTTGAGGAAATATCCAATAAGTCGTAGTATAAAGAAGAGTCAATTTTAGAAAGAAGGCTGAGGAAGGCCCAGACCCCAGAGGACCAGTAGTGAGCAGACAGTTGCAGTGGCTCACATCTGACCCTCCCTCCCCGGGGAGAGGGGCTTGACAGTGTGTCAGGTGCAGCTCTGTGACCTCGCTCTGTGTCAGCACAGTGTTTTCCCTTATCCATAGCAGCTAATTTGCATTAATGGACAGAAATCAGACTGAAATGAAAACCATATAAATACATATTAGAAATGTTAGAAAACCCCTTTGGGAAGAACATATGTGTGCAAAGCCTGGAAACCTAGGGAAAATTTTATTTTCATGTTATATTTCCATGTACTATATACTCGGGAGATTTTTCTTCCAAACACTTTTGCAGGCAAAATATCTCTACATTTAAGACCATAGATTTCATCATTAGTCCAAAAAAAAAAAAAAAAAAAAAAAAAAAAACCCACAAAAATCGTATAAGGAATAAATGAAACATTTTCTCCACATTCCAGACTTGTAGCTATCCCACATCTCTCTCTGTGTCTCTTCTGTCTGCTTGAAACCTGCCCTTCACTGCCCCCATCTCTAAGGGGCTTCTTGCACAAGATAGAGGCTGAGCAGGAATGACCAGTCCTTGTCAGTTTTGAGATCTCTCAAGTTCTTTCCTCTTCGTGAATAAAAATACTAAGGGCTGGTGTCCATGGACAGAGGGAGTGGCTGCCCTGGCCGAAGAAGGGAGATGCCCCCTCCTCCCTCGCTCACGGGAGGGGACGGCGACCACACCAGCAGGTGCCCCGTTCTCGGCCCTGTGCCAGCAGGTCTTGCCAGAAAGGAGTTTGGCCTTTTCTTGTTCGAACTTTGTTCGATTTGAGAGTCAAAAAAAAAAAAAAAAAAAAAAAAAAAGAGAAAAGAAAAGCCATTGAGATGATGTCATTGAGATGAGTTTCCTGTCCTCCTCAACCACCTCCCTGCCCTCCACTGTAGGCGCTCAGATCTCCGCCCCCCACCTTCATCTGAGGATGACTGGCATCTTGGTCATTTCGTTCTCTTTCAAGGGGTGTTTATTCTGTGGGGGCAGCGGGCTGTGCCACAGGAAGCCCTGCCTTGAAACATTACATAAGCACATATTTAAAAAGTACTCAGATGCGAAGCTTGCTTCATCAGGGTGCGTTCCTTCATAGCAGCGAGTCCTTCCGTAAAAGTGGCTCTGCCTCCTTAGGCTGTGAGTGAGATGGAAGTTTCAGATTCCAACCTTGATCAAGATGTGGCCCCACACCCTCCCGTGGGTCTTACTCTCATGAAAAGATTCCTCTGGTGACACTGCCCAAGATGGGCTTGATGATATGGGAAACCCGGCTGTCACCGAGGAGAGGAGCTGCCCTGTCGGGGGACACTCGGCCCTCAGAGGGGTTGCTCCCTCACCAGCACTGGGTCTGGGCAGCCTCAGCACTGACCAGGCCGTTGTGGGAAATCTGTGAGTGAGGGCTGCCCGTCGTGCCACCTGGAAGTCCCCAGTTCCATCGACAAAGCGGGTGATCTTGGTGCTGAGACGCACAGGTCATTGGGCTTTCGCTGTGTGCCAGACACAGACATGGTGCTTTAGACACATGATGTTATTTAACCCTTTGAGTAGTGAGTTTTTTTCATGCTCGCTGACCCCCAGGAGTGAGTTCTTTGTTGTTTTTTTTTTTTTCAAAAAATAAAATTAGTTTCTGCCTGGCCAGGCAGTGGTGCAGTGGATAGAGCGTCGGACTGGGATGCCAAGGACCCAGGTTCGAAACTCTGAGATCGCCAGATTGAGCGCAGGCTCATCTGGTTTGAGCTAAAAGCTCACCAGGTTGGACCCAAGGTCGCTGGCTTGAGCAAGGGGTTACTTCTGCTGAAGGCCCACGGTCAAGGCACATATGAGAAAGCAATCAATGAACAACTAAGGTGTCACAATGCGCAACAAAAAACTAATGATTGATACTTCTCATCTCTCCATTCCTGTCTGTCCCTGTCTATCCCTCTCTCTGACTCTCCCTCTCTGTCTCTGTAAATAAGTAAAGGAAACATTTAAAAAATAAAATTAGTTTCAGTTACAGTTTTGTTAACTTAAAATCATGTTTGTTTGATAACCAATTTCTGAAAACAAGAAGAATATACCTTTGCCTTTTTTTAATGTTGGCTTACACATGTACAATCGTACTCTGGATGGTCAGGAGGCACGAGGACGTACATGAACGTTTGTACTGCTCAAAGGGTCCTGACCTTGACTTTGCAAAAATAACAATTATTGTACCTGTTTTACTGATGAGGCATTCAGTGCTTAGGAGAAGACATCATGTGGCTGGAAAGGGGAGAAGGTGGCCATTCAGGTTCCCAAAGCCTCGCTCGTGGTGAGCCAGTAAATAGGCCTTGGGTTCCCAGCGTGTCCCACCCTGCGAGCTCTACCCCAGGGTGTCCTACCCTGCGAGCTCTACCCCAGGGTGTCCTACCCTGCTGGGTTCCCAGCGTGTTCTACCCCAGGGTGTCACTGGGGGAGCTCTGCGTTCTCCCCTTAGGTGAGCCTCATCGTTGGAAAGGTGAGAACTAGAGGACACTGTGCAATAGCTTTTCAGGACTTGGCCCTGGGTTCCCTGCTTAGCACAGCACATGCCCATTATGTGAGTTTCCTGTGCTGTAAGAATATCAAACAGGGCCCTGGTCAGCTGGCTCAGCAGTAGAGCGTTGGCCCGGCGTGTGGAAGTCCCGGGTTTGATTCCCGGCCAGGGCACGCAGGAGAAGCGCCCATTTGCTTCTCCACCCCTCCCCCTCTCCTTCTTCTCTGTCTCTCTCTTCCCCTCCCGCAGCCAAGGCTCCATTGGAGCAAAGTTGGCCCCGGGCACTAAGGATGGTTCCATGGCCTCCACCTCAGGTACTGGAATGGCTCCGGCCGCAATGGAGCAATGGCCCAGATGGGCAGAGCATCGCCCCCCTGGTGGCCATGCTGGGTTGATCCTGGTCGGGCTCATGCAGGAGTCTCTCTGTGCTTCCCTGCTTCTGACTTCGGAAAAATACAAAAAAAGAAAAAAAGAATATCAAACAGGCTCTCCATTCCAGGCAGTGAGTGATGTGGAGATTTGGGGGGAGGGGGAGGTGGCTGTGAAGGGCATCCCATTACCATCTCTCAAGGAGTCCTTTGAAACTCCTGTCACTTAAACCAGCCTGTCATGGGATGCTTGCCCATACGCAACAAGGTTAGGATAATAAGATAATACTACCACATCACGTTGGCCCAGTGCTTCGTGGTGTCTGGGTGTTTTGCACACCTATAGCAGGTCTTGACAGCAGGTCAGGTGAGCAGCAGGTGAGCGAACGACCCTGCGGAGCGATGGAGTGGCCCGAGACCGCCTGGCTGTGGGCTTCAGGGCAGCCTCAGACCCGGCTTTCTGCCTCCAGAGCCCCCGCTCCTCCCCCTGTGCTTTCCTGTGGGACAGTGAGCTGCCCGGGTGGCGTGGGAAGCGCTGTGCTGGGTTACTTTATATATTTGAGATTTTGTTCATCAAAGGTGGTTGGCAGTGTGTGTGGTGGCCTCACTGACCCTTTCACCTGGGACCTTGTGACAGGAGCCCTCCTGCAACACTGCCAGCCCAGCACAGGGAGTCCCTGCAGACAGGAGCTCCAGGAAGCCATGCCCTGTTCTCTGCGCTGGCGAAGCTTGAGACCGACCCAGTGGGCACTCGGAACCCCTGTGAGTCACCGGCCGAGGGGTTCCCAGCTGCCCTGCCTTTGCGTGCACCACTCACCCATGCCTGAGACTAGCAACAGTCATCGGTGAAGCGAGGTGGGTGACTCACCCAGCAGGGCGGAGAGCGCATGGAACAACTTGGTGGAGGGCAGTGAAGTGTTTCAGCGCTTGGAAAGGAAACGTTGACGTGAAGCTAATTGGGTTAAAATTTCTTTACGTTGCAAGGCCGTTGCCCAGCTCTGCAGTTGTGAATTTATGCTTTAACTCAAGCAAGCAAACAAAATAGCAGGGGAGGAAATCCCACCTTTGAAAGGAGAAATATCAATTATCCATCCTATGTAAATTTATTCCCTCCCTCCTTCCCTCCCTCCCTCCCTCCCTTTCTTTCTTTTCTTCTTCTTCTTCTTTTTTTTTTTTTTTGACAGAGAAAGAGACAGAAAGAGAGAGAGAGATAAGAAGCATCAACTTGTAGTTGTGGCACTTTTTTTTTAGTTCACTGATTGCCTTTCATATGTGCCTTGACCAGAGGGCCCCAGCTAAGCCACTGACCCCTTGCTCAAACCAGCGACCCTGGGCTCAAGCTAGTGACCTTGGACTTTAAGCCAGCGACCTTGGGCTCAAGCTAGTGACCTTGGCCTTCAAGCCAGTGACCATTGAGCTCAAGGCCAGCGACCATAGGTTTGTGTCAATGATCCCACGCTCAAGCCAGCGGCCTTGGGATCTTGACTGTGGAACTTCCACGTCTCAGGTGGATGCTCTGTCCCCTGCTCCACACCAGTTAGGCTCCTGTGTCAATTTCTCAGTGAACTGCCTCCCAGTGGCCTTGGACTCCTTTCCTTTGCACCCTAGTGTTTGCATTTTCCTGAGGCCTTCCTGTACTTAACCTCGCTTCACATCCTTCTGATTACAGTCGTACCTGTTTCTCTGCAGGTTCCTACCTGTGTTATCAGTCTCAGTAAACTTCCACCGTCACTGACCGCTCTCAGTCCTCAGCTGGGCTTTGGCAATCCCTGGGGCTGAACGCCCAGCGGGGAGAGGAACCCGGGCCTCCACGCAGGAAGAGGCTTCTGGAGGGAGCACAGGGCGGGGAGGACTGCCTCCTTAGAGGCGTTTTCTGCCTCATCGTCACCACCGGAATCTAAACTTGGTTTATAGGTTGATTTCAAGAGCCTGTCTTCCTGTTAACTAAGGAAGCATCATTTTTATTTTCCTTGAAGCTGTTAGACTACAAGAGGTTCTACTAGTCAGCTGTACGTGTGTGAAAAGCAGCTGTGCTGAGTGTTATGCAGGGAACAAAGGGTCCGTACTTCAAATCAGCTACGAACTTGTGCAGATGAAACATTTACTTTTAAAAAATTAGCCTCTTGAAAAAAATAAATCACATTAATGACATCTTTCAGTCAGGGGAAATTGGGTGTGTATTGAGAAAAGAATAATTTAAAATTTTAAGACACTCAGAATTTTACCATTTTAGCATATCGGTTATTTTTTATGTTGCCTTCTAGTTTTTATTCACACGCATGTACACACATATATGTAAGTGTATAAAATAGGAGAAGATAGGCGGATCAGACACCATCATATGATCATACTGTAGATACAATTTTGAATTTTATTTTTATTTTAAACACTTTCCATGTTGGTAAATTGCATAATTTTTACCTGAATTATTATTACGTAGAATTAACATTTCAAAATGTAGTTAAGCATTTCAGATTTAAAAAAACCCACCCACCATTATTAGTAATTTTGAAGTATTATTTATTAACTATAGTCAATTTTTTTGTTCAATTTTACATGTATTTCTAGGTAGGCTCAAACATTGTAGTAACTCCTAAAATTTATTATCCAATCCCCGAAAGGGTAGTATCATTTCTGTTGACACCAGAGACATGGATGTAACGATTTTACATTTGTACATAAACAATACATTTATCTCATAATTAGCACAGAGTATTATTTTTAAATAACTTCTCACCTAATCAGTGTCAATTACAGAAATATAGGACCAGAAACTTCTTTTAGTTTCTCTCTTAATAACGGCAACATGGTATTTAGTAGCTTGACTCCAGCTTATCACTTAACAGGCATGTAATGAGGCCATTTACACACATTTACACACTTTATCATTTAGTAACCTCATTGGGGAGGTGTAGTTGTCGTCTCTGTTTTGTATATGTGGAAACTGACGTTAGGTTAGTTGTCCAAGGGCACGTGACCAGTGCAGTGTCAGACCAGGCGTTAGACCCAGGCAGGCAGGCTCCCGAGTCCGTATACCTGACCACCATGGTACTCTGCCACCCCTGCCCTCTCCTGAGCACGTCCTGCTTGTCTGCTTACCACGTGCCAACTTACCAGCGCCATTGTGAGCAGAGCAAAGCAAGAGTGCTCCCTGCCCTCGTGTGCCTTGAAGCCTGGCTTTAATCAAGTCGACACAGGAGTGTCTAGATACAAATGTGATGAACGTTACGAAGGACAAAGCTGACAGCGCGCCAGGGAGGGTGGCGGCACCTCTCAGGAGCACTTCACTCAGCTGTGGGCGCGGTGGGGGCGCAGGGCCCTAGTGGACATCTTAGAGATGCATAAGGTGAAGGATGAGGGGGAGTGGAGGGGTGGGGACCGGCGACAAGAGCATCAGGCGGAAGGACTAGTCTGTGCACAGGTCCTGCGGCTGGACGGAACTTGGCCTTTTGCTCTCCAGGGTCAAAAAGCAGACCTGGCTCACGGGACCATGAAGTGAGGGGGATGAGCACCAGCGAGCCTGGGGAAGCAGATGGGCCCAGCTGTCCGGCCGTGCTCCCTGCTTCTCAGTTACAACAGCGTGTATCGGGCGGGCAGGGCAGTGGGCAGCTGCCCCCAGACCCTGCACGGGGCCTCTGAGGAAGGCTCCAGGCAGAACCATCCCCGAATGGGATTTCTCTGCACGCAGCAGCAGACTCCTTCTCCGGGGTGCAACCTCAGTGCCTGATACTCAGCTTAGGGGGGGCTGTTTGAGTTAGGAACTGAGATTGAGGCATACTGAGAGGCTTTATTACCAAACCGGAAGAAACTCCTCCCGATGCAAACAGCACAAGGGGCTAGCCCTGGCTTGAAAGTGAAGTTGACCATATAGATGCCACGTGCCTAGTTGGCATTTTAAGGGCTTATTAGTTATGCTGGGGAAATATGCCAGTTGTGTTTGCTGGCACCGAGGACGTATCCCCCAGAAGAGAGTGGTGGCTGGCTCATGGGGACACTAAGCTTTGGGTCAGTGGGCACAGCAGGGCAGGGCACGTCCCCCTGATGTTTCAGGTCATCATTTACTCTGCAAGCAAACTCTACACACAGATCAGAAGCAGGAAACGAGAGGGATCTCCCTTCTAATTGAATTTCAGAGGCCTTTCTGACTTGCTGGGAATAGCCCTAGCTTTGGTTAATTAGTATCCGACTGAGCACGTGAAGATGGTGGGATTCCTCCAGCCAGGCAGTCCAGGTCCGATCAGGACCAGCTTGACAGAGCGTTTGCCTCGGGGTAACTCTGAGGTGTGGGAACCACAGCTACAGGGAGCAGTCGGCCTGGCAGGGCGCCCAGGGAAGGATGCCCCCACTGCCTGCCCCAGGCTGGTGTGCAGACCCTGGTGGAGAGGGCGCAGAGGAGTTGCCATGGCACCCACAGAACTGGCCGGGAACCAGCACTCTGGAACCTGTGGGAGATGTGACCTCTCGGGTACTGGGGAGAGCTGGGTATAGGGAGTGTCTCACTGGGGACACTGGGCCTCACAGCGTCTAAGGGAGGGGCCCGTGGAGTCTGCCGGTGCCTTCGCTGGGGCAGCCCAGACGGAGAGTAAACCTCTTTCTTCCCGCAGTGTCTCTCCACCACCCTGCTGACCACGGCCGACTGGCAAAGGGTACTAGGTAAGGGGCCAGGCTTATTTCACAGAGCAGGCAGAAAGGGTGACTTTGGAGCTGACAGGCAATGCATATATACCTGGCACAAGCTCCCAGACAAGGAGCTCTGTGGGTAGAGCACATACTCAGGATGCTCCACAAAAGGCAGAGCATTCATGGAAATCCAGGCCCCAGCAGACTTATTACGGAGGGCCCTTGACTTATTTCTCCAGTTGTCAGAGTTCTTTGTATATTGTAGATACAAGTCTTTTGTACTGCAAATATTTTCTCGCAGTCCATATCTTGCCTTTTTTATTCTCTCTAGGTGTTTTTTGATGAGCAGGTATCTGCAGGCTTTGTAACCTGTGTGGGAGCAATATAAAGTGTGGTTCTCATTGACATCTCTATTAGAACAAAGAGCACTCTGAGTTCAAGGACTTAGAGAAGGTGGGATTTTATTTCCCTTGCATGCGGCAGTCCAGGGGCCACCCCCGTTCCAGCTGTCAGGAAGGAAGACAGAGAGAAGCCAGGGCACACCCTTGCTTTTCAGGGAGATGCTGGAATCAGTCCCACTCCCTGTCGCCGATCCAGACCTAGTCACACACGGCCACATTTGGCCACGAGGGAGGTTAGGAAGTATTGCTTCCCGTGGCAGGGCAGCCATGTGCCCAGGCAAACTTGGGGGGCGAGACCTGTAATGAAATGGCAGAATGAATGGTTACTTAGGACGTCCTGGTGCCCCTCAATGACATCTCCGAGGTGGTCCCGTGCTTTTGCTACAAATACTGGGAAGCTTTTCCTTTTTTAGTCTCTCAATCTGTTCTGAATTTCTTTGAGGCTTTAAATGGATACAATTGGAAACTTGAGTATGAGAGGATCACTTAAAGTTGTTTTTATCTTGTAAGTTAATTACTTCTTGACAAACTACAGGCCTTTTCTTTTTCTTCAGTTTTATTATAGTTGTAAGCCCAGGCATTTGTAAGCTTGTTACACAGTAACTTAATCATAAATACCCTACAGAGTTAAGTTACTCGATCATTTGCATTGTCTTAGCTGTTTCAAATGGCACAATTTAAAGTGCTTTAAAAGTAAAATTTACAGTTGGCTCAGTACTAACACTGTCGACAGGAAGCAAGTAGCTGCTAATGTTGTCCTTGGTGTTTTATCTGAAAGGCATAACCAGTATTTTTGGCCGAGTTGGTAGAGTTCGTTCCAAAGAAAACACAAACAGACTCAGTGCAGATAAGCATGTTTACCTGACCCCTGTCCCAGGTTTTAAAAGTTGTTTTGCAACTAATACAAATGAAGTTGTGTGTAGATGATTGAATTAGATAATGCTTTTGGCCATAACATCTCTCCTTGATTTTCAGCCTTGGTAAACTTCCCATCCATGCATTCCACAAATAATTATTTAGTGTCTACAGTGTGCCAGCTTAGGGTGTACAAAACTGAACGAGGCCAGAGAAGGTCCCTGTCTACGGCTGCTGGATTTCTCTTTAGGAAGAAGCCTGGCCGCACTGTAATCTGGTCACCCCGTCTCCAAAGGGCTCGCTGCCTCTCACACCCTCCCGCCTTCAGCATGCTCAGATGTTGTGCATGCCGATTCAAGTGTCTTCTTCATGCTCAGGGTACACCTTCATGGCAGTTTGACTTATCTGCCTGGTTCCCCATTTCTCACCGCCGACCTCTGTCTGAGTGACGATTTCTGTTCTGCAGAGACGTTTTCCTGTCGCTCCTCTATCTGAGAGACAAGTTCCGTTGCTGTCATTGTTCCCCGAGCCACGTGGCGTTTGCAGTGGGGATTAGGCGGCAAGGTGCCGGAAGCCGTCCAGAGCCCCCCGCCCGCCTGGGGGTTCTCACCCCAGCACTAGCGCAAGTGCCATGTTCTCTAGTACTTTACACACATGCCGCTGCAGATAGGGATAAACTTGTGGCCCAGATGTCGGATTCCTTCAGTCAGATTTAATAGTGTTCATCGGAGAAAGTGGCTCAGCAGACTTCCCTCACCCTGTTCGGTTCCGGCTCCATGAGGTCAGGGGACGATGAGTCATAAGGACCTGCATTAGCCAGACTTGTCTTCCTGTAAAGTCTTGGCAGCTGGCATTACAAACAGGGCTGAAAAATGTCCCCACCCCAGCAGCTGGGCCCCAGTGCCCCTTCCAGGACCAGTGCTCCTCTCAGTAAAAAGAAATGCATGCAAGTATTTTTCTGGCACACATTTTTTTTTATTTTTAAAAACACAGCTTCAAATTTTTGTATAAAAATAACAATTGTTTTCCCTTCAGATATTTTTATATAAACAGGGGTGGAAGTACTAAGAGAATGCCGAAGGGAGGGGGGAAGCAGACTTGGAGTAATTGATGAGGAAAAAAGAAGAAGAGAGAGAATAGGAATGACAGAGGAGTAACTAAACAGGTGTACTTTCAGGGGAACCCTGAGCCCCAGGCAGAGCCTGAAGGGCTGTTAACCCAGCTGACAGTCTTCTCGGCGGCCAGAAAGGCCCAGAGTTCAGCCAGATCAGCAGAGGTGCGAGAGAGGCTCTCAGGTTCCTGGGGAACTCAGACCGTCCAGAAAGTGACTGAGCCTCAGGCAGGGTCCCCGAATGCCAGGTGCATTGTTACAGATGCTCAGCATTTTATTTATTTATTCTTTTAGAGTAGTGATTTGTGGGGTTTTCGAAATGCATGTCTCTGTCCACCTCCGTCCTCTGACTCTCGTTTCCCCAGGAGATGGCCGAGGCATGGCGATACTCAGCGCAGCACACGTGTCACCGCCTCACCATGTCGGCCACGTGTTTCGCCTCTTTCTGAGGCAGTCTCGGAGGCCCGCAGCCTCTTTGCCCGGAACACCAGCACGCTGTCAGTAGCAGTGACCGGGAGGGCCACTGTCGGATCTGAGACTTAGGTGTAGCCAGAGCAGAAATGGAGGAGAAAGGAAGGAGGGACAAGTGAGTGCCACCCTCAGCTGGGCGAGACCCCAGGGGTGAAGTGACAAGTGCTGCAGGCAGCGGCTCCTCCTCGGCTCCTCCAGGGCACCCCTGCTGCTCCCTGCAATTGTGGGAGAAACCCCAGCCCCGCACCACTGCTCAGCATCTGGGCCAGGCAGCTGCGCTGGAGCAAAAGGGTTCAGTCCGAGGAGGGTGGGGGCAGCACAGGGTGCATAGGTCAGCGCTCTTGGTTGTTGGCAGCTGGACCCACCTCTCTCTCACCGTCGTAAACAAAGGACTCAGTTGGAAGTGGCTCACAGCGCGGAAGGAGGGTGGAGGACTAGACTTGGATGACAGGAGACACCGATGAGGTCGGGGAGGCCAAGAAGCGGAGAGACAAGTGTCTTTCTGGTAGCAGCTGCAGCCCAGGCCGGGTGCCATTGGCTGCTGTGGATGTGGCCGCCTGCTCTAGGCCAGAGTCCTGAGAAGGCGTCCAGTTGGCTAAGGCCGGGACATCCCAGGCCAGCCGCCAGCACACGGGGAGCCGTCCACCTTGGCTCTCACAGTGGGGAAGGCCGCGCACCAGCTCCATGCAGCAGCCGAAGTTTTCTGGGCTACCGTGAGGGTCCCGGGGGTGGGGCGCCCTCCCAAGGGCACACTCCGTAGGCTGGGGTACCAGAAAGGTGACGGGCATGGGGGCTGGAGGGGCTGGCTCAGGCCCATGGCCTTGGAACCAGAGAGCCTACCTGCACAAAAGGTTTTTTTGTCGTGGAAGTCCAACTCACCTGATTCATGTTCTGTCGTTTGGCTTTTGGGGTCCTGTGTGAGGAGGACTGCCTCACGTGAGTCCTCAGGATCTGCTTCTGTGCAGCCTTCCTAGAGTTGTATCAAATTAAGCCTGGTTTCTGTGTGTGGGGTGAAGAAGGGCTTCTTAACCCTTCGGGAGCTCCAGTAACTGATGTTTGGTGGCGGCACCTGCAGAAAGAGTGAGGAACGCAGATTGACTTTTTGTTCTTCCTCCGTGTGAGCTGCATCTCCCAGGTGCCCGCCCTCCACCTCTGCCTTCTCTCCCTCTCCCTCTCCCTTTCGTTGTGTGTGGCTGTTGGGTATCGAAGTCCCTGTGGCTCTCAGTGTGTCCTGATTCACTGCTTGCATGTGGTGCACAGGGCATTGTTTGAAGCGGCAACTCCCACATGATCATTGCAAGCCATTCGTTTAATTCTGTAATTAGAATGATCCCATTTAGCTATTTCATTGTTCTCCAAATTATAAATATAAATTAGAAACATTTATATTTCACACTGGACAGCGTCACCTATAATGCCTGAAATCACAGTTTAGGAGTGTAGCAAACTATATATTTTGTATAATAATTAATGTCATAGTATCAAAAGAAAACCTAAATCATGGTTATTTGTTGCCTGGGTGCTTGTCTGTTCAACTTGGAGCCAGTAATGCAATGAGCACGTGGAAGCAAACATGTGATTTATTGCCCACACCAGAATGCTTCGGAAAGGAAGGGGGTGCTGTTTACGAGTATGCCAGGGGACAGACAGACTCGAGGTGCCTCTGTAACCCATCACCCACACCTTGGGTTCTTAGGCTGCCGTGGCACCAAACTGCTGGGTTATTCCAGGAGCCCCAGGATGTTTACAAGTCAAAAGGTTTTGATAGAGTTATTTGACCACCATGTTTTGAATCTGAGGCTATTTTGACGCCTTTCTCTGTTTAACGCATAAAAGAAGAAATCAAAACATCTTGTAGTCAAGATTGAAATGGTCACAGCCTGTACAATGAGATGACAAACCTCTAACTCTGCGTTTCTCTTTATTTCTGTGTCCTTGCCTTGAAACTTCTCTTTCCTCCTCCTCATTTTCCTGCCATCCCATTGTGTATTTCCACCAATCATTCACTCCATCGCAAGGATCATCTGAGCCATTTACCGTGTCCTGACACGTCCTGGCTAGGCTGAGCGCCCATAACTGTGTTCCCACAGCACCCTGTATATACCATTTTTTTTTTTTCTGAAGCTGGAAACGGGGAGAGACAGTCAGACAGACTCCCGCATGCGCCAGACTGGGATCCAGCCGGCACGCCCACCAGGGGCGACGCTCTGCCCACCAGGGGGCGATGCTCTGCCCCTCTGGGGTGTCGCTCTGCCACGACCAGAGCCACTCTAGTGCCTGGGGCAGAGGCCAAGGAGCCATCCCCAGCACCCGGGCCATCTTTCCTCCAATGGAGCCTTGGCTGCGGGAGGGGAAGAGAGAGACAGAAAGGAAGCAGGGGGGGTGGAGAAGCAAATGGGCGCCTCTCCTATGTGCCCTGGCCAGGAATCGAACCCGGGTCCCCCCGCACACCAGGCCGACGCTCTACCGCTGAGCCAACCGGCCAGGGCCTATACCATTTCTTATTGTACCTAAAACTGTGTGTCCGAGCCATCTTTGCCCACAGGACTCTAAGGTCCTCGAGGCAGGAATGAGGTCTTGTTCTCTTGTTCATCTTGGAGTCCTTGGTGCCACCATGGTGCTTGACAAATAGGATCTCAGTAACTGTTTGTTGACATGGACTAATTGGAACTTATTGTAACAGGAAATAAAATGTGCTTGTTCTTTATAAGAGGAAGATGCATACCTGTAACAAGAACATGTGTTTACAGAAAGTACGGACAACTGTTGTGTTGAACTTCAGTTTGCCCAACACAGACAAAATTGTGCTAAGAGTACTTGCCGAGCAGTTCTTGTTTAAAGCAACAAAGAGTCGTGAAACTCATTAAATAATAGTATTCCATTCTTACCCCACCCCCTGCAGAACTCTCTGGTTTAAGCATTTTGAGTAAAAGTACTTACTCAACGTTATCTTGATTTTGTTTCTCAAATCTAACGTACTCTTTTTCTGTCTCTTCAGAATGTTCCAGGAGTTTAAAGACTGGTTTTGGTTGGAAAGATTCTGGCTCCCTCCAACCATAAAGTGGTCGGACCTTGAAGACCACGATGGACTCATCTTTGTGAAACCCTCTCATTTGTACATGACGATTCCGTGTGCCTTTGGCTTGCTGATTATCAGACATGTCTTTGAAAAGTAAGTATGATGGGTATGTCTTGCCTTCCCTTTCCCCTCCTTTGTCCCAACTCTAGAATCGTAACCTCTTGATAAGATCCTTAAAGAATCTATTTTTTAGAGGTTGCCCCTAATGGGGCCCAGATTGTTGGGGGAGTTCATGAAATCAGAGGTGCACCAAGTGTCATCTAGAAGCTGAACACATAAAAACTAGAAACAAGGGCTCTAGTTTTCCTGTAAAGAAAATTGAGATTGAGAAGTTCGGTGTCACAGAGCTTGTGAGTGCCCGGGCAGTGTGGGGACGCAGTCCATCTTCCTTGCGCCACGGCCTCTAAGGTCCCGCTTACCAGAAAGGCAGGGGATGCACTATCATTTAAGAATGCCTATAAAATAGCAAAAATGGCTCATTAAAGGCCCAACTTAATATTGCTTTATTGCATAGTTTATTTTAAAGGCTTACTGAAAGTTTTAATAGCAGCCTTTCATTCCAAAGTATAAGGAAATCAAAGAAAGAAAATATATATAAATTTGCTTTCTCAGAAAAAGTAAACTTCTTTTCTTTTTCTTAAGTAGGTATTATTACTTCCAACATTTTTATTAAAACTGTACTCGTGTTGTGATAACAGGAGATAAATGTCCATCTATAATCTCTGTAGTTGTCTCTGTTTCAAAAAACTGTTATTAGCACATTATTTTTTTGGAGCAAAAAGAATATTTGAATGTCAAGCGCTGGAAAAACTTAAGACAAAATCTGATAAAGATCATTTTGTCCAAGACTCACTGTAATGCAGATCATATGTTTATAACCATTTGTAGGGTCCTTATCTCGAGAGTGAGTTTGACTGGCTCTGCTTCATGGGGTCTCCAAAAGGTTTTTGTGCAAATAACTTCACTTGGGCCAACAATGTGCTATTGCTGTTGGGAGGAAGAGAAGGCCCCTGGACACCACTAAACCTGAGCTGAGAACACTTGCAAACGTTCTTCCTCTCTGACAGTTCATTCTACTTTGTATTCATTTGTTTGGATTTGTCAGAGAACGCGTGAATGAATAACGTAGAGTTTCGCCGCTGCTCTACCCAGTCAGCAGCTTACTGTCCTAGCTGCTGTCCTAGCAGCCTGACAGCAAGCTGGTCTCGAATCTCTTGAATCATGTCTGCTGAGCTTTGAAGCTGGCATCCAAGCCCTCGACTTATTTGCATTGCAGATTTCCTACTTTCCTGGTGGACAGCTCCATTTTTTATGTTTTGATCAGGACAGTGAACTAGAAAATTCTGTCGGTTGCCAGAGCAGTGCAGCTGTGGAGGGCCGGCTTGTTAGTCCTGGTCTTGGCCTCGCCAACAACAATTAGGAAGGAGTCCAACCTTCTTTTAATTCCTAGGACCATTCCTGATGCTTCTCAGGGGACTAAGGAAAGCCTGTATCATCTTTCCTGTCTTTAGAGCTTTAACTCCTAATAACTCACCCTCGGCTCTTCCGTCCTGCGACTGAGCGGAGCACTGTGTGCTGCTCTGCTGGTCTCCAGGTCTCTGCTTCAGCAGAAGTCAGGAGAAAGTTAACAGGAGAGAAATCCTGCTGTTTGAAGTGTAAGTTTATATTTGTTCCAGGGCCTCTACATCATTTGTATTAGATTAAACCACTTATAAATATTTTATTACCGACACCTTGAATAGAAACATACAGTTTAAGAGGTGTATAAAATCACCACTCAGTGGAGAAAGTGAGAGGTAAGGGCCCCGGCCACGGTCAGGCAGGAATTGCGTAAGGAGTGGGCCTGGGACCTGCACCCACGTGTTTCGACACCAGGTTCAGAGCTGTCAGTGTTTTATTTTCCTGTGGACTTGCACAGCGAAACACTCCCGGTGGCAGAAGAGAGTAAATTAGTATCTCTTGGGACTGCAAAGACGTAGCCTAAGAGGTCGGTAGCAAATGTGAAGTTTTCTGACCTATCTTAAAAAGTTATGTAAATTTGACACTGCGTTTCAGCGTTGCCTATGATGTGCTCATCACAGGAAAGTCTTCTTCTTTCGTCTGAGGGACTGTGACCAGACTGTGGTGTGGTTGCTCATTTCTGCCCTTCCATATTAGCCCAGAGCCACTTCTCTTCCTCGTTCTAGGGGAGAGAGCAAGAGTAGAGAGACAGGATGGATCAGGGACAAGGAAGTAGATCATTTGAAATTGACTGACGTTTGCTTTGTATTTTTGCATTTCTCAAGCTTACAAATTTTAGTTTGTGGCTTACACTTGATTTTTAAAATTTTTTCTACAATAGCAGTTTCTAACTAGTGTACTCAGACTCTTCTATCCATTCTTTTATGTGTCTGCAGTGAGATTTAAGGGCACGATGGGACAGCGGGCCCATCATTCTGTAAAGAAGGGTGGGTGTAGCGATCTTCAGGAGTTCAGAACGTGATTGTTCCCATCCTCTGCAGTAACAGTCTGTGATAGGGCAGTTAGACTAAAGCATTCCTGGGGGTTCCATTGCTCCAGATACTTGGTTTTATCATAGAAAACCCTCCAGTTCAACTCTGGTCCAAGAGCCTTTGAATCCTTAGGAACAGGAAGCTGCCTGGTACTCTCGGGCTATCATTTCTATTTAGGAGAAGTGTTTAAATTTCATAGGCTGACTATCTGCCTAGGCCTGCCTGCCTTTTATTCCATAAAGAAATATTGAAAAGGTGGTCGTCTGGGATTGCTAGGCTTTTGGCTAACAGGAGCAAGAGGGGTGTATCGGGGTAGCTGAACAGGACCCTCTGAAGGCAGTCAGCACACCTGAGAGACCCTTTCCTGGAAATCAACCTCCCTTTGAACCATGTGCTCGGGAGCAGAAGCTCACATTCTTCTTCTTCCTCTTGGGCTTTTTTCTAGACCGTATCAATAACATGGAAGTCCAGGCACCTCACTCTCTCAGGCCCTTCTGGAACTTAGACCTGTCCTTCCCTCTGTCTGCGGTGCAGTTCATCAGCTACCCACTGTGCTTCTCTCTTCTCTCCTTTGCAAAGGAGATCTTTAATTAAGTATCTAGTCATATTTACTTACACTTACCTTAGATCAGGGGTCCTCAAACTTTTTACACAGGGGGCCAGTTCATTGTCCCTCAGATCGTTGGAGGGCCGGACTATAAAAAAAAAAAAAAAGAACAAATCCCTATGCACACTGCACATATCTTATTTTAAAGTAAAAAAAAAAACAAAACAGGAACAAATACAATATTTAAAATAAAGAACAAGTAAATTTAAATCAACAAACTGACCAGTATTTCAATGGGAACTATGCTCCTCTCACTGACCACCAATGAAAGAGGTGCCCCTTCCGGAAGTGCGGCGGGTGCTGGATAAATGGCCTCAGGGGGCCGCATGCGGCCCGCGGGCCATAGTTTGGGGACCCCTGCGATGAAGTGATTGATTTTCTAGATTTATTCAAAAAGAAAGGGTAGGCCCTGGCCGGTTGGCTCAGCGGTTGAGCGTCGGCCTAGCGTGTGGAGGACCCGGGTTCGATTCCCGGCCAGGGCACACAGGAGAAGCGCACATTTGCTTCTCCACCCCTCCGCCGCACCTTCCTCTCTGTCTCTCTCTTCCCCTCCCGCAGCCAAGGCTCCATTGGAGCAAAGATGGCCCGGGCGCGGGCGCTGGGGATGGCTCTGTGGCCTCTGCCCCAGGCGCTGGAGTGGCTCTGGTCGCAACATGGCGACGCCCAGGATGGGCAGAGCATCGCCCCCTGGTGGGCAGAGCGTCGCCCCTGGTGGGCGTGCCGGGTGAATCCCGGTCGGGCGCATGCGGGAGTCTGTCTGACTGTCTCTCCCTGTTTCCAGCTTCAGAAAAAAATAAAAATAAAAATAAAAATAAAAATAAAAAAAAAAAAAAAAAGAAAGGGTAATAAGAAAGTAGAGACCATATTTATCTATTTCCTCTCTTCTATTGAAAATGTTATTTCTGTGCTCGAAGCCTGGACGTGTTAAAAAAAAACACCACAACAAGACTATATTTGTCTTTCCTGTTTAAATTAATAGCGATATGTTCCTCATATCGGCAAGTATGCTGTAGATGCGTGTTTATCTGCTCTGTGTGCTTACCCACATTCTTTCTCGCGCATGACCCTGCAGAGGGGAATGTTACACTGCATTTGGCTTTGAGGTTGGCTGGACTCCCTCACCACATAAGTCTTGGCTCCGTTCTGCTTTGCTTTTCCATTCTTCCTCATTTCTTCAGTCCTAACATGTGAGGAGATAGCACTGAGTGATTGTGATGGAGAACACAACCATATGAAACCATTATGTAGCCCTGTTATTCTGCTAGTAAAAACAATGAGTGTGTCCTCCAATAAAAGTTTTCAACTGGTAGGTGGGAATAAATGAACCATTCCCTTATTTATCCAAAACCCTGTCAGATTTGTTTTTTGGGACTATATTAGTTTTAAGACTATCTTAGCTTTTGTTTTATTTGGCCCTTTTAGGCTAAGGGGGAAGTAATTAATCATATTCCTCAAATCATAGCATGCTGTTTTTGGTCTGGTTGAGACCCCTTTTGATTGATTGATTTGAATAAACCTTTTCACTAATTACCTTTTATCCTAGTTCCCTGGTCCCACACCCCTCCCTGCTGGGTTCTAAGGGTTCTGATGGCTTTTGGTTTGCATGATCCAGTAAAACATGTGCATAAACATAAGTGGTGTGTGTTATTAGTTGACATACGGTGTGGTGATAAGACCATATTCTGTTTCTCCTTTTCTGTAAGTAGGGCGCTGTGTTTCATGATCTCTCCACAATGCTCTGTGTACATCTGGTGCATAATTAGTTTGTTTCTATGTCTCTGAAACGTATGGGACATTTCCAGGAGCACGTAGCCCATATGGAAGTTGGAATAGATTATACATTTTATCAGATTATCTTAGAAAATTTTTATTCATCTCCTATGGTTATAAAAAATGAATTGAAGGGCTAAATGATCATTCATAACTAAAATGTCCAGTATTTAATCAAACACAGAAACTCCTAAGCAAGTCCAAGAATAGACTGACCTAGTAGAAGGCGGAGCCTTTGTTAGAACTGAAGGATGAGTAGGGATCTAGAATTAGTTTAAAACATCGGTTTTATTGAGATACGATTTACGTGCAATAACGTTCATCCCAAACATGAGGCATTTCGAGAAATGGATTTAGTCATGTAGCCATCACGATGTCAGGGATTTTCATCAGCTGAAAAACTTACCAGTACCCCATTCATGTAGTCTCTGCCCTAATAGCTGGCCCCTGGCAATCTCTGACACCCCTCTGTCTGTATAAGATGCCTTTCTAGATTTCGATGACTGGAATCATACAGATGATGATGATCTCTTGTGTCTGAATTCATTTCACTTAGCATGATGCTTGGAGATTTTTTTGCCACATTGTTACATGTGTAGTGATTCCTGTCATTGCTGAATAGTCTTTCAATGTATTGCTATACCACAATGAATTTGTCCTCTAGTTGATAAAAATTCAGATTGCTTACGTTAGTTGCTATTGGAAACAGAGCTGCTGTGAACATCTATCTGAGTTATAAGAATTTGTCTGGGCATGTGCTTTAATGTCTTTGGTAAATAGCTAAGATGTTTGTGCTTCAAATGGCATTATTAATGTTTGTACAGCCATACAAAGGATTATCAGTGAGCAAGAAAAAGGAATAAACTCTAAACACATCCACATACCTGGATGGACCTCAAAAGCATTAGGCCTAGTGAGAGAAGCCAGATACAAACAACCACATATTTAATACCTGGGAAAGTCACAGCTAGGAAGATGGCAGACTGATTAGTGATCGGCGGGGGCTGTGGTGAGAGGAAGCAGGGATTAATGGTCGCTGTGCATGAGGGGTTGTATCGGGGATGGAAATAGTCTAAAGCTGATTCCTGGTGATGATTGTACAGCTTGGTAAATTTTCTTTAACAACAACAACAAAACACACTCAAAAGTACACTTGAAAAGGATGAATTCTATGATATGCAAGAAGTGCCTTAATAGTTATTTTTAAAAAGATACAAATAAAATGAAAATACAAACCATAGGCTGGAGAAAACATAGGAAAAACATCTACCTGCTACAGGCTGACCTTCAGAGCATGTAAAGAACTTCTGTAACCCAATAATAAACAAAGAAATAATGATTTTTAAAATGGGTAAGAGATTTGAGCAGATACATCACCAAGGAAGATACTTAAATGGCACATAAACATCTAAAAGATGCTTGACATAATTAGTAATTAGCAAAACGCCAATTAGAACCACTACTACACACTGGAGATGAACTAAAATGTCAGCATTAAGGACCTCTAAAAATTCTCTCCATAAAAGCAATCATGAAAGTAATGAAATTGTCAAAATCAACTTTTGAAAATTCAGAATTAACCAGAGGCTTGCGGTAATCCAGGGAGTGTTGAGAAAAACAGCTGACGCTTGGGAGAAAACAGTGAGCTTTGTGGCACTTGAACCCGCCCTGTCCCTGCCCGGCCCCATGCCCCACTGGGGTAGCCTCAGGACACCTGCAGCCCATAGCCTGGTGGCCTCACAGCCACTGAAGGGAGCAGGACCACATCCGACCTCCTTTGAAGCTTCATTGCCGGAGAATTGTCACTGTCTGACCTGTCCAGTGGTTTCCTGGCAGACACTGTTCCCGAGGCTGCCTCTCTGTGACCTGACTCAGAACTCCCCTTGAGAAGAGCCTTTTTTCTCTGGGGGTGCTTGTCTGAAACAGAGGCGATGGAGTGACTGTGGGAAGGCGGAGCTGGAAAATAGGGTATCCCCTGGGGGTTTTGAAAAGCTCTGATGTGTTCTTGGAAATCGGAGGCTACTTGAATTTGTAGAGCTGTGGGCACACCCGGGGCTGTCCACATGTTCATGAAAGACTGCAAAGGCCCTGACCTCTCACCTTTGGATGACCGCAAGGCTTTGAGCAAAGTGGAAGTGAGGCCCTGGCCGGTTGGCTCAGCGGTAGAGCGTCAGCCTGGCGTGTGGAAGACCCGGGTTTGATTCCCGGCCAGGGCACATAGGAGAAGCGCCCATTTGCTTCTCCACCCCCACCCCCTCCTTCCTCTCTGTCTCTCTCTTCCCCTCCCGCAGCCAAGGCTCCATTGGAGCAAAGATGGCCCGGGCGCTGGGGATGGCTCCTTGGCTTCTGCCCCAGGCGCTAGAGTGGCTCTGGTCGCGGCAGAGCGACGCCCCGGAGGGACAGAGCATCGCCCCCTGGTGGGCAGAGTGTCGCCCCTGGTGGGCGTGCCGGGTGGATCCCGGTCGGGCGCATGCGGGAGTCTGTCTGACTGTCTCTCCCCGTTTCCAGCTTCAGAAAAAATAATAATAAAAAAAAAGAAGAAAAAAAGTGGAAGTGAAGGCTAAGGCCAAGTCACCAGCTGCCGTCAGTGCGGAAGGTTAACAAGAAAATAGATGATTTGGTCAATGCTATTAAATCAAATCTGTCTAATAGACCTGCATAGAGCATATCACCCAATACAGAATATACAGTTTTCTCACGAGCACAAGGAATATTCTCCCCAATACAGCATCTATTAACCCATAAGACAAGTCTCAATACATGTAAAAAAAAAAAAAAAGAAATTACACAAAATGTGTTTTCTGATCACAATGAGATGAAGAAAAAAGCATTAACAAGAAAATGGTGAAACTGGCAAATATGTGGAAATTAAATAGCATACTTCTAAATAACCAGTGAGTTTTAGGGGAAATCACAAGCTACATTAGAAAACACTTTGAAATGAATGAGAAGGAAAGCACCATAGCAAAATTTATGAGACTCGGCAAAAGCAGTGATCAGAGGGAAATTCATAACTGTAAGCACCTATATGAAAAAAGAAGAAAGACTTCAAATCCATAACCTCACCTTCTAGTTCATAGGAACTGGAAAAAAAATAGGAGAGCAAATTAAACTTATAACAAGTAGAAAATAATAAAGATTATAGTAAAAAACAAACCATGGAAATCACTACACAGTAGAATTGCTGAAATTAGAAAGACTGCCAACACCCAGGTGCAGGAATATGGAGCAGCTGGGACGCTGGCATGTTATTGGTTGGAATGCAGAATGGTACAACCACTTTGGAAAACAATATGCCAGTTTCTCATAAAGTTAAAAATGTCCTTGCCACACACCCACCAATCCTGTCCCTAGATGTGTTTACTCAAGAGCATGCCGTTTCTCCTATTTGAACTTCAAAAAGGAACACAGTTATTTCCATTAGATAATATCACCAAATAAAACTTTTAATATAAAAACTGGTATTTGTTTTCATCTCTGGGAAACTTAAAAATAAAGCTCTAAGTAGACTGGCTTACCCAGTTCTGAATCTTATGTATAACTATATCTGGATTCACATAAGATGAACTTTTGACTGTGCAGGCATTTTAGTTTTTAAGTCGCTGCTTGTACAAAAGGTCTCAGAGTTTCTTCTCCCTGAACTCCTGCGAGGCAGAGACGTGTAAGCTGCAGATAGTCTAATGACAACGTGAACCAGTGACCGAGCTTTCATTTGGAATCTAAAGTTATGACCTGAGTTTTCTGGCGGTATTGTGGAGTCAGTGTCAGACTTTGAGCATTCTTTTGTATTTTTGTAGGATAATTGCCACACCTCTCGCAAAAGCATTTGGCATTAAAGAAGATGTTCGAAAGATCATCCCAAACCCTGTCTTAGAGAATTTTTTCAAATACTCCACAAGGCACCCATCCCAGGTAGGTACAAATTCTTTGTCTTGAGATTTAAAAATCTCCTTTCTTAACGTTTCAGCCATCTGTGGCTTACTTCATCTGTGTAAAGAAATCCATTCCAGTTAACTGGCAAATAGCTTGATTCATTGGGATTTTTTATCTCTAGTGATAGGTTTTATAGCATTCCAAGCATAATATAAAATGACAAATAAATATTATAATAGACAATAACACATGTTAATAGCTGAACAATTATGTATAAGTCTAGTGTTGGACACTAATAACTAATGCCATACCTTTGAGTCTAACGATTAAAATTTAATTTTTAGTGGCAGGGTGTATACAGTGTATACTGATTTAAAACAGAGATCACTGTCCAGGCAGAGCCCGTAGCTGACACCTCTGATGATTGTGACGCATTAAGTATTCATCACACTCATCGTGAAAGTGGCTATCGTGGTGGCTTTCTTGGGAAGGACATTGGTCGTGCCCAGGGCCTCAGCACACACAGACATATTCTGTGCCCCTGCCTGCTCCCTGGAGAGGGAATTTTGAGGTTGGTCATTCTCTGCACAATGCCAGGTGCCCTTCTTGAAATGTTGTGGTGTCCTGCATGTTTACATACCATAGAAAGAGCCTTTAATCTACTAGTTTAAAAACTACAGTGCTGAGGCGGGTCTGGGTTCCTCCCAGCTCCACAGTTACAGTGGGAGAGGAGACACACTTCTCCCGCAGCGGTGCACTCGGTAAGGAATGCAGACACTTACGAGTAATTGTCAAGATCAGGAGTGTATACTAACACAGTTTTAGGACAGAGTTTTAAGGTCCTGAACTTCATTTGCTGAATTCATTTGCTTTGATGACATTGCCGATTGTCGGGCGGGCGGGCTCCCTGCCCAGAGAGGTCAGTGGAGGCCGCGCCGCGTAGCGCGAGGCAGCGTCCAGAGTCGCTTGTGGCCAGCCGGTGCCCACTTGAACTTGTACTGCCCTCGGCTTCTGAATTTGATTTCTTTCTTTTTCTAAAATGAGAACAGTCTGACAAGCTATCTCCACACGTTCCTTATTGCCACGTGCTCTAAAAGAGTGCAGTTGTTCATCTAAACACTGCTGTCAGTGAACATGGTGCCTAAGCGCCCTGGCCAGGTAACTCAGTTGGTTAGAACATCGTCCGATACTCAAAAGTTGTGGGTTTGGTCCCTGGTCTGGGCACATACAGGAATAGATTGATGTTTCTGTTTCTTTCTCTCTTCTCTAAAGTCAGTAAATACATTTAAAAAATGCCTAAGCATAATTTATATCTTTCAAAAGGGAGATCATCTTGCTATATCTATGAAAAATTAGGACTCTTTCAGAAAGTCCTTCTTGCCCTCTCTGTTTCTGTGTGAGAGTGACTAAGGTTGGTGATACTTTGTGTAATATACAAAAACCAGGCTGTGCTATCCGTTACCTGCTGCACTTGCTCTAGGAAGAGCTTCACATCCACCGTTGAGGAGATTTAAAGTCATGTAGAAAATTTGGTCCTAATCTGATTTCCCTGCCGTGGAGAGAAAGCACCCAGGCGCAGGTTAAACAACAAGTAAGAAGACCTGACCGAGATTTAGAAATTAGGTCACCTGTTCTCTCCATGACTCAGGTCAGAAGACCAAGGCCTCCTAAGAGGAACTGCGCTGATCAAGGTCACGCAGCTAATTAGTGGCCGAACTAGAACTGGCCCCTGGCCTGTGCTGTTTCCGGTATGCCCAACCGACTTACTTACCTGTGAACAGAATACTGAAAATGTGCCTCAAAGGCTGGGACAACTATAGTGATTGTTCTCACTCACTTGACACATGGCAATGAGCATTCGTGTCAGGTAAGAGCAGAAATGGTATACAGCGACCCCAAACCAAGAAGATGAAAAAAAGACAAGCTTTCTAATTTATATTGCTTGTGAATTATTAAATTGGGACAGTATTCACACAGCAAATCAAGATAACAAGTCCTGAAAAATGCTCTTAGGTTAAAAGTCCTAGAACTTGGGAAGACAGAATCTAACTCAGGAAAGCAAAGTGCATGACTCAATAGTGACTTCAGACATGGGAGCAAAATAATCTCATAATACCTCCCATACTGACTTGGCCAGTGTCATACGGATAGCATTTTGTCTGTATTTTGTTACATAGATAGCCATAAATTTAGCTGAGATAAGACAACTCGCTGGGGGAACTAAAAAAACAAACAAACAATTTTTGTGCTGGTTTTTTTTTTAATTTTATTTATTTATTTATAGAGACAGAGAGAATAATTTTATTTATTTATTTATAGAGACAGAGTAATTTTATTTATTTATAGAGACAGAGAGTAAGTCAGAGAGAGGGATAGACAGGGACAGACAGACAGGAACGGAGATGAGAAGCATCAATCATTAGTTTTTCGTTGCATGTTGCAACACCTTAGTTGTTCATTGATTGCTTTCTCATACGTGCCTTGACCGTGGGCCTTCAGCAGACCGAGTAACCCCTTGCTGGAGCCAGCGACCTTGAGTTCAAGCTGGTGGGCTTTTGCTCAAACCAGATGAGCCCGTGCTCAAGCTGGCGAGCTTGGGGTCTTGAACCTGGGTCCTCTGCATCCCAGTCCGATGCTCTATCCACTGTGCCACAACCTAGTCAGGCCAATTTTTGTGCTGTTTTGAGACACGGGTATTACCTTTAACACAGTGTTCCAAGGACGTAATGGCAGAACGCTGCAGGGTAACACATGTGGGAAACACATGACTTTCCTAGTACAACTGAGCACATGGCCCTGAGGATGGCACCAACACAAAGGACAACGTCTCCATGCACACAGCCTCGGTTCTGGGCTGGCTGGCACAGAAGGACGCCGTCTCCATGCACGCGGCCTCGGCTCTGGGCTGGCACCAACACAAAGGACGCCGTCTCCATGCACGCGGCCTCGGTTCTGGGCTGGCCGGCACAGAAGGACGACGTCTCCATGCACACGGCCTCGGTTCTGGGCTGGCCGGCACAGAAGGACGACGTCTCCATGCACGCGGCCTCGGTTCTGGGATGGCTAGCACAGAAGGGTACAACATGGCACTGAGGAGGCCCCAAACGAGTTCCGAGCTCTGACCTTGCACAGCCCGCTGGGCCTGTGTGAGTGCAGCGTGGGTCCATTATTTATCTGTGTGTGTACGTCTCTCTATATACGTCTCAACAAACTGGGCCTGACACATAGTAGGTGTTCAGTAAAACTCAGCTGTTGTGATTGTAGTCTGCCCATCTCATACTGACTTCTCTAGGAGTGTCACATGGCTTTACAACTCAAATTTTCCCCAAGGGAACATTGTTTCTTAATTATGCTTGTTCCCATAACATCAGGCACAGTTTTCCGTGTGCTGTAGGCATGGAATAAATGCTTATTTCGTGTGTTAAGGAAAGAAAACACTTCCAGAGACTTGTTCACAGGCAGATTTCTCACGGTCATGGATGAGCCAGTCTCCAAGACTGACTTCCAACCAGCTTCATCTGTGCTGCGAAACAGGAAGAACAAAAGCCTCACATCGTGTTTGGTTGCCGTCCTCTAGACCAGTGGCCCCCAACCTTTCTTTGGGCCATAGACCGGTTTAATGTCAGAAAACATTTTCACGGACCGGCCTTTAGGGTGGGACGGATAAATGAAATGTATCATGTGACCGAGACAAGCATCAAGAGTGAGTCTTAGACAGATGTAACAGAGGGAATCTGGTCATTTTTTAAAAATAAAACATTGTTCAGACTTAAATATAAATAAACCAGAAATAATGTAAGTTATTTATTTTTTCTCTGCTGACCAGTACCAAATGGCCCACAGACTGGTACCGGTCTGCGGCCCGGGGGTTGGGGACCACTGCTCTAGATGCCTTTATCAAGCAGTTGTCTGTGGAAATGACAGGATGATAAAATCGGTGTGTTCTCAGACCCGGGACAAGTCCCGTGTGAGGACAGGGACTTGGTTTTGCTTCCTGCTGGGGCTCCAAGGCCTGGGACAGCCTCGTTCACAGCGGGCAGAGACCCACCAGACTTTCTTTTTTAATTTTATTTATTCATTTTTTAGAGAGGAGAGAGAGAGGGAGAGAGAAACAGAGAGAGAGAAGGGGGGGAGGAGCTGGAAGCATCAACTCCCATATGTGTCTTGACCAAGCAAGCCCAGGGTTTCGAACTGGCTACCTCAGCATTTCCAGGTCAACGCTTTATCCACTGCGCCACCACAGGTCAGCCCCACCAGACTTTTTTGAACGACTGCATGAGTGAAGCACTCAAACCAGCCATGCTGGGCCCGGAATGGATCGCATGCAACGCTGCAGCGTAGTGTCCTTCGTGCAGGAGATCTGCTCACGTTTTCCGGCTCTTTTAGAGGTGAAGGAATGCGTTTTCTTCAGTGTTTCTGTCCCGGTCTCCTGTCTAGGTTTGGCCACCACCCCCAGCTCCGGCAGAGCTCGTGGTGACCCATACAAGTTCACATGCAGGAGCCCCATGCGGCAGGCGGTGAACACTCTTGTGTCCCTGCCCCATGGCGCAGGAGGGTCAGAGCACCGTGTTCAGGGCTGCGTGGCCGGGAAGTGATGGAGTGCATTTTCTGTCCTCAGCTCCCCACCGCACTGTTGTCTCTCCACCTGCTGTGTTCTCTCTTCTGCGAGGGGCTGGGCTGACCACGGCGCCCTTTGGCTCCTGCAGTCCCAGCCTGCAGACTTGTCCTAAACCGAGCTGAGTGAGCAAGCTCGCGCGCGCAACCTGAGCACAGGGTTGCTGCCAGCTTACTGACAGTTAGTTGATCTCTCTCAGTAACTCAGAGTTCTGGGGTACCGCCGTTCTCTTTGTTTTGGGGTATGTTGTGTGTGTGTGTGTGTGTGTGTGTGTGTGAGAGAGAGAGAGAGAGAGAGAGAGAGAGATTCCGTAAGCACAGAAGGTGAATTCTCTGGCTCACGTTCGAACTCACTCTCTCCTCTCCTGAGCGTGCACACTCTAATCCAGCCTCACTGTGTTGATCGCCTGCCAGTCCGACTGTGCTTTCTGCCTCACTTGCTCATCTCTCCCTCTGCAGACTGACACTTATGGATTGGCAAAGAAGTGTAACCTGACAGAGCGCCAGGTTGAGAGGTGGTTCCGGAGCCGGCGGAACCGGGAGAGGCCGTGCAGGATGAAGAAGTTCCAGGAGGCGTGGTAAGGGGCCTGCGGAGCCTGACCGGCTGCGGTTTCCTGCCCACGGGAGGCTGCCGCAGTGGGGCCTCAGCAGGCACTGTTCCCTCCCAGCAGGCGTCCTAGGCTCGTCCCCGGACCACGTCCTGTGCTTGGGTTTGTTCTCTCTCAAGCGAGGTACACTCGCCACTCTCCAGGACAGGCAGGAGACACTGTGTACTTACCCTGAAGCCCGGAAATATCAGAGAAGTGCCTTCACTGCTGTTTATTGTTTTCTAGGGTAGAGGTTGCCCTTGTTCACAAGACCTTATCATTTGTTTGAAATTTCATTATAATTATTATATCACATTCTAGGAGCGGAGAGTGTCTGCTCTCCGTTCACCACACCGAGAGGGCTTTTCTCATCTCACTGCCCCCCCACCCGTGGGCAGGGCTGCCAGCCAGCATAGCTGGGGGCAGGATGGGCGAGGACCCCGGGGGAGGTCTGCCAGTGCTCGAGGACTGCGACTGTGCTGAGAGCAGCACGCGGCACTGCACTTATTCTGGGTTTCACACGAGGTCTTCCTTCTGCGTGTTTGATTCTCCCCGCCGTGGGAGACTGTGGGCCTCCAGGCCACCTGCACCTCTGGGGGCAGAGGCTGACCCTGTGCAGAAGTGCACCAGGGCCCTGCTCTTCCTCTCTTGCTCTTCTTCACATCCTGGCAAGCGTGTGAGCTGTGTCGTTCGCTGCTGCATTCGACACACCGACAGCATTCCTTCTTTCTGCCTCTCGTGTGGTTCTCACGTTGCCTAGTGACTTTCAAGAGACATTTTTGTTTCGATGGAGAAATGGAAGGGGAGCCAACGTGAGACTCACAGAACTGAGCAGAGCCCCAGGAGGCTAAGCTGCAATGGCTTCCCCTGATTCACCCGCCCCTCTGAGTCCTGTCGTCCGTCGGGGAGATGGGCCGCAGTGAGAGGCACTGACCAGGTCTTCTGATGGACACTCAGTTGTCACCACAGGCCCCCGTGGCCTTGCCCACGCGGCTGGAGGGGGCAGCCTGGCTGGTTTCTAACGGCTCCTCTCTGATTGTAGCTCTCGAGATATTGGTTATTGTTTGTTGCTGCTGATGTGAGCTTGGCAAGAGTCTCTTAATGTATAGGTGTTTCTCCATACATGAGAAAAAGATGTTCTTTCAAAATAGGCTTTTCAAAGGCAAGACTAAAAAGTCTGACCACATAGAAAACTTCCCACTGGGAATTAAATGGGGACCAAATAAATGATTTGACAATACTAACATCAAACCATCATTTACTGTGTGTCAGAAACTGAGCTAATTATAATAAGACTAATGCTAACTGCCACGTATGGCTGCTCACTTCACACTGGACACTATAGTTAGTATCTTTAACAATTTATTTTCAGTTCTTTTTACATTTTCAGGTAAGTTTTGTTGTTTCCACTTTGCAGATAAAGCAGTTAGGCTCCCTGAGGTTGAGGGACTTACCTAAAGTTGCAGCCATCTGATCAGCAGCCGAGCCCAGATGTCAGCTTAGACTTGTCTGACACAGGATCCTGCATTCTTTCTGTCCCACCAATATCTCCCCTCAGGTGCCAATCATCTTCACAAGACTTTCCTTTCTTTTGGCAGCTGGCGATTTGCATTTTACTTAGTGATTACTGCTGCTGGAATTGCGTTTCTTTATGATGTAAGTTGCCTTTTTTATATTTGGTTATTGGAACATGTCTTTAGTTTTTAAAATCCCTGTCCTTGATTTCCTTACGATGTAATCCTTTCAGTAAGATAACTGGCTTTTACACCCCTAATCTCTCTTAACGGCTAGAGAAGTAGCAACTCCTCGGTCTGTTTTTCAAAGCCTTCATCAAGCTTTGCATCTGCAAAGTTAGCTTTCAAATCTATCTCTTTCTGTTTCCACTTATGCAACTCATGCACCGACTAAACTGGGCTGCTGGCAGTCCACTGAACAGACCTGGTGCATCCCCACTTTGAGATGTTAGCTCTTTGTGTCTCCTCTGCCAGGAATGTCTTGCCCTTCCCATCTTTCTCTACCTGTCAAATTCCAGCCAGTCTCTTGTTTCACAAAGGCTCATTACTTGCCCACCAAAAACTAAATCTCTCCTTACTATTCCCCTTTGCATTGCCTGTTAAAATAATTATTAAGTGATTACCTTACTAAGAGGTTATAAACTTAGTAGTAAATTATTCATAGAGAAATAAAAGGTAGCCAGTGTTAGAGTCTTCTCTCTAGTTCTCTGAAGATATTTATTCTATTGCTACAGAAACAGTCATCTCATTGGTTCAAAAATAATTTTGTTAGACAAGGCGCTTGTTTGAAATTATTCGTGAGACAAGACTGTTTTTGGTCCCAGGTGCGCTACAAGTCGTGAACGTCACAGGGGTGTTGCACAGGAATGTGTATGAACACCTGCAGAGGGGGGACATGCAGAGGGCGCAGCAGGAAGTGACAAAGATACGTCTTATGGGGCATGTCTGCCCCTGTCAGTGACACCAGGAAGAGCTAATGTTTCTGCTGAGATCAGCCTTGGAGTTTGACAAACTTGTTTTGTTTTTCTCTCGGTTCCTTGTGTTTTTCAGAAACCTTGGGCGTATGACCTCTGGCAGGTGTGGAATGGCTATCCCACCCAGGTAAGGGTCGCCGATGCAGTCCTCACTGCTGCAGCCTCCAGACCCTCGGGTTGTCCCCGCAGTCCTCACTGCTGCAGCCTCCAGACCCTCGGGTTGTCCCCGCAGTCCTCACTGCTGCAGCCTCCAGACCCTCGGGTTGTCCCCGCAGTCCTCACTGCTGCAGCCTCCAGACCCTCGGGTTGTCCCCGCAGTCCTCACTGCTGCAGCCTCCAGACCCTCGGGTTGTCCCCGCAGTCCTCACTGCTGCAGCCTCCAGACCCTCGGGTTGTCCCCGCAGTCCTCACTGCTGCAGCCTCCAGACCCTCGGGTTGTCCCCGCAGTCCTCACTGCTGCAGCCTCCAGACCCTCGGGTTGTCCCCGCAGTCCTCACTGCTGCAGCCTCCAGACCCTCGGGTTGTCCCCGCAGTCCTCACTGCTGCAGCCTCCAGACCCTCGGGTTGTCCCCGCAGTCCTCACTGCTGCAGCCTCCAGACCCTCGGGTTGTCCCCGCAGTCCTCACTGCTGCAGCCTCCAGACCCTCGGGTTGTCCCCGCAGTCCTCACTGCTGCAGCCTCCAGACCCTCGGGTTGTCCCCGCAGTCCTCACTGCTGCAGCCTCCAGACCCTCGGGTTGTCCCCGCAGTCCTCACTGCTGCAGCCTCCAGACCCTCGGGTTGTCCCCGCAGTCCTCACTGCTGCAGCCTCCAGACCCTCGGGTTGTCCCCGCAGTCCTCACTGCTGCAGCCTCCAGACCCTCGGGTTGTCCCCGCAGTCCTCACTGCTGCAGCCTCCAGACCCTCGGGTTGTCCCCGCAGTCCTCACTGCTGCAGCCTCCAGACCCTCGGGTTGTCCCCTAAGTTAGGTCTGAGTCCCTTCTCTCCTCTGTCCACCTCTCTTCAGTTCTCTCTTTCTCCACGAGGATTACTCACCCTCATTTTTTATTAACCCAGCATTTGTCTCATTCCATTAGTCTACAGTTAATTACATTACAGTTAATGTAATTATGTATTTGAGTTTAAATTTACCATCTTGCTACTATTTTTTTCTATTTGTACCACCTGATACATTTCCTTTTTTTTTTTTTTTTTTGGATTCTCACTTTTTTTATGGGTCAGTTTTTTTTTCTTTTCTTTTTTTACAGAGACAGAGAGATAGAGTCAGAGAGAGGGATAGATAGGGACAGACAGACAGGAACGGAGAGAGATGAGAAGCATCAATCATCAGTTTTTCATTGCGACACCTCAGCTGTTCATTGATTGCTTTCTCATATGTGCCTTGACCAGGGGGCTACAGCAGATCGAGTAACCCCTTGCTCAAGCCAGTGACCTTGGGCTCAAGCTGGTGAGCCTTGCTCAAACCAGATGAGCCTGCGCTCAAACTGGCAACCTTGGGGTCTCGAACCTGGGTCGTCCACATCCCAGTCTGACACTCTATCCACTGCACCACTGCCTGGTCAGGCAGTTTTTTTTCTTTTAATTTATTATTCTACTTCTTCCCTCATACAGTTTTTCAGTTATGTGTACTTTTAATATTTTAGTAATTATCCTAGAGATTGCCATCTGCATCTTTGAATTTTTAGAACCTAATACAAATTAGTGCCCTTACCTCTTTCTAGTCATTATGAGGTCATTAGACTATGCCATATGCCCTCCTCTCATCTCTTTCAAATACCGAAAACCCTGCAGGTTGCCACTGTTACTGTTTTGTAAATCAGTCAAACTGGCCTCTCCATGCTATTCTTTGTATGCTGCATTTCCATACTTCCATCTGAAAGGATTATCCTTTTGGCTGAAGAGGTCCCTTTGATTTGATTATCTGAAATGTTATCATTTTGCCTTCATTTTTTGTAAAGGATATTTTTGCTGGGCATAGACTTCTATGTTGGTGGTTATTTTCTTTTAGTGCTTTAAAGATATTCTTCCTTTGTCTTCTGTATCCCATCAGTGTCTTTAAAAATTCAATGGTCCATTTTATTTTTTGCTTTTTCAATAGGATATCTTTTTTTTCCTCTGGCTGATTTTAATAGTTTGTCTTTATATTTCAGCAGTTTTATTATGATATGCATAGCTGTGGTTTTCTTTGAAGTTATCCTGCTGATATTGCTTCTTGAATCTGTGGCTTGATGTCTTCAGTTAGTTTTGCAAACATTTTGACCATTGCTTCTGTTTCTTTCGCTCTCTCCTCTATTTCTGGAATTTCAATGACAAGTGTGCTGATATGCTAGACCTTTGCTCTGGCTGCCCTGCATCTCTTAGGCTTTTCCCAATGTTTTTCTTGTTCTTGTCTCTCTGTGCTTCAGTCTGTCAGGAGACATTTCTCCCCAGGTCTCTTGCATTTTGGCATGTCATGTGAAATGAAGCACTGACTTCCTTTTGTTCTAGAAGCACTATTTTTTTCAAGAATGCTTATATAACAAACAATCTTAGAAGGTAGAGATAATGTCTTTTGGGGGGGGGACAAAAAGATAGGCTTTTTTCTGTTCATTATTAAAGATATAAGTTCCCTGGCTCAGGGTTCTTCTCTTGTGACACAACCCACTACCTGTGCAGGTGTCATCTGACCCTCTTTGCTTGGCCCTATGGCAATTGAGATGAGAAAACTGGCCCATATATTGATATCTTGCAGCTTATTACTGTTGAACAATAAATTATTTTTTATTTGTGATTCAGAAGTCTCATATCTTCTACCAGAATCCATGAAACTTTGACAAGCTAACTTGCAAGTAGAGGAAAAGATCTCAGACTCTCTCACAGATCTGGATAGTTCTACTTTCCTGTCTTCCAGTTCACTAGTGTTGTTTTCAGCAGTGTCTGATCTGCTGTTAAATGCATCTTTTGAGTTCTCAATTTTAGTTACTGTATTTTAAAGTTCACAAATTTTCATTTAATTCTTTTTTTTTATCACCTCCCATTCTCTACTGAAAATGTCCACCTTTTAACCAAGTTTTAAAAGTAACTTTAATGTCCAAGTCTGATGAATACAATATCTTGATCACTGGGGAGGCTGCTCTCTTGCTTATTCCTGTCTCCTTATGCTTGATGACTTTGATGAATAACTTGATTTTAGAATTTTTGTCTACCTTTTTAGAAACAAAATGCTTCAAAATAGTATCTTTAAGTCCTTCTTGGAAGTTGAAATGTAAAGCATCATTATTTTGGGGGAATTTTATATCAATAAGTCTAAACGATAGTTTTACCCTTAAAATGAGTTAAGTGACATTACAGCGAATACTCTCATTTTTCTCAGCCCCTGCTGCCATCCCAGTACTGGTACTACATTTTGGAGATGAGTTTTTATTGGTCTCTCTTATTTAGCCTGGGATCTGATGTCAAGAGGAAGGTGAGTGTCTCGTTTACAAAGCTACTTTACTCAATTTTTCCAAAAGTTTTTATCCCTTGCCCAAATCCTCACCTTTAAGTTTTATTTTACATGTGTTAAGTTCCAACTCATAGCTTTCTTGCTTTTTATAACATACAGAATAGTGCAAATTATATTCATGCTTTAGTGCCTTGCTAATATTTGTAGTGAAAGATTATAGAAACACAAACTCTGAAGCTGCTTGAGTCATTTTCTCAAGGGACAGAACTTTTAAAAAATCATTTTTAGGAAGTCTCTCTTTTTTGACTACTTGCAGCAAGCAAACTTTTGATCTTTTTTTTCAGTAGTTGATTTCTCTTTATCATTTACAAGGTACATAGTGCTTTTAAAAAAGTTAAGTGTAGATACATGTTGTATGTTTGTAAACAAATACCTTCAGAGACGTAAAGCTTTTCGGAGTTGGGTAAAGCACAGGGTCTGGGGGTCAGTTGCTTGCATTTGAATCCCTGGCTTGACCAATCACTTAACATTTCAAACTACTATAGCTGGTTAAACTCTATGAACTTGCTTTCCTTGTCTATAGCGTAGAGATAAGAATAGTTCCTATCTCCTCTGGTTGTTGTGAGCAGTAAGCAAGTTAAACTCTGGGAAGCACTTCCTAGTATACAGTAAGTGCTCAATAAACTAGGCTCTTATTATTCTTACTCTTTTACTTTCATTACAAGGAAACCAAAATCTTTAACTTTTTTTTTAATGTTTGTTGAAATATTCACATGCCCTGCAATTCATCCATCTAATATGCATAATGCAGTGGTTTTGAGTATAGTCACAGAATTCTGCAATAAACAATTTTAGGACATTTTCAACACCTCAAAAATACATTTCTTTAGCAGTCAGTTCCCATTTCTTCTGACTTCCCCAGCCCTAGGCAACCATTAATCTACTTTTTCTCCCTGTGGGTTTGTTTTTTCTGGACATTGCATATAAATGGAATCACAGAATATGTGTTTCTTTGTGTCTGGCCTCTGTGGCTGAGCATGCGCTTTCCAAAGTTCGTTCACGTTGGAGCCCCTGTCAGTGTTTCATTTCTTCTTTTAAAAAATAGTCCTTTATGGATACACTGCGTTTTGTTTATCCATTTATCAGGAATGGATATTTGGGTTGTTTCCACCTTTTTGGCTATTGTAAATAAAGCTGCTGTCAACATACATATACGAAATTTACATGGACATATGTTTTCATTTCTCTCGGACATATACCTGAGAGTGGAATTCCTGGGCAGATGGCAATTCTCTGTGTCACCTTTTGGGGAACTGCCAGGCCACCTAACAAAGCAGCCACACCATCTTACACACCTAACAGCAATGTGTAAGGTTCTCAGCTCTTCACATTTTTGCCAACACTTGTTGTTTATCCTTTTTTTTTTTACCATAGCTACCCTGGTGGGTGTGAAGTTTGCATTCTCCTGATGGCTAATGCGGTTGAGCATTTTTTCATGTGTTTATGGGCTGTTTGTATGTCTTCCTTGCAGAAAACCTTTGCATTTTTATGCTCAGCAGTGGTAACTTTGTAGCCCCCATTTGCTAATACAGTTATTTCATTCTCTTTCATCTGCAGACCTCTTATGTTAGTGGTTGTGTAGCTTTGTTCTATGTCTTTTTTATTATTCCTTTTTGGAATTAGACATGGAATAAATAATGAGTGTCACTGTGTACAAGATAAAGCTTGTGTGTGCACGTATATATTGTGTGTGTGCATGTATCTAGTATGGGTGTGTGTGCATGTATATGTGGTGTGCATGCATGTATCTAGTGTGTGTGCATGTATGTGTTGTGTGTGCATGCATGTATCTACTATGTGTACATGTATATGTTGTGGGTATGCGTGCATAAATATGTTGTGTGTGCGTGCATATATCTAGTGTGGGTGTGTGTGCATGTATCTAATGTGGGTCTGTGTGCATGTATATGTTGTGTGTGTGCATGTATCTAGTGTGGGTGTGCATGCACGTATATGTTGTGTGTGTGCATGTATATGTTGTGTGTGTGCATGTATCTAGTGTGGGTGTGCATGCACATATATGTTGTATGTGTGCATGTATATGTTGTGTGTGTGCATGTATATGTTGTGTGTGTGCATGTATCTAGTGTGGGGTGTTGGGAAGAACAGCAGATGTCAGGACTTCAATGCATTTTTCAGTGCTCTCTCAACATTAAGTGACTTCACCATGAGGACAATTCTTGTCCTGTCTCCCTCACAAAGACTATGTTTAAGAATGAAAGTAAAAGTATGTTACAAAGTGCAAAACATGCAGATGTGAGTTACTTGTTTTTAAGTTATTATTATTCTTATTATTAACTCCCCCAGTGAGTGGGAAATAACTGCATTTTCTTGATGGTTTTCATTTCCCCTTGTTATGTAGGATTTTCTGGCCCATGTCATCCACCACCTGGCTGCCATTAGTTTGATGAGCTTCTCTTGGTGCGCTAATTATATTCGCAGCGGGACCCTGGTGATGATTGTGCACGATGTGGCTGACATTTGGCTGGAGGTAAGCGTTTGCCCGTGAAACCCAGTAACAACGCACTGTCCTGGGTCTCAGTGACTCCACGCAGGAAGAGTAACAATGCGCTGTCCTGGGTCTCAGTGACTCCACGCAGGAAGAGTAACAATGCGCTGTCCTGGGTCTCAGTGACTCCACGCAGGAAGAGTAACAATGCGCTGTCCTGGGTCTCAGTGACTCCACGCAGGAAGAGTCGTCTGTGAGCGAGTTAGCAGGGTTCTCTGTCCCCCGAGCACCTAACATCCACAGATGTTTTTGGATCCCCATATATTCAAGTTTAAAGAAAGGAAACCTTGAGATTTTTGTTTCCAACTCTCATTGTGCATAGTCCTGCACAGAGAGGTTAAGCTGTAGGGTTCCGCTGAGGGCAGTAGCGTGCACATCGTAGTCAGACAGGGAGCTGGGATGATTGAAGACGGGATGGCACTAAGCTCTGAAAAGGGAAGCATGGACATGTGGCACTGTGGGCTCTCAACATTGGCCAGCCACTCACTGAGGCCACCGTTGAAGACCCGCTGGGTGCTTGCTCTGCCCTGCACTGTGGTCTTCAGCAGCGTGGAGTGCAAGCTGTTAGTTACCTAACAGCCTTTACTTTCTAAGGAGCGAGGGTCCTGTTGTGTGCTGGTTCCTGTTTCCCACAAGGCAGGGATCAGCGGCCAAGCGCCTGCCCTCCTGCTGGACTTAGAGCTGCATTTCCCAGAGCCACTGAGCTTGTCACTTAAATCGACTCATTTACAAGGAAGCTGGGGAAGACGATGCTAGCCCGTCTCCCGTTCAGAACTGCCTCTTGAAGAGCTAGTAATTGAATAGCAGTTGATATGGAAGAAATGAAATGAAATGTAATAGGACCTTGTTCTCCTCGATCTGGGTTCAGCAGACTCTGGTAGAAGGCCAGACGGGAAACCCCGCTTAGTGCTCCACAGGGGGTCTCTTGTCACATCTTCTTCTTTTTACCTTTCGATTTTTCTTTTCTTATATTCCTTTTTAAAAATGTGAAAACCCCTCTTAACCTAAACACAGACTAGCTCTAGCCCATTGACTGGGCTGTAATTTGCCAAACTATTAGAACCGGAAGTCATTTGAAGCTATTTCAAAGCAACTGACTATTAAAACATTAGCTATGTAGAACGTTTTGTTTCTTGTATGTGATTGTAACTAGACCTGTAAATCCCATTCTGAAGGTCAGGATCATTGTATCTGCTCCAGGGCAGCCCACGGCTTAGCAGAAGGAGGCCTGTGCCCACTTTCTCCTGTGCTGCTCTCTGCACGCAGCCACCTCTGTCATAACCACCCTCCTCTGATCATATCTCGTCACCCTGCCTGGAAATTAAGACCACATTGGCCATGACTTAATTTTATGCTATTCTCTTGCTCCCAAACCCTCTAGTTCAATGCCTTTGGGTGTGTTCACCGTATAAACAGCGCCATCATGTTATTTAATGGGAGTTAGATGCCCAGGGTTCTGCCTGCCAGCCCTCTGCCACTGTCACTGGCTCCACACAACTCCTTGAGCGACTGGGCGAATCACTGAGTGCTGCGTTTTCTCTGCTCACCAGTAACTTGAGAGGCCTGGTCTGACCCGTAGGGTATACTTGAAAGCTTAGCTCATCACTGCTAGAGAGCTTTCTGAGGATCCCAGGTAAAAAACGAAGCGAAGTGCAATGTCAAACGCAGAGGTCCCTTCGCGGATAAACTATGAAGGCAGCATTGCGCTGTTCGTGACCATGAATCATTCCTGATCCACAGTCGTGATTTAACCTGGAGCCTCACCGAGTGGGGCCGGGACTCTCTACCAGCTGGTGGGGGAGACCACGCGGGGGGGGGGGGGGTGACGTGGGGCCTGTTCTGATGCTCTCCGCGGGGCTCTTCTTCCCCCCTCGTGTTTGTCCTCTCAGTCAAGTTCTAATTGAACCCAGACACATACAACTTTTGCCCCTGGTTAGACCTGCCTAGGGATGGAGACTATTAATCTTGCATATCCCTCGAGACAGTTGGTGCGGTTGTTTCTAAGCTCCTTCTTTGCAAGGAAACAGTCTCAACATGGGCCGTTTTTACCCCTGAGTGGCCCTTTCCTTCTTCGTGCATCTTGATTCTCTCTTAACTGTCCACATATTCAAGTGTGGATCCAGGACCCAAGCCTTGGACAGCATCCTCACTGGTCAGCAGAGGAGAGGGGTTATGGTCTGATGTCCCTCTCTGCATGGTCAGCATAGACAGTGTGTGTATGTGCCCCGGCACAGCGACACCTGGCTCCTGCGGGCCTTCTGCACACCACCCGCAGGTCCCTAGGCCCCACTCTGCGGTCCCTAGGCCCCACCCTGTGCGTCCCTAGCTCCCCCACCCCTGCGCGTCCCTAGCCCCACCCCCACACGTCCCTAGTCCCCACCCCTGCACATCTCGAGCTCCCACCTTTCACATCCCTAGCCCCCACCTGGCACGTCCTTATCTCCCACCCTGGCCTGGGCTCGGACCCTGCAGACGGCTGCCGGCTCCAGGCCAGGCTCTCGCCTCAAACTCTGGCCTTGCTTCCCGCACCTGGTGTACCGGCCCTCTATTCTAGCAATGGAGACTATTCCCTTTGGGGCCCTGTGCCAACCCTGTGGTCCGATCATAGCCTGACTCTGGTATGTATGGAAAAGGACGGAAGAGGAAATGCAATGTAAATCCTTGTGAAGTGTGCATACGCTGCCACTCCGATTCTAGAGGGACCTTGGGCTTCTGGGATGTCGGTGCCACAACTCCCAGGCCTAAGCTACGCTCCTCGGAAGGATGAGCTCCCCTGGGCAGCTCCGGACACCCCCCCACTCCCCACAGAAGGGGCTGCGTGGTGATGCAGGGGGGAATTCCTGTCAGCCACACTCCCGAGGCCTCGTTAAACCACCTTCTGTCCTCTTTCCATTCCACACGGACGAGATGAGCGGTAGAGACAAGCACAGAGGAGAGAAAAACCAAGTGCTTTAAACTCAATTCCAATCAGGACAAGCCCCGGAGTTGCCTCCACCTGCCCCATCTGCCGCATGCCCAGCCCGGCCCAGGCCAGGACCCCCTCCTGGGCCAGCCTTGCTACAGTCCACTAACTGCCCAGTCAAAAGGAGGCATTAAGCAAATGCCCAAATGAGAGGCGTGCTCGGGGCAGCTATGCTGACCTGTAGTGCTGGTGCGCAGAAGAGATACTGTAACACATCTTGTAATATAGCGAGATAAAGAGAAGAGTGCAGTGGGCCCACATCAGCCAGCAGTGACACTTGTCAACACCATGAGTCTTGTTTCATCCACCTCCCCAAGAACCCTCCCACCAGGCATCCTATCATTTATAAATATTTAATTTAAAAAACGTGTACCAATATCACTGCCTCTGAATGCAGTCTCTCTCTGTTTTCAGTCCGCTAAGATGTTTTCTTACGCCGGGTGGACGCAGACCTGCAACATCCTGTTCTTTATCTTCTCCGCCATCTTCCTGGTCAGCCGTCTTGTTATCTTTCCCTTCTGGTAAGTAGACGGGGAGCCACACCCTGCCCTCTGTCACCAGGCAGAGGTGGCCTTGGCATGTTGCCAAAGCCAGGGCGTTGCCCTTGGGTGGGTCCTCAGTTACTTGTGCCACGTTCAGTGGAGAAAAGAATGTGCAGGGGCCACTTTTCTACAGAAGCGAAGCGGCACCTCCCACTGCAGCAAAGGCTTGCAGCGAAGGGAGGGGGGCCCTGTGCACCCCGCTTGTTCCGTGAACACAGGTCTTTCTTGTGTTTTTCCAGTTACTCCCGTGAAAAGTCATTGGCCAGATATCGGCTCTCGAAACAAGAGGCATGTTCTCTGTTAAAATTACAATAATTATAACCACCATTAATTGCATGCCAGCCACTGGGTTAGGCTCTTTATGTGTCTTGGCACTAGTCTGCACACCAGATTAAAGACACCATTATCACAGTGCACAGAGGAGGAAACTGATACTCAGTTCATTCCCCACGATCACTCGTCCTGACAGTGGTTTGCACATCCTTTTAATACTGGTTTACTGACAGGCTCCTGATCAGTCCGCTGGTTTTCTTTTTTTTTTTTTTTGTATTTTTCTGAAGCTGGAAACGGGGAGAGACAGTCAGACAGACTCCCGCATGTGCCCGACCGGGATCCACCCGGCACGCCCACCAGGGGTGATGCTCTGCCCACCAGGGGGCGATGCTCTGCCCCTCCGGGGGGTGGGGGGGAGGGTCGCTCTGCCGCGACCAGAGCCACTCTAGCGACTTGGGCAGAGGCCAAGGAGCCATCCCCAGCGCCCAGGCCATCTTTGCTCCAATGGAGCCTTGGCTGCGGGAGGGGAAGAGAGAGACAGAGAGGAAGGAGGGGGTGGGGGTGGAGAAGCAAATGGGCGCTTCTCCTATGTGCCCTGGCCGGGAATTGAACCCAGGTCCCCCGCACGCCAGGCCGACGCTCTACCGCTGAGCCAACCGGCCAGGGCCCCGTTGGTTTTCTTGATCCAAGAGCCGGCCATGAAGAACCTATAATGTATCTTTTCTACAGTCATGACTTTGGGAAGCATAATTTTCCACACGTTGATCAGTGGAGACCAAGGGAAAACACGAGGGAGACATTGACGGTTTGGTGGGAACAGTTTCTAACCAGCCATGGTTTGGGACTGGACTAGGAGTTCCAGATTCTCTCACCAAAGAACTCAGTGGCTACAGGACGTCCTAAGTTCCCCGAGGAAAGAGAGACCCAAGTCCCAGGCCCGGTTCCGATGGACAGCTGCTGTGACTAGCGCCCAGGGAGGTCTGGGCAGAGAGGTCAGAGCGTGCCGCCCTGTCTGGAAGCCTGCTGCATTCTTTAAGCAGGACTGGGTGTCTTGTTAGACATTTTCTGGAGACAAGAAGCGCAGTGCAGACGGTGCACATCAGTCACGGACTCACATCCGGGCTCTGCTCTTGCTGCCTGTGTGACCTTGGAGAGGTTAGATCATAGCCCTGTGTCTCAGTCTCCTCATCTGTAGAATGGAAACAAGGATCATCATGCAGTTTACCCTCGGTAATACATATAAAATAGCTTAGAACAGTGTCTGTCGCATTGTGAGCACTCAGGAAACACCAGCTATTGTTACTAAAATTGCTAATGAGTCTGCTTTAGACTTGGGAGTTTAGTCTGGAATCCAGCCTGAAGTCCTGTTTGCTCTACTCTTCTCTGTCGATGAGTCACATTGCCACCACTTTTGCTGTGGCTGAGCGAGTGTGTTTGTGAAGTCAGAAAACTGTGCAAAGGTAATTAACAATGGGTCAGTGGTGTCTCGCAGGTGGCAGTTGAGTGGTGGCTTTCTGGTGTGACTTTCAGGTACTCTACGTCCAGATTTGCCTACCGGGGACTCCTGTCACGTCCCACATGTTCCAGTTACCTGGAGCCTCATAGCAGCCATCTGAAAACATTGTGGTTTGAGAGGTAGTGAGCACGCTTTCTGGAAAGGGCTGTAGGAGAGGATTGTACGGCTTCGAGGGCCGCATCTGGCCTCTGTTGCATAGTTTTCTTTGTCTCTTTTAAACTGTGCCAAACCCAGTTTAGCACACAGGCTGTAGAAAAATGGTTGCAGCCCAGAGTTTGCCCACGGTCTACAGTTTGCAGACTTCGCTCTTCAAACTACGCCATTCATTGATTATTATTCTCTCTCATGGTTCTGGGAATTGACTGGCCTCTGTGAGGTGGTTTTCATTCTTGTGGCTGCAGTCAGAGGGTGGCTGGGAAGTCAGCTGATGCTTTCCTGAAGGCTTTCTCACTCACATGGTTGGGGGACACATCCGATCGGCTAGCTGGTGCTGATTGTTGGTTAGGGCCTCACCCAGGCCTGTCATCTGGAACTCCCCCATGTGTCCCCTGCATCGGCCTGACCTCCTCGTCACACAGCAGCTGGAATGCAAGGCTGAGCCACCCACGAGAGAGCTGGGCAGATGCTGGCTCTCTTTTTATAGTCTGGCTTCAGAAATCACCTCAGGTCACTCCCAGGCCTCATTGTCTTCATTGGATCCAGGTCAGTAAGGCCAGCTCATATTTAAGGGAAGGAAAGTTAGACTCCATTTTTTTTAATGTGTTGATTTGAGAGAGAGAAGAAGGAGAGAGAGAGAAAGAGAAAGAGAGAGAGAGAGAGATACAGGAACATCGACCTGTTCTTTAATGTGCCGTGACCAGGGTTCGAAACTGCAACCTCTGCTCTTCGGGCCAGGGCTACACTCCATTTCCTGATGGCAGTAGTTTCAAAAGACTTGTGCGGACATACTTGAAAAGCCCACACCATGGAAGCTGTCCATCAGGGAGCTCTTTGAGAAGCCTCTGAGTGTTGCCGTGGTGGTTGATTTGGGATGTAGCAATGAAGGACAGCACCTCAGACTTCCCCACAATGTCTCAGAGTCGGCAAGCAAGCTTGCTCTTGTCCAGGAACCGCCTGAGCGTGGCGTGGGGTTGAGGGCCGTGGGCCTGGTGTGTGCCTTTCCCACATATTCTTGACTCTGAAAACCCTGCGCTGAAGACTTTGCTTTCCTGCCAACCTTTCTGAGCTGTGAGGGGATTAGTCACGTGCATTTGGCATTTTCTTGATCTTGATTCTTTGCTGAGTGCAGAGAGCAGCCCATACCATTGTTTGCCATCTTCAGGGAGTGAGCTGAGTGGCAAATAAACCAGTATTAACAGATTGGACTGTAAAAATTTTTCTGTACTGACGCAGACTGACCTGCCCTCTTTGGAAGGCAGAGGAAAACCTCACCACGTTATGGGAAGTAGGGAGATGGGTTTGCAATTTTTTTTTTTTTTAAGGAATCAGTTGCTCTTTGTTACTCTAGCTTAAATAGTCTTCTCATAGGCTCGAACATGTTACATAATCATCTTGTGATGCCAAAGAGGAAAAGTCAGTTCCTTGCTAGCCGGATCCAACAATCTGTCTCGGTCTTGTAACTCTGCACACTCATTTTTCAAGGATGTTTTATGAGTCCAGATTTGTTGGACTTTACAACGAAGCAAACAACGTGCAGATGATGGACCTCGTTCAGGATTCAGACATTTCAGAGGTGCTCTGGGAGGCAGTTTGTAATCGAGTTGCTCTGTTCTTCCCAAGTGCTTTCCTTGCACATGTTAGGGGGTGAAATAAAGGGTTGAGTGAGGAGAGAGCTGACCCGTCTGAAATTTTCCTGGAAGCTCTGAGAGATAAAACTGGAGCTTGTCCGTGACACTTGTCTTTCCCTCTCTTGGGCTTTCCTTGTGTTTCCCCTGGCCTCTGGCACACTGGCTTTCCCATGGTGGGGTTCCTTCTGCATTTGTACAACTGCGTCCCCCCTTCTCCTCTCCTGCTCTTTACAGGGTTTTATTTAGCTGAGTCTCGGTCACAGTCAGCAAGAGTTAATGACACTTATTTTTCAAATGTTGCTACTCTCCACATCAGGCAGAAATTGCAAATGGGTACTGTCCAAATCACTCTAATCAAATTGCCTGATTCCTCTACCAGTTTGCATTTGTACTCAAAAGCTTTTAAACCTCAGGCTTGTGTTTCTCACACCGCATTCCCAACTATTGTTTTAAAATAATGACTTCCATATTTTGTGTGTGTGTGTGATCGAGACAGAGAAAGGGACAGATAGACAGGAAGGGAGAGAGATGAGAAGCATCAGTTCTTCATTGCAGCTCCTTAGTTGTTCATTGATTACTTTCTCATATGTGCCTTGACCAGGGGGTGGGGGGGGACTACAGCAGAGCGAGTGCTCAAGCCAGTGACCGTGGGCTCAAGCCAGCAACCTTGGGCTCAAGCCAGCAACCTTGGGCTCAAGCCAGTGACCTTGGGCTCAAACCAGCAACCTTGGGCTCAAACCAGTGACCTTGGGCTTCAAGCAAGCAACCTCGGGCTTCAAGCCAGCAACCTTGGAGTCATGTCTGTGATCCCACGCTCAAGCCAGTGATCTCACGCTCAAGCTGGTGAGCCCGTGCTCAAGCCGGTGACCTTGGGCTTCAAATCTGGGTCCTCTGGGTCCCAATCCGACACTCTATCCACTGTACCACCGCCTGGTCAGACTTGACTTCCATATTTTTAAAGACTGGGTGTATTTATCTACTTACACAAACGTCCTAGAATTCTAGTCCAGGAAGGCCTTCATGAGGTTGGGAAATGACTAACTCCTGAGGCTTTCCCTCCGTACACGACAAGAGCAGGTGAACCTGCCTGTCGGCTGAGGTCACAGGGCTGCACTGGCTAGCACGTCACTTCTCAACCCACCAGGCCCGGTTCCTGCTCTGCAGCATCCACAGTGGCAGTGGGAACCGCCACTTTGTATATTTGAAGACTGTTGATAATGACGTGTGTTTTGGATTTTCCAAGACGAAAAAGATGGTCTCTACCTGTGACTAATACTCAGTGCTGAGCCCGCGGGTAGCGATGCTGTGGGAACACTTCCACCTCCGCCATAGCACTGGTTCCCAGCCGCTCTCCCGGGGCAGGACGGGTGCTGAGCCCGCGGGTAGAGATGCTGAGGGAACACTTCCACCACCGCTGTAGCACTGGTTCCCAGCCGCTCTCCCGGGGCAGGACGGGTGCTGAGCCCGCGGGTAGAGATGCTGTGGGAACACTTCCACCTCCGCTGTAGCACTGGCTCCCAGCCGCTCTCCCGAGGCAGGACGGCGGCACCCGGGGAGGCTTCGTGCGAAAGGGAGTTCCGTGGGTGTCGGGAACCTGGGAACACTTGGAACGGTGGTCAGAGGGAGGAGTTTGTGGAAGGGAAAGACAAGACAAAGCTGAGGGCATCCACCAGGGCACAGTGGGGACACCGTGGGCCCTTCTGTCCTCATACAGCCGGGGCCTGTGCTGGACGCGGAGGGCAGAGCGTGGGTCTCACGGGGCTGCAGCTGGCGCCCACAGCCCTCCTGGGTGACTCCCGGGGGGGGAGAGGAGGGTTTGTGCAATGAGAGTCGCTCTGTGGAAGCCGGGCCGCTCCCTAAAGCCACTGCTCCGATGCCTATCTGGAACCAGACTTTCCGGTTGCACGCCTTGTGGGGAGACCGTGCATTCCACCGCAAGTGTTTGTTCTGCGTTGGGTCCCACGGGGCGCCCTTGGCGTGGCTCCTTCCCACACACTCACACACCGGCTCTGCTGCTATTGTAAATCTGTGCAGGGCAGCTGCACCAGTCTCTCCCTCCAAACCGCAGGGTTTTAGGAGAAAGGCCTCATTCACAATTAAGTCCCAGTCCTCTATTTGTTTATTTATTTGGAAATAATTCCAGGTTTACAGTGTAATTCAAGGGTATTATAGAGAACGCTTATGTAAACCCTTCACCCAGCTTGGCCAGTTAGCATGGTCATTGCTTCTGTCTTTCTCTCTCTGCACACACGCGCGCACACACACACACACACGTGCACACACACACGCGCACACACACACACATGCACGCGCACACACACACACATGCACGCGCACACACACGCACACGCGCGCACACACACGCACACACACACGCACACACACTCACACACACACAGATATTTTTCTGAACCATTTGAAAATTGCCAACATTGAGTCCTTTTTGTCCTACACATCCCTGTGTTATTTCTTAGCGCAAGGACAGTTCTCTGATAGATCCTGCGTAGCTGTCCGTCTCAGGACACGTGGCCACCGGCCATCCTGTCCTGTCCTGGTTTTGTCACTTGGTCCAGGACTCTGTTTTCTGCTCCCCTCCCTGACAGCCTGGCCACGGTCACACGTTTCAGTCAGCAGTCACTCCCATGGGGCGGCCCTTCCCCCCCTTGGCGTTGACGTCAGCCACACTCCTGAAGCAGTGAGACCCCAGTTTTTTCCAGATGAGGGGGCAGCATAGCTCCAGGACCACACAGCTAGTTGTGAGATAACCAAGACGAGACATTGAAAACACAGCACAGCTACGTTTCAAGTTAAATTGCTAATTGGGATGATTAAGAGCAGCCACCATTTGCCTTCCCTAATTATTCATTACATCTTTATCAACTGCACGGTGACTTTGAAATACGAGGCAGCTCTGAAACATGAGGGGGGCCATTACTCACCTGCAGAATCAGTGTGCATTCTCCTGGAAAGCCTTCATGCTCACACCTATAATTAGCAAGGGAAAAAAGACCTGGAGCTTTGTTCTCATTAGGGAAATGCATCTCTTTGGTGGCTGCCTTTTCTAGCCCAGCAAAACTAGCTACTGTTTATACCAACGATGTGATTTTTTTAAAACCATCTAAACTCCTGTGATTTAAATAGAGAAGATGGGAGACAAAACCAAAAGTGTGCAGAAGGCCAGACCAGCTGTGCAGTCCACAGACCAGACATCGGGCATCCATGTGGACCGAGTCAGGGCCGTGCCCGCAGCCCAGCCGCTCTGTGCATGGATGGCGCAGTCTCCCGGCCTTCCCCATGAACGGGATCCTGGGTGGCCGGCCCAGCCAACGAATGCACAGGTGTTGGGGTGTCCACGGGGGGGACTGCACACAGTCGCACGTCTGTCAGGGACCAGACTGACAAGGGTAGCTCTGTTTCGTTCTCTCTTCTCCCCATGTTTCTTTTAGTAGAGAGAAGAAACTGAGGTCAAGAGACTGGACCGTCCTTTTGCGAGGACACTGAGATCCATAGAAAGAGGGCCTGCAAATGTCCCGGCAGCCCTGTAACCTGCTGTCCTCAGGGTCACAGGGGATGCTCCCTTCTGAGCTCCTGTCCCTCTCTCGGGGATCCAGTCCCCTCTGTCCTCTTGCAGAGCCTGTTCAGGCAGCACAGGGTCTCCCTTCCTTCTGAGCCGGCCCTCCCTCTGCAGGCAGCCTCCTCCCCTCTGCACAGGTGGGGCCACTGCTCCGCCCCACCCCCGCGTGATCTGCCCGCGTTGTGAGTGCAGGCCCTCTGCAGCAGTGGGAAGGCGGCTGTCGCCACTGTGATACTCAGCGCTCAGGTCCGCAGGAGCAGGACCCTCGTGGAGGCCCGAGACCATGAGCAGGACCCTTGTGGAGGCCTGAGACCATGGACAGTACTGATTCTTATATATGATACATATCTACGACACGGTTTAATTATGGATTAGGACAGCTGAGAGGGAGCATTTTAGGCTGAGCACACAATAAAGCACGCACTTGCCCAAAGACCCAGCCCATCAGAACGACCCATAGACTGTCTGTCATTTCCTGTTGACCCCTGGAGAACATGACCTTGAATTGCACAGCTCCACTGATATGCAATTTTTTTTTTCAGTTAATCTTTTAAAATGTATTTTCTCTTCTTTGTAATTTTCTTAAATATTCACTTCACAGGAAATAAACTATAAGCCATGCATCGTTCTAGACAGAGGCTGACAAAAAGCAGTTGTTGGTCTAGATCTGACAAAGCTGGTGCTGTCATGCAGTGTTCTTTGCAACGTAATGAAAATTTGCAAAGAACACGAATGTCTATCACTAAGGGATTAAGTAAATGAATAAATTAGGGCATCTATAAATGGGTTTCAATGTAGCTGCTGCATCAGCACTATCTAGTTGTGGTTGGCAAACGATGGCTCACAGGCCAGGTCTAGCCTACTGACTGTGTTGATAAAGTTTTATTGGCACTAGCCATACCCACTGGCTAGTGTGTTCGAGTCGTTGCAGTAGCGACCAAACAGCCCAGAGGCCTGAAATATGGTCTGTTCCTCTACAAAATGTTCTCTGCCCCCTGACATGCAGAATACAGTCTCTGACATGGAGGGCTCTCTGCAGCATCACTGAGTAAGAGAAGCAGGGTGCAGAAGTCATGTGAACAGTGTGATCCCTGAGATAGGAACTCATGTGGCCTATGTACGCTTATCAGTCAATGCCACCTCATTAAACTTCAACATAAAATATTCATGCAGTGATGTGGAAAGGAAGAAAAGTACCTTAAAGACTATTTTAAAGAGAGAGATCTTAAATTAGATTCACTAAAATATACTAGGTTACCTGTGAGTTGTGAGATTTTAGGTGAATTTTATTTAACCTCTTTATATTTTGCTGTAATTCCTAAATTTTTAGAAAAAATGTTTCCGTAAGTAAAATGAACAAGTAGCTATTATCTTTGTTATACAGAGTTCAGGGCTCATATAATTGGTTTTTGAATAGAGAACTGATCACTCACAAAAGAAGAAATGGAGCTACTGAGCAGACACAGGGAGATGTCAGCTTTGCAAATAATGAAAGTTGAAATTGTTTTGTTTTTTAAGTTAAATTTTAAACCCATTTGATACTGGTTGGTGGTCCATTGAAACTCTTCTTGCTTGAATTGCTGGTGGCCTTATAAATTGTTATAACTTTGGGGGAGAAATTGGCAAGACCTTAATAGCTTTTAATATACACCCCGAACTTGTATACTTTTAATATGCACCTTGAAACAGTAACCTCACATTTAGAAATACACACCTCTAAAGAAATAACTTTCCCTTTGGAGAGTCTGTAGACACCAGGACGTTCCAATAGTGTGAAATGTTTTTGATTTAAAGCTAAATGAAATTGAACATAAAATCCCACACGTATGACTTTCATAAAGGTTTTCAGTTTCTTCTGAAGTTAAATGTGTACTTACAGTGTAACACCCAGCGCTTCCACCCTGCGTATTTATCTTTGAGCAGTAAAAACGTATGTTCACACAAACACCTCTACGTGGATATTTATAGCAGTTCTCTTCATAATTGTGAAACACGGGGAAACAAACCATGGTGCATCCGTAAAATGGAAAACCACTCAGCAAATGCAGAGGAACATGCAGCCGCTACCCCCCTCCCCCGCAGCTTGGGTGAAGGTCAGAGGCACCGTGCTGAGTGAAGGGAGGCCATGTCACAGCTGCCACACTGCATGGCTCCATTTATATGGCCTTCAGGGGAAGATGAAATTAAAGGGACAGAGCACAGCTAAGTGGCTGCCAATTGTTAGGCATGGGGGAGGGTGTGGCTAACCAGGGGTGGCCCAAGGCTGTGACGGCAATGTTCTGTGTCCTAACCACGGTGGCGGCTCTGCAGGTGGCTGTGCATGTTTGTAGTTCATAGAACTGCCCACCAAAAAATAGTCAATTTTACCCGCTCTTCATTTTTAAAAAATTAAAATCCATATGTATGGGATAAAATGGAGAGGTCACACACACCAAAATTCCAATGCCGTTTGTTTCGAATGATGGCATTATGGGCAACTTTCCCTTTTTTTATTTCTCCAATTTGATACGAGTCAATTATTTTTATAATCGGAATAAAATACTTTCAAACAAACCTATCCAAGAACTCTGCAGTCGTAGGCTTGTATGACGTGTGGGAAGGGACTGGACAGGCCTCCCTGTTGTGATGGCATCTGAAGGTGCCATGTGTCCTGGGCCATCGATGGCAGTTCAGGTGAATAAAGTGTGCAGCCCACTTCAGAAAGCAGAAGTAATACTAGGACTTTTGCTTCTTTCAAAGCCTCTTTGACCCAGAAAATTGACTTTTGTAGAATCTCCCGTTCACCTTTGACGCCAGATGAGTGAGACTGTCATGTCGCAGTGGTAGCGCCATGTACACGTGCATTATCTGATTTGTTCGCCATCTCTGGAACGGTGAGAAGGGTTAGTGTGTGCTCTTCTGTGTGCACAGAGGAAACCGAAGTGCAGGGACATTGCGTGCAGGCTGCGTGGCTATAAAAATTCCACTCACTCCAACTTGCCTCCCCGGAGGCAGACCATGCGCTTTCTGTAACTTGCCAATAATGATATCGAAGGAAATATTATCGTGCGGCTTTCTACTGAGAATTTTCTGGACATCGTTAGAAATGAAATCAATGCCGGGTACCTTGGGAAACAACGGATCTGTTTTCTCAGGGGAAATTCGGGAGTACTTGGCCTCTGACGACTGTCCTCTGTTCTGTTTTCAGGATTCTGTACTGCACACTGGTCATCCCCATGCACTACCTCGAGCCTTTCTTCTCCTACATCTTCCTCAACCTGCAGCTCATGGTGCTGCAGGTCCTGCACCTGTACTGGGGTTATTTCATCCTGAAGATGCTCAAGAGATGTATCTTCTCGAAGGTAAGGGCTGCCGCGTCCTGCCACTCTAACCAGCAGGCTTCGGCGCCAGGCAGGAGGTGGGGCTGAGACGTGGCACATCCAGTTAATTTATAGTCAACCAGAATTCTTTCTTTTCCCCAATTTCATCATTATTAACTTTTCTCTACATTTAGCTAGATTTTTTTTCATTAAGTAGGTCTCAGGTACTTTTAAGAAATTTCTGTTATTAGAGGACAAGTTACTCTTAAAAGATTTGTATCTAAAAATTGATCGCCCCTTTTAAAGAATGCCTTAATGGGTCTGACTTTGCTCTCGTTCGGGTCGAGCTTTGTGGGGACAGTTGAACAATATTTTAGAGGCTTAGGTTTACTTTTGGGGAGTACTTGATTTGCATATAATGTTCTCCCCAGGTTTTCTCCTGTTCTTGGAAGTATTGTACATCGTTTGGCTGTGCTTTTTTCTGAAAACATTTTCTTTTTATTTTCTTAAATAACAAATCGATAATACATTTTAGACAATATAAATTTTGTTTTGGTTCAAATTCAGTTCTGGTACTTAATTTCAGAACAGGGAGAGGAGGGTGCAGACAGGAGTGAGAGGCTGTCGCTGGCTTTGGGGAGACAGCCGGCGTCCAGTGGAGGACCGTTTACACACCAGCGACACCTGAGTTGTTGAGTGTCCCATGCTCCAGGGAGCTCCCAGAGATTTCTGTGCGACAAAAGAGAAGTTGACTCCAGGGCTAAGGGGAGGTTCACTGACTAGTGGGAACTTGACTTGAGCCTTAAATACAAGTAAAAAATGAAAAATCAGGTCACAGCCTCTGTGTGAAAATCATACATGGAAGGATCACAAGGCTCCTTCAAGGTGAAGGTCACAGAGGGCCCATGGCAGGTCACGTGACCACCCCTGTGTGGCGTAGCAGCGCATCACCTTCGGAATAAGTGACATGTTTGTAAAGGGTGTGCCGGTCATTTGTTTGATGAGCCCATTTTTGATCAACTCTCTGATTGAGTCATTTTCCTACTGTACATTGTCACTGTCTCAGTGACCCCTGAAGAGTTGACAACGATTGCACATTGCGACAGTTGACCACCTCCCATGTCTCACTTCTAGATCTAGACAGAGGTACAGGAAATCAGGTTACCCCCGGGGGACTCACAGACCAAATCCTGGAAGTTTCATTTTTTGAAAAACCTAAATGACTGACTTCAGCTTGTTTTTCTGAGTGTAGACTCTCTCCATTGAGGTTGGTGTGCCAAGAACCATGTTCATTGACTGGTTCTAGTTTATTAATATCCTGAATAGTTTTTCTGTGATCTCGGCCAAGGTTGTTTTGTCTCGAAGGGCCGGATAGAGCTGAAGTAACTGAGATAAGGATGAGAATCTGAGCAGTTAGACGACAGGACAGCCAGGGGTGAAGGAAGGGGGGACACTGGCCTGAGCCTGTCTTAACTTTGGGTCAAGCCTTCCCAGCGCTCCCGTCCCTTAGCAGGCAGACTCGACTTCCTTATTACCTGGTGAGTGACAGTAGTCATAGGTGAGTGACAGTAGTCACAGGCCCGGGGGTGGGGGCTGGAGGGACAGGGCTCCAGGCAGAGCAGACCAGAAGACACTCTCGCTCGGTGCCATCCCGATTTTCATACATCTGATCTCTAGTGGGCAGTACCAGGCCCAGAGCGCAACCCAGCAGGCGGGCGCTGTGGGCAGGAAGTCCTGCTCTCATGCTGTGCTCGGGAAAAGCTGTTTCCAATTGCCAGTTGACAGCAGTGCGGAGGCCCCCGCGCCTCCTCGGCTGCTCCTGTGACTTCAGCTGGCTCACACGTGCACGCTGTTCTCCATGGCGGTGGCAAAGTTGGCTGTGAACTCAGCCCGTTCCTCCAAGTCCGTAAAGTGCCTTTTACAGAATGCTGTTTGAAGGCACGGCTGCACTGTACAGGGGCCAAGGGGGACAGAGGTGGCAGTCCAGACTGTTAGAGGGACAACCGACAGGTCAGTGTCCAACGCTGTTTAATGAACGTGGAGCGTTGAACACACACCTTGATTGTTAGGAAGGTGACTGATCTTGGATATTTAGTAAAGAAGCCGATGGACTTCTACAGTTTATTTTAAATCTTGTAACAGAGATGGAGAATTTGTTCCTTTATGTTTCTTCTGCCTGGTAGGCCCTTAGTCATTTTTAATGTGCAAATGAATACATAATTTGGGGAAACAAACCACACTGGGATGGAAAGTTACAAAATAATTTACTAGTCTTTCCACAGTCTCCATGAGTTTGCATGGTAGGCTGAAAAAGACAAAAGTGATTGTACTTCTTAAGAGGGATTTCTGAAATAGTCACATCTGTCTGACTTTTCCTAAACAGCAGGATCACTGCACGCGTATAATGAATGAGAACCTACCATTTGCTTCTGTTGTCGAATACCTTAAAATAACAACATCCCCGTAATTTCAGGGCACTAACAAGTACTCACATGGTTAGCAGGCTTCTCGCTGCCCGAGAACAGGCACCGGTTCCTATAGAACGGCAGTTTCTGATGAGCCACTGGCCACACGGCATGGCAGGAGGTGTGAGGAGCTGCTAGGGCCGTCCTGTCCCTCTCTTTTGCCTCATGAGCGGTGCCTTCAGAGGGAGAGGTGACAGCGTGCCTTCACTGACATTACTTAAGAGAACTGGATCACCCTTAAGCTTCTCTTTTCTCCTTTGTAAATATCAGGCTGGGCACTGGCCAACCCAAGCACGTCGCTGGGACGTCTTCGACTGGCGCATTGCTAAGACCTGGAGGTCAAGGAGCTGTCTGGTCAGGGTGGAGGAGCGAGCCCCTGGGCCGCCTGCCCCCGCCACCTGCTCTTGACAGGCGGCCCTGACGCTCCCAGGCGATGCTTTGCACACGCCGAGCTGTTGCAGTGAGAGAGGAGCCTGCTCACACACACGGGGCCAGAGCCCCCACCAGTCACGCGTGCACCACATGGCAGAGCCAAGACCAGAACCCGGGTCTCTGACCGTGTAATACTTCTCCTTTCCTAATTATTTTTTATTCAGACAACTATTCTTTATTTGAAATAATTAGAAAATGAATTTAAAATATTTATATGGAGTTAAAAAGTAGTGAATACATAATCAAACAGAATAAGCAAGAACAAAAACAAAAATGCAGCACAAACCCTTTCACTTACTCTGGACTACCTACAAGCATAAGAAAATGTTTTATAATAATTTTTTAAATCCCAAATAACTTCCTACTAAGCAGTCAGGGTACCAGCTGAGAGTAGAGACTCTTGGTTTTCTCCCCTGTGAAATGGGGTGACGATGTCACTACCTTCCTTGTAGGGTCCCTGCTCCCTGCATCTGACCCCTAGTAAGCCTGTGATAAATATTAATGGCCATTGTCATTGGCACTGTCCCCAATCACTTGGGTTCTTTGTGCCCAGTCAGAGCCTGTGAATTCCCAGGGGCTTGGCAGTTGGCTCCCAGTCAGGCTCTCTCTCCCTTCCGCTCAGACAGTGCTGGCACTGACACTGGGTGTCAGAGTCCCCGACTGGCGGCCAGGGGCTCCAGGGACAGCTGGCTCAGCTGTCTTCCGCCCGCGGAGCGTCATGACTCACACTCTGCAGGGTCCTTTCGGATGCCCTCTCAGATGTCCGTACCATTCAGGAGCCCAGATCTTTGCTGCAGGTGACACTGGATGGAAAACCTGCCCTTTGCTGCAGAAGAAAGACCTAGAAATACCACAGAGACTAACAATTGAAATACAGTATTATAAAAATGATATCCTTTTATATTTTTAGGTTTCTTAATATGAGTTAACCAGTTTAATAATCTGTTCAAAAAACAACAGGGGAATTTGTAGACGTGTAATGATAACAAAAACAACTGTTTGGAGTTGCTTGGCTTAAGGCATTTCCCATTTGAATATTCTTCCCCACTACACATTCAGCTCCAACACGAAGTAGAGAATCCGAAAGAGATCCCTTCACATCTGCTAGGTTGCCACAGCGTCTCTCCGCAAGGTGTGGCGATTGTGTTGTGTGCCACTCACTTGCACACACAGTGTGATCTCTTTTATAGAGGAGGGAAGGGAGGGTGAGTGCAGTCACATGGCGTGGTCCAAGGTCACCCAGGAGCAGGCAGTCACGCCCACGGAGCCTGAGACCTCGGAGGCCGGCTTGTCCATGCTGTCCTCCTTCCTCCCTGTCCCTGCAGCTCTGTGCTATGAACTGATGTCCTCAGGACAAGCGTGTGTTTCTCCACTTGTCTTTAGTGTGGCTCACACTTGAGTCTCATCACAGACTTCGCTCTGTTATCTTTTTTTTTTTTTTTTTTTTTTTTGCATTTTTCTGAAGCTGGGAAACGGGGAGAGACAGTCAGACAGACTCCCGCATGCGCCCGACTGGGATCTACCCAACACGCCCACCAGGGGCCACGCTCTGCCCACCAGGGGGCGATGCTCTGCCCCTCCGGGGTGTCGCTCTCCCACGACCAGAGCCACTCTAGTGCCTGGGGCAGAGGCCAAGGAGCCATCCCCAGTGCCCGGGCCATCTTTGCTCCAATGGAGCCTTGGCTGCGGGAGGGGAAGAGAGAGACAGAGAGGAAGGGGGGGGTGTGGAAAAGCAAATGGGCACTTCTCCTATGTGCCCTGGCCGGGAATCGAACCCAGGTCCCCCGCACACCAGGCTGACGCTCTACCGCTGACCCAACCGGCCAGGGCCTTCGCTCTGTTATCTTTATCCACATCTCACAAGTCGTCTTGACAACGCCTCAGCCGTGGAGGTGGCACAGAGCAGCAGACGACGGCCTGGTGGCCCTCTGATGCCACCTACCATGGCCTGCCATCGCCCGTGGCTCTGTCTGCAGATGCCACACTTCCAGGTCTTCCAGCCGCACCTCCTAAGTGTGCTGCTGAGTCTTTTCCACCTACCAGTTCACTCCCGTGGTTCCTGTGGGTCTGGTCTGACTGACACAGAGTCAGGCAGGTCTGACGTCCCTTCTTGTGAAAATTCCTCTTCCACTGTTAGCAGAGCTGTGTTCCGAGCTACCGTTAATTCCTGTTGAGCCTGGAGTGGATTAAAACCTCTAGGTCTGTTTCACATGAGCAGAGCCGCATTTCCTCTGTCTGCTGATGGTGGTGATTTCTGCTGTACATCACATCCCTTCTTGTTAAACTTTATTTTTCTCAGTCAACTCATCCATTGAGCCTTTTGTTTAAGAATGGGAAAGCGTGACATTTGGTGGCAGGTGCTTAAACATCTCGGAGGACCTTTTGTCTAAAAGGCCTGTTAAAGGACTCCAGGAGCATTCCACATATGCCTGCTCATTAAAAAGAGTTGTTACTTTGCTGGATAGATACTTCCCCTGGGGGAGGATTGAAACCCTACTCAGGGCCACTACAGAACAAGGGTTACTGCTCACCACCGGGGGGGTTGCCCAGGGTGCCCCTTTTTACTTTAGACCAACTTGTGCCACTCTGGCTGTGTCGATGACCATGGACTAGAGTGACCTGTGCCTGAGAGAATTAAAAGAACAGTCCTCACAGGCTGGTCCTGAGGCCATCAGTCCAAATCAGTGGGCTTGGGACACAGACCTTGGAACTTCTGACCTTCTCTTCTTCCTCCAACTGAAGTGACTCTGGGCTGCCTCTCGGGGTGAGAACCCCTGAACCCAGTTTAGAGACCAGCTGGGTGTGTGCTTCCCACCCTGGATGGGTGTCTGTGGACAGCCCCTGAGTATGGGGCTGCTTTCTAACTGCACAGATTTCTGGGTTCCTCCCATGTTTGTGGAGTTGGTTGACATGACCTCAATCACTACCCCCATTCTGCACATATTTTTTTGCACATTTTAACAAGAGCAGTAGACGTTCATGTTATGTAGATGTTCTGTGCTAAACAGTTCTCCTAAATGAAAAATCAGACTATTGAAACAAGCACTTGGAGATCCTTTTCTTTGGAGAAAAACAGAATTCCTTAAATAATTACTATTCATTTCTCTGAAGAATTAGAGACATAGCTCATTTCTCAAGATGATTGTCCTCGCGGTCATTTGTGTGAAATACAGACAAAGGCCAGATGTGCGTCTCACTAAGAGACAGACCTGATGGTGTTCCATCCCGTGAGTGCTCTGTCCTGTGAGTTCCTCAGTCTGCTCATCCTCCCGTGTGCAGGCGACGCCTCCAGAGTGTCCATCTGTTTGTCCTGGGGACATGGAGAAGGGTTTCTCTCAGAGTGGAATTCCTGAGCCCAATTTACGAGATGCTGCCAAACAGTTGTTTTCAAATCAAGTGTCTGAGAATTTCTCTTCCCCACATCTTGCCCAACTCTTGGCATTTACCAATTTGTTGAGTTTAGGATTTTCTTTGCCTTTTCCTGGTTTCTAAGATTGAGGATGTTCCATCCTTTATTAGTCAACAGCATTGCCTCATCTGGGAAATGCCTGCTTCTCTGTCGTCTTAGGTCGCTTTTCTTTCTTAGTGGTGCATCTGAGTTTTGTTGTTGTTGTTGTACGCTCATATTTGAAACAAACTTTGTTTCAATTATAACGCACAGTTTCTGGACTAGGTACAGAGCTTCTCTCGTGCTATTGTTATTTCCTACGTGTTGCTTACCCAAGTCCTACTCATTTGTTTTTCAGAACAGTTTGCATATCTTTGCTTAAACTTTGTGGAACTTTCAGGCTGTAGAATCTAGAGGTATTTTCTAAAGGTTGCAAAATGTGGCAATTTAGAGGAGACACTAATTTTAATTAAATCCCTGAAGCAAATCACGCTCATGAGGTCAAACCATTTCATGCATCCAACACAGTTTGGTGATTACCACGACCTGGTGTGTTTTAAATTTATTTTTAGGTAACATAAAAGACTATGAAAGAAATCTATGGATTTTTATAAATCTCTGATATTTTATGTATTTTACCTGCTGCCACTGAGCTGTGTCACTCAGCCGGTGGGACCAGTCCTGTTGCTTTAATGTCATCTGAAAAATGAACAAGTCTGACCACCCGCCCCCTAGAACCCAGCTGGCCCTGAAAATTACTTTTTCTCTTAGAAACTCATTTTTTTAAAGCCAGTAAGCCTTTGCTAAGTGAGATCATTCCTTAAGGAAAATAGATACATTGATACAGCCAGGGTAATGAAAAATAAAAAACCAACACATCAGTGGAAAATGGAACATATCCCGTTTTACACTGGTGAACTGAAGCAATTTAAAAAGCCTCTTTTGAGTCTGGCTCTGAAATTCAAGAGGAGGTGCTCTGTGCACACAGACCAGTCCCCCAAATTGTGCACCACGAGCAAACCAAGCCAGTGTTAAAGCCACTTGGAGCCAAGATCCACAGACTTACCAGACTGGAGACACTGCGCTGACTCTTTACTGGGGACAGCCGGGAGTGGGGGCGGTGGTCAGGGCCCTGACACTTTGTGTCGGACAGCTCTGCCAGCAGCCAGAGCTAATCACCTTATAATCTGACAGGTTCATGCGTTTTCCCACGAGCCCTCCAAACAGGCAGGACAAGTGGGAGAAGTTGGACGTGTGTCCTGTGCTTCAGAGCTGCTCCACTGGGTCATTTTCGCTGTGCACCTACCCCGAGAACATACCCTTTAGAGGGGAATTTTGGCTTCAACGTGACTTTAATCTGCGGGAAGTGATTTTGGTCCCAGTTTCAGGGTTTTGTATTTCTCTCTGAGGAGGGGATGCTCTCAGATGGCTGCGATTTCATTGGCCCCGTCCTCAAGATGCACACCTTCGCTGCCCTCGGAGTGCCAAGCAGATGACACTTTCAGGAGTGACGTAGGGGCTCCACAACCCCTATTTTGTGTGTGTGTGTGTGTGTGTGTGTCAGAGACGGGGGGGGGGACAGTTAGGGACAGACAGATAGGAAGGGAGATGAGAAGCATCAATTTTTCGTTGCGGCATCTTAGTTGTTCAGTGATTGATTTCTCATATGTGCCTTGACGGGGGCGGGGGGCGGGCTACAGCAGAGTGAGTGACCCCTTGCTCAAGCCAGCGACCTTGAGCTCAAGCCAATGACCATGAGATCATGTCTATGATTTCACACTCAAGCCAGTGACCCCTCATTCAAGCTGGTGAACCTCCGCTTAAGCCAGATGAGCCCACACTCAAACTGGCGACCTCGGGGTTTCGAACCTGCATCCTCCGTGTCCTAGTCTGACGCTCTATCCACTGTGCCACTGCCTGGTCAGGCTTCACAGCCCCTATTAAGATTAATTAACAGTCTCTCCTATGCAAGTAACTTCTTCCTCATTTTTTTATCATTGTTTTAAATCAAAGGGAGAGGCTGGCAGGTAGGAGGGAGGACACCTAAAAGACTTTGCAAAAATGATATTCATGCACTTCCAATCGTGGAATGAATAATATCATTAATAACGTAGGCTAGAAGACCCAGGCCAAGTTCAGTTGAATGCTCGATATCTTTGCTAATTCTAGAAAGAAAGCTATCTAAAGTTTTCTAAGTCGTGAGTGTTCTCTGGGATGGCGGCTGGAGCCTTCAGTGGTCCATTCGGGAGGGCACAGTGAGCAGTGCACTGGGATGGGCTCCAGGCGGCCACAGCCCTGCGGCTGTTGAGCCCAGGGCTGCCCATCACTCTTCAGAGAGGTTGTGGGGCCTTCTTTGCACAGGTGTTTGCTTGAACCTTTACAGATCTATGGAGGATTCGGGGCCCACAGTTTCCAGGAGACACATTCTAACAGCCCAGTGACAAGAAGTGGGGGAGGGAGGGATGCTGGCTTGCAGAGAGGTAAGGGGGGTGGGGTATGAGGCAGGAAACGGGCTGATTCTGTTATAAAGTAGTGCAGTCTGCGGGTTACATAGGGACACCAGGTAGGTTACAGAAGAAATTTGAGGAGTTTATTAATTAACCAGCTAGCTAGCTACATGGGACATGGTCCCAAATCATGTAGGCTCTCATACAGTTCTGAGCCTTCTTTTATACAAAATCAAGTACTGGTTGGGGTGGGTAAGGCGGGAGCAGGTTACAATAGTCAATTACTAACAAGCTTACAACATCTATCTATAGGATCTATTTAAAGGAAGAAGCATTCTTGCACATCAAGACCACAAGATAACACAGTAGTGATAATTGTTTTAAATACCAGGCAAAGACATTCCCAAATCTTCTAGTGTTTACCACCCATCCTTGTTGCCACAACAAAATGGTTAACTTAGGATAAGGAGAGAAGCTAAATGAAATTAGCTTTGCTAAAAGTGTTGGGGCTAGTCCCCGCTTGCTTAATTTACAAGTTTTATACATATAAAGAATTGCAAAGGGGATGATTATTAGCATATAAAATGTTACAGAAGGCAGGTTTTCAAGCAAAGGGGAGTGGGCTCGTGATCCCTTTGTCTAGAGGTGTATGTCACTCTCAGGATTCCAGGAGGGGAGGAAGAGTTAAAATCAGTGTAGGAATCTTTAATTAAGATATGTAAACATTGTCTCCTAAAGGCTCTTAAGGATGGGGAAGAGAAAGTTTTCAAGTATTGAATAAGTTTTACCTTCTTTGCTGTCTAGCAAGGAGTGGCCTCAGTCCTTCCAGTGATGATTGGTTACTAACTTTTGCCCCTTTAATCCCTTTCTCTAGGTTTTTTTTCTTTTCAGAGAGGAGGGGTAAGGTGGCCTGACTCTTCCTTTTAAAATACTAATGTTAACAATTTTTTTGCAATTCTTCGGCACCTTATCACAATTTCCAGTTAGGCTCACTGCTAGTGCAGCACCGCACCTCCCGACGGAGGGTTCCGGAACACGTGGCTTGCCTGAGAGCAAGCATTCAGAGCTCTTGTCCCCTCTAGGGCCAACTTGACTTGTTTTTTATTTCTTTTGAGCGTTGCAGTTACAGGAAAAGAGAGGCCTTTGCAAAAAGGTGCTTTGCAGCCTCTGGAATGCAGTCTGTACCTCAAAGTCTGCTGATGTCAGCTAACTAGAAAGGGCTCATTTTCCCTAGCGTACCTCAGCCGGTGTGTTCAAACTGTGGGTTGCAAAGTCACCAAATCCGTTCCATTCATCTCTGCCATCATTTTTTTTAAAGGAAATTAAATGGAATAAAGCACATCAGGGTTTGTCTCCTATTGGCACATCTGATTAGGGGTGTAAGGCACAAGATTTTGTGCCTTAAAGTTCGTCCTGATGGAGCCAAGGTCCGAGTCAGAGCAGGATGGGCAGGTGTGAGGGGTGGCTCAGCTCAGTGGGAGGAGAGGGGAGGGAGCACTCGGGTGCAGGGAGCTGACCTCAGATGGGCTCAGCACCGTGTGTCCACCTCCTGGGACCGTGTCTCAAGCTGTCACACAGACGATGCCAGCAGGGGTCCATGGAGCCCTGTGGCTCAGGGTGTCTGAGCTTAGACCAGGGTCTCCGTTCTCTCTGCCTCTGTGTGGCTGGCTTTGTACTAGTGACTTAGGCCCTCTGAGCCTCAGTTTCCCCTCTCCTAAAGAGAAGGGCTTCTGCCGCAGGATTGCTGTGAGAAAGAACGCTGCTATTCACACCAACTGCTCCCTCCAGCGCCCGGCACACAGACGGTTAGAGCAGCTTTGTTCTTAGTCGCCAAAACCCGAAAGCAGCCAGGACGTGCCCCAGGTGAGTGGGTGGGCAGACCGTGCATCCAGGCAATGAACTGTTCTTCGGTACTAAAAGGAAGTGAGCTCCCAAGCCGTGAAAAGGCACGGGAGACTTCAGTGCGTATCACTCAGTACAAGAAGACAATCTGAAGAGGCTGCGTACTGCCTGGTTCCAACTACACAGCATTCTGGAAAAGACAAAACTGTGGAGACAGTGAAAAGGCCAGTGGTCCCAGGGTTTGGGGGGAGGGCGAGCAGGTGGGCACAGAGCACTTCGAGGGCAGTAACGGAAAAGCCTCTTTCAGGGCTTCGCAGCTGTTCCTGTCATAGCGTGGATGGGACACGTGATAGAATGAATACAGTGTGGGGTTTTATCGCTGTCTGAACACCACACAATTTTCAGTGTCCATCACTCAGGCTTGTCTGTGTGCACCCAGCTGCACACCCATCAGACGAGCTCTCACGCCTAGGTGAGCCTTTCTGAACTCGGCTCGTCACGGCTGGCAGCAGCTCCCGTGCTGCTGGACCCGCACCCCTGCGCTGGCCTGAAATCAAATCCCCAGTCACACGACTGACCTCTAACCACAATTCCAAAGAGCAATATAACGCCACAGCTGCATTAAGAAAAAAGTGAGATGGAAGCCGTTTCTGATCAATATGCACTTCACGTATAATGTGTGCGTGACTCCCCTCCACAGTCTGCCAATGGCAACAGATGCCGTGTTTGCTGACAGGTGTGCAGGCTGACCACGAGAGGGGCAGCCACACCCGGTGGCATGGGTGTGCTGCATGGGGTACCCAGGCATCACGGGGAGCCTTGCCGTCAGAGGCTTGGTTGTCTGAAACTGTGAAGTTCCAAACAACAACGAAAAAGTATAGTCTTCCTTTGATTTATGGGCGCAGTTGCATTCCTGGGAAATTGAGACTATATTAAAACCATGCGAGGATTACTGTGCTTGGATTTGAAGGGGACCTGGAGTCTGGGCTCGGGTGATAACAGATGGGACTTCACCCACATGCCGGGCCAGCAGCACATTTGGACGTTGTGCAGGTTGGGGGTGTCCGGCATCCGTAGCCACTGCTCCCTACAAGCCAGTGGTGCCCCCCACCATTGGGACTCTGGGGCGCCATACATTTCCAAGGGCTCCATCTGGCCCAGGACCTCTTCCTGGAAGGGAGGGCGCTAGAGAATGTGGCTCAGGGCGAGGGGAGCACCCTGCCCAGCTTACTTCTCAGCCAGAGCATCTCTTTGGGTCCCAGACAAATGGACAGGAGAGGCTCCAACAGCTTTACCAGAGAGGTGTCAGTTTCTTTTTCCTGATTCAAATTTCCCCTTGTTCCCTACAAACTTTTTTTGAGAAAAGAAGAGAAGGCCCAAGCGGCACCTCTGCGAGAGCATGTGCATATGTCAGCCAGTGTGGCCTTTTGCCAGAAGCCTCATGTGCAGGGGGGCACGGTCACCCCGACTCCTGGCGAGCCATGGGGAGGGTGCCCTCCTCTGCCACATCTTACGGCCACCGGTGAGACGCCCAGGTCATTCCTCAGCATTCACTGTCGCCTGGGTCTCTTGAGGCCCTTCCTGCATCTTTGTGGAGGAAGAGCAGATGGACAGAGACAAGCTCGTGACGCTAGCCACTGTGCAGAAGCCAGCAGAACGAGTGGGTAGACGTTGGTCCTTCTCAAAAGCCACATTTGCGTGAAGATTGTGCACAGAGGAATGGTTTGGTTACGCACCCTAAGAATCTCTGCAGGCAGGCAGTGCTATTCCACAGGTCACAGAAGGAAAGAGTAGCTCATGTGGTTACGGATGTTGTCTTGAAAAATGGTGTGTGAGGAAAGTGCTTTTTTCTTTCCCAGTCTGGGTTCAGATAGAGATGTTTGCGAGCCGGTGTGGAGGGTGAGGCCATGTCTGATGCTGGCCTCACCCAGAGCCTGAGTCCCGAGTGCTGTTTTAATAGCTCATACCATCTTCTGTCTCCTGCGATGATGTTTGATCTGCAGCCAGCCCGCCACCCCTCTCGCAGGGCGATGTTATTCTAGAGTTTCCCTCACAGCTCTGAGAACAACGCAGGAGAGGAGGAGAAACATACACCCCACAATTAAGAACTCCTTGAAGGCGTCCCCACCTAAAGACAATAGAAGACATCTTAGTTGGCACCAACAAAAAATCTGACGATCAGGATGTGCCTACACGAGTAATACTTTACTTAGCAAATGTGTAGTGAAAAAAACGTCTTGTTTTCTAAGAAAGAAATACCTTTAAGGTTTATTTTAAAACTGATTTTTTTTTCCTGTTGGTATACAGTTCTGTGAATTTTAACTCAAGTATAGATTTGTGGAGTCATCACCATAGTCAGAATCCAAAGCAATTCCCTCACCCTAGATAATGCTTCCTCCAGCCTAGTTAGTTCCTAGTGACCACTGAGCTGTTCTCCATTCCTGCAGTGTGTCTTTTCAAGAATGTCACATAAAGGACATTAGTTTGTCTTATTCTAGGGGACAACTGTTTCCCTCAATACCAATTCTGTTCCTTTTTTTGGAACTGCGTTAGCTATGCTACATTTGAGTTCTTTGCCTCTCCTTATGCATTTTAGAGTTGGCTTGTCTATGTAAGAAATCTTCCTGAATTTTTAGTTGGTATCATGTGGAATCTATAGGTCAGTTTGGGGATAATTAGCATGTTTACTATGCTAAATCTTCCCACCAGCAAGCATAGTATGTCTCTCCAATTATTTAAATCCTTGATTTTTTTTCAACAGAATTTTGTAGGGTTTTACCTATAGGTCCTATACATGCTTTGTTATATTTATATCTAAGTTATTTTATTTTTGGAACTATTGTAAATATTGCTAATTTTTGAATTTCAGTTTTTAGTTGGACAGTGCTGATTGTGTTGGTTTCCAATGGCTGCTAAAAGCAAATACCCACCAACTTGGAGTCTTAACACAGTAGGAACTTACTCTCTTACAGGAGTCCAGATCAAAGCGTGGCAGGGCTGTGTCCCCTCTAGGGGCTCTAGGGAAGAGTCTGTTCCTTGCTTCCTCTGACTTCTGGAGACTGCCAGCACTGCTTGGCTCGTGGCTACAGCACTGCAGTCTGCTCTGTCCTCGTGTTTCTCTCCGCAGTGTCATATCCTCCTCTGATCTCCTAGAAAGACACGTGTGATGGTGTTTAGGACCCATACGGATAACCCAGAATAACCTGCTCATCCCTTGGTCCTTAACTGCATCACATCTGCGAAAACTTTTCCATGGAATGTAACATGCCCAGTCCCAGGAATTAGGACCCAGTATCTTTGAGGACATACTATATTTTGGCATAGTACAGCAGTGTTTAGGAGGTGAGATTGTGTGTGTGTGTGTGTGTGTGTGTGTGTGTGTTGACCTTGTATCTTGCAATCTTAGTGCTAAACTTAGAGTTTTTTTGAAAGATTCTTTGGGATTTTCATCATACATAATCATGTCATCTGCAGTAGAAACACTGTATTTCCATTCTGTTTGGCTTTTCTTTCTTTTTTGCCTTATTACATTGAGACTTCCAAAACCACATTGAATAGGAGTGTTGAAAGGGGAATTCTCGCCTTGCACCTAATCTTAGGGGGAAGCACTCAGTCTTTCTCCATTATGTGTGATGTGAGCGTCTAGTCTTTGCCGAGGTATTTGTTTTTATCGTGAATGAATGTTGAATTTTGTCTTATGACTTTCTGCTTCAATTGATATCATCTATTTTTCCTTCTTTGGGTTATTAATACAATAAATTCATTGATTTCCAAATATTGAACCAGCCTTGCATTACTGGGACAAATCCTACTTTATTGTGGTGTGTTGTTATTTTTACACATTCCTGGTTTTGATTTGAAATATTTTGTTTAGGACTTTTATGTTTATGTTCATTAGAGATAATTGGTCTATAGTTGTCTTACACGGTCTTTGTCCGTTTTTTTGTATCAGGGTGATTCTGGCCTCAGAAAAAAATAAGTTTCTCCTCTTTTACTTTGTGAAAGACATTGTGGAGATTTGATTTTATTTCTTCTTTATATGTTTCATAGAATTTGCCAGTGAAACCATCTGGACCCAATGTTAATTATTTTTCAGAAAATTTTAAAGTACACATGTAATTTCCTTCATAGTTGTATGATGATTCAGGTTGCCTATATCATTTTGGGTGAATTTTGGTGTTTGTAGTTTTGGGGGAATCAGTCTGTTTATCTAAGTTGTGAACTATACCTCTATAGTCATTCACCGTACTCTGTTGTTAGTCTTGAAACACCTATAGGAGCGATGGGCATTTCCAGTCTATTTTCTGGTCATTTTTGCCTTCTTTTTTTTTTTTTTTTTTTTTTGCCAACCTTACTAGTGATTTATCAATTTTTTTTTTGATTTATCAATTTTATGGATCTTTTCAAAGAATCAGATTTTGGGTTTATTGGTTTTATTTGTTTTATTTTTTCTGTTTCTGATTTCATATATTTATCATTTTCTTCCTTTTGCTTGCTTTGGGCTTATTTTGCTCCTTCCCCCCCCCCCCAGTCTCTTAAGGTACAAGCCCAACCTATTTAAAACTTTTCTTCTAATATACACACTTAATGCTATAAATTGTCTTAGAAACACTGCTTTAGCTGCATCCGACAAATTATGAAATATTGCATTTTCATTTTAGTTTCAAATATTTTCTAATATTTCTTGAGAGGTACCCTGTGACCCATTGGTTATTGGTGTGTTGCTCAGACTCCATGTTTCTGAGATTCTCCTACACAGATTTGATAGTGCCTTCCAGTTTAATTCCATGGTGACCTGATGCATACTTTGCCTAGCTTAAGTTCTCTGCGTGTGTTCAGGTCTGTTTTGTGTCTCATGATGTGTCCTGTCCTGGAGAATGTTTGGGTGGTTGGACACTGGGTTTTCTTTGAAGGGGGTGTAGCTCTAACCTGGGCCCACTTGTTTGCTTATTCACTGAAGGCCTGCTGGGAGCTTTTCACTCATAGCCCATTCCCTTTGTCTAGAACATCCAGGACGTGAGGAGCGATGATGAGGGTGAGTATGAAGAAGAGGAAGAGGAAGAGGAAGAGGAGGAGGAAGAGAAGGAAGAGGTCACCAAAGACAAAGACAGAGACTGTTTAAAGAATGGGCTGGGGGCCGACAGAAACCTCATCCCCAACGGTCAGCATGGCCGTTAGCTTGAAGCCCACGTGGGTCCTGGGCAGTGTGTGGTAAGGCTGCTGAGAGCCAGACACACTGCCCCCATCACTGTGACCCTCAGGACTCGTGGGGACCTCAGATTCTGCCCTTCCTCTTTCTAACTGCCCCCAAGATGTATTTAACAAAATGTTGTTTAATTGTTTAAGATGTTAAATATAAACGTTCCCATGAATTTATTGCAGTTAGGACTCAGACTGGTCAAAGATTTCAAAGATTCCTCCTGAGAACCATTTGGGTTCTTTTTTTTTTTTTTTTTTTTTTTTTTCATTTTTCTGAAGCTGGAAACGGGGAGAGACAGTCAGACAGACTCCCGCATGCGCCCGACCAGGATCCACCCGGCACGCCCACCAGGGGCGACGCTCTGCCCACCAGGGGGCGATGCTCTGCCCATCCTGGGCATCGCCATGTTGCGACCAGAGCCACTCTAGCGCCTGAGGCAGAGGCCACAGAGCCATCCCCAGCGCCCGGGCCATCTTTGCTCCAATGGAGCCTTGGCTGCGGGAGGGGAAGAGAGAGACAGAGAGGAAAGCGCGGCGGAGGGATGGAGAAGCAAATGGGCGCTTCTCCTGTGTGCCCTGGCCGGGAATTGAACCTGGGTCCTCCGCACACTAGGCCGACGCTCTACCGCTGAGCCAACCGGCCAGGGCCATTTGGGTTCTAATTGTGTTTATCTAGAGGAGCCAGTGGCGTTGTCAGGAGCTCACTTGGCTGTGGGCCTTTCCACTGCCCGCCTGGCCATCCTCAGCTAGTGTGAGACATGCCACGTTAACCCACGTCCTCCAGGTGTGTTTGGCCGCAAAGGGCAGCTCATGTCCCCAAGATGAATTAGAGGTAGCAGTGGGACAGGGCAGGAGGGTCAACCCAGGACCAGGTCCTGGCTCACAGGCCACTTTCTGCCCTGGGCTTTTCTGAACCTTCTGCCTGGCTGCTTCACCTCTCCCTGGGAATAAGAATAGCTGCCCCGCCTGCCTCACATCAGTTCCCATGAAATGCCTCTGGAGATACCTAGAAGTGCAGATGCCAAGAAGGCTGTTTCCATTTCATTGGGAAATTATTTGTCAGGCCCCCAAAGGTAATTCTCCAACTCCCTGGGGGTTCCACTCCCTCAGGCCCGCTGCAGAGGGGGTGTTTCCTCACAGCTGCCCTGAACCCCTCCTTCAGGCCGACAGGGGTCCCCAGCAGGCCATGGTATCATCCCCCCCCCCTGTCCCCGGGGCCTCTGGCAGGGAGGGGAGAGTGTCAGACTAGAGATCAGGTTGCTCCCTGAGCCATCATCCCCCAGGCAGCCTGAGCTCATGGTCTGACATGTTGTGAGCTCCTGACCAAAAGGGCATCTCAGAACAGCAGGACAGTGCCACCCTGTGTCACCTCTGCTATCCGGCCTGGTCCAACCTCAGAACAGTGAAACGGAACAAAAGAAAGGCCGGAAAACACCCCTGAAACTGTCCAAGGACAGGTCACCCTGGGGCCACCTGCATCTCTGGGAGCAGGGATGGGGCTGGAGGCTCACTCAACAGCTGCTCCCGGTCCCCCAGCGGCACCTGTCCTGAGTCCACATACAGGGTGGGCTGCAGAGACCCCTTAGGTTGCTGTGACTGAGGACAGCCCAGCTGGCAGAGGGGTCTGGGCGATGTGCAGCCTACACCCCCGAACCCAGCCTCTGGCATATTTTGGTGACACTGCGCACCTCCATGTTGTTTCTCCCAGGGCCTGTATTTAAAGCCAGGTGAGAGCTAGGACTGTGAGGACCCCACACACGGGCGGTGGCCCGACGGCCCTGAGCACAGTCAAGGTGTCTGAGTCTTTTGTTTTTCACTAAAAATGTTTTCCTCACACCTTCGGGTTAAAATTAAAATCAAAACCCTTTATTCAGAATTCTTGCCCCAACAGAATGCCCGCCTCCGAACCACCGATAAAAACGGTGGCGTTTTCTCTATGTGACAATGTTTGCTTCTATGAGGACAGTGCATCCTGTGTCTAATGTACATTAGAACCTAAAATGCCATCATTCACCGAAGGGCATAACTGTGGAGCTATCATTAATATCATGTCATTATTTCATTTCTTTTTTTGGTGGGAGAAGAACACACAATGATGTTTTAATGTTTTTGGTTTTGATGTTTTTAGTTAGCGGAGTATTTTTTTCTTTGATTTATTTTGGCCTTCTCTCTGTACCAAATATCTTCTCACTTAAGGTAAAAACAAACAAAAGAAACCTGTTTATTTGTGCCCTCTCCTCCAGCTCTTCTTTTCTTATTTGAATATGGAAGGTAAAACTGATATGCCCATTTCAGCCATCCTGACCCAGCCAGAAGCACTGGACTGCCTCCCACAAGGCAGATAAGCAGTGCCCTGTGGGACTTCTGGGGTTGATTTTACAGCAACCTCTCTTTCCACAGGAAGCAGGGGCTCACAGTGCCAGGTGACTTGATCAGAATGCAGGCACTGTGCCACCAATAGCATCATGGTGGTAATGACTTAGGGTAACACAGAGACAGGACCCAGCACACACAGTGCTTGGCTTCCTAGAGATCATGGCTGGTCTCACCTAGTTGTGGAAACCAACACCTGCCCGTCCCCTAGAAACACTCTGCGGGCAATCAGGGAACATCAGGGCTGTGGGCCTGGGGCCACTGTTCTGCGGGCAATCAGGGAACATCAGGGCTGTGGGCCTGGGGCCACTGGACACCAGACAAGAGGTTGTCGGTTGGTCTTGACTGGGGCGAACCTCTTGGCCACACATGGTGCCGACAGACAGACAGACACCTGTGGGCGGGAATCTAACCGAGGTCAGGGCGTCTGAACCCTGAGGTGCAGGCACTATTGAGGTTCTTAGAACGGGGACTGATCCTAAAGTGATCTCAGCCGCCTTGACTGTGCCTGCCTTTCAGAGGTAAAAGGGTTGAGTTGAGGTCCACACTGACGCCCAGCTGGCTGTCGATCAGAATGACCACTGGCCCATTGCTGGCCGCACATTTAAAATCAGTTCTGGAGTGAGAAACGTACACCGGCACTTTAACTAAATCTAGTGCTTCTGAGGAGCAGTCAGGACTGTGGGCGCCCCCTCCCCCCCCCGCTCCCATCTCTCCTAGCAGGTCATCCGTTCCTAAGAGGAGGAGAATGCTGGAATACAGAATATGTAATCTGAAATGAACCTGTCCCTGTAGAGACAGCAATGGGGAGCATCTGTTCCTGAGAACGGCTGTGGCTGTGGTCCCGCCCGCTCTCTGACGACTCTGGGAAGGCAGGGTTTGTCCTCTGACTTCCACTGTCCCCACCAACCAAGAGGAGGATCTTGGGTTTAGGAAAACAATACCCCCCTCCCCCCAGAGGAGCTTTTGTTTAATGAGGAGACCTAAGCCCAGCTAGGTGAAGGACTGACCCTGGGCAAACTGTCACCGTTGGTCCTGTCTGGATCCCCTCTGTTCCCTTTTGTGAAGGACTCGCGCACGCACACCCTTGCTGTAGCAGCTGGGGCCCCGTCAGGATTGGTGGAGTCTATGCAAAGTGACTCAAGTTTTCCCACTTGAAATTTGAACAGGGACCCCCAGGCCTTCGCCTCAGGCCTGGCTGGGAGCCCCCAGTCTGGAGCTGAGCCTGCCAGCAGGCTGCTTACCTTGGTGGGGTGTTTTGGCCCTCTGCCCCACCCCCCCTCCAGTGACATTCATGTCCCCATCAGAGCCACGTCTGCTGACATCCCCCAGGGCCCCTGTGGACAGCCACGCTCAGCCCCAGGCCCTGCGAGCAAGTGACTCAGCCTGTCTCCTGCAAAGAGCCAAGGCTTCTGGCCCAGAGAACGTTAAAGGATCTGTGTGTCAGTCTACCCCGCTTCCCAGTGAGGCAGAGACCCGCCTCTTTCCCGGGCTGTGGTCTCAGCACCCCCCACACACACACACACACCTGCTGCTCTAGAGAGGCCCTGTGCTGAGCTGCCACGCTCTCTGTCCTGAGCAAAACTTTCCACCAGCTGGTCCTCCAGCTCCTGTTAAGAAGGGGGGTGGGACAAATCCAGAATCCAGACGTGTTTCATGGGAGAGAGGGGAAGTAGGTGACAGAGAGACAGGGAGATCAATGACGAAGTCTCCACCGGGCTGCTCTGGGAACACCTGTCCCTGGACGATTGCCTGCGATGCCCACCCAGCAACAAGTCTGGGACTTGGGAGTGGAAGACTGGAGACCCTTGGCTGGCCAGTGTTCTGGGCGGGGCATTGCCTCACATGTTCTGGTCCCACTGGTCACTGTGGGTGGTGGAAAGAGCCCCAGGAACTCACGCTAACGGGTCCTCGTGCCTGGGGCTGGTCTTTCATGAATACCTATTCAAGATATTTAATAATAATAATAAAAAAAGCTCTTAGAAAACTGGGAATTTCCTTGGTCAGATAAAGTGCATCTATAATGTAATCTTGACCACACAGCCTATGTGCTGGTGAAGTACTGAAAACTTTCTCTCCCTGAGATTCTGAAAGGGACAATAACGCCGCCTGTCACTACTACTGGTCACTGTGTCCCGGGGTCCTGGCTAGCGGACGCGATCAAACTCTTATAGACATGCTCAGAAATAACGTGTAGTCTGGGCAGCCCACGGCCAGTCCTTGAACTGTGGACACAGAAAGTTAACCGTCACGAGGGGGCCGCTGGCAGCCCTCCCTGCCTTTGGATCCGGAAGGAGATAAGGAGATGTTAGCTTTTTCATCCGGGACAGCAAGCAAGTCCGTCTGAAGGGCGGACGCTACCTCCATCTTCCGAGGCGTTCCGCTGTACAGATACCCTTGAAAAGATCGTCTGGGGCAAATGGGGCCAGTGACTCTTGACAGGAGACGCAAGAAGTGAAAGCCCATGAGAATGATCTTCCAATGGCTCTGGTCAGCCTGGAAACACAACTTAGCATCCTAGCTCCCTGTCTGCCTTCCGGGAGGCGGGGCTCAGACCAGCTGCACCTGGCCGGACCAGAGCCTGCCCAGAACACCACCCGGGGTGAGACCTGTGTCTCAGAGCTTGCTCATGACCGTGTCCTCACACCTTCCCAGAAAGGGACCCTGAGATACACTCAGGGGAGCTGAGATCCCACTACGGCCCGAGGACTCTCTTCAGGCTCCCTTCTCCTGAGAGCCCGTCTCTTACAGGGGCCCCAGCGCTGTGTGCTTTTGCAGAATCCAACACTGTGTTATTTGGGGACACACACTTAGGTAGCAGGGATCTGAGAAGGGAGGCCTAAGGTCCAGACCGCGGCAGCCTCTGGGTGGGAAAGGAGGACGGCGCAGAAGTCTAAGGGGGGCGTGAAGATGGGGCTTCTCAGGTGCTTAACTGTCCTATTCCTCAGCCCAGGAGACGCGTTCCTGAGTGTCCATTTTGCCATTGCAGTCATCCGCAGTGTAACAGCATTGCAGTCAGTGACGGACCATGTACGCCATGACAGTCTCATGAGATTATAGCGGAGCTGGAGAACTCCGCTCGGTGTCCTCATGGCCACGGCCCCGTCAGAGTGCAGTGCATTGCTGCGCACGCCTGTGGTGATGCTGGGGTAGGCAGGCCCATGGCGGCCAGGCCTATGAAAGCATGGCCTGGGCCGTAACGGTAGCGAGGTGCTGCCTCCGCCCGGGTTCCCAGACACACGCTGCACGAGGTGGGCCCAAGGACGACGTCACCCCATGACGCACGTCTCAGAACGTCTCCCCGTGACGCGCGTCCCAGAACGTCACCCCGGGACGCGCGCGTCTCAGAACGTCTCCCCGTGACGCACGTCTCAGAACGTCTCCCCGGGACGCGCGTCTCAAAACGTCTCCCCGTGACGCGCGTCTCAGAACGTCTCCCCGGGACGCGCGTCTCAGAACGTCACCCCGGGACGCGCGTCTCAGAACGTCACCCCGTGACGCGCGCGTCTCAGAACGTCACCCCGGGACGCGCGCGTCTCAGAACGTCTCCCCGGGACGCGCGCGTCTCAGAACGTCACCCCGGGACGCGCGCGTCTCAGAACGTCACCCCGGGACGCGCGTCTCAGAACGTCTCCCCGTGACGCGCGCGTCTCAGAACGTCACCCCGTGACGCGCGCGTCTCAGAACGTCACCCCGGGACGCGCGTCTCAGAACGTCACCCCGGGACGCGCGTCTCAGAACGTCTCCCCGTCGTCGAGCGGCGCGTGCCTGAGCTTGTCAAACGGACGCATGCCTTGTGTGTCCTTCTCTGTGCTCGGGTCCCATCCTACTGTTTCAAAACAAAGTGAGTGAGAACGAAGGGTTGCTCCTCCCACTCTGGGACCTTGGTGGGGTCCCGTCGGAGCTCAGCTGTTTTGTTGTGAAGCGGGAATAATTGTACACGCAGCCTCACCGTCAGGTGTGAGCAGGGGCCCGGGTTCTGGCAGGGCCGGCCACAAGTGGCAGGGTAGGTCCAGGTATAGATGATGGATGACCACTACTTCCTTTGATCGCTACGTCTGTTAAATAGGCCATGGCAACAACCTCATCATACATATCTCTAAAAGAAAAGAAAAAACAATCCTGGGTTCAAATCCCGGATGAGCCCCCAAGTGTTATAAAGTACTGCGCCCGGATTCTGAAAGGCACTGTACCTCATTTCATTGAGTATCATGTAGAGACACCCAGTCCAGATAAATTTTGAAGAGATTTATTAAAGGAGGAAATTTTAAATATGCTGGCCACATATGGCTGACACGGGGCATCTGCAGGCCCAAATGGTGCAGCCCCCAAAATAGTTCAGGGGCTGCTTATACACCCTTGATCACACACGGGCGGGGGAGAACATGAGGTCAGGGTACACGCTGGCAACATTTGTTTAGGGGATACACAGAAACATTAAGACTTTCAAGGTAACACAATCGAAGATGTTTACAAATCTTTCAGGGTTCCTCTTCCCTCACTAGCCAAGAGGTATTTTACCCTCAAGATTCCAGGAAGGGGGAGGAACTACAATCAATGCAAGGAGGTATGTAAATTCTGTCTCCTATTGAAAGAGAAGAAGTTTCTCAGTTAACCTTTATTTTAGGTTTAAAACTGAATGACCCATTGTTCTTGCAAGCCAGAAACTTCTACATTCTTCTCCCTCCGCTCCCTAAGGAGGGACTGGACAGGAAAGCCTGACCTTTCCTTCTAGAATATCAATATTAGTTTGCAGCTTTTTGGTACCTTACAACATCCCCACTGGTTCTATTTCCTAAGTCCAATCCTTGACTTAATTTACTGAAGAGTATGAGGCTGTTGTCTAGGGATATTAACTTATAACATGTAACAGATATTTAACAGATAGCATTAATAGCGTATAGTTCACTAAAGAAACAAATATTACTGATTAATTTCCTATAAACTATACAAACATTTTGCAACTTACATAAAACTAACTGGCTTTTATAACCATTTACCTTTAGTCAAAACTCTTAATTTTAAAACCTTTAACTTTTAGTGACAATTAAGTTGGCTTTCATTCTACCCTAGTTTTCCTTTTCCCAAAGTCTGATTTTAAAAAAGTCTTTAGTGAGTTTTTTCATACATTCGCCGAACGTAGACCAACCAGCTTCCGGTTTGTGGTTGGAGTAGGACATGCCATTTTTCTACCTTAGCAGCAGTGGGAGTTGTCAGGATCACAGTGTGTGGACCCGTGCATGTGAGAGTCAGTGATGTACTTGATCTCCTGGTAAAAAATTATGGGCTTTGGGTCCAGAAGGGACATCCAAGAGCACAGTGGTCACTGCAGTCACTCTTGATTCATCTTCCCAGGAACATGCCTGGCGGGTGTCTGCTGTGGGGGGTGGGGGAAGAGCCTGTGGTCTGCTGCAGGGGGGAGCTCCGCCTCCCCAGGCCCCCATGAGCGGTCCACAGGCCTGGGAGCCAGAGAACATGTGGTGACAGAGGGCTGTAGGCGTGCACGAGTGACCTAGCAGGGGAGAGAGCAGCAGAGCACACCAAACAGAGTGAATGGTGGGGGGGGGGGGAGAAAGAGTCAGGGGAGGAGAAAGAGGTGGGAGGGTGGGGCGGGGTCTGAAGGACCCCACAGGTCTCAGAGCAGAGCAGAGTGGGCAGAAGGCCCCCTTCCCCTCTGTCCCTTCCCTTAGCCCTTCCGAACTCTTCCCACCCACCCTCTCCACGGCCCCCCACCGCCCCGGTCTCCAGCCCCCTTGCTCTTTCCTAACCCCATGCCCCCGCCAGTCCTGGACTCCCCCCACCTCCAGTCCTGGACTCCCCATCTTTCTTCTCAGGGATGCCATTCGACCACAGCTCAGGTTGGTGGTGCTTCTGGCCATCGGTCCATCTGAAGAACTCCGTATGTGCTTGGCCGCCCCCCCCCCTTTGACCTTTTCTTTGGTTCCTGGAAACTTGTTCTATCGTAATACAATATTTCCAGACTGAAGAGGGGCGGACGTGCCCTGCCTCCACTCAGCCAAGTTCAAAGTTCAAGGCCACCACCCCTAGCCTCCCCTATCCCCTCACACACACACACCCCCTTGCCTCTCCCCAGCACCCCTGCAGGCGACCCCAGTGGCCCTGGTCTTGGCCCGTGAAGCAGAGCATTAAAAATGCTCCAGGAGGGGCTGTCTCGGGTGGTCCTGGGGATGTGAACGTCCTGTTCTCAGTACCTAGAGAAGCCAACAGGGCAAGTCAAGTAGGAGGGTGAGCTGGACCAGCAGGGGGGTGCGGGCAGACCCCCACACACACACACACACACTGGGGCCCTGGGTGGGTGGGGTGCAGGGCCACCTGGCCGCCTCTCGGGGCTGCATCAGGACGGGGAAGAAAAGGAAGTGGAGGTTGAGCGACACAGGACACCTGGCCTGGCCTCTAAACCCCTGGCTTTGAGCACGGGCTCAGGGGGCCATCCCGGCCCTCGGGGCCCATTTGCAGCTTTGTAGAACTCCTAGCTCTTCGCCTGACTCCCACATCCCACCCCATCCACAGCAGGGGTTTGGGGGGCACCTGGGGAGAAATAAAGCGAGGAAATCATGAAATCAGGTCCAAAGGATAAAAGATATATATATATATATATATATATATATATATATATATATATATCTCCCCCCCCCCATTCTGTTCTTGGCAGCAGCTTGCAGAGGCTCCAGGGACAGACGGGGAATCTGATAACCATATAACTTCACCTTTCGATAGCCGGGCTTCGTCCAGGCTGCAGCCAGGTGCATGTGTGCAGAGCCAACCAGAGAGTTGTTTCCACAAAACCCATTCGTCTCTCGGCTTGGAGTGTCTCTCTGTCCCTATGCCCCGTTCTGTCCCCCTTTCTTTTTCTTCCTCCCTTCAACGCTCTTTCTCTCCTCTCCCACCTTTCTCTTGCACTTCTTCTTTGCCCTTCCCCCAGAACGAATCTTAGTTAGACTTAGGTTGGATTTCATCACATGGCATGGTACCAATTCTAGGGCCACCCAAAGCCCTCTTCTGTCCTCCTCTGTGCTTTCTTTCCTAATTCTTTGTCTTCCACTCCCCAAGAGAGAGAGAGGAACCCAGTCTACCTACTGAACGTGTGTCTTTCTAAGTCCATGTTCTGGCTTCAAAATACAGTATGGCTTTGAGCTTCAATTACATAGAAATATCAGCACGTGACTGGCATGTGAAAGGCAATGTGGCTCTTGCAACCACTCTGTTGAGCTGCGGTCAACAGAAGATACGTCACAAAGCTGCCTGTGTTTTAAAGCAGACTGTTCGGTAAGTTTGGACATGTCTACACTCATAAGGTGACCGCCATACTCATCACCTCCACAAGCTGCCTCCTGTTTCTTTGTAATTTGTTCAGCTTGTTAATGTTGTGGGTTGCCATGATTGGTGTTAGAAATAGTAAAAGAAAATGCTTGTCATCAATAAATAGGTCCTTTTGCGCTCACTTCAGCTCGGTGGATTGTCTGATCCTAGCAACCAAAGTTCTAGGGTGAATGTAGTCTGCTTATGGAGACCCGACTTGAGTTTCTCTGCCCAGCTTCGCATTTTAAAGTTTCATGCGACCTTATATCTAAGAAAGTTCTGGGTGACATATATATAAGAAAGGGGAGAAATCCTTGAACTGTCGATGATTTGGCAAATATTTATTGAGTGCCAGCTCTGTGTCAAGTGGGGTCATAGGTGCTGGGTGCGGAAATTCAGTCCTGGGCCTCCGTGCCCGGCAGGGAGCTGTGGTGGTAGAAGCCGTGTTACCCACACAACGGACCTTCCTTGACCTTTCCCTTCTTAGCTAGCAGGAGAAACGTCTTGACACGTGGGCTTTGGTGTTTTTAAAGCAAACCTACCACATAGGAGAAGCGCCCATTTGCTTCTCCACCCCTCCGCCGCGCTTTCCTCTCTGTCTCTCTCTTCCCCTCCCGCAGCCAAGGCTCCATTGGAGCAAAGATGGCCCGGGCGCTGGGGATGGCTCTGTGGCCTCCGCCTCAGGCGCTAGAGTGGCTCTGGTCGCAATATGGCGATGCCCAGGATGGGCAGAGCATCGCCCCCTGGGGGGCGGAGCGCCGCCCCTGATGGGCGTGCCGGGTGGATCCCGGTCGGGCGCATGCGGGAGTCTGTCTGACTGTCTCGCCCCGTTTCCAGCTTCAGAAAAATGAAAAAAAAAATAAAATAAAAAAAAAAAAAAATAAAGCAAACCTACCTGCACCTGGTAAGTTAAAATCATTCTAGGGGCCCCAGCCGGGTGGCTCAGTTGGTTAGAACATCGTCTCAGTACATCAGTGTTGTGGGTTCAATCCTTGGTCGGGGCGCATACCGGAGTCAACCAATGAATGAATAAATAAGTGGAACAAGTTGATCCCTCCCCCCCCCTCTCTCTCACACACACACACACATTCTCTTTCTCTCTCTAAAATCAACACATAAATAAAAATTAAAAAATATAAAATTATTCTAAGGAACAATGACAATAAGTGAATCCAGAGGGCAAGATGTTTTGGATGCTTTGTTTATCTCTGACCACTTACCAAGTCTTGGCGTCTTCAAAAGTTTCTGATGTTACCCAACTGTTTTCTTTCTTGCTTGCTTGCTTTCTTGCTTTCTTTCTTTTTTTTTAACAGAGGCAGAGATAGACAGGGACAGACAGACAAGAACGGAGAGAGATGAGAAGCATCAATCATCAGTTTCTCGTTGCGCGTTGCGACTTCTTAGTTGTTCATTGATTGCTTTCTCACATGTGCCTTGACCGCGGGCCTTCAGCAGACCGAGTAACCCCTCGCTGGAGCCAGCAACCTTGGGTCCAAGCTGGTGAGCTCTTTGCTCAAGCCAGATGAGCCTGCGCTCAAGCCGGCGACCTCGGGGTCTCGAACCTGGGTCCTTCCGCATCCCAGTCCGACGCTCTATCCACTGCGCCACCACCTGGTCAGGCTTCTTTCTTTATTTAATAAACATAATCCAGTACCTGAAACATACCAGGACTCTCTTAGGCCCTTGTTTTCCATTTTCCAAGGGTTGTCTGAATTGCTAGGCTCATGTCAAGGTCAAGTTTGAAAGGGAGCTCACCTAAGGCAGTGGTCGGCAAACTCGTTAGTCAGCAGAGCCAAATATCAACAGTACAAGGACTGGAATTTCTTTTGAGAGCCAAATTTCTTAAACTTAAACTATATAGTTAGGTACATTGTTATTAACTTAATTAGGGTACTCCTAAGCTGGCCAAAGAGCTGCACTCAAGGGGCTAAAGAGCCGCATGTGGCTCGTGAGCCACAGTGTGCCGACCTCAGATAGAGCACAATCATCTTAGCGTTTCCATTACGACTCTGTAGAGACCAACACATATTGCAATTACGTTGCCTTCTTGTGTAATAGGTTGGGTTTTGTTTGTTTGTTTGTTTGTTTTTAGCATTTCTGCTTATTTTCTGGGTCTGAGATGCTAAGGTTTTTCTCCTATGGTGTCAAACCCACGCAGGCATGAATCCAAGCATCCGCACTTCCTGCTCCACAAGCAGTCAGTCTCCTCTCTGACCCTGAGCCAAGTCTTGGAGGAAGGACCACACGTAGGGACGAACCTGCTGTTCTTGCAGGTGTAGTCACCCTGGTCACCATTCAGGTTGCTTCCGGGTGTGCCGAGCCCCTGATGGCCACCTCTTGTGTGCCGCTGTCCAATGAATGTTGGACAGACAAGCCTTGACTCCATCTCATAACCCATGTCAGCATGTATTACGAATCTGTGTTCGTTCGCTGTTGCTGCCTGAGTTACCCGCAGTCTGTAGCAGCTTAAAAACTTGATTATAACGTGTATTTGCTTGGATTTTGCAGGTCATGCAGTCAGCCAGGGCGCCGCAGGATTGGCTCGTCTCCGCTTATGATGCGTGAAATCGTCTGCAGGTCTGACGGAGGTGGGAAGGTCCACTTCCAAAGTGGTTCAGCGCCGTGGCTAGTTAGTGGGTTCTGGCCGGTCGGTTTCCTTTTCATGAGGGACTCTCCACACGTGGGCTTCTCTGTAGGGCTGCTTATGTGATCTTGTGCCATGGCTACTGGCTTCCGCCAAAGTAAATGATGAGAGAGAAGGAGAGAGAGAGAGAGAGAGAGAGAGAGAGAGAGAGAGAGAGACTGTTTTTTTTAAATGTCCTAACTTCCAGAAGTTACAAAGCATCCATGCCAATATCTTCTATCTGTTAGAAGCAAGTCAGTGAGTGTAGTACACTTTCTACGTAGTGGGATTAAGCTCCACCTGTGAAAAGAGGGTCATCGTTAGCAGGCGTATTTTAAAAACCATCCCAGAATCTCACTTAGTTCTTTGTCCAAGTTGACAGACCGCTGCCTAACACCACATACCGAATGTTCTGTCCCGACTGTACCAATTTGAGCCATCACCCTTTGCACTTATCTAAAATCAAATCCACATTTGGGTCAGTTGTGTTCTTCAGCTTGTACTTGCATTACATTTGAGTCTAGTTTATCAGACCAGCTGCTTTCTGTGAGTCCGTGAGAAAGAGAGAGAGAGAGAGAGCACGCTCTGGAACCCTGAAGGGCAAGGCTGAGATCAGAGAAAGCTCTCAGGGAGGGCAGGGGTGTTGTCGAATGAGAGAAAATATGTCGCTTTTCTCAACTGTTCTTAAGGGAAGGAGTTGGTGTGGCTGAAGGTCTGTGCTCCCGCTGACCACTCTAGTCCAGGGGTCCCCAAATTACGGCCCGCGGGCCACATGCGGCCCCCTGAGGCCATTTATCCGGCCCCCACCGCACTTCTGGAAGGGGCACCTGTTTCATTGGTGGTCAGTGAGAAGAGCATAGTTCCCATTGAAATACTGGTCAGTTTGTTGATTTAAATTTACTTGTTCTTTATTTTAAATATTGTATTTGTTCCCGTTTTGTTTTTTTACTTAAAAATAAGATATGTGCAGTGTGCATAGGGATTTGTTCATAGTTTTTTTTTTATACTCCGGCCCTCCAACAGACTGAGGGACAGAACTGGCCCCCTGTGTAAAAAGTTTGAGAACCCCTGCTCTAGTCCTTGTCCCGCTCATTCAGAAACAAAGAAACTACAAGCGCCTCATCTGAGGGGGCCTCTAGCCCCCTTCCAAAAGGACACAAAGATAGAGTTGTCTTTTCAACAAGAGTGACATTCAAAAGCCATGGACATTCAGTAACAAGGCAGGCTGGGACCTCAGGGGTATAGTTTTTGGGGAGAGGGGTTCAGTAAAGGTGTGAGGGAGGAGGAAGGCTAGGGAGACCTCAGCAGAAACCCTGGTGAAACAAGTCAGAGCCAGACTTTAAAAAAAAAAAAAAAAATCAGTGTTTTGCGGAGTAACTGGATTCATTCTGCGACATCACTCCAAGGGCCTGATTGGGTGAGCCGGAATTTCCAGACAGTGGCGACTCCCAGGGTCGGGCAGCCATGGCCTTGGTGGCCAGAGCACCCCTGCTCGGGGAGGCAGACCCTGCCAGCACCCTGGACGTGGGGAGACGCCACAGGCAGACCCCACAGGGAGAGGCTGGGGATCAGGATGCCGGCCAAGGAGACGCATTTTGGGCCGGATTCCAGGCTCAAACAGGGAAAGGGTGAGATGAAAATGAGAAATGAAACAGGTCTGGGGAGCAGAGAGCGAGCTGGGGCTTGCCTTTCTCACCAGTCCTGGTTCAGGAAGGCGGGACTGAGGCCGGGCGCCCCCTGCCGGAGGGCATGTGACATCTCAGGGGCTGCCCGGCAGGATGGATGGGTAACTCCTGAACCAAGTGAATTGCATCTCCAAGAGGACGTTGTCACGGGAGATCTCCTCTCTTACCATGTCTCCTCACCTCCCTCCCTGGCCAATGCCTAGTGATCTTTAGAGTTTCTTCCAGCTACAAAGAGATCAAGTGTACACACGGGTCCAGGCACCTGCACCCACCAACCACTAGCTCAAGGAAGCCCTGGGTGGGGAGATTAAAGAGGGTCCAGTTTGGCCTTTCTGTACTGTGCTGCCCGAGGGGCTGTCTGCTTTCAGTAACAACGACAGCACCGGTCAGGATAGTGGCTACCAACATCCAAACATGGCCGTCAGGGTCAGTTCCAGCAAGTTGATGGGAAAGATCTCTGTCCACCAGAAAAGAGTTGTCCACCCCAAAAAACAGGCAGACAAGCTGAAAAGTGAAGGGGCTTTGTCAACAGAGAGCGCAAGGAATTGTGTTTGACCCAGAGCCAATGAAGGCAGCCGCCCTTATGTCACCTTCAGACCTCTGCTGCCCCCTGTAGGGCTTTGGTGGGCTTGTTTGTCTTGTTTCTCATCTTCCCCTGAGCCCTGACCCCTCCATCTGTGAAATGGGCTTAAGCCTAGCCCTTCCAAAAAGTTAAGACAAGACAATGTGTATGTGTATGTTAACGTAAAATGAAATTCCAGCCAATGGTGATTTCTTTCTAAAGCATTTGTTATTGTGGGAAAACCTATGTAATGTAAAATGGACCATTTGAACTTTTTAAAGTGGACGGTTCAGTGGCATTAAGTAAATTGATGTCATTGTGCCACTATTGCCATCATCCATCTCCAAAACTGTTTCCTCTTCCCAAACTGAAACTCTGTGCTGATTAAACACTAACCGCCCGTCACCTCCCCCAGCCTCTAGTAACCCTCATTCCACCCCATGTCTGTGAATTTATCTACTCTAGAGACCTCACAAAAGAGGAAGAAACTCTGTGCTGATTAAACACTAACCGCCCGTCACCTCCCCCAGCCTCTAGGAACCCTCATTCTACCCTATGTCTCTGTGAATTTATCTACTCTAGATACTCACAAAAGAGGAATCACTTCGTGTTTGTCTTTTTGTGACTGATTTATTTCCCTTAGCCTGGTGTCTTCAGATATATTCCCAGAAATGGCATTGCTAGATCTTTTGGTAGTTCTATTTTTTCTTTTCTTTTCTTTTTTTTTTTTGAGGAACCTCCATACTGTTTTCCACAGTGGCTGTGTCATTTCATATTCCCTCTAGCCATGCATAAGGGTTCCCTTTTCTCCACATCCTCACTAACACGTATTTCTTGTCTTTTTGATGCTGGCCGTCCTAACAGGTGTGAGGTGATGCCTCATCGTGGTTGTATTTGCATTTCCCTGGTGATCAGTGGTGTTGAACACCTATTTGCAATTTATTTATTTTTTTACATTTTATTTATTCATCTTTTTTTTTTTTAATTTTTTTTAAATTTTTTATTTATTCATTCTAGAGAGGAGAGGGAGAGACAGAGAGAGAGAGAGAGGAGAGACAGAGAGAGATGAGGGGAGGAGCTGGAAGCATCAACTCCCACATGTGCCCTGACCAGGCAAGCCCAGGGCTTCGAACCGGCAACCCCAGCACTTCCAAGTGGACGCTCCATCCACTGCGCCACCACAGGTCAGGCTATTTATTCATCTTTTTAGAGAGAGGAGAGACAGAGAGAGGAAAGAGATAGAAAGAACAGAGGGAGGAGCAGGAAGCATCCACTCCCATATGTGCCTTGACCAGGCAAGCCTAAGGTTTCGAACCGGCGACCTCAGCGTTCCAGGTCAACGCTTTTACCCACTGCGCCACCACAGGTCAGGCTTGAGCACCTATTTGTATACGTGCTGGCCATTTGTATATCTTTGTTGGAAAAAAAAGTCTATTCGGGTCCTTTGCACATTTTTAAGTTGGATTGTGTGTGTGTTTTCTATTGAGCTATGTGAGTTCCCTCTATATTTTGTATATTAACCACTTACCCGATTGAAAAGTGTTTTCTCCCATTCAGTAGCTTGCCTTTTGATTTTGTCGACTGTTTCTTTGTGCAGAAGCTTTCAGATATGATGTCATCCCACTTGGTAATTTTATTTTGTGCCTTGTGCTTTTAATTTCATATCCAAAAACATCATTGCCAAGACCAATGTCAAGGAATGTTTCCCCCGTGTTAGCTTCTATGAGTTTTACAGTTTGGGGTTTTACTTTAAGTCCTTAAGCCTTTTCGAGTCGATGATGATGACAATGATGATGATAATGATGATGATGATGAGTGTGTTTGTGTGTGTGGTATAAGAGAAGGACCCAATTTTATTATTTTGCAAGTGGTCACCCATTTTTCCCACTACCTTTTTTTTTTTTTTTTTTTTGTATTTTTTCCGAAGCTGGAAACAAGGAGAGACAGTCAGACAGACTCCCGCATGCGCCCGACCAGGATCCACCCGGCATGCCCACCAGGGGCGATGCTCTGCCCATCTTGGGGCGTCGCTCTGCCGCAATCAGAACCATTCTAGCGCCTGAGGCAGAGGCCACAGAGCCATCCTCAGCGCCCGGGCAAACTTTGCTCCAGTGGAGCCTTGGCTGTGGGAGGGGAAGAGAGAGACAGAGAGGAAGGAGAGGGGGGGTGGTGGAGAAGCAGATGGGCGCTTCTCCTGTGTGCCCTGGCCGGGAATCAAACCTGGGACTCCTGCACGCCAGGCCAACACTCTACCACTGAGCCAACTGGCTAGGGCCCCCACTACCATTTTTGAAGTGACTGTCCTTTCCCCCTTGAGTATTTCTTGGCTCTGTTGTCATGTATGAGTTGATCATGTAAGCACGGCTTACTTCTGGGCCCTCAATTCTGTTCCATTGGTCTATGTGTCTGTTTTTGTGTCATACCCTACTGTTCTGATTATCATAGCTTTGTAGTATAGTTTGAAAACAGGATGTGTGGTGCTTCCATCTTTGTTCTTCTTTCTCAAGATTGCTTTGGCTATTTGATGTTCTGTGTGTATGTGTGTGTGTGTGTGTGTTTCTACACAAATTTTAATTTTTTTTCCCAATTTCTGGAAAAATCCTAATGAAATTTTGATAAGGATTGCATTGAATCAATAGATCACTTTGGGAGGGACAAGAAAACTTTTAATGGTGACCACTGAACACAATGAGGAGGAGCAAAGAGAAGTCAGACTCATGGGCCAGATTAAGACCTTTACTTAGAGGGTCTGTTTCTCAGCCTCCAATGTCTGCCTTTATGTTCCACTTTTTATTGTTGAAACTGAACATCTGCAACCCACATCTACATACTCTGACTCCGTTACACTTTCTTAGCTTTCTGTTATGATGGCAAAGGATAGAGATATGGGTTCAAGGAAGCAGGTATTGGAAGTTGCTGGTGTGACAATGAGTGTGGGGTCCTAGTCAAGGTCATACCACCGATAGATTCAGAACCAACAGACAGTGGCTTCAATAGTGGAGCAGTAGACACGGGTCCCCGGGGCTCAAATGCGCCCGGGGGCAGGGACAGCATGTAATCACCAAACTCACACTTTCCGCTCTTCCCAACCTTTGTAATCCATTCTCTATGTTCAGTTCCCTCTGCTGAAGATACCTAGAACGGTATCAGTTATCCTGGCTGGACCCCGACGAAGCATCCTTTCAGATGCAGTTTAATATAAAAAGAACACTGGACCTTAAAAACGTTTGATTTGTATCCTCTCAGACCTTTCTCTAAGATTTTATCATGCAAAATATCTAATACTGTGTTTACATAAGTATTATCATATAGGTATTATTTTGCAAATTGATTTTTAAAATTTTTTTGACAAGTCGTCTAGGAGATATCTCTCCATGTTATAAATATAAGATTATTACATTTCTTTTCATTGATGGCTGGGGTTCTGTTAGCCATTTATCTCATGATGCACTCTTGGGTTTTTGCTTTTTTTTTTTTTTTTTTTTTTCTGGGAAGAGGGTGCCGTGGTGACCGTTCTTGTACATGTGCCAGTGCTTCTCTGTGCCAACACACCGGGAGGGGATTACAGAGTTGCTGGGTGTGTGCATTTTTAAATTCTACTACAGTCTGCCCAATTGTTCTTCAGAGTGGCCACGCCAGCTGACTCTCCCACCCACGGGCAGAAGAGTGTCCTCTCCGGTGTCTGAAATTTCTAAGCCCTCTAGTTATGTACAGTGCAGGGGATGAAATGGTCCCTTGCCGTTGCTTTAGTTTGCATGCCCCTGCGGACTAATGCATCCATTGGGTTGACACTGACTGCTTCAGGCTGACTCCCACGGCAGAAGTAAAAGTGGGTGCTACTCCCTGCTGTTCAGTGGCAGGCCTTGAAGGTGGCTCTTTTGCCAACAAAGTGACATCAACAAGCTCACTGTGATTTCTTGGGCCACCACCAGCAGGTGCTGCTGAGCCTCCAGTTGGCTGAGGCTGCTGTCCAGATGGGAGGGAAAAGCCCCAGCCTGGCCATGAGCAGGAATTGTGCTGAGGTTTGCAGGAGCTGCAGGTGCCTCGCAGTGGCCAGCTCCTATGCGGAGCAGAAAAGGATCCACTGGCCGTGCTCCCCGGGGGCACACAGAGCAGCTGGTGGGCAGTAGTGATAGTGGTGGGCTTTATTGAGGAACTGGGACACATTCCACTCCCTGCGTTCCTTAAACATCATGGAAGCTGGACAGAATTCATGGCTTGATTCCTTCCGATGGGTAATTCTGTGATGAATTTGGAGAGGCTGCAAGCAGAGTCCAGAGAGGGCTGCTACCTCTCTGCTTTCAGAACACAGGAAACAGGCAGGACAGGGAAGGGAGGGGAGAGACCTGAGAACTATTATGCTTTAATTGTCTTGTTTATTTTTTACAAGATGCTTCTCGGGAACCTAAAGGAGTCACCTTTCCTGAAGACCTCAGTTGTAGTCTGGGGTGGGGGCAGGGAGAACACATCCTGTTGCTGGAAGACTTGGGTTCAAATTCAGACTTTGCCACGTTGTACCCCTGCTTCCTAAACAGGGCTAATACTCCTTCCTGCCTTCAAGGGCGTGTGCTGTTCCCAAGGAGCAGCCCCTGGCTGGAGGTCAGGACCACAAATTCTAGCTCTTGTTCCAAGAGTAACTTACTGGGTGACTTAGCAAGCTACTTTAAGCTCTCTGTCCCTCAGTTTCTCAATCTGTAAGAGGGTATGATTATGTCTGTTCCTTGGCTTCTGTGCGGATAAAAACTATAGGAGGTGTGAAAGGTTTGGATAAATACAGCTGTATTGGATGTGGCCATCAATCAGGTGCAAACACAAGAGTGCCAGAAAGTGCCCAGGTGCAAACAACCAGAACTAGTTTCATTGTAGATGCAGAGAGAGTATGTTCCTATTGATGAAACGGTTCGCCAGGACGATTTCCGGCCCGTCTTCTTTTGCATCTAGGCAAGTAGGGTCAGAGGATTTCAAAAGTGAGGAGAAATTTTGAAGATTTAAGTCATTCCAGTAAGTGTTCCTCCCAAGGTATCCTCCCGGGTCCTCCGGGATCGCGCGCCACCTGGTGTTCGCTTCCCGCCACTGCCCAGAAACCACGTGTAAGAAAGTGCTTACAACCTAACTACGCACCCTGGTTTTGACCCGTCTTAGCCAATAGGGAGTGGGGAGGCGGGGCAGCGGAAAGCAAAAGCCCAATCGCCTCCTGCCCTTCGAGAAGAAGGCGGGGTTTGGGGTTTACCACGTTGGGTTTGTCCGCAGCGCTAATTACTTTTTCCAAAGGCAGGAGGAGGGATTCACTCCGGCTGGCGCCGCTGCCTCGCGCGCTCCTGCTCTGCGGCCACCGTCCGGGGGGCTGCTCCTCCCCAGTACCATGTGTGACGGTGCCCTGCTGCCGCCCCTCGTACTGCCCTTGCTGCTGCTGCTGCTGGTTTGGGGACCGGACGCGGGCACAGGTAGCTCTCCCTCTCCTCCCACCGTCCTTCTCTTCGCCGGCGTCTCTCGCGACCACTTGGCTTCTGCGGGTCCCGCGGCAGCTGGGCGACCCGGCCCGCCCGCGCGCGCAGCCCGGCTCCAGCCACGGACGGCTGACCGCGCCCGGGGCCGCGGAGGCGCAGGCCGCAGCCGCAGCCGCGGAACGGAGCTCCGAGCCCCGCGGGAGGCGGCGCGGGAGAGCTTCCCCGGGTGGTCGGGCCCGGGCGGAGGCGCTGGCGGGCGCGGAGGCGCCGGGGCAAGGGAAGGGGAGCGAGCGCCCGCTCGGGGCGGCGCTGTCCCGGTGCCGGCGCGGCGTGCCCGGCGCTGGAGCCGCGCGCGGCGGGCGGCCGGCGAGAGGGCGGGCGGCCGGGCGGGCCCCGCCGCGCTGACGCGTCTCCTCTCTCCCCTCAGCTGTTGGCGACCGGGCGGCCGACGTGGAAGTGGTTCTCCCGCGGCGGGTGCACCCCGACGACGTGCACCTGCCGCCGCTTCCCGGCGTCCCCGGGCCCCGAAGGCGGCGGCGGCCCCGCGCGCACCCCGCCGCCCTGCGCTCCCCGCCCGGCGAGCGCGCTCTGCTGCTGCACCTGCCGGCCTTCGGGCGCGACCTGTACCTGCAGCTGCGCCGCGACCTGCGCTTCCTGGCCCGCGGCTTCGAGGTGGAGGAGGCGGGAGTGGCCGGACGCCGCGGACGCCCCGCGGAGCTGTGCTTCTACTCCGGCCGTGTGCTCGGCCACCCGGGCTCCCTGGTCTCCATCAGCACCTGCGGCGCCGCCGGCGGCCTGGTACTGCCTGCGTCCCCTCCGGGTCTGCCTGTCGGTCTGTCGCGGCGACGGGGGTGGTCCCTAAGGAGGGCTGGTATGGGGGTGGGAGCGCCTCCGTGGGAACTCCGGCCTCCAGGAATGCTCTACCGCCAACCCGAGGGCCGTACACCTCAGGCAGCCCAGGGCAGCGCAGGTCTAACGGGACCTGCCAGGCCCCTAGACTGAGAGGCGCCCTGCGCCCGGGGTGTAGCGAGAACACACCGCATCTGCACGGGGGTGGTGGGAATTCAGTTCCCTTCTGTGCTTGTGAGTCCTTCTGCACCTGGAAGAGGAAGGTTGGAGAGCTCCCCTGACAGGCCACTAACCTACACTAATTAACTGAAACGGGAGATCCGGGGTGGGGGTGGGGGGGCTCATACCCTGGTTCCCTTCCACCACAGGTAGGCACTTGTGTACCTCCCACCCTGAGCCAGGCCTGAGGGGTGCTTACTTACTTCGGTGATGAGATTTTCCCTGTCCCCAGAAGCTCCCTTGCCGTGGCAGTAGCTCCTCTCTGTCCCCAAGGCTGCCCTGCTGCATTTGAGGTAGGCGCGGGAGGTGTTCGGGGGCAGCCGGAGTTCTTGTGCGCCTCTGCCTGCCCTGCCTGCTCTCTCAGTGCTCACTCGGCCACACTGGTGCCTTCTCAGCTTCCCCACGGTGCCCGAGAAGCACACGTGGCAGGCAGATGGGCTGCCCCCAGCAAAGCCTGGTGCAGGCTTAGGGCACAGAGCGCACAGTTATTTCTCTATCAACTGTCATGACCGGCTGCCGGGGAGGCCGTTTCTGGTATTCTTTTGTGCCTGTCTTTCCCAGGCAGGAGAAACTGCTTCTCCCACCGCCACTTTATCTGCGTGCAACATTTAGAATTCCCTAGCCCTTACCCACATGGGCTGCAAGTTGCCTAGAATCTGCCACAAAGCCAGAAAACAGGGAGGGGGTCCGGGGGAGGCAGAGAGTCCAGGTTTTTTTATTTTAAAACTTTTGTATGGATTTTTCTGACAGAAAGAGAGAAGACAATGATTTGTTGTTCCACTTATTCATGCATTCATTGGTTGATTCTTGTATGTGCCCTGACCGGGGATTGAACCCTCGGCCTTGGCACATAGGGATGATGCTCTGACCAGTTGAGCTACCTATCCAGGGTGGGGGGAGTTCAGGTTTTTATGCAAGACTTCTTCTTTCTTCTGAGCAACATTAGGGAACACAGGGGCAGTGTCCTAGGACTGGCTTTCCCTAAGGCCCCTCTCAGGGCTTTTCTGCCTGCTGGTCAGAATGGGATCTATTTTTTGCTTAGCTGGGAGGAATTGATTTCTTTGGTTAAAGTAGGAAAATGGACCGTGGGAGGGTGGGGGGCAGAGAATCTGGGGCCGTGGGTGAGAAGGCTTAAGTGGAAGTAAGGAAGGCTCAGAGCCCTGTAGGACTCGGGTCAAGGCTGTATCATGTTCTGGGAGGGACTGAAAGGCCTACATCATTTTTGCTGTTTTTGCCAAAGCGTTTAAAAGTCTAGGTCACATCACTGTACTGTACATGGAAACATCTGAATCCCATTTGCTGCGGTTTTAGTGAGTTTCTGTAGAGGTCAGAGTTTATATTTCTCGGTGTAAAGTTTCCAGCGAGCAGCTATCTGTAGAGGAGCCAGGGGTGGAAATGTGGATGACAGGGGTTTAAAGCCCCGCAGGGGGAGTGCCAGGCCCTCTCACAGATGGCATGTGAGAAACCAGGGTTCATTTCAGTCCTCCGGGCTCTCTGGACCCATCCTTCCCTTTGGCGCCATGTGAGGGCGCTGTGCTTTAGATAAAGGAACCGGGCCAAGAAGCTGAGTTTGGCGGTGCCAGCTGCGGGTGGACCTCTCAAAGCGGAGCCTCTAAATTCCTGCTGGAGCAGACACTTTTGTTGTTTAGTCTGCCTTGTTCGTCCTGTCCGTCCGGTGTGTGAGCTGGTTGCCGGACCCGTCCTGAGTGCGTTGGCTGAAGGAGGGAGGGAACAGACAGCCTAGTGACTCGGGCGGACCTCTGGGTGTCCAGGCGGCCCAGGGACGCGGGCGCAGAGGGAGGGCCGAACAGGAGCGTGTGCCCACCACGCGTGCGTCACGCCCCCGCACTCCTCTTATGTTGGTTCCCAGGAGTGCCTGACACAGTTCCAGTGGGTGGGCACGGGTGAGTCACTCTGGACCATGGACGAAGCAGCAATGGAAGAATGGGAGGTGTAAGTGGGTGTGTGTGTGTGTGTGTGTGTGTGTGTGGCGTGTGTCAGGACAGGCTTGAGAGATGGCAGTGCCATGTAGATGCAGTTCTTGATGGCCACAGATGGCGGCATTGTGAAGCGTCCTGCTTACCGAGAGGATCACAGCACTCGGGGTGGCAGAACTGAGCCTGCCCCAGGCCAAATAGTAAATACTCCAGGCTCTGTGGGCCATATGGTGTCTGTCACAACTACTCAACACCTCCCCTTCAGTGATACAGCAGCCAGGGACGGGAGATGCACAGATGGACACATTTGCGTTCAATAAAACTTTATTCTGATGTTTAGCATCAATTAGATCCTGTCCCACCATGGCTTGGCTGAGAGCATCAAGTGCAGGGGCAGGGGGCCCCAGACCCCCACCCCTGTGTTTTGGACCCCACTGTGCTGTCTGTTTCCAGAGATGTGTGAAGGAGGTGCATGATTACAGTAGATCCTCACTGCAGTGTTTAGGGGCACGAAGAATACATCTCATACTCCCATCTTGCCCCCCAGCCCCACCCGCCACGTTTGCCAGTGGACACAGGCGTTTCCTGTCTCCCTGTCTTATTTTGGAATGCCGGGCAAGCTGTATTTTCTTGGACCCCCAGCTCGAGTATTAATTGTTTTCTGTTTATGCCGCCTTGTTCTATTTACATTACAGAGTCCTCAGCTATCGTGTAAGGTTTTGGAAGAGCGTCTGAAACCGTATAGTTTCAAAGCCGTGACGCGTTGAGCATGCGAGGAAGGTATTTCCTGCCCCCAAATAACTTATGTCAGTTTGGACCAGCTGCCTCCTGTGACGAGGACCAGGTCGTGGGGTCCCAGCAAGGCTGGAAGCGGGTTAAACGTCACCAGGTCTGAGAGGAGAGATGGGACTTCACGGGGGTAGAGTGACAGGCTCTGACAGGACTCTCCACGCTGTGTCTGAAGAGAGCAACGGAGAGGCTGCTCTCCGTCCCTGCCCAGGAGGATAAGTGGACAGAGGGGGGGTGGCCCTGCCCCTCAGTGGGTTCAGCTCTCTGAGCGCTGGCCTTTCTGCCTTCGATGAATGCTAACAAGCTCTGGGGAGTCCTCACCTCAGGAAGTGCCCACCCCTTCTTGGCTAAGGCCGTGCCAGCCAGGGACTTGTGTGTGACATGTTGGGGCCAGACAGGACACCCAGGAGCTTTGGCTGAGGGAGCTTAAGAGGCTGTGTTCACTTTGCAGGCTACCCCAGAGGGACAGAGAGACAGTCAGGGATGCTCCTTGCGTGACTGCACTGGAGTCACAGCCCAAGCCCCCTCATGGGACCCTTGCTTGGAGTCCCCTCAGCCAGTATGGTTGCTGGGGTTGACCCGATGGCCGGGCCCAGCCGGCTCTGGCCGTCCCACACCCCCGGCTGTGCAGACATTCTGGTAGTGACAGTGACGTTCTTAGGTTCATGGTTCTGCTACCGCGCCTCCTGCCAGCACACTTGGGAGCTTCCGCGGACGCTCATGTCCGCTCCACGCGGGACGTGTGGTACAGGAGAGAACAGCGGGGTGCTACAGTCAGCCAGTCCATGAGCCAGGCGGCTTAGATCGGAAGAGATGGGGGACCCGGTTCTCGAGAGGTCAGCCTGCATATCCGTAACTCCTACTACGAAGGGGCCGGTCGGCGATGCTGCCGCCTCGCCCTTTAGAAGGGAGCTAGTTACCGGGCTCCAGACTGATTATAAAACGGCCTATTTTTCACATAGCGTCGCTTGATTGGATACAGCGGATGCAGGAATTAGTCTTGATGGGAAGTTACCTGGTGCTGAGGCCATTTGGAAGGGAGCCAACGGACCAAGAACATTATCATTCATCATTGTGTTGGGACAGGTGCAGGGAAGGTGCCCAGTCCTAAGTGACCCATCAATTCCTGTTACTTAGAAGTGCCTCATGCATATATTTGGAAAATGCATTTTTTTTAAAGCTTTGTAAAAAAGAATCAATTGAGGGAGAGGTTGAGGAAAGTGAGGAGGCAGCACAGGATAACTGTGAGATTTGGAGGCGTTGGAGGTACCAAAGGGAAGAACTTGGATCAGAGCATTCTGAGCCCCCTGACCTCCTCTGAAAAGACGTTCCCACGACCTCACCATGACGTTCTACACCCTGCACTCCCACATGGGGCGTCAGGCTGCCCGCGCGGGCCGTCGCCTCCCGGGGATGCAACCAGATCTCCTCATCTGAACTTTTGCTGCTTTGGCAACATTTAAAAAAAAAAAAAAAAAGAAGAAAGAAGTGGGAGATGGGAAGACAAACTGAAGGCATCGTAGATGGATTGCATTCCTGGAGCTTATTTCCTGAACTCTGAAGTGCTGCAGCTGCCTGACCTTGGATGTGTCCAACGGCCAGGACGCGGGCGGGAATCGTGCGGGGGCCCCCAATTAACCTTCCCCTGCGCATGTGCGCTTCTGCCGCGCGGATGCGCGGTCACACTCTCCTTCTTGAAGAAATGGGACTTCGTGGCTGTGATCTTAGAGCGAGTCACTGGGCTCCTTGGAACTTCCCTGCCTGCAGCCCTTATGGTGGGGGGTGTGTGTGTTACATAACATCAGTCTTGCATGGCTGTAGATAGAATAAATAGGCGCGGGCGTCTCTGTGAAGTCGTGAAGTGAGATCTGGCACATTGAGGCATCTCTTGCCTGACAGGTCCGTTTCCCAGACTTGTCCAGTCATAAATCCACCTGTCAACCCTGTTGGAGAGAGAAGGCGTGGTGGCAGTGGGGTAAGGGTGGGAGGTGATTATTTTTGGAGATGGCAAGAGAGGAACAGAATGGACAGGTGTGTGGATTAGGGGAGGTGGGGCCCTGGGTGCCAATCGAGGCATGTAGGATTTACCTCGGAATCATGGTCCTCCACCTGGCACTTGCATCTGAATCCCCTGAGGATTTGTGGCAGGGTGGCAAGGTCCCACCCTGGGCTGAGCACTGGAATGTTTAGAGGGTCCCACGTTTTTTTGAGGACCACTGGCCTAGGGGCAGTGAGGAGCCTTTCTGGCTATTAACTCGGGCGGCTCTGGTGATAGTGTGTGGGGGGGGTAGAGCAGGAGCAGGATTGCATTTGGAGGCATGTGGGTCCCCCTAAACAAGAACTTCTACAGCGAAACGTCCCCTAGGGTTGACACTGAGTGTTAGTACCCACGGGGTTCCTCACCAAGGTGAGGTTCTCCGCATACTGGATTTCATTAGAACTACCAGCTTGTGAATGCAGACTGGGCCGCACCCATATTAACTGGCTTTGAAAAGTCATAGACCCCAGGGGGCCTGTGACACCCCCACCCCCACCCCCACCCCAAGCATCCTTTCCATTGTTAGAGTTGAGTGCCTCCTCCAGGGAGCTTGGGGCTCCTCCCTGTTAACCCCATCCCATGCCTGTGCCATCCCTGCCAACTCTCTCCTCTGAAGGTCACAGTCCTGGAGGTGTTCTGCACCGAGGTTTTCTGCCCACAAGCTCCGGTGTGGTGCTGTGGTGTCGTGTGCCCCCCCCCCCCCACATACAGTGCCACTTGACGAGTTTTATTTGGGCAGTAAAATCTGGGAGTTGTTCTTGGCAGATGTGCTAACAAATCAGCAACCTTGACATCATCATCAGCTTTGCGCAGTTAAGTGCGGTCTCGCTCCGTGTGTTGCGGACGGACTGAGGGTTGCAGGTGGCGACCCTAGCGGGAGATGGGATTGACTCTCCAGGAGGCTTGGTGTCCACATGTCCTTTCGGAAGGGGAGAGGGTCTGTATCGGTCAGTCCTCGAGACCGGAGGAATCGCCGTGTTGTGGTGGACGGCAGCGCTTCTCCAAGTGGGGTCCCCGGGTGACAGCTGCAGCATCGCATGGGGACCTGTCTGAAGGGCACATTTCTTGTCCCACCCAAGACTGCCAGGTGCTTGTGAAGCGCACTGTTGTCTGAGAGGCGCTGGTTTCATATGTCCTGGCTTCTAGAAAACAGGCGGGAGGGAGAGAGAAGAAAGGAGAGGCTTGTGACAGCATAAGGCTCATCTCCCCAGGCTGCTGGACCCACTAGCGCAGGCTGTCCTGACCATTGGCCAGGGGCTGGGGGCCTGGACACGGGCATCCCGGTGAGCAAGTACGGGTCCTCCTCTAGACCTGGCCCATGGGTTCCCTGTGGGAGGCTGACCTTGTCCTCTGGTCCTGTTGGCTCCAAATCAGAAGGGGCTCTAGCAGCAGGTGTCCTGAGGAAGTGGCCCACTGCATCGTGTACACCTGGATGTGCATTTATTTATAAAGTTAACAGTCCTGTTCAAGTCACCGGTTAAAAAAAATCCTAGCTCTTAAATTTTCTGCGCAGTTTACAAATCGCATTCTGTTTATCACGCAGAAACATTTTTTCCCCGACTCCTTTTCAAGAGGGGGCTTTGGAAAATATTTGGCCTTGTTTGCAGGTTCGGTGATGAGCAACTTTTTAAAACCCTTCGGATTGTGTTTAGACATCGGACATATTCATCTCCACTTTCCAGGCCTTTGGTCAAAAAAATCAAACCCTTTGCAAGTAGGCTGCTCACAAAAATTCAGGGATATTTTTATCACTTCATATTCCTTTTGAAAGAACCCCTAATTTTTGTGAGCAGTGTACTTCAGTGATTCTGACACGCCTCCTAAGTTAGTGTCGTTAACATGGGAAGTCTTTATCTCTCTTGTACATGCTAGTGCTGGTTAAAGGTTGTAGAAATCACAAGCCTGAACCAATGCTGCACTTTAAATTAGCATTACAAACCTAACCTGTGGGATATATATATATTTTTTAAAAAGCCATTCATATTGTATGATTTATTTTTTGTATTATTTTTATTGATTCATTTTGGAGAGGAGAGAGAAGGGGGTTGGAGCAAGAAGCACCAACTCCCGTATGTGCCTTGACCAGGCAAGCCCAGGGTCTTGAACCAGCAACCTCAGTGTTCCGGGTTGATGCTTTATCCACTGCGCCACCACAGGTCAGGCACCTGTGGGATATTTTGCTGAGTTCTCTTAAGTGCTACAAGTTCCGGGGGTGGTGGTGGTGGTGGTGGGGGATGAAAATACAAATCCCCTATCACAAAACGACTGGCTCCATCCTCTGTTTAATTCTACACATCCCCAGGAAGAGAGCCATTTCCTCTTGAAGGATGTAATTGTCATTCCCAACACGTCTGGGACTGCCTCTCCTCAGGTAGATGTTTGGGGGATGATTTGAAAAGTTATTTTAAACATCAGGTTCATTTTTGTCTGTAAATCTACTTTTGAAATCAAGCCTAGAAGGTGGGTGCTGTGGCATGTATTGCTGTAGCCACCTCCCCCCACACGCACAGACACACACATGTACATACTTCATGTCCCCTCGTTCCCAACACAACTGCTAGTGGGATGCTTCAAGTCACACAAAAGCTTCTCCTTGGGTTCGGTACCTTGGGGCAACCTGCATAGAAAAGGCCCAGGTGTGGGAACCAGGCCACAGCCAGGTGTCCTTGCTACCCTTGGGGTGTTAGGGTCGTAGATGTGTGCCAATGAGCGTGACCAGTGTCCCTGTTTTTTTTTGATGTTGTTTTGTTTTTTTTCTGGGCAGGTCGGCCTCATCCAGCTTGGGCCCGAACAGATGCTGCTCATCCAGCCCCTCAACATGTCCCAGGGCTCACTCAGTGGACGAGAACACCTGGTCAGGCGCAAATGGTCCCTGACACCCAGCCCCTCTGCCGTGGCCCCGGGGGCCGGGCCGCTCTGCCAGGTTCTAACAGGTAAGTCTGGGAGATGGGTGACTGACAGCACATGCCCGTTGGGCACCATTGCATGTCCCCAGATCACCCCCGTCGCCGTGTCCCCAAATGCACCAAAGTCAAGGTGAGCAAGAACTTACTTCTCGGCCCTGGCCAGTTGGCTCAGTAGTAGAGCGTCGGCCTGGCGTGCAGAAGTCCCGGGTTCGATTCCTGGCCAGGCACACAGGAGAGGCGCCCATCTGCTTCTCCACCCCTCCCCCTCTCCTTCCTCTCTGTCTCTCTCTTCCCCTCCCGCAGCCGAGGCTCCATTGGAGCAAAGTTGGCCCGGGCGCTGAGGATGGCTCCTTGGCCTCTGCCCCAGGCGCTAGAGTGGCTCTGGTAGCGACAGAGCGACGCCCAGAGGGGCAGAGCATTGCCCCCTGGTGGGTGTGCCGGGTGGATCCTGGTCGGGCACATGTGGGAGTCTGTCTGACTGCCTCCCCGTTTCCAGCTTCAGAGAAATACAAAAAAAAACAAAAAAACAAAAAAAAAAAACCACAAAAAACACAAAAACTTACTTCTCCCAGTATTTTGAAAGCTTTTTTTTTTTTTTCCTGATTGTCCTGAGGTCCTTCTTTCTTCTCCTTTCTGTGTGGGTTAGTGTCCGCATTTCTGGGAGGAACCGGGGCCTCCTTCACGGTGTGTCTCAGTGTTATACATCAAGAACACGTGGAGGCCTGGAAGCCTCAGAGGCTGGTTGTCACCAGACCCCAGGGTGAGACGTCCACTTCCTGGCTTCCCGGCCAGAGCTTGCTCTTCTAAGACAGTGGTCCTTGGTACTGGCTGTACAAATTAGACTTGCCCGGGGGACCCAGGAAGGCAGTGGTTCTCAAAGTGTGGCCCGTGGGCCAGCAGCAGCCGGGAACTCGTCTCAGTACCCCTGCCGCCCCTCAGAAACAGTGGGAGCAGGTCCAGTAATCGGCACCTTCACTGTGAGAACCAGGACTTCAGACCTGTCTCTCCCCCAGTGTCCTGATCTGATGGGTCTGGGGTGTGACGTGGGGGTCCATGTTTCTAACTAATAAGCAGCTTGGGGTGAGAACCTGCATTCTCACACCCTGTGCCTCTGTTTGGGCAAGCCGTGGCTTACCTGTCAGGTGTGTAGGGACATTTCCCCGGGCCGTGTCATTCGCAGTCTGCCTGCCGGCGTCCCCTGGTGGTGACAGACATCCTGTCGCTCACAGGTGGCATTTCCAACCTGGGGACCAGGGGTCACCCGATGGCCGACCTTTGGGAGTTGGGCTTTTGTAGTTTAAAGACTTAGTTCAATCTAAAAATACCGGAAGTCTCGGTTTAGCACTTTAGTGGTCTTGGAAGTGAGTCATTTAGGGATTCTCTCGCAGAGCGGCTTTGTTGTTGAGAAACGACGCCAGGCCTGTGGGCTGGGCTCTTCCGTGCAGTCCTGCTCCTCCTGTTCAGGTAGACGCCCCCTCTGCCTTGTCTGCATTCATGGGGGTGGCGTGAGAGATGTGGCTGGATCGAGGCCACCCCTGCAGCCCAGGAGAGCTCTGGGCGGTCACTGCAGAAAGACCGCCACCAAGCCTTAGGGCAGGGGTCCCCAAACTACGGCCTGCGGGCCGCATGCGGCCCCCTGAGGCCATTTATCCGGCCCCCCCCTGCCCCCCCCCCCCCCGCCGCACTTCTGGAAGGGGCACCACCATCTCACTAGCCAAAAGCAGGCCCATAGTTCCCATTGAAATACTGGTCAGTTTGTTGATTTAAATTTACTTGTTCTTTATTTTAAATATTGTATTTGTTTTCATTTTGTTTTTTTACTTTAAAATAAGATATTTGCAGTGTACATAGGGATTTGTTCATAGTTTTTTTTTATAGTCTGGCCCTCCAACGGTCTGAGGAACAGTGAACTGGCCCCCTGTGTAAAAAGTTTGGGGACCCCTGCCTTAGGGCTCTTCCCTGGTCCTTCCCGCACCCTTCTGAAAAGCAGGGGAGTTACAGACCGCCGCGTTAGAGTCGCTAGTAACTAGAAGATGCCGTGCAGTCCAAGGGCAAGGATGCTTTTCCTCTCACTGCCCCCTCCAGTTCAGCCAGCACCCCTCGGCGGCTCCTGGGCCCAGGGCACACGCGTGGGGGCCATGTCCCGGAATGCCCGTCCGATGGCCAGCTGTCCTTCTCTTCAGGGTGTGACGGCCGGGACTGCCGACAAAATAACAGACTGCGCTGGCGTCTGCACTTTTGTCCCTGGGGTTCGTGTCTGGGCATCCTTTCGGTAGACTCTTCAGCCCACGACAAAGGAAATGAAACTTATAACAAAAGCAGGGTGGGGCGGATGGGATGGAGAGGAACTCAGGCAAGATGAGAGATGGTGCACAGACGTGCAGAGAGTGATTTCTGATGGCGCTTAAAAAATAACCTTCCCTTCCCAGCCCCCACGCCTCCCGTCGTTGTGCTTTGTCGTGCGGGGCGGGGTGGGGGGGTGGGGTGGGACAGGCATATATTTAAAGCGGTTCCCACCCAGGCTCTGTGCCGGTAGCAATATGGAGGCAGGAGAAAGGGATCTATCTTGCTTCTCCTTTTTCTGACTTGGCGTGAGGTACTCGGTGACCTTTCTGGCTGTGTTGAGGGGACAGTGGGCCCCTGAATAGGCTGAGCTCATCAGCCTCCACCACTGGGACTTGAGAAACTGGGAAAGTGAGTTTACTGGGACTCCAGCAAAAGGCCATTGTTGACGTTTCCCGGGAGGATGAATCCGAGGAATCCAAGCTTTCCCGTGGGAGTGTGTTCTTTTGTGGCTCAGCACGGTGGCCACAGGTGTCCCTGTACCTTGTCCTGAAAAGCTGGTGTCGCCTCAACCTTGGGCAGGGCGTGGGAGTGACCAGTGGCTCACGCAGGGGAGAGAGCGTCGTCTAACTCTTCCTCCTCCAGGAAGCACTCAGTTTCCCTGAGAGTTTGGTTAGGGAGCCACCATGTTCTCTAAGGTGGGTGGAGGGACGGACACAGTCAAGACCCCTGGGAGGGACCTGCTCTTTCTCTCGGGTCCAACTGAACTTCCATTTCTAGCAATCTTGGGGCCCTGAGAGTGAGGACAGGCTGATCCTAGTTCTGTTAATAGTAGTTCCTTATTTTTAGGACCTTATAAACTAATTCATAAAATATCACTCTAGTTTGGGAGGTTGGAATTTGGCATAAGGATGTAGAGTCTGTGTGAGCCTCTTTTTCTTTCTTCCTTCCTCTCTCTCTCTCTCTTTCTCTCTTTTGAGGTTTTTGAAAGTTTTTTGACCACTCTCAGCAACTAAAATGGCACTTGGGGTGTTTTGAAATGCTTTTAGATTTTTTTTAAAGGGGTTATTTCTACTTGAAAGCATTTTGTTCTGTCCTCTGTGGTTATTTTCATCTCTCCTTGTGGATGCAGTTTGCAGTCTTCCATGAGCATTCTCGGGCCTCTGCTCCCTCCTCCTCCTCCTCCTCCACCACTGTGCGTGGTGGACGTGACACGCGGTGGCAGAGGTCTGCGGTTAAACCACAATACGAGTTTGCCACAAGGCACCTTCAGAATAGGAACCGAACACGTTTTGAGTGGTGCTGAGCTGGTGCGGACACACCCAACGGAGGTCCCTTTGTGAAGGCCTCCCTGTCTGCTTGAAGTTCTGTTGTGATTGCTTTTTTTCCAAAAATAATTGCATTTATGCCCTGGCTGGATAGCTCAGTTGGTTAGAGCATCATCCCGAAGCTCAGAGGTGGCTGGTTTGAGTCCCGGTCAGGACACATTATAGGAACAGACCTGTGTTCCTTTCTCTCATCTTCCCTTCCTCTCTTTCTAAAATCAGCCAGTACAAAAAAAAAATTAAATAGTAATTATAGCTATTTTGTAATAGTGTCTGGTTCATTCATAGCATTGGAAAGTTAATTTTAGTCCGTATTTAGAACATAGTATGACTGCCACGGCAGGTTGGCTCAGTGGTAGAACATCGGCCCAGCGTGTGGCTGTCCCAGGTTCGATTTCCGGTCAGGACACAGAGGGGAAGTGACCATTTGCTTCCCTTCTTCTCCCCCTGCCCCTTCTCTCTCTCTCTCTCTGTCTCTCTTTCTTTTCCTCCTGTAGCATGGCTCAATTGTTTCTAGCACATCGGCCCCGGGCGCTGAGGATGGCTCTGCAAAGCCTCTGCCTCAGGTGCTAAAAATAGCTCTGTTGCGAGCATGGCCCCAAATGGGGCAGAGTATTGGCCCCAGATAGGAGTTGCTGGGTGGATCCTGGTCAGGGCACAAGCGGGAGTGTGTCCTTCTATCTCTCCTCCTCTCACTTGCAAAAGAAGAAAGAAAAAAAAAGGAGAAGATAGTATGACTGTTCAGAAATGGTGTCTTGCTAACGAATGCCAGAATTTGCGTGTGTAATCTACCGTGTGTGCCTCTGTATACTCTGCTATGAGTGACAGGTCGGGGCTCAGGCTTTGGTATTCTTTGAGAGTCATTTGGTTGGAAATGACAGAAGTCACAGTGGCTTAACCACTAATGACATCATGGCTGACATGGGCTCAGAGGACGGAGGCTGGACCTCAGGGAGGGCTGGGCCAGGCTGGGCGTTCTCTCGGCGACAGCCGTGCCCTCGGCTGTCCTCTTCGGTGACACTGGAGAGGACAGCAGGCCTGGGGAGGTCAGCCCTGCTTGCCCTGGAGTGGGGGCGGGCTGGCCTGGGCTGTGACTTCAAGTCCTTCCCCTCGTCCCTGGTTTGTTTCTGGGTCTGAAGGCAGGGTCGGAGTGGTAGTCACCGGGCACGGCACTGTGCTGTCCATCCCAGACCCCCCTTCCTGCGAGCCGCATACCACCTGCTGGGTGGGTTCGGGGCACCTTCCGTCTGGATCTCCTTCACCCTCACAGCCCACGGGGTGGCTGAGAACCTGGCCGGTTCCAGCTTCCTTAACACTTTGCATCGGAGGCTGGTGAGCTCCTTAAATACCCACCCCGTCCTACCCCTCCCACCCCTCCCCATGCCCCAGGGATAAAAGTGGCTGCTGGTTTTTTGCTTGTGTAGAAAAGGCTCAATCCCACCACTGAAATTTGGCTCCTCTACACTTCTTTGAGACCTCAGCTTTCCAGGGCAGTAAAAGAAAAAAAAAAGAAGATTTTTGTGGTTTATTCACTATGTCTCATTTCAGTGGTGGTGATGATGGTCTCCTGTGAACTTAGGCATCTTAACTGGAAGCAAACCCCACAAGCGTTTGAGTTTCTCCATGTTAATATTCTAACTGTGTGTTTACGTCTAAAAATAACTCCCAAAGTGGACACTGGTATTTTTAAGAATTATTCTTCCAGGAGAAAGGAGAGTCACAGTGGAGGCCATCCCTGTCCCTTGGTTGCGGCCGCAGGGGAGTCCCTTGATGTCTCTGAGCTTCTGCGTTGGTCTGTCTTAGCTCTGGGCACCAGGTACCATGGCCCAGATGGCTTCAACAACAGAGGCTTATTTCTTTCACAGTTCTGGGGGATGGAAGTTCAAGGTCAAGGCGTGGGCAGGGTGGATTGCTTGTGAGGCCTCTCTCCTTGGCTTGTCGGTGGCCACCTCCTCTGTGTCCTCACGTGGCTGTGCCCCTGTGCATATCTGGGTCCTGACCTCCTGTTCTTCTGTGGACACCCGTCAGACTGGATTATGGCCCACCCTAATGACCTCCTTGTCATTTAATTATGTGGGTGAGAAGCCCACCTCCAAACAAGGTCATGTGCTGAGGCCCTGCTGGTTAGAGTACAGGGTTAATCCCACCACACCCTCCGTTTTCTCATCTCTAACATGGAGATGGTGCTGCTGGTCTTGTCTGCTTCTCGTGGTTGTTGTTGAGGGACCTGTGTGTGTGTGGGTTGACATTACCACTTCCAATGGCATTAGGGCAGGAGGACATAATAGTCATGGGCACACTTACAAGTTCCTAGAAGATGGCAAAAACATTTGGAGAAGGCCCTGGCCGGTTGGCTCAGTGGTAGAGCGTCGGCCTGGCGTGCAGAAGTCCCGGGTTCGATTCCCGGCCAGGGCACACAGGAGAAGCGCCCATCTGCTTCTCCACCCCTCCCCCTCTCCTTCCTCTCTGTCTCTCTCTTCCCCTCCCATAGCCGAGGCTCCATTGGAGCAAAGATGGCCTGGGTGCTGGGGATGGCTCCTTGGCCTCTGCCCCAGGCGCTGGAGTGGCTCTGGTTGCAACAGAGCGAGGCCCCGGAGGAGCAAAGCATCGTCCCCTGGTGGGCAGAGCGTCGCCCCCTGGTGGGCGTGCCGTGTGGATCCCAGTCGGGCACATGCAGGAGTCTGTCTGACTGTCTCTCCCCGTTTCCAGCTTCGGAAAAATACAAAAAAACAAAACAAAAAAACCCCAAAAACAAACAAAAAAAAACATTTGGAGAAAATCAGAATTCAGTCCTATAAAGGGACTCTTTCTACAGGACTGGAGATCATGGTTGGCTGGTTATTTGTTTGTTTCTTTTTTGATAATCCTAAAGAAGCTTCAGTTTCCTTATTGGCAACTGAGTGATAACATCACCTGCCTCTTGGGGATGTTGTGAGTTTTAAATGAGACAGTGTGCACCTGTCACCAGCTAACGAACACTAGCTACTGTCACGGCTGCGGCGGTTGTGACGATTGTTGTTTGCGTCTCCAATCTTTGTTGGGAGGGGGCCGCCTTCGTGTTCCTGTTCTGTATTCAGTGGGAAAGACAGACAGACCCTAAGAGAGTGCTGAATCCCTCATTCTTGCCTGCTGCGTAAACCCGTAATAAAATCAAGGACCCTGAGTGTCTCTAGGCCAGAGTGTACCCCGAAGGTCATGTGCTCCCATTTTCCCCCTCTCATTTTTGTTTATTTCACGATCTCGTATTCTCTGGGCGCATACCGGTGGGCACGACACAGTATGGTCCCTGCCTGTCTCCCGGAAGTTTGCGGGTCCGCGGGGGGGGGGGGGGGGGGGGGGGGGAGCTAGACAGTTAAGTCAACGAATGCAGCAGATACAAATTATTACTTATGAAATATCTAAGACAGGCATTGAAGCCCCACCTCCTACAAAACAAAACAAAACGAAACAAAAAAATCAGAAGCCACACACGCAGCATTTGGACCTAACTCGTGGTAAGAGCTGCTGCAGAACTTTTTAGAGAGAAATGAACATCTCTGGGTATGACGGCGGGTCCTACCACCCCATTCCGTTCTCATCCCTCAAACTAGCTGACTCCTCAAAAGCAACCGCCCCCCCCCCCAAGGTTGGTGTGAGTCCTTCCCACCCGTGTGTTTCAATCATTAGAGCGTTGGTGTCCTGCAGGTGGGCACTGCACTAGTATCTTAACCGTGGTGTGTGAGGTTTTCCAAATTTGCATAAATGGTTTCAGGCTGCGTGACTTGCATTGATCACAGTAATGTCTTTAGGTTTCCCCATGTTTAATACATGCAAATCTGGTCCGTTAACTTTAATTGTGGAGACCTGCCTAGCTCCTTCGTGTTTCCACAGTGCTGGCTGCTGGCTAACATGGCTTTTCTTCTTTTTTCCTACGGTTCTTTTCGTTTTTCATTTCTTCCTTTAGTTTCTATTTGAATCTTTCTTATTCTTTTTTTTTTTTTGTATTTTTCTGAAGCTGGAAACGGGGAGAGACAGTCAGACAGACTCCTGCATGTGCCCGACTGGGATCCACACAGCACACCCACCAGGGGGCGACGCTCTGCCCACCAGGGGACGATGCTTTGCTCCTCCGGGGCCTCGCTCTGTTGCAACCAGAGCCACTCCAGCGCCTGGGGCAGAGGCCAAGGAGCCATCCCCAGCACCCGGGCCATCTTTGCTCCAATGGAGCCTCGGCTATGGGAGGAGAAGAGAGAGACAGAGAGGAAGGAGAGGGGGAGGGGTGGAGAAGCAGATGGGCGCTTCTCCTGTGTGCCCTGGCCGGGAATCAAACCCGGGACTTCTGCACGCCAGGCCAACGCTCTACCACTGAGCCAACCGGCCAGGGTGGGGTTGAATTCCTGATGTCACTGCCTACTGGTTTCTCTGCTTCCATTTCTTTATTTGTAAATATGATGGTAATTGCGTGCGCTTTATAGAATTATTAAGATGATTTATGGAAGTTAATATATGTCAAGCACTTACAAGATGGGGCCCAAAATATTATACAGTCGGTCCTCACTTAACATGTTGATGGGTTCTGCTACTTGAAGCAAAATGACTATAACAAAACCAGTTTTACCTCAAATTGACGAGAACAGTTAAGTTTCTGTGATGTTTCATTAGTGGTCTCCAAAAGGATGCCATTCGAGAATGTGCCATATATATTGTCATCTGTTATTATACCTACAGATGATTTAAATTTTTTTTTTAAATTTTTTCTTAATTTATTCATTTTAGAGAGTAGAGGGAGAGAGAGAGAGAGAGAGAGAGAGAGAGGAGAGACAGAGAGAGAGAAGGGGGGAGGAGCTGGAAGCATCAACTCCCATATGTGCCTTGACCAGGCAAGCCCAGGGTTTTGAACTGGCGACCTTAGCACTTCCAGGTTGATGCTTTATCCCACTGTGCCACCACAGGTCAGGCAACAGATGATTTACATTTTCATAATTTTTTTTTTTTTATCGCGTGGGTTTTTTCCATCTTTCACAAATTTCTATATGAAGGTGATTTGGAGAATATGGCCAGTACGTTGTTTCTATTTCTATTGGGTTTTTTTTTTTTTAATTCTTTCAATATCTCCATTGAGATGTCTTATCTTTTTATTCACCAAGTGTTCCGTGGTCCATCAGGCCTGGGAGCGGCAGGCTTTCTGTGGGAGTATCCGCCTCCCCGTACGGCACTGACTGGGCGCGCTTCAGGTCCTGGCCGTTCATCCCATGCCCTGGTCCGTGCCCCATCCTGCCTCCCAAATTGCCCTGCGTGGCTCACCGTACACACAGGCTGCACACTCCAGCAGTAGCAGGTGTTGGGGTTATATGGGATACTGTAGGGAGGGTATCCAAAAAAAATGATCCTGTGTAGGGGACCTGTCTAGGGTGCCTGTAGGTTGTGGTAGGGACCCCAGCCCTTCTAAAAATGTGAATGGTTTAAGAAAGCTTGTGACCTCCTGAAATTGCCTTCTATTCAGTGAGACAGAATTCTTCCTGTGTCAGCAATCCATCCGTCTGCGTGGCTGCTCTCTCTTCCTCCCTCTTCCGTCCCTCCTCCTTTTTGAAAAATGTAGTCATTCAACAAAAGTGGAATCGAGATCTCCAAAGGCATGGGCCTCCCGGAGGCTTTGGCGAGGGCCGTCTGGAAGGGACGCCCTTCTGCCTGGGGGGCCCTACCTGTGCTCTGTGGCCCCTTCGGGAGGTTCTGTTTTCTGATCACTGGAGAATCAGGAAAAATGGGTAATTTAGGCCTGGCTGCTGTGTTTGAATGACTTGTTATGTAACTATTCATTCTATTTTGCATGCCTTGAAGCGTTCTTTAACTCGTGTGTGTGTGTGTGTGTGTGTGTGTGTGTGTGTGTGTGTTTTAGATTGGCTTGAGTATATTTTATTTTTAGGTTCCTGTAATTAGACCTGCAGTACGCCATTATCAAAGGCAGTAGTTTAGTCACTGGGCCCATGTTTAGTCGCTGCTCCGTGGGCGCCCCGCACTGTACAGGAGACGTAAGTCCCTGCCCTCACAGAGCCGATGTCCCGGTGGGCTGCGCTGGCCCCTGTACTGGGAGCTGACTGCCAGTCTTGTTCAGAGAGGGAAGAAGGTCCCCAGTTCCCACACCACCCCTTTCTCCTGTGATATCCAGGGGACATGTACATTGGAAGGACTTTTCTGATGCCAAGTGGTGTTGGCTGGGCCTGGGAGGGAGCAAAGATGGGGGTGGTGAGAACCAGGCCACCAGATTGACCGCTGCTGCTTTGCGACAGGAAGCAGGGGAGTCTGCACGTGGGTTGGGGTGTGCTGGGTGGCGCATCGTTCCTGGAGTTGGATCCCAGGACCCAGTGGGAGGCTTGCTCCCCACGCTGCCTGCCCACCTGCTAGCCTCTGGCCTGGCTTCTCCGGTCCTTTTCCAGTTCTCTGCTTTCCCCTCGCCCCTGGGCCCAGATGGGCTGGGGGGGGGGGGACTGAAGCACCCCTGCAGAGCCCGACCCTGGTTTATGCCCTCGGGGCGTTGTCTCTGGGGGCGTGGCCCACAGGGACTCCTCACTCCTGGTGCCCTCCACTGTTTCTTCAGGACTGGACTTCAGTAACGCATTTTCGGCAGGAAGGCCGCAGAGGTCCTCAGAGCATCTTACCCGGGACCCCAGGGTCTCAGCTGTCCCATCATTGGGGATATCTGTTTTTATCATGTGGTCCAGCTTGTGTTTCCTGGTTACTCAGCTGCCAAGTTATTAACTTTCCATGTGTCAGTAGTAAGTTGTGGGATATTGTGAGATACTGTAGATACCCTGCTGCTCTTCATCAAACGGTCACTCACCTGATTTAGCATCTCTTGATTCTGGGCAGACTTCGTTACCATGGCGGGACTTTTCTAACTCCTTGGTCTTGTTTATATTTTTAAATTTTTTAATGTGAGAGGAGAGGAGATAGTGAGACAGACTCCCATATGCGCCATGACCAGAATCCACCTGGCAACTCCCATCTGGGGCTGATGCTTATATTAACCGAGCTATTTTTAGTGCCTGAGGCTGACGAGTTTGGACCAACTGAGCTATCCTCATCACCCAGGGCCACGCTTGAACTAATCGAGCCACTGGCTGCGGGAGGGGAAGAGGGAGAGAAGAGAGAGGAATGGGGAGAGAAGTAGATGGTTGCTTCTCATGTGGGCCCTGATGGGGAATTGAACCTGGGATGCTGGTACTCTGGGCCGACTCCCTACCCACTGAACCAACCAGCCAGGGCCTCAGCTCACATATTTAATCAGTGTTACACAAAGAGCACGCCCCCTCCTCCCCTACTTTTTTATTCATAGCTGTGTGCACTTGTAGATTCTCATCAGACTCCTGTGGGCATTTATTGATTTATTATTTACTTATGTGCTCAGAGGGTCTTGGATTTGGCCATTGTCATTTATAACAGCAGACACGGGTATTGGATTTCCTCAAGGCCCTTGCAGCCCGTGGAGACGGGCCTGTGACTGCTCTCCGTCCATGGCAATGACACGGTGCGCGATGTACGTGGCTTTCCGAGTGTTATGCCAACCTTCAACTCTTGCTGTGGAAGTCGGTTTGCTAACAGTTTATGTAAGCTCTTTGCACCTGCAAGCGTACGTCACTCCATAATTTTTTCTTTTTCTCTCGTGTGAGCAATCACTCTCAGTTTAGCTACCAACGTTAGCTGGGTTTCTAAAACTTGGGGAAGTTTTTCCTTTGTGCCCAGGGCTCTGGAAGAAGTTAGGAGTTGTGAGGTCGCCTGGTCCGTGCAGGTTTGGTAGAGTCCCCTTCGGAAGCATCTCAGCCTGGAGCTTCTGTTTGTGTGTGTGTTTGTTTGTTTTGTTGTTACTTTTTGGAGCTGTAACTCTTTTATAACTTTCTGTCTGTTTCTTCTCTAAAAATCAGCCTGTTTAAGTTTGTATTGCCAACAAGACCGATTTTGGTAAATTGTCTATTCCTAGTAAATTTCACCTAAGTTTCCAAATTGAAGCACTAGAGATTCCCCCCTTTACCTGGTGTGTTAAAGAATTCTTATTCAATATGGTTCAAACGAGAGGGCAAATTTCTAGGTCGTTGGTATATTACAGGTATGCTGTGGCTCACAGGACTGACTTGAATGACCTCTTTGTGTCTTATTACTGCCCTGGAAATCTGTTTTGCATTCAGAGGACCAACTTTGATGTCACCTCTTCCAGGAAGTCCTCACGGATTGCCTCACTTTGTTTTCTGGAATGTCGGGGTGCTTTTCCTGCATTCTGAAAGTCACACAAAAGCTCTGCCTGCAGTTTGTTGTCTTAGTCTAATGCTCTCTGGCTGGAAGGCCAGACGCATGTATGACTTTCCTTTCACCACTGTAAGAAATGACCGCAAACCGAGTGGCTCAAAGCAACAAAAATGTATTCCCTTGCTGTTCTGGGAGCAAGCAGTCTAAAACCGGTTTCACTGGGCTGATGTTAAGATGTCAGCAGGCCTCCCTCCCTCCCTCCCTCCCTTGCTCCCTTCCTTCCTCCCAGAGGCTCTAGGGGAGAATCCGTTTCCTGTATCCCCCCGGTTCTCAGCCTCCTCCTTCTCCGTCTTCAGAGCTAGCCAAAGGCCAGCGGCATCTCTCTCAGGCTGCGTGATGCTGACGGGTCCCTCCTGCAGTTAGAGCTCTCTCTGCCTCCCTCCCGTAAGCACACGCGTGATTCCATTCAGCCTCACTGGGTCATCCGGGGTCATCGCCCCATCTCGAGAGCCGTTACTGACCCACGTCTGCAAAGCCCCCTCTGTGATGTAAGTGCACGCGGTCGCACATTCAAGGGGATTAGGAGGCGGACCTCTTCGGGGTGGGGGGGCGTAGCTAGGCAGCCTGTCCTATCCATAAATCTACTTCCTGCGCAGCGTGTCCCATAAATATATTTCTTCCATATGTCCGAGTGTTGCTGTCACAGTCGCTGTGGAATAGTTCTGTGTTTTTTCCTCTTTCAGTTGTCTTCGCACCCCTCTGAGAACACAGCATCAGGGTGGGGCAAGCCCAGGGACCCTCTTCTTGAATAGTCGAATAGTCCCATTACTCGCTAGAGAAAGAAAATCTCTCACTCAAGGGTGAAGTAAAAAACGGAAAGGACATTGGGCCATGCATGCGTATTCATGAGTGTGTATACGTGTGCACGTATGTGCATACATGTTTGTGTGCACGTGTGTGTGTGTGTGTGTGTGTGTGTGTGTGAATGCCATTCCCCCAAGCGGAGGAATTGGAGGAGAGGCATGTTGTCCCCCCCCTTCCCTCCTGTGCTCTCTTATGCAGCACACACCCGCCCGGGCGTCCGTAACTCAGAGCAGAGATGGCCTCCAGCTTAAATAGGAAAATCTGCAGCAAGCTGCAGACGGATCAAGAATGCGCCATTTACTATTGAAAGTGTGCGGCTGGCGGGGCACTGTCCAGGTGGCTCAAGGAAGCTATTGGCAGCTGGTCCAGCCCTGAGGCTGGAGGAGGGAACCCGTGGTCCCCAGAAGGCACGGGCCGGGTGGCCGAGGTGTTCCAGGGGCGGTGGGGGGGGGGGGCGCACAGCCCCTGCCAATTCCCGCAGAAGTGTCTGATTTTTGAATCAGCAGTGTTCACGTCCCTCTGGCCAGGAGAGCCAGAGGGAATGTGTGACTGAGCTCAGGAGCGGTGGCTTCCCTCCCAGCAGGAAGACCAGGCCAGCAAGTCGGACACTGAGAGAGAGGAAGATAGAGAGAGAGAGAGAGAGAAGGGGAACAGATGCCCTGTTTGGAGGGGCCATTGGCGGTCCTTTTAAGAAACGACTTCAGGGTTGGTTGGTCTCTTCCTCCACCTCTGCAGGAAGGTCTGGCTTGCTCAGTCTACCCATTTCTCATGGAAAAGCCCAGCAAAAAAAAAAATGTCTCATTGGCACATCTGCTGCCCAGAGCTTTCTTGGGTGTCCTCCAGCCAAGAAGGCGGTGGGCTCCTTCAGCACGGCCTCCTTCCAGAGCCACGGACAGCGTCCCGTGCGCGGCCAGACGGGGCACCCGCTAGCTGGGCATGGGTACTGCGTGGCACGCACTGCCTGTGGGCTGGGGGAGCATGTGTGCCTTTCTCAACCCATCAGCAGGTTGTAGATCACATTCCCTGTCACTGGGTTTGGACGGGGCTAGACGGGGCCGGAGGGGAAGAGCCCAGTGAGGCTGGCGGCGTGCCCGTTCCGCAGAGCAGAAAACGTCGGGCATCACTGCTGGTTGGCCGTCGGGATGGCAGGGGACGGAACCTGGGGCCAGTTGCAGAGGGCCAGAACCCCTCTACGCCACTCCCTGGGTGGGGACGCAGAGAGACGCGCCCACATCTGCCATAGGCATGATGTTCAACCTGTGGTCAGGGACACCCCGGGCTCCGGGAGGGGGAAGGGCCTTTCTTCTCTCCAAAGAGACAGGCATTGTTTAGAGACACAGAGCGCATCCAGGCCAGGGTCCGTGGTCCCTCATGGAGTCCCTGCTTGGCCTTCCGGGCCCTCGCAAACATAGCAGGTGTTCTTTTATTTATTTATTTATTTATTTTTTTCCTTTTTGTATTTTTCTGAAGCTGGAAATGGTGAGGCAGTCAGACAGACTCCCGCATGCGCCCGACCGGGATCCACCCGGCATGCCCACCAGGGGGCGACACTCTGCCCACCAGGGGGCGATGCTCTGCCCATCTGGGGCATCGCTCTGCTGCGACCAGAGCCATTCTAGCGCCTGAGGCAGAGGCCACAGAGCCATCCCCAGCGCCCGGGCCAACTTTGCTCCAATGGAGCCTTGGCTGCGGGAGGGGAAGAGAGAGACAGAGAGGAAGGAGAGGGGGAGGGGTAGAGAAGCAGATGGAAGCTTCTCCTGTGTGCCCTGGCCGGGAATCAAACCTGGGACTCCCACACGCCAGGCCGACGCTCTACCACTGAGCCAACCGGCCAGGGCCAGCAGGTATTCTTTATGTCAGTATTTAAGGAAGCAGCACTGTCTCCCGGAAGATAAAGTGTGAGCTGTCACCACTGAGGCCAGCTGCCACTTCTCTGACCCGTCTTCGGGGGGCACCAGCTCTGACCTCCCAGTGTGGGTGTGGGGGCGCCCTTCCCTGCATGGGGCTGACTGTGGGCAGGGGGACGAGTGTTCGGGTGTCCTGCCTGGTCTGTCCTGCAGTGTCATCTGAGTCACATCTGGACTGTGGGTTCCCTTTTGTGAAGCGGTTAATCATTTTTTTGTGTTTGTTTGGTGTCGAGTGTTCGGGGCTGCACGGGGCAGAGGCCCTCTGTTGGTTTCTGTCGGGCCCGTGAGTCCGAGGAATCGCTTTCTTCTGTATAAAGACGCGTTTCTCGGCGGTGAGGGCCGTCTGGGAGGCTCCAGTGCTGTGGGCGGCTGCGGTTCAGACCCTGCAGGGAGATGTCCTGTTGGCAGGTTCTCTGCCCCCCAGATCTCCCCTGCTTTCTCACCTGGTTGTCTTTCCCCAAGGAGGGTCCTCGTGGTCTCTGCAGGTACCGTGTGGCAACAGAGATTTCTCACCTGAGGGTCTGCAAAGGGAGAGAGCACAGTTACGTTCTTCAGCTTTGAATGACACCCGTGAGACCTCACGAAGCATTCAGAAGGTCCACCGGGGAGCCCCTCTGAGGGCACCCCAAGTGCCTTTCCTCCCCCTCTCGCTGTGTCCAGGCCACCGCATGAGGACCAGGCCCCTCAGGACACCATGGGGGGGGGGGCATGGAGAAGGGTTCCCAGAGATAGCCGAGCCACACAGACCGCAGGCTCCCTGGTCCTGGGTGGGCCAGGCTGGGGCCACAGGCTTTGAGGGGAGGGAGAGGGGGTTTTGGGAATGTCACCGGGGTGTGAAGTTTGAGCTGGGCCTGAGTGAATTGGACTTCAGTGGATTTGCAAGGTAGGACGTCCCAGAAAAGGGGGCAGGTCATGTTGTCCGTCTTTTTGTATGCCGTCGGCATGCCCGGCACCTCCTAGGACTGGACGTCTCACTGCCAGGCAGGGCAGAGAGTGCCCCGTGGCAGCCGGAGTCGGGGGCGCAGAGTTGGGCCGGTCCGAGCTTGAGGCCGGCTCCAAGTGCACCCCCCCCCCCCGCGTGACCGCAAGCAGGCGTGGCTTCCCCGGACAACCGTCTCCTCGTGAGAATGCCGTGAGGGGCCCGTCCCAGGCTGACCGCTGGCCTGGTCACTGGCAGAGGCCGCGAGCAGCATTGGCAGGAGGGGAGTTCTATTGGCATGCGACTGCCAGCCCTGGTGGAAACATGGGGTCATGTGGTAAAGCACACAGCTCTCTTGGGGACCTCCGTGTTATGAGACATCACAGTGTCCCCTGGCAAAACTCCCTGCTTCTCACTGGGGCTAGATTTGGTGACACAGTGACTCAGGAGGAAGCAAAAACAAGGACTCATGGCCCTGGGTCTGGTGTGGCTTCCTGCTTTGTCCATCTGGGCGTGCAGCGCCCAACGTGTGTGTCCACATCGATGACACTTGTCCCCGCATCCCCGGGGGCGGCCTTTCCTACCGCCCAGTCCGGCTCCCCGGGGGATCCCAGCGTGGACCATCATCACGCGGAGGAGGCAAACTTGGGGACACCAGAGCGGACCTGGCTGGCCAGCCCTGGGACTCTGTTTTCCTTTCCTGTGACGTCTTGCACGGACTCCCCTGACAGTGCAGAACCTCTTGACGACAGTTCAGGTTCAACCATGTTCAAGGGCTTGAGGGTCCCTGGGAGTCCTGAAACGTGAGGAATGACCTAAACACAGAGCCTTTTGCAACAGCAATGGCAGAGGAGGGAGGAGAGCGTCACCGTTGCCATGGGAACATAGCCCTAGTCTCTGGTGGGCGCATGAGCGCTGTGGGTGTTTCCTCAGGTGGCCCACGGACGCTGGCTCCTGGCTGCCCATGCTTTGGCTGGGGGTTTGGAGACGCACCCCTGCCATCCTCTGCTCCCCAAGCAGCTGCCAGCAGCCTGTGTTCCAGACAACTGAACGTCCTCCCGGCTGCCAGATACAGTAACATGCTTCATAATTACTTTTTGACAAGGTTGTGCTCTGAAACACTCTGTGGGGCGTGTGTGTGTGTGTGTGTGTGTGAGAGAGAGAGAGAGAGAGAGAGAGAGAGATGTCTTTGTGTGTGTGTGTCGGCAAAGAAAAAGTAGAAATTGTTCCCTTCCAGTGGCGTAATGTTTTCGGTAATAGATGTCACTGAAAAGCTGTTTAAAAAGTGCGGTGTTGGCCCAGCGAACCAGGTTTTAAATTAAGGACATGAGCGTGCTATTTTGAGGAAGTCTGGAGGGAATCTCGTAAAGGGGAGAAGTTTTTGGCAGGAGACCTACTGGCTTCTCAAAATGTACTTTTTGGTGGTAGTTTTTTTTTTTCTTTTTCTTCCTCCCCCCCCCATAAAAAAGCATAATGGTCTTAATAGTCTGTCTAGATCAGATCTGGGATTTTGGGGGGGTCACAGCAGGGCAGTTCAATGGTGGGTGCAGCTCTTGCTCCGGGGAGGCCAGCATACTGTGTGCATGGCTGGGGGCCGGGTTTCACCTGTAGACCAGGAGGCAGTCCTGTGGGCAGAGGGTCTGTGGGAGCTCATGCTGTCGTGACCTCCACAGGACACAGGGGGAGACCCACCCCATGCCTGACACCGTGCCCAGCCCGTGACACCCATTGTCTCGTTTTGTCCTTTCTTAAATGCTTAGCTGTTTCCGTCCACATGGTCCCCCATCAGCCGAGTAAACACAAAAGGACTTTTAAGGACCAGAAGTAAGCGCAGGCCCCTCATTGGTACAGCTTCTCTCTATGTCAGACTAAACTGAACCCCCCCCCGAAAAAAGAGGAATTACTGGCTCATGAGGTTCAGTCTTTGAGGCACGACAAGCCTCAGCCATGCTGGGACCCAGGGGCTCTCGTCACACGGCTGAACTTCCTCTCTTCTCTCATGTGTTCTCTTGGGTCTGGGTCCCTTAATGCTCAGGCAGGCCTTCCTGGGTGGCACAGCAAAAGCAGCCCCAGGCAGCTGCCACTCACATTGTCAGGAACCCCGTCCCATCAGCCTTTGTGAAAGGACTCAGGTGGTCCTGCCTGGCTCACACGCCCAGCCAGGGACCAGCCCTTCTGTCCGAACAGGGCAGCCTTCTCTTCTGCTCACAGAACGTGGCCGGCGCGCAGCACCATGCATGGTGGTCCCAGACGGCAGAGGCGGTCTAGTGCAGTGGTTCTCAAACTTTTTTTTTTTTTTTTTTTTTTTCCTTTTTTTTTTTTTTTTTTCTTTCCATTTTCCTGAAGCTGGAAACAGGGAGAGACAGTCAGACAGACTCCCGCATGTGCCCGACCGGGATCCACCCGGCACGCCCACCAGGGGCCACGCTCTGCCCACCAGGGGGCGATGCTCTGCCCATCCTGGGCGTCGCCATATTGCGACCAGAGCCACTCTAGCACCTGAGGCAGAGGCCACAGAGCCATCCCCAGTGCCCGGGCCATCTTTGCTCCAATGGAGCCTTGGCTGCGGGAGGGGAAGAGAGAGACAGAGAGGAAGGCGCGGCGGAGGGGTGGAGAAGCAAATGGGCGCTTCTCCTGTGTGCCCTGGCCGGGAATCGAACCCGGGTCCTCCGCACGCTAGGCCGACGCTCTACCGCTGAGCCAACTGGCCAGGGCCGGTTCTCAAACTTTTTGAAGTCGAGGAGCATTTAAAATCCTGCAAGTAATTGTAGGTGTACTATATACAAATTTTTGAGGAATATGTTATAATAATGAAGTCAAATATTAAAGAAAAAAATTATAAAGTCCAAGCTTGCTTTTATGGTAATTAAATGAAATAAATGACAAAATTAAATTTATTCTGACATTAAAAAACATTTTTATGTTACATTTTTTGAGTTATGCTTTTTAGAATTCATAAAAAAGAGGGGTTAAAAAATAACGACAAAAGAATTATCTTTTTATATATATAGATACACTCTTAGTAAGATTTAGTAAATTTGGCAGGTCCTGGTGCAAATGTATTAAGTTTTTTCATTCTTGTGTTTATGAGAAACATGAGCTTGATGTGTCCTAGTGATTTCTTCAGTGTTTGGTAATATATTTGAAAGTCAAACTCTCATTTCCTCATCAATACATTGAAGAATTCCTCTCTTTTACTCTTAACTGTGTTGAGGGTAGAAAAATCCTAATTCACATAAAAAGGATGTTGACAATTGTAGTAAAATGTTCAAAGCTTTTTTAGATATTGCAACATATTCTTCTTTTATAGAAATCCAAAAGATTAAAGAGACAATTCCTTATGTTTAATCATCAATCCAAAACCCCCACCATACATATCATCTTAACTTGACACCAAACAAAGGATAGAAGAAACTTGCCTCCAGTCTTTCCGGGGAACATGGGGGGTAGTGTAAACAATCCAGCACCACAGCTTAACAGCCCTTTGCAACCTAATCAGGCAAGTGAGGTGCAGGGGGGTTAGGCAGACTGTCAGCTTACAGCCAATTCCCCACACCTCTGTCCCCCCAAAATCTAAACTCCAAAAACCCTGTTGGTTTTTTGGTCCCCAACAGGCACGTATTTCTCGGGAATACCATAGGGCGCCCCTGGAAATCTTCTAGGGTGCACACTGTGAGAACCACCGGTGTAGTGTCGGGGCGGGGCAAAGCGGCACACGCCCCGGAAGTGCCATCGATAGATCATTTTGTCCGTCTCCTTCTTTTCTTCCTGTCGTGTTCATAAGTTGCTGCCAAGTCTCTGACCCTATCCCCTCTTTAGCCTTTCGGGAGTCGTGCTGAAGGAGGGGGCCATGCTGAGGTGAGAGGCCTCTCTGAGAGTGAGGCACTGGGCCCGCGCTTCTGCACGCTGCTGCCCAGGTGCGCAAGTCCAGGGGCGCTCAGGTAACAGACTGGAAGCCCAGCAGGGCCGGGCTGGGCGTGTCTGCTTAGCTCAGCGTGCCGAGGAGTGTGGGCTTCCGCTGCGGGCAGGCTGAAAGGGTACATTCCAGAAACAAAGCTCGTTGGTGGTGTCCCAGCATTGGGAAGCCGTTTGGGTCACGGGGACAGGCAGCTGACCTCTCGGTTCCCCTGGCTGGACTTTTCTCCTCCCAAGGCAGCGCCCCGGCCAAGGGTGGTCTGACCGATGGTGGGCCCAGGGGCACGAGCGGTGGGTTCGTGTAGCTGCTGATGTCCCACTTGAGGCTTCTGCTGGGGACATGTTGGCGGGCATGCTGGCAGGTCAAAGGCATACGCAGAGCTGATCCCAGTCCGCTGGGCCGACGGGTGGCCCCGGGTGGTCACCCGCAGGTCAGAATCCTCCTGGGAGACTGTCTGCGGGGCTGGTGACCTCACGTTGCTCTGCTCTCCGAGGGCTCCAGAGCAGAGTCAGGTCGTCGGTGTGGGCTCCAGGGCTGCACACGACAGGGGCCGCGTCAGGTGAAGAAGCTGGCCGTGCACCTGATGGCGGAGGGAGACGTCCCCTTGCAGCGGCTGAGCTGGTCTGTGCAGGAGGTGGTTGGCTTGGGTGTGTCTGGATCAGAACAGAGGTGCCATGAGCCTGGCTCAGAAGGGATGTGCAATAAATTTGGTGACAAGGACATACATGTAAAGGGAAGGAGGACATGAAGGGGCCACCCTGTCTCTCTGTCCTGGGGCACCAGCTCCCAGCACGTTGTCAGCATCTGGAATGGCCATGTGGGACTATCCTCTCCCAGGAACTGGAGCTGAAGGCTGTTGGGCTTATGATACGTGAAGCCTCTGGTAAAGGCTCCACGGAGCTTAGGGACAGTCCACATGAAGCCTCTGGTAAAGGCTCCACGGACCTTAGGGACAGTCCACATGAGTTTCTTATCGGCGTTGAGGCAGTGGCAGCAGATTGAAATAAATCACCCGGGATGTGATGGTGACACACTGCGGTCCGGCAGCTGTAGAGATGCTCTCTCACTGCTCTTTGCATGGCCGGGGCACCGAGGGCATGACCGAGCCTGCTGGCCACATGGCCTCGGGGTTTCACGCTGCCACCAGCCCCTGCCCTTCCCGCTGAAATCCACGTGACGATGGAGAAAGACGCGTTTAGAAAAACAGGAACTGGCGATCTGCATTTAGAACCGGCAAGGACAGCACTGGCCGCGGGAGGTGGCGGGCCTGAGTTGATAAGGGAAGGGTGCTGGCTTGTCCCTGTGACCGGTCCTGTCTGTCTGTAAAAAGGGCAAGAAGAAATTTGTCCCTCCAGCCCCTTGCTTGTCTTTGGCTCTGAGATCCGGAGGCTGTATTGTACGTAGGAAACCGGTCGCTCACCCCTCCTGGTGCCGCCTTAGCTGTTGCTGAGGAGCCATGCGGCAGCCAACTCCAGGGCTGCCCTGCGGCAGGATGTGTGTGGCTGGCCTTGTCCCGTGGATAGAAGGGGGCCCGCAGGCCCAGAAGTAAGTGCTTTATTAGTTCAGGACGTACAGCACCTGTCCCCGCGGAGGTCAGGTGCCACCGCAGCCTGGGAGAGAACTGAGCGGGCAGACGCCTGCTGGGCATCGCACGTGTCCGCCTGCCCGAGAGCAGCGGATGGGAGATGGGACAGTGACCAGTGCCACAGAGGGAGACTTACTCAGTCCACGTCTTGAAACTGCCATTTAGGTAGATCTCTTCCTCGTTGGAATTGGAGCACGGAGAGAAAACCGGCCGAGGACAGGAGCACAGCTGCCGCAGCCTCGGGGAAGGCAGGTGCAGAGAAAGAAGCTGCCTTGGAAGAGGATTTGCTTCAGGGACCAGAAGATAATGTAGGAGAAACTGAATAGGACACCAGAGGATACAGCAAAAGCCAAAGGACTACAGGATGAGATGTGAGAACGACAAGCTTAAACTGCGAGGGGTCTATCTGGTGAGAGAAGGAAGGCTCATCGAAGCAGGTTTGCTCCAGCAGAACTGCAGTCCACCAGGGAGGCGGCCCCGAGCACAGATGACATCACATGCCGGAATTAGTGAGGTGGAGAATAATCACGAGATGTTTCCTCTGGAGGCAAAGGAAAGAGAGAAGAGAGAGTTGAGAAATACAGTGATAGAAATGGTTTCCAGAAGATGGAACTCCAATGTAAGACTCTCTGGAGAAGGAACCCCTTCCCCACCCCCCACCCCCAGTTGGAATAGGGGCATCGATCAAAGCTTTATAATGAATGAAGACTTTCCGGAACATTTAAAAACAATAAACACCTCTCCGTTGACCAGATAAAAGACATACTGTGTTCTGGTCAAAATTAATACATGAAGACCTGCAAATATTTATTCTGAATTAACAAGAGTAATAAAAAAAGTCCTGCTAGCATCCAAGCAGACAAAACAGATTACTTGGAAAAGAAACGGCCCTGGCCGGTTTGCTCAGTGGTAGAGCGTCAGCCTGGCGTGCAGGAGTCCTGAGTTCGATTTCCGGCCAGGGCACACAGGAGAAGCGCCCATCTGCTTCTCCACCCCTCCCCCTCTCCTTCCTCTCTGTCTCTCTCTTCCCCTCCTGCAGCCAAGGCTCCATTGGAGCAAAGTTGGCCCGGGCGCTGGGGATGGCTCCTTGGCCTCTGCCTCAGGCGCTAGAGTGGCTCTGGTCGCAACAGAGCTACGCTCCGGATGGGCAGAGCATCACCCCCTGGTGGGCATGCTAGGTGGATCCCGGTCATGGTGCATGTGGGAGTCTGTCTCTGCTTCCCTGTTTCCAACTTCAGAAAAATACAAAAAAAAAAAAGAAAAGAAAAGAAACAACAAATTGGCAGGTGCCAGAGTTGTCTGAGATACCAAGTCCCAAGAGACAGCGAAACCAGATGGCAGTGTCGGGATTAGAAATGGCTGCCCTCTCAGAATCGAACACAGAAACAAATTGTTGTTCCGAGTGGGGCAGGCCGCTGAGAGATGTTCTTAAAGCTGAGGGAACCGTATACCCTATTTGCCTTTTCTTCTGGGAAGACTTGCTTTAAGACATCAGTACAGTTGATTCTGAGCCGGTGCAGAATTGAGATGAGATTTGGAGAAGCCGTGATATAAAGAGTTGGTGACCGAAACCAGTTTAACATAGCATTATGCTCCACTGGTGCATGTAGAGTTGCCAATGGAATGCAGTAATGGAACATTGAAGTGAAGGTCAAAGGCCAAATATAAGAGCTAAAACTAACACGCTTTTAGAAGAAAACACAGGCCATGGCCGGTGGTTCAGTGGCTAGAGCATCTGCCTGGCATGAAGGTATCTCAGGTTCAATTCAGGGCACACAGGTCGAAGAAACAATCTGCATCTCCACCCTTCCCTCTTCCCTTTCTCTCCCTCTTCCCCTCCCGCAACCAGTGGCTCGATTGGTTCAAGCGTGGCCCAGGTTACTGAGGATAGCTCCATAGGAGATCAACAGCCTCAGGTGCTCAAAATAGCTTAGTACTTGAGCATCAGCCATAGATGGGGTTGCTGGATGAATCCTGGTTGGGGCACATGCGGGAGTCTGCCTTGTTATCTCCCTGTCTCTCACCTAAAAAGAGAGAGAGAAAGAGAAAGAAAGAAAAAAAAAGAAGAAAATATAGGTACAGATTTCTGTGACCTTGAATTAGGCAATGCTTTCTTAGATATGACCCCAGAAACACAAGAAAACAAAACAAAAAAATATCTATCTATTTAGAGATAAATTGTACTCTATCAAAATTAAAAACTTTTGTGCTTTTAGTTTGGTATTAAAGCAATGAAATGGTAAGGTTTGAGTTCTTAGTCCATAGAGGGGTCTGCCATCCTTGCAAAGATAAAGAAGAAATTTGTGAGCCTTGAGCTGTCAAGCTGTCTGAAGTTGCTTGTACTTCTTTGTCAAAGATAAAAGGCCATCTGTCCAAAGGAACAATGCCTAGGATCTCCCCGGGGGCGGGGGTGGATTCCAGGTGCAGGATACAAGCCCATTTCTCTTCAGGCTTTTGTTTGTCCTGTCTTGCTCTGGTTGAAGTGCCAGCATGTTTAATGAATTTCTTTCCCCAAGCGGTGTGTTTGCGGAATCCCCCCCCCCCCCCAGAGGATAAAATTGTCAAGGTCCAGCAGGCTAGACCAATAGTCAGCAAACTGCGGCTCGTGAGCCACGTGTGGCTCCTTGGCCCCTTGAGTGCGGCTTTTCCACAAAATACCACGTGCAGGCACTACCTTGATAAGGAATGTACCTACCTATATACTTTAAGTTTAAAAAGTTTGGCTCTCAAAAGACCTTTCAATCACTGTACTGTTGATATTTGGCTCTGTCGACGAATGAGCTTGCCGACCACTGGGCTGGACTAACCGATCAGCGACAGGCTGAGCTGAAAGGGGGCAGTGAAAAGTGACCAGTCATTCCAACTCTTTGTCTTTGTTCTCCAGTTTGCCAAATGCATCTCTCTCTTTCTCTTTCTTTCTTTTTTCTTTTTTTTTTTTTTTTTTTAATTAAGTTGAATTGGGTGACACTGATCAATAAGAGCACAGAGGTTTCAGGTAAACATCTCTGTGGCAGCCAAATGCATCCCCGTGTACCTCTGAGATGAGAGTCCTGTCCAGATGTGGCCATGCTGTCCTGACCGCACGGTTACACACTCTCCAGCTCATGCAGAGGGACCCCGCCCCGTCCACGCTCTGTGAGGCAGGGAAAGAGACGGGCGACTGTTACAGGCTGAACCGTGTCTCCACCCCGGCCCCTCACAATCCATCCCCCACGAGTTCTCAGCTGAAGGTCTAACTCCAGCACTTCCAAATATGACTGTATTGGGAACGAAGGTCTTTGAAAAGGTGATTCAGTAAAATGAAGCCATTAGATGGGCCCTGATTCGACACGACCGGTGTTTTTATAAGAGGAGAGAATTTGGGACACAGACCAGCGTAGAACGGGGACCTGGGCAGATGCAGAGAGAGAAGGTGCTATCGACCAAGAAGGGCAGAGTCCACTGGAGACGCCGCAGTAGAAACACACACTGCAACACCTCTGTCTTGGACTTCCAGCTTCTAGAACTGAGAGGAAACAAATGTCTGTTGTTTAAGCCACCCTGGTTTGGTAATGACAACCCCAGCAGAAGAACAGAGTGTCTTTTACAGGTGCATTTAATATTGACCAGGAGTTGAGACAAAGGTTCTAGACCAGTGGTTCCCAACCTTTTTTGGGCCATGGACCGGTTTAATATCAGAAAAATATTTTCACGGACCGGCCTTTAGGGTGGGACGGATAAATGTATCACGTGACCGAGACAAGCGTCAAGAGTGAGTCTTAGACGGATGTAACAGAGGGAATCTGGTCACTTTTTAAAAATAAAACATCGTTCAGACTTAAATATAGATAAAACGGAAATAATGTAAATTATTTATTCTTTCTCTGCAGACCGGTACCAATACCGGTCCACGGCCCGGGGGCTGGGGACCACTGTTCTAGACTGAGCTGAAATTAACCAAGAAAGGCAGTGTTCCGCCCTCCCATGGTGGGTGCTCTGTGACCACCAGTCAGTCGGGAGAGTTCTCACTAGAATAGCCTCCCGCCTCTTCCTGCAGGTGCTGACTGTGTCTCCATTTTTCCTTCTGCTGCTCTTGTGGGTGGTGTACACCTGTGTCTGTATGATGCATGCGCACATTTTTCCCTCTCCTCTCCTAATAGTAGGACCGTGACTTTTCCTGGGGTTTTGTGATATTTCCTTTCATCTGTGGGGTGTTTATAGGACTGTTCAGTTTTTACACACTTTTCTCCCTCCCTCGTGGGAAGGAGAGCTGTATGGCCCTTTCTTGTGGGCTCTAATTCAGTGGTTAGCTGAGCCACTCAAAGCAGGACTTATCCCAGCCCTGGCCGGTTGGCTCAGCCATAGAGGGCCTGGCTTGTGGAAGTCCCGGGTTCGATTTCCAGCTAGGGCACACAGCAGGAGCGCCCATCAGCTTCTCTACCCTTCTTCCTCTTCTTTCTATCTATCTCTCTCTCCCCCTCCAGCAGCCAAGGCTCCATTGGAACAAGGTTGGCCCGGGCACTGAGGATAGCTCCATGGCCTCTGCCTCAGGCGCTAGAATGGCTCTGGTTGCAACAGAGCAATGCCCCAGATGGGCAGAGCATCGCCCCCTGGTGGGCATGCCGGGTGGATCCCAGTCGGGCACATGTGGGAGCCTGTCTGCCTCCCGCTTCTCACTTCAGTAAAATACACACACACACACACACACACACACACACACACACACACAAGAAAAGCAAGACTTATCCCTGATGGCCTTTCTCATTACTCACCCTGATATTATCGGGTCTCCTAAGCTCCTCCCCAATCTGCTTTGTTTCTCCCACAGTGTCCCCCCCTTGTCCAGGTGTGGTCCCCATTCACCTGAGCTGCTGTAGGATCTCTTGAACCAGTGTCCCCGCTTTTGTGCTGGCCCCTGAAATCTGCTCTACCTGCAGCAGCCCGGGGGACACATGCAAAACACAAGCCCTGGATGGCCTTCCCACTGCTCCTGGGTTAAAGAAGAAAGCCCGGCCCTGGCCAGATAGCTCGGCTGGTTAGAGCATTGTCCTGCAGCACAGAGGTTGCCGGTTCGATCCCCGGTTAGGACACAGACAGGAACAGATCGATGTTCCTGACTCTCTCCTGCTCTCTTTGTCTCTCTAAAAGTCAATAAAAGAGACATTAAAAGAAGAAGAAGAAGAATGCCCTGGACTTCCACTTGCCCCTGTGGTTGCCCCTGCTTGTTTCTCAGGCCCCTTTGCTGGTCACACTCTCCCTGGCTCCTGCCTTTTGCCAGTTTCTGGGGACATGCTTCCTTTTGTCCCCAGGGCCTGTGTACGTGCTGTCCCCACTGCTAAACCCTAACTTGTCCTTTCTGTCTTGGCCCAGGAACCACTTCCTTGTGGAACTTGTTCTCAGTCGGACCCCCTTCCCTGGATGTTCTGTCATAGCACGGCCTGTTCTTCGTTGCAAGCTTTGGTCATGTTATAGATGTCGTATGTTCACATATGTCTTTGGTTACTGGCTTCTTCTCTTTTTATTTTATTTTATTTATATTTTGGTGACAGACAGAGAGAGGGACACACAGGGGCAGACAGACAGGAAGGGAGAAAGATGAAAGCATCAATTCTTCATGCTGTGGCACCTTAGTTGTTCATTGATTGCTTTCTCACATGTGCCTTGACGGGGGGGGGGGGGGAGGTTTACAGCAGACCAAGTAACCCCTTGCTCAAGCCAGCGACCCTGGGCTCAAGCTGATGAGCCTTGCTCAAACCCAGATTAGTCCACACTCAGTCTGATGACCTTGGGCTTCGAACCTGGGTCCTCCACGTCCCAGTCCAATGCTCCATCCACTGCGCGACCGCCTGGTCAGGCCTTTTTCTTCCCGACGGCCACCAGCATTGTGGCGATGCCTGGCATGCAGCAGGTCTTGGTTAGTCTTTGTGGATGGAATGTGTGTCCTTCCCACCCCACCCACGGGCAGCGGCGCCTGGCCGCTTGGTCCCTGTGTGGCTCTGACCCAGGGTGGAAAGGTCAGGTGGTGCCAGCCCAGCTTTTCCACCCCTGGTCGAGTTGTGGCCCAGGGTGGGTGTGGTCATGCTTCCTGCCTAATGCAGCCACTCATTTTGGATTCCAAGGTTGATCAGTTCTTCATCTGGGATCTTAACCAAAACAAGAAGAAAAAAAAAAGGAAAACCTTATTTTTCACCTTCCTTTGTAAGGAATTTACATGCAGAAGATGCCTTTTTATAAAAATGACTTGGCTTTGGAGGGAAGTTATTTCAAGAATTCATCCTTGGAGAGCAACACTCATTTTTTTTTTTTCACCCTGCTTTTTGAAGTAAAGAAAATAGGCCATTCTTTCTCAAGGATGCTGGCTCTAGGCAGCTGACAGAGTTCACCTGGCCGGGAGCTCCTGTGGACACGTGGACCTGTCGTTTCCAGCCAGAAAGAAAGGCTGTTTTTCTGTAAACAGGGCCCTTTGGTTTAGCTGAAGGAAAAGAGCAATCAGAAAGTAATTTCTGAGGGCCTGAAGGTTTTATTGGAAAGCATGGTATTTGCAAGCCTGTGTGTGTGTGTGTGTGTGTATGTGTGTATGTGTGCATTTGTGCGTTTTTGTGCGTGCATGCACGCAAACTTTCACCCCTCACCTGGAAACCTACTGGGTCACTCACGTTTCTTCCTCCATGACTTCCCCTGTGTTGGCTTGGAGTGTGTAAGGGACTGTCCCCGGGTCCTTGGATGTGGCTGCAGCAGTAGGTCATTGATCTGTAGCATGCACTAATGCTTGAGTTCCATCCACTAATGCTGGGCACCACGTGGATTGGTTTTTGTTAAATGGCGACTCCGAATGCCTGATGGTGGCAATGTGCCTCAGTGTGGAAGGTCAAGTCCCATATCTTTGTGTATAAGTCTGCATGAGCTAAAGGGGGAGCCGAGGTCTCCTGGGAAACACCTGTCCCCCGAGGGCTGGGGAGAGGAAAAGTGTATGTGTGTGTGTGTGGAGGGGGTTGCATTTCCAGGACCGGAGAGTATGGGGCAGGGGTCTGTGGGCCTGGGGCTTGGACCTCTGAGAGGGCACGAGATCAGTGTGGGGTATCTGTATGCATGCACCTGTGAAGTGGGTAAGGAGGTTGGGCTGGGCATGACCCCCAATGCCAGAAGCTGGAGCCACAGTTGCTGCTATGGTGCTGCTGTTGAGCTGATGACACAGTGCGCCCTGTTGGCAAAGCTGAACAGGAAGCCAGCAGGCAAAGGATTCTGGGAAATGTAGTTTCCTGGCTTCCAGCCCCCAGAGCCCAGGGTAGAAGTTGAGGGACAGGAGACAAATGGCAGCTCACCAGGGCACTGGAAGGAGAGAGCTTTCTGTTCGGCTGTTCCTTCGTGAAAAGGTATCAGGATGAGGCCCAGGTGACTATCCAGACTTCCCTATTCCTAGCCTGAAGGTATTTCCATCCCCCCCAGAACTGCTTATTTAAGGAACTCTAATGACAAAAGGCACTGGGTCAATTGGAGCTGAAGCTGAAACCACGTAGCTGGCTTACTGCTTGTTGTGCCATGGCAGAGGTGGTCTTGGTGCCTGGAGAAAGGGTGGGTGTGGCCACAGTGGGTCTCTCTGTCCTCCAAGGAGATGGGCTCCCTGTCTGGTTTCTATCTCTGCAAGAAAACCATTTGACTTTCCCATCTTTCACCGTATGCGGAAGATCACTCACGTTTTATGGTCTAAATAGCGGATTTCATGTACAGTCACGTTTTGTGTCCTATCGTGTTTCTGATGATTAAAATATTTCTCCTGTCGGGCATGTTGGGCGTGGTCTATTGGGATGTTGAGCAAGAGTTACCGGCCGCTCCCCGCTTCTCTTGGAAGATGTTACTTTTATGTAATTTCCTGTCGCCCAGTTGAGGAATGGTCCTAGAGGAATTCTTTCATGCCCTCCCCATCCCCGTCCTGTAAGAAAAACCAAAGGCAGCATGTTGGTTGGTGAGAGCCTGGATGAGAAGGTCTGGGCGGGTGGAGAGCTGGAGAAGTCGGAATGTCTGTATCCGAGGACATAGACAAGCATCCAAGTTCACTGTTTGGTTCTGGGGTCATGCGAAGTTCAGAAATGAGTGTTTAGACCCTAAGAGGTCACGACGGTCAGGGAATGCCCAGGATAGATGCCGAGCAGCACGGGCTGGGTGTTGGTCATCCACCTGACCCGGTGTGAGAGGCTGAGTTTGGGTCTCCTCGTCACACCCTAGTCTCACCCCCAGAGAGCGGAGCAGTGATCACCCTGTTCTGTCGACAAGGACGTGTGCCCACCACAGAGTCACCTTGGGAGTCCGTGGCTAGATCCTCACCCAAGCTAGGGGCTTTGCTTACCTCCTTCGGTGGAGGAAGCAAATTTTGTGAGAATTTAAAATGCAGGATGTTTGTGTGAAGTTCCCTGAAAATTAACCTTGTTATGAATTAGGAATCGCGAAGGATTTTTAAAATTTTGTTCAGCTAAGGGTCATTTTAAATTGCTCCTCCTCGGCACCGGGCAGCGCCAGACACTGTGGTGGGTCAGGAGGCTGACGTCTGGGTGTTTAAGCTCGTAGACTATGAGCACAGAAAGTAACTATGGACTCCCGTTAGACGACAAAGGAGATACTAACATCTGCAGAGGCTGGAGGAGAGCTGGAGAGCTGGGGACTTGGGGACCACATCTCTGCCACCATGGACCCTGTCCCCATTCCTGGAAGGGAATCATTAGCCCAGGACTTAGGAGAGGTCTATCTGAGGGAATTGGGTGCCAGTCAGAGTCTGTGTCTCGAGGTGAGAATGAGAGACAAGTGGCCTTCGCCTCTGACCAGAGATGCATTCTTTGCAACACATCCAGCAGCCCGTAGGACCTCTGATGGCCTCGCCCTTCCCCTCCCTCTGGAGCCAGGGAGAACTCCGGGGCTCAGGGTGGCCAAGAGAACGTCTGGGTCTGGGGTCCTCCTTAGTGTGGAGGGGTCTCACTGCCCATGGTGACCATGTGTCCTGGGGGGGGGGACATTTCTGTGTCCGGACCTCGAGCGCAGTGCGGGGGACACATTTATGTTTCCACGTGACCGACCACCAGCTTAAGTCTGTGTCCTCCCATTAACGCTGTAGGCACTCCAGATGCCTGGGACCGAGCCTCTCACAGTGACATCGGTCTTCTTCTCCTCAGCCTGAAGTGCTCTCCACCCCTTGTCCCACAGTGCCCGGTGCCCTTGGGTGGCTGCCTCCAGGCCCTCCACCATGCCTGTTTTTCCTTTGATTTTCTTCTACCATTGGCCAAGGCATGACAGTCCTCCCTCTTGGCCCAGAGAGTGGCTGGAGGCCTCCCTGGAGGTGGCATTGTTGGAATCAGAGATGTCGGAGACCCTCTCGTGGGGCAGGGAGTAGCCATTCAGCAGTGGCTTCTGGCTGTGGAACTCCCACACCAACGATTTCCTGATCTGCGCCTTGTCGTTCTCTAGTCCATACCCACATCCTCTGTTGTTTTCAAACTAAAGGAGTATCTGGTCCACAGAGAGCTCAGTGATTCCTAGCTGGGACTTTTTAAAAATCAGCCGAGAGCCAAACCAGTAACTACAAATACAACTTATGTACTTACTCAGTGTATTTGACAGTCCCCAGACTTGCAGGGTAAATAGTAATCTTAGTACTCTAGAAGTACCACACTTAGAATAAATACCCTTTGTTTCTTCCTTGTCTTTTTTTCCTCTTTTTCAAAAAAAACCCAAAAAACAAAAACCAACTTGGGGTATCTTACATAAATACATGGAATTTTCTTCCTTAAGGGATAATTGCGGTACTGGGAAAAGAAACGTAAGAACAAGAATGTGAAGCCAGAAGATTGAAAAATCTACCCAGTCAGCACCAACTTCCAGCAACGTGCTGGCAAAAGACTCCGCTGGGCTGGACTTGGGGACGATCCCCGGTGTTGGGGACAGCAGGAGTGGGGCCCAGGGGCCTCGCAGACTGAAGTCTGTTCTCGGCAGCGGGGGAAGCACTCCCTCTCTTGCGCCCAGGGCAGCTGGAGACAGCTGAAGGCCGGGCCAAGCTTGGAGGGATGCCTTCCTGGCCTGGACTTGGCCCTCTCCGGTGAGGTCGGACTCCCAGTGCTTGTGTTGTTGTTGAAATTGGTTTCTGGTGTGTGTTCCTTTTTCCTTTCCAAGATGCCTGTGATCTGTGAACGTTGGTGTGGGCATGGTGTGGTCTTGTTAGGGTGGATTGTTTTTGTTTTTGTATTCAGTGAGAGGAGGGGGGCAGAGACAGATTCCCTCATGTGCCCCGACCAGGATCTACCTGGCAAACCCACTAGAGGTTGATGCTCTGCCCATCTGGGGCATTGCTCAGCAGCTAAGCTCTTAGCATCTGAGGCAGAGGCCATGGAGCCATCCTCAGTGCCAGGAGCCAATTTGCTCCAATCGAGCTATGGCTGCAGGAGGGGGAAAAGAGAGAAGAGAGAAGGGGAGGGGTGGAGAGGTAGATGGCACTTCGTCTATGTTCCCTGACCAGGAATTGAACCCGAGACATCCACATGTCAAACTAATGCTCTACCACTGAGCCAACCAGCCAGGGCCTGTTAGGGTGTCTTTATGAAGGTTATGAACTTAAAGGTAAAAAAAGGCACTCTGGTTCTATTCTCCCTACGGGAGAGGAATAATTGTCCACAGTGATGATGGTGGAGTGGTTGGTGGGGCCAGGGAGAGAGGACGGTAGGCTCCCCTCCACCCCCAACCCCATCTCTTTCTGCCACGACCCCCAGGAAGAACACCTGCGTAGAAAGAATCCAGGTCCTCTGTCTCTTCCCTGCAATTCCAGAACCCAGGATTTTTGACTCAGTTCGCGGCAGGCCCTGCCCTGCCCTGACAAGAGGCCACTGAGTGCCTTTCCTCACCCCTCCCCCTCCTGTTTGTTCTGTGGCATGCTGCCCTAGGCCTCAGGGGAAGGTCAGTATGCGGCACACACCACATGCTGCCTCGCTTAATTGACAAATATCTGAATTCCCAAAACCAATCTGGCCTCAGGGGGTTGAGTCCAGGCTTGGACCTCTTCTCTTGAGTGCAGGGAACAGAACAGAATACTGGGGTGTGTCTCAGAGTCACCAGCCAGCCCAGTGTGGTCTGATGTGACAGCAATGGTGAGTGAGGAGCCCAGTGTCCCCCCGTGGGGAACCAGTGTGGGAGAATTATGCTGTGTCGCTAAGGGACCTCGGATGGGCTAGAGACCATCTGAGCAGTGGGGACACTGTCACTGAAGGCTGGTCAAGTCCAACAGCACGTGGGAGCCTTGTCAAGTTCATCACGCTTGACACAGAATCCTTTCCTGCCGAGTTTTCTGTGGCCCCTTCCACCCTCGTGTTTAAGTTGAGAGGGCAGTGAGGGGCATGTTTGCACATGTAGGTGGTGCAGGTGGGGAGAGTCGGAGCTGGGTGGGGGGAGCCCTGGGTTCTAGGGCTTGACTTCAGCTCTTCCCTGGGAGAGAGGGGTTCCCCTCACTCAGCCATTCATCCGTGCGGGCAAGCATTCACTGAGTGCTGCGTTTACACCAAGTGCTCTGCTGGGGGCTGGGGGTGTGGAAGGAACCAGCGAGAGACTGTCATAGCAGAAACCCTTTAAAAACCAAAGAGCACCCTGGCCGGTTGGCTCAGTGGTAGAGCATCAGTCTGGCGTGTGGAAGTCCTGGGTTTGATTCCCGGTCAGGGCACACAGGAGAAGCACCCATCCTCTTCTCCACCCCTTCCCTTCCCCTTTCTTTATATCTCTCTCTTCCCCTCTTGCAGCCATGGTTTGATCAGTTCAAGCACATTGGGCCCAGGCACTGAGGATGGCTCCCAGGCACTAAAAATAGCTTAGTTTGCAAACATAGCTCCAGATGATAAGAGCATTGGCCCCAGATGGGGGTTGCCGGGTGGATACTGGTCAAGGCACATGTGGGAATGTCTCTCTATGCCTCCTCTCCTTTCACTTGGAAAAGAAGGGGGAAAAAGTTGTGATTTAACTGTATGTACAGGTTTCTATCTGTTTCTCTCGACGTGGCTACATGTTCTTCACAAACGTGACCTTCACGGCTGCGTCCTGTCTTACTGTTGCTGGCTTTCTCTGTGACGAGATTTTTAGATTGTTTTTCAATTTTCATGACATCGCATCGTCCAGAGGACTCTTGTGTGTGCGTTATGCCTCACATCTTAGATCACTCCCTCCTGGACATTGTTGGCCCTGGAGGAACCGGGTCCCCTCCTGAGGCCGATTTGCAGGCGTGGAAGCTGTGTGGAAATTGGGTCAGGTGGTACCCTTACAAGTTGGTGCTAAAAACGGAAATGGTAGCCGTCACATGGAAGCACCTCCTTTCTATTCCCGTTGGGTCTGGAGCTCACCCGCTCTTCACCTCGGCCTTAGCTGCTGAGCGAGGGTTTGCCGCTGGCTCCTCCATCCGTCCGTCCGTCCGTCCGTCCGTCTAATGCAGTGGCCGAGAGAATTAAGACGTCTCATTGTGGGCTCTGACAAGGGACAGCGGCTGTTTCCCAAAGTTAGGTCTTATAGGGACTCTGTCTATCAGAAGAGGCTTAGGTGGATTATAAAACCAAAACTTATGTGGGCCCTGGCCGGTTGGCTCAGTGGTAGAGCGTCGGCCTGGCGTGCAGAAGTCCCGGGTTCAATTCCCGGCCAGGGCACACAGGAGAAGCACCCATCTGCTTCTCCACCCCTCCCCCTCTCCTTCCTCTTTGTCTCGCTCTTCCCCTCCCGCAGCCAAGGCTCCATTGGAGCAAAGTTGGCCCGGGATGGCTCCATGGCCTCTGCCTCAGGCGCTAGAATGGCTCTGGTCGCGACAGAGCAACGCCCCAGATGGGCAGAGCATCGCCCCCTGGTGGGCATGCCGGGTGGATCCCAATTGGGCACATATGGGAGTCTGTCTGCCTCCTTGCTTCTAACTTAGGAAAAATACAAAAAAAATAAAATAAAACAACTCTCCTAAAATAAAAAAACGGAGACTTATGAACATAGATAAAAGTGAAGTGGTAACCGGGGGAAGAGGTGTGTGGGGGAGGGGGAAGGGGATTTGAGTGAATGAGGATGAGGGAGGGAGGGAGGGAGGGAGGGAGGGTGTAAAGAGGGACAGATATAAGGTGACAGAAAATGATTTGACTTTGGGTGATGGGAATATAACATACTGTATTTCCCCATGTGTAAGACACACCTTTTCCTGAAAAACTTGAGGTCTAAAAACTGGGTGCATCTTATACAGTGGTTGTAGATTTTTTTACTTGCATTTCCCGCTTTTTCGCGCTTGTTTTTGCTCTCATTATTGGAGACAGTGATTCGTCATCAAACACAGATGAGGACAAGCTCATGGATGGGGGTTTTTGACAGTGATGAGGAGAGGTATGAATTTTATGATGAATAAAACTTGAGTTCAGTAATTTTATGTAATAGTTTTTTTTTTCAAATTTGGGCCCCCAAAATCAAGACCCATTTTACACATGGGAGCTTCTTATACATGGGGAAATACGGTAATCAACTGTTCAAATGCTATAGAAACTTTTACCTGAAACCTGTGGACTCTTATTGATCAATGTCACCCTGTTTGAGTTTTCTAAATAAAATTTAAAAATTAGAAAAAGTAAAGTCAGGACCTAGGATTGGTCACACAGTTACCAATACTTCTTCCTGTCATGGGGAAAGGACATAACCTATACACACATACATATACAGTGTGTCCGTAAAGTCATGGTGCTCTTTTGACCGGTCACAGGAAAGCAACAAAAGACGATAGAAATGTGAAATCTGCACCATATAAAAAGAAAACCCTCCCAGTTTCTGTAGGATGATGTGGCAGCATGTGCGCATGCGCAGGTGATGATGTAACACCATGTATACAGCGGAGCAGCCCACGACCATGACAGTCGAGATATGGACGGTACAGAGGAAAGTTCAGTGTGTTCTGTGGCTTGCTAAACTCGAATATGTGACCAAAGTGCAATGTGAATATCGGCGCGTTTATAATGAAGCGCCACCACATAGGAATAACATTACTCGGTGGGATAAGCAGTTGAAGGAAACTGGCAGTTTGGTGTAGAAACCCCGTTCTGGTAGACCATCAGTCAGTGACGAGTCTGTAGAGGCTATACGGGATAGCTACCTAAGGAGCCCTAAAAAATCTGTGCGTGCGTGTACTCGACAATTACACCTAAGTAAGACTACAGTTCATAAGGTGTTAAAGAAACATCTTTGTTTTACGGGGTACAAATTGCGGCAACAAATGGAGCCCACATCAAACTGCACTGAATAGGTATGAAAAAGGGAGAGTTTTCCTTTTATTTGATGCAGATTTTACATTTCTATCATCTTTTGTTGCTTTCCTGTGACCGGTCAAAAGAGCACCATGACTTTACGGACACACTGTATTTTAAATGATGCTTTTGTGCCTGTGAATGTTTACAATTCTTGATTCCTGACTCTTGGTCTAGTGTGTCTGGAATGCCAGCCTTCGAGGGGACGTCCTGTCCGTGTCCCCCGCCTCTGCTCCCTTGGTCCTGGACATCAGCAGTGGACACAGCCCTTCCCAAAAGCCTTGCTAGTTCTGCTTCATCATCCCGTGGCGCTTTCTGACCCCTCCTCTTGGGGCCCAGGCTTCCTCTCCCTCCACAGACTGGGTGCTGCTCTGCCCGGTCCCCTGAGAGGACATGTGTTCCATGATGTTCGGTCCCGTCTGCCTTCTGAGCTCTGAGGATGGGCAGGCGTGAGCCTCCTTTTTTTTCATTTTTCCGAAGCTGGAAATGGAGAGACAGTCAGACAGACTCCCGCATGCGCCCGACCGGGATCCATCCGGCACGCCCACCAGGGGACGATGTTCTGCCCCTCTGGGGCTTCGCTCTGTTGCATCCAGAGCCATTCTAGCGCCTGAGGTAGAGGCCACAGAGCCATCCCCAGCGTCCGGGCCATCTTTGCTCCAGTGAAGCCTCGTTGCGGGAGGGGAAGAGAGAGACAGAGAGGAAGAAGAGGGGGAGGGGTAGAGAAGCAGATGGGCGCTTCTCCTGTGTGCCCTGGCCGGGAATCGAACCCGGGACTTCTGCACGCCAGGCCGACGCTCTACCACTGAGCCAACCGGCCAGGCCCAGGCGTGAGCCTTCTGACCTGGACATCTGGCATTCTGAGCACGCTTGCTTCCGCCCCGTCAGTCAGCTGACCTCTGGGGAGTGAGCGGAGGCTCCCCCGTGACAGCGGACGTCCCTGCTGGCCAGTCGGGGGGGGGGGCTCACGTTCTCCAGGGGAGGCCCCGCTGACGCCTGCGCTCTGAGCGGCGTTGGCCACCGTGACGCCCAGGCGAGGCCCGCTCTCACGCCTTCCTTGTTTTCCAGAGAAGCCGCCGAAGAAGGGCGGGCCGTCCCGAGACTGGCGGGAGCGGAGGAACGCCATCCGGCTCACCCACGAGCACACGGTGGAGACCCTGGTGGTGGCTGACTCCGACATGGTGCAGTACCACGGCGCTGAGGCGGCCCAGCGGTTCATCCTCACCGTCATGAACATGGTGAGTCCGGCAGCGGCGTCCCGGGGTCCCGGCCCACGTGGGCGGCGAAGGCAGCCGGGGCTGGCGGGCGTTCCCGTGGCAGAGGGCCTGCCCGCTGACCCACCAGCTAGGTGCGGCGTTTGACTGCCCGGGGTCGTCGCAGTGGGTGGGCCCTGCCTTCTGAGACCCTGGCCTTGTGCGGGACCCCCCTCCTGTGGGATTTGAAGTTGAGTGAACCCTGCCCCTGCTCTGAGAGGTCCAGTCTGGTAAGGGAAGTAAAGATCAAACTTCATGTAACAGAGAGCTTGCTCTGGTCAGGAAGGCCCGGTGGGCGGCAGGAACCTCGGGGAGTGGAGACCCGCAGTCTTGAGGCCTCTGTCCTTTTTATTGTTATCAACTCTGCGTTTACCGTCATTTTTAATTTCATTGCTTGATTTCAGAGAGGGCGGAGAGAGATACATCAATTCATTTAATTATTTTTAAATCAATTCGTTTAATTATTTATTGATTATAGAGGAGAAAGAGAGAGAGAGAGAGAGAAGGGGTGGGGAGGGGGTGAGCAGGAAGCATCAGTATGTAGTAGCTGCTTCTCCTATGTGCCATGACCGGGCAAGCCCGGGGTTTCGGACCTGTGACATCAGCGTTCCAGGTCAACATCTTACTCACTGCGCCACCACTGATCAGGCGAGACGTCACTGTGTTGTTCCACTTATTCATGCATTCATCGGTTGATTCTTCTATGTGCCCTGACCGGGAGGGATCGAACCCGCAACCTTGGCATATCGGGACGATGCTCTAACCAGCCCGTCCAGAGCCAGTATGTGTCCCTTTGTGACTGACTGGCTTGTTTTACTGAGCACACTGTCCTCGTGGTTCACAAGGTTCCCCCGCACCGTGGCGTGTGTCAGACAGCTGAGTACTGGTCCCTCGTGCGGGTCCCTCGGGCGTCTGGACCACGTTTGGCTTGTTCCCTTGTCCATCGGTGAACACAGGGCTGCACCCACCTTTTGGCTGTTGTGAATAATGCTGTGTGAACATGGGTGTGCACGTATCTGCCCGAGTCCCTTCTTTGACTTGCTTTTGTTACCTTTTAAGGGGGCGTGACCCTGGTGTCTGAGAGGTATTTCTGTTCTTCTTTTGCATAAACCCAGGTCCTCCTGGTGGCCGGGTGGTGGTGGGGTGCAGTTCTCCAATCTGCCTAGAGGAAACTGGGAGGTGGGCCTGGGGGTGAGGTTGGGGGCGGGGGCTGGGGTGGGTGGTCGGAGAAGGGAGTGGATAATTTCATCGCATTTAAAAATTTTTTTAATTGTCCAGGGCACGAGGGCAAGGAACAGACCTCATTACAACAGTGAAAATAGTAACAAGGCAAAGCTCCTGTGTTGATGTTTCCTTTATAATCTGTCACCTGGGCGGGGGCGGGGATGGGGGCGGGGAGGGTGGTCGGAGAAGGGAGCGTTGCTCTCCCCAGCCCTCTGCGGGCGGGGCGTGAGGACCGAAGGCCTGGGGCCGGGTGATGAGATCCTGGCTCTAAACCCTGCTCTCTCCCATCAGTGTAGGTTTTTCACCCTCAGTCCTCAGTCGGAGGCTCCAGGCCCCACTGCTGAGGGCCGACCCAGGGCCAAGCACATTAAATGGGATTGAGACATTTCCTGGCGAGGCCTGCCTGCTCAGGGCCACGCCACCGGGGCATGTGGCCTGTGTACGCTGACACTTAGCCCTCCTGTCATCTGTCTCGGGCTTTCTTGGCCAGTCTGGAGTGTAGTCACCTGACCTGCTCACACAAGACCCACCCTGGGGAGCCGTTTCCATGGCCGGCTCCTTGTTCAGCAAGTTGAAAAACAGGTTCCATTCAGACCCCACGCCTCCTGGTAGGAAACCAGACCACCCTCGGCCACCCAGCTCTGGGATTCCGTTCTGCCTGGGGCTGCTGGAGGAGAGGGATTTCTGTGCTCAGGTTGAGATCCTCGCTAAGGTGGGAGGAGGGGAAAGGATTGTGGCTGAGACCAGGGGCCCCTCCTCAGACAGGGCCTCCTCCTCAGACAGGGCCTCAGGTGCCGTGCGCTGGAAGGGGAGGCTGCCCAGCTGGGCTCGGGACTGATGTGGCTCTGTCTCCTCAGCTCCTTTGGATCGGGATGGACATTCGCTAGGGTGGCGGCCACTTTCACGCCAGGGTATGTGTCTCCAGGCCGCAGGAAGTAGTGTCATCGGTGCCCACGTCCAGACGTCCCCCTCTCCTCCCTACCCTCCCACCTGGGTCTCTGCGGGGTGAGGACACTCACCTGTCTGTGCAGCTCTGACCCCCGAGCCTAATCCCAGAGAGGCCCCTGTCCCCAGGGCTTGCCAGGGGCCTTGTGGGGCTGTGGTCTGTGTGAAGACAGCACGTCCCAAGCTGGGGAACTGTGGTGTCAAGTGTCTTCCCCAGTCTCACAGTCGTCATGGATGGGTCAGAGATGACCAGTGGCCTGATGGCCATGCTCAAGAGGAGGGGACGAAGGGGACACCTGTGACAAACTGAACCCTCCAGAGAGCAAGCTGGGAGATTTCATTATTTGCATTTTATAGAGAAAGAAATGGAAGTGTGTGTGTGTGTTGGGGGGCGTGATGGGGCCAGGGTCTAGGACCAGTGAGTGCAGGGCAGGGTAATGCCTAAACCAGGGGTCCCCAAACTTTTTACACAGGGAGCCAGTTCACTGTCCCTCAGACCGTTGGAGGGCCAGACTATAAAAATAACTATGAACAAATCCCTATGCACACTGCACATATCTTATTTTAAAGTAAAAAAACAGAACAGGAACAAATACAATATTTAAAATAAAGAACAAGTAAATTTAAATCAACAAACTGACCAGTATTTCAATGGGAACTATGCTCCTCTCACTGACCACCAATGAAAGAGGTGTCTCTTCCGGAAGTGCGGTGGGGGCCGGATAAATGGCCTCAGGGGGCTGCATGCGGCCCGCGGGCCGTAGTTTGGGGACCCCTGGCCTAAACCCAGAGCTGATTGATCCTGTCCCACCTTGTTCAGGGTGACAGGTGTGTCTGAAGTCTGTTGTTTCTTTCCCCGTACCCCGACTGACCACTGTGATTTCTGTGGCCAGGACCACCGCCAGAGAAGGTCCCTCCCTTTTTTCTCTCTCTCCCTCCTCGAATCCTTACAGTGGAATGGCAGTGAGATGTTCATCCGACAGAACTAAGACTCGGGCACTAAGCGGTGCTGAGCCCTCATATGGCTCCCCTGCTGGTAGATGTGGAATCTCTCCTTCTTCATGGCCCTCTGAGACCCTGTGACTGGGGTCCGCCTGCTTTTCCCGGGCTCTGCTCCCTTCTCCACCTCGTGCTGGCTTCTGCCGTTCGAGCCCCCTTTTCTCAGGCACGTACAGCCCCTCTTGGGCTCATGGTCTCATAGTCTCTTTAAGAATGCTCTCCTGGCCCTGGCCGGTTGGCTCAGCGGTAAAGCGTCGGCCTGGCGTGCAGAAGTCCCGGGTTCGATTCCCGGCCAGGGCACACAGGAGAAGCGCCCATCTGCTTCTCCACCCCTCCCCCCTCTCCTTCCTCTCTGTCTCTCTCTTCCCCTCCCGCAGCCAAGGCTCCATTGGAGCAAAGATGGCCCGGGCGCTGGGGATGGCTCCTTGGCCTCTGCCCCAAGCGCTGGAGTGGCTCTGGTCCCGGCAGAGCGACACCCCGGAGGGGCAGAGCATCGCCCCCTGGTGGGCAGAGCGTCGCCCCTGGTGGGTGTGCCGGGTGGATCCCGGTCGGGCGCAAGCGGGAGTCTGTCTGACTGTCTCTCCCGGTTTCCAGCTTCAGAAAAATACAAAAGGAAAAAGAATGCTCTCCTCCCCACTTCTCACAGAACTGCTTACGGTGGTCTCTGGGGCTCCATGGCAATGTTCTCTTGGAGGGGGCGCCTTGCTGACCCCCTCTGGAAAGCCCATCCCGTCTGCTCTATCAGAGCAGTCTGCTTTTTTACTCCCTAGTCCTGAATGTGTGAACACGTATGTGTTTGCCTTGTAAACGCTGTCTTGTTGCAGAGTTTAAATGCTATTGAATGATAAACTGGTATAAATTCACATTAGAGTGTAATAACTTTCAGACGGTAAATGTGATCCCCATAGTAACCACAGAGAAAATAGCCATACAGTGTGCACAAAAGTCACCGGGAACAACAACAAAAAAGTTTCATGACAGAAAAATCTGTGAAACACACAAAAAGTCAGTAATGCAGAAATGGAGGACAAAGAAAAAGCTGTAGAGTCTAGAGAAAACAAAGAGCAAAATGCAGAATTAAATTCCCTCTTATCAGTAATTACCTTAAATCAGGGGTCTCAAACTCGCGGCCCGCGGGCTGCATGCGGCCCACCGAACAATTTTGTGCGGCTCACAGACTAATCCACGAAGTTCAAAATATTTTGGATAAAATTAAGTAAGCCTAGGGGCCTACATGTATTTTTCATTTCTCTGTCATCCTAGCTAGATATTAGCTTAGTTAACAGCAGTTGTGATGCGAACTACAGTTTCTGGTCGTTTTGTGACACTGAAAAGTGTTGCGTAACAGTTGCCTTTTGTAGACCTAGTGCGGCCCACCGAACGACTGTGAACTTGCTCTGCAGCCCACATGCTGAGTTGAGTTTGAGACCCCTGCCTTAAATGTCAGGAGTTTAAACTCTCCAATCAAAAGACAGATGGGCAGAATGGATTTAAAAGGAAAAAAACAAAAACAAAACAAAAAATGACCCCAGGATAGGCTGTCTATAAGAGACTCACTTTAGATCCGAAGACACAAATAAGTTGAAAATTAAAAGATGGAAAAAGATATCTCACGTAAGGAGGACCCGAAGGGGAGTAGAAGTGACTACCCTACTGTCAAACAAAATAGGCTTCTATCGAAAGAAAGGTTTCAAGAGGCAAAGAGAGATATTGCATATTAATAAATGGTTCAGTACAGCAAAAGGTCTAGCAATGACAAGTATTCACATACCTAGTAACAGACCATCAAAATATACAAAGCAAAAATGGATAGAATCGAAGGGAGAAGCATATAGTCCTGTTAATAATGGAGACTTCGAGAGCTGACGCTCAGCAGTGGGTCAGACAGCTGGAGAGAAGGTACGTAAGGAAACGGAAGACTTGAACAACCCAGCTGATCAGCTAGATCTAACAGACATCCAGGATACTGGACCCAATGACAGTGGAATAGTTCTTATTTTCAAGTGCACGTCGTCACAGGGTATGTACCATGTTAAGTCACAAATGAAATCTCCACAGATTTAAAAGCTTTCCTGAAAAGTATCTTTCTCTGAGCACACTGGGGTGACGTTAAAAATCACTAACAGCGAGAAAAATAGAAAATTCGAAAATATGTAGACATTAAACAACACGCTCTTACCAACGGGTGAATGGGAAAATACATAGTGATGAATAAAAGTCAAAGTGCACAGCATACAAAAACTTACGGGACACAGCCAAAGCAGTGCTCAGAGGGAAATGTATAGCTGTAAATTCTCACATTGAAAAAAAGATTTTAAATCAACCATCTCACTTTATGACTCAAGGGACTAGAAGAACAAAACGAACTTCCTAGTAGAAGGAAAGAAATAATAAAGATCACCACAGAGATGGGTAACATAAAGAACGAAAAAACAATAGCAAAGTCCCAACAATGTTTTTTTTTTTTCTTGACAGATGTCAAGAAGTCCATCCTAAAATTTTCACAATCTCAAGGGCCCCCCCAAGTAGCCAAGATAAATCTTGAAAAAGGACAAAATTGGAGGACTCCCACTTTCCGACTTCAAAACTTAGTACAGAGCTGTAGTAGCTAAAACAGCATGATTCTGGCATCAAGACAAATGTAGAGACCAAGGGAATAGAACAGACACAGCCCAGAAATGAACCCTGACATTTATGGTCAAATGATTTTTAACAGGGGTGCCAACCAAGATCATTCACCGGGCAAGTGACAGTCTTTTCAATGAATGCGCCGGAAAAAACTGAGTATCTCCCATGCAAAAGAATGAAGTTGGACCCTTGCCAAACACCCAATATGAAGTGAACTCAAAATAGATCAAAGACCTGAACCTCAGAGCTAACACTGTAAAACTCTTAGAAGAAAAATAGGGGACTATCTCCATGACATTGAATTTGGCAGTGATTTCTTGGATATGACACCAAAGGCACAGACAGCAAAAGCAGACACGGACACATTGAACTGAAATGTAAAAATAACTTTTGCGCATAAAAGGCCACAACCGGCAGGGTAAGGGGAGAAAACTGCTTGCAAATTACATATTTGATATTATCCAGAATATAGAGAGAACTCCTAAAACCCAACAGCAACGCAGAAACCTGATTTTAAAATGGACTTTGAATAGCCATTTCCCCAAAGAAGATGTATATACACACGGCCAACAAGCCTCACGTTACTGATCACCAATGCAAGTCAAAACCACAGGGAGATACCAGTTAACACTCATTAAGATAATAGTTAAAAAAAGAAACTGAAGTCAAAGTGTGGGGTGAAGTTGGGCAGGTGTTATTATAAACTGCTACAAAGTTCCGGGTGAACGGAAGTGCCTGAGGTACTCAGGGAGGGACAGACAGACTGTTCCTTAAGGAGGCAGTGTTTGCGAGGGGGTTCCTGGTAGGTGGTGGGGAGGGCGGGGGTTGGGGGAGAGGTGCCCCCCCCCCCCGGGCCCTCCGACAACCTGGTAGGGCAGGGCATGGGGAGTGGGCTTCCTTGAACATGCATTGGGCCCTGGCTGCAGGGGTTTACGCAGGGGAATGGAATGCACTAATTTGTGTTTTAAAAACATCCCTCTGCCTGGCTCTTATCCAGGGAAGTGGAGTCTTGCTCCAGGCTCTGTGTCCCCTCCAGACTGCTCACCTGCCCAGGTGCATGCAGCAGCAGAAGACCCTGCCGGGGCTCCCACCCGGCAGCGAGCGTGGAGGCGGGGTGTGCTGTGGCTGCGGGTGTCGACGACCTCCCAGACATCCCGCCGTGTCTTTTCACGCACAGGCTGTGGTGTTTTCCTTTGGTGGGGGGGTGGGGGGGGTGACACAGGAGGAGCAGGACAGTTTTAAAGCAGAAATTGACACTAGCAACCCCGGGTTTGGGCAGCCAAATTGGAAAATGGGGCCACTTGACAGAGCTTTGGTTGTTTTTAGCTTCCTTAACAACCACCGGGTAGGGTGAAACCCTGAGACGTTCCAGGCCAGTTCTGTTTGGAGGGAAAATGACATCAATTTTACTCAATTACCATGTGAAACAGACAAGCAGCCTCTCTGGTGACCGGAGAAAAATAGCAGTGTGAGAGCACACTCCGGTTGTCCCCGCCAGCAGCCTCCCTGGGCAGCCGCTGGGGGGCCGTTCGACACAGACGGTGGGGCCCACCCCCCGCGTCTCTGATCTGGTGGGTCTGCTGTGGGCTCCCTCCCGAGTGTGCCTGGGCGATACGGGGGCTGCTGTCCCAGGGACCCCTCTCAGGCACTGTGGTAGAGAACACACCCCCATCCGTGTGGGGGGTCTGAGCGGGTGCCCATTGTGAACCCAGAGCGTCCCTTCAGTCCCCGTCGGCCCCCGGGGGGGTCCTGAGTCATGCAGGGAGGTGGGGGGTGCTCTTGTGAAAACCCGTCGGGCCTGTGAGTGCCTCCTCCCCAGGGGCCCTGGTCAGTCACCTGGTCCTCCTCGGCTCCCTGTCCGCCCCTCCCTGACCACATCCTCATGTCACTGGAGCAGGAGACCCACACACAGCGTGGTACTCCTGGCAGTGGGTCTGTCCAGCCCGGCCCTCAGGCTGCCAAGGAACCGTGACAGATGCAGCCAGCGCTGGACGCCGGAGACAGAATTTCCAGACGATGGCCCGCACTGTTCCTGCCCAACCAGGTGTCTCCCCTAAATATCAGATGGCTGCCGCCTCCAAGACTGCTCCTGAGCGTGAATTTCCATGGGAAAAAAAAACAGTTGGGGAGACAGTTCCATGTCTTCGCAGCTTATGTGTGTGGTGGCTGTTGTCCGATTTCTGTCTGGCTGACCTGCCTGGATGCTGGGCTGCTGGGGAGGTCCTGTGCATCAGCCCTGTGCTCTGCTGAGCCTTGCGGGACCGTGGGACAGCTCACATCAGGTGACACGGCACTCGAGCTGTGGGACCCGGGATGCCGGTGCCCTGTCACACGCTAAGGGGAAATGCCTTCCTACTTGCTTTGGATGCTGCTGTTTAAAACATGAAGGTCCCCCCCCCCCCACTGTAGGTAATTAAAAATTTTTATTTTGGTAAAAGACTCTTCAAATTGACCAGGTCGGTCATTTTTAAGTGTGCGGTTCCATATTGAGTCTAGTCTCATGGCCTTGCCACCCATCTTTAAAACTTGGACATCTTGCAAAAAACATTCTACCTATTAAACGGCAACTTGCCGGCTCTCCTTCCTCCCAGCCCCTGGGGCGTGGGGATAGTTCTCCACCATCGCACATTTTGTGCGTGTGTGCATGTGTGCATGTGTGCGTGTGCATTTGCACCAGGGATGCTGCTGAGACTTTCAGGGGTGTGTGTGAAGCACGCAGAACCGTGACCAGCCCCATGTGCAGAAAGTGGGTTCCCGTGGTTCGCCCTCCCGGGAACATGCATCACACTCTGCAGGTTCCCGTGGTTCGCCCTCCCGGGAACATGCATCACACTCTGCAGGTTCCCGTGGCTCGCCCTCCCGGGAACATGCATCACACTCTGCAGGTTCTTGGTGCTGCTTTCCTGGGGGGGCCCAGCACACCCCCAAGAACCGCTTCCCCGTGTTCTTCCTGTGAACCCGCAGCCTTCTTCAATGTCTTTGGCGATGTCGACATTATTCTAGGTAGCGTGTAGAAGACACTGAAACCCCATGCACCTCAAAATGTTTCTCCCTCCTTCGTGGCAAGTTTTCCTTCTTCCTGATCTTCATGTTTTGAATTGAGGTTTTCCACTCTGGGGCCAAGAAGTTTGAATTACAGCCATTGGGTGGTTCTGAAAATATCAAAACGAGGGAAAAGTTCTGTATATTTATTATTATTATTATTTCCCTTCTTCACCTGGGTTTGGGGATAGGTAATTAAAACATGACTTCAGAAATTGGCTTGGTATAAAATAATGACTGCTATTTTGTTACTGTGGAAAGGAAATGGGTGGCAGGTGGGGAAGAGGAAGGGACATAGAATAACTCAATGTGTCCTGTTTTTCCTTGTGGGAAAGAGTATTAAATTGCACAAAGTTTTTATTTATTTTTATTTTATTTTATTTTAGCTTTAATGATAGTTTCAGAGTAAAACCCAGGCGATGACACAGCTGACTCCTTGTGCGCCTGGCTGCCGACGTTGGTGCGCCAGGCACTGCGTCCAGCTGCACTTGTCTGGAGCGAACCATGGCTACGCTGTGGGCTGTGGTCACTATTTTATGTCACCGCGATGTACTGATGAGCCCAGCACCAGCTGGAGGAAGTTTCAGTGCCCCTTCTGGAACATTCTCCCTTGAGATTATGTCTACCAGAAAAGAAAAAAAAAATCAAGTAGAGTATTTCAAACCAAGTGGGATACATCAGCGGAAAGCAAAGAGTGTATGATATCATGTCTGTGTGGAATCTAAAAAAAAAACAAACTCACAAATACAGAGAACAGATCGGTAGTTCCCAGAGGGTGGGGTGGCAGTTGGGCAAAGATGGGTAAGGGTAGGCAAAAGGTACAAGCTCCCAGTTGTATGATAAATGAGTCCTGGGGATGTCACCTACGGCAGGGTGACCATAGTTAAGAGTTAATATTGTAACATGTATTTGAAAGTGTTGCTTCCAGAGTTGATCTTTTTTTTTCCTCAAGTGAGAAACAGAGAGGCAGAGAGACAGACTCCCACATGTGCCCTGACCAGGATCCACCCAGCAAGCCCACCAGGGGGCGATGCTCTGCCTATCTGGGGCCATTGCTCCATTGCTTGGCAATGGAGCTGTTTTAGTGCCTGAAGTGAGGCCATGGGGTCATACTCAGCACCCAGGGCCAACTTGCTCCAACTGAGCCATAGCTGTGGGAGAGATAAGAGAGAGAGAGGGAGAGAGAGAAGGGGGGGATGGAGAAGAAGGTGGGCACTTCTCCTGTGTGCCCTGACTGGGAATCAAACCTGCAACATCCACACACCAGGTCGACGCTCTACCACTGAGCCAACCAGCCAGGGCCAAAGTAGCTCTTAAGAGGTCTTATCAAAAGGAAGAAATGTTATAACTGTGAGGTGATGAGTAATAGCTAAAATTACTGTGGTAAACATTGCACAACCTATCCATATGTCAAACCATCATGGTGTACACTTACAACGAATAGTGTTAAGTGCCAATTGTATCTTGTAAAACTGGGGGGAAATAGGACAGACAATTCTGAAACAAGCAAATGTATTTTCTAAAAATACATGTATTTACAAGGTACTCAGTCCTGTTCGTGCGATACCTTACATCACCAGCTTCATTACTTTCCCCATTGTCCTCTCTGTTCCTGCCACCCACGTTCCCAACCTCCTGCTTTTTCTATATTATGGGAAAGGGACTCAGGAGGGTCATGATAATAACCTGGTGACCCTCAAATCCAATAGACTCTCTTTCTAACCATGTCACTTATTTGAAGTTGCCTTTCTCTTCCCTTTGAAACACTTTCCTTTGCCTTCCTGATAGCAAAGTCCTTACAAGAATAAAGTTCCACCAACAAGAAGTGCACAGCCAAGATGGGCATGTCTTCTTTTGTTGGCTATGCCTTTAGCTCAGCAACAGGCTTTGCTTAAAATGAGGACTTGAGGGGAATAAAGAAGGAACATGGTCTTTTTGGCTGAACAAACCCAGATTCCCTTGGGGTGCCCATTGACTGGCTGTGGGTCTTGAGCAGGTGGCTTTACCACGATGGGTCAAGGTAGTGGACATACCAACCTGGATGGGTTGTGTTGAGGGTTAGAGACGATACAGGCTGGCCCATGGCAGGTGGACACAGGCATTGACCCCCCCACCCACCTTTTTATAAAGGCCCCCTTCCACTTCCTGTTTGCAAGCCCAGGAATCATCAATTTCTTTCTTTTTTTCCCCCCAAATAACCTGTTCAATACATTATTTTTAACCAATTGATTTCCAACTTAGCTTTGTGTACGTATGTATGCATACGTATGTATGTGTGATTCCAGCATTTTCTATCATATACACATTTCTTTAGGGGAATTCATAGTTATGGCAGTATTTTGGTCTCAGAAGACCTTTTTAATAAAATTGGGATTATATTTTTCCCATACATATTTTTTTTGTTGTTCCAGCAAGAGTTTATCTCATATGAACACTGAAATTTAAATTTCGTATCATTAATCTTTCTTTAGACTTTTTTTTTTTTTTTTGTACTGGAAGAACACAGCTCCTCTTTAATTATTAATCTTCAATCAATATAATTTTTAATGAGTAGAATTTATATTGTACGATTTATTTACCAATACATGAATTTATATTTTATTCCATTATATTTTATGTTTTAGATTTATAGGGACGTTGAACAGATAGAGAGTTCCCATACTGTATCACTTATTATGAACATCTTAATTAGCATGTTTATTATAACTAATGGGTCAATGTTGATACATTACTAATTAACATCCATAGATTTTTTAAAATTTTATTTATTCATTTTAGAGAGATAGAGACATAGAGAGAGAGAAGGGGGGGAGAAGCAGGAAGCATCAACTCCCATATGTGCCTTGACCTGGCAAATCCAGGGTTTTGAACTGGCGACCTCAGCGTTCTAGGTCGATGCTTGATCCACTGTGCCACCACAGGTCAGGCACGTCCATAGATTTTTTTCAGATTCCCTTAGCATACCTAATATCTCTTTTCTGTTCCAGAGTCCCATTCAGCATACCAATGTATTTAAAAAAAAAATCTGGAGCCTTGGCCAGTTGGCTCAGTGCTCAAGTGTCGGCCTGGCGTGTAGATGTCCTGGGTTCAATTCCCGGCCAGAGCACATAGGAGAAGCGCCCATCTGCTTCTCCACCCTTCCCCCTCTCCTTTCTCTCTCTCTCTCTTTCTCTCTCTCTGTTCTCCTCCTGCAGCCATGGCTTGATTGGAGTGAGTTGGCCCTGGGCACTGAGGATGGCTCCATGGTCTCCACCTCAGGCACTAAGAAGAGCTTGGTTGTTGAACGACGGAGCAACACCCCAGATGGGCAGAGCATCGCCCCCTAGTGGGCATGCTGGGTGGATCCCAGTCGGGCACATGCGGGAGTCTGTCTCTCTGCCTCCATGCTTCTCACTTCAGGAAAATTCAATAGCTAAGATATAGATATAGATATTGATATAGATATTTGTAGTTAATTTTTTATTTCTCTCTCTCTCTCTCTCTCTCTCTCTCTCTCAATAGGTATACAATATGTTTCAGCACCAGAGCCTTGGAATTAAAGTTAACGTTCAAGTCACCAAGCTGGTCTTGCTGCGACAGCGTCCTGTAAGTCCCCACTGGTGCACACAGAACATGTAACGGGTCTTGAAGCTTTCCCATTGCCATTGGTTATGAAGGAGGGGTCCAGGGAGTTGTCTGCTACCCACCTTTGCTGGCTTTGCAGTGCAACATTGTGCCCTGTGCCGGGGACCAGAGACATCTTGTGAGAGAAGGGTGGGCCCCATTGCTATTACCAGAAGCTTAGCGTGTACACAGCCTGCGCAGAATCTCAAGGGAACCCTGAGCAGTGGGCCTGGCGTCTCCCTTTCTCCTCTGCACATCTAATACGTGTGAAGCTTGTTGATGGTGAGGTCTCTGGACCCCTGGCTACCCTTCTAGGGCCATCCCCGAGCTTCTGGATGAATCTCGATTCCCTGTAGCATCATTTTCTGGTCTTTCAATTGAGTGTACCCCCCACACGACACTGTTACCTGCAGAGTTAAGCAATGAACGTGACAGGGAAGGACCGATGCTTGATTGGACTTACTACGTTCAGTTTGTGGGAAAGGAGAATGCTTTTTTTTTCCTTTATTTTTTGTTCAGTGAGAGGAGACGAGACAGAGAGATAGACTCCCAGATGTGCCCCAACCAGGATCCACCCAGCAAACCCACTAGGAGGCGATGCTCTGCCCATCTGGGGTGTTGCTCCGTTGTTCAGCAGCCAAGCTCTTCTTAGCGCCTGAGGTGGAGGCTTTGGAGCCTATCCTCAGTGCCCAGGGCCAACTCATTCAAATTAAGCCATGGCTGCAGGAGGGGAAGAGAGAGGGGGGGGGCAAGAGGGGGAGAGGTGGAGAAACAGATGGTCACTTTTCCGGTGGGCCCTGACTGGGAATGGAACCTGGGACGTCCACACACTGGGCCGATACTCTACCACTGAGCCAACCAGTCAGGGTAAAGAGAACACTTTTTTGAATGGCATAATCTTCACCTGAACTTAAGCAGACCCCTGATGGCTTCCGTCTGGGTCTCTGCATCTGCCTCCCGGCGTGAGGTGCATCTTTGGTGAAGCGCATCCCCAAGGGTTGGCCCAGCAGGCAGCTGTCTCCACCTCCACACCGTAGTCTGAGCGTGAACTCCGGCCTCCCTGGGCCTGTGCTTTCTCTCAATGCCTCCTCGCTCCTGACCCTATTTCTTTCAGACTAAGTTGTCCATCGGGCACCATGGGGAACGGTCCCTGGAGAGCTTCTGTCACTGGCAGAATGAGGAGTACGGAGGCGCACGGTACCTTGGCAACAACCAGGTTCCCGGAGGGAAGGATGACACGCCACCCGTGGACGCCGCTGTGTTTGTGACCAGGTAAAGGTGGATTCAGCTTGCTGCTGAAAACGTGAGAGAGGAGAGCTGTCTCCCATTGGACAGGAAGGAGGGCCGCTGGCTAGGACTTCAGGCTTGGAAGTCAGAGCTTGGGCCACCGGTGTGGGCCTTGGTTTCCCCATTCATACGACGGGGATAAATGACATTACCTGCCTCTGAGGTAGGAAGGTTTCATGAGCGTGGGAAGTACTTTGCACACTGCGTGGCCCAAGGTGAGGACACAGTGAGCGTTACCCAGTACTCTCGGTGCTGTTACTAATAAAAATAGTGAGCTCTGGGAGTGTTGATGAAACTTCCAAGGAAATCCATTATTTATAACAGCTAAAATGTGGAAGCAACCCAAGTGGCCCCCAGTGGACGAACGGATCAACAAAATGTGGCCACACATACAGTGGACTATTACTCAGCATGGAAAAGGAAGGGGATTCTGACACCTGCTACAACATGGACAAACCTCGAGGGTGTTCTACTGAGTGAGATAAGCCAGTCACAAAAAGACAAAATTGTACATGACTCTTGTTATCTGAGATGCCTAGACCAGTGGTTTTCAACCCTTTTTTACACTTGGGGACCAGTGAAAATAGAATCGTTTTGGGGAGTGCTAAAGCAGAAATCATGTGAATTTGACTAAGATCGTTGGGTCTAGACTCTTCGTACAGCATCAGGGTGGTTCACTCTTTCACGGGCCGGCGGTTGAAAAACACTGACCTAGAGTAGTCCTGTTCATAGACAGGAAGCAGAATTCGGTGGCCAGGAGCTGGAGACAGGTGGGAGCGGGCAGCTGTACGATTTGGACAGAATTTTGGTTTTGCAGGACAGAAATGCATCCTGAAGACGGGTCATAGCACAGCCAGGCACTGCTGCTCCGTGGACTTAAAACAAAAACAAAAAATGACTACTGTGGCAAATTGCTTGTGACATGTATTTCCAATCTGAACAATTGAAAAAGTTCCAGAATGACCTTTGCTAACCAAGCACACAGCCAGGGGTCCCGACAGCGTGCGGGCGGCTCTGGGTGCGGGTGCCAGGGAGGAGATGGGCATTGGGAAGGCAGGATCAGATCAAAAGAGCACGGCTTCTTCAGCTGCAGACGGTGCCAGTGCCGAGGCCTCCCGGGCCCCCTG